>NC_141691.1:723465997-724747522 GCF_964263255.1 Lissotriton vulgaris
CCGCTCTTTTACTTTAAAACGCATTTTGTATATATGCAGCAGGGCTGCCTCCACCGCGTCCCTCTCACGCACCGAAATGCACCGGGTGTGTGGCTCGGTGGCCACGGAAACTGCTGCTCAAAGCCACCCTGATTTGCAAGGATGTTGTTGACAGGTTGTACTGTTTCTGTCGCCCTTTCACCCGGAAAGAGAACTCGGCAAAGACATGGAGCTATTTGGCTGCACATTGAAGCTAAAATGTGTGTGAGATAAGGTGGAGAGGGACCCCTGAGCACAGGGCACGCTCAGAGGCCTGTCGTGAACAGGCACAGCGGAACCTACAACCTTGTGAAAGCAGTGCCAGCCACAGACGCAGCAAAGCCACCATCTCTCTTCCAAATCTGGCCACGGAGCAGGTGACCTGTTATTGCACTGATAAGGCGCGGGCAAGAGACCTCCTTCCTGAAATAAGTGCCACATCGCGTGTTATGTGTGCGGACCTGCGGACGGGTGACGTGTCCACCGCGACGGCCGCACCCCCGTGGTACACTGCAGGGTAAGACCCCTTTCCCTGCCAAGGAGTGGCCGCCGGGCACAGAGGTCCGCAGCCCCAGGAGCGCAGGAGCTCTGTCTGGCCCCGGCCTGGCTGCACCTTCATGCTGTTGTCTTTGCCCCCCCATGAGCGCGCTTTGAGGTGCAGGCCGGACCCTGCTGAGGGCTGGGAGACAAAGGCGGGGGTCTGAGGCGCCCCCCTGAGCCGGCTCCAGGCCTGGGCCCTGCCGGCATTACCATGACAGGGCTCGCTGAATGGCACTGCGTGTGTGTGGGGGGGGCGGGGGGGGGGGGTTATTGTACCTTACACCCTTGGACCTTCCCACACACACGAGGCGAAGGAGAAATACCGCCCAATTCGTATTTCTGGAGTGGCCGCTGCTGCTCGTGTGTGTATGTGGGGATGGGGGAGTTCCCATACACCCTCGGGCCTGACTGGCAGCACAAGTGTTTAGTAACTGTAGAGTTCGCTTCAGCCTGGAGTACATTTCATTTATCTATTAGCCTGTTACATTATTGATAGTTTTATTATTTTTGTTGTTATAGTCATCATTATTATTAAACATGGTGTACAGAGCAGCTGTTAAAAGTAGGAGTGGATGTGACTCAACGCGACGTCTATCGTCCTTGGGCGGATGAAAGGCTGAGTGCCTCTCAGCCACAGTTGCTCGCGTGGCATTGGCGAGGGGTAAACCGGCGGTGGAGACGTGTTTATCCTCTTTACCCTTCTCTGCGTGAATCTCTTATAGAGGGGCAGCGGCTCCTTGGCGTGGGGTCCACTGTGTGTGTTGTGGGGGTGGGAGATATCGGGGTCTTGCCAGCTATTCATTTTTGCTTCAAGCACCGATGCTTAATGAAGGTTAACACCAAACAACTGAGGCAGCAGCAACTAGGCGACCGCCTTACCGACACCCCTGATTTGCAAAATGCAACGTTCCTTAATCAACAGGAGTACCACCTTTTAATTGCATTGTCCATATAAACTGCATTGTATTCAAGCTAAAGCCCCCCGCGCATTGCCACCGTGACGGGGGCAAGTCTGTAGTTCTCAACTCCAGTTGTTGCTAAAAGGAGTCCCCCTTAAATTCCTCGGCCTTTCCAGGGCGCCCCTAACAAGACGTTTCAAGTTGTGCGTCAAGACTTTCTCTGAGCCACAGGTGACCCGAGAGCAGAGATTGGTTAATGCACCAATCAATGTAGCCAGGAGACCCTGCCAATGAACTGCGACGGGCCAGGGTACCAGTAAAGCAAGCCCCGGGAGCAACAGAGAGCGCAAGGCTCCGCCTTTCAACACCCAGAGCCAAGATAAGCGGACATAACACGTGTCGCTGTTTGATGTCAAGAGCAGTCCAGATCTTTGTAAATCACGAGTGGTTATATTCTAAGTTGCTTCATAATAATAGCACGTGGGGCGCATGCGCTTTCTAATTACCCCACTCTGCAACACTGATAATGAAGGCCAAGAGGTCTTTTTTTGTGGGGGGTGGGTGGCACCTTTTTACGCCAGGAGCAGTCCAGGTTCCTATGAGAAAAGGGCGAGTGATCCTTATTAGCATATGTATGTGAGAGGGCACGCGCTTCACAACTGGACATCTTTCGAGGAGCAGCAAAGCCTCGCCTTTCAACACTCATAAGAAACACATCACCGAAAAGCGGAAGGTAACATTTTATTTGCACTTGGCAGTCCTGGTCTTTGTAAACAACAGAGAGTTGCGCTTTGTATTTTTTTTTTTTTTATATATATATAATATCTGCACATGAAAGCGGATGCGGTTTGCAGCCACACGGTCTCGGGTGTGCAATAACAATGTGCGTGTGCTCTGGTGGTAACACAGGCGCCAGCTCACGCTATTTTCAGGTGAACATGTTGTATCACTAAAGCTTTTCGTGGTGGTCCGCCTCCCCTGAACTCTAACTAGCTCGAAATGCAAATCAAAGGGGGGGGTAGCCACAACTCTCTTTGCCTTAAATTCGTACCTCTCTGGGTGTTCCCAAAGGTGGTGTGTTTACAGCGGCAATGGCACCCCAAGCCAACGCTCCTCCCTCCTGAAAAATCTGCCCAGCAGATGCGAACCCACCCCTCGGGTACAGGGTTGCACAAAACTAAATAAATAGACAAAGTAGAGGTGACCGCTAGGTAAAGGATGCCCTGCAATGTATACATTGGAAGTCCCACTGACCTATGTTACATTTTTGAGTCACCACAGGACTACGGTCTGCACTCATTTCAACGTGTGATGCACTCGAGTTCGCTTGTGCAACACAAGTCCGCACTAGCAACCACATTTGGAAATAAACATTGAACTATAAATATATTATTAGGAAACAAGAACAGTAAACATAATATTAGAAATGGTAACAGTAAAATAAACCGCACTAAATGTAAATATAAAAACAACAAAACTGAACTTTATGAGGCGCTTCCTTGCCAGTCCTGCCGGGCGAAGGCGCTATCCAGAGCAGGTGTTACTGTTACCCACAGTTCCCAGGGGCATATTTCTGCTGGTCTAGGCATTGGGCCCGGCTGGCCCGCCGGGGTGACCAGGACAAGGGGCTGACTGCCCCAGATACACTGCCAGCAATCTCCTGTGCTAAGATAAGTGCCCCTGGGAGGCCCAGTCCTGAGGCCTGGGGCAGGGAGTGACTTTCCGCCTCCTGCAGGAATTTGGAGACACATAATTAGCACTTAGACGGAGTGAATGTGGACCTGCCAGTCGCCCATTTTCTCCTGGACGGACACTAGCGCGTGCTGGGCTGGGATCCCTCTGCACCTCGATGATCTCTCCAGGCGAATCCTCCTCTTACCTCATCAGGAACTTCTCACCTGCAGCAGGGCCGCGCATGCGCAGTGCGGCCGGGGACTGCGCGCGCTCTGCTCTGCTTAAGTGAGTGCACTGTCCGGCAGGCTTGGAGCGCTTAGAGAGGAAGGACCGTGCGGACAGCACTAGGGAACCTGCAAACATTCTGCCTCAGCATTTCCCTTCTCCGGCCCCTTTATTCCCTCCCTTCTTTGCTCTCTTCCACTTTTCTTTCCTCCCACCCTGCCTTCCATACTCGTGTCCTCCTTTCATCTCCTCGATCTTTTCTTCTCCCTTCATTTCATCCTTGCACTCTTCCCGAAGGTTCTTTCCTCGTTCAATACCTTACTTTCCTTTTTCGCTCCTGTTTTCGTCCCGCTGGCCGGCTAGCACTGCCTCTCCATTCTCCCTTACGTTTCTTAGTCTTACTTTTCTCCACCCACAATGCCCCGCGTTCTTTCTTTCTTTCTTTCTTCAACATGCTCTCCTTTTATTTCTTACGTTGCCTTCTAGTGTGAGCGTTGGCGTGTCTGCTAAGCGGGAGATGGGGGAACGGAGTTTACGACCCTTATTGATACACTCTTTCAGGACGCAGACAGGTGTTTTTTTCGCGGGTCTTTTCACAATCTCCGTGTGCCATGCCGCTGTTTCTAAGGAAAAGACAAACAACATCCCTTGAACCCGGAGTCCATATATTGGTTGTTCCAAGTCTAAAACCAGGTGAACGACGTCACACAACCCCTTGTCCACTTGTCCACAAGAAAGGGACAGCATTTTTAATTCTGCAGGAAGAGTAAGTATCAGAGGTACTCAGGCAAGAGTGAAACATGGAGAAAAAGAAAGAAAGAAAGAAAGAAAGAAAGAAAGAAAGAGAGAAAGAAAGAAAGGAAGGAAGGAAGAAAGAAAGAAAAATAAAGAAAAATAAATTGATAAATATATAGGAAATAGAGTGAGGAGAAAACAAAAAGTAATAGAGAGTGTGAGATGAAGGTTGGATAGCTAGATGCAGCAGCCTTTAAAAAAAGTTTTATTTATAGAACATTTGAGCAGTTTTCAGAAAAACATCAAACATCCTAATTGTAAAATTAATGAATACATCCTATTAAAAAAGACCGATTGACTGTACTGAAAGTGCCCCCCTTCATATGTCTGCCTTTGGGTGATGCATTAAGTACTCAGGACAATGTTTTTTTGTGGTGCGCATGTGTAAAGGTAGAAAATGCACTTACAAAGTGTGCATAGGAATACTCTACATCATGTCCCACCTTGCTACTGCCGCATAACATAAGCGCGCATCTTCAGCACAAGATTACTCCAAGCATTTCAATCAAACACCCTTACTGATGGGCTAATAGTGTAAACGAACTCCAAGAGTGACTAAATACAGCCACTACAGACACAGAACCGGCAAAAGGAGGGCTTAGATTAGATCTAACATTAAAAATAGAACCTTAGTGTGATTTAAACCTGGGCACTGCAGCCCCACCTGACAGTACTGGAAAGTACAATAACTTTTTCCCATATTTAATAAATTTGGGTTAGATAGCCACCGCACACATGTGCATATGTTGAAGTCCTCTTTCTTATATGATACCAAATGCTTGCAGCTTTAGGCCCTGTTAAGTTGACATAAAAATCACTGAACAAGATGCTTGTATTTTTCCATATGTGTCTCAGTAAAGTACTTCTGTAACACAAGGCTTGCTCAACAAACATAAAAGTACAGTGGAAGGTGCTAGCTTCGCCGCAAAGAATTTCAGCATATCACGTTTATAAATATTTCTGGTATGTGCTATGATGTTGCTAATTGTTAAATGGAAAAGTACCAGGACTAATACATTGCATTACAGCGGAAAATCCCAGAAACTGCCTGCTTTGAGACACATAGTCAGCAACAGAATATTACGGACCATCAATGGTATAGCGCAGCCTAGGCCTTTGCTAATTGGTCCATTAGGCCATGCGTAATTTGTGCTACATATGTTATGATGCTGCTTCCTCTTGTAGTTTGTGCTTATAAAAGCTGTCAGAAATGTCACATCTTCAGACACTCAGTGACTATACTGTCTGTCTGTGCGCATGTATTTTGCATTGTTTGTTGGTATCCAATACATTCTGCTATCTTCTGTGCTGACAGAGAACTGTATCTGTGGTATTATTTCTTATTCTTATTTCAGATTCCACACACACCCCCAGCAGCCATCTTAGAATGGGTTTCTTAAATCATTACCAAAGCATTCAAATATGGCTGCCAAGGATTCAGGCTCACCCATAGTGGCCATTATTGAATCATTTGTAATATTTTAACATCCATTGTGGTAATCTTTGAATACACTGAGCTCTTGTTAATCCATGGCACAGGCGGCGGGCTTACACATCATCAGAACCCATTTCATACTTGACATTCTTAAACATCATGAGTGTTAATGTATAGCAGCATTTTCATGCAATTTTGTGACAAAGATAGTGCTTTTCAAAGACAAAAACGTTCAAACTGTGAAAACTGAATTCACCCAGAACATCCTTACAAGATACATACAGTACAGGTGTTAAATGCCTAAAACTTAGAAAGCAACGGGTTGGTAAAGATTTTAGAAGAGGGTCATGAATGATGGTGAAAGTTTACTAAGGCTTTGTGCCATTGAATAGTGACAACAAATTGTGCTAAAAGGATAATGCCAAAGGGCCATTACTTTTCCAGATCAGCTCAATCACCCATACCCAAGACACCTCTTTCCAGGTTATTGCCTACTTTATGAAACTTGAAATTATTCAATCAATTAGGTTTTTATGCAAAGCTCGTTATAATGCAATAGCCCGACCGGGCTTTGCATCAAAAAATTGCACCTCTTTGAAGCAGGTGCTAATAAGGGAAATGTTCTTTTGTCTAAAAAACCCACACATTGCATGTATCCTGAAATGCACACCACACATTCAATTCCTTTTGAGTTTGTCTAGGCAGAGAAATGTATACTGGTAGGGTATGCTTCTGGTACAAAAACTATGCTAAACATTGTACTTACTATCTCTGTACCATGGTGCGAGATTGAGTGGCACAAGGCACTCTTATTAGAGCACAAGTGATGACAATATATTACAGTGGTTCCTTCATAAACATTCAATTAACATTTTCAAAAACTTACTTAATTGCTCAGTCAATGCATTCCAATAGCATTTATTGCAAAAATAATATGCAACCAAAACTTACAGTTCATTAGAATGCAAGACATACAATTTATATGCCATTTTAGCAAGCATTAGCAAAGCATGTACAATAAATAGGCAAGGAGCTTCAAGGAAGAGTGAGACAGCATCGACATGTGAGTTGTGCAACAGTGAATGGTGACAACATATGCAGCAACGTTTTGACAATAATCCTATTGGCTGCAATGCTGATCTATTCATCAAGACATTCTTATTCGAAACTCAATTGTACAATGGTAAATTTCATGAGAAAAGGAGTCTAAGAATAACATATACTTTAATGTTTCGATCCCAAACAGCAATGATTTAAGACACAGTCTTCCTCAGGATAAGATATTGAATACCACCTCTGTCCTGTAAGTCACAAATTCCATCTGGACAGAGAAGTCGAAAGGTAGTCAGGTTTCATTTCACCAACTGAAGCTGAACATTTTGACAAGAGATCATGCTTCTGTGATTTCCTTATTAGAACTGAATGCTGTAAAGAAGCATTCACGGGTACCCATATTTACTAGTTCCCTTTTCTGTAATGAATCATTTAATACAACATTTGAAGAAGCACAAATTATTTTGTATTGTGATAATGTTTCTTTTTTGCTAACTATTGGGATGCTTATATAAGCCTATCATGAACACGTTTTATAGGCAATATTTCAAAGAAATATACTGTATGTAGCTACTTATTAAATATGACCTGTACTAGAATCCCTAGGTGATTGTATATTTGTGATATAAACAAATGTAAAAAAAGAACAGTTGCAAATTATTTTTACAGAACAAACTAATAAATGCTAGCTAATATTGATAAGGTGATGAAATAAGAAATAAGGATAAATACCAGTGAAAACACTGAAAACAAGAATTACCATAAAACCGGGATCATTGTTTACAAAGTGAATGAATGAATGAATGAATGAATGAATGAATGAATGAATGAATGAATATATTTTATTGTATCAATTAACAAAAATTGTTACAAAAAGTGTCCTATAAAATATCCACAAAACTTGCTTGCTACAGTAATCATTGTGAACTGCTACACATTTGGATGCACTAGATCCTGTAAAGCAAATCCTAAAAATACAGCTCATAGATAAAAAAATAACATTAAAACCCATGTATCAATTATGAATTCAAGGCAATCAAAGACCTATTTTGTAGTAGAGATTCCAACAAAGTGCAAAATAAATACAGCTTGTTGCAGCGTGCAAATCAGAGTCTGGGCATGCCCAAAGTGCAGTCTTGAAGTTCTAAAGTGCAAGGTGCGTTACTTAAACGTTCTTTAACTTTATGTGCAAATTTGGCGAACCTAATTTATGTGCAAAACTCCCAGACTAGACAGTTTATCCAACTTCTTTATAGAATATTTTCTAAGTTAGTATGTCCAAAGTTATTAGAATTATTTAATTTATATTTGGTGACACTAAATGCAGGTGGGGAGCGTTTTTTATCAGTGTCTACTAATATTAACATCTAAACAATGATTTGCCTTTTAGGCATTTGAGACCTATTTCCAATATTAATAATGAACATCTTTGGAAATATTTTGGCTTCCAGATTAAAACGGTATTCACTCTACTCTTAAGGCATAATAGTACAGCTTTATACAAGGCAGATCACCCTCAAACAAAATTTTATAGTTTGCCAATATGAACTATGTTACCTCAAATCAAAATGTAATTGCCAAAAAGCAACTATTGCTTAACATGCTGAAAAATCAATACATAGGATTAGTTGGCAATTAAAACGCTTTGGTTTTGGCTCAGGTTTTTAAACCATGAATATACTTGTACAGTGGTCATAAAGCCAATATTTGTTGCCATTGATACATTTTACTTTTTGACAAATCTGAGGTCCATTGTTTTAAAGCTTTATATGGCATAGAGTTTTTTAAATTGACTAGCATCTTGGTGGTGTCCAAATCACAACAACTATTTGGGAATGTGATTTGTATTAGATTTTAGAGATATCATCAATCTTAGCTTTTGTGATATTGAGAGGAAATTGAATTTTTGATAGGTTGATCATATATGCTGTATATATCGTTCCTGGGTAAGCTTGACTTTATAAAATGAGGCGAGTTGTCAAGGTGAGAAACTGACTTTCAATACTTCCTACGTGATTATTTTTAAGGCCATTGAATCGATTCAGTTTCAATTCTGTTAAATGGGAAGGATTTAAGAATGGTTCTTTTCAGACTTCAGAAAGCTAAAGTACAAGGAAGTGTACGTTTTTCACATTTTATTATGTTTCATGTGTGTTGTGGCATTGGGCAGCCTCACTGTTGGCTTCATCATTCGGTTGCATCAAAAGTTTCTAGTTGGAAGACACTTGAGAGATTCACTTTCAAGGAACTACTTTTCACGAATAATTGGGAACTTTAACACAAATAGCTATCCACAAACACTCTTCTGCTTTATTGTAATGACTAAAAAAATAGACCATCTTCTTAATGATTCACAAATTCCCTAATTCAAATAGTCTTCTTAAAACATTTATTTTGCAAAATACATATGTAAGAATTGAGTAAAAGTTAGTGTTTTGAAAAATTCGGAAAAATACACAAATAATTTGCTACTTATCTGTGTTTAGAGATTGTGGGTTTGCTACATTCCAGAAATCGTGAGATGTGCATGGAGTTGCTGTTTCCATTTATATATGTTACATCTTGTCCAAGTTGACTATGGATGATTCAGAGCAGGGTAATTAAAATGCATTAATTTCTATCCAGTCCTATGCTGTTGATGTAGATTTCATGGACGATACTGCTGTGGGATACAATTTTACACAATATACTTGCATTGTATCTCTGAAATCTTGATTCAAATTCTCTTCTTTTGGTGTAATGCTCCATTTAAAAAGCGATTAGATAATTCAATCCTTTAATTAAACATGGCAGAATGGAAGTATAAGCCAACAATGTTATTTAATATGATATTTTATTGTGATAAAAAATTGGTTTTGGAATTAATATTTGGGAGGAAAATGATGTGATTCTGAGCTTAGATTTGGCACTCATAGTACCAATTGTCTATTGGGGCATTTATATTTCCTTCTTCCAAAGTCTGAACATAAAAGTTTTGATTTCTTTCTCACAGTTTTTTCATACATCAGAAAATGCTTTTCTGGAAACCATACCCAATAAAAATCTTTTATGTTATGGGGGAGTTGTAATTGTGCTCACCATAACATTGACAAAATAACTTACTTTATTATACACAATACCGTTAAGAGAGATGTATTTTCTTAGTCTTTTACCATTTATTGTCTAATAGATAACATATCTGGTGTTAAGAAAGACAAGAGGAGGTTTCTCAACGCAGTGAGTATTCTGTTATTTACATCAATTCAATTCAATTCAATTCAATTCTTTATTATGTTTTGGAACTCAGAGGAGATCCACATAAAAACCATACACAATACAAGACCCATTCAATGCAAGAAAGACATCTACAATGTTTACAAAAATATAGAGTAATCAGATTCACATACTACAAAAGCCATTAATAAATAGCTAAAAAACATTTAAAAAAGTTAAAAATATTAAAACAGAAGATTTCATTTGGGGTTTTATACAGTGCAAGTAAGAAAGAGTTAGCATTTAAAATACCCAATTGCAAACATACATATCTTAACCACTTACGCCGAAATGGGCGCAATACAGGGCTTATGAAGAGAACATGCAAGCGATCCTGGGTGGACAAGTTGCAAAAATTACAAATTTCTGGAGCACCATACCACTTTGCCAATAGATTGTTTAATGGCAACAAATCCTGTCTTAGGAGAAACCAAAATCGCCGAATGCCATGTGGTAGATTCCAGGCGACATAAGGTTGCATAGCTTTCCTAACATACGAGTCAGTAAGATGGTTAGCTCCCTTCTTAAAATAAATAGCCTCCTTGTCCATTTTAAAGCTAAGATCCCAAGATGCCTCTTTCAAAAGTGATTTTAACTGTGCAGCGGAAACAATAAAAAGAGTGCTCTCTTCCAATTGGAGAAGGGCGGCCGCCTTTCTGAAATTCTTAACAATTTGCGAGTACTGCTTTAAGCTGCCCAACAGTTCAACCTTCATAAGATTTCTTAATGAACCCATTTCTCCT
The DNA here is from genome assembly GCF_964263255.1 of Lissotriton vulgaris. Lineage (NCBI taxonomy): Eukaryota > Metazoa > Chordata > Amphibia > Caudata > Salamandridae > Lissotriton > Lissotriton vulgaris. Next base: position 723,476,632 of record NC_141691.1, read on the forward strand.
CTAGCCAGACTGGCAACCCACCGTACTACAGCTGCTAGGCCCTGCACCCAACTACTGCGAAGGCCATATTCAAGTCTGCAGGCAGCCGCTGAGCAAGCGGTGTTAAGAGAGGATATAGATCTTAACAACTTCCCTTCTACAGAATGTAAAAAATCCCATTGCCTTAAATCAACCAATTCCATTCCATACAAAAGGGAAGATGGGATTTTTGCCCTAAAGACTTCCAGTAGGCAATCGAAATGTCTTCTCCCCGTGGCTGAATATAATGCAACAATGTTATTTACATAAATAACTAATGTGTTAATGATACATAACTTGGTTACATTGTGAGTTAATATTCATTTCTGATGTAATTTATTTTATGTACGCAGTATTGTCTCTATTGATTTTCTGCCTTTTTTGATTTGCCCTATCTTCCACCTCTTGCACATTTAGGGTCTGATTCACAAAGGTAACATAAACCTTTTTAGTAATATACTCTTTTGAGTACGTATGCTAGCTATTTCTTATTCACAAAATCGAAGTGAAAGTTACTAAAAAAAACAAACAGCAGTAAGTCCATAACCATACATCGCCAACCCTTGGTACTGCAACACTCTCCCATAGAAAGTAATAGAAGTAACAAATAGAAATAAAACTCCATGGGAAATGATGGTAAATTAAATTAAATTATTAAAAATAGTTAAAAATATGATTTAATTTGAGAAAATTATATAACAATATTACATATTTATTATGGACTTACAATATGTTAATACCCTGTTGTGAATGTAGACAACTTATTACAATATAACTAAATTACTTTAAAATAGTTTTATACATCACTTTTGATAATTATTATTTCATAAGGAGGGAATTCATTTTTTATCTAAACTTACAAAAATTAATTTAATTTAATTTAGCATTTTTTCATTAAGCAAAGATGTATTTCAAAATTAACTTAAGAATGCTGTAGCATTTTTTTCTTTCCTCAATTGAGTTTCTGTTTCTTTCTGATTTACCTTCTCTTTTACCTCTTGCAATTTTAGGCCCCGACTCAGAAAGGCACCTTACACGTTTGAGTAATTTACATTATGGAGTATGTTTGCTACTTCTTGCTTTCTCAAAAATTCAAGTTACAAAAAAAAACGAACAGTCAGTCCAGCACCACACATGGCCAACTACTGGTATTGCAATACCCTCCCTTATAAAGTAATGGAGGTAAGAAATGAAAATAAAACCCTATGGGAAATAATGTTGAATGAAATGAAATCATTTAAAATAGTTGAAAATAAAATTTAATGTTAGAAAAGTACAAACAAGATATTACATAATTATTATTTAATTTTAATATGTATTAATATCTTATTTTTAATTGACACAATTGCTTTAAATATTACTGGATTAATTTAAAATAATAATATGGATAACTTTTATTGAATACAAAGGAATTTTGTTTTTTGTAAGTTTAAATTAAAAAATCCATTCCCACCTAAAGAAAACAAATATTTTTATTATGCATTACTAATTATTAAAAGTTATATGTACAAATTGGCATTAACATATTTTATAATTAAAAAAATGTACATTTTATATAGTCATATGTATATATATATATATATATATTTTTTTTTTTTACCATGACTAAGGCCGCAAGGCTGAAACGCGTCGGTGTGCAGACTGGGCTCTGTTTAAATACATTTTGAGAAAAATCCAAGTTCCTGAGTGCGGCGTTTCCTTGATGAAAAAAAAAATATATATATATGCATTTATATGTTTAACTATTTTAATTTAACTTAACATTGCCTCCCTAAGGGGTTTTATAATAATTCCCTACCTCGATTATTTGCTAGGAATGGGTGTTGCAGTATCAGTGGTTGACCATGTGTAGTACTGGAGTTACTGCCTTGTTTTTTGTTATAGTAATTTTCACCCAGTTTTTGTGACTAAGAAAAAAATAGTATACTTAGTCACAAGTGTAAAGTACTCACAAGTGCAAGTTACTTTTACGAAACAGCCCCTTATTGTCTTGTGCATATTGATAAGGTTTATGATTAACAGTTTGTTACAAGTATTAGTCTGAGCTAATTTAATTTCACAACTGCTTATGGTGTCTCCACAACTTAATTTACAATATATGATATTTGTTTTATTAGTGGTGATCAATTTATGAGTTTTCTTAATCCTTCTATTTGATTAAAAAAATATAAACATAACAACATTGTTAGAAATAAATCTGCTACAGAAATTCATGGTTACAATCTAAATACTACAGGAATGTCAAATTATGCAGTTAGGGTCAGTATGTGCAATTGTAGCATCCTACCCCTTAAAACACATGATTTAAATGGTGACATAACAAATGACATCATCGTTCACATCACCATGAGATCGAACACTTAGCATCCTCTCAGGAGATTACCCTATCACAGTCATGACAGGCCATTCTCTTCTGTAAATCGGGCTCCCCATTTAATCCCTGTCCACCAATAATTCTTCACAAAGTCATTGACATTGTAAACCCTTTTGTTAAAAGTATTCTCATTAATTTAGATTAATATTCAACATAAAGTATATTTAATATTTATTTTTGAGTTATAGAAACTTTTTTTTATTTTGCCTATACCTTTCCATGTGGAGGTCTCTCTCCCAACCGTGTAGCCTCCCATTGATAAAGTATGTGAAAAATCTCAAAAATATATTTGATTCATAAATAAATATTAAAAATGTTTGTATTGTAAATATTAGTGTAAATTAATGTTATATGTTTATCTTAACTGGAAGCTCAAATTTAAATTGGCTGAGGTCACTTCTGAGTAGAAATTAGCAGCTGTGAAACCTCTGGAACAGAAATTTTTAGCAAACCCTACCATACTATCCAACCTATACCCAATTTTATTGCTTCCGGCTTTAAGTAAAATGTTGGAGAGACTGGCGAATGGCTAATTAATAGCTGTCTTGGAAAATGACAATCTTCTTCACCCCTGAGAATATGGCTTCCGCCCCAAACATTCCATGGAAACAGCTTTGTTGGAAGTATCAGACACTATGAAAATGACTCTGGATGAAGGGATCAAGGATTTCACTTGATCAATCAACACCATTTCACATGATATACGCCTTAGACAAATTAAGGACTATAGCATTTCCCACAAAGCTTTGGTCTGGAAGAAATGTTTATTAAATGGTCACTTACAAGTAGTCCCTCTAGGACCCTACACTTCAACAGAAAAACCTTTACCATCGGGAGTGCCACAGGGATCATCTCTTTGCCCTGTACTTTTTAATATTTATGTCCCCTTTAATCTCTTTGATAACCTCGTTTAGAATTTCCACTACATCTTATGTCAATGGCCCACAGTTGTTCCTCTCGCTTGACAAAGGATCTTTAGGTTCTGATGTGAATTTTGAAAGCTGCCTTAGCAAAGTTATTTTGCGGATGCAAGCAAACCATCTAAAATGCAACACAGATAAAACTGAGATTCTCTTGTTTGGAAAATCCAATTTCTTTTCGCCATCCCATTTGCGGCCAAATTCTGTGCCTCCACCTCCTGCCACAATTGAAGTTGTATGAAACCTGGAAGCAAATTCTGATACTGCCCTCTCCTTCCGTCCACATGCCAAGGTGGTAGCAGGCATGTGCTTCAACCTTATCAAGCCCCTGAGAAAGTTTCTTCAGTTTCTCCCTCTAGCTGCTAGGAAATCAGTTGCATTTGCGCTTATCACCTCCCGGCTTGATCATTGTAACAGTCTATATGCTGAAGCCTTGAAATACATCTTTCACAAACTGCAGATGGTTCAACACGCAGCAGCTAGACTTGTGTTAAAAACCCCTAGATGGAGCTCTGCCTCGACTGCCTTGAAAACCCTACACTGGCTACCAGTCCGCAAAGAATCCTTTTTAAGACCCTTGCACTGGAGTTCAGATCCTTTAAAGCTCCTGGATCCAAATAAACCACTGCTAAATTCACACATTGTGCTCCCCTAAGATCTCTTAGATCCTCCCATGCTAATCTCTTCAAGCCCCTTCCATTCAGATAAAAAAAACAGAGATGGTAAATCCTTGTCAGTATTAGGATCCAAGGTGTGGAATCTATTGCTTAGCCGCTTGCGTTTTGTGGAAACGGTAGTCCCCTTCAGAAAGCTTATGAAGAACTAGCTCTACCAGGTCCCGGATGCACTCTGCTACTTCCTTATCCAATGACGGCTTACCTTGCCTTTTCTTCCTTGCTTGAGCTTTTGCAGCTGCAACTCTAGCGCCAGGATGCTTCACTGGGAGTGACAGAGTGCTTTACAAGAGCTATACGATTTAGAAAAGGGGGTGGTGATGAACAGAGTGTCTGAGTTAAACAGACCACTCTTACCCAGTCCAAAGATCAGGGCTTGATCCATCACCGTTATTTATCTCACTGCCCCATCCCAGCTCAGAACCTGGCTATATGCAAATCAGTCTGTCCCTGGCCCAGTGCATCATGGGAAAAGGGCAGACCAAACTACCAAGCCAATTCTTCACCAGAAAGGAGACAAGCTACCGGGGACCGGTTTCTGGCATTTCAGCCTTCTTCGGCCCGGCTTGCTTGAATCCTGATGGAGCAGTGAGAAAGGGACTCATGTCTGAGTATACCCTGCCACACCTATAGTGGCCAAAAACGATTTAGAAAAGGGGGTGGTGATGAACAGAGTGTCTGAGTTAAACAGACCACTCTTACCCAGTCCAAAGATCAGGGCTTGATCCATCACCGTTATTTATCTCACTGCCCCATCCCAGCTCAGAACCTGGCTATATGCAAATCAGTCTGTCCCTGGCCCAGTGCATCATGGGAACAGGGCAGACCAAACTACCAAGCCAATTCTTCACCAGAAAGGAGACAAGCTACCGGGGACCGGTTTCTGGCATTTCAGCCTTCTTCGGCCCGGCTTGCTTGAATCCTGGCCGAAGACGGCTGTAATGCCAGAAACCGGTCCCCGGGAGCTTGTTTCCTTCCCAGTGTAAGAATTGGCTTTTGTAGTTTGGTTTGCCCTGTTCCCATCATGCACTGGGACAGGAACAGACTAATTTGCATACAGCCAGGTTCTGAAACTGGGATGGTGCAGTGAGCTAAAAAACGGTGTTGGATCTAGCCCTGATCTCTTGACTGGGTGAGAGCTCTCTGCTTAATTCAGAGACTCTGTCCCTCACCACCCCTTGTTGTAAATATTACAAGAGCTATATTCATTAATTCATTAAATGATGCCACAAACTAATACTCTTTTTTTCCTCTGATGATGATGCAACCAACAGTTTTTACACATACTCTTATACATGCAATCCTGCTACACATTTGTCAATGCAACCCTGCTTTAAAGTGTGACTAGATTCAGTCTTCAAATAAAAGTGGAATGAACTTCTTAAGGCTGGAACAGTCCTAGACTATAGACAAGAATGTCCTGAGTGCATTAGAAAAGTCTTAAATAAACAGGGGGGAGATGTTAAGTGGGATAATCAGTAATGAGAAGGAAGAGGAGAGGAGTGGGGTTCATTGGAAAAGAGAGAATGCATTAGGACAAAGACGCAAAGACAACCAGTAGGTGAGGTAGAGAGTGGGGGAGGGGCAGAGAAGCAAAAAGGAAACGGTGAAGAGAGAGAGGATGTGGCTAATGGGGCAGAGAAAAAAGAGAGAGTCAGATGGATAGATGTGGATAGGTAAGGGGAGAAAAAAGAGGGAAATGGTGAATGGAGGGAGTGGCAGAGAGAGAGTGAGGGAGAGAAAAGCGTTGTCAGCAGAGAGGAAGGGGATTAGAAATAAAGTCATGGGTGGAGTAAGAAAAAAAAATGAGTTAGGCAGAAAGAAGCAGAAATGGAAATATATACAGAGAGGCAAAGAGCAGTAAAAGATAACAAGAGGACAAGAGGGTATTAGGGACAGGGGTCCAGAGAAACAATCCTGCATGCAGCAAAGACACAATGCACAATGGTGCAAGGGTGTCTGCGTTGGCAGTAGGCAGCCCATTGTGCACCAGCACATGGTATAGGACAGGAATGTGCTGTATTCCATTAAATGCAGCGCATTCCAGCCCTTTCCGTGTCACGCAACGCAGCTAGGTGATTTGCTACGCTGCCTCACTTTCTCATAACTGAGCCCCTGTGTGTCAGGGCTGTGTGGAAAAGTTCAGGTCCAGCTCAGGTACAGGTGAACCCCGGTGTTCAGGGCTCCTACGCTCAGTGCGCTGTGCAGCGTTACTGCTTTCACACAGTACTCACACTATGTTTACAAAGCAATCCCGACTTCAAAGCACTAAAAAAAACAGCACTTATCAAACCCTGTCAGAAACTGATCTGCCCTGGGGGGCCTTTAGTTCAGGATGAGATGGAGAAGGTCAGAATTAAGCAGCTCAGGCTTTGCCTCTCCTCCCCCTCCCCTGCCCCACCTCCCTCAGTGAGTGTCTCTGACACTGCACTGGTTTTCCTGGTCCCTGATCTCTGTGGGGTTCCATAAAAGGGGTTCGCGTTTCTTTAAACATGATCGCTCCGAGGCACCATCCACTCCCGGGAAGCACACAGCTGCTTCAGAGAACCGAGGCACAGCCACGATCGAAACGCACGGTCTAAAAAAAACTACAAAAACAAAGTAAGACCGAGAGATGACAACAACCAGGCTACAACGGTAGCCTTGAGTATGTAAAGTATTACTTTACGAACTCTTAAAGAGCTGGTCACAAAACACCTAAACTGCGACTATTCAGGGATTATGCATAAACAATTAGGGCAAACAGCATAGACTGTGGCCTCTCAATTAAAAAAATAATATATGAGTCCATGAAATACTAGTCCTGTTGAGGTACTATTTCATGTACTCATAAATGGCATTTTTGTATTGGCTCCAGCGTTTTCTAAAAGATGACTCCCAGAGAAATGATGGATTTAAAGCAAAGTTTAAACACACAAACATATGATATAATCAAAAAGACACAGATGATGAAAGAGGAGACGGAGCAGGCGAGATGGATGGTCGTTGTGTATTAGGGTGTATTACTGCCCAGCTTAGCTGTTGTCTTGTACCTAGTTTAGAAGACTGAGAGCCCAGTCAGCCCTACTGGACGCCAACTGCAGCCTCTTTTGTTGCTGGTTGACAACAGGATTAGGTGCTTCACTGACTGAGCTATTCTTTGTAACTTATGGCCGATTTTGAGTTTGGCGGGACTCGCAAAGGTGCGGCGGTGGCAATCCAGTCACCGCCGAACCGGCCGTCTGACTGCCCCAATATGAGTTGGGTGGTTGGACCGCTGCCACTGCCAGGGAACTTGCGCAGTCAGAGGCCACAATATGCTTGGCGGGACCACATGCACACCAGCTCCTGCACGGCATGAACTTTCGAGTCCATGCCGTGCGGAACCATGTTCCATTGCGGTGCCTTTTTCAAAGGCACCTCAGCCTTTAAAAGAGGCAAAGCAGTGGGACCGCCATGCCACCCACCCCCCACACCACTTTTAACCCCTTTGCAGCTGGGCAAATTCCAATGCTGCGCTGGGGGCGGGGGGAGGCGCGCACAGCGCCCCTGTGCTCATGACGACGTCAGCTCGTCATGAGCCACGGTGGTCGTGTGCTCATGACGAGCTGAGCTCGTCATGACCACACCAATTTCTTTAGAATGTTCGCACAGCAGGGGAAGTAGCCCAGCGTGCGAGCGTTCTAAAGGTCATGACGAGCTCAGCTCGTCATGAGCACACGAGCACTGTGGCTCATGACGAGCTGAGCTCGTCATGAGATTCGAAGGAGTTAAGGTGTAATATGGCTTTCGTGCAGGGCAAGGAGGTGAAGTATTGCCTGCTTTTGCACCACTGAAACTTGTAATTGGCCCTAAGCGTTATTTTAAAGGCAGTACCTTGCAGCGCGTCAAAGGGCCAGAAAGCACCGTGCTAGTTTTATATGTACGTATGTATTTATTTATTTTGTAATGCCCCAGCTGTTGGGAGCCCCTTCCTACCAATACCCTGTCACGAGGGCAAGCTAAAGTTGCACATAAAATAACCAGGCCTGGTGTGGTGCTCACAGCATTTTGTACACACCATGCACGTATTGCCTTGGCCCTTTAAATATGTATTGTTTTGTTTTTAGAAAATATAGGTAGACAGGTATAGTGCCAAACAACACAGGATGTGCAGAACATTTGCAGACGTTATGCCTTTTCCTGGTGGGATCAGTAATCAGACAAGGTAGCAACAGGTAGATTTGAAGTCAGCAGTGCTGTAAATAGGCATGTACTCTCAGGCCCAGAGGGGCATGTTGAACAAGTTTTCAAGCAGCGCAACTCAGCAAGCCACGTTGCTGCGCTGCGTAACAGAGAAAGGGTAGGAATGAGCCATATTTAGCATTATACTGTGCATTCCTGTCCTTTCCTAACACTGGCAACAATGTGCTGCCTAGCGCCAACACAGGCACTCTTGTGCTGTGGTGCAAGGGTTCCTGTGTGGCAGGCAGGATTGTTTTTGTGCAGGAAGGGACACCTTCCTGCTTAAAAACAACCCTTAGAGGCATTTTCCTTTCTACATGTGCTGCAGAATGCATCACACACAGAAAGAGGAAAAACAAGGAGAAATAAATACTTTTTTCCATGCTATACCCCTCCTGGGGAGGTAAAGCATTTTGACGCTTTCCCAGGTCTAACAGTAATTGTAAATCTGGGAATGAGCCAAAATCCAAGGGTGAATGGAAGGGAACACCCATACTTCACCCAATAGAACTCCTCCTTGGGGCACAATAACGCAAGGCAGTAATTTGCGCTGTGTTGTGCTACTCTAGATTTATCAAGCCATGCAGGGCCATGCAAGGTGGCCATGCATGGCTTGACAAATCTGACTTCATTGTTGCATCGCCTTTGCTCGACGCAAGGGGGACACAACTCAATGATAAATCTGGCCCTGTATCTCTTAACCACATGCGCGCGGGCCGTTTTCCCGCTGTGCGCTGACAACCGCGGAATTCCGCGGTTCATGACGAGCTCAGCTCGTCATGAGCGTACGAGAGGTGTACCTCATGACGAGCTGAGCTCGTCATCAGCGTGGAAGGGGTTAAAGAGGGGAGTCAGCACTTGTCAAAGTAGTGCAATACTTTTTAATGGGCGGGTATAAGCATTAATCAGTAAACAGGTACTCTGGGACAGTGACTACCTACACCTTTGTATTTTTATTTCAAGCACTGAAGTGCTGTACAGCAATACAGCAGGCAGCCGCTATATACGCAGGGTCACTGGAATTATGTGATTCTGCAGTAGCTCGGTTTTCCGCATAATTATAGATTTGCAGCGCTTGCCACATAATCCATCTTCTGATGCATAATCTGCAGATTTCAACAAAAAAATGTTTCTAACTCAAACAGATCACAGGTTACTAAAATCGTAGTAACAGGTGTTTGCTAAACAGTGAAAGTCTCAGTGTGAAGGTAGACTGATATTCTTTCCATTGCTTATTACTGTACTTGGACGTTAAACTGGTACTTAGGAGGTGAAACCTTTGCTCAGACAGTGTTAACATGTGGAAAAATTACAAAATTATGACATAATACTATCACAAAATGTGCCTCATTATGTTGCATAATTTGTCTTTTAGTGAGGCATAATTTAGTCAACTCTGCCATATAATTTGGTTCTCCTCTGATGTCTAATTCCAGTGGCCATGTATATACATTAGTGAACAGCAGCAGTTCAGAAGTAGCCATGCAAGCTGCATATAATTAAAGACAGTAAAGTATGTAAAGAATACATTAATTTGTGGTCAACAGTCATCCACCAAGGGGCATTTAAATGATGATATCCGAGTGGACATCAGTTACTGTGTTGAAATGAAGAAGTTACGGGAGGGACAAGGGAGCTGGATATGGAAGCTACAGCAATGAGGCCCACTTCATAAACTCTGATCTTTATTATCAGACAATAAAAGGGTGTGTGATTCACACGCTAGACTGTAGGCAGAGATCTTGAGCGAAAAGAGATCTGCAAGCAAGTGCCAACTCACTTTAAGTGTGGTCAGTGCAGACGGGTGCACTGCCGTGCGTGGTGGTGCTGAAGGCCACAGGCTGTCAGAAGCAAAGGACTATGGTCTCCCTGAGGACATCAGGTGAAGGAGGGCATATGAGGCCTAATACTCCAGCAGACATCATCAAATCAATATCCCATACACCAAAGTCCAAATAAAGACCTTAGTCTCTTCTCAGGATACTGTGTGAGCTTGGAAAAATCAGGTACTCTCGAGAATTGTTTGAAAACAAGACTGCGATTATTGGTTTCTTAAATGGGAATCAAATGGTTTGAGATATTTGGGTACCGTGTTAACCCAAATCCTGGAGCAGGTCCTACCTAGTAACATTAAAAAGGTATTATTCCAAACCTTTTAAAAAATGGTGCCACACATAGAAGTTGACTACAAATGTAGATGTAGATCATAAATGCATGACAGGGTGTTTGCGTCAATACCAATTTCTAATTTGGTTCTAGATTTTTGGTTTAATTTTGGAAGCCAACGATTTGAAGTTTGGTAACTATGGGCTTAATTTTGGTCCGTTTTAGGCTAAATTACAAAGTTGTATGATGAGCTTCTAAGATAAGGATAACATACACCCACCCAGCCAGAAGATTCAGAAGATTAAATGGTCCTTTACAATGATGTTTTCCTTATATTTATTTATCAACTCTGGAAGATGTTAAGATACACCTGCTGTAGTAAATAATTGCACATTTGATTGGATCCTAAAAACGTGAAAGATGCATGTTTTGGAATAAGTAACAGACCATTTGTTTCTTTTTATATTTTTTTATCAAAACAAACCTTGGAAAAAAACACTCCTAGAGATCTTTCACCTGAGTGACTGACTTAATTGTATGGACTAAAGATGCCAGCATAACAATTTCAGTAACCTTGAATTTCCATTGTATTTTTATATTAAACCTGAAGATTTTTAGTACAACATAGCAGCTTTAAATAAGACTGTGCCTAGTATAACCTGTGTGCTTGCATATAGAATCGCTTAACACAGTCTTGTTGAAAGATTCAGAAAGAAGTTTTTGGGTCAATGGTGCTTCATGGAGAGAGTAGCAGCAGTGTGCAATGAACTAGGATTTACACTATAGGGTGAAAAACGATTCTACGTTATAGGGGCATCCATTTCACAGCATTAATGTTTATGTACAGTAATCTCAATTGTTACACCTGAAAATATTTTTTTTTAAAGATGAAGTTAGCTTAAAAAAAGGTTCTGTGTTGAACGCTATATACCTTTGTTTTAACTACACTAAAAAGTGTTTGTAACATAACTTCTGTGTCACAATTCTCATGGGGTAATATTCTTTGTAATTATAAAAGTTGAGACTTCTTTTCAGTCTTGATAATTTGGATTCTGAAACATGTCTCAGGTGTTTATTTTTAAAATACTCATTATTACAATTAGTTAAGTGAAGTAATTGATGTAACAAATGTTTTGTATGTAGGTGAATATAATGCTAAGATGTGAGAAACTTTAACTTCTGCAACCTGAAGTTTCTATGTCTTAGGATTAAGACTATTTTGTAAATATTCATGCTTGCATCCATAAAATTAAGATCTATCAAAAATGCATTGCAGTTTTAACAAAATATTAGAAATAATTACATAAAACAGGTGCCAGTCAAATATATGTACATGAATTTCCACACCGAAACAGAGTGATTAGGGCCATATTTATAGCAAAGTCACGCAGTACAGCAAATTACTTTGCTGCCTTTATGTGACATGGAACGGGCAGGAATGTGCCCTACTTAAAAGAATATGCCACGTTCCTATCTTCGTCACTGCGCTGGCACCATTTTGGCTGCCTACCACCAATGCTGGCATCTTTGCACCATGTTGCAAGGGTGTCTGAGTTGTAAATAGGGTATTTTGGTGCAGGAAGGGCCAGCTTCCAGCACAAAAAAAACCTGAGAGGCCAAGTTCTCCTTTCTATGTGTGCTCCAGAATGAGGCACACATTGAAAGAGGAAGTAACGAGAAGAAATAGATACTTATCCTCGTTACGCCTCACCTGGGAAGGCGTAGCATTTTAGGGCATTCCCAGGTGGCATTCCCAGGTCAAATCTGGGAATGCATCAAAATCCATGGGAGTTGCGTGGGAACACCGGCATAACTCCCATGGAACACCTTCCCAGGGCAGAGTAACCCAACGCAGTGATTTGCGCCGTTACACTACTCCTGGTTTATGAAGCCATGTAGGGCCTTGCAAAGTGACCTTGCGTGGCTTCAGTTATCGCATTTTGGGCTTGCGTCACGCATGAAACATGTTGCGTAGTGGAAGTGCAACACAACCCCACACATAAATGTGCCCCACAATGTATAAGTGTATGCATCACATATAGTTCTGGGCCCAGTGCTTTAAATGGGACGTTATTGCTCTTCTCAGTTTGGAGAACGAGAGTTCCTGCACTTCTCAGCAGAGGTGCAATATTTGTAATTGGAGAGTACCTGCACTTCTCAGAAGTAAGTAGGTAGGATCTTATAGGGTACCCGTACTTCTATTTTTCAGTTTCAAGCACTGTCTGGGCCACAAAATATCCTAAAATACCCAGACGATTTAATCTTTTGCTATAAATACCTCTCTCTTTACAACTATCTCATTTTTTGTGTCCTGCCGGCATCATTTAGCACTCTTCTTTGACTACACTCTCTCTCTCACACACACACATTCTCTCTCTCTCTCTCTTCCCCTTTCAGCTTCCCATCTATCCATTCATTTACCTCTCTCTCTCTCTCTCTCTATACCAATCTCTGTCTTCACCTGTCAGTCCTGCCCCTCTACTCTTTCTATCTCATATAGACACAGGACACAAGGGGACTCATTTATGAGAAATGACGCACCGCTGCGTGAAAGCAGCGATGCGTCACTTCTCAGTGCGCACTCCTTGCGACATTCCTGATGCATCATATTTAATGTATGACGCATCATGTCGCAAGGAGTTACAGATACGTCAGAAATACTGACGTATCTGTAAGCGCAAAAGTGACGCATTGCTGGAGTGTGTCACAAAAGTGACACAACTCCAGCAATGCGTCCTTTCACATGGGGCAAGCCCCATGTGAAAGGGCCTGCGTCAGTCTTACGCCTGCTGTGAGGCAGGCGCAAGATTTTGACGCAACGGCGTCCTAAAAGTGACGCCGTGAAATCTCATAGATTTCACTGCGTCACTTTTACGACCTTCCTTGCGTCAATACGCCCCCCTTGCATACATTATACCTGGCGCAGGTATAATGTGGCTCAGAGGTTTACAAAGTGACGCATCTACCTAGATGCTGTCGTGTCCACCGGATGTGGTGTCCGGTGACCTGGTCACCTCCCTCACGACCCACAGGGTCCTAGTGTCTACTGTCCCTACTGTCCTGTCGCCTTGTCCGTCGTCTTTCTGTCAGGTCATGACATCTCCCCCTTGTTGCAAACAAACAGTTCGTGTCCCAGTTCTACTAATCACTCCGTGTCACCACCATTTACATTATTGCTCGTCGTTGCAGTGAGAGAGAGAGAGAGAGAGAGAGAGAGAGAGAGAGAGAGAGAGAGAGAGAGAGAGAGAGAGAGAGAGATTGTCAGTCTCGTCAATTCTTCTCCCCAATCTCTGTTTCCTACTTCTTTCTACGTAGTCTCTTTGTCCCTTTGCATCCCTTTCTTGGTCGTCGTTTTCTGCCGCCATCTTTCTTTCTGCTCTTCAGTTGTTCTCCGTCTTTTTCCAGTTTGCCAGTCGCTCTTTCTCTTTGTCGTTGTTCTCTCCTCTTGCTCTTCTTTCTGTCCTTCCATTGTCCTTCTGCTCTCTTTTTGCCGGCCTCTCGTCGCTTTGATCGTTCTTCTTTTGCCTCCGTTTTGTTTCTGACTCCTCTCTTTCTACAACCGCCTTCTGTTGTATTTGTTCTCTCTATTGTTCTTTTTTGTTCTCTTCCTCTTTCTTTGTTCCCTGAGTCTTCTCTTTGCTTGCTCTCAACAGAGCTGTTGTCTTTCTTATATGTCATTGTTATAAGGCCCATCGTTTGGGCGGTGCTGCTGCTCATCAGGCATGGCCCTGGTACATCACCTTGTAGAACATGAATGTCCTCCGTGTTTATCTTGTCATTGTATCTCAGTTCCTCTGTGAACTTCCCCAAGTTCGTCACTTCTTTCCTTGCCCCCCATGTGAAGATCTTTACCTTGGACGCTCTCAGGGTCGGCTTGACTTCCATTTTCTCATACTCCGATGCACACATGACATTGCAAGTTGCACCACTGTCCAGTACAAAGTCTGTTTCATACACCCCTACTCTTATCTTTGCATGGTCTGTCTTTCCTCGGGTGCTTCTGTCTGCTGGCTGTGGTGTTTCTCCTGTTTCTTCTTCCTTGCTCTGCTCAGTGTGCACCTCCGACATGTGATATAGTCTTTCTACTTTCTCTGTTTCCTCTTCTTCACCTGACCCTCGTGATGAACTCCTCCTTTCGTTGTCAACATATCTGACATGCCTTGTCGTCGATTCCTGTGGTCTTCCTGTTCTCACATTGTCGTCTCTTAATGGGGCACCTTGGCACATGCTGGCGTAGTGATTTCTTCCACCACATCTTCTGCACGTCTGGCCAAAGGCGGGGCATTGACCTCTGTGTGGAAACTCCATTCCACATTTGTAGCATGTTCTTTCCGGTCGTCTCCTCTCTTTTTGTTCCCTCCAGTCATTTCTTCGTTGGTCTGTGCGATATCTGTTTGTCGTAAAATGTGCGTTTTCCGTTTCAACGCTCTTCCCTCTTTCCATTTCCTTGGCATGTTCATCTGCTCTCGCCTCTGCTCTCGCTAGTGACAGGATGTTCTCCAATGACGTTGGTTCCTTAAGTATCCTTGCTCTGAATCCTGTGTCACGACAGCCTTCTATGATCCGTAGTCTGATTGCTTGCTCGTTATCAAATTTATCAAATTCACAATGTGTCACCAATTTCCTCAGCCGTGTCGCGAAGTCGTCTAGTGTTTCGCCGACATGTTGACATGTGATGGTAAAAGTATACCGTTCGAAATCAATGTTTCGTTGCGGGTCGAATTTGGCTGTTAGACATTTTTTTAGTTGGTCATATGTTTTTGTTTCATCAGTCGGCAGTGTCACCAGAAGTTCTTCTACGTCGTCCCCTGCCAAATTCAATAGTAGTCCCAGTTTCTTTCCAGCTGCTACATCCGTGTCGTCTACATATCTTTCGAACCGTCTGATCCACTTTTCCCACCTTATTCCTATTTGTGGCTCCGATAGGTTGAACGGTAGTGGTCTCCTGTATTGTGCGTTAGGCTTTGGATCTGCCATTTTTCCTTCTTTGTTTATCTGTTCGTTCCTCTTTTATTTCCTCCTTTTCTTCTTCTTCTTTTGTTCTCTTGCTTTTTCCTTTGTTTTCTTCTCCTTTTGTTTTGTTTTATTGTAATCTTTCTACTTTCCTTTTTTCTTATGTGTCTCTTTTATTGTTTTCTTCTCTCTTTCTTTGTTTATTTCTTCTTTGTCTTCTATTTTTTTTTGCTCTCTCTACTTTCCTTTTTCTTATGTGTCTCTTTATTATCTCCTTTTCTCTTTCTTTGTTTATTTCTTCTTTGTCTTCTGTTTCTGTTCTTTCTATGCTTTTTTTTCTCTTTCCTTTATTGTTTTCTGCTCCTTTTTCCTTATTGCCTGACTCCTTGATGGCCACTCTCCTTATTTCTATGCCTTTTTCGCTTTTGTCCTTTTTCCTAAAATGGCCGCCGCTCTTCTCGCGAGATTTCGCGTTCGAAATCTCGCTTGCCTGGCCCCAAAATGGCCACTTCCCCGTTCTCGCTTCTGATTGGCCTAGCCGCCTGATCTCAAAATGGCCGCCGAGACTCTCGCGAGAGCTCGCGCCTATTTTGAGATTTCGCGCGTTCCTTCGCGCTTACCCCAGTTTTGCCGGATTGTTCGTCAGAGGCGGTCGGGTGGGCTCCGATGTCGCTTCTTTTTGCTCTTCTTCTTCACTCTTCTTCTTTTGGGCACATCCAGGGTGGGCACCTGGTTCTTCCAATGTCGATGGCGCCAAGATGCACGTCGGTTCCCTTCACACCCTTCGTCGCCAGTTGTCGTGTCCACGAGGTTGGCACTGCGCAGCGCAATCACTCACGGACACAGGTAGGTGCAATCACGCTTCTTTATTTCGGTATTATACACAGCTAGTTACATGCACGTCCTTCTCCTTGGTCGCCCTGGTCGAATCTGTCCTCTTCCTGTCCCCTGACCGGATGTGGTGTCCGGTGACCTGGTCACCTCCCTCACGACCCACAGGGTCCTAGTGTCTACTGTCCCTACTGTCCTGTCGCCTTGTCCGTCGTCTTTCTGTCAGGTCATGACAGATGCGTCACTTTGTAAATATGGCGAAACAAGGCGCATTTTTTACACCACTGGTGCGTCACAAAAAGTGATGCACCTGCGGCGTAAAAGTGATGCACAGCCTCATTAATGAGGCCCAATGTTTTTGGCTTCAGTCATCTATTTTCCTATCTAGTGATCAGCTCGTCTCTCGCCCCTCTTTCTATGTTTCACTCTTTCTCCCCCTCTCGGCCACTTCCATCAGCTCTCAATGCCCACCCCCCCTCCCTATCCCTCTTTCTCTGTCTCTCTGCCTCTCACCCCTCCATCCCTGACAATGATATTGCGCGAGCGAGGTTATAGCGCCACGTGTGGTTAAAGAGTCAATTCACTGTCTGTGCGCTCTTTATTATGCTGTCAGGTGCCCAGTCACCAGGTCCCGGCTCTGTGCACTCTCTTGCTGTCACGCTGTCTCGTCGTGCGTTGTGAAAAACACACACTTATGGTAATGCCTGTTTCCAAAAGAACTGTTTACCCAAAGAGCCTGGCGCTGCTTCAGAAGCCCCTCCCCCACCAGAAGTCAATCTCTTTGAATGCAGATTGCCATCGCCCGCTGCCCTGCAGCCTCTTGGCTGGGGATGGCCATTTGCATTCTGACTGAACAGGAAAAACCTGCCCTGGGGTATCTGGCGCCGCTCTCAGCTGCAGCTTTTTGGAAGTGCCTTTCTGAAAGCTGAGAGCAGAGTCGGGGGGCCTCGACTCCTACTCTGCCGGCACTGGCCACTGTCTTTCGGTCTTTAGGCGGTGGAGGAATTAAAAGAGGCTAAGGGTGGTGAAGTAATAGATGGCTATATCGAAAGGAGAAATAGAGCCAATGAGAGAGGGGAATTCATAAAGAAGGAGGGGAGAAGAAAGTGAAAACAAGACAGAAAGAGAAGCCGAGAAAAGGGTGAAGGGACTGTGAGCTAGAGAGGAAGAGACAAGAGAGAAATGACGTGAAAGAAAGAGGACAGGATTCCTGAAGGCTGGGAAGGAAAAGAAGAAAGAAAAAAGAAAGAAAAAAAGAAAGAAGAAAGAAAGAAAGAAAAAAAGAAAGAAGAAAGAAAGAAAGAAAGAAAGAAAGAAAGAAAGAAAGAAAGAAAGAAAGAAAGAAAGAAAGAAAGAAAGAAAGAAAGAAAGAAAGAAAGAAAGAAAGAAAGAAAGAAAGAAAGAAAGAAAGAAGAAAGAAAGAAAGACTGGGTAGTGTTGCGGCTCGTCTGGATAGGGCGTGGCTTGGCTCACTGGTAAATAACACCTCCCATGCCTCCTCCGCGTGACGGCCGGATTCCCTGCTCACTGCCGTCTGATTTTGTGGAAGGAAGTGAGTTCCTCCTTTAATTATTAAATCGGAATAATTTCCCCGCTCCCGGCTGCCGAGTCCGCCCCTTGCGGATGTAAGGGGAGGGGGGCAGGAGGGGCGCAGTGCCCACAGATCTCTCCGGGGGCACCGAGAGGGAAGCAATTGCTGAAAGGAAATCATTAGCCAGATTTTTGTTCTTTACGGCACGGATTTGTGGACTCCACAATGTGGAGTGTATTTTGCTCCACAACGCTCAGCAGTTTTTCGGGATTTCCTGTTGCCTCTGTCACTAACTAGCACTGAACACCAACCAGTAAACGCATTTTAGAGGCTCTGGGAGACCTATCAAAACTCCGCCCATATCGTTTATAGCTCAGAGGGAGAAAGCACCTGTTTCCAAAGTAGGTGTATAAACGTGAAGAGTGAAAGTTCAGTAATAAAGGTCGGTAGGCCAAGGCGCCTGCTGCGTAGACAAGTATGGCGCAGGAGACTCCAAATATGAGTTTCCGGGTGCAGCTGCTAAAATTTCAGGGGCAGATTTACAAGCCCATTGCGTCACTTTTACGCCGCTGTTGCGTCACTTTTGTGACGCAGCGGCAGCGTAAACAATGCGCCACGTAGCAACTTATTTACAACGTGACGCATCTAGGCAGATGTGTCACGTTGTAAAGCCCTGCGCCACATGAAACCTGCGTCAGGTTTCATGTGGGCGTTCTGTCGCAGGGTGGGCGTTCCCTCGCAGGAAAGCCGCGTAAAACTGACGCAGTGAAATCTACAAGATTTCACTGAGTCAGTTTTACGACGCTGCTGCGTCAAATCCTTACGCAGTGACGCACCACGTTGAGTATGGGTGGCCCCTGTGCATTGCAAGAGTTGCGTCACGCTTGCGATGCGACTCCAGCAATGCGACGCCCATACGCCACAAGATGCGTCACGCATCTTCCCTTCCTTGCACCATGGTGCGCCGTATTGTAAATGCGGCGCATCTGTGGTGGCGGAAGGAGGGGATTGTATGACGCATCTGTTCTGGCGCATCTCTGCTGATTTGCAGAGATGCGCCAGATTAGAACATGTAAATATGCCCCCAAATAATTTTGGGCGCAAGAAATTTCACAATGTGGTTCTGTCTTTCACAAACTCGATGCAATCCAGCCTCGTCCTCGTCTTGGAGCCCTCCGCCTCAGATGTCGACTCCTGCACCTCAGGGGTTGTAACACATAAAGCAATTACAATGCTGTGAGAAGCATTTTCTTAGACGGGAGTTGCCTCCGTCCCCTTACTTACACACACGCAGAAGGCACTTTTTTTAAACCTGAAATGCGCCTTTCTAGGCGGCGTTCACGCACTAAAGACTCCAATCAGCTCATTAACTTCCAATGGAGATTAATATTTTAGGACGGAAAACAAAGTTGAGAAATCGCATTTTCTCTTGTTTAATCAGATAGTTCCCCCTGATGATAAATAGGGCGTCAGTGCGTAAAGAGTCACCTTTACATCTCACTGGAGTGACATAAGGGGAGGGGGTCTCTCAGTGTGGCTGTACAATTGTATTTCACTCACAGGTTAAAAGAAACCCGCATCTTCCAATACTTTGAATCATGTCAAGGATATTAAACATGCTCCTGCAGTCATTTTGAACTACCTGTTATCTTTCTGTGTTTGTCTATCCAGATACTTTTAAGTGAGACAGGTCTGTCCATATATCAGATTTCTTTGTGTAAAAGTTGTGATGGTGATGGGGGGGGGGGGGGGGGTGGTACCGGACACCACTAGATATTGAAAGTCTGATGATCTGGTCTTCCACCCGGCTATTGTGAAGTTAAACATGACGCAAAATGGGGCAGCACCCTTTAAACTCCCACTTCCGGCGTGCTTTGGTTCACCACTTCCGGACTGGCGTGTCTCGTGAGCTGAGATACTCGTTGCCCTATAATTCACCGCGGTGCTATTAATTTTAACACATAACTTTCCACCTCCTTGAGGGAAGTAGGCCTTCGAAGATGAAGACTAAGGTGGGGTGAAGAGGACTGGGTGGGGCAGTTTTGTTTCTCGAGGGGTGGGGGGGGGGGGGCGGCCCCTAGGTGCTGCCCTCAGTTTAAAGTTATTGAACATTTAGTAAAATAGGGCTCGGAACAAACAAACAGTGATGGGTGGAATACTCGATTTAATCTTCTCTATTGGCAGTTCCGATAGGTGCGGTCTGCTGCATCTTTGTTTCTTCTTTTCCTTCCTTTCGCCTTCAGGGCGAGGCTCTAGGGCCTGCAGATCGGTCGAATAGAACTACGAATATGTAGAGACTTTTTGACCCCAAATGTTCTCTGTTTCGTCATTCCCTCGGATGAAGGCGGGATGCATCGCTGTCATGGTGCTGAATGGTGTCCAGTCTTACCCATGGGAATCAGGCAATTTGAAATAATATACCATGTGAGAAGCGACAGAATTTTTTTTTTTAGTAGCTCATATTATTGTGCCTTTCTTTTGCACCCGGCCCTATTTGCGCCTCGAAGCAGATATAGCACCTACTCAGATAGGACATTGATACCTACATTTCAATTCTTCGGTTGAGATTCATTTTGAAACACTTGTTTGACTTAGCAAAAAGTAAATAGATACGATTGTTCTGAGGGAAGTAGATAGACAAACTGACCGGCAGCCAGGCAGACAGGCATATGGAAAGATGGGCGGATGGATGGACGAATAATAACGAGATATATATATATATATATATATATATATATATATATATACACACACACACACACACACACACACACACACACACACACACACACACACACACACACACACACACCCACACACACACATACACCCGGTGTGCCCTGGGGCCAGGTAAGCCTTAACGGCAACTTTTAAAAGGGGCAGGGGTCCCCGACAGCCCTCCACCCGCACGCGCTCCTGTTGTGTGCACCGCCCTGACACATTCACGCTTAATTCTGCATTCCGCCCTGGAGGTGAAACACATTCATGGCCTTTAAAAAGTCTTTGATCTCCTGTATAAACCTCAGTGTCTCGCGGAGTGAGAGCCAATAAAGTAGTAAAACATAAACACACACTCATAAATGGAAGGGACTGACTGGGCGGACGGCGAGACAGGGATATAATTAACTGCTGATCCTTTGGCGCCCTCCAGCGTCCATTGATCTTCCGTGCAGTTCAGATGCAACTACATTTCGTGGTAAACACTGGACAGGTCCATCCGCACCCTATATTGGCGAGGTGGACGTCGTTTTGTTTTTATTTTTGCTTACAGAAAGACTAGGTAAAAAATCACATTTAACGTTTTTTTTGTTTAATCAAAAGAAGTAGTATATATAATGGTTTAGCCCACGCGTGACGCGTCTGCTTGTAGGAACTTCCAACTGAAAAGTGCAGCAGCAACCGGCAAAGCGCTCCCTGCCTCGTTCCGCGTTTCAAAGCACTGTCCGCAGCCTAGTCCACTGAGGTTCGCATTTCCATTTCGTTTAAAATGTTCACAAAATGCAGGGGAAACGGTGTTTCCTTTCTTACATACATTACATTTTTTTGGGCTCGCGTTCAAGTAGAGTTTATTTTGACCTGAAATGGGCAAACAAGCATTTGAATTCTAGCGCCTGATTTTTTTTTATAGCAAGGGGGTTTGTTTGTGCTTTTATTCTACCTTTTGTGTGTTTTTACCATGTAGTCTTTAACACCTACGAATGAGTTGCACTTTCATATATTCTTTGGCGTCGTCTGTAAATCCCTCCATAAGCTTAGCGCCAAAGTTACCATTTTGCAGCACTCTTTAATGCGCACTATACCACGATGCTTTTCCCGTTCCAACATGAGCTAAATCATTCACATTCCCCTCCTACGTTACCCTAACACTGGTGGTAAAACGTTCTCTCGCTTTTTATTACTCCTACGAGAGGTTATCGAATTCAAGTCTTACCGAGCTCAATTACACCGATTTGTTATCAGTTTTTGTTCACCTATAGTAATTATATTGAAATCTAGCATCATTTATACAACTTTTTAAACTGCCAATGCCCTCATTTAAAACTCTTTGAATAGTTTATTGTTTATTGTTGCCAATTGCCCTGTTACTGTTGCGCTCTTTTCAAATTAAAATTTTAACAAACAAAAATAAGCTTTTGAAGAATCCTAAACTTTATGCACTCTTTCCTTAACAATCCGAACTTAATGAAAAGCTATAAGTAACAACATAATTAAAGCAAGGAATTAAAATGTGTAACTTTCACTCAATCAAAAGTTTTAGAACTATTACATTATTTTTAAATGCATAATGATCAATCCCTACTAGTTCCAAAGTTCGTGTTGCTCGCTTTGACTAACAGCTCATAAAAAAAAAAACGAATAACTTTGAAATATGTTAGCCAAAATTCGAAACTGTCTTGAACTCAAATTCTTTATCCACTCCATGTCACACATTAGAAAACGACGAACCTGAAACTGTCTAAAATGTTTTGCTTATTGTATCCAATTTCTTTTCGCTTGAACAACCGAGACGAAACTGAGCCCCCCAAACGAAAATATGTTAATCGCCCATCTCTGTTACCTTTCGGGGACTGTCAGGTTTACTTTGCTGTAGGCAGGGCACGCAGTATCTGGTAATGCTCGGTAGATGTCATGTTTTGTTTTTGACTTTTTTGAGATTTATAAATATATTGTTTTTTATGCGAATGTCGTGAATAAGGCAAATAATACCCCAGGACATTCAACCCGTGCAACAACACTGGAATTATTTGTAACTTTATCTGTTCTAATCGGTTGGGGGTGAATTAGATTTACACCAACCAGTCTGTTCAGCTCCTGGGTGCGGTCAGGCAGAAGATGGGGTGGGGGTTGGAGGGAGGTGGGGGGGGGGGGACTTGGGGGATCGGGCGAAGACGGGATGGTGGGAGGGGGGGGGGGGATCACATGAAGATGGTGGGAGGGGGGGGGGGGATCACATGAAGATTTGCACCCGTGAAGTACCTATAAGAGCTAATCTTTTTTTGTTGTTTGTTTTTTACTTCTGTTTGCTTGTGCAGTGGGTAATGGAGAAAGTAGGCTGCATTTCAATCCTAGGTTGTTTTGCAGTAAATACAGTTTGGCGCCTGGACCAAACTCATTGTGTGCTGCTTTGTGCATTGATGTAATAATGGAAGACAACAAGT
This sequence comes from Lissotriton vulgaris, assembly GCF_964263255.1. Lineage (NCBI taxonomy): Eukaryota > Metazoa > Chordata > Amphibia > Caudata > Salamandridae > Lissotriton > Lissotriton vulgaris. Next base: position 723,499,401 of record NC_141691.1, read on the forward strand.
CATCCTGGCCCACCTTTCCAAGGGAAAAATATGGGGACATGTTTTAGACACTATTCGTTTTCTGAACAGCAAGCATTGGGCAAATTCCTTGAGTTCTATTGTATCCCTGTGCAGAAATCTCTTTGTAGTTGGGACTGGAGGAAAACCTGTTAGCTCCGGCCATTATTTGTAAATGTATTTACAGGGGGCAACAAGATGAATGTAGCACGGATCTGTCCTGCTTTGGCCCCAGATAAAAATGTACCTTCTGTGTCCTCAAATCTGTCTGATAGATGATGTCACACTCCAAGGGCAGCTCAGCGGTCACATTTACATGGGAGGCTGAATGACCAATAACAACTTTAAATTAGATGGACATAGTGGAATCATGAAATCATGAAATGATATCTAGGCTAAGCTTGCTCAGGGTGTAACAGAGTTATGAGGCGCAGAATTGGCGGGGCAGGTAGTCGAAATGGTCAATGTCAGGCTGACAGGTTGATAAATAGTGCAGCAGGCAGCCATGTTATCACAGTTGGGCAAACAAGAGGAGCATCTCAGGGTTGCAAATAGAGGTAATAAACTGCAATAGTGGGAGTAAACTCACGAGTAGAGGAAAAGGTAGGATGTATATGCAATGAGAAAATACAATAGGGAGGAAAACTGAGTGGCTTGACACTCATGGGCCTACTTACAAACTGCACTTTGTGCCAGGAGCGACCCGTGCAGGTAAGAGCAGAATATATATATTCCAAGCAACACGATGGGTCCTTCCGGGATCCTTACTCCCGAGTCAGGTGGCGCATAGATTCAGCGGACCTCTCCAAGCCGAAAATTTTTAATAATCCACAGTTTGCTTCAAAGTATGATGCGTACTCAGGAAGTTACAGCAAAAAAGATTGATTCTTAGTTAACCGCTACGCGTTTCAACACTCCTTGTGTCTGGATCACACGTTAAACCACACTGTCTGGGATCAGTGAGAGTGAGCATTACTGAATAAACAAACTCGCTGGTATTGCAAGAGTGGCCTGGATATTGTTTTGTTTGGAATCGGTTTAAAACAATTCAGTGGAATAACAGGAGTCTCAACCCCGTCTGGGCCCGCTGCTGTGAGTGGCAGGGGTTCGCTGCGAACTTTGGAGTCTGGATATATATACATATATACATTACCTACTTGCGGTCGCCAGTAGGTAGTTATAGTTAGGATTATTTTGTATAGGGAATTCGCAACATTCTATTGGAAATAACTTTGGCGCCAGTCGAGGAATCTGCCAGAAATTTTCCTAAAATTTGCCTCGCTGCGCTCCGCTCCTTCCCTGAAAGTTTGGGGGGGATTCGTCAAGCGGGGGCCGAGATAAAAGGGGGGTCCCAAAACGTGTTTTCCCCATGTTAATTTCCATAGGACGGTCAAACTCACTTTTAGCCCGAACGGCTGAATGGATTTCCACCAAACTTGGCAAAATTGTAGGGACTGGTAGCCCGATGTGCCTTTGCTATGTCTCAAGATATGTGCTCCAGTGGATTTTGAGTAATTTAGGTTAAAAAAAATATATATATCTATAAGCGCGCCCCGGTACGCGCACCGGGGCGCAAACCAGCGCGCTACGCGAGTTCGCGCGTGGAAAGCTGATTGGCTTTCGGGAGTCTGTCAACATTCCAAACAGTCTGGAGCGGCCGCCATCTTGTGTCTCGGTAGGATCGAGACACAAGAGGTGGCAAAAACAAAGGGGGAAATGACCAAAAAGGGGCAGAGTAGACCCCCCCCTGACCCCCTAGGTTTGATGTGGGGGCCATAAAAGGGCCTGCGGGGCAAAACATTTTTTTTTTTCGATTTACACGGGGGGAGCGCCTGGTACGCGCACCGGGGAGTGTACCGGGGGGCGTACCATGGGGGAAAAAGAATAACAGAGTTTTTAAAAAATGTAGCTTTTTTTATAAATTGGAGGTAGTTCTAAAAAGAACTGTTTTTTTTCTTCTATTTGGTGTTTTATATTTTGTTAATGTTTTTTTGAACATTTTGTACTTTTTTGGCCTTTATGAACAATTTTATATTTTTTTTGTTATTTTTATGGGGAGAAACAAAAAACAGGGAATTGTAAACGGCTCACCTGGAGCAAAAAAAAATCAGGAAAAAATTATTTTTGGGGGGCAATTGTGGTTGTCACCAGCACGGTTGATGAGCTTTATGCTTTGCTCACCATAGGTAATTGTTTTACCACAAAAATACAAGTAATCTTGTATTGCCCAAACTGGGGTTGTATGTTTGGGACCATCTCCCTTGTTTCTGGTCCCAATGGAGTGGGTTGCTTTCTTTTGGAGGTGCTGGGTGAAGATTGGGGAGGGTTTCTGGCCAGTTCTCGGACCTCTGCCGCAGCATAGTTGTTAGGATGCAGGCGCTGCATGTGGCAAATCATGGTGTTATTGCCAAATTAGTATTTCTTGTTAGGGTTCCCCCTTGAAAGTTGAGTGCCACAGATTTGGCAAGTAACCTTTGGCGCATTCACTTTTTTTTGGTCCTTTGGGATGGAAAAAAACTCCCATATAATGTGCTGCTTTGGCCTATATGGGGTATTATCTTCTGGCAGGAATGTCCTCCTCCCCTCCTCCTCCTCCTTCTTCTCCTCCTCTTCTTCATCTCCACCACTGTGGTGTTGTGGTGGTCCTCTTGGTGGTGGTGGTGGTGGTGGTGGTGGCTGAGATGCTCCTGCTGGTTCTGCTACTGAAGCAATTTTTCAGTCCAAAAAAGTACAGAGAAGTCTTTCAACAGGTCTTCTTCACTCAAAGTACAAAGTGAGAATGAGGAAAAAGGGTGGGGGCTTTCATCATTAGGAAAAAAAACTATCCTGAACCAATGAAAAGTGTTATTTTCAGGTCACATGACCAGGGCTTTCATCATTTGGAAACCAAAACTGTCCTGAACCAATAAAAAGCGTTATTTTTAGGTCACATGACCCGAAGCGCTTATGCTACGCGCCCCCGGGGCGCGCCCAGGGGCGTGTCGCGTAAGCGCGTCGGATGCTTATGTTGCGCGATCGTATGCGCTCAAGTGCTTCCGGGCCAGTGATGTCATGAGTGATGTCACTGACCATGTCATGAGTGATGTAATATGTGACGTTATCAGCAGTGCATTGCAGGCGCGCAAGTTATAGTGGGTCCAACTAACTATAACGTGGGAATTTCAATGGTTTTATGTCAGTAAAATTTCCAGCTAACTATAACTGGTGTGAAACCTATGGTTTTTCCAGTGAATATATATATATATATATATATATATATATATATATATATATATATATATATATATATATATATATATATATATATATATATATATATATATACATTACTTTAGGTGGGATTTGTTTTGTTTATAAATCTTAAAAAAATAATTACATGTAATATATGTAAATAAAATTATATTTTTATATTACAAAATTAAGTTTAATAATGGTGTACATTTTTTTCCCATTGTTTGGCTTGATGACTGAAATGAACCGTTGGCTCTGAAAGATCTAGTTATGTGATGTTTTATGGACACACCAGTGGATTTACCCTACTTCAAACCACAGATAAGTAAACCTTCAGACTTGGTGGCCCCTGATGCTTTGGTTACTCAAGCAGTTTTAAAGTTCTAACATACAGTTTTGAAAGATGTTACTACAAGTGAGGATACTGTCGAACAATGATGTCAAAAGCTGAGAGGGAGGAAGTCAATACTTTTAGGAATGATACAGACATCATCATAAAACCAGATGGAGACAATGCTATTCTGGAAAACTAAACACACCAAAATCAGGTCCCCCAATTTGAAATATTGGGTGAGTTGTTCGGCCACAATCAGGGATCTCCCGACAGCTTTAAAGAAACAAGTTGCTGATTTCGTCCAGAACAGCCTTACCCTGTCATCGGTCAATAACAAAGAGGAGAAATTCCTGATAGAACTCAAGGCCAGAGTACCAGACTTCTGTATATTTCCTAAAACGCATAAGAACAGGCACCCTTTGCCAAGTAAACTCATAGGTTCTTGGATTGGGTCTGACCAAAAAACTCATTCCAAGTCTGTAGATTTTGGCATTTCTGCTGTGATATAGGACTTAGGTTTGACCAGACATGCCGATTCCTTGTCACCTTCAACACTGAATCGCTCTGCACCAGCATCAAGGCAGGCAAGAAAGTGGTGTGCCGGGGGTCACTCTTTCGATAGTCTTTCTACATATGTAGTTCATTGAGTAAAGCTAGCCCTCATGTGGCATCATTTTTCCTTTGGGAACATTCTCCATTGGCAAACATCAATAACTTCCATGGGTGCAACTTTAGTGCCCAGTCTGGCAATTATGTATAGAGCCAGTTGATAAGTTTATAGTTTGAGGAAATGTGCATTTTTCATTGCTTTATTGCTTTAACCCATTTAAAAACAGGAAACTACCATTACAACACAGGACTTACAACGTAATGCCTTTGCAATGTAATTTTTACATCGCAGATGCCATTACAACACATGCTATTACAATGCAAGCCATTACAATGCAGATGCCATCAGAACACATACCGTTACAACGCACTTTTAGGTAAGTTTACTAGGTAAGCTTTTATTTTGGAATAATGATATTCAAATTTGATGTTTAATCTTTAATGGATACTTTTTATGATTTTTAAAAGTAATTAAAAAAATATAATACTGAAGAGATGTAAGAGAAATAGGGGTTTCCTGTGGGCAGTGTAATAATATCCTGGCATTAATTTGAATGCCTGGGTATTAATGTATTAAAATGTTTAATATTAATATTATTAATTAAAAAATACTATTGGGATGTATCACCCACCCTCTGGCACAGGATGTCAGGAACATAGGGGTTATGCTTGAGAGTGTATTTAAACTCGGGTATTAACTTTAATGCCTGGGTATCAATGTATTTTATTTTTTAATATTAATATTATGAATTAAAAGAAAACATGAAAAAATACTCTTGGGGGTGTAACACCCACCACCTGGCACGGGATGTGAGGGAAATAGGAGCTTTATGTGGGGGAGTGTATTGATATCCTGGCATTAATTTTACTGCCTGGGTATTCATTTATTTTAATTTTTAATATTAATATTATTAATTACAAAAAGAAAGATATACTCATGGTGTTGTAACACCCAATTCTGAGACGGGATGTGAGGAAAATCTGGGTTTTGGGTGGTGGAGTGCATTAATACCTAGGCATTAATTTCAATGCCTGTGTATTAATTTATTTTAATTACTAATATTAATATCATTGTTTAAAAAAAGATTTAAAAAACACTGTTGGACTGTAACACTCACCATCTGGCAGGGGATGTAAGGGAAATCGGTGTTTTGGGTGGGGGAGTGTATTAATATTCAGGCATACATTGTATTATCTGGGTATTCATTTATTTGACTAAATAAAAATAATATTTACATTAATTTTCAATTAAAAAACACTCTTGATTGTGTAACACATACCCTCCGGCACAAGATGTGAGGGAATAGGGGTTTTGGATGGGGGAGTATATTAATACTCTGGTATTAACTTTGATACTTGAGTAGTAATGTATCTCAATTTTTTATATTAATATTAATAATAGAAAAAAAGTAGAAAAAACTCTTGATGGTGTAACACCCACTCTCTGGCACGGGATCTGAGGGAAATATGGGTTTTGGGTTGGGGAGTATACTAATACTCCAGTATTAATATGGATACTGGAGTAGTGATGTATCTCACTTTTTAATATTAATATTAATAATAGAAAAAATAGAAAAAACTCTGGGGAATGTAAAACCCGCTCTGTTACATGGGATGTGAGGAAAATAGGGGTTTGGATGTTTGAGCATATTAATATTCAGGTATTAATTTTAATACCCGGGTACTCATTTTAAATCAATTTGATAATTTAGGGGCTCAATACAATGCCAGTTGGACGAACATCCGGCCAACATCGTAGCGCAATTGAGAGTGACAGACAAGTAGTCGTAATCATAATAAAGCCCTTAGAAGTTAAAAATATTTATTAACATAATTAAAAAAAACAGGCAAAACAAATATACACAACTTTATTTATTTAAAAAAATATTTTAAATTTTAATGTTTAATAGTGCTTTAAAAATCTGAAAAACTTTTAAAAATATTTCAAAGTATAACTTATTTAAAAAAATGTAATTACTTCAAAAAGAAACTTGCTAACATATTAAAAAAAATATTTAAAGTGCTTTCCCACACTTTCATAGGCCCACCTCTGGTTGATTGTATTTTTTTCAACCTTTGGTTCAAAAAAGTAAGTTTTCAGAAAGAATAGGTTTTCTTTTAAACCAACGTGTTAAAAAAGGAATTTAAACAAAAAAATTGCAATGTGCTTTTTAAAACTTAGTATACAGTATTCACACCACTGAAAACATGTGGGAGGAAGGGCAAAATGGATGCCCAGAATCTGCAATTGGATTTTGTCTACATTTTGGATTTTTTAACTGGATGTTTGGTTTCACTTGACAGTGAATTGGATACATGTTGGGTCAACAGTGCTTTCTCACAGTGCCCCAGCCATATAGACAATGGCTGTTAATCTACTGTTAAATAATTCTTGGGGTGGACAAGCCCTTTTTCCATTGTAAATAGCATTGTGATGTATATATTGTCACTACCTTTCCTCTCACTCCTAACCTTCACTTGACAGCCACAACTTTCTCCCCCTTCCTTCCCTTTTTTGGGGCACATCTGTTTTGCATAATTTTCAGATGTTTTACTGTTTTGACAACATCTATGGATGTTCAATATGAATAAATAATATTGAGCATAATTTTGGAGTACACGTTTTTTAATGCTTGCTATTATTTAAGCGTGTGTATTCTTAGAAGTTGTCCTTCTGGGACCACCTTCTTTCTGCTGTACCCTCCTTTACCCAGGTACCAGTGGCTTAATTGGGTCACACCCTTTATTGTAACCCCACCACTGACCAGCAAGTTCCCTGAGGGAAGCACCCGGTGGAATAGGAATAGCAATTTTGCTCCAGAGCACTAACCAGCACCTTCCCTGAGGCAAGCAGCCGGTGGAGAAGTAGTAATAGTAATTTTAACGCATCACTGACCAGCACCGTCCCTGAGACACGCACAAGATGGAGTAGGAATACAAATTTTGCCCCCCACCACTGGCCAGCACCTTCTCTGATCAAGCACCTGGTGGAGTAGGAATAGTAATGTTTCCCTCCACCACTGACCAGCACCTTCCCTGAAGTAAAGGTTTGCTTAAAAAAATAATTTGTTATAGTAAAAAAAAAGAAGAAATTAATTCAAACTTGAGTGGTTCGCCTTCAGGTAATGTACTTCAGTGTTAACACTGTTGGTTTATGACTAAAATCTGTGAATGTTTTTAGAAAATCACAATTGATATTAGGTTTGAAAATTATTTGTGTTCTTACTAAAGGCCTAATTATGATGTTGGGTAAAAACTTTCTGCTCAACACCGTCTCGGATTGGGGAAGCGACCGACTCGCGGTTGCGGTTCCACCCAACTGATTACGATGCGACGAACTCTGTAAAACCATGAACCCTGTTGCAGGCACCCCACGGTACCAGCCACAATGTGCAGGTTTTTACAGGGGGGGGGTCCCTACGGTACCCCCTCTTCCCCCAACTGGAGGCCACAGGATGAAGGGGACCCTGCTAAGGGTCCCCAAAGTCACTTTCCAACAGCCTTTTCGTGTCGGACAGGCCAACTCAGAATGGCTGTTGGAAATCGACATCGTAATTGGCCGGTCTGAAACGCAGCTCTTAGAGGTGCACAATGCAGTTCCGACTGACATGAATACTCCAAGAGCCAGCTAGAACCGATTCAGACGGACAGCGTAATTTACAATCCGACCGCAAACATCGTAATCTGTCGGAAGGATTGTAAACTGGCCGAGTCAGTCTGAAGGGTTCCGACACGGTCTAGGAAATTCCGACTGTTTGGCGAAGGCTTTCCGCCCAACATCGTAAGAAGCCCTAACTTTGTTTTATGTTTAGGTTTTGCTTACTTGAGTCAATAGATTGCAGTCTCTGTATAGGAAACTTTCATTTTTCTCCTCGCACCTCAGCATCATGTGGTCACCAGGGAAGTCAGTGTACCACTGAGCACAAAATGGCGTTTTAGAATGCATTTTTTCACGTGATTCAGAGTCTGGCAGAATGTATATTTATCATGTATTGTAAAAAAGAGGGTTCTTTTAATTTTTTTTAGAACAACCGCCATTTCATTAACAGCTTGGCTGTACTAGTAGAGTGCAAAAATATGAGAAGGGCTCTCACACAACCTAAATACTTTCTTTATAGGCTCACCAGAGCTCTATGGGCTGCCCATTGCTGGACATAACAAGTCAAACAACTGATTATATTTTATATTTATTTTGTCATTTTATTATATTCTTAAACTCATTCTTGTTTTAATTTTTTTATTTCATTTTCTCTGATTTTACAAAAGTTAAAAACATATTTGTGAAGCCACAAGAACTTGATTAGTGCAAATGTACAATTTTTCCATTTAGAAATACATATCACAATTATTTTGGTGCATTGTCACAATTTGAAAAAGGTGCATGTATATTGAAACATATGATATCACCCATAAATCAACCACACATACATCCTGACCTCTCACAAACCACCGCACTAACACTCTCACATCACATACATAGCGTGCCCAGACTAAAATAGCATACACCGATGGTAATCACGGAGAGAACACTTCAAGAGATATCCACGATCATGTTGCAAGCTGAGATTTCACAACAACCAGGTCAACGCACATTTTGTTTGACATTTTGAATTATATCCACCTTCATCAGGACCACCCTTTTATGTCTACTGGGAGTGGCCAAAAGTACCTCCACGTACATGTCACATATTGAGGTAGGAGTAAAATATCTCAATGACATCATTAAGATGTCCCCTATCTTGCTCTGGCATAAAGTCTGGGTTACCCATGAAGCTAGGTTTAATAGAGATCTCATCGAAGACTGTTTGGCCTTAGATGGGGTAGCCAACGTTAGATGGTTATCGTATGTGAGATCTATGTTTACTGATCTGGGTCACCCAGAATACTTTGATAATCCTGGAACCCTGGATGGCATCTCAAGATCAGCCTTAAAAAAAATGATAACCACCCATCTAGAAACTGCTAGATGGACCCATGAAAAATTAAGGCACACAGTTTTAAACTATCAGGAAATCACACCTAATGAGGGTCTGCAAACCTACCTGGTTGTGGTACATAGTCCATATCTTCGAATGCTGTTGTCCCGTTTGCGCCTGGGGATTTTCTTTCGCATGGTGACCCTACCTAACACCAATGACTGGTCTTCTAGCAAATTAATTTGCCCTTGTGATAACATCTCGGTGCAATCTAACATACATATTATGTTTTTTTGCAAGCTATGCACAAACCCCAGACAACAATTCCTGAAGCCGTTTTTAAAATGATGGGGACTACGAAAATGTAGACCAGCTTACCTAAAAATGTTACAGCTAGAAGGTGACCATGTCATTTATGCCGTTTCATGTTTCTTAAAAGCGGTAATAATGTATAGAAAATCTCTGTGCTAAAACTTTTTCATCTCTCGGCTTATTGATGTCTGCTAATATTGAATTGCTTGTGAAATATGGTGTTTTGATTCTGTTTACCTAATGGACTTTTTTAAATGTTAAAGTAAGCGTCTATTTTGTATCAACTATGTACATGATATTTTTAATCGCTGTATATATAAATGTTTTTGTAGTGCTTTTATGATTTTATCTGATAAATCGAATAAAGCTTACTTACTTACTTACTTACTATGTCTATAAAGGTGAGTGGTAGGGAAATCATAAAAGTTGCTTATGTTTCTTTAAAATGCCTGACACTGACACACCCATGCATGCAGTAATGCAGGCACCGACACAGCCATCCAAACACTAATGCATCCAATAAGACATCCAGGCACACACTGACGCACCTCCTGAGACACCCAGAGACTTATGAATGCAGACACTAGCACACCCAGGCATACAGCAATGCAGACACTGACACAGCTAAACAAACACTAATGCATCCAATAACACACCCATGCACATACAGACGCACACACTGAGACACCCGGGGACTTAACAATGCAGACATTGGCATACACAGGCATACATCAGTCCAGACACTGAAACACTCAGCCAAATAATAATGCATCCAATACCACACCAGGCACAAACTAACACACTAAGGGACTTGGCATTGCAGACACTGACACACCAAACTTCACACTGATACAGACACTGACACATCCAGCCAAACACTAATGCCTCCAATAACACACCAAGGCATACACTGACACCCCCAGGGACTTACCAATGCAGACACTCACAAACCCAGACATGCAGTAATGCAGACACTGACACAACCAGCCAAACACTAATGTCCAATACCACACCCTGGCTTACACTGATGCATATGCTAACACACCCAGGCACATACAGATGCATATACTAACACACCCAGGCATACACTAATGCATACACTAACACACACAGACACACACTGACACAAACACTGACACTGAGACACACACTGATGCATACACTGACACACCCAGGGACTTACCAATGCAGACACTGATACACCCAGACATATAACAATGCATACACCAACACATCCATCCAAACACTAATGCATCCAATAAGACACCCAGGCACACATAGCCGGGTCTGGTGGCTCAGTGCACTAATGTGTCAACTGCAGGGGCCCGTGTTCAACCTCATGGTCACAGGTTCAAATGCCAGAAAGTCAACTCAGCCTCATCCATCCGAGGTCGATATAATGATACCATTGAGTTGGGTAACAAGAAGCATCTGTTATTCATCGCCAAGATACCTACGGGTGAACGTGAGCTTTACTAATACACATGTTGTGATATGTTATGTCACAGTGATGTATGCACTGACACACCCAGGCCTACACAAAAGCAGACATTGATATACCCAAACATACACCAATACAGACACTGACACAACTAATCTAACTCTAATGCATCGAAAAACATACCCAGGCACACACTGATGCATAGAGTGACATACCCAAGGTGATAAAATGCATACACTGACCCACCTGGGAATACATTAATGCAGACTCTGGCACGGCCAGGCATAGACCAAAGCAGGCACTGAAACACCCAGCGAAACATTGATGCATTCAATAACACACCCAGGCATACACACATGTACACACTGACACACCCACTCTCACACCAATACAAACACTGACACAATAAAAACACAGAGTTAGCTATTTGCTTGAGCAGAGGGTGGTTCTAACATAAACTTTTTTTCAGAAGGGTTTTTTAACTGATTTTTAATTTTGTTCTTTTTTTAAACAAAAAGTGAAAAGGGTAGTAAAAGGGGTAAGGATGGGGAAATTCAAAGAAGCAACTGGCTTCACTCTTCAACAAACATTATTTAGTCACTGGAAGCAAAAAAAAACCTAAAAAACGAACAGTGATGTTTCTTCACTGTATCCAAGGATGCACCCACAAAAGACATTTTTACTGTGACATGCATGTGCCATTTCAGACAGTCAATAATCATGCCACACAATTCCTCACAGGCAGTTGTAATGACTGCAGCTCTTGAAAGTTCTCCCAAGGCTACTGTAGAGTTCGACTCTAATGCCGCAGCTGCTTTCTCGCACATCATCTGGTTGGAGACCCTTTCATGAATTGTTTTAGGTGCTTCCACACGAAATTTGTCCCATGTGAATACTTCTTTGCAGTGCCTCTGGATAACTGCTTCCCTCAAATATTGCACAGCACATATTTGGCTGTTACCTTCTTTTCCCCAGAAGGTATAGTAAAGAGTTTCCACACTTCACTTTATTTTCTATGAGGTGGTGTGTTTTCCTTCTCATCCTCAACAGGTTGTGAATGGTCATCTTGGATTGGTGATGTAGCTTCAGCCATTGTGTAAAATCAGAACAGCACTGGTTCTTAATCCTCTTTCCAGAGAATTCACTGGAAAAGTAACTGCTTTTAGGTGTTGTTTTCCATGGGGAAGGTTGGTTTCCTAATATATCCAATCAGAAGGCAAGGTGTCAGAGATTTTTTTAACGAATTCGCGAATCCGGTCTGTAAATTTGCGCATTCGCGAAAATTTAGATATATAGTGGTCTATAGATACATGTAAATATGTTCACACTGATGTAATTAATGCCAACGTAGAAGTGTATACATGGGCAGCAATTAATACAATTTTCAGCCAATCCGCAAATTTAGAGCCGCGACTTCGCTCTGATCACGTGATCGGTAGTAAAAAACAAAGAGTAGTAGTTCTTCTAGGTTTGCTGACCCCATAGGTACCGCAAAATTGTAAAAAAAAAAATGTGTTTAATTAAGTTAAAAAAACTTCATTTACTTTACATTAACTACATATATGGTTTGCATGTTTTTAAATGAATAAAAAGTATATGTATAGAAAAAGAATGTTTCCAGTACAGGAAAAAATAAATAAAAAATAAATATAAATTGTAATACACTAAGGGGCCATCATTTGGAAAGGCTCCGAACAGGATTCGGGTTCTCCGATTCGGAACCTATGTTTATGACCAATTTGGACACATTTCCAACCGACCAATTACGATGCAAACAAACCGTTCGGGCTGTCAGATTCGGTTCTGATTGGCATTCGGACAACCCGAGTAATTTCAAGCCAAATCGTACAGCTCCATGGACACAGTTTCCAACCGAGTGGTTACCATTGGCAATTCTGAAAGCCGTTTCAAAGCAGTCTGCCCGACACAAAACAGCTGTCAGAATCTGACTTTAGGGGCCATAGCAGGTCCCATTTAGCCATAGGCCTCGGTTGGGGTCCTTGAGGGTACCCATGAGACCCCTCTTTCTAACCATGCGCAGTGTGGCAGACACCATGAGGTACTCGCCACAGGGTGCAACAAACCACCCCTTTTTTCAATGAGAGCCTGTGTTCTCGTTCGGAACACAGGCTCCCATTAGAGTCAATGTGAGTCCGACTGAACGATGTTCGGAAGCATCGTAATAGGTCGGTCGGACTCGCAGAATCCGATTCCGTCTGAAATGATTCCGAAACCAATTTGTATTCTGCCCCTTAAGTATTGAAAAGAAACACCACAAATTAACAAAAAAACTAAACATTAGATGGACATAAGAATTTAGAAATGGAAATTGAAAAGCCTTTTAAATTCACTGAAAAAAACAAGGGTTACAGGTACATTATAGTTAGGCTAAGATTCACTAGTAAAAAACCCATAGAAATTCAGCAGTTATATTTACCTGAGCTAATTATAACTCACACCTCCGCAATGCACTGCTTATGACCTCACACATAGTACATACCACATGACATGGTCAGTGCATTGAGGGGGGCATAAATTACAGTTAGCTCAGGTAACTATAACTGCTGAATTTCTATCGTTTGTACAAGTGAAATCTGAGCCTAACCATAACTTCCCTGTAAGCTTTGTTTTTTTCTCAGAATTTCTAAGTTTTTTTAAATTACTATTTTCTAACTATAATGTCCCTGTAACCTTTGTTTTTAGTGAATATATATATATATATATATATATATATATATATATATATATATATATATATATATATATATATATATATATATATATATATATATATATATATATATATATATATATATATATATATATATATATATATATATATATATATGTGTGTGTAGGGGTTATTCTGAAGAAAATATTGAAACTGCCATCACCAAATCTATGATGCTAGACAGGCACAAGCTCCTCAGTACATACAGACATGAAGAACCAAAGGACAGGGAGAACAAGGGGACAATGGCCAATTTAACCAAGACACAACGAGGCCCTTTCAGGTTCGTTACCAGCTATAACAAACAGCATGCTGACATTTATAGAATTATCAACCGTAACCGGTCAATAGTCTTAAATGACCCTGTCATTGGTCCCACTCTACCTCGCACAGCATCGCTAACGTATAGCAGAGCACCATCAATGAAAGACCGCTTAGTCAACACCCGCCCCAAGGTCATCGAAAAAACCTCCTGGTTGCAGACAAACAAGGGTATTTATAGAAGTAAGATATGCAATTCATATACTCATGGCATCAATACCAAAGTGTATAAAGATGCATTCAGCCATAAGGAACACCAGATCAACAAAGTGCTGACATGCAAGACTAAATTTGCTGTATACATTCTTATCTGCCCATGTGGATTGAAATACGTGGGCAGCACTAAATTAGATGTGCATAAACGCATATTACAACATCTCAGGGCCATAGCCAACCACGATAACACCTACCTGGTGGCTAGGCACTTTAAAGAGAAACACAACAGCGATAATTCAGGCTTGAAATCCTTTGTTATAGATGCAGTCAATGCTAGCAAAAGGGGCGGGGACTGGGAGTCTAAGCTTTGAAAACTAGAAACTCAATACATTCTTCAGCTTGACTCCAAAAGTCCGGGAGGCCTCAACATCACTGAGGATTTGCACACATGTCTAACCTAACCCCAGTATATTACATCAAGCTGTAGCTCCCAGCACTGTTGAATGCAAGGCATCTCATGCACTGGTTTCAATTGATGCAATGATGCAGCAGTTTACTTTTTAGTCATGTGAATGGAGCAATGCGGATGCATTACTCATCGCTTCTGTACTTTGGATAATGAGGTAGCCTATAGTGATTTGAAAATCATTACATATTTTAACACTGTACATATGTATGTTACATACTGGGGTAGCTGACGCCCATAGCTTACATTAATAGTAGGGTATATTCACATCATTACAAATGGGTCCATGGATATGTGACTTATTTATGTAATTAGTTATAATGTTTATCTAACGGATGTTGGATTAGTTTTAGTTTTTAACCAGTTTTTTGACACCTAGCACTTTTTCAAGCACTTTCTTGCACAGTATAGATGACAGACTGCAGTAGACTATAGTTATTTACAACAATACACACTTCAGCCCACCCGCACGGACGTTAGTCCTTCTCTGGTGACCAGACCTTCTATAGCAACATGACACATTATTTTCATCTATAAAATCAAGTCAAGGGATTTATCCCGTAGTTGATCCATACTTATACATTATATTTGGCAAATAAATAAGTCCTAGGCTAATGTACTTGACAGCAATATAGGGATTGTTGCATTCCGCCCATTGTCACATATTACAACCAGGGGGAGAAACAGCACTTAGTGTAAATCAGTGGTTACAGGCCCAAGCAAGTAGACGAGTCCGGCTGGACACGCCACTTGTGAAGTATGGCATTACACGAACAACAACGGGGCGTTGATTCCGTTAGAATTGTCTTGGTCTCCTTTACCAGCACTTAGGATACAGAGCCTGAGATTTGATCATATAGCCCAACAAAATGCAATAATGGGCACTTAATCCAGTGGAGTTCCACAGAGAGGACAGGGAGAAGGCTAACTTTGGCCGACAAGCATATTTAATCACCCCCCCTAAACAGTGGACATGCTTAATTTGCACAATTGCATTCTTTGCACTAATGATCATTCAGTTTTTTAAAATGTGTTCTATTTACATGTTTTATCATAACTGTTTTTAAGACCAAGTATTTTACTGTTATTATCATGTTTATATATTTAAATATTTATTTGTCTATGATTATGCATTAGGCTATTGCAGTTATTTTTATCATACAACTGGGCCATCCAACAACTAATGGTACAACAAGAATGGAGGTCGTAGATGCAAACGGAGTATGTTCAACAGAAGTATTTTGTTTATGTCTACGTTCAGTACTGTCACATGATGCACTTTTAATTTCGGCACGGTCACTTTAAAAACTGTAGCTTACCTGAAGCACATTGTCATGTGATCAAGCCTCTGAGGAGATGAAACGTTATGGTGGCAGTTTGCAACTAATAAACTATTCTGCACTAACTACTGGTCTGTGTCTGCGTTGCTGCGGTGGGGACAGGATTGCCTTCGCCGACGCTGTGGATATTGCGATATATATATATATATTTTGGGTCATATGGCAGCGAAGGTACTACTGGTCCCAGAATGCTCTGGTGTGAAAGCGAGCCCAGCTGACGGCGAGAAAACGCTAAATAACGGACTAGTTACCCTCGCATCTGCCCGCATGCATGCTGTCCCGTGAACAAGCGGCAGGAGCTGCGAAACGCGTTGGGAAGGCAAGAATAAATATTCCAGGATGCGTGTTGGTTTTGCTTTAATAAAGGACTCTTCCTCGTGAAGCTGGGTCCTTCCTGTCATTGGGTGTGCTCTCGAAAGGAGGGAGACGAAACGGAATATATATATATATATATATGCTCAAGGTTGCCCACCTGGTTGACGAATCAAGTCGGCAGTAGTGATTTAAATGTCTGTGCAAGCCGCTGGAGAACTGAAGGAATTGGCCTTTGAGAAAGCAAGAAGCGAAACGCGTCAGGCCGCATCGCAAGAGCTGCTCAGTCCAAGAGGCATCGCTGGTCCTAAAGTGCTGCCCAACCAGATGGGCAACCTTGAGTATATATATATATATATATATATATATATATATATATATATATATATATATATATATATATATATATATATGTATATGTATATATATATATATATATATATATATATATATATATATATATATATATATATATATATATATATATATATATATATATATATATATATATATATATGTATATATATATATACTTCAAAACTGCTGCTCGAGCGATCCTCGGCCAAACAATGCTGATGTCATCGGTAGTAGCAGCCGCTACTCTTTATTTACACATATTCCGAATCCCACTGGATAGAAGGACACAGAGATGACACACCAGGAGATCTTTGCACAAATCCTTTATTGTGCACTCGTTGAACAAGGACGACGCGTTTCGGCGTAAGCCTTTTTCAAGTGAAAAAAGGCTTACGCCGAAAAGCGTTGTCCTTGTTCTACGAGTGCACAATAAAGGATTTGTGCAAAGATCTCCTGGTGTGTCATCTCTGTGTCCTTCTATCCAGTGAGATTCGGAATATGTGTATATATATATATATATATATATACATATATATATATATATATATATATATATATATATATATATATATATATATATATATATATATATATATATATATATATATATATATATATATATATATATATATATATATATATATATATATATATATATATATATCCAACAAAGTTGTCCACAAGGTCAACAGCAGCCTCAGCAGAAGGATAAATTATCAGTGATTTATTGGTGGCAGTCCCGAACAACTAAAATACCTTACGTCATTTGCCTCATTTTCTCCATTGCAGATGATAATCTCCTCTCATCATGTATGTTACTTTTATGGAGCATTTAGAAGTGTCAATTTGCCAGCATATCCAAGTCCAGGTCACTCAGGCCGGGGAGGACGAAAATTCTTAGACCTCTCAGAATGCGTTTGCATTCTATATATTTTTTGAGGGTCACACTCTCCCACCACAAGTTGATTTCCATTATTCTTGCTTACTGCAATTCCCTTAATAGTTACTTCAGTGTGCTGATGGTATTTGAATTGACCAGGTCTTCCCTTGTTGGTCATTTACATCTGCACTATCTTCTAACATCTCTTTCAGAAGTTTTTCTCATTTGCTCTATCTGTCTGCCATCATTTACATGAGTCAACTTATTATTGTGATAGGAACACTTATGAATGTTTTTCAATCTCTTTGACTTTTTATTGAATATATTTCAAATAGTCCAAATCCCTCTATTTATTTATTTTGGACGCACTACAGGTTTTTCTACATCTTGTCCGTGGAGGGCTTATGTTCCGCATGTTTTAAAAATGGACTGGTTTGCACTGATTTGTATCATTGTTTTAAAAATACTTGATAGTGTACGCTACCTGTCCTTCTTTCATACGCTAACGCGGTGTCCATCTGTTAGAGCGGGCCAGCGGCAAGGTTAGTGTTGTAGCTGTTGCTTCTCCCCCAGCCCAGACTTCCTACTTAACCGGATGCTGCGTTCGCGCACCAGTAATTGTGATATTTAGTTTGCTCTTTGTGCGTGGGGGGCTTATGTTCCACATGTACTAAAAATGCACTGATTTGCACTGTTGTTTTAAAAATATTTGATAGTGTGCGCTACCTGTCCTTCTTTCATACGCTAACGTGGTGTCTGTCTGTTAGAGCAGGCCCGCGGCAAGGTTAGCGTTGTAGCTGTTGCTCCTCCCCCAGCCCAGACTTCCTACTTAACCAGATGCTGCGTTCACGCACTGGCAATTGTGATATTTAGTTTGCTGTTTGTGCTTGGGGGGCTTACGTTCCACATGTTTTAAAAATTGACTTATTTGCACTGATTTGTACAGTTGTTTTAAAAATACTTGATAGTGTACGCTACCTGTCCTTATTTCATACGCTAACGCGGTGTCCGTCTTTTAGAGCGGGCCCGCGGCAAGGTTAGCGTTCTAGCTGTTGCTCCGCCCCAGCCCAGACTTCCTACTTAACCGGATGCTTTGTCCGCTTAGCGGGCACGCCTTTGGCCCGCCGAAGGCGTGACAAAGGCAAGCCTGTCTGCGTTCATCCGCCCCCCCCAGGAGCAACCATCGCCAGCCACGCTGCCCATTACACGTTAGAGGAGCAGGGAGGTAAGAAGTCCTTCAGTAGAAAGGAAATGATGGCACTGGATAATGTCAAGTGCACTGGTGGGAAGAAATGGGCAGTCCCTCAGAATTTCGCTAGGACCTGTCCTACCTGCCAGTTTTGCTTATACACCAAGGAGCCTGCCCCCGCCCTACGTACTGTCAGAGAGTAGAATTCAGGCTGCACTCATTAATTCACACTCCATGGTCCAACATGCTCCAGATATCCGCAAACTTCTCTCGGACGATCACCTACATGTGCTATTTATAACTGAAACCTGGCTCCCTGAATCCTGTGACCCGGTGATTGAGCTTGCCATTGCTTTAGGATATAAAATTGCAAGATTGGACCGCAAAACAGGGAGAGGGGGCGGGATTGCAGTGGTTTGCAGGGAGACGTGGGTCCTCTCCTGTGAGGCTTCAGTGGGGTTAGCAGAGGGGGAGGCGCTTGACTTCTCCATCGTCATATCGCCCCATTACACACTGGGCGGTACATTGGTCTATCGGCCCCCTGGCCCTCCGGGAGTCTTCCTGAGAGATCTGGATGATGTTATCATTCCTCGAGCCCTACATTTTTCAAATTTCTTCCTTCTGGGCGACTTTAACATTCATTTAGACTGTTCTGAGTCCTTGGGTTCTAGGGAGCTAATGGACATGTTTGATCTGGCACAGCTAACTCAGTGGATAAAGTCGCCCTCACATCAAGGGGGACATATAATAGACCTGGCATGCTCTAATTTCGCCTTGGCTGCATCTGACACCCTTCTGGTCACTTGGTCAGACCATTATTTGGTACAATTTTTTTGGTTCATTGGGAAACCTCCATCCTCTATAGTCCTGGCTCATAATAAACCGGCTCGGAAGATTGACATTCCGGCTCTCTCTAAGGCTCTTTCAATGTCATGTCCGCCGGCCACTTTGGATCTTGAAGGAGCGGTAGATAGCTTTTCCTCCTGGATCAGCCAAGGAGTGGGTAAAATGTAAAAAATGTAAATCCAGTACTTGTATAGAATACGAATCACCCCCAAAGGGGTATCACGGCGCTGGGGGCCGTTGGAAAGATTAAGCAAGTTATTGCCCAGAGTTGTATGGTGCTGGGCAGACCCCTGCCGCCTGAGCTGGGGATCAAATTGTGATCCCCAGCGTCACGCCACGGCACCACACCTCTCCCACCTCTCACCAGAAGGTGTCAAAACCCCCCTCCACCGGACGACTGAGACCAACTCCATCTAAATCATGGTATTCAGGTACTCTTAGAGACCTCAAATTGGGCTGCAAAACATTGGAATGGTGCTGTCGTCTGGACTATTGTCCACTGGCCAAAACTGCTCTCTGCAAAGCTCAGAGAGATTACTATGCAGCTATTAGGGAGGCAAAAAGCAGTTTCTTTGCAGAACGGATAGCAACAGCTAACAACAACAGCAAGGAGATTTTATCCATTGTTAGAAGCTTTCTGGCACTTGTTGAAGAACATACAGTCCTTCCTGTATCATCTCAATGGTGTGAGGAGCTGTCTTCTTTCTTTGTTGAGAAAATACAGAACATCCAAGACAGTCTCGGGCTGGGTTCTCTGGCCCGAGGGATTTTCTACTGTTGCCTCTCTCAGCGTCCACTCCATCAGTCCCTCCTTTTATGAACTTTGTGCCCAGATACCCTGGCCATTCTCAAATCTCTCAAATCAGAGTCTCCGACTGACCCTTGCCCTGCTAGAATGTTGGCTGGAGTCACTGAGGTGGTATATCCAGAGATCAATAGATTTATCAATCTATCCTTACAGACTGCTGCTGTACCTTTGAGCTGGAAACAGGCAAAGCTCATACCTCTTCTGAAAAAAACCCTCTCTAGACACGTCCAAACTTGTCAGCTGTCGCCCTATATCTCTTTTACCGGCACTGACAAAGGTCTGCAAGAAGGTGGTTTTCCGACAGCTGGAGGCCTATGTGGAGACTTCTGGGCTTCTCCATCCGGCACAGTCTGGTTTTAGGGCAACTTATAGTACTGAGACTGCACTAGTGGAAATGGCTGAGGCCATCAGAGAGTGCCAGGATGCGGGCGGCAGAGCGGCCCTGATTCTACTTGACCTCTCTGCCGCCTTCGATACGGTGCCCCACCAACTACTCCTTGTTCGCCTATCAAGCATAGGCATTGCTGGCTCCGCCTGGGACTGGTTGAAATCTTTTTTTAGAAGAGCGTTCCCAGCAGGTTTGGATGCCTCCTTTCTCATCAACTGCCAAGAAAATGTCCGCTGGAGTCCCTCAGGGCTCCACTTTGAGCCCTTTGCTCTTTAATATCTAGTTGACTCCTTTGATTTTTCTGGCTGAGGAA
Organism: Lissotriton vulgaris; assembly: GCF_964263255.1. Lineage (NCBI taxonomy): Eukaryota > Metazoa > Chordata > Amphibia > Caudata > Salamandridae > Lissotriton > Lissotriton vulgaris. The sequence goes on from NC_141691.1 coordinate 723,520,348, forward strand.
ATGGGTGCTAAAATAATTGCATACGCTGATGACACCCAACTCCTATTTACTTGGAAGGACTCCGACCTGTCGACAGAAGCTGCCCAGAATTGTCTTTCTGCTGTGTTTAGGTGGTTGGCTCACGCACAACTCAAATGCAATGAGGACAAGTCTGAGGTCCTTTTATATGGTCAGTTGCCGCCCGCCTTCAGAGAATCTTGATGGCCTCCAGTCTCTCTCCGTCTTAACTCTGAGTGCGTTCCAGCAAAAAACTTGGGGGTCTGGTTCGAAGAAGACTTGCGGTTTGGGGAGCAAATTAAGAAACTCACTGGAGTTTGTTTTGGCACCCTTAAGTCACTTAGAAGGTTCTTCCCCTTGCTTCCAAGGTCTGCCAAGGAAATGATTGTGCGTGCTCTCATTCTCTACCGCATTGATTATGCCAATGCTCTGTATGTGGGAATCCCTGGATATTTACAAAAAAAACCTCAGACCATACAGAATGCTGCGGCTAGACTTCTGTTTAACATCTCAGGAAGATCTACCGTAAAACAGCATTTACGCGAGCTGCAATGGCTGCCTGTGGCACAGAGAGTGAAATTTAAGGTTCTTACGGTGGCACACAGAGCTCTGCACGAGCTTGGTCCACTGTACATTAGGGAGCATTTTGCTTTCTATGGCCCCAACAGATTGCTGCGCTCAGCCACCCTTCGACGGATGATCCCACTTTTCCGCAGAATGCGGCTGGGAGGCCAGTCTCTGTCCGACAAAGCAGCTATTGCATGGAATTCCCTGCCCTTGGAACTACGGCATACTCAGGACATCAGACTTTTTAAAAAGCACCTGAAAACCTTCCTTTTCAAGCAGTCGTGCTAATGCTTTCATTCCATCTGGTCACTGTTATTTTGCGCACCAGGACACTCGTGAGTATTTGTGCACTGTATAAATCCATGATAACATAACATTATAACATAACATACAATTTTGCAGCCGATAATTCCCCACAAATCAATTGCAAATTTATTAGTTGCTGGCCAATCCTTATTTTAGACATCTTTCTCAGAATTTGCAATAAAACAGACTAAGGGCCCGACTGCGTCTTTTTGTACTTTTGCGAGTCAACACATTTCGGGCATCGGATAGTCAGCAAGCATGGCAGAAAGGTCCAGTCAAACATGCAGCAAGTCTCCCTGGTGAACCCCCTCACTCGACGAACTCACGTCGGAGAACTCTCACCACCCATTCTACATCAAACCCCCTTACTGTCTCGCTCCAACCTCGGGTTCCTTTCATTTTCTCCCTTGACTGCCTGTCACGCCTGGGGACAGCTTTCTTCCATCACAATCCAGAGAAGCAAACCGGTTTCTAGAAAGCCGCGTTACTTTCGGGTGCACGTCTTGCATGGTCCGACTCTCCGTTCAACAGGAGACTCATTCCCGGATACTGCCCCCGCAATTCACCAGCCAGTCAGACACGGGCAACACAGGAAGACGGGCCACAAGAAGGTATGGAAATTCCAGCTGCAATCTTTATTCCATTTTTATCATTTTTTCTTTTTCATTTTCAAAGTGCATTTGCACCACAGAAACAGACCTACGCGTTTTGGCCGCAGCCTTCTACTGGGTCCTAGAGTTGGTGCAAAGAGTTTCATATAAAAAGGACAACAGCCCCCTTTCTCCCACCACCAAATTAAAAACTATTTTACTTTTTAAATGGATTGGATCACATATTTTACTCTTTATAACTAACAGCATTCTTTTTCATAAGTCAAAGTGCACTGACCCATCATATTTTAACCATCATTGTAAAGTACATTATTTCATTCAAATCGATTGTTGACAATTAAAAAACATTAGTATATCAAGACACTCTATTCTTTAGTATATATATATATACACACACACATATATATATATCAATAACCTACTGGCGGTCTCCATTGGTAGTTATAGTTAGGTCCTGATTTCTATTAAAAAACAGCATTAGATTTGCTGATAACTTTTGCATCGTTTGATGAACCTGTGTGAAATTTTCAAAACGATTGGTACAGTCACTTCAGCTGCTGTCTTGAAAATTTCAGGGTGATCCATCAAGCAGGGGCAGAGAAAAAGGGAGGTCACAAAACACTTTTTCTCCATGTTAATTTCCATCTGAAACTTTAGACACAGCTACAGCCCTAACTGTGAACGGAATTACTCAAAATATTGCAAAAAGGTAGCTCTTGGTCCAGAAAGCACTCTTTTTGTTAAATGGTATAAATCTGTCCAGTACGTCCTGAGAGACGTAAAGATTTCTTAGATATATAAATGTGGCCACGGTGGATCCATGAACCCTCCCGATCACGTGCCTGAGATCTGATTGGCTGCCAACACTTCAAACCAGTAAGTGTCGACAGCAATCTTGTACTCGGTTAAACCAAGGCAGAAGCAAAAACTTTAAAAAAAATAAAAGGGGGCAGGGTAGGAACACCCTGAACCCCTAGGCCTGTTCAGGGGGTCCCACAAGGACCCACAGGACCCAAAAAAAGGAATTGTTTAAATTTTCAGCATGAGTCACGAACGATCTACGAATCCGGCTGAATTGTTTTTTTAAAATGAAGCGCATTCTCCTGTGCTCGGTTTAATTAAGCCCCGGGTGGGCAAGGTCCCGGTGGCAAATACAAATGATAAAGCGGGGGCCCCTGCTGGCTCCCTGCCGCCCTGGGGACCGCCACCTCCCCGGTGCTAAACACCCCAAAAAATGCAGGGGGGGCACGCACCCCCACAGCCCTGGGGACTGCAACCTCCTGGGGGCTTGAATACTGAAATGCTGGGGCCACACAGCCCCCCCTTAATCCCCAGGGACCGCCACTCCCTGGGGCTACATCTAAAATAATACATGGAGGGTGGCTCCAGCCCTCCATGCAGCCCTGCGGAATGCCACCTCCCTGGGGCTCGAACACCGAAATGCGAGGGGACGTGAAACCCCCCCACAGCCCCGTGACCGCCACCTCCTTGGGGCTTTATCTAAAATAATGCATGGGGGCTTCAGCCCCTCCTCGCAGCCCTAGAGACTGTCACCTCCCCGGGGCTATATGTGAAAATAATGCTTGGGGGACCGCCACCCCCCGCAGCACAAATGAAGTAATGACGGGGGTCCACTGCAGCCCCCTGGCCCCGGGGCCAGAAGATGGGAGGGTGACCGCACGTCCCCCCTCCAGGAGCCCTCCATGGCCGGCACACCCAGGGATATTGCAGTGTGTTATGGCTTGGCAGGTGCACTGCTCCCGCCAAGCCATAGCTTCCTGTACCAAATACTATGCTTAGAGGGAAAGCTTTTCCCACTTTGTATGCGTGCTGCACAGTGCAGAGGAAGTAGTAATGAAAGCATTTCTCCTTCCTTGTGCCTAGTTTAAAAGGGCGCAGTTTTCTCACGCTAAACCCAATCTACTGTATTTGGTAAACTGGGTTTAGCGTGAGAAACATTGGGTGGTTGCATGGGAATGCCCTGCACCACCCTTGGCACGCCCTAATGGTGCAAAGTAATCCGAAGCAGCGCTATGCGCCGCTTCGCATTGCTTTTAACTTATTTCCAACGCTAAACAAGTTTGTGCTGGAAAGTAAATTAAGAAAAAAAGATTCCGTGCCGTTTTCAGTCACTTTTGAGCCACAAACACATCACAAAATCTTAGTTCATCTCCCCCTAATTGCGCAAAAAGACAAAGAACTTGACAAAATGCAGGTCAAGCCACACAAAGTCAAAATTTACGGCACCACCTAAAACAGCTATGAACTGCAATGCAAATAATGTATTTTCCCAGAGATTTCCAATTTCATTTATATAGCGCATCATACCACTGAGTTGCTGGTAAACCTTTTAGGTCAGGTGCTGATTTACAAAACGTAGCCGGTAATCCATGCACAAAAGTAGAAGAAACATCAATATGCAGTTCTGCTTTAATGCCTATTTAAGTGCAGCAGTTTAATGTGTTTTCTTATTTTATGTGAAATATTTTGTGAAATTTACTGAAGAAATTACATTCTCATCACCGCTGGCGGCATGTCCTCTAGACAAAAGTTAGTCAACACTACCATCTAGTGGCGAAAATGATCTTTAGTGAAGTTTCTCTGTAAGTATGAATGTTGCAATGGAAAAGGCATTTATATTTGTTTACCTCCTAGTGAAAGTGCGCATTAAAACGTTATTATCGATCACTATATCAAAAATGTATCCAGAATTTCACAATACAATTTCACACTCACACATCTAATGCAGATGTATTGATATTTTATCAAATTAAATAAAATCTGAAAACATTTACACAGCCTCCTACACAGAATAAAATTGTCACTTTACATGATATGTCTTAATTAGCGTTGTTTGGGGGACCTTGCAGGTGTGTCCTCCCGCCTTGGCCCCTCAAATACAAACGCCTAGTAGGGTAGTCAACTGTCCTGAATTTTGCATGTTAATCATGGATTTTTTTTGCGTTTTTTTTTTATTGCTCAGCGTTCTTTCTAGGTATAGTCTCTTGGCACTATAGAATGACGATTAAGCATGGATGCTGTATATATCCTATGTTTCAACTTATCTGGTGAACAGCTAGGTGTTTAGAGATTTTCCAAACTTAGTCAGTGGTGGATTCTGGTACATTTCTGGAGGGACGGTGTGCCACAATTGCACTCCTTGACCTCTGAACGCTCTAGCTCCCTATTTGGAATATTTGACTGATGGTGTTTCAAGGAAGGATTTGCTACATCGCACCCAAAAGGTGGAACGACCTCCCTCAACACTTCAGAGCCTCCTCTTCACGTCTTGAGTTCCGAAAGGAGTTGAAGACCTGGTTCTTCATATAAGCACCATGGGACCACACACCTACACACCCTGCCCAAACGTCTGGATACCCTCTCGAGTGATTAGTGCACTATAAAAATCACCATAAAATAAGCTTTCTCCTTTTTGAAAGTGAACACATATTGTTAGAATAGTGGACAGAAGCACAGAGAGTGTATGATTTGCCCAGGATCAAACAGTTTGTTAAAGTGAAAGACCCGAGACTGTAGCACACTGTTATATGTTCCAAATGTGACACACCTACCACCATATTGCAGTTCGGTGGGTATACCATGAGAACAGGCACTGTCTCTCCTATCCTAAATAGTTGGCAGTCCATTTTGTTTAAGCACAAACACATAAGCAGATTTTACACTTTACAAAAAGGATCTGAGGAATACGTTCCAAAAGTGAGTGCCAATGAGCACACAATTTGGCAAAATAGGGAAGTAATGATTAAAATCCATGCCTCTGCTTCCATAGACTGTTGCTAGCCTACAAGGCCACAAATGGTTTGGTAGTGATTCTGATGGCAAGACCAACAAACTGCTCTTACCAGGGAAATGTCCCTGTGCTGTGAGCTTTAGAATACGGTGTATCTTTATTTCAAGCATATTTAGGTGAAGTGGTAAAACTGAGATCAGATGTCAAGTATCGTAGTTCCATGGCTAAAACGTATCCGCTGGACCACATTTAGTTCAGTTGTCTGTCCAACCCAGTGACTTGCTTACCATTTTAAGAGTTCTGTCAGTGTTTTTTAGCACTCACTGCCTGTATTAAGCCCAGTGCTTAATTTGTTAAAGAAAAAAATAAATTAGTGCTGATGTCCAAATATGTTTTTGCAATTTTCTTGCAAAGGCTATTTCTGCCTGAGACTATGCGCACTGGGAAACTCGACTGTGAAAGTCTTTAATCATACAAACTGTTTCCAGTCCACATACGCTTACCTGAATTCTGATTCTTAAAGTGACTAATAAGGGTATGCTGTTGATACATATGTATATCAAAAGCACATGTATGATCTTCATAGTTTAAAGCAGAACATATCCAACTAACCCTTTCATGCATGCCTGCTGGTCCTAGGTTCAAATACTGCAACCACCCACTTGTGATTTTACTGGGACTTCATTTGATACAATTTTTGCCATTTCTATTTTAGTTTGATGTGACAGACGGATCACTGACAAAATATCGAAACCACAAATATCATGGGACATATATATCATGTCAAAAATGTCGGGTACAAAAATATTGCTATCTTACACCTATGATGTAAATTAAACACATTTTAAAAAAACATTTTGTTATACACTACTATTGCACTCAAAAATTTAAAACTATTAAACAATAATAATTATAATTTATTTTTATGTTGCAATTTACTAATTGGGTTTGCTAAAGGAGAAATGGATGCAGTGGTGTCAGTTTAGAGCAGTTCCGTGTTGCGGCTGAAGAAGATGCTGTTTCCTCCTGCGAAGACGGGGTCGAGTGTGTGTTCCGCTATGTGACTTGGGGTGGAAAATAGTTGTTTTAGCCCTATGTTGGTGAGTTTCTCTAGGAGGGCGGTGATGTTTGGGTCATTAATGTTGTACAGGTGGAAGTTCAGGTCTCCGAGTAGTATGTAGTCTGTCTTCTAGGGCGGTGGGTGCGATGAGGTCGGCTATGATGTTGGTGAATGGAGCGCATGGGTCAGGTGGTAGGCAGACGATTTTTTCACAGAGCATCGTTCTGGGGTTGGTCTGGATCTGAAAGTGGATGTGTTCCATGAGGGGCAAGGCGTCATCCGAGTCGGTGGTTGTCAATCGGAGGGAGCTTTTTTAGATGATGGTGAGGTGGGGCGGTCTTTTCTCAGGATCTTGTATCCATGGGGAATGACGGTTGCAATGTCGGGTGCGGAGCAGGCAGTTGTTGCGTCTGTGGTTGAGAGCATGGAGGGTGCTGGGGTCGTAACAGCAGGGTTCCTGGCACTGGTCACGGTGAGGTCGCGGACAGGCGCAGATTGGCTTGCCTTTGGTGCACCAGCGGCTGCCATTACGTAGGGGTCGGGGGAGGGCAATCAGCTGGGAGGCAGGAGTGGGAGAGACACACTGGAGCAGTGGCAGGAAGCGTGGGAAGAGAGCGCGAAATGAGGCAAAGAAAAAAGAGGCAAGAAAGAAAAAGAGGCAAAAGAGGCAATAAGAGGCAAAAGAGAGAAATCCCCTTTTGTAGTAAGTAGGCCCCTTTCCCCACCCACTCCCTCTAGTGCTACCCACATTTACTAATAAAACTTATATTTAAATGTGTGGAAACTCTACAGTCAGGGTGGAGAAGTGCATACACATAAGTATTGGTAATGTAGAGGTGTAAAACTCCACACATAGGTTGTGAATTGAAATTTGTAGTATGTCTTTTAGTACTGCAAAACATACTACACATACTAAACATTAAAAAAACTGCTTTTTTCATTTGAATGTTTACTGCAGGTTTGATATGCTACAAGATAAAAAAACATTTCATGAGTGGAAATACTGTTAAATATCTTGGTATTATCTTTTTTTGTATATTAATATAATAATTGATATACATTGTGAAATTGTTCTTACTAAAGTTAAAGACACAATTGACAAATGGTCTTTGTTACATTTTACAGGGTGGTGTCAAATAGAATTAGTTAAACTAGTTATTGCCTCAGAATATCATTTTTGCTTTTATGCTTCCATTAGGATTTCGGGTAATTTACTACTATTACACAATGTTAATTTACTATCCAAATGTAGCTAGGATAATACACCACCAAGAATAAGTTCGGATGATCTCAAATCTACCATCCCCAATAGAGGTGTGGATTTGTTCGATTTTTGTAAATACCACCCTATTTTTAACAAAACAAGGATATTTGAGGTTTCAACCCTTAAATCCTCTAATGACTACTAAATAAATCCTAACAGAACAAAATATGGTATATTCATTTATGTGGCCAACTATTTTAACTGTGTCCATCGCTAAATTAAAAGATTTTTTCTGAATCATAATAAATGCAAAACATGCACTTTTGGCAGTTGCTTTGCTTTTTCATTTTAATATAACTTCTTCAAAGTCCATTTCTCTTCTACTATTATACTTAGCATAGGTTGAACTGACAAGGGTTAGCCTAATTTATATGTTGGCAGTATGTATACTGAGTCCGTACGATTTCTGTTTGAAAATAAAAAGAGAATGCAATTTGATGCAGAGTGGGTCATGCTGAAGGAAACACTGTAACAAACAGTGGATTATATTGACAGCAACTGCCATAACAGCAGCTCCTCTCAATGCTTTGTAAATGACTGTCTGCCTGGCGGTCATTTATAAATTTGGTGGGCAGTCCCTCCATCATGGGGACAGAGGTATTTACTTTGCCCCCATGGTGGAACAACGGGTCATTGGCCAACATATAAATGAGTCATGGTTTTCTTTATTTACACAATATTTGTCATGGTGATATGTGTACATCCTTTTTTAATTGGGAAGCTCAATTTGAAGTGCAATCATTAGAATATTTTAGATATGAAATTGTGCTTGATGCTATTCTTCAAACATTAAAAAAGATAAACGTGGGGAGGGTCAAAAAGGGCTACATTTAACGACCAAGACCACTCACGCCCTAATAATGACTATCAACACACGAAAAAGTGGCCTGGTCAGGAAACTGTAAGTGTGCCGCAACTGAACTATACCCCAAGGCCATTAGTAACACTAGAAGTGATGACCCAGGTCTGATAAGGAAATTCCCATCAGCCCACCCATTTGGTGGAATGTCGTCATGTGGGAGATGTCACCAATCCAGATCTCAGACAGTGCACCTAGTCATGGTGCAGAGATGGATTATCATGGTGTGAATACAGACCACTGGGCTTCACTGGTGATGCTAATGGGGTGCAGTGCAAGTGGAAAAATTAAAGTGAAAAACGTGAAGGTAAAATTGACTCCAAGGGCCAAAATTAATTTTAATCAGTATGGCGCTCGGGTCAAGATTAAAAATTGCCAAAATAGTTTGAAATAATGACTATATATGGGCAAAGTGAATGAAGGTCGACATGTTTCAGCTGTATTGACTGTTGGTCTTAGCTTTCTTCAGGACCATTGGGAAACTGCGACTGCAAATCAAAAATAATAATACGCGCTTATGTACATTGGATAAGTCCTACCAGTTCCTCTGAGCCCAGATGAACACTGTAGGAAGTCCAGAACTTTATGTATCTCCTAAAAAAGAGACGTAAGCGTGGATCAAAAACCATATAGTGTACAACAGAATTAGGGAAACAAGAACAAGTTGCTAAGCACACGTACAGTGCGATGGAGACAGTCTCTCCCCGCTAGTTAGACTACTGTATTGTAATCCGTGTATAAATTCACGCTTGTGAAAATGGATGTAATAACTTACCCAGCATTATGTGGGAGTACGCCTCACCTCAACCGGTACCCACTCGGGAAAAAGGGAGGCCCCGCTCTAGTTAAGGATGGAAATGGAGAAAAGAACCCTTGAAAAATAGCAAAGGAACTAAAAACAATAATTGTTGACATTACCAACAATTTTCCTAACAAAACCTAGCTATAAACAGAAAAAAGACTCAAACCAAATATGAGGCAAATGGCTAAAAAGTCTGCAGGAATTAGTTAACCAAGGTCTAAGATTAGAGCCATTACTTAGAGGACTCTTTCTGGCACTGAGATGACTTAAAAAGGAGCTAACACTAAAGGAGGAACAGGGAGTGGTGTGCTGCCCTATCTGTCCGTCGGTACCTCGACTCTGGCGTCCGAGAAGGAACGGAGGTACCGACACTCTGTGCGCATGTCTATTTATACCCACGTTAATTAGGCAATGGACTGCAGCTGTGTCTGATAATCAGGAAAAACGCTTCAGTAACAGGATGCCCGCGCTATTGTACGCATGCGCTAGGCATCCCGGCAAGACTGCGCATGAGTAGACTGCGAGCGTAAGTTGTTATGCGCATGCGTTCAGTATCCCGGCTGGAATGCGCATGCGTGGACATCGAGTTTGTTTATATCGAACTGCGCATGCGCTATAGGATCTGCTAAAGTACACTACGCAGGCGCAGATATTGGATCACTCACGTATGATGCCGATTACATTGCGAGTATAAGTGGCGTGCCACCGTTATAATAGAAGGAGCACTGCTGGCGTCATATAAACACAAAGCAGCACCAAGGGCATACAAGTGTGGTCAATTCTAGGGCATGCGCTGAAAGGTGTGGTTGAGAAAGCAGCGCTTGTGCTAGTATCCGATCACTCAAGCCAATACAGGAAAAAGTAAATATTGTGTACAGTGATTGATCCAGAGTTGAAGCAACAATATGTAAATTCCTGATGCCTATAGGTAGTGACCATGATTAGACTATATGGGCTGAAGCAAAGCAGATATAAGTGTTCAGTACTGCATCAAGGGCAGAATGACCTGATTAGTCAGAGATGAAGTATCTTGGATGACCACAGGGATGATAACAGAATGAATTAATGTAATGAGGAGATGACAAGGAATCAGGACTTGTTGATTACAGCGATGTCCATGGTATGTCATCATTTAAACCTTGAATATGACTTTTCAGAAGAAAAATCCATTTCTGCTCCTTCTTGAACAGAAATCTAGCCACGTCACTGATGTGAGATGGAATAAATGGCCGTTCTAGAATGACCCATTTCATTTCATCAGCAGTATGTCCTTGATCTAAAAAGTGATTTGTTAATTTAGTGGCCTGTTTGCGACACCTAATAGTGCTTTTATGCTCCCCTATTCTTGTTTTGATCTTGCGGGTGGTGTAGCCGACATATCTAAGGGAACAAGGACAGGTTATCATATAGATGACATTGTCAGTGTTGCAATTAGTATGTTTTTTGAGCAACCATGTCCTCCCTGAAGCACTTCTAGTGGTTAAAACTGACAAACCAATCATATGTTTTAATAATTATAACAGGTCTGTTTATTCAGCCTCTAAAGGTTATAAGACATTTGTTAACTGTGACAATAATAATTTACATGCTACTTCTAATGTTTGGAGTGAGGAACCTTCTTTATATTTTATCCTTGACAATGGATAAAAGGTTAGACCTTGTACCATCTCAAGTTCACTGGCTGTGACTTCATAAAACTAATTTATATGTGTTATTTAATTGCCTTTTGACACTTCAAAGGTGTTAAGGCAAATTTCTTAGCTAGTTTAATTTGTTGGTACTGCTTGCAAGCTCAATTTGAAGTGTAATCTGCAGAATATTTTAGATATGAAATTGTGTTTGATGCTATTCTTCAAACATTTACTGAAGCAGTTGTAGTGGTCAAAACTGAAGAACCTATCAAAGATTTAATATTTATAACAGGTCTGTTTATTTAGCCTCTAAAGTTTATAAGACATTTGTTAACTGTAGCTTCATAGAACGAATGTATTTTTTTTTAAACCGTTTTTATTGACATTTTCTCCAAACTGAACAGTGCAGTCATCACTACCATAAAGTGCATTATGCATTTCCCCCCATTCCCGCCTCCCCATCCCAGCCATTACCCATGAAAAGGCATGTAATTCACACACAAAAATAGTCCAAAATAGGTTTCCCACCACTTCATCGGCGTCTCCATTATTAGGAAGTCTCTTTGTCTGCCGATTTGGACCTCCCTCCATGAACCCTTACAATCCAGCATCCAGTCCGTGGTAGCTTCGCCATTTCCCCCACACTTTTCTGAACTTCCTGGGACACCCCCTCGCCTTATATGTAACTCTCTCAGCCGCCATATACATATCTAGGCCCCCCTCCACTCCTCTAGACATGGTAGCACTGGTACCCCCCAATATTTTGCAATGTCCCTTTTTGCCACAACTAAAGCTAGTACTAGGAAGGTTAGCTGAGGACGCGGGAGGTCCACATCAATTGTCATGCCCAATAGGGCCAGCTTGGGGTCGACCTGCAATGGAGTCTCTAGTATTGCCGACATTTCCGTAAAAACATCTGACCAGTACCCCTGTATTTTAGGGCACGACCACAGGACGTGGAAGAAGTCCCCCCTGGGGTCTTGACAGCGCAGACAATTAGCATCATCCGTCTTTCCTATCCTTTGGAGCCGCACCCTGTCAAAGTAGGTTCTATGTAGCACGTTAAATTGGATAAGTCGGAGTCGGGATTTAACTGCCACGTCTCTAGGGTGTGTTAAGACCAGTTCCCAGTCTATGTCTTCCATGCCTCCCACGTCCGCCTCCCATTGTTGTCGTAGCCTGGCTAGGTCTCCCAACATATTGTTCGTGAGGGTCTTATAGGTCAGAGATACCATCTTCTGCTGAATATGTTCCTGTAGGAGCCTGCCTTCAAGTGGGGCAAATTCTGCCAGGTCTACAGTGTCAATATTCTGGGCCCTCCATGCGTGTTGTAATCTAGTGTATTTGTACCTCTGTGTGGGGTGTAGGCTGAATTCCGTGGTCAGAGCCGTGAATGTTTTCAGTCGCCCTTTGGCCAGGATGTCTCCCAACGTTGAGATCCCTATGTCGTCCCACCTACTATAGCCCGTCAGTTTATGGAGCTCTGCCAGCCACGTGCAGTGCCAGATTGGTGTTTGTTTCGTTGGCTTCCCATCCCACCCCATACATTTCGTGGACGCCCTCCAGGCCTGAATGGTGATTTCCGTTGCCGGCAATAGGCGTTTCCTGCCACGTCCCCCATATAGATAGGAAAGGATGTGTCTGGGTGCTAATTTGTGGCGCTCTAGTGCGTATGAAGGGTGGTCTGCCTGCGCATGTATCCATTCGTTTATCGGGGCCAGGTGTTCCGCCCAGTAGTATGCTTCCAGATTCGGAAGCGAGATCCCCCCACTATATTGGTGCCTCTGTAGGGTGGTCAGAGCCACCCTGGGTTGTTTGCCCAGCCATATAAAGGCACAAAGGTCCGCATGTATCTTGGAGAAGACTTTTGGGGGGAGGGGGTAGTACTCGTTTTGAAGGGCATACAGGTACTTGGGGAGGACAATCATTTTATACATGGCGGCTCGGCCTAGGGGGGTGAGCGGAAGCTGTCTCCAGCGGTCCATATCTGCAATGGAGTTAACCATGATACGCTCAATGTTACGGGTGTATGAGACATGTCTATCTAAAGTGAGGTAGACCCCCAAATACTGGAATCCCTCAGTCGTGGTGAGCAGCCGTCTAGGGAGGTCCGGCCACATCTCTCTCCCTGCGGGGTCATATAAGACTGACTTATGCCAGTTTATTTTGTATCCGGCATGTTCACCGTATAGTTCCAATTCGTGGAATAACTGCGGGATCGACGTCTCCGGTGAGGTTACATATAGGAGGATGCCGTCTGCGTAAAGCGAGATCTTTTCCTCGTTTTCATCTCCATCGGTCAGCTGAAACCCCCCTGATGGACGGGTTCTGGCGAATTCTAGCCACCATGACCTCTATCATTAGAGCAAATAAGAGTGGGGAGAGGGGGCATCCCTGTCTGGTCCCTCGTCGTATTTTGAATTCCCGTGAGAGGACTCCGTTCACTCTCACCCTGGCCCTCGGTTCAGTGTACAGCAGCTGCACCCATTTCTAGAAATTCGTCCCAAAGCCGAATTTCTGTAGGACACCCTCCAGAAAAGGCCAGTGCACCGCATCAAAGGCTTTCTCCGCATCTAGGGACAAGAGCCAGTGCGGGTCCCCCCTGTCTCTAACCTCCTGCAGCCAATTGTGAGTGCGCCTAAGATTCAATCTGGTAGCCCTGTCTGGTATGAACCCAGTCTGATCAAGGTGGATCAGCTGCGGTATCACCTGTCTCACTCTCATCGCCAGGATAGTGGCCAATAGCTTCGTTTCTGAATTTAATAACGAGATTGGACGGTAGGACTCGCAGACCTCCTTCGGTTTGCCGTCCTTGTGGATAGGGACAATAGTAGCCATGGTCAGATCGGGGGGAAGACTACCCTCCAGGAGGGCATCCTCGTATAAGCCCTTCAGATGTTTAACTAGTAGATCAGCCGTTCGCTTAAAGAATTCGGCCGGGAAGCCGTTGGGGCCTGGTGTTTTCCCCGGTCTCAGCTTGGCCAGCGCATCAGATATGTCATCGAGTGCAATATCAAAGTCCATCGCTTTTGCGTCCTCAGTGCACAGGGTCGGGAGATCAGTTTGGTCCATATACTGTAGTGCCTCTTCCCGTGACCCCAGATCTCTAGACTCATAAAACTGTTCATAGTGGTCTATGAATGCCTCTGCGATATGTACGTCTGATTGGTGTGTTGTTCCCTGAGAGTCTGTAATCTGCTCCACCCATATTTCCGCCCTTTCTTTTTTGCTAAGCCACGCCAGGACCTTACCAGACTTGTCTCCTACGTCATATAGGCAATGCAGGGTGGTCAGTGCCTGAGTTTTCGCCTCTCCTGTCACTAGCTCCCTGTATTGAGATTGTCTATCTGTGAGTCTCCTGATTGCCACCGGGCCTCTCGAGTTCTGGCATTCCCTTTCCAGATCCAATATGTCGTGTTCGATGATTTCGGCCTCAGCATGGAGCTTTCTTCGCTCTTCCGCCAACCTATTCTTTGCCCTATCTCGCATAACTGCCTTGAAAGCCTCCCAAAAAACCACTTTTGAAGCCACGGAACCCTCATTCTCGGCTACATAGACTTTAATGTCCGCTCTGAGGCCCCGTAAGACGTTTGAGTTCTGCAGATCCCATGCCGTTAAGTGTAATTGCCGTCTATCACCCTGACGTTTCGCCCCTAGTTTGACTAGCAGTGGAGAATGGTCCGAAACCCCTCTAGCTTTGTATTCTGCAGCGTCCTGTATCGTCAGATGTTGGCAGGCCATAAAGACATAGTCTAATCTCGAAAAGGCCTGGTGGGCGCCCGAGAAGAACGAGTAGACCCGCGCCTCAGGGTGTAGCCACCTCCATGTGTCCGTGAGGCCCAAGTTGATCGCCCATTGTGACAAGGGGGTCTGCGTTTCCCTCCTCTGTGCCGTGCTGGATCTATCCCTAGAGACATCCATTACGTCATTAAAGTTTCCCCCTACAATCTGTATGGTGTCGGCTGTTTCCAGCAGAATGTCTGCTACTTTCTTAAGTGTGGGGGCCTGGAGTTTCGGTGGTGCATAGACTGATACTATAGTGTAGACGCATCTGTTCCATGTCCCCTTGATAGCCACATATGTTCCCTGGGGGTCTGTCCATGTTCGTGTTGTAAGAAATGGGGTGGTCTTTTTCAGAATAATGGCGACTCCTCTAGAGTCCGAAGTGTCCCCTGTGTGTGCCAATAGCTTGGAGCGACCTCTTGCTAGGAAGCCGCACTTAGTGCCTTTGAGGTGTGTTTCTTGTAAGAGCGTGATGTCCGGGGCTGTACGTTTCAGATACGAATTGACCAGTCCCCTCTTAATCTTACTGCCCAATCCATTCACATTCCAGGACAGGATACTAATTCCACCCCGGCCTTCCAGATGTGTGTCAAGGTCAGCTGGCATGATGGTGGTCTGTGGTAGTCAGGCGGACGTCCCCCCCATGGTAGGCGGCCCAGACCGTCGTGTGATATGTCTTGGAGTACCCAGGGGCATACCCGGGCATGTGAGAGTGACTTACGGTGTGGGAGCGTAGCATAGAACACCAGTAAATGTGACTGCATTACCAACTTTCCCCCCCTCCTCCCAACAACCCCAACACCAAACTGTTTAATCTTCCCAAAACCCCACCACCACCTCCCCACCTTCACCTCCCTTCCCTCCCATACTCGTAACGAATGAAGCACAGGACTTTCAGGTGGTAGAGGTCTGTCGCCCTCCCGCTGTCCCCCCCAACTAGACTGAGACTAGGGCTTCAGCCGTTTTGTCCCCGGCTCAATTAACAAACCAGCAATAGGACGGGGATCCCCAGTCCCGTTGGCCACCAAAGGCAGCAACTAGGCAAACAAGCAACAATAGTGTCAGAATATACTCAGAGAGTAGTGGTTGTAACTTGCGTGTCCTCGGCAGCGGTGCCCTGCCGGCACAGACATCTGGTCCATACTTCTTCATGAATGAGAATCCTGTGTGTCCATATCCCGATCATCCGCTCCCCCAGTCGCTCCCTGTTCCATCTCACGGATCGCTTCTACCAATGGGTGAAGCGAGCGGTCTGTCAAATCCTCAGCTTCCGACAGAAGGTCATTTTCAGTATCCTCCATCCCTTCAACGGTGTGGTGAGCCAAGCTGCTGAATCTGGACCCCGGCGCCGGGTTCTCCTCCGTGATCATACCTCGGTTACCTTCTCCTCTGATTGTCGTGGGCCTTTCCGAGTTCGTTGGTGAGGGTGAGTGTCGTTTCATTCTCGGGATTTGGGATCTTTGCGTATTGGGTGAACTTCTCCAGAAGTTGGCCGCCGCCATTTCTGTGCAGATCCTGCGTCCTTCCTCCTCTGCTTCACGGAGCCTCGGCCGTTCCTCCAGCCACTGCCATGCCTCCTCAGGGCGGTTGAAGAAGAGCGATCTGCCCTTATACAGCACCTACAGTTTTGCTGGAAAGAGTAGCATGTAGGATATATGTAAAGCTCGGAGTTTTGCCTTAACAGAGTCGTAAGATCGGCGCTGTTTCTGCACATCCTGACTATAATCTGGAAAGATCATGATATTTGTATTTTCCAGTCTGAGTTCCCCCTGTTTTCTCGCCTCTCTCAGGATGAGGTCTCTGTCCGCAAAGTTGTGGAAGCGGGCAATAATCGGCCGTGGCCGAGCCCCCTCTGGAGGTTTCATGAGCAGAGCCCTGTGCGCTCTTTCTATAATAAAGCAGTTCGAGAATTGGGCTCGTGGAAATGTCGATTGCAACCAGTCACGGAGGAAGGCCGCTACGTCGTTCTTCTCAATGCCTTCCATAAAGCCCACGAAGCGGAGGTTGTTGCGCCTCGCCCTATTTTCGGCATCATCCACCCTCCATAGCAGCTGTCTGTGGGACGCCTGCAGCTCCACCATATCCTTCCGTAGCGGGGTAAGTGAGTCCTCCGCCTCGCCAATTCTGGTTTCAGTGGCATTCACCCTTTCCGTTAGATTCCAGAAATCTTGGCGTAGCAAGAGAACCTCCGAGCCCACTTCACCTATTTTCGTCTCAAGTGCCATCCTGGAGCTTTGAATATCCGCCCTCGAGGCCTGAATCGCCTCCATAATTATGGCCGTGTCCGAGCGTGCGTCTGGTGTCGGCGGGGCCGTCTCCCTCTGCGACCGCGTTGTGGCATAGCTGTCAATGGTTTCCTGTCTGGCCGACCTCGGTGGTGGATCCCTCTTCCCCATGTCAAATCCCGGCCCTGGGCGGAGAGCTCTTGGTGCGGCCAAAGGGCTATAGTGGGCGATGGAGGGCGTGGGTCCTCCGGGTTAAGCACTTTCAGGGTGGGGGCGGAGAGGGAATCAGGGCGCTGGCACAGGTCTTCCAGCGGGTCAGGCAGCGTGCCCCCCTCCTTCTCCCCGCGCTCACCTCCTACCGCAGAGCCCCCCTCGTGGGGGTGTTGGTGATCGTGGGCCTCCACTCAGCACTCCCCAGGCAGTGTGATGTGTTCCACTGGGGCCCCAGTCGCCTTAAGTCTCAGGTCGGGGGGGGGAAGCCAGGCCCAGCCGGTCACCGGCGCTGTACAGCGCAGTCCACAGGGTAGCCCAGGGTGGAGGAAGCCCTCTCTCTCCCGATGGCTCCCGAGGTCGCAGATCCCTCGCTAGGTGTTCCAGGGAGTCTCCTCCACACCGCGGCGTTCAAGGAGCGCGGGGGGAGGGGCGAGATTTCGGGGCACCCACGCATGCCCCAGCAGGTAGGGACACCGCAACTCTCAACAGCGGGCAGCCGTGGACAATTCAGGGCCGGCGGGAGCCGGAGACTCTTTCCCGGGGGAGGGGGGGGGGGAGAAGCGTGCACTCCCAGAGCTTCCAACTTGGATCCGCCCCCCTCCTTACCCGATCCGCCGGTCGTGCTGGGCCGTCCCGCCTCCGATCCCCCTCCGGATCCGCTCCTCTCCTCTCCCTCCGTCCCGGACCGGGCGGCCGGTCTCCCCGCAGGCCTCCGCCGATCCCCGCAGCCGTCCGCAAGCCCCCACAGCAGGCACCGGGGGTGGAAAAGGGGGGGGGACGGGCTCGCCTTCCTATATGCTGGGCTCCGGCACAGATCCGGTAGATGCAGAGGATCCCAGGGGGTGTCGGCGTCAGGGCTCAGGCAGAGCCGCTTTCAGGCCGAAGAGGTCTATGCAGTCGCCATCTTGTCTCTGCTCCGCTTCGCCAGCTTGAGTCCCCCTCACGGCGCCGTTTCCAGTTCTTCTCCCGGCGGGTTGCAAGCGGGTCTGACAGCGGAGGTCTCCGAGCCCCTCTGGCTCTAAATTTGCAGGGTTTGTGAAGTATGTGGCACTAGTATATCGGCGGATTACAGCAGGGCACCGGGAGCCTAGTGGAGACACGTCCTACTCCACCATGTCGCTGGCCACGCCCCCGAAGAACGAATGTATTTGTGTTTATTTAATTGCCTTTGGACACCTCACAAAGTGTTTAAGGCAAATGTCTTAGCTAGTTGTTGGCTTTGCTTGCAGGGACAGGTACTCTAGAGCACCTCACATATGATTGCAAAATTATCTCTGGACAATGGATTTAAACAAGGGAAGTATTTAAAAAAAATTGTTTTATAACTAATAGCATTGTCTATAAATTAATTATTTGTAAATCATATGCACCATCTAACCCGTTACCAACAGTGCAAAGGAGGGTATCGAAGGTTGGTGTGCCCTCTGCAATCAAATCAATTACAAGTAACTGGAAAGAGACTAAAGTATTTTCTGTGCACTCTTGGTAAGCATGGATTACATTTTCTCATAAAGATGCAAGTCTGTTTCTAAATAAACTTTATAAATGATCATCTGGAGATTTCGATATGGACAATCTATCGATAGATAATACGTAGTACTTACAATAGTATTTTTATCTGTATTGTATTTAATTGTTTTGTATCAATTTAAATATATATATGTTTATATATTTTTATATATACATGTTTATGTTTATATATGCATTATGTAGCTCTTTTTTAATTTTCTTTTCCTCATTGTATTACAACTGTGTAACTGTGTTTCTATGATATTATAAGGCAAGTTTTTTAAATTACAATTAAGGCTTATTGTTTATTATGTAATTGTTTATTTGACTGACATATTGATGTTTTATGAAACTCAAGTAAATATTTTGAACTTGAAAAATTAGAACGTCTTATCAAATTTGAAGTAATTGTATTAATGGTTTGAATGCAGTAAATGTACCTGGAAGATATAACCTACTCCATTTAAAATCAGTGTAGGCATGACTCGTGAGTTGGGGCTACATGCTCAGAGTTTTACAGCTGCAGCCAGAAAGTTAACTAAGGATGAGGTAGTGGCCAAAAGTCCCACTGAAGATAGTATGGATAAAGGGGGCTGGTTGAGTGTGGGGATCAGTCGCACTGAAAGGTTGTTAATGAATAATAATCTCCTGTCTGCCTGCCATTTCCATACCCAAAGATGTGATAATTCAGTTACTTTCCTGTGCATTATGGAATGAAATACATCTATTATAAAAAAAATCTTGTGTTTCCTAATTGTTATGTTTCTAGTATTAGCACTGAGCACTGCAGAGTGGCTCCATTTGAAAGCTCTTTGGATACATTTACATTATTAGAGAATCAGTTATTGAAAGATTTTTCACCGTTGGAAGTCAATAGCCTACAGCAGCCTAATTGTTTCAAGAGTCTATTTATTTGAATGCTCATTGCAGGGTGCCCCGAACTCTGGAAAATAATAATAATTTAAATAGGTTAAAAAATTGAGCTGGACAGAATTTACAGTGTTTGGAATTTACCATGCTCGTGCACTATACTGAAGTAAATCAAGTATGTCAAGGCTGATAGATTTTAATATACCCCACCTATGAAGATGAGGATTCAAAATGTTAGCATAGAGTGGGAAGAAGTCCTTTAAAGCCTGTCTTGTCTATTATTAAACATATTGGGCCTGATTCACAAAGGTAACGTTGGACAAAAGTAGTAAATGCTCTTTGTGAATACCAAAAGTTGAACTTTATGACTTTTGGTAGTCACAAAGGGCATTTACGAGTAGTAAATGTTCCTTGTGAATACCGAAAGTCTCACTTTACCTTTGTGAATCAGGCCTAGTAACTTTGCCCGATAGCTCAAGAGAAACAAAATACTCCACTTGTACAGCTGGAACAATAACATGTACATTTGGATTTTGGTGAACAAGAAGAGGCATTTTTTAAGAAAGTTGAGAGTAACTTACTTTTCTTGCAATACAAGATAAGGCGAAAAAGAATAAACATTCAAACGTGATCATCAGAAGTTCAAAGTGAATTTAATGTATAGCAACTCACAAAAGTATGATTCACTGCTCCTGGGAGGAGGAAATATTCTTCAAAATAATCAAATACATTAAAATTCATTGAGGATATCTTAACCACTATAGGTACAATAAACCTTAACAGTGAAGGTGGAAATTCAAAATAACCAATGGCATTTTGTTTTTTAAGATTTGGGGACTCCAAGAAGTGGACAAAGACAAAAGGGTTGAATGTGGCACGTGGCTACAAGTAATACAAGTAATACAAAAGACACAAAAAAGCAGGAGAAAAGGGAAATAACTGCAAAGAGGAATACAAGCAAGATTTGGAAAAAGGGGACTAATATTTAACATGGCAGGGGGCAGATAATTTGAAATCTATCAAAAATAGCCCTTATTTTCCAAGGGATATTTCCTTATATTTGTCTTTTGCCCCATCAATAGATTATAAGGTTATGCCTGAAGACAGTTTATATAAATTCCCAAACAATTTCTTTATATGAATATTTTCAAAAAACATTTTACAAGCTGCATACAATCAAGTGTCTCATCATACATGAATAACTGAACAATTCAAGAGCTGGAAGAAATCACAACACTGATATCCTTAGATGAAGAGTCTCACATTTTCAAAACTATACATGGAACTGAATTTAAGCTTTTAATTTCAACTGAAGTAGACAAACTATTTATGGTAAAATCTATATTTACAACAAAAATTGGCAATTTCAAGACTATTTATACATGTAAAAAAGTTGTAAAGCAGGCCTGTGTCAACATGTTTTGCAGTAAAGATAATGGATAAAAAGGACATGTTTTAAGTAGAGACTAGCAGAAATTCAGATGTAAGAGTTGAAAAGGTATCACTGCATAGTAATTAAATCTACTGATATGGCAGGGTTGTGGTGGAATTGGGCAGGCAGGATCACTTTAAGAAGCCTATCTAGCAGACCAGGCCTCCAAAGATAGACCGGATAAAACAAATTGAGAAGCGTATGTTGACAGTGAATAGTGCCATTTATCACTAACGTAATGTCTTCTTTAAGGGGCAAAAATGATGTGCTGTCACATTTACAAGACATTCCTTGGGAAGAGGATAAGGGGTATACTTCGGTAGATGTGGTTTTACTTTACACCTCTAGAAGCCATAAGGATGGCCCACCGGCAATCATTTTTTTCTTAAAACTGAGATCAGCAAATATAATAGCCGATATCAAAATGCTACTTGATTTTTTAAATTCTTTTATCCCATACCTATTTTATGTTTAATAACTGTTTTCTTTTTCAGCTTTGTGGAACTGTGATGGAATCTAAATTCGCACCATAAGTCTCAAATTTGACCATGAAGAGATGGGAGGTGACCAGGTCACTAAAGAACAACACATTTAGGCAAGGCATATACATTAAACATCTGAAAAAGAAATTCCTCATAATAGGTTAATTTGGTTGAGATCTTGAATACTAGCAGTGTGACTATTTATTGTCAAGAATGCTAGCAAGGTACCATAAGTTGGCCGAAGTCAGTGGTCTTTGATCTATGTGGTCTGCCGCCTCGAATGCCAAAGGAGTGTGAGGCGCAGGTAGGAACAGAAGGATTCTGAAATTTAGGGATCTTTGTCACAGTTAATAAGACCTATTCAAAATAAAAAACCTCCTACCCCCTCTTGCACTGACTAAAGGGAGATGTGCAACATTGGCGCTCCCTGCCGCTTTACCTATTAGGTAGGGAGGCCCTCTTCAAAATGATGGCACTGCCACATTTTCTGTATGTCCTACAGAATTCCCCCTTCCCTGTTCCAGAGAGCTACTTTAGAGATGTACAGAGTGAGGTCTGAGCCATGTTGTGGGATGGAGGTGCCCCCAGAGTCGCCCTAAAATATTTTACTTTGAGTTAGTTTAATGGTGGAATCACTCTTCCCGACATACAGATGTACTACCGTGCAGGGCAATTGACAGTCATCAACCAGTGGGGCCACCAACCAATGACAGAGCTGGTATTCCGTATGGACAGACTAACTCTACAACCGAGGGGGTACCTGCATGCATTATCTTCTTCCAAAAAGAGTACATTCCTTTGTGGGGGCCCCCAGTACTGACAGTACGAGTCTGGCACTCGACGCACCAGTAGTTGGGATGGAAAGACAAGATTACACTTGCTACACCCCTATGGTACTCTGATCTACTTAGGGACATGGGGAGGAAGCAGGGATTCGACAAGTGGGACTTACTGGGAAAGTGGGAGATGTTTACTCTGCAGCGGTAACACTATCCTTTACAGGCTGACAGAAAACATATAATTTGGCTCCCTTTGAGACATTTTGATATCTACAACTCTGCCACGCCCTAAGCTCAGTATATCCAGGGAAGAAGTAATGCCAGAATCTTCACCCTTAGAGAATAGACTACTTGAGGAGCACATAACTCAAAAAGCTATCTCGCTGACATATAGGAAATTAGTAATTAAGGCCCGACATGTTAACAAAAGTATGGAAGAAATGGGAGGGAGATATTATAGATGCACAGGAGGATGTTTGGCCCGAGGCACTTTCTTCCCCTAGAGAAGTTGCAATTCAATCTAATTTCTGTCTCATACAGCTTAAAGTACTTTATAGGACATATATTTCATGCACTACACTGGTGAAAATGGGCAGGCATTCAAATCCCCTCTGTAAGAGAGGATGTTCATAGGAAGGGATGTTTTTCCATATAATTTGGGCCTGTTCGAAAATTCAATCCGACTGGACCATGATAATGCAATTTCTAAGTGGGCTGTATGGGGTTGGGGTACCATTGTTTGCTAAGCTGTGCCTGCTTAATGTGTGGGAGGCAACAGATCTGGGTAGAGGTGAGAGAATCAGCGTCTTTCACTCTGATAATTGCCAAAAGAAACATAGCAAGTAATTGGGGCAAAGAAGAGACACCGATACTGGGCGATTGGGAAAAGGATATGGACTGGTGCATGGTGGCTGAAAAAACTGTTTATCAAAATATAGGCTGTCCTCAAAAAAATGGGGAAAGGTCAGAAATAAATGGAATGAGTACATGGGCCTCCTGTGCACAGCCATGGTGGGCCCAATAATTAGAGAGGAATTGGAGGATGGGAAACAATAAAGACATTTGTGGGGTTGGGAAAAGGCAACTATGCTGTACTTTAAGGAACGTAGAAGAGTCGATGCAATGATATGGTATGTGGCCCACGCTTATGTCAAATGAGTGGTGTAATGCAATATTCTATGACTGCAATAAAAAGAATTAAAAAAAAAAGAATACTAGCAAGGAACACATGGTATTTTTAGATCTGAAATTGACTCATAAATAAGCTACCAACCTAAAGTATTTGATAAAAGAAGGTCTTAGTGAACTCAGTTCTGCACACCACACCTGGTCAACCACTAGCACTCCCAAAAAGGGTCACATTTGGGGAACTGTTGCGAGACAAGCTTATTTGAAGCATCCAAGTGAAATTTGTTCAGGAAAATTAAGTAAATCTCAAGAGATTTAGAGGAAGAGGTTATGGTGCAAGACTTTTGGACACAATAAATGAAGTTCAGAACTTGAGCGACATACCATCTTAATAGAGAGCCACAGGAACAAACACCAGTCATTCACAAAGTAATTAATGTAGATTAATTCTGCAATTCAGTAACCAACATCAGGCTATAAAGAAAAATTGTTAATTGTCACTGGCATTTGATTGGTACAGATAGTGACTTAATGCTCTCTTTGATGTTGATAAACTCCCTAAACACATTATGGGAAGAGATACGTAACTACATAACTACAACAGAAGCTAAATGGACCCGTCAATTTTTTAGTCCTTTTTCTAATGTGTTTCTCTAATGTTTTGATAACATTCTTTTCAGCCACTAGTTGTAAATGAATCGTTACTGAAAGTACAGAGGTCTGTGGGTGAAATGGGAGCTGCTTAATATCCAGCAGAAATCTGCAGATTTTAGTGCGACATTGTAAATTATACAGAATAAACATAAATATATTTTTTTTATATATATATTTATATATATCCACACGAGTTCTCACGAAACAGCGCCGTAGTCTCAATATCACCGCAGCGCCGCCAGAAAACAGGAGACCCAGTATTTCCGTGAGTAAATTAATTTATTCTGCAACACACGTACAGCATAACGTTTCGGCCTCCCAGAGGCCTTGCTCACATATATATATATATATATGTGTGTTTTTGTGTGAGTATATATATATATATATACATATATATATATACATATATATATATATACATATATATATTCACTGAAAAAACCATAGTTTCAGCCACGTTATGGTTAGGAATTAGCATTTAAAAAACCTTAGAAATTCACTGAAAAAACCATAGGTTATAGTTAGCTAGACATTACACTCATAAAAAAACCATTGAAATTCCCCCGTTAGAGTTAGTTCAGCTAACTATAACTTGCGCGCCCTCAATGCACTGCTGATGACGTCACATATTACATCACTCATGACATGGTCAGTGACATCACCCATGACATCACTGATGACATCTCAAATGACATCAATGATGACATCACTGATGACATCATCCTTGAAGTCATTTGTGAGGTCATCAGTGATGTCATGAGTGATGTCACTGACCATGTAATGAGTGGTATATTATGCGACGTCATCAGCAGTGCATTGCGGGCACGCAAGTTATAGTTAGCTGAACTAACTATAACGGAGAATTTCAATGGTTTTGTATGAGTGAAATGTCCAGCTAACTATAACATGTGTGAAACCTATGGTTTTTTCTGTGAATTTCTAAGGTTTTTTAAATGCTAATTCCTAACTATAACGTGGCTGAAACCTATGGTTTTTTCAGTGAATTTCAAAGGTTTTTTAAATGATAATCTTTAAATGTATTAATTGTTATATATTTTATACTAATGTACTTCATTGTTTTAAAGTATTTATTTTTAGATTTTTTACTTTTTTAAATTACATTACACATTTTTAATATAAATTGGAAAAAAAGTTTTTAAAAATATTGAAATTGTAATTTTTTTTATTTTATATATTTTTTTATTTATATATATTTTATATAGCAGGCAATGATATCCTAAAGAAGGAAATTCAAGTTACTAGTAAGTACGGTTAGAATTACTTTTCAAGAACAGTACTGGGCTGAAATATGCAGCACTGTGGTCTCTCCTGATAACAGGTGAGTAAATAGGAATTCGTAGTTCGGCTGATTTTAGAGGAATATTTTAAAGTTCCAAAACTCCACACTTAGAAGAATTTCCAAGTGAAACCAGTCAATGTTAGCCTATGGAAGGAAATTCAAGTTACTGTAAGTATGGTTAGAATTACTTTTCAGGATCAGTAGTGACCTAAAAGATGCAGCAGTGAGGTCTCTCCTGATAACAGGTGAGTAAATCGGAATTCGTAGTTCAGCTGATTTTAGAGGACTTTTTTAAAGTTCCAAAACTCCCCACTTAGAAGAATTTCCAAGTGAAACCCGTCAATGTTAGCCTAAGGAAGGAAATTCAAGTTACTATAAGTATGGTTAGAATTACTTTTCAGGATCAATAGTGGGCTGAAAGATGCAGCACTGAGGTCTCTCCTGATAACAGGTGAGTAAATCAGAATTTGTAGTTCGGCTGATTTTAGAGGAATATTTGGAAGTTTCAAAAATAGACACTTAGAAACTTTTCTGGTGAAAACCACACAATAGATTCCTATGGAAGGAAATACAAGTTACTGGTAAGTACACTTAGATTAACTTTTCAGGGTCCATACTGGGCTCAAAGATGCAGCACTGACGTCTCTCGTGATAACAGGTGAGTAAATCGGAATTCGTAGTTCGGCTGATTTTAGAGGAATATTTTGCTCAATAGTGACGGAAGGGGGAGGGGTCTGAGGTGACATGTGTGCAAACACGCCCTGTGGCGCGTTTTAAGTTGGGGAATTAATTCCTCTTCAATCCTGAGGTCCCCTCTGGGCCAACTAGCCCACCAGGTACCTCCAGTATGCGCCAAGGAGCTGCATTGCAGAGAGGTGTTCAGAGGCCATGGCCCCTTTTTACAACACTCTGCAACGCAGCTCCGTGGCGCTTACTGGAGGTAAGGTTCTGCATGGGGAGCAGCTAACATGCTGCTCCCCTTGTAGAAAAGCAATCGGCTTTGGTTTTTGGAAGAGAGAGCAGGGTTCCTGCTCTCTCTTCCAAAAACCAAAGCAGTTTGCTATGGAAGGGTGGGAGCCGCGAGGTTCCCACCCTACCATAGCAAAGTACAGTGTCCAGAGGTAGGCACCCTGGGACACTGCAGGAGCTGGCCCTAGGGGGGTGGCAGTCCAAAGGGCAACCACAAGGCTCCAGGAGGGGGGCAGCGCGGCCCCCTCCTAACATTTAAAAGCCCCAGGGGGTGGTGGTCCCCAGGGCTGGGGGGTCCATCACGGACCCCCCAATTTAAATATGTAGTGCACCGGGGAGCTGGCACACAGGTTTTTAAAATATTTATTTTTAAAAAGAAGCCCCGGGGGGTGGCGGTACCCGGGGCCACGGAGGGTCATGAGCCCCCCGCGTACCTCATGTTAAAGCCCCGGGGGTGGCGGTCCCTGGGGCTCGGGGGGCCTTAGAGGCCCCCATCATTATACATTTAAGCCCCGGGGCTGGCGGTCCCCGGGGCTGCGGGGGGCCATGCGCCCCTCGCTATAATACATACTTTGCCCCGGGGTGGCGGTTCCAGGGCAGTGTGGGGGGGATTGGGCCGCCCACACTGTATTTTTATAAAGCTCCCAGGATTTGGCCCCCCTGGCGCTAATTAACATTAAAGCGAGGGAGCCCGCGCTTCGTTTTTTTGGGGGGGATCTGTAGGGTAACCGTACCCTATGCGCAGCCCACGATTTAAAAAAAAATTATAACTTTTTGGGCCTTGGGGGTTCTTGTGGGACCCCCTATGCAGGCCTAGGGGGTCAGGGTGTTTCTACCATGACCCTTTTTATTTTTTTTTAGCGCTTCTTTTTCTGTTTTCTTGTGCCTCGGTTCTACCGAGGCACAAGTTTGCTGCCAACACTTCCTGGTTTGGAGTGTTGACAGCCAATTAGCATAAAGCTCGTGCTCGGGAAGATACGCGTACGGTATTTCGTCTATAGATAGATCTATAATTTTACTTTTGATTTCCTCAGGAACTACTGCAAGGATTTACACCATTTAACAAAAAGTGTAAACTGCGAACCAAACTCTACCTTTTTGCCAAATTTGGTGTATATCCGTTCAGCAGTTCGGGCTGTAGTCTCACTTATAGGTCCCTATGGAAAATTGCATGGTAAAAACATGTTTTGGGACCCCCCTTTTTTCTCGGGCCACCGCTTCACGAATCACCCCGAAACTTTTGGGGAAGGAGTGAAGTCGAGCGCTCCATCTTCTTTGAGAATTTTGCGAAGATTCGTCAACCGGTGCCAAAGTTATTCCAAATATAATGTTGAGGATTTCCTTTGGAAACTAGGTACTAAATATAACTACCTACTGGCAAGTGCCAGTAGGTATATATATATATATATATATATATATATATATATATATATATATATATATATATATATATATATATATATATATATATATATATATCACGCTCCCTGTCCCACTGGAAAGTCAGGGCACTCGCGGGTGGGTGCGGTTTGCGGTAATGGGTACCCGCATTAACACTCATCCGGGGAGGATGTAGGGTACTCATCCGGGGAGGATGTAGGGTGCTCTGAATTAAAGCCCCAGGTCAACGTTTCCAAAGTCCATCATGCCATGTATTGGCAAGTCCTATATTCAATTTTAACTCCAGTGCACAATATATACAGTGTCCCTGTTCGCCCTTCACCCATCCTAGGATCAGTTTATAAACCAAACATCATACTGCTGTATTCTCAAAGTCTATTATACATGAGTTCATGGGAAAATGCCAGGTTGGTTCTCTCATTAATTATTTCCGTGAAAGATACCAAAGACTTCCTAACCAAAGTATCTGAGGTAACGTGGGATCCTACTTATTTGATGATTGTGTTGGACATAACCAGCCTATATACTAACATCAGACATGATCTAGGCGTGGTAGCAGTGGAACATTTTCTAAACAAGAGACCTGCCAGATTCGCTTTACACAATCGCATGTTGCTGGAATTTATAGAATTCTGCCTAACGAGCAACATTTTCCTGTTTAATGACCAGTTATACACACAGGTCTCTGGGACCGCGATGGGCACCTGCTTTGCTCCCAGCTACGCGAACTTGTTCGTTGGCTGGTGGGAGGAGCGGGTGCCCATGGTCCTTCAGACTGAGGGACAGAGAACAGAGAGAGTGATACAGTGGTTCAGGTATATTGATGACCTCTTCATCGTGTGGCAAGGGACGATGGAGGGGGCACAACAATATATAAGAATCCTGAATGATAACAACTACAACCTACACTTCTCAGGAACAATAAGCTCGACAAAAGCTGAGTATTTGGACCTGAGGGTGGAAATAGATAATAACAGGCTGCATATATCACTGTATCGCAAAGCGACGGCAGGCAATTCCATCCTGCGAGCCGACAGCAACCATCCAAAGAGGCTGATACAAAGCATCCCGTATGGGGAACTGCTCAGGATGAGAAGAAATAGCAGCAGAGAGAATGACTTTGAAACAGCAGCAGCAGGTTGCATAGAAAGGTTCACCAGGAGAGGATATGATCCAGTATCTCTGGATAAAACCTTGAAAAAAGTGAGGAAAATGAAAAGGGAAGACCTCTTAAAACCAAAAGCACCCAATGAACAAACTAATAATGAGGGGAAATTCCGCCTAATCACACCATACACCAGTGACTCCATGGGATTAAGGAGGATTATGCAAAACAACTGGCATATTTTGGGGACAGATCCAATACTGAAAGACGATATCCCAACCAAACCCCTGATCACGTACCGTAAAGCAAGGTCACTGAGAGACTCTCTGGTGAGAAGCCACTTCAAGAATGTGACTCCGAGAACAGGCAAAATTGCAGAGATGGGTGGGTTTTTCCCATGTGGGAAATGTAAGGCCTGCACGGGATGCAAGAGAGTACGGAAATATGACATCCCAGGAGCAGGCATCACCAAACCTATTAGGAAATTCTTAACCTGCAGCACGAACTTTGCAGTCTATTGCTTAATCTGTCCTTGTGGGCTAAAATATATCGGGAGTACGATTCACCAACTCAAAATCAGGGTACTCGAACATCAAAGGGCAATAGAGAAAGCGGATCCCGCATACCCAGTTGCGAGACATTTTGATCTGGTTCTCCAACGGGACAGGACCAAACTACAGTACTTTGGCTTAGATTTTGTACCTGAAAACCCTAGAGGAGGGGACAGGTTAAAAACATTGAGACGTCTGGAGTCAAGGTACATAATCGACCTCATGACCAAAGCTCCTAGGGGGCTTAATCATGGGGAGGAACTGGCGGTTCATTTGGGGAAATAATTAATGAGAGAACCAACCTGGCATTTTCCCATGAACTCATGTATAATAGACTTTGAGAATACAGCAGTATGATGTTTGGTTTATAAACTGATCCTAGGATGGGTGAAGGGCGAACGGGGACACTGTATATATTGTGCACTGGAGTTAAAATTGAATATAGGACTTGCCAATACATGGCATGATGGACTTTGGAAACGTTGACCTGGGGCTTTAATTCAGAGCACCCTACATCCTCCCCGGATGCGTACACACGGGGTACCATGCCGATCCACGGCAAGATTTGATTTGTTTCCATACAGGGGTAATGTGCACCTAACTGTGAACTGTATTGACATGTTCCAAGATGGCGTGCCCGTTAAACTGAGGCAGTCCGTCTACCATGTTTATGATTGTTTTGCCGCTATATCCCAGGCGGGTCCTCACAATGTAATTGACACTGAGGAAGGCGTAATGCTGAAACGCGTCTGTTAACATTTTGTGATTAAACTTATGGTGTGAGCACTGCTAAATCTTTTGGTTCCACGAGTGCGGTTCTTTGGAAGATACGATTTCTGAGGCCGAGCTGAATATATATATATATATATATATATATATATATATATATATATATATATATATATATATTCTGTCAAAACGACTTTACCACCAAAGAAGTTACTCGAGCCCAGGTCCTTTCAGCGTGCAATTTATTTAATACACAGAGTGTCAAACAACACCTGACGCGTTTCGTTGCAGCCGCACCTTGATCACGGGATCCCGTGATCAAGGTGCGGCTGCACCGAAACGCGTCGGGTGTTGTTTGACACTCTGTGTATTAAATAAATTGCACGCTGAAAGGACCTGGGCTCGAGTAACTTCTTTGGTGGTAAAGTCGTTTTGACAGAATTTGCGAGGGTCGCTTCCTCACTCGAGCCCGCCGCCGTGTGAGGCGGGGAGATTGGCGGACATTTGCTGACGTATATATATATATATATATATATATATACTCCAACCTCCGTTTTCCTACCGCAATCGCCTTCGCTCTCGATCGCGCTGGAAACAGACACGGACCAAACGTGAGATGCTGGTTTCAGATTTTATTCAGCTGTCGACATAACGTTTCGGCACAAAGCCTTGATCACATGACAGCGTAACCACGTTTTCAAAGAGTTTTTAAAGTGCACAGTGCGGTTTCGTGATTGGTTCATTTAAAATTACCATCATTGGCATTGACAGAGTGGACAGACTATACATTTTAAGTGTTCGCTACTCAATACTATTCACAGTAAACAATATGAGAAACATTTATAAATATTACTCACTGTTTCAATAAGTTTTGCTATTGTTTTAAAATACCGGGTTAAATCCCTGAGTGTAAACAATACAAAATACAATCGTAAATATTTGTACATTGGCTAAATTTATACCAATTACCTTACATTGATAATATCAGGTTAAATCCCTGGTTCTAAACGTTTTTATCTCTTTTGTTCTCTCACAATTGTAGGTTAAATCCATTTAGTTTAAACTGTGAATTAATCCTATCGAGTATCACATTCTGTCCTGTTCATTATTCCCCACAACCCGTGTAAAGTGCTACTGTGTGTATAAAACAAAGATAGTTTACATACTATTACCAAGGACTAAGCTGTTTTCACATAACTATTTTCATGTCTTATCATTTTATATTTACTTAGCTGTACTAGGATTCTACACATTCTCCCTTATTTTAGCATTATTCATTTATCAGATTTACGTCAGCTTGTCTTTACGCTATGAATTTCCAACAAATATATTTTTCTCAGGTTATCAAATGACATGATTGCTTATCTGAAGAGCACAAGGACTATCCATACTACATATAGCACACATTTATCTTAAATCTACTTTATCTCCCAACGAGTAGGACATTTTCTGCAGTCTTAATTACTAGTTCACAATTCATTATATATACAATGTTGTACAAAAATATATATATAAATATATCTTTTAAAATCCATATAGAAAAAGCCTCTCCTTACATTTCATCTATATACACTCTATTTACATGCTATTGTCATTTTCCGAAAATTTGACACACAGGATATTTTATTTATTCAATTCCTTTCTCGTTGGTTTTAATTATGTAAACATGTGTACAGATCCTCAGTTACATTAAGCCCTACGGGCTGTTTACTGTTGAATTTTAATATGTAGTTGGTCTCCATTTTGCGAAATTTGTTTTCCCTATTGCCTCCCCTCCTACTGGGTGTAACAGCATCTACCACATAGTATTTCAAATCCTTGTTATTACTTTGGTGGTGTGTTTTAAAATGCCGCGCTACAGGGTAGGTGTTGTCCTGTGTAGTTATGGCCCTTAAATGTTGCAGGATCCTTCTGTGCACGGGGAGCTTCGTGCTCCCCACATATTGCAACTTACATGGGCATTCTAGGACGTATACGGCGTAGTCCGTCTTACATGTTAGGACCTTAGTGATACGATGTTCTCGTTCACTGAATCCGTCCTTGTACACCTTTTTGTTGACTGCATGGACACAGGCCTTACAGATCTTACACTTAAAGAAACCATGATTGTTTTGGTACCATGAAGTGCTGTCAAGGATTTCTGGACATGTTACGACCACTCTATCCCTCATGTTAGGTGCCTTACAGAAGGTTAGGGACGCTTTCCTGGGGAGGCTCTGGCCTATAATGGGATCATTGCTGACTATTGGCCAGTTTTTGTTTATTATTTTACGCACTTCCTTGTGCTGATTACAGTAACCCATTATTATTCGGAATGGTTCCGCTTGCTTGGTGCCTGTGGTGTGTGTGTTAGGTTGAATATCTGATGTCTCAGCCGAGACTTCTTTGATACCCAGTAACTCCATACGGTCTTTGACCATGGATTTTTGGATCGCTTGTTTGATGGTCACTTCCCGATACCCACGTTCCAAAAATCGCTGAGTGCAGGAATCCTGAGCTTTCTTCAGTTCATCTGATTCACTACATAACCTACGGATTCTTAGCATCTCACCATACGGAATGCTCCGTATCAGATGGGCTGGGTGAGTGCTACTGGCATGTAGGATTGTGTTTCCTGCAGTTATTTTGCGGAATAGTCTGCTCGCTAACTTGTTCTCATGGGTATATATTTCTATATCCAAAAAGGGAACCCTTGTCTGGCTCATTGTGAACGTGAAATTGATGTTGAGATTATTCATGTTCAAGCTCTCAATGAATTTTTCCGCTTCCCCTTGTGTACCTCTCCACACCACAAACAAATCGTCAATGAAACGATACCATGCTACAACATTTTCATTCATCTCTTTCTCAAAGTTGGTTTTGAGGACCAGTTCCTCCCAAGCCCCCATGTGTAAACATGCTACGCTTGGTGAAAAACTGGCCCCCATCGCCACTCCCTGACGTTGACGGTATATCAGGTTATTGAATATGAAAGCGTTGTGTTCCAAACAATAGGTTAACATTTTTATCAACATTTCATTGTGTTCATTAAATTCATCAGATCTCCTTGATAAGTAATGTTTTACCGCATTTATACAATCCAAGTGTATTATACTTGTATATAGGGCACTTACATCTAGTGCTAGCAACCAATCTCCCGGTTGCCATTCAATATTGCGCATTTTGCAAAGGAAGTCACTAGAATCACGGACATATGAATCCAAGCTCCTCACAAAAGTCTGTAGAAATTGATCAATGTAAACCGACGTGTTCTCCAAAAGCCCCCCTATTGCATTGATAATAGGTCTGCCTGGGGGATTTTTCTGGTCTTTGTGTACTTTTGGGATAAAATATATGCAAGGCATTATCAGATGGTCAACCTTTAAGTACTGGAATTCTGAC
This sequence comes from Lissotriton vulgaris, assembly GCF_964263255.1. NCBI lineage: Eukaryota > Metazoa > Chordata > Amphibia > Caudata > Salamandridae > Lissotriton > Lissotriton vulgaris. The sequence goes on from NC_141691.1 coordinate 723,553,707, forward strand.
TCAGATATTAGATTTTTCTTTTCCATTGGATTAGCCAGGTATGATATTCCGTTTGCCATCCTTTTACTGTTGCCATATTGACTCTCTCGTAGTGTTCACGATTGTTCAGTTGCATATATGCCTCTTTTTCATACATTTCCTTTGTAAACAAGACCACATTGCCTCCCTTGTCGCTGGGTCGTACTACAATATTTTTGTCTTTACTCAATTTTGTTACCAGGTTTTCATATTCCTTTGTTTGTTCGTTATTTTTATAGTGTCCTTTGCTTATGCGCTTTTGTAGTTCTTTCAGATCGTTCGTTACATTTTCGTGAAAAATGTCAATCCCATCACGTGGCAAAATGGGGCAAAATGTCGATGGTGGTTTTAGTGTTGTTAGTCCTATTGCACCTTGTGTTTTACTTTTTGCTCCCGATGTGTTTGGCATGGGTGGCCGCGGTTCTTCACCCTCTGTTTCCCACAACTCAGCTAACTCCCGGGAGAGTGTACCCTCTTCCTCCTCCTGATTGGTGTCATTAGCAGTTTTCTTTTGTTTGTAATATTTTTTCAATTTGAGTTTTCTGACTGCTTTGTAAATATCAGTCCGTGCTTTAGCATAATTGAGGTTTGGTCTAGGAGCAAAGGAAGGTCCAAGTTGCAGAATTTTTTCCTCTTTTTGCGTTAATGCCATTTTGGTGAGATTAATTATTGTTTGGCTTTGTGAGGTTATTGCTTTTTGGTCCATTTCCCCCGACCTTTCCGCGATGATTGATTCGTGTTTCCTCCGCTGCCTTGCCCTCTGCCTCTTCCTTGCGTTGTAGTTCTTCCTCCTTCGTTGTAGTTTTTTCGCGTCCCAGGTCTTAGTGAGTGTAGTCTGTCCTGGCATAAAAAAACGATTTCTTCTCCTGGGGAAGGTTTTTTCTTTTGCATATCACCTGCCACCTCCCTTTGTTCCGACTCTGACCCACTTCCTCCTTCAGAACTAAAGTCCGACATTGTAGAGTCAGTTTGATCTTTGCGCATTTTGGATTGGGGTGCTTTGTCTCGTTTTGCTGCCTGTGTTTTGCCTGATAACGCAGTACGCATGGAGTCATAACGTTTCGAAAATGTAAAAATGTGCCCTAATTCATAGTCTTTACAATCTCGTTGGAATTTATATGTTTTGCGGTCAATGATTTTATCTTCCTCTTTTTTTAACCTGATTTTCATTTCTTTCAGTAGTTTTTCTTTTTCATCCTCCGGACCCATTGCTTCTAATTCATCATATATGCTCGATATCTCATCCAATATACGTGCTCTGTCAATATCTGCATATTTAATCAGGACAAGGACCTGCTGTCTTGATGCTTCCAAATTTATGTCGGCCCATTCCTTCATTAGGTCAGGATTAGGATTTTCATAGCTGGGAGCTGTTAATATTCGTAGCCCACGGGGTATTCTATGGACCTCTATATGTCTTTGTAGGGACTTTGACTCCCACCATTTACTTTGTTCCTGGCGGGACTTTTTTTCCAAGATCTTAATTTTATCATGTAGGGAGGTGTTTTTAGAACCACTGGCAGCTTCTGACTGATTACGGGTAGTCGTTGTTACAGGCTGACTATCCGAAAACATTGTGCTTGCCCTAGCTTCCCGCTCTTTTACGCTGTCGGCAGACATTGTATTACGCTGTGTCTTTTTGCGGATGTCACGTTACGCTGCGTATACTTCAATTCTAAACACAGGTAACCCCGCGCATCTGTTAAAATCCTTCCTCCCTCCAGTACCTTGATTGATGTCTTTTGTAGTCCTTACTCCTTGTTCCTGGATTCGCGCACCTTCTTCTCGGTGCCGGTTTCCCGGGGACTGGACTTACAGGGTTCAATCTTCGTACTCCGGGGGTCTGACGCTAATCTCCCTCTTCGGAAGCTCCAAACAAATTCCGGGGAAACCCCAGACAGGATACCACTTTGCGTCGACCTATCGGCTTTTCCCTCTCAAGCCGATTTCCGGAAGGGGTCCGTGTTGAGCCGTGTGATATCGTAACGGCTGCACATATACTCCAACCTCCGTTCTCCTACCGCAATCGCCTTCGCTCTCGATCGCGCTGGAAACAGACACGGACCAAACGTGAGATGCTGGTTTCAGATTTTATTCAGCTGTCGCCATACCGTTTCGGCACAAAGCCTTGATCACATGACAGCGTAACCACGTTTTCAAAGAGTTTTTAAAGTGCACAGTGCGGTTTCGTGATTGGTTCATTTAAAATTACCATCATTGGCATTGACATAGTGGACAGACTATACATTTTAAGTGTTCGCTACTCAATACTATTCACAGTAAACAATATGAGAAACATTTATAAATATTACTCACTGTTTCAATAAGTTTTGCTATTGTTTTAAAATACCGGGTTATATATATATATATATATATATATATATATATATATATATATATATATATATATATATATATATATATATATATATATATACATTGTAGTTGTCTCCAAACATCCAGTAAATAATGATAGAAGAATAGCGGACCCAGAAAGTTCTTCGTGCCAGAAATATTTATTCTAAAACACCCTGCATCGCCGCCATGACGCGTTTCAGTCCCACCTGGACCTTGATCACATGACGCGTTGCGTTAGTGAAAAGCCATTTTTAAAGCACCCGTGCAACATTATTTACATCAACTGTGCAACAAATTCATAGATAACAAGGACAGACTGTGGCAATGTTTTCAATGAGAACATAAATGTTGAAAAGTAAAAATGTAAACTCTTTACAAATATTTACAATTCAAGAATAGTATCTGCATAAATGCATTAAGATCAAAACATAATTTATAAATATATTGAACATAAATATATAAATAAATAAATAAACATCTATGTACACACTCTATATACAATAAAATATACAGTGCAATCATAGCGGGATCATGTAGGGCACATTGAGCTTAATGATGAGACAAAACTCATACAACTCATAACATATGTATAACCTCCTATTAAGAGGATGCACAAACGAGAAGGTGCAATAAAACCACCTCTCGTTACCATTGCCCCAGATAGTTCAGCATATCTTGATCTCATAGCCTCAAACAACTTATTTACCATTAATAGTCTGTCATACAAGGAAACTAAAGTCAATCATGGTTTCCTAAAAAGAATTAAGCCCAAGTGGGCATGCACAGCTGTTGATGAGTGAGCTTTCCAAAAGAAGTCGAATAATCTTTAATCTCATCACCAGCCAGGGATGAGAAATAGATTAAATAAGGGGTGATAATAAACAACCATTTAGATCCGTCAACCGGCACCAAAGTTATTCCAAATAGAATGTTGAGGATTTCCTATGGAAACTAGGTCCTAAATATATATATATATATATATAATATATTCCTCTTTGGAGGGAGGTCGTTTTGGATATATATATATATACACATGTATGTTTGTTTCCAATGAACAAAAAATGCAGTCAGTAATAGGTGCACTCAAGGGTAGGTTTTAAGCAAAGTGCTTTAATCAGTAAGCCACAAAGCCCTGACAGACGCATTTCGGCACACCACCTTCTTCGATGTCAGCAAGAATCACAATTTATTAACAATTTAAAACCAAGAGGGTTACGTTACGTGAAAAAACAATCATTAATCAAAATCGATGACAGCCTATGGATTTAAATAAATCTTTTGTAATCCAGGCTGCCATTTCGGAACATGTTCATTACTGAGTGGTGACAGCACTGTTCATAATGTTATAATAGAAACAATACTTAGACAGGTAAGGGACGTGTTCTGCCATTATATGCAAAACTCCAGAGTAAGTCCACCTGCGACCTACAGCGATTTCGAGTATACTGCTGCTACAAGAGTCTTCTTGGAAACTTGTTCGTCAATTTCGATGCTGTCTCTGTCTAGAACCACCTAAAATGACCAGACACATTATTTTGCCCTGAGGAAGCCTGTAACACGACGAAAAGCATTAGCTACACTTATTTGTATTCCATGAGGAAGAAATTGATTAAAGAGTAACAAAAACAAGCAGAGAACCTTCTTGTCTTATTGCCTCTTGGTGTTTTATGTGCTAATACTTTCATGGATGCTTTCTTTTGTTGCCGCTCAACTGTGTCCAAATATATCTCTTGTATGACCAATTGGTAGCTAGTCATTTGCTCAAGACATAAAAACACTTCTGGTAGTGCGGTAGCAGGTCCCCTAGCTGCCAATATCTGCTCAAACACCAATGGCACTCTGAATCTGCTCACCTCAAAAGTCTGTTCCACTTGAAACGTTTTAAAGCATAGTAGTGCCATCCATGCAGAGCTAGCAAGTGATTAAGCCTTCTGTCATTTTTGCAGCAGTCTTTAAGCTTAGGAGTAGCAAATGCCGAGCTGGAGAAAAAAACCTTTTACCACTCTAGGCACAGTATTACAGCTTTGGATTGGCAAAATACCATCCAAGCCAACCTGAAAGCAGAGCTAACTATAACTCGCACCCCCAAAATGCACTTCTTATGACCTCACATATTACATCACTCAGACATGGTCAGTGACATCACTGATGACATCTCTTAAGACTTCACTGATGACATCTTCCAGTGACTGTGAGTGTTTTCAAAATGTTTATGAGTGTTAAATATATATACCAAGGTGTATTGGTGAATCAGTGGGGGTATGAGTGACTGTATGGATGATTCAGTCTGTGCATGACTGACTGTATACGTGAGGAATTAGGTGTCTCAGTGAATGTATGGGTGTGTGACTAGTTGTGTGAATGTTTGTATCAGTCTGTCAGTTGATGTCTAAGTGGCTATATGGGTGGGTAAGTGGATATATGAGTGGCTGTCAGGGTGATTGATTAGTAGTCTGAGTACCTACATGGGTATCTGAGTATCTGTGTGAGGGGGTGTGAATGCCTGTATGTATGAATAAATGGGTGAGTAAGTGGCTCTATGCGTTAGTGAGTGTGTGTGGGAAGCGCTGTTTGGGTGAGGGAGTGTGTATATGGCTGTGTGGGTAAGTGGATGTATCAGTGTTATATGGGTGAGTAACTGGGTATGTGAAACACAGTATAGTTGAGTGATGGGGTATATGAGTGATTGTGTGGGTGAGTGATGGTTTGTGTTAGTGAATGTATAGGTGAGTGTGTGTTAGTATCTGTATGAGTAAGTAACTGGGTGTGTGTGTAACTGTATGGGTGAGTAAGTGGCTGTGTGATTGACTGTATGGGTGAGTGAGTAGGTGTGTGAGTAGCTCTACGGGTGACTGGCTCAGTATGTGAATGGCTGTATGAGTGGATATGTCAGTGGCCTATTAGTGAGTGAGTGGGTATATAAGTGGCTGAATGGGTGAGTGAGTGAATGTGTGTGTAGATATATGAATTAGTGAGTAGGTGTGTAAGTTGTGGTATGGGTCTGTGCATGGGTTTGTGAATAGTTGTTTGGGAGTGGGTGTATGAAAGGTTCTATGGGGGAGTGATTGGGTGCATTCGTGATTTGGTCTTAAGCAGTACATTGCAGTGGTGTGAGTTATAGTTAGCTCAGCTAACTAGAACTGCTGAATTTCACTGGTTTTGTATGAGTAAAAAATGAGCCTAACTATAACGTCCCTATAACCTTCGTTTTTTCAGTGAATTTCTATGTTTTTTAAAGTAGTAATGGTGTTTGCAGAGTGGTAGAGAATGGGGGCAGCCTGTGACCAGCTCGCAGGAATCCCACTGTGTAGAACTTACAGAAAGTACCAGGGGAACGTCCTTGGGGACCAATAACTCCTCCGGTTACCTCCAGTAAGTCCTACACAGTACAATTGCTTAGAGGTCTTTGGAGGGATTTTGTTTTCAACAGATTGTTCACCAAGTAATGATTTTATACTGAAATATATGTTCATGTTGAGAAACAGACTTGAAGTCCTTATTCCATGAGATACTTGCAGTGAAGTACTAATAAGTCATTAGTCTATGAGTTTTGCCTTGTGATTGGTGCTAGCCTAACTTGAATTAGAACCAAGGGTAATAGAATTACTAACATATTTTCAGTTTATTTACAAAAGTTATTGTATGCGAATTGTGGCAAATGTATAATCCAGAAGTAGAAGACTGAACATATGCAAAATATCACATGCTTTGGTGGGTATGCCATGGCTTATTTATATTTAATGAGTGAGCTTTTGAATTGTATGTATGTATGTATGTATGTATGTATGTATGTATATGGTGTTTCTATAGTGCAAACCTAGCCAAAAGGGAGCAGAGAATTGTGCATGGTCAAAGGCAAGCTTAAAATCAGTAATGTAGAGGAAGCTGAGTTGTGGATGGTTAATGCAGTGTGATGTAGAGTTCTTTAAAGAGGTGAGTCTTCAACTCCTTCCTAAATTGGTGCAGCGTTTGAGGGGTACCGATTGATGAGAATATTTTGTTCCAGATCCTGGGTACATAGAAGGAAAATGTCTCTTGTCTTGTTTTTTTTACATTTCTTAGTCTGCAGTCTGATAGTAACATGGCTGTGGGCATGCAGAGAACTACCGGAGCTTGTCTAAAAGATAAGTCAGTGTGCTGGTTATGATGGCTTTATAAATGAACTAGCTGGTTTTAGAGATGGTGCAGGCTGGCGAGGGGAGCCGATCAGGGTGGGGGCGATATTATCATATTTCTTCAGGCCCTGAATGAGATGCGCTACAGCATGTAAGATGTTCTTAAGAGGTGCCAGTGTAGAGTTCAGGATGCCTTCTAGTTGTGAGTACAAAGGCTTGAACAGCAGATGTGGAGTCACTTTCTGTTTTACTTTCTTTAGTGGAAACAGCTGGTGCCATGCGTCTTTATTTTCTTTGACAATGTGTTCCTTGAGGTAGAGGATGGTGTCCAGGGGGAATCCAAGTGGTTTGGTATTTGGTGAAAGCTGTGATTCAAAGCTATCAAGGTTCATACCATTGAGCGAGATGGGTATTGTATTTTGTGTGTTGTTTTAAGAAAATAAAAAGAATTCGGCCTTGGTTGGGTTTTCATCAGGTAGGCAGTGGACATCAAGGTCTGGATGATGTGCAAGCAGTGTTTGAGGAATTGAATGTCCGAAGCAGAGGATTTTTTCAAGTAGAATCATGTATCATTGGCATATTGGCGAATGCTAGTGCTGCTATCTGTGAGTAATTAAATATAGCAAAATGCCTCTGGGACCATAGATTCAAAATAGCCTTCCAAAAGGAGGGAGAAACTCTTCCCTACTTTGTGGTTCAACTAATGAGCTAGATTCCTTGTAATCATTCTGTTTAGTGGGGCAGCAGGCAAATCGAAAAATAATCAATATATAATTCACACATTCATTAGGAATTGATTTTTACTTCATAGTTATTTCATTTTTCTTCAGTTTTTGAACATGACCGCTAAAAGAATACAATTGGCCAAAAATCCACACGTGACCAACACGGAAGTCAATGAAAGAAAACCAACTGCCGGAGATCAGCATGCCGGAAGGCAGGAAGAAAATGCCGCAACGTGAACACTAGAATTGATAGAGCGTCTGCAGATCCGAGAGAAAAGGTAAAGGAAACCACTCCATTTACAATTTTGAAGTCACAAGGAGGGGTTGCATGTAGTACCCTCAGCGCAAAAGTCTTAATAAAAAACCGGACCTAAGCAAATGCATGAAGGGAAGCACTTTGAATTTCAGCACTAGCAGGAGACTAAACGGCATGCTCTTGGTTAACTGCACACTGAATTGATTGAGGGCATGTAAATCACAGCTTCTGAATCCTCTGTAAAAAAATCAAGGAAATTGCATAAAAGAAAGTATTTCGACTTAGAGCACTGGAAGGAGACTAAAACAAAATGCTCTTTTCCAAACACTGAATAGATCCAGTGCACACAAAATTACAGCTTCTGAATCCTCACAAAAGTAGAACGTTTAGAGGACAATCCACACACTCGCGGTAGCCCATGTGCTATAATTCCAATAAACTTCACAATATGCATGATAGAGGGCACACATAATACACTACCTAATGAACCCAATGGCTCTAATACAGGTAAATGATTCCCCCTCAGCAAAGAAATACATATAGCAGTGGTATCAGAGCCCCGAATAAGAGCCATGACAGGACTACTTTGAAAACAGATTGAGAAAGAGAGTAGGTATGATCATACCTTACAATTGGTAAACAAAAATATCGATTGCCCTATCCAATAGGCAGTCCAGACATATGAATCTGTCCACCCTTTATGTCCCCAGCAGAGACACCACCACCAAGATTGAGAGCTACGTCAGAGCCTCACTGTCTGTAGACTATAAACGGCAGCAGGTAATGAGTAAAGCACATAGCTGTTGTTGAAATTCAATGTCCAAAAATTAGATACACAAGTCTAATTGTCTTTTCACTGTACTTCACCTGCAGTGTCCTACAAAACGAAATCACACCAGCCCTGAGGAAGACCTTCTTTTAATCACCCTGGTCCAAACACGAAGGTCGAAACGCGACGGCACACCCTTCACTCATCTCCCCACCTCACAAGGCCAAGAGTATTGCTTCATCCAAATCAAAGACAATGTTAAGAAATTAATGGGTCAACAAATTAACAATGGTGTAAACACCGACAAGACACTTAAAAGCGTTCTCTGACCTATATCCCACTTCTGTGGACCATGCATAGATACAGTATCAAGGACAAGGCGGGAAAATCCAAATACATGAGTAGAATGTAGTAGGATCCGTTGATTTTTCAGACATGTTGTTACTGTACCAATGTTTTTTTGATTTATGCACTGTATATGACCATTGCACCCTTTTCTTTTGATGTATTAATATGTAAAAGGTAAATGCATGTATCTTGTTTGAAGCATATGTATCAAAAACAAAAGAAAAATGAAATAACTATGAAGTAAAAATCAATTCCTAATGAGTGTTTGAATTATATGTTGATTATTTTGCATTTAGATTATTTTTCGATTTGCTTTCTGACCCACTAAATAGAATGGTTACAAGGAATCTATCTCATTAGGTGAACCGCAAAGTAAGGAAGCGTTTCTCCCTCCTTTTGGAAGAATATTTTGAATCTATGGTCCTAGAGGCATTTTGCTATATTTAATGAGTATTAGATTCCAGCCTCTGGGGTGCTTAATTGAACCAATCCCCGTGTTTTTTAAAGCTATCTGTGAGTAAAGCATCAAAATAGGGTCAGTTGGAATAGTAGGAGGGGAATCAGTGATTGACATTGCCAGTGAATCCCACTCCCAAATCGAGCGATCCAATGAGGGTAGAATGGTCGACTGTTTCAAAGGCAGCTGAGAAGTCCAGCTGCCTTTGGGGTCATATTCATCTGTGGTCAAGAAGGCATGATCTACGCTGTGTTAGGTCCATGCTGCAGCGTAATCTGAAGCCAAACCAGTAGTCGTGCAGGCGATGATTAGCACTGATGTGTTATTGGAGTTAAACACAGACTCCCTTTTCTATGATCTTGCCCATGAATGGTAGGTGAGTGATGGACCAGTAGTTGACAAGGTCATCAATGGGTGGGTTTCTTTACAAGGGGAAGGATCTGGCCAATCTTGAGAACATTGGGAAAATACCTTAAGTGAGGGAGGTATTAAAAATGATAAGAAGAAGTAAGATAGATTCTACAGAGAGAGCTTCGATGAAGGATGATGGTAATACATCATCTTCAGAAGAAGTGGGATTTGAGGGACTTTATTGATGGTGATGGTTAGTACTTTGCTTTGGCTGACGTGATAAGCTGGCTGTGTGTTGCTCTTAGGGCCTTCATTATCATGAAAGCCTCAAGAGTTCTTCTTTGTCATCCATTTTCTTTCCTGTCTGCAAAAGCACCATTTATTGTCGGCATTCGTTACCAAGCTCTTTAGAATACCAGGGGCTGCTGAAGGCTTTAGTTTACACTTGCGTTTAGAAATTGGGGCACGGACATTCACATAGCTTTCTTATAAATTGCTGAAGTTCTTTACAAGGGTGTTGACATTGGATGTAGAGTTGATGGGATGATAGATGAGTTCCAGCATTAAGTTTTCTATGGATAAGTCTTTGACACTTTAACACTACCAGAGAGATGTGGATCATCCTCTCCCCTTAAGTGGTTCAATGCTATGGTTAGTATTCTCTCTCCCTATCCTAGTGTGAATGGCTATTATGAAGGGACTGGAGGCTACAGTTGGAAGAAGATAGCAGAAAAAAGTAGCCAAGCAATGAAGTAGACACATTGTTGGCTGGGGTTGTGCATGTGCTGCCGGATGTTCCAGGCATAAGTGGCCATCATTTCCAAATAAACCTTCCTCTCTTTCCTTGCTTCAGTAAACCACACACCATTGCTGTGATAACATTAAATAGTCCAGACCATAATGGTTCTAAAAGGTCCTTATTCCTGCTGAAAACAAATAGAAAAGTAGTTTGGGTAGGTCTTCATTGATGAAGTATGGGCTAGATTTTATGAGTACTGCCAAAGTGTCACTGTATACTAGGTTTATTTTAATACATGAAAAAGCTCTAAGCTCTTACATCAATTTCAAAAGAGCAACACATCAATAAGTGAGTTCCTATACATGTCTTGGCCCTTCCTTTCCCCTTTCCAATTTAATGTTTTAAGAGTGCATCATCAAGATTGTACTCTATGTGAATTTAATGGGCCTGCGTGGAAGATTTCATAAAACATTGAAACTGAAGCTTACAATTCAGTTTATTGCTTCAGATATACCAAAGAGATGGACACAAAGGTGACCTCACATTAAGGATGATTACTCAAAGAATGTAACGTGGTAAAAAGCAGGTGAAGGTTTTTTTATACACTCTTCCCAGCAGAAGCCCAAGGACATTTGGGAGCCCTTCAGCTCATATCAACTAAACGTTATGGTTTAGGGGCTTATTGACAGGAGCTGAGGGAATGCCATCTTTTATTATGCTTCATGCCATGGTTTCCTGGCTATATACTACCCTCACAATGTAGTTCTCATAGATGACACGTTTCTCTTGGAGTAGCGGTAGCCATGTGGCTCCTGTTGATTCAGGAGCAGACTTTGTGGAGCTACACCAACCAGAGCTTTGTGACTAGGCAGAGTTACTCATCCTAATCTATGGTCAGATCTTTATGGTTGGTCACCACTGTTTGACTGGACAAGGTAGGGAAGTAAGCTGAGAGACTATGCTTGTGTGCTGTATCCATGGTGTGGAGAGTCCGCTCTGGCAGAGATAACATTGCCACACTGTAATTGATCAGAGGTACCCTAGCATCTCAGAGTGGTACTCAGAAGACAGGGGAAGATCATGATAAGAAAAACTCCATCTAATCCCCACATTTGTGAAAGATAAACAATCACACCAACTATGGTCCAGAATGGGTGTCACTGATGTACTGTAGCCATAACTAAAACATCTGCATCAATAACAATTTACTGCAAATTTTCCTTTAGACTAGTAATAGCATGCAAAAAAGCAGTATATCAACTCTAATGATGTTGCATAAGATACGGCTAATGAAAGACTTAAAACTAGCTCAACAAACTAACAATGTGCTCCTTGGAGTAGTGTGCTACCCATCTGCAAAACACTTGAATGCCCTATCGGGTAGTAAGTGCGATCTAAATCTATGATACAATAAATACTTCCAGGGACAAGGTGTGCTCCCTAAAGTTACCATACCAAAAGTGGGTGATCGAGGTGTCCTGAATAAATAGGCTAGAATGGATTTAAATAAAGCAGCACATGAGTGGATAGGCTTATCTCATGCAGGAGTATCAGCTGCATATAGGGCAGGAGCATTGTTGGGGGCTAGTTATGCCCAAATTGTCTAGGTAGTATGCACTACAGTGTAGAAAATGGCAAAAAATACAACAAATAAAGCTGTACACCATAGTAAGGCCACCTTATATCCTTCTTTTGAAAGCGGCTCAACAATTCACTACTATATACCTCAATCGAATTGGTCTGCTTAAGTCAATAAATAAATATACAAATATAGTACTAGTGGTAGAACCCTGTATTTGTTTTATATAGATTTGGCTGGAGCACCAAGTAACAGCTTGTGCAATCTCAAAAGATTTGTTGCACCTTGTAGCAATGGGTGGAGTGCATATCTTTCACTCAGATCAAGGGCTGGCAATTACCTATAAAATATTAAAAAATTATCAAAAGAGCTCACTAAGATGGGGCTACACCTTCAATTCTCACATCCCCTTAGGTCTAGTTCAAACAAGCCAATTCAGAGAAACAACACTGTGCTTAAATAAGCTGTCAGGAATGTAGTGACCAGTGTACATAGTAAAAAGAGAAATCTTAGATTGGGAAGGGCTTGTTTCATATGAGAACAAGAGTCTCTTGTTCTCATATGAAACTTTTCTTGCAGGCTTACAGAGGTTGCGGTATTCTGCAGTTTCGGGTTGGCGGCCGCCATCTTGGAAATGTCTAGGTCAGAGCTCTAGTTGTTGTAGCACATGCAATTGTCAATCTGCATGACACTCATGAATTGAAAACGAACAGTGCACTTCAACTGCTTTTTACCGCGGTGCATCCGTTTATTCAGTGTGCTCCAGTTTTTTCATTTTTTTTTATTGAGAGCTTAAATCATCCAAAATTATTTAAACAGTACAGGTACAACAGAATTCCAGTACAGTGCAATCTTGCAGAATGACAATACAATATAGTCTAAGCAGTTTCCATATATAACTAATAACCATACTTGCTAAATAATTTGTGAAAGAAAGAATACCTTCCTGTTTAGAAAAGAATACAAAGTATATTAACCGAGGCTTCCGCGCTAATACTCATTGCAGTCCTTGCGTTTTGGATAGAAGATTCTCAATATCAGTGTGCTCCAGTTAATTGAAAAAGTTGCCATTTAATGTTCTCTCTTCCGAGAGAAAATCAAAGTCTGAAGGAAGTCTTGAAGATCAGCGTCTCAGCCCGCTCACGCTTGAAGTTTTAGAGGAGGAGTCTACGGAGAGATTCTTTTAAGCCGCTTTTAGTCAATGTAAAAAGAAGAGAAGTCACCAGAGATACTTGTAAGTAAATGAACAGTTGGCAGCAAAATTGAGTTTTCACAACTGATAGACAGTAAGGCGCTCAATCGATTGTCAAGTCAGAAATTTAAGATCGCAACAGGCAGGAGAAAGATATGAGTACAAAACAATAACATTAAGAAAAGGAAATTCGCTGGTACATTAGACAGAGCTCTGCAACAAGTAGCTCAGAATTGAGTTTAAATACATGACTAGACATTAATAGAACAAAACTTCAAAGATTCATACAGAAAGAAGACACAGGTCAAGCAAAGAAAGACTTGTCAGAAAGAAAGCTATTCTAGTCAACTTTTGATTTAATTAAGAGAGGGGCATTTGCCTGGACATTTTGGGTAAACAGTTTGATGTATATGGAATGCTAGTGAGAGATAGAATTTGTTAATGTAAGAGTTCATTCATTACGTATATATCTTGTAAACATTGCTTCCACTACAGGTGTTGTCTGACAGAAGGTTCAATAGAAGATTTCACCAAGAAGAGTAGAACATTGACCGACCCGTAGAGGCGGAAGAACCCAAAGGCAGTCCCTCTTTACTTATCCACTTCCCCTTTCCCTCAAACTGTTGTTAAGGCCAGAGGATAAGAACATCTTTGGCTTTGGCACTGGTAAGGGGGCGTTGGGTCCATCTTCTGCTTCTGAGGAATTGTGTATGAAAAGGTACTCTGACAGACTGAAGTGCCTAATAAATACCTTCCACCTGAGTAGAAAATGGTAGAGGGGTTGGATTTGAAGGCTTTGGCAGAAATTTTACATTCCATGCAGAAGCAATTTAGTCAAAGAATAGAGGAGAATAGGACTTTAAAGGATGAGATCAAAAAGATTCCAACAAGAACATTTGCATGTGATGTGTCAAATGATGGATGAGTTTTCATCTGTAGCTTCTTCCAGACCTAGAGTTATTGAGAATTCAGAGAGGTCAAATCCAGCTATAGCTTCAGAGATATCTACCCAAGTAATCCATGCCATTTCTCCTCTCATTCCTTTAACTCCACCAGAATGGTTTCAGGGAGATCCAAACAAGGTGCAAATATTTTTTACTCAATGCTCCTTGCATTTTCTCTGTAGACCAGTAATATTTTCTGAAGATCAGTCCAAGGGAGCATTCATTCTGTCTTATTTGAGTGGTGATGCTGTGGCTTAGTCAATGCTTTTAGTTTCACGTAATGATTCCATTCTTTACAATTTTGAAGGTTTTAAAGCAGAATTTATTCGAATTTTTGATAGATGTAGTGCTTCACAAATAATCAACAATGAATTGTTGGAGCTACGACAGGGAAACCGAGATCTCATTTCAAATTTGGCACAATTTAATAAATTAAAAGTAGAAACTAATTGGCCTGAGAGTAAAAGAGCTGCTATTTGTTTTATAGAGGCCTTAAGGATGAATTAAAGGACACTCTCTCACAAATTCCTAAGAAGCCGCATGAGATTTCGGAGTTAATAGATTTAGTTTTGCAGATTGACCATCGGTTAGGTGAGAGGAGATCTGAGAAAAGATGGGATTTTAGGCCTATTCCACCACGTTTTGACAGGGTCACGATAGAAGTATCCAAGAGTGAATCTACGTTGTCTGAGCAACCCATGCACATTGGTTGCATTCCAAAGCAAAAAAAGGAGACCAGAAGATCGAAAAATTTGTGTTTGTATTATGGGATTTCTGGGCATTTTGTTAGAGATTGTCGGAAGAAGCCAAAGATTAATTCTTTGGGAAAAAACAGACTCCATCAGTAAAGGGAGTTGCCCTGATGGGAGTGAGTGTTGAAACAACTCCCAAAGATCAATTAGTGGCAAATCCTTTACAGTCGGAGGCTTCATATCTCATAGTAACTTTCACAGTAAGGTTTAGAAATTTAGAAATAAAGAATGTTTCCGTCATGATAGATTTGGGAAGCACCAGAAACTTTTGTGATATAAAATACACACAGAATTTTGGATTACAATTTCTTCAGAGTGGTCAGAGCAGTTGATGGGACAAAACTTACTTCATGTCCTATCACTAAAGAAACTGAAACCATTGAGTTGTTAGGTTTAATGGGGCATCAGGAAAGTTTAAGGTTCAAGCTAATAGATGCTCCACAATTCCAATTGATTTTGGGATTGCCATGGTTAATGGAACACAATCCAAGAATAGATTGGAGTCAACGTACTGTGGAAATGGTTTCAGATTATTGTAAGGAACATTGTTTTCATGACTCATGGGAGGAGCCTAAAAGCTCACCTGTTACAAAGCTTGTTCTTCAACCTAGTATGGTTTGTGTGGTGGAAATGACAGAGATTCCGGAAGAAAATCAAGATCAGGCTTCAGTTTTTGACAAAGTAAAGGTGAAAGAGTTGTCCCCTCACAGGGATTTTGATTGCAAAATAGAGTTGGAACTAAGAGCAAATTCAAACAGAATCAGAAAAATCATTATATATTAAAACAATATATGGAGAAGTTTTTAGAAAATGGTTTCATTCACCCCTCTCAGTCTACTGTATCCTCTGCTTTGTTTTTTATTCCTAAGAAGGATGGCAGTCTGAGAACTTGCATTGATTAAAGAACATTAAATCAAGTGACAATTAAAAATAGATATCCTCTACCTTTGATTTTGGAACTTTCAGATCAAGTGTAAGGAGCAAAAATGTATACTAAGTTGGATTTGAGACGGGCTAATCACCTTGTGAGAGTGGCAAAGGGAGATGAGTGGAAGACAGACTTAGAACTAGATATGGGTTCTATGAATATCAAGGGATGCCTTTTGGCTTGTGTAAACCTCCAGCAGCCTTTCAATATTTCGGAAATGATATTCTAAGTGGAGTTTTGGATAGGTTTGCTTTTGTATATATCGATGATATATTGATATTTTCAAACGACAATGAAAAGCATGTACAGCATTTAAGGAAGATTTTAATAAAGTTGATGGAAAACCATTTGTAAGTACAACTGGAGAAATGTATTTTTCCTGCTGAGCAGGTGGAATGTTTGGGTTTTGTTCTTTCTCCGCATGGGGTATCAATGGATCTAAAGAAAGTAAAAGCAATTCGTAATTGGCCAGCTCAAAGAAATGTAAAAGAAATTCAAAGCTTTATGGGTTTTACAAATTTTTATCAGAGATGTATTAACAATTTTTCTTCAAAGGTTAGTCCAATTACTCAGCTGTTAAAAAAAGAATTACATTTTCGTGGTCAGGGAAGGCTGAAAATGCTTTACATTTTTTAAAGGAAGTTTTTACCACATCTCCTATTTTGTTACATTCAGATCCTGAAGAGGCTTTTTATGTAGATACCAATGCTTTAGATTTAGTTACAGGGGGAATTCTCTCTCAGCGTAATAAGGTCACAGGGCAGTTGCATCCTGTAGCTTTTTTATTCCAGAAAGTTAACCGCTGCAGAAATCAATTATTCCATTGCGGATAAGGAATTGTTAGCTGTCAAAGATGCATTTCAGGATTGGAGACATTATCTTCTTAGGTCAAAACATGTTGTTACAGTTTTTACTGACCATAGGAACCTTCAGTTTCTGAAGTCTGCTCGAATGCTCACTCCTGGACAATTAAGGTGGTCTTCATATTTTGCTGATTACAATTTTGTGATTACTTACAAGTATGGAGGTTCTAATGGAAATGCAGATGCTTTATCTTGCCTAAATACTGAAGGAGAATCTAAAATATTGCAGAAGGAAAGAATTATTCACATTCAAAAATGTGTGTGTGCAACTAAGTATGCTTTTTTTGCAAATGAAATCATGGGCACTTTATCTATGAAAGATTTGGAAGATTTGGCGAAAGTAGATTTAGATAGGAAAATTCAGAATGAACTACCATTTTACAAGGAAGGCCTATAGTTAACAAGTAAGAAATTACAAGAGTTAGCTATGGAAATCTGCCATGACAATAAATTAGCTGGGCATAAAGGTGTGAAGAAAACTTTGGATTTAGTGAAGAGACATTTTTGGTGGCCGGCACTCAAGTAAGACAGTATGTATTAACATGTGAGAAATGTATTGAAGGAAAGTCAGATCGACATGTTCCACAAGGCCTTTTACAACCATTGCCAGTAGCTCCTTACCCTTGGCATACAGTTACTCTAGATTTAATTGTAGATCTTCCTTCTATTCAAGGTTTCAATTCCGTTAAAGACCATTCCTACAGCTTCTCAGCTAGCACACGTTTTTGCCCAACATGTTGTATAAGCTCATGGGATTCCAAGGGTGGTGATTTCTGATCGGAGAGGTCTCAATTTGTATCTAGATTTTGGAGGGCTTTTATGAAAAGTTTGGGAGTAGATGCAAGAGTCTCTACCAGTTATCAGCCAGAGGCAGATGGTCAGTCCGAGAGAGTTACTCAAGAGATTGAGCAGTATTATATCTTATGGATCAAGAGGGTGAGTGGCCAGATTTATTCTGGACAGCAAAGTTTGCTTACAACAATGCTGTGCATAGATCTACTGGTTATTCACCTTTTTTAATTAAACTCTTTTAGACATCCAAATATAATTGTAGGAAAATCTAAGAATTTGGTTCCGGCTGTTGACAAAATGTTGATAGATTTACAAACACTTTATCAATTAGCAAAAGAAAATATGTTAAAAGCTAAGGCAAGTTTTAAAAAGTATGCTGATGTAAGGAGAAGAGCAGGTTTACCCTTTAGCAAAGGAGACAAGGTTTGGTTATCGACTAAGCATTTACATTTAAAGGGGAACCGAAAATTTCAACCTGGGGATATTGGTCCTTTTTGTGTGGAAAGAATGTTAAATCCTGTGACAGTTAAATTACAACTTCCATCTCAAATTAAGATCCAGTCGACTTTTGATGTATCCCTATTAAACAGAAGTCCATCAAATTTAATATTGCATAAAGCTCCCAGGTCTTTTAAGGTAGAGTCAGGAGAGAAGTATGATATAACTAGAATCTTAGATTCTAAGTTTGAAAAAGGGAATTTATTTTATTTGGTATACAGGAAAGGATTTGATCCTGAAGAAAGATCTTTGGAACCTCATCATCATATTCATGCTTCCAGATTATTAAGAAAATTTAATGAAACATTTCCAGTGAAACCGAAGCTTGTAGGGCTCCCTTTGAGGGGCAAGGGTGTGTGTGTGTGTGTGGGGGGGGGGTTACAGGAATGTAGAGGCCAGTGTACATTGTAAGAAGAGAAATCGTAGATTAGAAAGCGCTTGTAGTTTTCCACAGTGAAAAAGACTTAGAAGAGTCTCTTGTTCTCTTTTGAAACTTTCCGTGCAGGCTTGCAGTGGTTGCAGTATTCTGCAGTTTAAGGATGGCGGCTGCCATCTTGGAGATTTCTAGGTCAGCCCTCTAGTTGTTGTAGCGCATGCATTTATTAATCTGCGTGACGCTCGTGAATTTAAAATGAACCGTGCACTTCAACTATTTTTTATCGTGGGGCAGCAGTTTGTTCGGTGTGCTCCTGTTACTTGAAACAGTTGCCATTTAATGCTCTCTCTTCCGAGAGAAAATCAGAGTCTGAAGGAAGTCTTGAAAAGTAGCATCTCAGCCCCGTGCATGCTCGAAGTTTCAGAGGAGGAGTCTACGGAGAGGATCTTAGCTGCTTTAAGTTGTTGTAAAAAGAAGAGAAGTCATCCGAGGTACTCGAAAGTACACAAACAGTTGGCAGTGAAATTGCGATTCTCATATTTACATGACTAGAGAATCTGGATTTCATTAAAGACTCGGAGGCGGACATTATGCATACAACTTTTAATGCAGATCCCAGCAGCCGCATCACAATAGAAAGTTCCAAATAGAACAAAGGCAACAGCTAAAAGCCATGAGCCAACAACACACAGCCTCTTTTAAATGAGGATAACAAAGAAGATAAAGTTCAAAGTTCAAATGTTGAAGTAGAAGAATCAAACTTCGGAACAAGGAGACCGCATAACTTGAAACTTGACTGGAGAAGGTCCAAAAGAAGAAGTCAGGCAGGAAGTAGGCTTGAAAAAGGCGCAGTCCAGATCAGGCGTTATCTGAAAAGATAAAGCAGTTAAACTAAAGAATCTCAAGAGACATGTCATGAGAAAAAAGATCAAATTCAAAGGTCATAAATCAAAGTAAACATTACATTACAATAAATTATACAAGGTAGCAATAATAATTGGAATGCCTCCGGAGGAGGGAGGGAGGGATAATGTCCGCCTCCGAATCTTTAATGAAATCCAGATTCTCTAGTCATGTAAATATGAGAATCGCAATTTCATTACAAGACCGGAGGCTACATTATGCATGTTGGAAGCTTCCTAAAACAGCATCAGACATGTGTTGGATGGGTTTACAATAATGACGAGCGAAGGTACCTGCATTGGACTAATCAGCAGCTTTCAAAATATCATCCAACTTACCTCCAGACCAAAGTGATTTGCTAGCCATAGCACCTCTAAGAGAATGAGCCTGAAATATGGACAAATCAATTCCGGCTAACTTCATAGCCATTTTAATCCATCTAGCAATAGAAGGGGAACTAATACCTTTATGAGGTTTAATAAAAGAAATAAGCAATTGATTAACACCAACTGGACGGAGTCCAGACATTCTGAGGTCATATTCTTTCATGCACTCAACAACACAGAGTTTAGGATGTAGATCGAATCGTGGGTAAAATATGGAGTCAGACATGGTTTTAGTACAACTATGAATATCAAATTTAACACCAAAAACATTGTAGGAACGATAGGAAATATCCAGAGAACGGATATCTGAGGATCTTCTGCAAGAAACCAGGCATAAGAGAGTAGCCAGTTTAATAGAAAGATACTTCCGGTTGAGGAGAGAATTAGAAGGCCAATTACTAAAGAGACGAAGAATCAAATTAACATCCCAAAGTATGTCATACTTGGGTCTAGGGGGTCTTTTGAGACGAATACTCTTCATAACCCTACAAATGATAACATTTTGTCCAATGGTTTTGCCATTAATGAGGGTATGTCCCGCAGAAATTGCCGATCTAAAGCAATTAATGGATCTATAACTAAGTCCCCTTTCAAATTGTTCGACTAGAAAACTGGTTACGTCAACAATAGGAGCCTCCAAGGGATCCAGGTCCCTTTCCATGCACCAACAAACCCAAAGTTTCCAGATTCTATTGTATCTGTAATGTGTGCCTGGTGCCCAAGACTCCCTGAGGAGAACTGAAGCCGTGTCCGAAAGTCCTGAGATCTCATTAGATCTCCTGACACCTTCCAAGCAAGAAGGGACAAAGTCTGATTGAGAATAAGGGGATGAATTCGACCGTCTGAATCTGTGAGAAGATCTTCCAGAGACGGGATTAAAAAAGGAATGCTGCAAGTTAGTTCCAGAGCAGTTGGAAACCAAGCTTGGGAGGGCCAGAAGGGAGTTATTAAAGTGAGGAGACATTGTTCTTGTCTCACCTTCTGGAGGACTCTCTGAATCATCGCAAAGGGGGGAAAGGCATATCCCCGGACATCCCTCCAGGACTGGAGGAAGGAGTTGAATGCTCGAGCACCCGGGTCGGGCATCCAGCTGAAATAATCTGGAAGTTGGGAGGTGAGTCTGCTTGCGAAGAGATCCACCTCTAGAGGGTCCCAAATGTGGTTCAAAGTCCTGAAGACATGAGGGTTCAGCTTCCAATCACTGAAATCCACAAGGAACCTGGAGTTCCAATCTGCGGATGAGTTGGAAGCACCCGGAAGGTATTCTGCTTTTAGAGCAATCTTGTGCTCCAGGCAAAACATCCAAAGTTTTTTTGCTAGATCCGAGAGATCCGCAGACCTCGTGCCTCCTAGACGATTGATATAAGCCACTGCCGACATGTTGTCCATTTTCAAAAGGACAGACCTTCCTTGAAGCGAATCTTTGAAGCTCATAAGAGCATAAAGTCCGGCCGTCAGCTCCAGATAGTTTATGTGTAGGAGAGATTCCTCCTGAGACCAAAGTCCTCCAGTGGTTACATCCGGGAGGCAAGCACCCCAGCCGTGAAGGCTGGCGTCCGATTCCAGTACAAATTCCGGGGAAGAGCCAAAAATGGGCTTGCCGTTCCAAGCCTCCAGAATGTTTAGCCACCAAATCAATTCTGAACGAGAATCTGAGTCCAGAGAAATCTGATCTCCGTACCAAAGTCCTGACCTCAGGGCTCTCGCTTTGACTCTCTGAAGAGCCCGATAATTGAGTGGTCCTGGAAAAATCGCTTGAATTGAAGATGAGAGGAGACCTAGTAACCTGGCTAAGTCCCTGAGGGAGAGAGACTGTTTGCTTAGAGCATGCTTTATTTGCTTCTTTATTTTCGAGATTTTCTTCGAAGGAAGGAGGAGGAGACAACGGGTGATATCAACCGTGAAGCCCAGGAACTCCAAGGATTTTGAGGGAGTCAAGTGAGACTTCTCCTTGTTTATGATGAAACCTAGACTTTCTATGAGTTTCAACGTAAAATCCAGGTCTCGAATTAAGAGTGACTTTTCTTGTGCCATAATTAGAATATCGTCTAGGTAGATAATTAGACGAACACCCCTTGATCTTAGGTGGGAAACAACGGCTCTCATCACTTTTGTGAAGCACCATGGTGCGGAAGAGAGACCAAATGGAAGAGCTTGAAATTGGTACAGTCGACCTTTCCAAAGAAATTGGAGAAAACGTTGATGGGCTTTGGCCATGGGGATAGTAAAATAGGCGTCCTTGAGGTCCAGTTTGGCTAACCAGTCCCCTTCTAGGAGCAGATCCCTCAGGAGGTGGATACCCTCCATCTTGAAATGCCTGTAGGAAATGAATCTGTTTACTTGGCGAAGGTTTATAACCGGCCTCCAACCCTTGTCTTTCTTTTCGACCGAAAAAAGGTTGCTCACAAAGCCTATCAGATCCATAGGGACCTCCAAGATTGCACCTTTCTGAATCATTGAAGAGATTTCCTCTTCTATTATGTCTTGTTGTACCTGCGACATTGGAATACATTTTAGGAGAGAAAGCTGAATAGGTTCTTGATCGAAATCTATCGTAAAACCCCTTACAGTGCTTAGAACCCAAGGATCCTGAGTGATGGATTCCCAATTTTTTACGAAATACTTCAGTCTCCCGCCCACCTTTGAAGGGAAAGAAAGGGAAGGTAGGGGGGAAGCACTCACCTGAGGGGTTGGTCTGGGTGTTTGACCCACGTGTTCTGAATCCTCTGCCACGTTGTCCTCTGCCCCTTAGAGGGTAGAATTGCGGACTTGAATATTGATATTGTTGGTATTGTTGGTATTGAGGGTATCCTCTGCCACCTCCACGAGATCTGAAGTTGGGCCTCTGGGAAAAACGGCCGGAAGGTTGGCCTCGTCTTCCGGCCCTTCCAAAAAGGCCGTTTCCAGTGTTGAAAACCTTGCGCATGTTTTGTTGCGCTCTGTCTAAGGCAGTGAATGTAGAAACATACTTGCCGAGGGATTTAATTAAATCTTCGCCAAAGAGAAGTCCTTTTTGGCTATTAGAGGGTTCCTTATCAGCAAGATCGGCGAGTTTAGGGTTAATACGAGTGAGAACCACTCTACGCCTCTCAGCATTAATGCTTGTATTAGCATTTCCTAAGAGAATAATAGCTCTTTGGCTCCATCCTCTAATGAGCTCAGTATCAAGATGGGTCCCTTCCAAATGGGACTCCTCTGCAGAGTCGAGTATTCTCGTGAGAGGGCCAAGGACGTCGAGAAGACAATCCTGACAAGTTTTAAAGGATTTCTCAATACCCTTCCTGGGGTCACGTCCCAATTTAAAAAGGAATTTGATCAAGTCAGGATCAAGATTTGGGGTGTAACAGGTCTTATCCCCAACCGAGGGTCTGGAACATTCTGCTCTCAAGATGTTACGAGTTTCCCTCTCCAATGGATATCTAATCCATTTTTTAACAAACTTGGAAACATGTTCTTGAGGGTACCATTCAGAGCTTCGTGGATGTCTTAAGTTTTGAGGAGAAAGCATCTCCTCACCCAAAGGGTTACATATAACGTCTTTACTGGATGGGTCCGTATTATCTAGACCATCCCCAAAATCGTGGTCTTGGTCGTTAAGATCGAGTACATATTCGTCTAGAAACTCAGAATCGTCTGAGGCACGATCATCGTCATAGTGAGCATTCCTGAAATGTGTGTCGCTTCGGGCACCAATATTCTTTGTGCCGCCAAGGGCACCCAAACCAGTTGAGGTGCGAAGACCTCCCTCATTCCTTGAGGTACTAGGACCTCTAACCGTAGATGAGGTGCTAAGACCTCCCATGCTCAGGTCAATATTATTGTTCTTTTTCAGTCTTTTACCGGAGACTGAATCATTTTGCTGAATAGGACGTTTTGAATTCAATGCAGTAGGAGGACCCTCTTTGAGAGATGATCTCGCCTTAAATATGTCAGTGGTGACATCCTGACAAGGAGCAGAGGCTTCTTCAGAGCCAGAGCTGGACATATTGTTTTAATAAAGTACACCCACGAAAAATCGGGATGAAAAACAGTTTGTTTACAGGATTTGAGCTCGAAATGCTGAGATATCAAGGGAAAAAACGCTAAAATATTGAGGGTTTAAACATATGCCTGAAACGAGTGAACTGTCGCTTGCCGGTAAAGACGAGCGCTGTCAGGCGAGAGGGGTTGCCATAGAAACGCCCTAAAGCTTTGTGGACGCGTGCGAAATAGAGGAAATGCCCTTAGCAACCACACGACGCGGCGTCGCTGTTGCTAAGGGTCATTCCTCGAAAGCCCCACAGACTCGCGTTGCTGAGCGCGAGGGGAAGTTGGAAAATCAACGAAGAAAGTAAGGAAAAATGAAATACTTACTTTAAAAATACCGATGTGTATTGCCAGAAAAGAGAATCAACGAAGGAAGTAAGGGAAAATTAGATACTTACTCTGATAAATAACGATGTGTATCGCCAGAAAAGACTTGCTAAGCGCAAATTACATAATAGGAAAAAAAACGCGAAGCAGCACACAATCGCGTGGGGGGGGGGTTTGAGATGAGGGAGATTTCCATATATTGGAAATCGGTATTGGGAGGGGGGTGTGGGATTATGGGGGAAGGAAAGTGCCACACCATAAAAACAGACTCATGTTAAAGTCAAGAGAAAACCCCCAAAATACCATAAATCATTAAATAAAACTCTAAAGAATCAATAGAGCACAGATGGTAAGAGAGTATAAGATAGACTTATCTGCTTGGGAGCCGCATTTAAAAGAGGCTGTGTGTTGTTGGCTCATGGCTTTTAGCTGTTGCCTTTGTTCTATTTGGAACTTTCTATTGTGATGCGGCTGCTGGGATCTGCATTAAAAGTTGTATGCATAATGTAGCCTCCGGTCTTGTAATGAAATCAAGTCTTCACGCCTGATAAACGGTAAGGCGCTCAATTGATCGCAAGTCAGAAATTTAAGATCCCAGCAGGCAGGAGAAAGACATAAGCACCAAACAAGAACTTTAAGAAAAGGAAATTCACTTGTACATTAGACAGAGCTCTGCAACGGGTAGTTCAGAATTGAGTTTAAATACAAGACAAGACATTAATAGAACAAAACTTCAAAGATTCGTACATAAAGAAGACAAAGGTCAAGCAAATAAAGACTTGTCAGAAAGAAAGCTATTCAAGAGACAACTTTTGATTTAATTAAGAGAGGGGCCTTTGCCTGGACTTTTTGGGTAAATAGTTTAACGTATATGGAATGCTAGTAAGAGATAGAATTTGTTAATGCAAGAGCTCATTCATTACGTATATATCATGTAAACATTGCTTCCACTACAGGTGTTGTCTGACTGAAGGTTCAATAGAAGATTTCACCAAGAAGAGTAGAACATTGACCGACCCATAGAGGCAGAAGAACCCAAAGGCAGTCTATCTTTTCTTATCCACTTCCCCTTTCCCTCAAACTGTTGTTAAGGCCAGAGGATAAGAACATCTTTGGCTTTGGCACTGGTAAGGGGGCGTTGGGTCCATCTTCTGCTTCTGAGGAATTGTGTATGAAAAGGTACTCTGACAGACTGAAGTGCCTAATAAATACCTTCCACCTGAGTAGAAAATGGTAGAGGGGTTGGATTTGAAGGCTTTGGCAGGAATTTTAGATTCCATCCAGAAGCAATTAAGTCAAAGAATAGAGGAAAATATGACTTTAAAAAATGAGATCAAAAAGATTCCAACAAGAACTTTTGCATGTAATGTCGCAAATGATGGATGAGTTTTCATCTGGAGCTTCTTCCAGACCTAGAGGTATTGAGAATTTAGAGAGGTCAAATCCTGCAATAGCTTCAGAGATATCTACCCAAGAAATCCATGCCATTTCTCTGCTCATTCCTCTAACTCCACCAGAATGGTTTCAGGGAGATCCAAATAAGGTGCAAATATTTTTGACTCAATGCTCCTTGCATATGTATATATCTTGTAAACTTTTCTTCCACAACAGGTGCTGTCTGAAACAAGGTTCAATAGACGATTTCACCAAGAAAAGTAGAAAATTGAACCGTAGCGGCAGAAGAACCCAAAGGCAGTCTCTATTTTCTTATACACTTCCCCTTTCCCCCAAACTGTTGTTAAGGCGAGGGGATAAGAACATCTTCGGTTTTGGCACTGGTAAGGGGGCGTTGGGTCCATCTTCTGCTCCTGAGGAATTGTGTATGAAAAGGTACTCTGACACAAGCCTCCACTGCAAGGAGCTTAAGCAGTTGGGTACCCTGGCTAAAGAACACTCTACAGCACATAGAGAGCTTGCAATATTATAACAAGACTTGTTTGTATGAACCATACACCTTATTAGATGCTGTCCAGAACAAAAATGTGTCTACCCAATCTCTTGGGGAGGGAGATCCTATATGATCCATCACATATTGAGCTATTAACATATTTGCAGATCACCTGACAAAGTTTGAGTAATGCGCAAGAAGCTGCCCTCATGGAATTGCTGTGTGCTGTAATTGGCTGCTTACCCAAGGTTTCAGAACCTTTGACTGGGAACTTGGGAGAGAATGAAGAAGGTGCTTCTGCCTGCAGAAAGTCTGTGCCAATCCCAGCAAAGAAAGGAACACAATAGATAGATAAATGGTGCCACCACCACTGCCCAGGAAATAAAAGTAGAGACACATTGGCTTAGTAATGCCATACCATGTGGCCCATCCTATACAGTCGACCACTGTAGCTGCCAGAAATACTGCAACCGAAGTATGTCAGAGCATGCAACAGTCATAATAACCTCCAACTGAAGAGCAACCATGTCCAAGCACAGATCAAAAGTGTAAGAACCGTAATGCTTGAAAATGGAGTAGCAACATCATCCACACAGCCACTAACACCTATTTCAGATTGTACTGAAAAGCTATTGACAAAAGGTTCCAGAATCGTACCAGATATTAACTCTGAACTGTCTGGGTGTGAAATGTTTATTACTCAATTTATCACTGGTTAGCAAAGCTATAGACAGTTATGGAGTGCTCACACCCAAAAGGGCAACATGCGTACGTTAGGGGTGCAATGGAGACTTATGCAAAATCTCCTTGGTCTTATGTCTAGATAACACTGATTTCACAATATGGCTAACACTTGTGGTATATTCTATTTGAATGGTGCATGGTGAATACCTTCCAGCAATTGAGAATCCATACCCAATTAAGTGATACAGGCAGGGACATCTACACAGAGTCTCTAAGAGTGTGTCTAATGAATCTGCTGTCAAGATAATAGCAACATGATGTATTCTTCTACATTCTGAGTCACTATGTGAACACAGTTTGTATCATAGAATAAAACAATTCTGTTGCATGGAGTGTGCCTAGCTGAGGGGTGGCAGATTCAGAGAACATGTACCCTTTACGTTTCATCTTACTATCCTTAAAATGTTGCATGTTTGAATGACACCGCCCTACAAAGAATATGTTTTGGCTTGCAGATGCTAGAAAATTATTGATTCCAATGGTTCTTAGGTAGAATGACTCACTTTCCAAGCTAGGGTGGAAGAGGGCACAAAATAGGGACAAGATAAATGACTTGATTGCTATTGGTACTTTGAAGAAAGTAACGACCTGTACCAAATGGAATGTGTTCTGGATGGCATAACTCCTGTGCTGACCAGAAAGTTGTTTTTGCAATGGAGATATGGCACACTCCCTCTTAGATCATTCACTAGCTCATGGACTTCCTCCCTGACCACTGAGCACTGCCCGGCATGTGCCCACTCCAAAGAAAATGATCTACATGTGGTCTTTTTTTGCAAAGCCTACAGAAGAATTAGGAGATATTGGCTAATTCCCCTTCTAAAAAACCTGGGATTCAGACAGTTTTTGCCGGCGTACAGAATCTTAAAAACTGAAGTGTCTCCCCCAATTGTGTTCGCAGTGGCAAAGTACCTTACAGCCATGTGGTTTATTCGCAACCGTATTTTGAAAGCAGAACTTGCTTTTCATACAACCTAGTTTTATCATTAATCCTTGTATCTTAATGTGATGATGAATTGACTAATGTGTAACTGTGTATTTATATGAATGCTCTTTTACGATTTCACTGTCTGTATATCTTTTATGATCGCTAGATCGAAATAAAGATTGGAAATGGAATGGATACAGACAGGGACATCTACCACAGTCTCTAAGAGTGTGTCTAATGAATCTGCTGTCAAGATAATAGCAACATGATGTATTCTTCTACATTCTGAGTCACTATGTGAACACAGTTTGTATCATAGAATAAAACAATTCTGTTACATGGAGTGTGCCTAGCTGAGGGGTGGCAAATTCAGAGAACATGTACCCTTTACGTTTCATCTTACTATCCTTAAGATGTTCCATGTTTGAATGACACCGCCCTACAAAGAATATGTTTTGGCTTGCAGATGCTAGAAAATTATTGATTCCAATGGTTCTTAGGTAGAATGACTCACTTTCTAAGCTAGGGTGGAAGAGGGCACAAAATAGGGACAAGATAAATGACTTGATTGCTATTGGTACTTTGAAGAAAGTAACAGCTGAGTCTAAGGGAACACACCTTTTGAACTGCACAGACAGGATTGTCATCAGAGATTTGCTTGAGTCGTGAGACCACTAGCAAACAGCAGCAATCATGGGTATGGTCCGAGTCAGCACCTAGAGTATTGGTAAGCATTATACCAAAGCTATGACAACAGAACTTATTCAATCATTTAATGAGCAAATTAATGCAAGTGTTTTTCTAGAAGGACTTCATAAGAGGAGCAAGTGAAAAAGAGATGTATTATTATGGATAACTTAGGGCCATATGTATCATCAACCTGATTTGCGATCCTCAAATAGCAATTTTTAAGAAATCGCTATTTGAGATTCGCAAATAGGTATGTATGTACAAAATTGAATTTTTTTTGCGATTTCTTAAAATTCCTTAATTGCGATTAGCAAATTGCGAATCGCAATTAAGGAATACTTTACCATTCATTTCTATGGGCCAGGAGGCCCATAGGAATGAATTGAAAGCTATGTGCATTTTTAAAGGAATTCGGAACTTGGTGGTAATTTGCGATTCCTTAAGGACAATTTGCAATTTTTTTTGCTTCATACATTGCATTTAAGGAATCTCAAAATTTGCTATTCCTTAAATGCAATTGCAAAATAAGGAATCACAAATCTTGCGATTCCTTGTTTTGCACCAGATTTTGCTTAATACATACCATTTAGCAAATTCGCATTCGCAAAGGCCGAAATTCTGTGAATTTCGGCCTTTGCGAATGCGAATTTGCTTGATACATATGACCCAAAGTCATTAATGCAGACATCAGTCAATTCTGACCAAGAAGCAGTCTGGAGAACTAAGGAGATAGATCCCAGAAATATTAATGGCACAATTAAAATAAGAGATGGAGACCGTAGATTGTTGAAAGAATCTATTCAGTTTTAGAATTTATATCATCGGCCCATAAGAGTGTAAAAAATACATTCTAGTACTATAAACCTGAGCATGAGCAGTACAAAGTTATATTTGCATTGCAATCTTAGTTACATGTACTAAAATATCATAGTGCCAAGGAAACTTATTAAAGACTCCAGGAAATCTGAACCTTATGTATGGTGAATGATTTTGAAACATATTTAGTAAGCAGAACTCAACTTACAGTTTAGTTTCTATAAATGAATATGATCTATCTCCATTCATCCATACACACAGTCAAATATTACATTGTTAATTCACTGGTTCATTATATTTTTTTGTTAAAAAAGAAATAGGGGGTGTACAGGAAATTGGAAAACGCTCTTGTATATTATTCTTGAAGAATCCCAAAGTCATTATATTGTCTATTGGAAGAACAACCTGTATTTTTTAGTAATACTGATTGTATTAGCACGTTGGGCACTTCCATTATATGTAAAAACCTATGCTTCACAATGAATGCAACTCAACAAATTCGGACGACCAATGTACATAGCTGTCCTATCCAAAACAAGCAATTTCTTAAGAGTTTTTAGTAATGACAAAAAGCTCATGTTTCGATAGATTTGCGAAACATGCTGTTCTTTGAAAAAAACGAATCAGTTAAGTGCTTACACTGTGTGAAAAGCTTGAATGTTTTGGATATGATCTGATTTGTTCTCACTACCATAGGACGCAACCATGTTGCCCATTTAGCTGAATGATAACAAGTTCTTATATGTAAGTCTTAATAAATTAGCAAGTATAGTTTCAATATTACTTAATTGTGTGCTTATATAATTAATTGTGTGCTTATATAGCGCTGGAATCACTCCCGAAGGGGTACCTCCGCGCTTCGACCGCTGCGAAACCCTTCCTGGCTTCCCTGAGAGATGGTCCCTTAATGGGTATCTCCAGGGTGAGACCAGGCATCCCCGGCGGTCTGGTGGGGCCGTTAGTGAAGATGAGGCAAGCTAGTGCCCAGAGTTGCCGAGTGTGATCGCTGATCAGAGTGGGCACCGAGGCGAGAGAATTATCGAGTCCGCTGACCCTGGTCCGGAAACCTGCCGCGTCGGGAATCGAACCCTGGTCCCGGGCCGTCCTCTGCTCTCGGGTCTGCCGCCTCTAACCAGTGAGCCACACTACTTCACTTAAACAAGATATAACACTAAATCCCACCAAGTAATGTTATGTTTTACAGGTAACACACAGTGTAGGACAGATTACAAAGCTACTACACTCAGCATACCCCACAATTTGTTGAGGCATCAGAAACTATTTAACATGCTTTAAAAGCAACAGGATTTATCTCATATGTAAAAGCGCTGGCAAGGGACTATTGAATGTGTTTCAATACAAACTAAGATCAACCTCACAAACACTAGGGGACTTCAAAACTATTGTTCTTTATCCAAATGTGTTCTAATGTTACTAGTGAGCAATGCAATAATAACCAGGATATTAGCAATGGAGAAATGTATGTGGTCACTAGACCGCAGGGGTGTTCCAAGTGTTAATGTGAAGATGAAGATGCTGGGTTAGGAACAACATAGCGTGAAGCAAGAGGAATGTTAAACATCTGCACACATTGCTTACATTAACGAGATAAAGTGAGCAAGTGTACGTTTGCATGTGTTGCACCAACTAGTCTTATCGTATTGTATGGTCAGCCACCGATCGCCCGCCGGCTACTTCAGTGGCATCAGGAAGGACTCCAGAGCGTCGCCAGCACAACGAGCCACCATCTTGATGGCACTGCCTCTGGTCGACCTCTGAGTCAGAAACGTCGCACCACTCCTCCTCAGGTGCTTGAAGGGTCCCCACTGGTTGCCGGAGGGGAGAAGCCCCTATGGAGAGGTAGGTAGATGCAAAATTTGATGCTGGTTAATGCAGGATTAGATTCGGATTCAGTGATCCAGTGATCCAGTGGAAGCTCGTGCTCAGTGCGTCTTACTCAGCCATGAGCTAGGCCACACCCCTCCTGTTTTGATTTATTCTTGAGCTACATCCATAGTTCTTCATGTTTGGCTCCTTAGAATAGTGGCTGCTGATTTTCGGACTTATGATTTAGTTTTTTAACTTCTTGATCACGATTAATTAAGTTGTAATCTTTCAGCAGCAATCTTACTTTTTTCAGTAGTTATATTTCTTGGCTAAGATTTGTACATCATAAAATGTAATTTCTTCCTTGTCTGAATTGATGATTGATTACACCCAGTTATAGATGAATGATAATAGAATGTTTAATGAAGAAGTTTTTCCCATTAACAAATTGTAATCTTTCTAACATTTACAATTGTGTTGAGTTGATTTGCCAAGTTGGTGAAAAAAGGTTGCTTAAAAAGCTGATTTAGCCAATTTAAGAATGAGGAATGAGGTGGAACGTGCTTCTAACAGAGAGGCTACCGTGAGGTGAACAGCGTTTTTAACAGACTTTGCCCTACCTGGTCTTGACTCGCGCCGTGAGGGGAACGCCTTTCAGGCTCCCACGCATCGCTGCATCAGCCGTGAGGGGAACGGCAAGGGCAACTACAAGCCCCTGGGGGCTCTGCGCGGCCCCAGAGAGTCACGTCAGCAGAGGCCGCCGGAGGCCCTCATAGCCGGCCCGGCCCTCCCGCATTGCGGGTTGGGTGCAGGCGTGACTGGGTACTGCCAGGGCGAAGCCCGGGCCA
This sequence comes from Lissotriton vulgaris, assembly GCF_964263255.1. NCBI lineage: Eukaryota > Metazoa > Chordata > Amphibia > Caudata > Salamandridae > Lissotriton > Lissotriton vulgaris. The sequence continues at coordinate 723,585,150 of NC_141691.1, forward strand.
ATATCGGGCCCGTCCGCCCCCATCGAAGCCCGGAGGAGGCTGGGCTGGGCCATCCCTCATAGCTTCTGTACTCTGAAGAGAACAAGGTGAGCCTGAGTACCCTATTTACACTTCTGTTTCCCTTTTGATTTAAGACATCCCTGTGCTTACAGACATGAGTAAATGCACTGGGGGTGTTTGCCCCACTACACGATCTGCAACGAGCATAGACAGTATGCTGGAGAGGGCCGTCAGTATAGTCGCAAACTAAATTGAACTTACCGAAAGGCGACTTTCATTGGGTTTGGTGCCTTCACAATCTTGTTTACTAATTGGAGAATATACAGAGGAGCCTACTGACCAAGTCTCAGAACCCAACTTGCCGCCCATACTTATCCACACCCAAACGTTAAATAGTTCTGATAAACATGATGACCAACAAATATCTGGATCTGGGAACGGAATTGAGAGCGGAAGCGTTTTAAGAACCAAGACTGTGACTGTGAACGGGGCCAAAAGGAAAAGGAAAGTAAATAACCCGATTGCCCCGAAAAGGAAACAACCGCCCGCACAACTATCCCCAGTAATACCATCAGTACATGGATTCAAGGTTGTAGGAGTTCTACTAGTAGTACTGTTAGCGACGGGACTGGTAAGAAAACTATGGACGTAACCCCGGCCACAACCCATTCCAACAGTACACAGACTGAAAATGTTTCGATCTGTATGGAGGACAATGGATAGGGAAGTGTCTTAATTAACCCCTTCCATGCTGATGACAGCTGGGAGCAGTCATGGCACACAGAGCTCGTGTGCTGATGACGGCTCCCAGCCGTCATGACCACGCCCGCGATCAGAATGTGCTGCACAGGAGCGGAATTCCGGCCGCGGGCAAGGGGTTAATTCTATCATAAACACTGTTTGTGATCATTTTAAAGATATTTTCGAGAAAAAATGTTTCTACCATGTGGTTACGGTTGGATAATATGGAAAACTCTTTAAATAGGGGGAATCATTTGGGAAATATACCTGACCAAGTACACAAAACAGGGTAGATCTCAACACTGCTGGGATAACCACTGTGAGTCATGGCCCACAGCACATAGTAAAAAATGTGAATGTACCCCCGGAAACTTGTAAGACCTGTAATAAGGTCAAGGAATGTTTTTTGTCCAAATACAACGTTACTAATGACATAGAACCTGATGTAGAACATGATGCAGGGCAATCGAACCATATACCAACTACCTCACTACTTGGCCCCCTAGTTTCGGTAATGAGCACAGCGGGAACAGACCTGAGAAACCCAGGGAGTAGCTTGCTCAGGGTAGCTGATACACAAAACAGGAGAGCGCCCAAATGTCTAACAATGAATAATGAAGGGGGTAGTAGGGATATACTATGCCTCCCCCCGACTGCTTGTCCATACGTGCTGGTATTAGCAAGTGTGCCCCCGCTAAGAAATTACCAAAAAGAATCTTGGCCACAGTTCAGAAATAAATGTGCTGTTTGGCTCGGGAAACATAAGGGGTTCCGCGCAGAGAACTTAAATGATATCATCATGGCACGGAGGGTGGGTGGGCGGGAGAGTCCCCAAAGAATATCAGAGGTGACTGTATAGTCATCAATTTTAAGAAACCACCCTTGGTAAGGAGATTGTTATCCATCATGGAGGATGAAACTATTGTGTACCCGACCAGCATCAGCTCACTCCCATTGGGTTATTTCTATAAGCCTGATTCAAACATGTTAATTTGAGCATCTAGGGAGGTAACTCAGATGACTACATATAGCAGGTTCTCCACTCTGTCTGGTCTAGATGACCAGGATTGACTGGATGTTCGCCCCCAGCAAGATGTTATTACTATACCATTGGTAGACTTAGCATGCTCGTCCTTGACCTGTCAAACAATCCCCAAAACAGAATCTATTTTAACTATTCTGGGTCGGAAGGTTGCTGTCACTGCCTCTAAAGTTAACCTAGACCATCCTGTCCCCATTACTGGCCCTGAGGATAATATTACTCCCAACAAAGAATTGGACATTGTTGGTCAGTCCGGTGGTAACGCTAAAGATGAAAAAATATCAGATTATGTTTTGGAATGTGGCTGGTCTAAAAACAAAGGTGACTAATATGTGTGGGTGGATCTTGTAAATAACTATGAGATACTATGTATACAAGAAACTTGGGCTGTAGAACCCCTCCATTTGTGTGGTTTTAAAACATTACACACACCAGCTATTAGTTCGAAACCTGGTACAGTGAAAGTGGGCCTTTGTACTTATGTCTCTAACCAGCTAAATTGTGTGAAAGTTGAAATGGTCCATAAAAACAACTATTTCCACACCGTTAGAATATGTGTGGATAAGGCCTCATGCCTGATTATTGTAAATTTTTATTATAATGCCCCCCCTGAAGCGATGGAAGATGTGTTAAAAAATGTGTGTTGTAATTTAAAAAGTTTACTTGGTTGAACAACCAAAGATGTTTTCATGATCTGGGGAGGGGATTTTAATTGTTTTTTATGTAATAGAGGGGAGACGGGGACATGCGGGTTAACGTTGGATAAAGATACTAACTTTCCGCACTTCGCACATACTACGTGCGGGGACCTACTGAATGATATTATGTTCTCATGCGATATGGGGTATGCTAATAATTTACGTACACCGGAGGTCCCTTTTCGTCCTACTTTCAATGGCAGAGGTGTTTTCTCTACAATTGACTATACATTAATGTCCTGTGGATACTCTGCATCTGTTAGGAGTTTTAATACACTCAACACTGCCCTAAGTGATCATTTTCCCATAAGCATTGATATTTTATTATCAAACCAAGATCCTAATAGGCATTCCACTTCTAGGCAGCCTACGCATAGCATTGCTCTAAACAGACAAAATGGATATGCTCTGAAATGGACGAAAGTGATCCCGGAGGATTTTTTATATAATTTGGTGAGGAACTGTGAGAATAATTTTAGTACCTGTTTAAATGAGCATTCCACTGACCTCACCATCATTGAAAATTTTACATCTATAGCTGTGCAGATTAAAAAATCTTTATGGATGTAAATTAAAAGCCAGGGTACTAACACTGAGGGCTGGTTTGATTCAGCTTATACTAAGGCTTACTCTAATCTTAAGCATGCCCTAAATACTACAGACAAGGATCAGAATCTAATTAGGGACCTTAGAAGGAACTATAAAAAGGTACTTAAAAAAAGGAAAGATGAAATGAAGCAGGACACATGGAATTCCCTGCATGAGGCTTCTATGAAGCAAGATACAGCTGCCTTTTGGAAGGCAGGTAATGCCCATTTTTTTAAAATGATCATACCAAAGCAAGATTAGAGATTGTCATCTCGGAGGATGAATGAGTAACACACTTTGTACAGTTGTATAGTAATCTATCTCTAGCCAACCAGGACCTGGAGCCGGAATAGGAGGCACTAGCACAGGAGTCCTTACCTCCCTTCCAGAAAATGGATATGGGCTTTACTTTAAATGAAAGTTAATATAGCTATTAAAACCAGTAGGGGGGGAAAGGCATCGTGCGCTCATATGGTGTCCCTGTGGCATTATGGGGACCATTGCTTACGCAACTATGTTATTGTTATTGGATTCTTCAATTAAGATAATTGGGCGTGTGATTTTAGACAGATTACAGATATGGGCTGATGAGCAATCAGTAATCAGCGACCTCCAATATGGATTTCGGAAGGTTCTTGGTACTACAGACCAGGGTCTAAATCTGCACATTTTGTTAGATAAACATACTAAAGCCAAGGGAGGGATGCTGTTTTTAACTTTTGTTGATTTAACATCAGCCTTTGATTGTGTTACCCACTCCAAGCTGTGGATGATTATGGCAAGTTGGGAGTGGATGTTCATATAGTTTCTGTCCTCAGGCAATTTTATTCAGGGGCTAGGGCCAAGGTCAGATTTGGAAAGAATGGAGACTGTACTAGGGTGTTTCCTATCGCAAGAGGGGTGCGGCAAGGCTGTGTCCTTGCCCCCTTCCTGTTTACCTTATATATCAATGACCTAGAAAGAACTTTATTGAGGGAGTGCAGGGACATGCCCCTGGTAGCCACAAGATCAGTCCCTGCACTCCTTTATGCTGACGATGCCGTGTTGATGGCCCGGACGCCCATTGCCATGCAAAAGGTAGTAAAGTCATTTTCACTTTTTATGACGAGCCTGGACCTGACTATACATTGCACCAAAACCTTCCCTATGAACTGCAGTCCTGGGGCTAATAAAATTAATACAATTGTATTAATTTAAAGGCCCTGGACATTACCCCTTCATTTCCTTATTTAGGGATATTGTTTGATCAGTCTGGTTCATGGTGCTTTAACCAACTCAGTAGGAAATTGGGTAGGAGGCCGCCCGGGGAACTGTTGTCCATATACAGGGCACCTGTGTAGCAATTGCAACTTATGGTGCAGGCATTTGAGGGTACTCAAATGTGACTGCATTACAGATGGCGGAAAATATCCTCTTGAGGTACCTCTTAGCAGTTCCATCTAGTGTTTCCGCATTCATATGCCACGCTGAACTTGGTTTACCGTACATAGAAGATATAATTAAGATTCGACCAGTTCTTCTGTGGCACAGGGTTTGAACAACAAATGAATGTGCTTTTAATCGCTCTTTTTTAAAGCAAGCTATGAGTTCTGACAAGGCTGATAAAATAAGATGGTTACAACATGTAAAATCGTTTTTTATACTAATTGGTCACCAGGATTACTTTAGTGATCCTTCATTGATGTGTCAGGTTCCTAGAAAGGTCCTCAAAAATCGCTGTTTGGCACACCTGAACAATCTTAGAATAACTAATGAAATGACAAAAACTACTGTGGTGGCACATCATCTTCCATTGATTACTGATAAAATACAGCCTTATCTTATGCTTTTCATGACGGACTTTGAAAGGTTTTTGTTTTAGATTAAACATTATCTACAGACTTTTAAGTTTTCCTAAGGTAAACAACTGGACAAGGTCACTCTGTAAATGTCCATGTGATGATCTGTCGAGTCAGTCGTCTATTCATATCTTGTTCTTTTGTACATTTTACACAATACCTAGGAAAAGATGGATAGTCCCATTGTTAAAAGGTATGGAATTAAGACAATGTCGCCCTGCATTTTTAGCTATCCAGAAGCTTGATAATGTTTTTACTGTTGCCTCTGTCACCAACTTTTTAAAAGCTGTTTTTAGATTTAGGAAATCTATTGTAACATCAAATGAATCTGTAATTTTTATGGAATTTTTATTTGATGTATAATGTGATTGTTGTTTTTTGTATACTGTGATTGTGTTTTATCAACTGCACTTTTACGGTTATTTTTCTTTTTATAATAACCGAATATAGTTAAGAATGAAATGAAATGGGAGCGTGGCTTGCCGCCTGAGAAGAATGGCGGCTTTGTGGTGAGCGCTCCGTTAGCGCTGCTGGGACCCGCGGAGTGAGACGCGCCTCGGCAACTTGGAAGTCATTTTTTTGCCGTCGGAGGATGCAGAGCATGACATGAGCTCTCCTCCGACGTTATTGCAACTCTTTAAACCTGTTTTTTTGTCACAGTAAGTCCGGTCGCTGCTCTCCAACAGCCGCGACCGCCATTTTGTTTTTGCCGCGACGTGCAATTTCTCCTGTCCTAATTCCTAATTTCAGCGCATTTTGGCATAATTTGCCTACATTATGACTCTTTCTTCCCCCTAAACTTTTTTTACTGGCTTTTCTCCTGATAAACACTTCAGCTCCTTATAAGGTGCCAGAGCTTCGACTTTCCACAATGCTGGGTGGCCAGTTTGCGATTCCTCACAGCCTTTATCACCTTGCCTCATTTTTTCACTTCTGAGGTGCGCTTTCTGAATCCTGCGGATGATGTTTCTCCATTTTCTTCATTACTGAGGTTTCGGCTGTTTCTTTTTTTAGGTGATTAATACCTTTCTGCAGCCCTGTGGTTTTCAAGCACGCCTTGTCGCAGTTCAGCTTAATTGTACCTTGGCCCTGCCCTACTGCCTCGTGTATAGTTACTGGTCCTTTCTATGGGCAGAAACAAGCTGCACTTGGTTTCTAGTGCTCCAAAACGCATTTTGCTTAAAAACTATAAGCTATTCTCCGAGTTTGCTAAGTTTGAGGCATCTAATTTATCTCCTGTTCAGGACATGTCCCTTACAATGGAATCATCTACGCCAGTTTCAGGAAAAGCTAGTCTAAGAGGTTAAAAAAGATCCTCCTTCTCCGCCTAAGCCCATACCCTCTGTATCTGTGGAACTTTTATTGGAGGAAATCAGGGCTCTTCGCCCCTTCATGGAGGAAACCAACGCTAAATTACTGGTGCTAACTGATCACTGGTCGCAAATAGATGCAAGGGTCACTTCCGTAGAGCAAAGTGTTTCCTCACTTCAAGAATCTTCCACCAAGTTCTCACACTTGTCTTCACAGGTCTCCTCTCTTCAACGGCAAGTGGAGGAACTTGAAAATCGAAATCGATGCAATAACCTGCGTATTTACGTCCTGGTGGAGGGCTGCGAGGGTAATGACCCAAATGCCTTCTTCAAATCTTTTCTCCCCACAAGATGCTTCATCTACCTGAAGGTACTTTTCTCAGTATTCAACGTGTGCATAAGCTTGGTAGGCCTCCTTCTTCATCATCAACTGCTTCAAGGCCACGAGGAGTCATCATGTATTCTTTAGAATACACGGACCTTTCGAAAGTTCATTCCGCAGCTAGAGCCTCTCCTAGGCTTAATTGGTCTGGTTCTTCTCTATCCTTTGCGCAGGACTATGCCAAAGCTACAGCAACCCGACGTAAGGCTTTTCTGGATATGCGTGCTGTTCTCCGATCCATTGGAGCTAGATATGGTCTCTTCCACCCGTGTCTTTTCAAAGTCACCTTCAACAACAAGACAACAACCTACGAGGACCCAGTTCACCTTCGCAGCTTCCTGAATTCATGCAGAACAACCAATATGGATCTCTCTGACTCTTCTTCCTCCATTCCTCCTTGAATTTCTTGCACCTCTTTCCTAACCTTTCTGACTCTTTTCTTTTCTGTTCTCCTCTTGCATATTTCGTACTTTTTCTACTGATGCGCTTAGTATGGTATCATAGTAATATTTTTTGTTTCTTTCTCATTTCCTTATTTGCTAAGTAGTTGTTATTCCTCTTCTTATTCCTTTCTTGGACTGCTAATTCTTGATACCTCCCATTGTTTTTAGCAGATTCATCATCTTGTTCCGTGGGTTCCCCCGGTTGTACGTTTCGCTGACCCTGGAAGTCTTTCCTGCTTGATGTGGCTCCACCCCTCCCTCCTTCCATTCCTGGTTTGGTTCCTGATTGTTATTCCTCGCCTTCCCTCGTTTGTAGGTATGTTTTTTCCATACATTATCTACTTCCTTCCTTCATTATTTGCCATTCCTTCCTCTCTTTTTTCAATTCATCTCCTCTTCTTATTGGGTTCCTTTCTTCATTCAACCCCTTTTCTCTTTTCACTACTTTCTTTATTCTGTCATCTGCTATTATCATTGACGATATGGCCTTTGTTTTTTTCTCTCACAATCTCATACTCTCATTATCCTGTTTCTATTTCTGTTCTTTCTCGTATTTCTCCTCACACTGTGGTGCGTTCTTTCATCTTTTTTTTTTACCTTTTATTACTTTTAAAATTTTAATTTTTATTGGTTTTGGTCTCTGCTCTCTATATTGTTCTCCTATTTAATTTTTTAGTTCATATTTGTCATATTTTTTACTATGTCTAATGTCTGTAAAAGTTGTTTCATGGAAAGTTAAAGGTCTTCATTCTCCCATCAAGAGACAAAGGATTTTATCCCATCTTGCCAAACTGAATGTTGATTTTGCTTTCCTACAGGAAACTCATTTGTCTGAGATTGAGTCTGCCAAGCTCAAAAGAGGTCGGGTGGGTGAGGCTTTTTATGCTCCTGGTGATGGCAAACGTAATGGTGTAGTAATTTTATGTCACATATCTCTCCCTTATTCCTTAGTTGCTACAGAATCAGATGCTGATGGTAGATGGTTATATGTCAAACTCTCTTTAAGGGGTGTTCCACTCTCTCTATTCAATGTATATGCTCCTACAGGGGGTGACCCTTCATTTTGGCACAGGATAGCCTCCCACACCACCAGATTCGTGGATGACAATTTCATCATGGCAGGGGATTGTAACCAACCTTTGGACCCTTTTCTAGATGGACAATCCAAAGTCTCTTTTGTCCCTAACTAGCCTCACAAGCTTTTCGCCCGAGCAATCTCACAACATAAGCTCATTGATGCTTGGCGCTTGTGTAATCCGGAGACTAAAGAGTTTACTTTTTACTCCCCTTCTCATCACTTGCAGTCCCGGATCGATTATATTTTTGTTTCCCATCAGATTTCTCAGACTCTCACTAATGCAGAAATTGGCCCTATTTTCTTATCAGACCACGCTCCAGTCTCAATCAATATTGACATTCTACCAAAAGTTGTGGGACCTAGAAGAATGCTCTTCTTTTGGACCCCAAATTCAATGCTTCCTTTTCTAATTTCTTTAAAGATTTTTTTTAAATCAATGATATACCGATCATCCCTAAGCACATTATTTCGGACGCTTTTAAAGCGGCGGCAAGGGATTTTATAATTGGGTTTGTCGCCACAAAGCGAAAGGGCGCTCGAAAATACACTGGGGATCTCCTCCAAAACATTAAGAGATTGGAACACTCTTACTTTACTTCTCATTCACAAGACAGTTTGACAGCTCTCACTGACGCTAAACTAAAATTTAACAATCAATCTACGGAAGATGCTTCTCTATATTTGTTAAAATCCAGTGCGAAATTTTATGGGGGTAAGAATAAAGCGGGGAAGATTTTGGACAATTATCTGAAAGTTAAGCACAATAAGTTGAATATCGAAGCTGTTTTTGATGATAACTCTGACCTCCAGTATAAAGATGTTGATATTCTTACTGAATTTTCTCGTTTCTACACTACTCTCTATTCTTCAGACACTCATCCTACTGCCCAATCCTTATCCACTTTTTTTTCAGACATTCACACACCTCACAACTTTCCTCTCGACCTCACCTCTTTGGAATCTGACATTTCCCAGAGGAACAGCTCCCGGCCCTTCAACACCTTAAAAAAGACAAGGCTCCTGGACCGGATGGCTTCACGGGAAATTTTATCCCCAGTTTTCTAACCTTCTCCTGCCTAAGTTACACTCCCTTATAGACTCATTCATCACTGTGGATAGGTCGTCAGATACGTTCTCTGATGCTTACATTTGTCTCATACCTAAGGAAGGGAAAGATACCAGATACTGCAAGAATTATAGGCCCATTTTGTTGGTCAACATAGACTACAAATTATTTGCTAAAGCACTTGCAGCAAGGCTAGATCCCTTTTTACCTGACATGTTGGGTCCGGAACAGTCTGGATTTGTCAAAGGGCGTTTTATCACTGATAATACTAGGCTTTTATTTAATATCCTGTCTAAATCTTCACGTCTCCAACACTCACTGGCAGCGATTGCTTTAGACGCTGAAAAAGCATTCGATAGGGTTGAATGGACATACCTTTTCTATACCCTTAAATGGTTTGGTTTTGGCCCTAAATTTATCTCTTTAATTTCCTTCCTTTACTCTAACCCGAGGGCGGCAGTCTGTGCTAATGGTTTAATTTCCTCTTTTTTTAATTTAGGTAGAGGAGTCCGCCGAGGTTGCGCTCTTTCCCCGTTTCTTTTCAACTTAGCTTTAGAACCCTTCCTCTCCAAACTCCGCCAAAATCCTCACATCTTTAGTTTTCAGACACCGCATTCCCATGTCAAACTTTCCGCATACGTGGATGACATCTTACTTTTCTTGTCCAATCCTGAAGTTTCTGTACCTACTTTCCTTACAGAGGTTCATGAGTATTCTTTGATTTCTGGTTATAAATTGAACAGTGATAAGTGCGAAATTTTGCCCTTAACAAAATTTACTTTTAAACCTGACTTCACTGCTTCCAACTTTACTTGGAGTCCCGCCCACATTAAATACTTAGGTTTGCATATCACTCCCACAATACCTGACACTGTCTCGCTTTGCCTTTCTAAATGTATTCAGAAGCTTTCTGATTTAACTACTAGATGGCATCCTCTATACCTTTCTTGGTGGGGTCGCCTTGACACCATTAAGATGGTGTTGTCCCCTATAGTTCTCTACACAATTTCTAGCATCCCAGTCCCCATTCCCACGAAGTTTTTTAGGAAAATCAACTCAATTCTTTCTACTTTTCTTTGGAATGGCAAGAAGCCCCGAATGTCTCTTCTTAGACTAATACGCCCTAACTCAGATGGAGGTGTCAACTTTCCAGACTTTCCCAACTACCACAAGGCATAACTTTTGAGACAGGCTTCTTTATGGTTACAGGACCCTGACGCTACTTGTCCTCTATGTGTCACACTTGAACGTTTTTCTCTATTCCACTTCTACCTTGCTGAATATCTCTCTTTCTCCCGCAAACCACATACATTATCCACTCCTATACACAAGTTTACTGCTAAATTGCTCTTATCTTCAACTTCAACTCCTCCTAATACACTCACTGATTTTCTTAATTCTACCATTTGGCATAACAAACATTTGTTAATTAATAAGAAACCTTTTTATTGGAAATCTTGGAGGCAGAAACGCCTAATTTGGATCTCTCAACTTTTCTCTAACTCTACCATCCTGCCTTTCTCAACTCTAAGTCAATCTTTCAACTTGCCTGCTTCTTTTGCCCGTAAATATGTTTTACTTCAAAAGGCGGTTTTGTTGCAGCACACCATCCCCACACGCTCCCCAGTCCAACCTCCTCTCCCTAACCCTACTTCACAACTCCACTCTCTTTTACGCACAACACCCAAAGCATCTTCTATTTATAAATACCTCCACACTACTGATTCTTCCCGGCTTAAATCTAAAGTGGAAGAACAATGGGAATCTGATTTTGTCGTTTCCTGGCCCACAGCTTTATGGGACAAATTATGGACCAAACTCCGTAAATCTTCTAGAGCAGCTAATGTAACTCAAACCCTTTTCTTTATTTACAACAGACTTCTTCTCACTCCACACACTTTGCACAAACAATTTTTTACTGTTCCAGATCTCAGTTGGTCTTGCTCTTCACCGCATGCTACTTTATTTCATATGTTATTTTCATGTGAGGCTATTCACGATTTTTGGAAACAAATTTGGTCCCAAATCAATGTAATTTTTCATACTCATATTCCTTTTACACACATTTTTCTGGGTAGTATCACTACTTGCTGGGATGACGTTGAATTAAATGTTAAGATTGTTGATTTATTACTAGCTGCTGCATTCCAACCGATTACTGCTAACTGGAAAGATTATTCAAATCTTTCCTTTAGAGCATGGTGGTACAATGTTTGCCATAATCATAGACTAGATACTGCTTTCGTATTTCCTATTCATTTGGCAACTAAACGTTTGGACTTATGGCTTCCCATTACTTTATATCTTGATGTATGTGCCAAACGCTCATTTCAACTTCGCCCAACTCAACAAGAAGTCCCAAAACCTCCTTAATTGACCTTAACGTTTCCTTTTTTATTTCCTTATTACTATGTTTTATTATTGTCTATGTTCGCCTCATGCAGATCACCAGAATCTATATGTTTTTCTGGAGTTCATTTTACTTACTAATATTAATGCACTGCTTTATTTGATTGTTATTGTTCTTCTCTTCTGTCACATTTTACTATTGTATTGGCACTTTTGATTTGACTAATAAAATTCTTTTTGAACTTAAAAAAAGAATGAAATGAAATGAATGAGGAATTCAATTTTATCCTACAGTTACTGGAAATAGTGCATTGTCCTGACCGTAGTGTTTTAGTTTAATTAAATCATCTCTTTTTCAAATGGAGACTGATATGTTGGGGATTGTGACCGCTTGCTTTTCTTGCTATTATTTTGAATTTGTTGCAGAAATCATAGTCTGCTTCGTATTGGTATTTAAAATCAATAGAAGTCTTGATGTTATTTGCATTTAAGGGAGGGTTAGTTGGACAATTGAGTGAAAACCCTGCTTAATGTTCTAAAGCCAAGCTCATTAAAAAAATAAAGATTCCCCTTCCAGTAAACTTTGTACGTTTTTAATTCAACTGTACAGGTGGTATGTAACAGAGAGAACTGAGCAATTATCTGCTAAAGAATGTTGTGCCATTGGCAGCAGGTATTCTGTGAAGTCTCTGGTTATTATAATTTTGGAGTGAATATGAATGTTGATAAGAGATGCCAATTTTTTCTAAGTAGTGGGAAAAAGCTCAGTACACAAGCGCTCAAAAAGAAGTCCAATAGAATAATTTAAATCATTACAATTCTGATTATCTCAGTTACTGTTAATCGCAATAAGAGACATAAGCCAGATAATTGTAGATCAGCAACAAGCCATCAACAAACGACAGCCAACACGTGTTTCGTCATGATGAGGTGACTTCTTCAGGGCTATGATAAGAGGCAAATAGTCAGCTGTTGAAAGTCAGTTATAGCAAGGGGCTTATTGAGTCGAAACTAATCTGAATAAAATTCTGTTCGATTAGTTCGAAGTTGTCCTCAGAGGTTCTTGATGCAGCATGAATTAATCGTTCTACAGTTCACTTCGAGAAAATCTGGCTCAAAAGCAGATCATATAAAACCTGTTGAAGCAATTCATCTACTCATAGGTGTGTTCCTGGCCAGCCCAAGAAGTGGAAACCATGATAAGTTTCCTAATCGTTCTCCATTCGGTGTGCTGCCTTTTAGCGTTCTGGAAATGCCACTAAGTACTGTTAATTGTAGTGAACTTGTAAGTAAGTCTGGGAGGGAAGTAAACACTTAATAGGACTAGTTTGTGACTTTTTTTAGCAATGTGTTCAGGAAATGTGTGGAGTTTGCGTTTACCGTGGTTCTTTCCCTAGCTATTGTTGCTGACGAATGTTAGGAGATCCTGACTCGGATAGCATTTGGAATATTTTCTTGATGGTAATTCAAAAGTAGCATTAAGGTGTAACTGGTAGCCCATCCCAATCCCTGAAGACAGATGTCATATTTATTAAGGAGATTTCCTAGTTCATTTTCATTTAATTTTAATTGTCTGACAATAAGCAAAATGTTCTAAGGACAGATCAGAATATTTTTCTGGGTGAAGCTACATCAGAGTGCTGCAAATTAGGTACATTGTTAATCTTTTCCAGTTCCATGGTGAATACAGCAAATTTATTTTGTACTGAGCTGAGGGCTATATTAATTTCCTGGAGCAGAGTAGAGTACTTGTCTACTTATCACACAGTCCCTTCTGAGATCAACTTTTAGGTTGTCAGTCTCATTGTGAAGAAGTATGTCTGGTCCCTAAAATGGTTTTGACTTTCTAATTTGGTGTTCTTGGAGGTAAGATTAATGCTATTTTCGCACAAGAAAAAGTGTGTTAGATAATTCAATTTAGTAACTGATTGAGTAGTTATTTCCCATTTGACCAGTACTATTTACCTGATGTGGATTTTATTGGACTATTCTGCAGTCAATCATGAAGTGAATGAATGAAATGAATAAAAATCGAATTTGTAGAGGCAGCTAATCCTCTATAAACTGCAGCACAGAAAATAGTCCAAGAGCGGATGGGTGGTTTGGTGGTTAAATAGCCACATGTTAAAACTTTTCCTCATGTCAAGTGGGTTTGATTTGATCTTAAGTGCTAAATGTAGTATGTTCTACAATATTGCTGTGCTTGTGACAAAACAAACTCTTACTACCCCATCTAACTCTTTTAAATCTATGAACTACAAGGTTTCCACTGGCAGAGGAACAATGAGATCTTGTCAGAAAATAAGGTCGAGAAAATTGTGACAGAGGAATTGGACCCAGGCAATGTAAGGACTTGAAAGCTATCCACAGGGCATTGAACTTAATGCGTTTTACCACAGGGAGCCAGTGTAACTGAATCAAAGTTTGAGAAGCAGAGTTGTGTATGGGAATACCCAGAAGCAAATGTGCCACTGTATTTTGGAGGGTCTGTAGTTTCTGTAAGCAAAGTTGTAGTTCTCTCTGTTGTTGTTTTGTTGGAATAAATACTAAACGTATTAAATGTTACCTTTTTAGTTTGATCAACTCTGGATTTTTTTTCATAACAAACTTTGTTGAATTTCTGACCAGCAGAACAGGCCAAGGTAAATACATTATACGCACATAGCAGAATATGTTGTATAGGCCACGCAGGGCGGAGACATCTCACAAATATATCGTAATGCACATGAAGAGTAACCACAAGCAAAAACTCATTGGTAATTAAACAAACTGACCCAGCCACTTTCCCCACATCTGCCCATGTTTCTGGGGGCAGCTGCAGGCTTCATAAAGCACTCGCTCTTGCTGCACACACCAGGAAAAAAAAGCTGGCAAAGCGAAGAGTAAAGAAGTGCGGAAATGTTACAAGCACTAATCACTTGGCCTTTCATAGAGTGTCCAACACTTAAAGCACCGTGCAGGGGCTGTGGTAAGAAATTTAATTATCAAAGCAAGTGTAATAATACAAATGTCAAGGGAAATGTTAAAGTAAAAGAGGTGGAGTATAGTGGTGATTCAGATTTTGAGTGTGGGCAGATAGGTGTGCAAGTGGGTTGTGGTGAGCAAGAGTCCAGTTGATGAAATTTTAGGAGATGGTAAACAAACTAATTTAACTCTGGGGAGAAGATAACGTTGGTTTCGAATGAGTTCTTTAACTCCTTTGCTGCGGCCGCGATTTCGCGGCAGTGCGGCACTTCCACAAAATAGGCAGGGCCGCGTCAGCCATTTGTCCGACGGCAGCACTAGCAAGGTAGTGCTCCCGTCGGCCGTTGGCCGACGGCAGCACCCAAGGGATTAATCAGAACCTGGAGGGGAGTGTTTAGTTGATGAAACCTGACATCAGAACTTTGGCTTATGGTGGGGAACCTAAAGAATTGAGAGGGTATTTCATGGGAATGATGGAGTATAAAATAAGATGGTTTGCTGGAAAGGTTTATGTTTCTTTAAGAGGCAACAGCATTTTGAGCTGGTTTCATGCTCAATCCTAAGAGTGATCTTACCATAATTTTGAAGGATGGGGTACAATCAGCCACATGAGTTAGGAATGGCCTACCCTATTAGGAATGCGTGCAGGGTTTGGTGAAGAATTTCCATGTGTTTAGATTCGAATTAGGGTGCCTTAAGGGGGTTAGTCACAAAATTAAGTTGAGAGAAAGCACACAACCTAAATGTGGTAAGGTGCATGGAGCACCATTTTCTGTGAGGTATAAGATGCAGTTGGAGTTGGAAACATTGTTGAAAGACGGAGTCATTGAAGCGGTGGAAGGATCCGATTGATTAGCTCCAGTGGTTATTGCAAAATAGAGCAGCAGAGAGTCAAGACTGTGTTGACTAGTGTGAACTGAACAAGGGAGCGGCTATAGATAAGTATCCCATCCTAAATAGTGCGGAGATGTTGACATTGTTGAAGGGGGCTGAAGTGTTTTCTTCAATTGATTTGAAGTCAGCATATCATCAAATAGAACAGAAGAATTCAAGGGTTGTCACTGCTTTTATGACACCATTTGGTATATATAGGATAAAAGAATGCCATTCAGATTAGTATTGGCAGTCTCTGCTTTTCATAGAGCTATGGGAAAAGTGCTGAAGGGTTTGGATGGCATCAAAATATATCAGGATGACATTCTTATTTATGGTCTGGATGTTGGTGTGCACAAGGAGAGTGAAGATGGTTCTTAATAGAATGGGAAGTTACTTTGACAATAAAAAAGGAAAAATGTAAATTTAGGCAGACGTTCATAGAATGCCTGGGACATGAAGTTTCAGAGATGGAGTTAAGCCAAAATTAAGCTTGGTAAGTGCTATAAATGGTTTGTCGTGCCCTACGAATAAAGAGGAGCTTCTCAAATTCTTAAGGATGTAAGTTTATGCCTAATTTTGCATCTAAAAGTACAAAGATGAGACTTTTGTTAAAAAAGGGGGCGATATGTCTTTCATCACGGATGAAAGTGTCAAGGGGTTAGGAGCAGTTCTTTTGCAAGGGGATGGTCATAACACTAGAACTATTATGTTTGTGTCCAGGAGTCTGCGAGGTCCAGAACAGAGGTACTCTGTTATTGAGAGAGAGGCCCTGGCGATATATTGGGCGGTCATGAAAATGAAGACATTTTCATGGGGGGGTGAGTTTAGAGTCAAGACTGACCACAAACCATTGAGGGAGATATTTCAGAGCAAGGGGATTGACACAGTGTCAGGAAGAATTACTCGCTGGGTGGTGGCATTACAAGAGTACAATTATTTAGTGGAATATATCAGAGGGATAAGAAATGTGGTTGCAGATGCTCCATCTAGATTAGAGCCAGAACATGAAGAAGTTGAGTGCAAGTAAAATGATGTGGATGAGGAAGTGTTTATGTGCCATTGATTGGCAGCTATTTCCGAGGAGGAATGGAGAAAGGATTTGTGCGAAGAAGGTGGCATTCAAGAAGTGTTTGAATGGTTAAGAGTTGATTGGGGTGCCAAGGAATGTAGGCACCTGACTGGGGGAAGCTGCAGTGGTCTTGCAAAGCGTAACATAGCAAGACTGTGGGGAGCAAGTAGGCCCCCACGGATAAAGGATTGTAAGAAAGATCTGGGCTGGTGCCAGCAGGCGGAACAGACAATTTACAACGTCAGAGGTGCAATACAGAAATTTGAGAAAATATCGGGTCACTGGATGCAATACAGGGGAAAAAAATGAATCCACTAGAGTTGGGGGCGGGAGGGGAGACTGAAACTTTGGGAGGGAGGTAAAAGGGGAGGGGCAGCTGATTCTATCCTTGCTCTTCATGTTGAATATGCCAGAGCTGATGTTGTACTATAAGGTGGGCCTCCGGTGAAGGGCCTAATATGGAAATGTGATTTATGCATTTGCTTTGTATCTTGACCAACTGTAAAATAAAATAAATGTTTTACAAAAAAAAAGAGTCGGAGTAAGAAGAGGGCGCGTTGGCAAGGAAAGTCAGATGTTTTGGACTATGAGAGAGGTGTTATCCCAATTAAATGTTTGATTTTTTGTGGGACAAGGTTGGTGCTGCCTGTTGTTTTGAGAAAACTGTTGCATATACTGGCACATGAAGGTCACTTGGGCATATCTAAGATGAAGGTGAAGTTAAGATCGGTTTACTGGTGGCCAGGAATGGACGTTGACGCAGAGAGATGGGTTTGGAGTGTGTTCAATCTATGATGAGAGATTAGATGTTGAAGCCTAGGACTCCACCGATGGCTATGAGACAATTACCTAAAGGTTCTTGGGAGAAAGTCCCACTGGACATTGTGGGTCCCATTCATGGCCAAGGTAGTACATTCTATGTCTTGGTTTTAATCGATCTGTATTCACGATGGCCAGAGATAACAGTCACCAGTGGCATGAAACAAAACATGTAGTTACATTTCTTCTGGAACTCATCGATAGGGAGGGTGTCCCTGGAATACTGTTAATTGATAATGTTGTTCAGTGGGTTTCAAGGAAAATTGAGAAATGTTCTACTGGGAGAGGTATCATACATAAAAAAAATGTGCATATATCACCTTAAAGCCAACAGAGTCGTGGAGCACTTTAACAGCGTGTTAAATAAGACAATTAAAATAGCAAAGGATAATGCTGTGGACTGGAGAGAGGAGGTGTGTGGGAAAGTGTGTGTTTGTCATTTGACCCCTCATTCTGAGACTGGCAAATCACCGTTTGAATCATTCAGGAAAAGAAGGGTTCACACTGTAATGGCACCTGGATGGGTGAATGAGAAATGTGAGTGTAACAAGGACAAGCTGATGGTGCGAGAGAGGGAAGTGAAGAAAATGAGGGCGAGGAAGAGATGGTTTGAGGACAGAAAAAGGGTTAAAGTTACCAAAGTGAAGGTCGGAGATTGGGTGAGAATCAGAATGCCTGGAAGTTGGAGAAGACTTTCTGAGTCCATACAGGTCGCAAAGTTGTTTAAGAATGCAATTAAGACAGCAGATACCGGGGTGTGGAATCTCAACAGAGTTAATATGGTAAACTAAGGGGTGGAAGACAAGGTGAACGAAAGGGTAGATGAAGATGAACGTGGTAGGAAGAGAGTGAAGGTGTGGGTGTGAGACGATCTTTCAGAAAGGTAATGCTTCCTAGGTATTTGGAGTATTATGTTTATACAAATACAGCGGTATACACCTGTTACAACGCAACTTTTACAACTACCTACTGTTACAACGCAACTTTTACAATGCATACCATTACAGCGCATTGCGCTGGGGGGCGCTCTAGGATAGGGAATAAGTATAATTTACTATCCAACACCTTCCCTAGTGTCCACGGGGACTGGAGTTAGAATAGTAAATTATACTTACCACTATCCAGCACCTCAAAGCGCTATGCGTTGTAATGGTATGCGTTGTAATGGTCGCGTTGTAACAGTAGGTAGTCGTAATGGTATGTGTTGTAACATGGTACATCCAATACAGCAGGTGAATTCTATTTCTCGATTAGGATTGTATTTTTTATATTCATTTTGTTTTTCCTTATTATTCTATGTATGTATCTTCAGAGGCTGTCCAAATTCTTGTAGTAGTTTCTTATTTGGTCTTGCCACAGTTCGTTCAGTAGCACTGTACATGGCATTATTTTTTATTTTATTTCATCTGTTCAATTAGGTTTTTTGTAGACTATTTTTCCATACAATTATATGAGCGGGTGATGTGTGGTAAATGCTTTGTTTATGTTTATGTTTTTGGGATTTTTATTACGCATAAATACCCGAGGGTGTCTCGGCGCATATCGGACTGCCTGGGACGGGGAGCTGCCAGATGAATCATTGATTAAATAACCAGGTCTTCAGGAGTTTACGGAAGTCAATAAGAGTGGGACTGGTTTTGATGGGCAAAGGGAGAGAATTCCACAGCCTGGGGGATGCTACTAAAAAGCGTCTGTCTCCCCAGCTAGTGGTTCTAGTACGTGGGACCGAGAGGAGGTGGGTGCAAGCTGAGCGAAGAGATCTTTGGGGAGTGTAGATTTGAAAAACATCCTTAAGGAACCTGGGTCCTAAATCATGGATTGCCTTGTAGGCGATACAAAGTGCCTTAAATTTTATCCGACTCTTAACTCTTAGCCAATGCAGGTGACGTATGGCCGAAGAGGTGGGGCGGTGACTGGGATGTTGCGCAGGATTATGGCTGCAGCATTTTGCACCGATTGTAGTTTGGTTAAGATCTGTTCTTGCGCATTGAGGAAGAGGGCGTTGCCATAATTTATTTTAGAGAAAACGAGGGTGGTGATCAAAGTTTTCCCTGCAGCTGGAGGGAGGTATGGCAACAGCTTCTTAATATTCCTCAGAGTATAGAAGGAGGATAAGACCACTGCATTTACATGGTGCTTAAACAACAGCTTGTCATCGAACACAACACCGAGGTTTCTGACCTTGGCAACCGGAATGGGGGATGGACCCATTTCACTGGGCCACCAGATGGAAGACCATTCCGGTGAGAGGTTGCCAAAGGTCATCACCTTGGTCTTGTCCGAATTTAATTTCAAGCAGTTGCTTGACATCCATGAGCTAATGGCCAACATCCCCTCCTGGAATCTTGCAGCAACGGCTGGTCCATCCTTATGAACCGCCAACACCAATTGGGTGTCATCCGCATAGGTGGTTAGGCATAGTCCGTGTGCTTTAATGACCCTCGCCAGATCAGCCACATAAATATCGAATAATGTGAGGCTTAGCGAGGAGCCCTGGGGCACTCCGCACGGAAGGGTGAAGGTGGGCGAGTAGAAAGTGCCCAGTTTCACCGCCTGCGTGCGGTTAGCCAGAAACGAAGCAATGAGATCCCTGGCAAGATGGGTCACCCCCAGGGATGTGACACGGTCGATCAAGATGGAATGATCGACCGTGTCAAAGGCAGCGGACAGATCTAGGAGTACAAGGACCGCTGCCCCCCCCTGGTTCATTATGGTCCTGATCTCGTCCGAGGCCTTTATCAAAACTGTTTCTGTGCCGTGGCCCTTCCTGAACCCGAACTGGGTATCATCTAAAACTTGGTGACAATCGATGAACCCCGAAAGCTGTTTATTCATAATGGCTTCAAATATTTTGGCCGGGAAAGGAAGGCAGGCAATTGGTCTATAATTAGCTGAGTCAGCGGGGTCCAGGGACGTTTTATTTAACAGGGGCTTAATAACCGCCTTTTTCCAAATTTCAGGGTAAATCCCTGTCTGGAAGGTAGAATTACATAAGTCAGTGAGCGGAGAAGTAATGACCTCAGTTAGAGTACTCAGTATAGAAGGGGGACAGGGATCTAATGGAGACCCAGATTTAATCGAGGTGATCAGCTTGCTAATCTGGTCTATCGTGACCATGTGAAAGTTAGAGAAGGTAGGTGTGGGTGAGGAAGACAAAGGAAAAGGGTCAGGATAGTCCGAGCATATAGTGGAGGAGAAAGATGAGTAGATGTTCATAACCTTGGTGAGGAAGAAAGTTGCTACGGCATTGCACAAGTCTTGAGATGGCTCAATGGGAGGCCCTGTCGAAGGGTTGGAGAGCAAGTCAACTACTTGAAATAGTTTTCTAGCAGAGTTCTGGGAAGACTCAATCTGGGCCAGAAAGAAAGCGCTTTTATGCTTAATGATAGATTTCTTATATAACGCTAGCGCATCTTTGTAAGTTTGCTTATCCGAAAGCCTGTAATGCTTGCGCCAGCGCCTTTCTAAATTTCTGCAATACTGCCGATGTAGCCGAAGATCTTCTGTGAACCATTGGGCAGATGGCGTAACCCGGTTGGAAATAATGGATTTAGCCGGAGCTACTTGATTAATGGCATCCTGAATCCATTCCTGGTATCTGCTGGACAATAGACTGGGGTCTAGTGATGCTTCATAAGAGGATTCTGCCAAAATATTGGACAGGAGAGGATAGTCCAGGTTTTTCCAGGCTCTGGTGCTAATGCGGGTACGAGATGCGGATTGAGGAGGGTTGGGGTTATGAGCCAGGATAGTATAAATAACTGCAGAATGGTCTGACCATACTAGGGGAAGGACTGTAGACAGTGAGATGTTGGGGTTATTGGTAAACAAGCCATCAAGCGTATGACCCGCTTGATGAGTGGGGGCTGCCACCAACTGCTGTAATCCTACCGCAAGTAGGTCGGCAGTGAGTTGAGTGGTGTCTTTGTCCCCTCCGGCTTCCAAATGAAAATTGAAGTCCCCCAAGATGGTATAGTCAGAATGGCCCAGGGAAAGTTCAGTGAATTCATCAAGAGCCGAAAGGAAACGGATGTGCGGGCCAGGGGGACGGTATAAAAGAATTCCTCTAAACACTTGATTATGATTAAGTGTAAAGGAAAAGGTACAGGCTTCGCAATCCAGTCGGTGAATGGGTTCGATCTTGGATTGAAAAACCCCTTTATAAATAATGGCTAAGCCACCTCCTCTCCCCGTAGTTCTGTCCTGTCTTACCACACAGAAACCCTCCGGTGTGGCCGAACAGAAATCCAGACCGGAGGCAGCATCTCCCCAAGATTCAGTTATGAACAAGATGTCGAGCTCCTGACCTACGATAAATTCACTAATTTCCAAGCTATGTTTCGGGAGGGAGCGGGCGTTAATAAGCGCCGAGCGAAAATAGCGCTTAGGTGTGGGGCAGATGTTATGAGCAGAAGGCATAGAACACGGAACAGTATAGTTACAGCCTGGACATGGGGGAGGGGCGGACATAAGGCAGCTGGGGGGAAGCAGGTATCGGCACCGCGAGTTGGTGATGGGTATATTGAGTTCCCGCAGCTGAGAGGAGGAATAAGACAAGGGAATACTGTGGGTGTTGATAAGCCCAGGGCCAGGGGGGTGGCCCTGGTCCCGGTACAGGCCCCAACGGGCCCAGACGGGCTTGCCTCTGGCGCGCCTCAGTCGCGCCAGAGGCGCGCCCGCTGCGCGGACGGGAGGAGGGATTCATTTTATGGTGTGTGGGCCCCCAATCGGCTGAACACTAGAGCGCTGTCCTCGTCCTCAGGTAAGATGGCGGCCGCTGATTGTGCCGAGAGGGATTGAGGGCGGAGGTCTGCAGAGGCCCCAAATCGACTCCCTGAGGCCCCGGTGGTCCCTACAATGAAGCCCCCACAGGTAGGAAATGCGGCAGGAAAGGGGGACAGAATAAAATGTCAAGTGTGCAAAATAGCGGGGAGATTAAAATCGGAAGTGCAAAATACAGGTATTTAAAAAAAAAATTCGCAAGTAATCTGCAATGGTAATTTTTAAAATATAGTCCCTAAACTCCCAGCTTCCGCCTCAGGAGTCCTAGTTCTTAATGAGGAACGAGGGGTCAGACGCTCTTTTATGGTGTGTGGGTCCCCAATCGGCCGAACACTAGAGCGCTGTCCTCGTCCTTTGGTAAGATGGTGGCCGCTGATTGTGCCGAGAGGGATCGAGGGCGGAGGCCTGCAGAGGCCCCAAATCGGCTCCCTGAGGCCCCAGGGGTCCCTACAATGAAGCCCCCACAGGTAGGAAATGCGGCGAGAAAGGGGGACACAATAAAATGTCAAGTGTGCAAAATAGCGGGGAGATTAAAATCGGAAGTGCAAAATACAGGTATTTAAAATAGTGCTTCGCAAGTAATCTGCAATGGTAAATTTTTAAATCTAGTCCCTAAACTCCCGGCTTCCGCCTCAGGAGTCCTAATTCTTAATATCTATTATTTTGTGTGCACATCCTGGGTTTATCTGGGACTACGTAGAATGTGATGATGGGTGTTCCATTGGAATCTCTACTTGTGTATGTTCTAATGGAATGTATGTTGAAAAATGGAACTACAGCTTGACCATGGCTGATGGCTGGTATGTCTATCCAGTGCTTTGTACCTATGAAACTTATCACTCAAACCTTCTACGTTTACTGTGCACCTCATTTGAAGAAGAGTCCTCTTTGTAACAGTGACCCTTGAGGTTTTTGCATACAAATGAGTTAAGGGAGGGGGGTGAGGCAAAGGTGCAGTCAACATTCTGGAAAAGTATTCCATGATGCAGTGGCAGCAGCGAAGGATTGTTTCATATCAGCTGACATCCCGAATTTAGGAGACACACGCAGAAAGGTTTTGTGACTCCAAAGACCCTTTCGATCCGCTCGAGATGCTACGTTTTGCTAGGTAGGAAGAGGTACTTTCATGTATGGCACTGTGCATGAGGCAGCAAATTCTGAAGGTGATCAGGGATGTGATGGGTATCCAGTGGAGGCTGTGAAATATAGGAGTGATGTGGTTGTATCTGTTCACGGAGTCTACCAGTCTTGCACCACAGTTTAGGGTTTGGGGGCTCCTGCAAAAAATTTACTTTCAAAATCTTCTCTGGAGAAAAGTAGGGAAAGAATGGATATTTTAAGATGATTAATAGAGATAAGGTGATGGATTTCCAATTGGAAGCCGGCAGATCTGGGCAGGTTGTTTATATGTGGGATTAGTGTCAGAGACAAGTCTAGGATGAACCATAGAGATTTGGCAGATGGAGTCAAAGTTGCTGATTTCAAGGGTTCTAGGTTAGAGTGGCCGAACTCGAAGCTGGGTAACCGGGTTTGATTCTGGGCAGGGACGCTCAACATCCTGTAGTTCTGGGCAAATCATTTAATCTTCCTGTGCCTATCAAAATTAATGTGTCTGTCTGTAACACAACAGGGACTCAATGAAAGCACTCTGATACATTTGGGTCGCGTTCACGCTATATGAAACTCTAAAATACTGTAAAAAAAAATAGAAGAAATTATACTCATGATAGATGAGGAGGAAATCAGTTTTCTGTGGGTTTACTTGAAGGTTCTGTCAAACAGATTGGTAACAGACATAAGCAGCATCATAGATTGAAGATGTATTCAGTTTGCTGAAGTTTATAAGTAAAGTTCAATCAATCAATAAAGGATTTTGTACAGCGCGATACTCACCCATGAGGGTCTCAAGGCGCCGGGGGGAGGGTGGGGTACTGCTCCGGTTCATTTGAAGAGCCATATCTTGAGGTTCTTCCTGAAGGTGTGCAGGGTCAGGGAGCTTCTGATGTTAACCGGGAGCTCGTTCCAGGCTTTGGCTGTGACCTAGAAGGCTCTTCTGCCAGCTCTGTTTCTAGGGATGCAGGGGGTCTCTGCTAGGGCGAGGTCGACGGAGAGGAAGCTTCTTTTTGGTGCGTGGAAGGAGAGACTCTCCCATTGAGGTATTTGGGACCAATGTTGTGGAAGGCCTTGTAGGCATGGGTGAGGAGTTTGAAGGTTACTCTCTTCTCGACTGGGAGACAGTGGAGGTCTCGTAGGTGTTGGGTCATGTGTTCGTGTTGCGTGGTCCCGAGGATGAGTCTGGCTGCGGCATTCTGGATGGTTTGGAGCTTGTGTAGCAGAGTTCTGTTGATTCCGGCGTAGAGGGCGTTGTCGTAGTCCAGTCTGCTGGTTATGAGTGCGTGGGTGACGGTCTTTCTGCATTCTGCAGGTATCCACTTGAAGGTCTTGCGGAGGATGTGAAGGTAGTTGAAGCTGGTGGAGGCGACGGAGTTGATTTGGCGGGTCATGTTGAGGGAGGAGTCGAGCATGTTGCTGAGGTTCCGTGTGTAGTCCGTGGGAGTGGGTGGACTCCCGAGGGTGGTGGGCCAGGTGTTGTCCCAGGCGGAGAGTCCGAGGATGAGGAGCTCAGTCTTCTCCGAGTTGAGCTTCAAGCAGCAATTCTTCATCCAGTCTGCAATGTTCTTCATTCTATTTTTGAAGCAGAGTCTGGTGTTTTTGGGGTCCTTTGTGAGGGAGACGATGAGCTGGGTGTCATCGGCGTATGACACTATGCTGAGCCCATGTTATTCAATGATGGCAGCGAGGGGGGCCATGTAGACATTGAAAAGCATGGGGCTGAGCGATGATCCTTGGGGTACTCCGCAGTTGAATTTTGTGGGTTCCGAGAGGAAGGGAGGGGGTCTGATCCTCTGGGTTCTGCCAGAGAGAAGGAATTGGATTCAGTTGAGGGCGGTTCCTCTTATCCAAGTGTTGTGTAGTCTGGCTGCGAGAGTGCATTTGTGAGACGGTGTTGAAGGCTGCGGAGAGGTCTAGTAGGAAGAGGGCTGCAGTGTGGCCCTGGTCGAGTAGCATTCGATGTCATCAGTGGCGGCGAGGAGGGCGGTCTTGGTGCTGTGGTTGCTGCGGAATCTGGACTGGGAAGGGTCTAGGATGGAGTTCTCTTCGATGAAGGGAGTCAGCTGAGCGTTTACTAGTCTCTCTGTGACTTTGGCATCGAAGGGGAGGACAGAGATGGGCCGGTAGTTTTTCGGGTCAGACGGGTCAGCCGTGGGCTTCTTGCGGAGGGGTTTGACAACAGCCCATTTCCAGATTCGAAGAAGATGTTGATGGTCCATCCTAATTGGGGTGCAATGGCGGTGGCAGCTCTGTGGTAGACGTCCAGGGGGCAGGGGTCCGTGGGGGCTCCTGAGTGAGTGATCTTCATGGTAGCGGTTGTGACTTCAATGGTGGTGAGTTTCCAGGTTGTGATGGTCAGCTCCTTTTCGGCAGGGGGTTGGATGTCGTTGAACAATTCTTTGGCATTTGTAGAGTTGGCGTCTATTTTGTTCTTGATGAAGGAACGCTTGGTGTCTCTTATGTGCTGGTGGTAGTCCTTCAGTAGTTGTTCAGGTCTTCCGTGGTTTACCCGTTTTGCCAGGTTTTCTCGAGGCATCTGCAGGTACGCCTGTTTTCTTGGAGTTTGGTGGTAAACCATGCGGCCTTCAGGGGAAGTTGCTTGGCAGGCTGGTGGAGTGGCGCGAGCTCATCGGCGCTGCTGGAGATACAGCGATGTAGTTCTTTGGCTGCGGCATTGGTGTTGGCGTCGATAGTGGCGCATGGGGGTCTAGGAGGAGGGTGGAGTTCAGGAGTTCTCCATGATCTTGCTCCAGTTCCTTGGAGGCGGGCGAGGAGCTGGTTTGGGTGCGGAGGTGTTGTTGAAGGTGAGTGTACACAGTGGTGGTCAGTCCAGAGGGGCTGAGTGGTGTGGCTGAAGTGGATGTTTGTCCCTCCTGCTAAGATGGGGTCGAGGGTGGGGGTGGTGAAGAGGTGCTTCAGTCCGAGGTTCGCAAGGTGGGTGGTGGAGTCGGGTCGCTGTGGTTGTCGAGGTGGAAGTTCAGGTCTCCGAGTAGTATGTAGTCTGTCAAGGTGATGGCGTAGGGTGCAACAAGGTCAGCAAACGGAGGTTGCGTACTGTGTATGGGGTCCGGGGGGTATGTAGGCGAGGGTGCCGCGCTGTGTTGTCTTGGGGCTGGTCTGGATCTGGAAGTGGAGGAGTTCTGTGTTAGAGTGGGGGTCGCTCGTCCTGGAGGTGGAGAGCGGGAGGGAGTGTCTTGTGTCCGATGGCAAGTCCTCCCCCTAGGCGGTGGGGGCGGTCCTTTCTCTGGATCTTGTATCCGTCGGGGATGGCGGTGGTGATGTCGGGCGGTGGCGTTGGTCCAGGTTCCCGTGAAGAAGGCGACGTCGCGCGAGAGGGTGTCGAGCAGGTTCCAGATCTCTACGGCATCTCTGTGTACGGACCGCACATTGAGGAGGGCGTCAATCAAGCCTTTGCAGGTCGTGGGGGTGCTGTTGATGGTGAAGGATCATCGACAGTGTCTGCAAGAGAACTATCCGTGGGTGGTGTTAGGAGTGGATCTTTTGCAGCCGGCGTGTCTTCCGGGGTTGAGTGCGTGGAGTGCAGCGGAGTTGTATCAGCGAGGTCCCAGAGACCCAGGGTTCCAGGCATTGGCCGCGGTCGGATCACGGATGGGCGCAGACGGGCTTGCCTTAGGCGCCCCTTCGGCGCGTCCGCTGTGCGACCGCCATTATGTAGGGGAGGGGGAGGGACGTGCAGCTGGGAAGCGGGCAGTTTAGGGAAGGGGCACGGGGCAATGTGGCACACCAAACCACGGAGCAACAGTAAGGGCAAACAAGGGGGGCTGAGCAAAATCAAAAAACCAGAATCAGCACGGAGGGCGTGAGGCACAGGGCAGTCTCTAACCCTGCACAGGTGGGGCTTCCAGTGGCAGCACAGAGCACAGTGGCGCTGCTGGGGAGAGTGCGAGGCTTGGACCGAGGTCGGAGGTCCGAGGTGGGTGTTGTTTCTTGGTGCAGGGCTACATCTGTCTGTTTTAGCATTTGGCTTAGTGGTTCCATATATAGACTGAATAACGGTGACCCCAATATTGAGCCCTCAATGAATGCTATACGTGTGGTCTCCACTAGTTGAGATCTGTTAGCCTGCGAGTATTTGAACTACATAATGACTATGCTACATAAGCCTATGAGGTGTTCATTTCTGAGTAATCTGTGATCAAATGCATTGAAGGCTGTCAATAGGTCTTGCAGCACCAGAAGGCATAAGCCCATCGTTGAATTGGGATCCAAAATCGGCCTGGGCACACCCAAAATAATTGGCCAACAATTGCTATTGCCTTTCCACAAAACATGGCATCTACGAAGGTTTATGAAAGGAAAGGGGGTGGGGGCATGTTTTATTAACTTCACTTTGATTTTTTTTTTAATGCACAGAATTGTTCACACTGCTGAGCCAGGCATACATGCAAGTGAGACCACTCCTGCTCAGGACCCCTGCCTTGTTCAATCAGCCTACATTAATGGGCCAGCACAGCGAGAAAAAGGGAGTGATACCTCTGCTCATCTGCCTCTAGAAAGACCACTCAGGCACCCACTGGGCCGCTGGCGGCATTCTGACAGCACAAGCTGCCCCAAAAAGCAGCCCACTGCTAGAACTCAGCTACCGGCCCTTCAGCCATTGCCCGAGCACCCGCATTACCAATCCGACCCTGCATGAGCCACCTTTGTCCAAGTTGTGAAATACAGCATGAATCACTTTATATATACATACAGACTTTCACAGTAGCAGTTTTGATACGGACACCTGCTCTGTAATCTGAGAGATGGCGTAGGTGTTCTTATGGGACTGTTTAGCTGATTAACCATTATTTCGCCTATGGCCTTTTCACGCCATGGCAGGTTAAATGATAGACAATAGTTTAATGCATGGTAGGGATCGAGTTTGGGCTCTTTGATGAGGTGGCCAATTTGGTTGGTTTCCAGAACTGTGGTAAATGCACCTTAAGCTGTAGTGTAGTTCCTATATTCCCAATAGGCTCTTGGCTTTGGAATAATATATCCTATAGCTGTGACGTAGGACTTATGTCTACTAAGTCACTATTGAATATATTAAACTTAATTAGGAGTGCCAGCTAGCTCAGAGGTCACTAGAAGCTTTCTCGAATTCTCAGAAAGGGATTAGTTTCTGACAACCGCATAAACATGACAACTTTGTTTCCCCAAGAATAAACTGATCTTTAGAGTCGTGGAAACACCAGATAGATATTTCACTCAGTCATTCATGCATGCTACGTTTCACCAGAGGTGCAGACAAAATAGAGAGATGGGTGTTTTCAATAAAAGCATTTATTGAACAGTCTTCTTTCTCATGCAGAAGAAATGAACTGCTACAATCGTAAGACTGGCTGTAAAGTATAATGCGTACAGCATGAAGAGTATTATAAAATAATACTGTAAAAGCATGGTATAGTTTCTAAGCCATAAAATACACACATAAATAAAATAAAGGTTAAAAGTACTCAGCTTGTGCTTCTAAAATACGCCTACCCCGATGTACCTAACCTAAGTCTAGTACGAGGGAAGAAGTAAGTGTGGTGTAGCATAAGATTAGTATTCTTTTGCCAAGAATCTATCCAAGATTTTTCTTAGGGTCTAATCAGCTCCGTACCTCTGTTTAGAATGAAGGAGGTCTGGTATCTCTTTGTCTCAGGACTCGATTTCCAAACAGCCCGCAAGGGGAGCCTGGAAACACTGGAGCTGGATTTCTCGGCAAGAGAAAAGACAGCGTCTCTCTCAGTGCGTCAGCTGGAGGGTCGGCTTCCTTCGGCACTTGCTGTAGCGAGATGCGTCGGGCAAGTAGATAGTCCAACTGCTCCAAACCACCGTGTGTTTGCTAGGGCAAGTGTGGGCATATTTATACCTTGAAGGTGCCGAGTTTGACGTAAAGGTGGACATAATAACGTCATCAAACTCAGTCTCAGTTCTTTGATAACTCCATGAGTTCTTGGACAAATCAATAGTCAAGCAAGGGGAAGCCCCTAACTGCTGAAGCCGAGTTTTCCAAGAAATCGTTGTGGCTTTTCGGAACTAGTGGAAGTAGCCATGCCGTATTTGGACTGCATGGGCTATGTCTAAATATGGTTATGATTTCTATGCTTATATAAGGACAAGGTGATTTATACCTATATAAGGGCATGAATCGGGAAAATTACACTAGGGTCCTAAAAAGCTATACAACAAAGCTAAAGAGGCATTGATCAGCTGCGCCATTTATCTTGGAAGATATACTATCTTGACATTGTTTACACATCTGGAATTATATGTTTGAAGTTTCTCATGCAAGCTGGAAATCTCAGCTAATTGGTAGCTATGATTAGTTCAGTGAAGTTGATATTTTGTAAATGGTTCTTGTTGATTCATTTCATAGCTTTTATCTTTTGGTATTTCAGTCTTCCTGACCTGATTACATCATTTAGCCCAGTACTCGGTAATTTTCACCTTTCTAGGTAGACAATAGATGTTTATTTTGAATGTATACAAGCAAGCTGTTGCAGTTTGTCCCTGAAGTCACCAACATCAAGCTAGCCCTTTGCCTGCTATATCACATAACTCTACCATATGATATTGTAATATTTGCAGATCGAAATTTACAAGTTTAAAGTGAGTGCCCATTTAATTAAAGATGCAAATATCGGTCTGTTGAATTTTACGTTATTCGAGCTACCCATTTATGTAGCTTGTTTCTTCATCTCAGTGTCTGTACTTGAGCAATGTCAATATGAAGTCCAAAGAACATGCAGGCACCTTTGACCTATTACAACTGCGGGGTCCAGAGTTTCATGCGATTTTAAGTATCTAGAGTGACTGGTTTTTCCTTAGGACCCATTGCATCAGTGAAAAGAGGACTTATTAGCTCTTATGGAATCAAGTGACATTTGATTGCTTGTGAAAGCTGCGTTTCCAATGGATCTTGATTCTGGGTTCCATTTTAATAAAGTAAGACATGAGAAGCAAAATATTCACCTCCATGTCTTTAACAAAAATCAAGGATATCCGTAGTGATAATTAAGAATGTCTGCATTTGATCTTGCACAGATGCATGTTACCTAGAAAAAGGTAGGGTCATTAATCGCGTACTTAAAATGGATATAGGAAAAGTTATCATAATAGCAACTAGAGTCCAACTTAAAGTTTTTTCTTAGTTCTGTGCTAGAGTTAACACGTTTTTTCCAGGCCTCTGTGCAAATGACGTTGCTCCCTACTCTGTGTACTTGGTGCACCTACCCTGCTTCTAGGATGTTAATGTCAGCCGGCAACTAGACTGAAAGTGGATGCTATGAAGGGAATGGGAACACATTCTAAAATTGTAGAGCTGATGGTCATGGTGTGGGGAGTCACCAAAAATGCAGGTTTTTCTTATTCTTTGTCCGGCTGCTCTCATATGTAGGGTTCAGTGCAGAGCTTCCCACTTGGCCTCAAGGATATACTACATCGCATTCAGGGAACTATGCTAACAGTAAGGGTTCTCAGGTAAGTGCACAGCTTCAGAAGTCTGTAGATATATTAGCTGTGGAGGATCATGCACACCTATATATATGTGGTTTTTAGGTTGAGCCCAGGCAGCGCGAATGCAGTGTGTGCAAGACCTGCTGTATTCGATAAAGGGCCTTGCTCCCACCAGCTGCTTTCCCGTTGGTTCAGTGTAGTGTCGCTGTCTTTGTTGCTCCCTAATTGGTTAATGCAGCAATATGTCACCTCCGTTTTTTCGCACATGATCACCTCACAAGTAGTTGTCTTCAACTTCTATTGTTCATATGGTGTCAGAGAACTCTTTTTCCTGTTCCTGGTGCGCCACGACTTCGGGGGACAGCTGCTTTGCTTCCCACCCCTTTCCGGGTCCAGCTGCCATCTTGTTTCGGTATGAGGCTGCAGGATCCCTATGCTGCACCGAGCCATATAAGCACTTGAAAATAATAGTCAATTAGAAGGCCAACTTAGACATTCCCTTTACCCGCTAGCTGTAGGGGAGTGCGGGACAACGTCTGACTCCTCCCAACAGAGCGCCCATGCTTTCGTCTCTGAATAGAATATCTGCTAGCACTGTGCTGTGAAGTTGTCCAGCTCCCCTCAACCAGCTGCCGCCTGTTTCCTGTGTGGCCATTCTTTGCTCTTTACTTGTATCCCTCAGTGGGTGTGGGTAGCATGCAACGGTTATGCACAGTCCTTCTGCTCTGCGGGGCTGTGACTGGTGGAACGCCAGACCTTGTCGACAGTAGGTAGCCCAACCTACCAGCTCCGCAGTGACTGGAGCAGCGGTACCATCTATGGTGCTGGGAAAGGGCTGTCATTAATGTGCACATTCATATTTAAGGCTCCAGCTTCAACACTGAAGCCTTGCAAGACTAAAAAAAAAGAGTACTTAAGGGCCAGAAACAATTCATGTTGTGTCTATGTATAGCACACCGTTGCCTTTTCCTACAAGTTGGGAGTGAAGACATTTAAACATAGTGAAGTCAAGAAAGTTGTTGCATAACTCGGCTGGAAATTAGCCTGAATCAGAGTTGATCGTTCTACCTTTGAAGTCACAGGTTCAAATCCTTTCGAGGTCACTTCATGTTTGCAAAATATATCAAGTGAGTACTTGGAGTGGGGTAATAGTTGTATGTTGTAGGAAGGTAGGATCTTTCTGCATGGTTACCCCCACTTTTTGCCTGGTGCTAAGCTGTATTTTGACTAATCTGACTGGGATCCTGCTAATCAGGACAGTCTATCTGCTTTCTCCCTAAACTGTTGTGTTCAGTACTTAGGTACATCCCAGATTGGATACTGGGGTACCCTCATAAGTCCCTAGTATATGGTACTAAGGTACCCAAGGCATAGGTACACCAGAGGTCTTCCATTTGCTGAAAAATGTATTATGCCACCCATGAGAGACCATTCAAAATGGAACTACAGGCCTGCCATTGCAGCCTGTGTAAGCTGGTGCTAGAACCACTTACAAAAGATATAGGTTTCCTATATCTAGGATCACTGCACTTAACACCTAAAAGTCACCCCTATAGCAGACCTTTACAATCCTGAAGGCAGGGTGCTTGGTTCTAAGTGAGAGGGTGCCAATGCATGAGCAAAATACCCATGCAGCCTACGGAGTCCATTGTCCCAGATTGTCTGTGAAGCAGCCACATACAATATAGAGGGACCCCGCATAATTAGGTGATGACCATCTCAAAAACGGCTCCAATGAATCCTATCATGTTTAGTATCAAACATGTTGGAATCATACCTCCCACACCGAAAACCATGTGGGAGGTATGATTCCAAGCACCGGAAGAGCCCTCCGGTAGGCTCTCCGTGTTCCTGGTACCAGCCTTCTTGACCCGGACAGCACAAAATGGTTGCTGCCGACCAGAGACATGATTCTGCCCTCCTTCTGCTGAGCCAAGCTTGAGCAGAGGAAGGCAGAGCAATAGACATCCTGTCACAGGGAGGTGTGACCACCTCCCAGACAGGTTTTAGTGAATTGGGATGGGGTGGGTGCGCTTGCCAGCATCACTCAGTCTGCACAAGGGACACATTTGGTGTCCCTGTGCATAGTCCAGTTCAAACCAGTCCTGGGAGCCATTGGCTCCCATTCTGGCATGAAACTGGACAAAGGATATGGGAGTAACCTCCCCCCTGTCCAGACCGGGTCCCCTGATTCTTCCCAACCCTTTCTCTAAGGTGTTTATGGGCTTACCTCAGTGTAGGTCGTCATGGGATAACATTCAGATTAGACACCTCTGCACTTCTACTGTCTGGGCTTCGCTGGACTTCGTTTGGGTCCAATTTAGTCTCTCTTCCAGTCTGCTGCATCATCTGTGCCTGTTCATCATACAGGAACCTTCCAAGGCCTGTGAAGCATCAAAGACACCTGAAGAAATTTCCCTTTGAGTGAAGGAGTCACTCCGCTGCATTCGCAGGCACTATTACTAAGGTGACTGGTCTGCAGATCCTGAGCTCCTCCGGACTCCAAGAGCTCTGCAATGCAGGTGGGGATTTTCCACAGTTCCCGAAGCCTGGCCTGCCCTGCCCTCTCACCAAGTTTTAGGCTAGTATCCCTTGTGGGGGTTGCAATAACCGAACCCCTGTAAAAGCATCAAACTTGCAGTTGCAAAGGCTTGTTGGCTTCTTTGCAAGAAGATCTTCAGGCTCCAAGTATCCCCACCCTTGAGCACCTCCAGTGACCAGAATCTTCAGCCACACCACATCATGTGCATCGTGTCCTTCATCTTTTGGTGAGATGCTTGAGGTCCTCTCGCAACTCCTGTGCCTCTGACCTGTGGGTCCACTTGAGGTTTACACTCTTCCCTGATTGCCCAGGGCCTGCCCTGACTCCCCTGCTTGTAGTGAGTTCCCTGGACCTTGCTGGTCCCAACGTTGTTCCTTCTTTGATGCCTTAATTGCATGCCTTTGCCAAGGCTTGTTGGTGCTCCTGCCGGACAACAACCCCTCAGCACTCAACATTATTCATGGGACAGCTTGTGCATGGCTCCTGGTCCTCCTCAGTGTCACCTGGACCTCAAAGCTGCAGAATCAAGGTCACCATCAGCCATCCTGCAACATCTGACATCGGAGGGCATTCGTCTTCCAAGTCTCCTGGTCACTCCTAAGTGACATAGACTCTCTCCACTGCTTGCAGGTACTTCTCATCAATAATCCATCCTTGGATTCCACTGGACACTTTCTACTCTCTCAGCAGTGGCACCTTCCTGAAGTCCTCTTTTGGGTTCGACCGCAGTTACCTATACCACTTTACACGTATGCACCAGGCTTCCATGGTGTAGGTAATGTATGTACTGGGATATCCACGAGTGGGGTGGCTCTAAAACCTTCTGTCTTCCATGGGGTTTCTTCAGGATGCACTGGGGTCTTTAATCTTTATAAATCCAACCGCAACTTGCACAGAGTTGTACGGAGTGCACAGTCGTGTTTCCACACTGCACACGCTCTCCGTGAGATCCCTATCTACTCACCTTAGGTGGTTCCTTGGGGTCCCGGCACTTCTACGTCCTCTCGACCCTGTCTTGATCTAAGTCGTGGTTCTTATACCACTTTCTTAGTATATGGTTTGGTCCCTCCCCCCCAGGAGCCACTGTGTATTTCGTGCTTTTTAGTGTTACTTTTCTAAAATATTGTGTGCATTGTGTTTACTTCCGTGTTGGAGATATTGGAACGTACTAGAGAGTATTATTTAATAAATACATAATTTTATAAATACTTGGTGTGGTTCTTTTTCACTTAATCTATACTATAAGATTGATTCCTGGTGAAACAAGCTGCTTTAGACTCCTTCTGGATTAAGCCTGAAGCTGCTCTCCACAGCTACCACTTAGAGAGCTTTCTAAGGTTGTCGAAGACCTCTTGAATTACCATAAGGGATGTCTGGACTGGTGCAAGGTGCCCACTTACATTAGTGGACATCATATACCAGGCCAACTTCTCACAAATGTTTTGAGGCATGTGGGTTTGATTGCTTAACAGAACAAGCATTTGCAATGCAATAGGTCTCGCATTTGCGAGACTTTGAGCTACTGGAATTGTAAATGACAGACCTGTTATCTATGTGTTGGTTTTGAAAACATAAATAAAAGGCATTGTCATTTACAATGCCAATAGCTTAAAATTTCGATAATGAGAGACCTACTGCATTGCAAATGCTTGTTTTATTTAACATACCAGTCTCTGTTTCCTTTAGTTAGACAGTCCCTGTCTTTCTTCGCTACTCTGGTTTGGCCAATGTCTAGTATGCAAAATTGTGTTGGGGAGTCGAGGCACATTCTTTTGTGTGTTGTCCCACTATACCCATCCTAGATCCCCGCGCCCGCCTCTCTCGTCCATCACTGTCTGGGGGCTGCTGTAAACAGACCAGGCTCCTCTCTGTCAGTACACAACAAAGAAAATCGAGTTCTCACCTATATTCAATCATTATACGGGACCCTGTTAAATCACGGCCCCTTCTTCCTGGCCTCCCTCAGTCTCAGGCGTTTTATTATCAACTTCCTGTGGGGTGTACACAGAAAAAGCCCCCAGCATTGCATGCCATCTGCCAGACCTCCAGGCACCAGCCGCCACGCCACACGAGGCCAAGTGACTGTTCCAGCCTGCGGCGCGGGAAAAAGGATGCGGGTGCAGAGGTGTGCCCGGCAGGGCTGAGAGGCGCTCCTGACCCCGAGGCCTGGAGCCCATCGTCGAAAGCGCCACAACGCAGAGGCAGGCACAAGGCCCTTCGGTTGGTAACTATTTTGTATACTTCTGGTTTTTAATAGTATTCCGTCGTCCTTGCATGCTGCCTGTACTCTGTCGTAGCTTGACAGCAAGCGGGTGTATGGCATGGTGAGGAATAACAGGCGAACAGTAGGCAGGACGGGCTGTGGCCTGGTGGCTGAATTGCTGCTCCCTGGGTCCTCAAATTTGGGTTCTGCTCCAAGATTAGGTATTTGAAACGGAACACACTGCGTTATCGCACGTTCCTGCAACTTTTGAAAAGATGGCATAAGTGGGCCAGGCATGGTTGATCTAGGAAATAAAATGCTTTGAACGTCAGAGACAGAAAACTGAATTATCTGCTCACTTCACGGGCATCGAAAGTCACTGCGTTTGGGTCCTTTAAAAAATGTTTTATTCTGGAAACAAGTCAACCCGTATTATTTTGGACTCTGCCATTTTACTTGTGTACATTTTGATAACCGGGGGCAAAGTCAGTTACAATAATAACCTTTAGCTGGGATCCAGAAACAAGCGGTTAACCGCAGAAGCATGTTGTTCTTTAGGGATAAAAGGTGTGCGTCGCACAGAGACCGTGGCACGTTACACACTGCAACTAAATGGAGTCATCACCAAGTACTTCCAGTAACAGTACATTTCCGTTTCTGGGTGAGTAAGGGTTCTCAGATTCCAGCTGCAGTCTTGTGACCTCACAGCCCTCTACCTATAAAAAGCTTCCTATTTGCCTGGCGACGCCCCCTTGCCTCCGGTGACGTAGGCGGCACTGGGCCAATCCTAGCGGGGCTCCTCCGGACACAGTGGCCTGCTTGACGGTTGCCATGACAATATACAAGGAAATTTTGTCAGGGTGCGGTAAAGCAGGTCACCCAGTCCTCGGGAGTCGGGATCGAAAGTGGACAAATCGACAAAACACACAAAAGTTCCATTGGCAGGCCTCCATTTCCCGAGGACTGCCAATGGAAAACGGGGGCGTGGTACTGAAATCCCCCTGTTCACAATAGGTCTTTGCCTGAAGCAGCGCATGCGCTGTAACGCAGGCTTCGACCTAAAAAGGACTAATGCGTGTCTGGGTGACTAAATATCAAGGTGAGCAGTCATAAAGTCAGAATGCTAGAAATTTACTTTAGTCGCTCCCTCTCACCTAATTTTTCATTTTAGCATTATTTCAATCGCTTGGAGTCCTGTTCCTCTGTTTCTGTAAACAGGGCTTTAAATTCTGTTCTTTACTTGCTCATAAATGTGGCAGCTGTGTCACAGTTCGCAGTCATAATTCCCCTTTCTTAGTCTTATAGGCAGTGCTGCAGCTGAGTCTCTGTTCTCAGTGGTAATTCCTCATCCATAGTCCTCTAGATAGTGCTGCAGCTGCTTCTCTGGTCCCAGTGGTAATTACTCAGTCTAAGTATTTTACACAGTGCTGCAGCTGCTTCTCTGTTCCCAGTCATAATTACCCATTCTTAGTCATCTAGGCCGTGCTGTACCCAGTGGTAATTCCTCATTCTAAATCCTCTAGGCAGTGCTGCAGCTGTGTCTATGTTCATACATCCACTACACTCCAAACCACAACACATAAGTAAAAGACTTTGTCATTTACAACGCCAATAGCTCTATGTCTGAATAATGTGAGACTGATCGCATAGCCAATGCTTGTTTGCATAGCGTGACCTAGTCAAAAAGCAGCAGAGCACTGTACACACTCAAAGGCAAGTTTAGAGTCAATAATTAATAGGAGAGGTAGCTGGGAGCAGAAGCATAGTGTTATTGCATATGGGTTCTGGTCCTGGTAAACAGAAATGTACTATTGCTGCACACAATCTAAGTAAAGGGGGTCTTTGGTTTCTGAAAAACAATGTAAAACACCATCCGCTTAAGTGAGATCCAATTGCAGCAGACGTACCTTGCTAAAATAGACCACGGTTGTCTCATCAGAAGAGGATATCTAATCATGGGGTATATTCTTTCAGGAACCAGTGAGGAACATGTATTTTTATAAAGAAACTTGGAAGCATTTATTAATATCAACAGTGAATGAAATCACAGTAATTTGCTATAAGATTTGTGATCTTGGTTCCTGGTATCCCACAGCAAAAGATCGACTACTTTTGCTTTCCTGAAGGTCTGATAGAGTTAATTCTTGTCACACACAACCTCATTTATTTGATCCTGAAAGATGAATGCAGGCAAACACTGGTTTCTGAAAAATAAAGCTTTGGCATTTGAAATTTGTAGGCAAGGACTCATTTGTTCTCTTTCTGGTGGCACGAGAACCCGTCTTTGTAGGGCACAGGTGCCCATTGTACGACCGAATGTGTGCGATCCATGCCAGATTTTCAGGCTAACTACCAAAAATATATTTATATACAATGAATTCAAGTAGAACTCATTACCATGGTCTGTATATTATCCTGAAAATTAGACACAGCTCTGTTCCTCGTGGCCATTTACTGGACACATCCACTGTAGGTGATCCAGGATACTGTTCTTTGCAATGTTAAAAGTGGTAAGGCTGTAATAATATACATTTACATAATTTCATCTGAATATCTGAAAAACATAGTTGATTAATGGAAGATGAAGTATAGCATAGCTTTCCTTTCCAACTGACAAAAACAAACATTCTATGAGAATGGCAGACTACTTAGCAGCTCAGGACATATAGCATTCTTCGTGGCAGAAACACGCAGACACTGATGAATTTGGACAAGGATGTTAAGCTTCCACTGAAGTTAGCATTATGCCTGTCACTTTATTTCTTGCAATTTGGTTTGTTAAAAAGAATAAAAGAGAGATACTGTAGTCCAGGGTGTACAAAACAAATCTTCAATGTACGATAGAGGTACACCACTCTCAGATCGGCAAGACATGATATCCACCTGGTTAGCAGAATAGTGTGGTTATACTGTACAAGAACCATGGCCCTTTATTTTTGGAGTGCTGGAAGGGTTGATTTCAGGGAGCAGTATAAGACGCATATTGAACAGCTATTGTCCTTGTCTGACAACAGCCCACATGGTATTGTGAGCCTCAGCAGTTGAACTACTAAGTTCATAGTGATCAGAGTTTTAGGGCAGAATTAGATAAAAGACTGAAGGCCCGATTATGATGGTGGTGGGCCAGCCAACGACAGCTCATTGGTGGCGGTCCTACCGCCATCACAAACTATTATTCCGCCCACCACATTTGGATGGTGGGGGGCTGTGTGGCGGTCAGAAAGACCGACTGCCACGGACTCAACTGGTCCATTGGAGGTGGAGTGATGCCTACAATGGTGGCGGTGATCCAGGCACCGCAGTTGGAATTACGATGTTCCTTTCTGCCAGCCCTTTCCTGGAGGTGAACCCATGAAAAGGCTAGCGGTAAGGGACATTGTTGCCCCCAGACAGAGGAACTGGGGGGCACCTATAGTACCCCCCTACATATCCCTGCACCATGTGGCAGGCACCGCATAGTGCCTGCCAAGTAGTGCAGGGATATGTGCAGTGTTGCCTACACGCTGCTCCTGAGGCGGAAAGCCGGGAGACTGCTCATTTCTCTTTTTAAAATTGTCAAAATTGTTGTTATCTTTTAACTTCACTTACCCTCAGTCACTTGGCTCTGTTCACGGGCTAATCTACTCGCCACTTGCAGGCGTGGGACGCTGCTTCAGCGCCACGCTCGATCATCAGGCCACGCCCCCTTTGGAGGCCACGCCCACCGCCCACCATTATAAGTGAGACGCTGAATACGAGCGCCTTCACTTGCCTACACGCTGCTCCTGAGGCAGAAAGCCGGGAGACTGCTCATTTCTCTTTTTAAAATTGTCAAAATTGTTGTTATCTTTTAACTTCACTTACCCTCAGTCACTTGGCTCTGTTCACGGGCTAATCTACTTGCGACTTGCAGGCGTGGGACGCTGCTTCAGCGCCACGCTCGATCATCAGGCCACGCCCCCTTTGGAGGCCACGCCCACCGCCCACCAGTATAAGTGAGACACTGAATACGAGCGCCTTCACTTGCCTACACGCTGCTCCTGAGGCGGAAAGCCGGGAGACTGCTCATTTCTCTTTTTAAAATTGTCAAAATTGTTGTTATCTTTTAACTTCACTTACCCTCAGTCACTTGGCTCTGTTAACGGGCTAATCTACTCACCACTTGCAGGCGTGGGACGCTGCTTCAGCGCCACGCTCGATCATCAGGCCACGCCCCCTTTGGAGGCCACGCTCACCGCCCACCAGTATAAGTGAGATGCTGAATACGAGTGCCTTCACTTGCCTACACGCTGCTCCTGAGGCGGAAAGCCGGGAGACTGCTCATTTCTCTTTTTAAAATTGTCAAAATTGTTGTTATCTTTTAACTTCACTTACCTTCAGTCACTTGGCTCTGTTCACGGGCTAATCTACTCGCCACTTGCAGGCGTGGGACGCTGCTTCAGCGCCACGCTCGATCATCAGGCCACGCCCACTTTGGAGGCCACGCCCACCAACTCACCCTCCCTCAAAAATGTGCTTCCCCCGGAAGCGCAGCGGACGAGCGCAGCGGGCGCGCCGTTTGCGCGCCGAAGGCGCGCCTGAGGAAAGCCCGTCTGCGCCCGTCCGCGACCGACCGAGGCCAGAGGCCAGTCACTCTGCCTCCCCCACCCAATATTCTCGTTTGCAATTGACCAATCTTCAAGGCAAGTGGCCATTAGCTGCTGCCACCAAAGCCCGAATTACTAGTCTTGGCCTACTGACCTCTCATAACCCACTCTTCACCAAATCGGTGTCCTCGCCTTCGACTAGCCACCCTCCAACCCCGCCTCTACCTGGCCCTTCCCCCACAGTAGTAACCGCTATGTATCTTAATACTAGATCGGCAGTCAAACATCAGCTTGACCTATTCACCCTACTCGAATCTCACAAACCCGACCTGCTATTCCTCACCGAGACTTGGTTTTCGGACAGCTCTCTCCCCTCCCTGTTGGCAATACTTCCCCCATCCTACTACGCCATCCGAGCTGACCGTTCTTCCGGTAGGCCTGGTGGAGGGGTCGCCCTGATTGCCCGGAAAGAATTCACGTTTCAACCTCTAGTCTCCCCTTCCCTGGGAGCATTAGACTGTCTAGTCGCCCGCTCACTTTCTCTGACTCCCCCACTCATGTGCGTCCTTATCTACCGACCCCCGTCCTCCCCTCAAACGTTTCTTCCTAACTTCCAAGACCTAATGGCGACCCTGGTAGTCAACCACTCTTCCATCATAGTCCTGGGAGACTTTAACTTTTGGCCCTCGGACCCTGCGGAATGCGCAACTTCTAAAGAGTTTTCAGACTCCCTTCAGTCGCTCAATTTCACTTCAGTCGTCCATGCCCCTACGCACAGACTGGGACATATCCTTGACCAAATTTGGCACCGAGATTGCCCGGTCACCTTACTTT
Organism: Lissotriton vulgaris; assembly: GCF_964263255.1. Taxonomy (NCBI): domain Eukaryota; kingdom Metazoa; phylum Chordata; class Amphibia; order Caudata; family Salamandridae; genus Lissotriton; species Lissotriton vulgaris. Next base: position 723,625,898 of record NC_141691.1, read on the forward strand.
CTATTTCCCCATGTCCTTGGTCAGATCATTCTCTGATCACCTTTTCTTTTTCCCCTTTCTCATTTCTCAAGTCCACTTCCGCGAAAAACGTCTGGGCACGATCATGGAACCGGGTTGACATTGAGGCCTTATCTACCACACTCTCCTCATCCAGCCCCGACCTTTCCAGGCTGCCTTCTTCCGGACAAGCGGAAGCTATCAGCAGCTGGCTGCGGGCTGGCTGCGATACCATCGCCCCTTTAAAGCGCATCTCGTCCAAACGCCCCAAAGATGCCAACCGATGGTTCTCTGACGATCTGAAGATCCAAAAACGTAATCTCCGCCAAGCGGAACGCCAGTAGAGGCGGAACTATTGTCCTGTTTTTAAAACCCGTTACACCACCCTCCTAGTACAATACAAGAAATTCATGCTGGAAACCAAAAAGACTTACTTTTCATCTAAAATTCAGCTCGCGGAGAACCGGCCAAGAGAAATATTCTCCATCGTTCAAGATCTCGCTTATTCCGATAGAGCCTCACTCAAACCTTCTCCATCACAATCACTATGCGATTCCCTCAATTCTTTTTTCCTCGACAAAATCAGTATGATTAAAGCTAAGATCCCCCCTCCTTCCCCGGCTTTCACTGACCCTTGCTGTCCTCCAGCTACAGCACGTCTTGATTCGATCCCTCCCCTCACGACCGATTCACTCTCCTCCATTCTCCCTCTGGTTAAATCCGGCTCCCCGTTGGATCCCTGCCCTGCTTATATTTTGAAGCAGATCACTCTCACTGCCCCTCACCGCCTCTTGCGTTTCTTAACAGCTCGCTTTCCCAGGGCATTGTTACCCCTACACTCAAATCGGCAGTGATCGTTCCGATCTTAAAAAAACCTGGGGCGGACCCTTCGGATCCAGCCAATTACCGCCCCATCTCTCTTTTGCCTTTCTTGGCAAAGGTACTGGAACGTCATGTTGTCAGAACCCTGAGTGAGTTTGTGGAAACAAATAGCGTCTTGGCTCCGAGGCAGGCAGGTTTCCGCCCTGCACATTCCACTGAGTCAGTAATCATATCTGTCCTGGATAACCTCCGAGAAGGAATGGATACTAGTCAGCCTCAGGCCCTGATCCTCCTCGATCTTTCCGCCGCATTCGACACGGTGGACCATACCATCTTACTTTCACGTGTTGAGGCGGCGGGAATCGGAGGGACAGCCCTGTTATGGCTATCCTCCTTCTTGAGTGGTCGCACACAGGCGGTTCGCCTGGGTGAATACTCAGCTGACTTTCGGCCTATCCAGTGCGGGGTCACCCAAGGATCCTCTCTGTCCCCTCTGTTATTTAACCTTTACATTGCCCCCCTTATTTTTGCTTTAAAGCAGCTGGAGGTCTCTGTGTACAACTACGCAGACGATCTCCAGCTCATCTTTTCCCTCTCTTCATCCCCTGAGTCAATATCTAATTTTCAGTTCATCATGACTTTCATCCAGGACTGGATGAACTTCAACCACCTGAAACTCAATCCTGATAAAACGGAATTGGTGTTGACAGGTGGTTGCTCCAGTCCCTGGTCCTCTTCTTTTTGGCACCCTTCCTTAGGTTCCCCACCCACTCCTGTTCCCTCTGTCAAAACTCTTGGGTTTAAAATCGATAATCAACTTTCCTTACACTCTCAAGTCAGTGCCCTCGTATCCTCAGCCTTCCTCTCCCTCAGGACAATACGCAAAGTTTCACGGTTCTTTTCCCCAGATGCGCTCAAACTAATACTTCTGGCCATGGTAACATCTCGCCTGGACTACGGCAATGCCCTATATCACGGCATGCCTGCGTACCTCATTAAACGTCTCCAACTGGTCCAAAACCAAGCCGTTCGGCTGGTCTTTAATCTACCAAAATCACACCACGTTACACCCCTCCTCGTTTCCCTGCACTGGCTCCCTGTCCGGCAGCGCGCCCTATTCAAGCTTGGCTGTACCATCTTTAAAGCCCGGACAGTCTCTGCCCCTTCTTTCCTTAACACAGCCATTCAAGACTACATGCCATCGAGAGAACTCCGTTCTTCTTCCCACCACTTTCTTGTGGTCCCCCGCTTCAAACGGAAGAAGTGGGGGGGCTCCAAATTCTCTACCACGGCCCCAGCATTTTGGAACTCTCTCCCACTCCACCTGAGAACCTGTTCCCAGTACCCCCTGTTCCGTAAAGGCCTCAAAACCTTTCTCTTTACCCAAGCCTTCCCCTCTTAACCTGCCACATCCCCAAACTTTCCTGCCCTCTGAGTAGCAGTAGTCATATAGCGCCAAGAAACCGCTAGGTGTATGAGCGCTCTACAAAACCCTTAAACTCAAACTCAAACTCAACTCAAACCCTTTTTAGGTCTCTCCTGAGCCATCGCATGTGCCGCACTGAGAGACATTTAGAAAGTGGGTTTTGAAAGTGCTACCACAGGCCTTTGCTGGCCTCAAGCTTGCGGTTAAGCGCGCAGCCACCATCTTTCTTTCCTCTGTCACGGGTCATTAAGTGCATTGCGATCATTTTCCCTTTCGCGGCCGCGTCACTTTCATGGCTGCGCGGCCAATGCTTGTTTCCAGTAGACAACAGGGGTCATCTTTTCCAATAGGTTTGCATTATATGGGGTTGGTATTTAAATAGCACTTACTATACTCCTTGGGAGAGCTGAAGCACTTTCCAAATGATCATGGAAGTAGCTAGTACGTGTTATATTGGTGTTTGCACACTTTCAAGACCTCGGTATGGGTTACTCGTTTTCCAAATCATCAGTGGGACTCTATTGATTTCTAAGAGAGGGTACACGTCATATATTTATCAATGGGTTGCTGTGAATCACGATAGCAGTGAGGGCGCCAGTTCCTCACTCACTTTCTAAAATAAACAACTTTACTTTTACACACTTTAACAGCTTTCTTTATTATTTATTAATTAACCAAGTTTGCAACAACACGTATTATATATATATTTAAAGGGTAGGACATATTGCGGGTACCCGTCTATTTCATGCATTTTCAATGGGATTCATCAGAGCTATTGAACAAGGAAACTAAAGAGGATAGAGTTCCAACCCTCTTCTCCAAAGATCTCCAAGTGGGTGTTCCCTGTCGCTTATGAGGGTCCTGATGTAATGACCTCGACTGCCCGGATTGAGTTATGTCAGGACAGCACCGAGGTGTGTCGAACACATTTTCCCTGAATGTTCTTGTTACTTTTCCCTGTCCCGGGTCACTCACAGAGGCGAGAAATCGAATCCGTATCCGTTCACAATCAATCATTTCATCATGTGCGATGGCTGCCAGCCTTGTCATGGTGCACCGCAGCAGTGTATTTTATCCACCATAAGCTCACCGCTGGGGGTCTGGGATCATTCAGAGTCGGGCTACAGCTCGCCAGGCAGCCCAAAAATATTGAGTCATCCATTTCCCCACACAAGTCGTCGACTGATATTTAGCTATCCTCCCCCGTGTAACCTCTAATTGTAGAATGAAAGGGTCTGGATTTTGGCACGAGGACCTTTCCCCCCCCCCCACATTTATTTTACTTGTTTTGTCTGAAACTCAGACGTTATGGCAGTGCATCCGCATGGGCATCGGTGTGCCCTGTCCCCGCGCATCCCCGGGTGACTCGAACATTACTATGAGACCCCCAAGGGTGCAACCTACAGACTCCCCTATACCTAGTATAAATTCCCTCTGGACTGTGAGCACATGGACGACATATCAGTTGTAGACTACACGCCATCCATACTTCCCCGAGATATCTAATCCAGAGTCCCCCTTATCTTTTTCCCTATACCTTTGCTTACTTAGTTTTATGCTCAATACCCACTTATCTGATCAAAGCAATTACTTCGTTTTTAGTTTGGAAAGTGAATCTTTAGTGCCACTAAGAGGACAATGTTAATAATACAAGAACAGTAGGGCCTGGGTAAGGAAATGTTTCACTTTCTCAGTCCGTAAAGGATCTGATTGTGCCCATCCTGTTTTATGCAACTCAATGCTTAACAACAAAGATCGGTGCTCGGCTTTTTCACAGTAGAAATGATCTTTTAGAGAAATACTGGGTGCATATTTTTATTATTCTCACCAAAGATAAATAACTGCGCAAGGAAATTGCATGTTATTCTAAAACAAAAAAAAAACAAAAACATATAGTACATATTAAAGTGATGCCGAAGGCGAGATCTGGCTTCTCTTTCTGTAGCTTTCTTCGAGTGTGTTGGTCTGTTGTCACCAGACTCCCATGGACTTTCTGTCTTGTATAACAAATAAGTCTCTTGAAAATCAGGAGTGAATTTGTTGCCTATAAAAAGTGGTTGATTCAGAAGGCAGCGCCTTGAGGCTTCCACGCCAATGTGAACTCATACAATGTATACCTTTTGTAGCTCTTATTTGTCTAATTCCAGATCCTCCCACAGCCCGCCCGCATCCTCCCACCGGTGCCAGCTTCTTACATTTCCTAGAACCACCTACACTAGCTACCTTTGCAAACCGGACACACTGCTTACCAGTGCCAACTTATAAAAGCACCCACCAGTAAAGAAACTGCCCACCAGTCCCACCCCTTTCCACGGTTCACGGCTGCAGCACTTCACACTGCGCACCGGTGCAAGCGCTTGACACTACCCACGGAGACATGCACTTACTCTGCCCTCCTGTTCTTTACTCTGCTCACCTATTCATGCTACTCACACCATACACCAGTGCCAGCTCCTTTCACTTCCCACCAGTGTCCATTCCTACATTGAACATCAATGTCAGCTTCTCCCACTGCCAATCACAGTCTACTCCTTGCACAGCAGCCAATGTGGTCTCCTCATACCGCAAGCCAATGCGAGCTCATCACGCCAGCAACAATGCAGGCTCTTCACACTACTCGCACTATCGACCGGTACCAGGTCATCACACTGCTCACCAGTGAAGACTTGCTATTCTTCCCACTGGTGCCAGATCAACAGATTGCCTAGCAGTCCACTGACAAAGAGAAGGCAGTGCTGTGTGTCCTTGCAAAGTGCGGCTCTGGCTCAGACAGCTTTCGCTGTTTTATCAGCCTCTCGGTTTCCAAAATAAAACAAGCATTGGCATAGCCAAGAGGTCGCGCCTTTGGGGCATTATAAGTGTTTAGTTATCCAGCACAATAGCCTTGGTGCAACAATATCAAGTGTTGCATGGCTAAACACTTATAAGGTCCCAAAGGCGAGACCTATTGGCTATGTCAATGCTTGTTTGCATTGCGGCAGATGCTGCAGCCATGTCTGAACTGGGGTGGCAGAGTGGGCTAAAGAACGGTGATGGATTAAACCCAGATCTTTTGACTGGGTGTGAGTGTTTGATTGATTCAGATGCTCTGTCCATCACCACCCCCTTTTGTACCGCAGTGCAAACTATAGGCATTGCAACCTGTGGTGGGACCACCGACAGTCTGTCGGGCAGTCTGCTCACCATCGTAATCGGGCCCCAAGTTCTTTCTAATTAAATAACAGTGCTCTGATTAACAGTGTGGAGGGTTCACTCTGGATATGTCATACACTCCATGTTACGTGTGTTGCATGAAACAACCATCCTGAAGTCTTGTTCTATACTTGAAAATAGACTACTTTGCGTAATCTCAAATTAGATATTTAACTTTTAAGTTTACAAAACTACACAATTATATTAAAGTGCCTCAGTAATTAACAACTAGTATGTAATAATCAGAAGTATATATATAAATATAGCTAAAATCCAACGTCCTCTTCAAACTCAGAAAACCAAATCTATGATACAGTGCATCAATCCTGAATATCTGTTCTAGTGTTACATCAACACAGTTCATTTCCGCACAAAGCAAATCGTGGAAGGGAAAGAGTTCTTCAACGCTCTATATATGTGTGCAATGGGTCTAATGTTCATCCTTTTGAGACATAACTTCAAATAACAACACCATTTCAATGCCATTGCTGACCAAGAACTAGTACACCCAGAAGGTTCTCCAATGGCATGCTCCTACACTGTCTGCGCAGGAAGGCAGTCCTTTCTGAATTGCTACCCAAGATCTCAATAAAAAAGGGCCAAATTCACATTATATAAACACTGTCTTGATGAAGATATATTCATCAAACAATTTTATTTAAGACCTTCAACTATCTTGCTCTATCAACACCTTAATGGATGCTTTAAAGCACGTGTAGTCACAGTCCATTTTTGGGTTATATACAGTTGTTTATATTGCACCGTGTCCTTACTTTAAGGCCATAGAATAATATTGTCATCCCAACTTTGAACCAGCTCCAATTCATTTGAACCTTTGTCAACAACCAGGCCTCAGAACCAGGCGTCAGAACCAGTCCTTCTCAATGGAACCAAATCAGATCATACTCCTCAAAGAGGGGAACCCAATTCAGTGGCTTTAATTTAACCCCTTCGAAGCTAATGACGAGCTGGGCTCGTCATGGCGCTTACCTACCGTGCGCGGATGACAAGGCCAGCTCGTCATGATTAATGATCATTTTGTTTTTTCAGCGCAGGACGGGAAAACGCCTAGCAGCCATGTGGTTAAGAGCCATCCTTATTAGGGTACCTATTCATTATATTTTTCGAGAGAACTAAAATCTGTTTGACAGACTTTAAACTTTAAGTACCTCTTAGACTTAAACCAAAATACATGTTCTCAGAAATGTTCATGAGCATTGGTAATCAAACATCAGCACAATAAATACATATTTGGAACTCTTTCATGGCAAGTGTGAATTGTTGAGCAAATAGGCAGACAACCAAACTTCCGTGATGGAGCCATGCAAAACATCATAAAAGACAAATTCACAAGCTTTTAAGGCTCTTCTTCCACCTGCACATTCCTGCAAGAAAACACAGTTATCGCATAAGAATGGGTACCACTGTTACCTTAGCCTACCATTCCATCAGAGCCACTAAAAATGTACACAGCTGCTATATTTACACAAATGAACAGCGTTCAATGCAGCAGAGGGTCTAGGTCTTAAGCAGGCTCACTTCTACTTCCCTGTCTTCTACTCACATTGAATAGAGAGGTGAAGGTCATCTATATTTTATGAAGGTGACTGAAGAAAAAATCTGGATCAATATTAGAAAACAGGCCTCAAAAGATTCCCACAAGCTACCCCACTCCCTGCTTTTATCCCTATTTAATCTTTGGGTTAGCTCGGGAGCTTCTTCAGCATTGTAAAATTCTTGAAAGGGTGCTAAATCTGCATTTCTAAGAAACACCACTTTCAACATTAGTATGGAGAAAACAAAAACGTACTGGCAGAACATGAAACATGCAGTACAGGTAAAGCAGTCTTGTGATTGGTAATGATGCATCTGCCAGGGGGAAGATTTACCCACAAAGTATTTGAATGCTGGGTAAATGCCTCTCCCTGAAATAACATAGGTGTCTGCAGTGCCCTAAGATAAGATATGCCTGTTATATGAAGATCAGGTTGCTGTACAGTATTTATTAGCATTTATTTTAGATTCATGGACCTTTCAAACTTTAAGGAGTTTTAACAAAGTACTTTCTCATAAAAGAATGAGCCACAAATAAGAGTGCATGACAGATGGTTATTATTTACAAGACCTTTGTGAACCATCTTGTTCTTCCCACACATACATTGCCTTCATAACAGGCAGCTGCTATATGTCCCACCATTTTGCCACCAGACTCTGTGTTTCTGATCTTTGCCAGTCTACCACCTTCATATCTTACCCACACTGCCCCTGCCACGCTTGTGTTGGATCCTTAATACTAACTACTCCCTCCGTGTCAGATTTTTCCTTGTGGATGGTGAACATTGGGATATCTAATCCTGATCAATCCCCCATTTGTCTTATACCCATTGCCATTATCTCCAAGGCTATTTACTTGACTGCCACACCCGTAGCCTCAGATCCTCATTACTCTCTTTTGACCACTAACTCAATATTTACTGTCATCGCATGTTTTTGATACTCAAAAGCACCCACATACTCCTTGTAAATACAAATGTATTCCCTTATATCCTCACACCACGATTCTTCCTCTGCTTCAGTCCAGTAAAGAAATGAAAGAAAGCAGAAGCGCTGCATGAAAGTAGGTGGAGGCTATAAGCATAGTCTGCCACTCCATAGGTACCTCAACAAAACATGTGGTGAATTCTTGCCATCATTTTCACATCCATGAAACATGTAATATAAAAGTCTGAAGAACTAGTTCATGTAGTGGATTAAGTTCCGGAAAATCAACAGCCTATTTGTGAAGAGTCATTGAAAGTTACAATGGTAATAAGAACATACTTTACGCGGTATAAGACACTGTGAGTGGTCTCGCTTAGTGTCCACACTCCTGACAGCTAAACTTTAGAAATTAATTAGTACATGTAAAGCAAACTGTAGTAGTAGTGCTGGCACACAAATCCACAAGTCTGAGGGAATATGAGTTGCTCTGCTAAGGAATCAAGGAACTAGAAGCATGATGGGACATTCTAGTTTTTTGAGAAAAATAGAACTAAACATGGGTCATAAGGGGGACACTGGAAAGACGGGTGCGCATGTACTGTTACCCTACTACATACTATTTTCAAGAATAGAGTTCTAATGATTCTAACCTACATTTTGGTAAAAGGAAGGTATTAACTGTAAAACCACAAATAATTTGTAGTAAAGATTTGCTTAGGTACAACTTCATCAATTGCTCAGTTTCCGTTTTCTGCACAAAGATATATTTGTTGTTCCTAAACACCAAACCAGACTAGATATGTTATAGTCTACTAGAATCACAAAGAAACTCGGTTCTACTAGTTTAAAGATTTATTGCTTATTTTCAGAAACCATTTCATATACAGTACAAGAAACTGAAGAAGCAAAATTACATTGGTCACGATTCCACCAGAAAAGCTAATGCTAAAAACAACCTGACCAGCAGAGGTCTAATTGTACATGAGACAAGATTCCAAGAGGTCTGGTAAAGTATGTGGGATATGTTTATAATTTGAAACTAAAACTGCCTGGTGAAGCCATGCATCAGAAAGCAAGATAATACAGGCATTCCATAATATACCATTACTGTTTTCAGGTACAAATGTGTACTTTTAAGATAAAGATATATAGTTTAATAAAAGATGCAATAAAAATATCTAAACATTGTTAAGAACATAAAAAAATGCACAAGTCAGGAATGTATTATTTTTCAGTATCCAAATGCATTTGCAATGTTGCTAGGCAAAAAGCATTTTCATGTTCTTCTTGATGAACAATAAAACAGACAAGCTTAAAAGCCTTTTACATTGTGCAGTTTATGGCTTATTTTTTCAAAATCTGCTGTACAGTGAAAGTATGTTGTTTCTACCAGAAACTTTGTTTTAACAAACACCTGAATAATTTTGATTATCCAACAACTATCTATCTAGACCCCAGCTGAACTGCTGCTGACACTTTGATAAGAATAATTGTAGGTATTGGATGCGGATGATGCAGCTGTTGCGTCAAAACTACCTCTCCGGGATCCACTACGGGAGCCTGGACGGGAACCTGACCGGGAGCCTGGAGCAGAAGACACATTGTATGGACTACTGATGCCTTTAGATGACATTGAGCATGCTTCAATCATTCGTAATCCAGTCTTATCTTCTACCATCGATCGGTCTATAGCTTCTTTGTAGGAGATCTTTAATTTGGTTTTTGGGCAGGTCAAGACTTTTGGATAGTTGTTGACATCTCGTAATTTCTGTGCAGCTCGCCCATCTATCATCCCTTTTCTAATAGCCTCCTCTGTAGATATCCGCCCCTGCGCTTCTGGATCAATGAGGCCTCCAGTGATGTACTGGAATTCAAGAAAGCGTTGGCCAGCTTCATATGGCAGCCAGTTCACCTTCATGGCTTCTGCTGCTGATAATTTATTCTTTCCTCTCACACCTTCAAACCCAACATAGGCTTTCTGAGCCTGTTTCAACCTTGTTGCCATCTCTTGATCAATCATACCCTGCAAAACAGCATCCTGAAGTGAAAGCTTTTGACCAGTGGAAACATTTATTATGCCTCCTGTGCAAGCTTGGGCTTCCAGTAAGCGTTGCCCAGTAATTGTGTCAACAATGCCGCGTTGGATGCCTTCTGAAATTGAAATCTTTTCTACATTTTCAGAATCAAATATGGCAGCAATTGGACTCATATCTTCCAGAAGATCTGAGAAAGAACCACTTTTGGTAATTGAGCTACTTCTAAATCCTGGTGAAGACGGTGTTTTGCTCACTGAATCAAGCCTGGTGGCACTTAACACATCATCAGAGCCATTCTTCTGGCAGATTAAATCTGCAAACTGAGTGAGGCTCAAAGTTCCAGAGCGATACTTCTCAAATTCTGTTTTATCAATCACACCTCTTTCTATTGATTCTTGGATGTCATACTGGTTGCCCGTTTTCCTGTCCACCAGAACGACTCGTGTGCTGCCATCAGATCCAGATATAGTTATTTCTTCCCATTCACACTCCTGTTCTGAGAGTTCAATAAATGTTTCATAATCAATAAGACGTTTGTTATATGCTTCCTGCACAGTCATTTCCTTGTTTGTGTCTGGATCAACTATAACAACTCTCCGTTTTCTTAGTGTATTCTTTTGGGATGTTTGCACAGCTTTTTTCTTCTCTCTCAGGGGCAGCAGGCAGAGATTAGTCTTGCTGTCCACGATGCACCGGTCCTTCAGTTGCAAATAAGTTAAATTTTCTTCTGTGTTAGGATCAAAGAATCCTTTGGTGTCATCACTTGGATCGGAAAGAATCTCATTCATCTCTTCATTGAAATAGCCACGTTTGTACGCAGAATCTACTGGTAAACGATGGCTGGCTTTGGGATCAATTATTCCACCAGTTGCAATCTGGGCCTCCAGTAAACGAATCCCATGGCCTTTTTCAATGAGTTCTTTGTTCATCGCCTGGAACAAAGAGATGATATTTCCTGTCTCTGGGTCTTTGTACCCTGTAACAGCCCTTTCAGCAGAAGTAAGTTTCTCCTTAAACTCTATTCCAATTAGTCCCCTTTTATATGCTTCTTCAACTGGCAACCTCAGATTATTGACAGGATCCACTATGAAACCAGTGGCTGCTTGGGCTTCAAGAAGCTCAAGAGTGGTACCTGGTCGCAGCAAGCCTTTCTTCATTGCTGCATAGATGCCAATTATTTCTTTTGTGGCCTCATTGTATACGCCAGCAATGCAGCTAGATCCCTGAAGATATTCTTTAATACTTTCATTGACTTCTTCAAAAGTAATTTGACCTTGTTCAAGTTGTTCAAGTGTTGTTGCACGCAGAACACCTGAATCTACCAACTCATTTGCAGTAACTGGCTGCCTTATACCTTGAAAGGACATGCTTCTCTTTATTACTGGCAAGAGGAGCAAACCTGTGTGTGGTTCTATTCTGCATTTATTTTTTAGTTGTGCATAGCTGGCTTCTTTTTTTGTGAGCGGATCAATGTAGCCCTTTGATTCATTCAAACTGGTATACAGGTCTCGATCAATCAGCCCTCGGGACAAGGCAACCTCTTTAGGTAAGTAAACACTATTTACTGGGTCCACAATGCCTCCGGCGGCTAACTGAGCTTCAAGCAGGCGCATCCCAGTTTGTCTATCAATTAGGTTTTTCTTTATTGCTTCTCCAAGGGCTACAGTCTTCCCAGAGTATGGGTCCTTAAAACCAGTGACAGCCTTTTCTGCTGCATAAATTAGCTCTCGGTCTGGAAAATCAACTAGGTCTCTGGCAATAGCATTGTCCACTGTCAACCTTTCATTTTTGTATGGGTCAATAACGCCACCTGTGGCAGCCTGAGCTTCCAAAAGCTTAACAACTGCTTCAGGATCAATTAACTTCTTCCGCTTTGCCTCTACAAATGCATATTTCTCCTTTGGTGTTGGAGATACACCGGCAATTGCCCCAGCCCCTCTAAGATATGGTTCAATGTCTGCAGCAACTTCTGTTATAGACTTTTGCCCCTTAAGCAACTTCTCATATGTTGTTTTGTCTATGATCTGACATTCAAGAAGCTGCCGGGCTGTAACCTTTTTCCGCAAACCATCAAAAACAAATTTTGAGGGATCTACTGATAGTTCTTCTTCAGTTTGCGTATGTATACTGGAGCCAATAGATCGTTTCTTAAGATTTTCTAACTCCCTCTGAAGAGCTAAACGCTGAGCTTCAAGCTCAGACTGACTGGCTCGGTTGGTCTCATCAACCTTGCGCCGGCATCTCTCCTCAATTGACCTGATCTCTGCCTGCAGTCTTTCAATTTCACTTTTCAGAGTCATTTTTTCTCTCTCTGCTTTTTCTTTTTCTGATTCAATCCTTCGAATATCCTCCTCTTTACGGCTGTACTGGCTCTTCCACTGGTTTAAGTCATTGCGGATTTGCTGTTTCTCATCTTCTAACCGTTGCTTTATTCGAGTCTCAGACTCTAGTGTTGCTTTAGCTCGGCTTAACTCCTCTTCTAACCTTTGTAGTCGTGCTTTGTCTTGGTCCAAGAGTTTGATTTTCATCAACAGGCTCTCTCTTTCTTGTGTAATTTCTGTAATTTGGCTTTTGGACTCCTTAATCTTATTTGTTGCCTGGATGGGAAAACAATGAGAGAATAATATTTTGTCATTGGAATCTTTCAGATTATTTACATAATCTTAAAACATTCATACATCCAATAAATTTACTTTTTTAGACCACTGATTTTCAACTTATTGGCCTATTGACTTTCCTAAAGTATTGACCTCTAACAAAGGTTTGAAAAAATTAATAAAAAGTAGAGGGGGAAGAAACGTACCTTTGAAAAGAAAGAAATTAATATATTTGTTATTTGAAAGAAGGATTAGAAGGAACTTTGGTTAATAATGGGTCTCACACCTAATGCAGTTTATAATATGTGTCAGAATTTTAATTCAGTTAGCATATGTTATACATGATTAAAGGCACACATAGCAAACCAATACAGGTGGTTAAAAGGAATGCCTGATTAGGAGGAAGGAAAAACAATTAAAAAGGAATAAATCACAAGAAGAGAAAAAATCCCAAAAGGTAAGAACTTATTAAACAGTCATTTTCAAAAGCAGCTTATGATCAAAGTGGAAAAAAAATACAATACTTGGTTTTATAGTTATATACATAGCTTTATAGGAAAATAGTAACACTGTGAGTTAAACAACTTGGCACGCTTAAGCACTTTATTATGTCTGGAATAAATATATGTACTAGTAGACACTGCAATATCATATTTATGCATGCATGTATGTTACATTGTAGTAGAATCCATTTTTTCTGGGTGCAGTAGTAGCACAAAACAGACTACAGTTTGCCAGGGTTTGGCTGTTGTCCGATAACATCATTTTCTGGGTTTATTGATAGGTTAAAAGCTAACATGGACCCCATCAATAAATGTAAATGAGAGCCCTTAACACCATGAATTGACTATGTTATTTAATTTAAAATATAGTGGGGGGTTGCTCTAATCCCTGAAAAAGGCATACATTTGAAAAACTGTCCCTTTCTATTTATGGAACACCTACGAGGTATTATTTATAATCTTGGTTTATTTTTGCTGATTTATGTAATGAGATTAGTTTATGCTACACTGATGGTAGGAATTATTTTGCATCTAGATTTGCAAGACAGCAGACAGATGAAGTTACTGGTTTGGTGCATCCTTTATTACTTTAACTCCATTAGTTCCACCAACCATTACATTACCCATTGCATCTGACTTTGAGGAAAGTACATAGACAGTTTAAAAGTGAACTTTAAAATAAAAACAAATTAAAGGGATCACAGTTGAGAAATGTATTAAAAAGAGTGTAACTCTGTAAGTCATTTATAGGAGATTGGTTTGGAGAACGTTAATAATTACTAGATTACTCTAGCTCGGTGTTTTCCAAACTGTTTACTGACCCACTGGTGGGTCATGCGCACAATTTTGTTGAGTCGTAAAAGTTCAAGCAATAAAAAAATGCCTTTAAATTCTGTATTTATCTGGTCACATTTGATGTGCTTCAAGGACAGAGGTCAAATATAAGGCTATGTCTTCTGAGAAAGTTCCTGCTTTTTCCCATGGGGATCGGTGTTTACAAACTCCTCTCACTTAGCAGCCAGAGAAAGAAAAGTAAAGTGAATTATGTGACAATCTTGCTGGCGTACAGGTGTTTTAAAAGAAAGGCTGAAGGATGTCAGTTTTTGTACCACACAACAACATGTAAATAACTGCAAATTAACTGTACACATTCAGCAGTTAGGAAAGCAAAAATAAGGCCCATTTTTCAGCAATTCTGAAGTGTGATGGAGACAAAGATTTCAACAGGATCAAACCGAATAAAGAAACTACATGGTGGTGCACAAATGATAAATATTCACTGAAACATGATTTCCACTTATCATTTGTGTGCAATATAGTTTTATCAGAAAAACTGTGTCTGTGCAGATTTAGCTGCCATTTCAATAGAAAATGTGCTCTGTTAATGACAGTGAGCTACTACAGGATACTTTAGTTACATTAAAAATCGCCCACCTCATGTCCACTAAAGCTAGGTGGATTGCGGAAGTTTGGTGCTCTAAAAAGCAGGATGTGGTTCTAAAAGTTTAGCAAACCTCTGCTCTAGTTATGTGAGCATTTTAACTTAATATTAACTTTAACTTAACATCATTGGATTGATATTTTGTATTCAATTTTATATAATGTGATTGAAGGTCATACATTTAAATATGTAGTATTTAGTGGGACTACAGTTATGGCTAAGATTACGTTCAGGGGTCAATGCACACTTACATTTAGTTTTTGGATTAATGTGCAAGTCATGAAGTCAAGTAAAGTGTATCTTGATATAAGCACTAGTCTAGTCTAGTCTAGTCTAGTCTGGATACTTGTATTGCGCAACATATCACATCCCAAGGGAGTCTCATGGCGCATGCGGACGATCCTGGGGTGGGAGAATGAGCCAGAGGATGGAACTAGCAGAAGAGCCAGGTTTTCAATTTTTTGCGGAAGGTCATATGTTCTGTTGTTGTATGTAGGCTTAAGGTAAGTTCATTCCATAGGGATGGTGCCCTGAAAGAGAAGGCACAACCACCATTTCTGGCCGTTTGAACTCTGAGCGGCGTGAGCTGTGATTTAGTGCTTGATCTCAGCTGTCGACCAGGCAAATACCATGTCAATTTCTGAGTCCAGTATTTTGGTCCTCGACCGTACATGTGTTTATGAACCAAACACATGGTCTTGAAGATAGTTCTTTTGTTAACAGGGAGCCAATGTAGGATTCTCAGGCATGGCAATGAGGGGGATCGTCTGGGTAGGCCTAGAATCAGACGGGCGGCCGTGTTTTGTACGACCTGCAGTTTCCTGGTGTGGCACTTGTTTATAGCGAGGAGAAGTGAATTGTCATAGTCAAGCCTATTTACGATGAGGCCCTGGACCAGAATTCTGCGTGCTTCGGTTGGTATCCATTTAAAGACCTTGCGTAGACTTCGCATAATTCCGAAACAGGTGCCCACCGTATGATTTACTTGGTCCCTCATGGACAACTTGTTTTCCATGCGGAACCCTAAATTGCGGACTGATTCCTTTGGAACGGGACACTCCCCTAATTCCGAAGGCCACCAATCTTGGGTCGAGTGTTCATTTGCTCGCCCAAATAGCATGACTTCGGATTTGGTGCCATTCAACTGGAGATGGTTGTGGCCCATCCAGTTTTTTACCTCTACCATGCACATTTTAAAACGCCTTTTGGTATTGTTTACGTCAGGGCCAAGTGTGACCAGTATTTGCGTATCATCCGCGTAGGATAACACGTCAAACCCGCATGCCCTGATCACGTTGGCCAGGGGGGCCATATAAACATTAAAACGTGAGGGGCTCAAAATGGAGCTCTGAGGCACACCTCTTGTGACGGGCCGAGTGCTGGCCAGAGTATTGTCTACTTGTAATGTGGTTGTTCGGTTAGTCAAGTAGCTGACAAACCATTTTAAAACCTGCCCTCTGACACCACACTCCCACAGTCTTCTGATCAAGATCTGGTGGGAGATGGTGTCAAAGGCAGCCGACAAATCTAAAAGGACAAGAATAGAGGATTTACGTTTATCCAGAGCAAGCCTAATGTTGTCGACAACTTCGATCAGTGCTGTTTCATTGCTGTGGGCAGCACGGAAACCTGACTGTGAGGGATCGAGTAAGTTGTTCGTCTCCAGGTAGTTTACCAGTTGTTCATTTACAAATTCTTCCAACACTTTCCCTGAGTATGGCAGCAAGGATATAGGGCGATAGTTTAGAAAAGCATTTGCATAGGCGCCAAGTTTTGCTCATTGATAGCATGTTGACATAACAGCAGCTCGAAAAAGTGGGTTTTTAAATGTTAGGCATGGGGTTGAGGATATGGTCAGTTGCAGATATGGAGATGAACTAATAGTAGAAGAAGTAATGGTAGCTGAAATAATGACACACATCCAGTAAAATGCATGTATTTCAAAGTCCTACACAGACAACTTTACTAGACCTCTTATGGAGAATTTACTTTGTACATTTTTTTTTAGCTGATTAGGTGTTTGAGTTTAAAATATTTGTAGAGCGCACGTACACCTGGCGGTTTCATGGCGCTATGAGTGTTCCCAGATTTTGTCAAGGATCTTAAAGGCATTTGTTGGTTCACAAAGAAATTAGCACTCAATAATTTAACATCAAAGGTATGTAGAGATACCTGATGAATTTCCAGGAATTGATGATAGGCACCAGTTGATATCCTTAAGATAATTAAGATAAGTAGCTGGCACTGATAAAGGTTTGTTGGGGAAACACAAGATTGAAAGCAATTGCATATGTTGTGGTCTATTTCTGGATAAAGTTTACATGCCAAGTATATCCAAATAATAAAATAAAGTTATGGTTAATTCTAGACCTTTCCACAATAACATTCATTTGGTTACATGTATAATTACTGATATGGCATAAACATGCATTTTAAAAATACCCTTGTGCATATGTATATAAACATAACATATGGGTTAACCATACCGTTATGCATGCACTGAAACCATTATTAGCAACCATCCCGCAGTTTTGTGACTTCAAACATGGACTGTTTGAAGACAATTTGTAGAAAAGCATTTATTGCAAAAGAGAGAGTCTATCTTATTTTGTATGCAAGCCAGTGCATTTTATAATTAAAGTGAATGTTATAGTGTTGTAGTATTTTTTCAACAGGGTACAAGTTAATAAACTTTCCTGACGAATGAACCTTTCTCCCTAAATTAAACAAACTTTAACTCTTGATGGTAATCTATTATTTGATATTTAAAACTGGAGAGAGGATAGATTTTCTGCGACCAATTGTATACACAACCAATAGCGATTCTGAGGTCCTCAATATTTGTTCAGTTGAGCAAAACCCTGGAGATTTCACAATCAAAAACAGAACCACATTTATAGACATTTGTGAGAAGATGATAAAACAAGCAACACAGTTGTGGCAGAATAAATATGATTCAGATACACTTAACTAAATTAGCGTGGAAAGCCAGTCATTTGATTTACTCGGTCACTTGACAGACACAAAAGTCAGGAGGAAACATTTTTGAATACCTCTAGTGCCTGCCTTTGGAACTTTTCAATTTCCTGTCTCAAATTTCCCCTTTCTTTCTGTAACTCATTAATCAGCCCCTGTAGTTCTAGGCTTCGTGCGTTGCTTGTTTGCAGTTGATTTCTTAGCTCAGTAATAGTGGCATTTTTTTCACCATCTACTTCGTCTTTGCTCTTTCTTATGTCCTCGTATTCCAGCTTCACATTTCGGAGCTCCTCCTCTAATCTCAAGTGCTCCTTGGTGAGGTTCTGCGTGAGAGACTGTAGCCTCTCTATTTCTATTTTACACTCATTCAGGCTCTTATTGCGTTCTTCGATAGCCTTTTGAAGATGCTCATTTCTAAGGTGGGCCTGCTTTAAGCTCTCCTGCTCCTGAAGCAGCTGACGTCGCAAGGCATCCACCTCTGCTTTGAGCCTATTCAATTCGTCAATTACATGTTGGTTCTCCCTAAGTTGGCTGTCTAAAGAATCTCTGTGCTGCCTAAGGTCATCTTCACTCCTTTTCTTTAAAATGGACATTTGCTCCATCTGCTGGGTGAGATGTGTGACATTATTCATTTGTTCTTTGTAGGATCTTGTCAGGCTTTGCATCTCTTCCTCCAGCATCCTTCGCTTTGCAGACTCCTCCAGCAGATTCTTTTTGTGCATGCCATTTTCCTCCTCCAACTTGTGCTTCTGGAGCTGCAGCTCTCTAAGACTGCTCTGGAGTTTAGAAATGTCTTGGTCTCTCCCATGTTTCTCCTGCGATGTCCTTTCATGCTCACTCTGCAGTTGGAGGATCTGTTTCTCATGGTTAATTTTTAAAGTGCTGATTGCCTCTAGGGTGCTAATATTCTCCTTCTGCAGATCAAAGTTGCTCCTCTGCAATCTAGCAAACTCTTCCTCCAGTGATTTCCTCTCCCTACTTTCAACTTCTACCAACTTTTTCAGTCGATCAATTTCCATATTCCTGTCCTGAATGGTCTTTGCAGCATCGTCAAGTGACTTCTTGTACCTCAACTCTTCTTCTGAACGGAGTTTGTGGATCTGCTGCAGTTCGGTCTCTAGTTTTTGTTTTTTTTGGGAAATCTCAGAACCTGATGTTTTATGGTGGCGAATATTTTCTTCACTTATTCTCAGACGCTCTGTGGTCTCAGTCAGTGTGCTGTTAAGCCTGCTAATTTCCTCTTTCATTGCCTTCTTTTCTCTAATTAAACTGTCAATTTCTGCTCTGTAACTAGATGCATCATTTTGGTTTTGCTTAGACACCTCTTGGATTGTTGTCTTTGTAACGGTGATTTCAGTCTCATATTTGTTTTTTAGGCTTATAATTTGCTCATCATAAGTGCTCCTTACCTTAGCCAGGTCATTTTCACATTGCCTGTAGCGTGCAGCCTCTTCCTGTAGCTGAATCTTAAGTTTCTCAATTTCCTTGTTTCTATCCCGAATGGTCTTTGCAGCATCATCCAATGATTGTTTGTAATTTGAAGTATCTTCTAAGCGAAGCTGAACAATCTTCTGGTACTCCAACTCCAACTGCTGTTTTCTTTGAGTAATGTCTGAGCTAGAGGCTCGCTGTTGCAAGGCAGCTTCTTCTGCTCTTCTTTTCTGATCATTTGTTTGAGCTATGGCCTCGTTCAGCCTCTTTATTTCCTCTGTTAGGCTCTTGTTTCGACTTGCAAGGTTTTCAAGCTGTGATTTGAGTTCACTGCATTCATCATGCTTCTCAATGGATATCGTCTGTATTGTTGTTTTCGTGATATTGATTTCGCTTTCATACTTGCTCTTCAGATTGATTAGTTGATCCTCATATTCCCTTCTTACCTTAGCCAACTCATTTTCATAATCCCGTTTACGTGCTCCTTCATCCTGCAGAAGAACCCTCAACTTCTCTATTTCATACTCCTTTTCTTTGACTGTCTTCTGAGACTCTAATTTTTGCCAGTTGATGCTTTCCAATTCATTTTGCTTTTTTTGCTGTACCTGCTCAAATTCATTCTTGTGCTGATCAAGTCTGTCTTCTGCTGTCTTCCTTCGTCTCTTTTCCTCTTCAATTTCAAACGTCAGTCTTGCAATCTTTTCGCTGAACTCCTTTATTTGGCTGTAACATTTCTCCAGATTTGCCTTAGACATACTACCATCCATTTCAACCTTCCTTTTCATTTCCTCTAGAAGAAGAAGTTTTGATTTGTACTCTGAACATTCCTGCTGGACCTTTATCAGATTCTGATCCAGGTATTTGTTCTTGGAATTATTGTCAGAGTTTGCATCTCTGGCAAGTCTTAGTTCCTCTTCTAGCATTTCAATTCTTGTATTTTTCATCTGTGAAATAAGAGGAAAAGTAAATAAATCCTTATTAGTGGTTCACTGTATCTTCAATGCAAACAAATAAACACAAACATATCGATGTTGTTGAGCTAATTGCAAGGCAAATTGAAAGCTATACCATTGTAACAAACATATAATATTTAAGCATCTAATTAATTGTTTTACCAAGATTCATACACACTATTAGAAACTTTACATTAAAAATGGCATCTAAGTAATCGGTTACATATGGTCATAGGTTTAACAATTGCAGAATATATCTACCAGTAACATTCTATGAATTCAGACCTGGATCTCTCCTTATGTCCTCTTGAGGTAGACAAATGTAATCCTAATGAATGTCAATAATAGAACTTATTATTTAAGAGTCAGGTACTTAGGTTTCTGGCACACAGAATATGAATTGGTCAAGATTATTAAAGTAGTAAATCCTCATTTATTTTTATTTAGCGGCAACAAGCCCAATTCAAGCACTGATGCTGTTTTTAGGTCCAGTCTGAAAATGCAGATCAGTTGCATAGGTCTAATAACTAACATGATAGTCTGCTTGACCACGTTTCCCTAAAATATGTTTTTATGTAGCTGTAATATTGTTAACCTCAAGTTCCTGCTTAAGTACTTTTCGCTGGCACATCCTAGCACAGTCCAAATCCAAAATACTAGAGTCACAATTCATGAAGTCCTTTTAAATTTACACCTGATGATAATTTGATTTACCTATGACAGGAATTTACTTTAGGTAACCCTGACTCATAAAACAAGTACATTATCCTCTGGAGTTGTGTAATATTGTGCAAACCCAACAGTTTGAAGGTATTCACAAACAACTTTTAAACCCAGTCCCACCTGGAAGTGGTTGAAGAGTCACTATGTCATGGAAAGGAGTAAATTAATTTTGATGGTGGATGTGTTAAGGGAATGTGTTGAACTTGGCACTTTTTGCAGGGTCATCCCGGAACTTTTTGCCTTCCTCCTGTATTTTGTCTGACCTGTTTTTGTTGGTTTTATGACTCTGGGCACTTTACCACTGCTGATCAGTGCTAAATTGCACATGCTCTCCCTATTGTAAATTGATGTGTGGATTAGTGACTCCATGAGTGGCTTTTTGATTTACTGTCAGACCCTAGTAAAGTGCAATGCAGGTGCCCAGGGCTGGTAAATCAAATGCTGCTGGTGGGCTTGCAGCACTGTTGTGCCACCCACAGAAGCAGCCTGTAAAGTGTTTCTCAGGTCTGCCATTGCCGAGCCTGTTCTGGTACTGCCATGTTGACTGGGCAAGTGCACCCACTTGCCAGTCCATAAACCTTCCCTTTTCTGCATACTAGTCACCCTTAAGGTAGACCCAAGGGCAGGGTGCATTGTAGGTAAAAGTTAGGACATGCCCTGGTGTGTGTGGCATGTCCTAATAGTGAATAACAGCCATTTTCGTTTTTCACTATTGCAAGGCTACCTGTTCCCCATAGGCCAAGATGGGCAGTTTGATTATACCATCTTATAATCCTAACTGACTCAGGGAACTAGGTAGAAATTCGAGTTTAATATGCCTGAACTCAGAATGATAAAATGCATCTTTTAGTGAAGTTGGTTTTAACATTGTGTTTGAAAATGCAACTTTTAGAAAGTAGATATTTTCTTGCCTAACTATCCAAGTCTGCCTCTGCTAGGTTGCGTATTCCTTGTCTACAGTTTGAGTGACAGGAGCTGGAGGATTCCAGGAGTCCGGGTGAGTCAGCACAGGGCTGAATAGACCCATCTGCATGTAGTGTGGTGGGGGGGGAGCACCTAGGACCTGAATAGGGTTGTGCCTGCCTTTCACAATGCTGACTCCACCTCCTGTGGTGCGTCTGATGTCTCTGGTCCACACTGTCAAAGGAAAGGAGTCTTGTCAACAAAGTGCTCCAAGGACTGCACAGAACGGGTTTGGACTGAGTTCCTGGCCCTCTACCTTCAAAGGACAAAGGATGTGCTAATATAAATATTGGGACCCAGACCCAAGAACTTTAGATCACTTTCGGGAAACAAGAAGAACCTTTGCTGAGGAGAGGAACCAGAGAAACTGAGGAGGAGACTATCCCTAAGCTGAGAGCTGTTTGGGGGATTGGCTTGCAGTGGTTGCCTGACTGCCAAAGAAAGGTGAAAGGACTTTGTGCTACTTTCAAATCAACTTGTAAAGGATCTCCAAGGGCTTGAGCTAGAGCTTGCCTCCTGCTGAGGTCTCAGAGGCAACAGACTACACCAACCAGCTCCACTGCATTCTCTTGCTGGGAATTGAAGTGCCTGCTGTTGAGCTGGCCCTTCTGAAAGACTGCATGTCGCTGGAAGCCATCACATCACCCGAAGCGCATCACCGGAGAAGAGTGTCGCCGTCACAGCAGACGCCGTCGCATCAACGGAGAAGCGCGTCGCAGGGCCTGTCGCAGCTCCGGAGAATGGTTGAGTCGCCTCACGGTCGAAGGGCATGCACGCATCGTTGTCGCATCAAGAAGAAGATGCCATTTTGTCTCATTGCACCGGATCTTCATTGCATCACGGCGCTGCTAGTCGCAACGCCATGGAAGCACAGTAAGAAACCGACGCATCACCTCCCCGCGTGAAGAAGAACCAATGCATCCCCCACACAGCAGTAGGGACCCGACGCATGACCGTTTTTGCGTGTACGGAACCAACGCATCAACGTGGGATATCGCCATTAACAGACCCGCCATTTGACGGGCTCTCCCTTGCCTAAAATACTCGCTCTCCGGACTGGATCCACGGTCCCTTGACAAAAACCGCCTTGTATGAAAGGCAATTGTTACCTATTTTTTCAAGACAAACATGATTTAGATACTTGTCCTGCAGATGATGCCATGTATCTGAGGTTTCGGAATCGAAACGTCGTTGACACACTAGTACCATATGTACCTAAAATTTTAATAAATGCAATATACAGTGGAGCTCTAAAACACAATCAAGTCTGTTTACTGTTTACTGACTACAAGTATACAGACCGCCTTGTTCACTCTTGCCTGAATTCTGTTGTTTTGTCTTGTTCACTGTGGGTCACGGGCCGTGCCTACTTGACATTACTTTAAGATTAATTTCTAATTGTGTGCATTTTTCAAATAAATTCCTGTCCGGCTGGACAAAGGACATACTAACTATCTAGTGCAGTGTTTCCCAAACTGTGGTCCGCGGACCCCCATGGGTCCGTGACACATTTCCAGGGGGTCCGCAGACAGCAGTTTTAACAGCTCTGCAAAGTTCCTTATATAATTAGCAGTTTTCCAGGCAACAAAAATAAGTGTCAAGATAACACCAGTGATTAATGTACCTGCTGGAGAGAGATTAGAGTGTTGTCCAATGGCAGCTTTGAGTTATCTAAGGTAGCGCAGAGGGTTAATATGCCTACTGCAAAAAACGTGTACAATGCAGCTCAAAAAACAGTATTTTATGTGCGTAGCTCAGTGGGTTACTGCTTTTCTCACCCAGATTCGTTTGTAATTGCACAGTTCATATGTTACAATCATAATCTAGAACCGTGACCTATAAACTGTAATCAAAGAGCTGCTTGCAAACTGCACTGTACAAGTTAGTAACTTATGTTTTTCCCACACTTTTATTATCCTGATGCTGCTAAAAAGGTTTATTTGAGTAGAAATACATTTTTATTATTAAAGTCAATGCTAACCACTTTATGTTCTGAATCCTGGGTTTGTGGTTCTCCAGAACAAGCACACTTTAAAAGTGCCGACCAGTATGTATATGTGAAACCTACACCCTGTAGCATCCTTTGCCTTACGTAACATTTTATATACACTGATTTACACATATGATTCATTGTCTCTATATGTGTGTGATGTAAAGTGCTCTGACATCCTACACTGGTATGAGAGGTGCTATAAAACAAATGAAATACATGTGAGAGAAGGCTCTTGAGAGATGAGATGCACTCTTGGAGAGTGATAGTGAAGGAATCATTGAAGAACCCCAATAAAGATTGTCGTATCCTGGTGCATAGTAAGGTCATCATTTACTATTATTTACAAGCTAATACAAATCAATATATAATGATAAACGTGTTATAGAATGCACCCTTGTTTCCTAAATTGTCTTGGTTGGAGAGATTCCCAAAGCCCCCTTTATAGTGGTCAGGCTCACTCACTGCACTTGCTGTGCATCCTATGGGTACTGGTCAGAAAACATCTGCCAGGGCAGCTTTGGGTTGCCAGTCCACCCCTGGCAGAAGCAGGCGCCTCCTACTGCGAAATAAAACCAACCATTTAAAAGTCAGTCAGGGAGATGCAGCACCAATCTTCGATTTTTGCAATTCTTTCAATATAAAATGCTAAAATCCTCAGTAATTCGAGTATTTGTTTAGTGTGCACACGTGTTTATTTTTTTCAAATTACTGTTTTAATTAAATTTAAATCATGCAAATTGCTTAGGGGTCCCTGGTTTCCAGTGGGGACTCAATGGGGGTCCTCAGGAGTCAAAGGTTTGGGAACCACTGATCTAGTGTATGTCTATTCTTACCCTGATCTCTCAAGTACTAGGGTCGACTGTTTTTGTAAAAGTTAGAGCCAGTCGGTCATGTTGTTCATGCATTATTCATCAACTTCACTTTCACATGAACCCCAATAAGACAATGGGTCATATCATCACCGTACTGGTTTCCTCTCTATAAACTACCCGTTTTCCTCTATCCATCTAGTCAATGGTGACCAGATTTTTAAGCCTTTCATATGTGAACGTATTTCCCTCCTTGCATAAATAGCCTTTTCCAGATTATAATTTGCAAGCAGGCGAAAAAGCCATTGCTGAAATCGGGGGTGGGGGTGGGGGGGTGTTGGGATCTAGCCATGTTGATGCTATGCATAAACGGAGGATCGCCATTTCAATCAATACTAATTCCTCTCCGATTTTCCTCCGTGTATCCAGTGCTACCCCAAGCCCTATCAGGGACAGAGAGAGGGAGCATTCTACTCCTAGAGCCTCCTTAAGGAAGTTGATGACCTCCAGTTTAAACTTGCTAAGCATGCTGCAGGAAGCAAAGATAAGGATCAGGTCTGCCTGAAATAATGCACACCTGGGACATGATGTTCCTTTCCCAGTCCCCCATTTGGCATTTTTTTGGGGAGTATAGTATACTTTTTCCACTTTAGCGCCGGTTCCTCCATGTTATCTTTCATTAGAGAGATCAAAAATGTATGAACTACCCGTGTAGACAGATCTTTGTTTTCAATCAGTTTATCAAATATGTCATTGTTAGCGAATCCTATTTGTCCGCCACCTATCTTGTTTAAGAAAACCCCTTTGATATATCTCAAACCATTCTTTAAGGTTTTCAAAGGAGACATGGACAAGTGGAAAGAAAAAAGCTCCAAGTTTTCTCAGTCCAACCTAATCTCATCTTTTAGTTATGGGGCCTTTAAATATTTCTGGCAGATTTTGGTTATTGCAAAGTGGTGCATAAAATTTGAGCCATCCAATTCCGATCAGTCTTCGAACCGATTTCCAGATTTTAACCCCCCCCCCCTTGTTGTGTTGTGAAGCTGATTTTTTTGAAGTAGTCATCGTTAAGTTACCGCCAGGCCCAGCCCCAAGCTTCCACCCCCATTATAAGTTCTACGGCAGGGGTCTCCAAACCGGTCCTGGAGGGCCGGATTCATGCCAGATTTTTTGGATATCCTCATTGAGATACATGTAGTAATTTTAAAAATCTGGCTTGAATCCGGCCCTCCAGGACCGGTTTGGAGACCCCTGTTCTAGGGGGTCGGTACGTCTTCAAGTGCTCTATCTTTTGGCTTCTCTTGTATTAGAACTAGATTGTGTAATAGTACGGTGGTCCAGTAATGAAGTCTTATATTTGGTAGGGCCAATCCCCTCTTTCCTTGGGTTAAGTACGGAATTCATAGGCCCTTTTTGGCTTGGCGTATGCCCAGACAAATCGGGAAAAGAAATCTTCTATTTTCTTCAAAAAGTCAGTTGAGAATTCCAGTGGAATACCATGCAGAAAGTATAAAAAATATAGCAGTTTAATAATGTTGCATCTGCCAATGATAGATAGATGGAGATTATGCAGTCTCGACAGGTCCTGATTGACTTTAACTAGTAGGGGATCGATGTTATCTTTGGCAATGTTATCAATGGTTGCTGATATATTAATCCCTAAGTTGGTCACTTTTTTGAGGGCCCCAGTATCATTGATCATTAAGTTCTTGTTACCCACTATTTGCGTTTTGCCACAATTAAGAGTATATCCCAAGAGGGTCCCATATCTCTCGGCTTCTTCTTTGATTTATTTATAGCAGTATCAGGGTCGGAGGTCATGAGGGCAATGTTATCGGCATATGCCAAGACTTTTGTTTCCTAATTATGTGTTACAATAGGTCTAATAGTCTTATTATTTTCTAGTTGTCGGAGAAAATGGTCAATATAGAATGCAAATAGCAACTGTGAACTTGGACAGCCCTGTCGGTGCCTCTTGTTATTTTAAAAGGATCTGTAAGTGTTCCGTTAACAAATACCATTGCCGTAAGGTGAACATAAAACATTTTGATAGCCTGTAGTAGCCCATCTCCGATTCCCACCCTTGATAGGGTCTCCCATACAAAGGACCAGGAGATCCGGTCAAAGGCCTTTTCTGCGTCTAGCAGGATTAGTGCCATCAGGTCTTTGGATATGCTGGTGGCAGGCTCCTTGTGTGGCCTGTTGTTCCTTGCCCTGGGATAAATCTGTGCTGCCTGATGGAGATGACCTTAGGATAACTAATGCCATTCTGGTGGCAAGGATCTTTTTAGT
The DNA here is from genome assembly GCF_964263255.1 of Lissotriton vulgaris. NCBI lineage: Eukaryota > Metazoa > Chordata > Amphibia > Caudata > Salamandridae > Lissotriton > Lissotriton vulgaris. The sequence goes on from NC_141691.1 coordinate 723,652,533, forward strand.
AAATTGTACTATCACTTTTAATCAGTGTTATAGGGCGATATGAGCCAGGCTCACTCTAGGAAAGTGGCTCTATATATACTGGACCAAAGTAAGGTACAGTGTGTATAGAGTCCCCAGTCCCCAGATGTTTGCAAAGGCTAATGTTAGATATAACCTTACTCTCTAAAGTGGTAGCTTGATCGAGCAGTAAGGCAGTATCAGAGGACAGTGTAAAGCATGTGTTGTACACACTCAGTCAGGAAATGGTCTCACACAGTCAAGAACTGAACTCTAGGCAAATGGTTTTGTGTCAAAAGATATAGTTGTTTTATTTTAGAACCAATCATTTTGGTTACAGTAGTGATTTTTAAAGAATATTATTGTATTTTAAAAGTTGACACTTAGAAACTTTTTCAGATGAAATTGCCAATGTTATCCTATGGAAGGTAGTTTCTCGTTACTATTGTAATCCAGTGCACTGGGACCTCTCTCTAAAACAGGTAAGTAATTACGTTTTGGTAGATGGTACGATTTTTAAAGAATATTTGTAGTTTGCAAAATTCAACACTTCGAAGACATTTCACAGAAAAACAGTCAATGGTTTCCTATGAAGAAAATTCAAATTGCAGGTAAAGTATGTTCACGCTACTTTTGTAATCCAGTACTGGACTCCTAGGTTCAGCACTGGGACCACTATCTAACACAGGTAAGTAAGTACATTTTGGTAGTCGGTACGATTTTTAAAGACTATTTGTAGTATGCAAAAATTGACACAGAAGAAATTTCACAGAAAAAAAGACAATGGTTTCCTATGGAAGAAAATTCAAGTTGCAGGTAAGTACGGTTAGAATTACTTTTCAGGATTGGTGCTAGGCTAAAAGGTGCAAAAGGGGGTGGTGATGGACGGAGCATCTGAATCAATCAAACACTCACATTCAGTCAACAGATCTGGGTTTAATCCATCACCGTTCTTTAGCCCACTCTGCCACCCCAGTTCTGACATGGCCATATGCAAATCAGTCTGACCCTGTGCCTCATGGGAACAGTCCAACCCGAACTGCCAAGCCATGCTTTCCCTGGACCGGAAACAAGCTTCTGAGGACCGGTTTCTGGCATTTCAGCCGTCTTCAGCCTGGCTTGCTTGAATCCAGTGGCAAAGTGAGCAAGGGACTCACGTCTGAGCATACCCTGCCAACTTATGGCAAGCAAAGTGGTACAAAAGGGGGTGGTGATGTTCACCTGATAACAGGTGAGTTATTTGGAATTCGTTGTTCGGCTGATTTTAGGTGAATATTTTGAAGTTCCAAAACTCCACACTTAGAAGAACTTCTGAGTGAAACCAGTCAATGTTAGCCTATGGAAGAAAAGTGAGTTATCGTTTTTTATGTAAGTACTCGACTGGCAGAGTTAAGGTTCTGGACTTAGACTCAGGGGTTGCCGTGGGTCAGGTAGGTACAGTTGGTACACCCTCAGCGGCACAGGGTCAGCCGGGTGCAGAGGTAGTTAGGCCCAATGTTATCCAGTGAGAGGCATGGAGCCTTCGGTTGGTGACTGCTGGCTAGCAGGCCACGCGGCTGTGGGAGCTGGGCTCCTGGTCACTTGCTCAGGGCAAATGGTGAAGTAGGATAGGACACAAGTTGCATGGCCAGGGGCACTCGGGCGGCTAGGTGCAGGGTGCTTTTGAGCCGTTGGGCACTCAATGTAATTCAATGGAGATCTTGAGAAGGTAACAAAGACTGTAGGCCCGAGGACGATGGATCTTCTGGAGCGACCAACACTTCGAGGGGTAAGTTGGGATCTTGGAGGGTAGGTAGGCACCCGGAGTTGGGCACAGGAGGCCGGGTGCAGGGGTGTCTTTGCACATTGGGAAATCTTACCCTCTGCTGGTCGCGGTAGGAGGGGTCCCTGGTTCTGAGTCTGCAGGCGTCGTCTGGGTTGTTGAGGAGGGTCCCTGGGCACTGGATTCCAGGTCAGAATCGCCAGGGGGACGTCCTCAAGGTCTTTGTCCACTTGGGCACAGGCCGGGCTCAGCGGGTGCAGAGTGGGCTGGATCCGCGGTTCCTGGCTGGCACCAGGGGTATTGCTGTTTGAGCAGAGCCACTGCTCGTGGGAGTCCCAGTCTCTAAGAGGGTCAAGGCAGGCAGGTCCTCCGGGGTTCTTGAGGTTGCTGTCGGCAGGAGACGCCGGGAGCAGGTTCAAGAATCAACAGGCCTGTACGGCTGGGGCCAAGTCAGTTGGTGTTGTCATCTTGTTAGTAGCTGCAGGGCTGGTCTTCTTCTTCTTGGCCTTTTTCCTTGTTTCAAAATCGGGATCTGAGTAAGGAAGGTTCAGGGTGCCCCTAAATACTACATTTAGGGGTGTTACAGGTAGGGAAAGGGCAGGGACCAATAGGTCCCTGTCCTGGGGTGAGTACACTGTCTATCCTGCTCCTCTCCGGTGGGAGTGGGGCAGGAGCCTATCTCTAATTGGGTAGGGCTTCAAGATGGCCGGAGCCCGGAGTTTTGCTTCACCTCGCCTCTTCCACCTGAGGGGTGGAGTTGGCACAGGCTGGTACACCCCCTTTCCTAGCGTAGATTTTCCCGCCAGTCTTCCCGCCAGAGTGGGGGTCAGAACCAGTGGGGGCCAGTTGCTGAGTACAGCAAGTGGTCTGGAGAAGCTCACAAAGGCGGTATGCCTTTGAAACTTCTCTCTGCCCATCCTGGGGGAGGAGGCCTAGCACCTCGCCCAGGATGTGCATTGTTGCAGGCCCAGGAGAGCGGGGGCTCTCCACCCAGGGGTCCAGCAACATGTCTGCTGTGGGGCAGCCTCTCAGACCAGACGTGGATTGTAGGTTAGGTTTCAGGGGTCATCTCTAAGATGCCCTCTGTAGTGCATTTTACATTAAATCCCACACTGGCATAAGTGTGGGTTTAATGTGTAGAAAAGTTTGATATCAAACTTGTCAGTCTTCAGTGTAGCCATTATGGTGCTGTGGAGTTCGTAAAGACAATCTCCCTGGACCATATACTGTTAATGGCATCACTGCACTTACAGTGCCCAGGAATGGCCCTGGGTCCTGTAGGGGCACAGGGCTCATGCACCTGTGCCCACACCACTGGCATAGGGCACCAGCTAGATGGGTGACGGATGTATGCCAGGGCAGTGGGTGTGTGGGCATGGCACACAGGGATGTGTGCCATGTCAAGACTATGTTTACTTCTGCACCAGGCCACTCAGCCTGGAAAGGCAGTGTGTGGGTGTCAGGGTGCAGAGCCCCTAAGGGTGGCACAATAAGTGCTGCAGCCCTTAGGGGTCTTCTCTGGTCACAATGCCCTGGGTACCTAGGGTACCATACCAGGGGCTGACATGTGGCCAGAGGTGCCAATTGAGTTTCAGCTTCGATGCAGTTTTAGGGAAGGAACACAGCCCTGGGTACCTGATTGGCAGAAGCCCAGGGCACACTCAGTCAAAGCACATCAGCAATTCAGCAAAAAGTGGGGGCATACCAATGCAAGAAAGATGACACTTTCTCACACTCGCATGTTTTTTTTAGGAAATCACTATTTTGGCGGGTGACCTAGAGTCTGGAGGTCTTCCACCCTTAAATACATGCATAAATAGCTGGGTCATACAGTCTTTAGGCTGCAACAAGAATTTTTCGTAAAATTCCAGAGGGAAGCTATCCAAACCAGCAGCCTTGCCATTAGGGAAACTATTAATGGATAATAATATCTCAATCCATTGCCGGCGCTCATCTAACAGTAGTCGTTTTTCCCAAGAGAATTGCTCCACGGGGATTGGACTCAAATATGCCTTGACTTCTCCCAGTTACCTAGATGAATCCTCCTGATATAGTTTTTTTGGTAGTATGCGTTAAAAGTGTTCCTAATTCCATCTGGATCTGTAACCACACATAGCACTGGGTCTTTCATTTCTTGTATTATGTTCTGTGTTGCTTCTTGTCTAGCTCTAAATGCCAGGTGGTGCCCTACCTGCTCACTGCCCTCATATGCTTTATCTCGCCATACTGCGAGTCTGTCTGCAACATTTTTCACAAGGATTTCCATAATATCGGATTTAGACACAGCCCCTTTTGTCTGCGCTGCTGCGGGATCCCCACCGATTGGAACACTCTAATCAGGTCCTCTTCTGCAGCTGACAGTCTACTTGATGTATCATTAAGAAATAATTGTTTTTTATATGAGGACAGGGACAATCTAAGGATTCCCCCCCCCCCCCATATTCCTGCTTTTAACGTATCTCATACAACCTCGATTCCTGTCCTCCCTAAGTTCTCATCAAGAAATTGAGGGCTCCATTTCCTCATATAACTCAATATTCCTCATTCACAATCAGGGCTTGTTCAAAACTCCATGTTGCACCACCCTTAGTTTTTGGCCTTCTTCCCTTGATCTCAGCCATTAAGGGGTTATAATCGGACACTATACGCGGGGCGTTATCGATACAACAATCATAGAGTAGGGAATGGGACACTAGTATGAAGTCAAGTCTAAAGTGCTCACTGTGTGCAAAGGAAAAAAAGTAAAATCCTGGGTCAGAGGGATTTCGCCAATTTCAGAGGTCGCAGAGTGCGTGATCTAAGCATTTTTGTCCTTAATGCCCAGAAGACTTTCGGTTTCCTACCACTATATGTCCAGTTAGTTTCTGAGTTAAATGTTTTATCGGCAAGTATGTTTATGTTAAAGTCCCCACATAAGATTATGGGGAGCAACCAGACAGTAAGTTTATTATTCACCTGCTCAATCACTCCTGGATTATCCAAGGTGCTGCCATAAACTGAAGAAATTGTGAATTATTGCTCATTGCTTTGAGGGCATTCAGTTATTACCCGTCTTCCTAGATGGTCCACTGATGTTCACCTAAATTGTAGAGTAATGTTTGATGTCAAGATTGCCAACCCACTTGTCCGTGTATTTTGTGTCATCCCCCCAACATTGTGTAGCCAAGTGAATTTAATAGGTGCAATTGAGCCCTTTCAATGTGAGTCTCCTGCATGCAGGTCTGTCTTCAATAGCCGCAGCCCGCCTGCAGTGTGTGGTCTCTATTTAGGGTCATATAGACCACAGATATTAATAGTGGCTATGAGTATATTACTCATCAAGCAAGAAAAGAGAAAAAAAACACAATACCTGTAGAGCATCTCCCCCTTTTGCCAGCCCCCCAACCCCAGTGCCCACCCAACCCCACATCCCCTCCCACCACCTACAGCTGAGATAACCTGGCCCTGCCCGATGATGTCATCAGAGTAGTCAAGACCTCGCTGCTCCTCGAGTCTCACTCCCTCAAAATCATCCTAAAAAAATAAAAGAAAGAAAAATCTGTGAATCTTATCCTAATATTTTTTCCCCAAATCGTTGTCAATCATTATTTTGAGTCATGCGTCCTATGGTTTGGCTCTGTCTACAACTAGACCCCACTCTCAGTTTGGCCAGAGATCTCCTTTAAATATGTTTGGGCCTGAATTTCAGTGAGAATGCTGCAAGTTGTCCCCCTGAAAACAACCTTTAGCCTAGCTCAGTTCTGCAGATATACTTCTGCCCGAGCTGCTGAAATGGGGCAAAGAATTGTCTAAGTTTCCACCTTCGATCCACAGTGGCATGAGCGAAATCCGTTCTCATGAATCTCACTCCATAAAATTCCTTTTTGGCGGTTGGTATGGCCAGATCGTAAAGGGATTGCTGAAGTAAAAATTTCCCGAAGTATACAAGCATTGCACGCGGCTGCTCAGAAGTGGATGAGGGACATTTTGACGGTGTTAAGGAGAATCTGTGGGCCCGCTTGATCTCTTTGTCCCATTCCCAGATGTGCAGTTCAGGAAAGGCCCCCTTTAGCAACGATATCATATATTTTCTGGGGTCGTTACCTTCGGCTCCTTCTGCGATGCAAAGGACATGGAGGCTGTTACGGAGTTGTCTGTTTTCATACTCCTCCATTTTCCACATTAGATCCTTTACTATGCCCTCATGTGCATCGCCTTGTGCTTTCAGTGTGACAGAGTCCTTCTCCAAATTTTCAGTCCGAGCTTCCACTTAGGCCATTCTGTCTGCGATTTCACCACGTGCTCTACGATTGTCTATCTTTACCTCCTCCTGAAAGCTCTTGATTGTTTGTAACACCACTACTAGGGCAGGTTCATTCTGGCTCCCAGTCCCTCCATTCTCAATGTTGCCTGTAATTGTGTGGTTTACCCATGAGCGGATTGTTTGATCTGCTATAGTGGTAAATTGAGAAGCTGAATAGTCTAATCTCAGTTCCACAGTGCTTCTGCAGTCGGGGATCTCGCTCCTCCTTCTCCTACTTCCTTTCTTTGTTAGGGATTTCTTCTGTGCACAGGGTTTTGAGAGAGGCTCAGAGTCAGCGGTGCTCCTCTAGTTACACCCATCTTCTTCGCTGGAGGCGGTGTGCTTACATCAGATAATTCGGATTCATCAGTTAGGAAGCAGAATTTCTCCAGTGTATCAGGTGATCTGGCCAAAGGCAGAGGGGCATCTGCCTTTTCATTTCCAGCTACATTTCCAATTTAATTTCCAAGATCTTTGTTAGCCAAGGAGCATTCACTCCCAATTATTCCCACACTATCTGGACACTTCAGCTGGCCATCTTGGGGGCCGGCGATGAAGCTTGCAATGACAGACTCTTTAGTTTCTAATGCCAGGTCAGGGGCAGTATTTGGTTGGTGGCTAGGCCCAGGTGCCACCCCTCAGGTTGATGTAACGTCAACCAGGACTTGCTCGTTGTGCTCATTATGCTCCTCTGCCCTCTTCCTTTTTTCCAGAGCCCTATACTTGCCTCCATCTGTTAAGCCAAAGATGTTGGTGATTAATGGTTGACAAGAAACCAAGTCCGGAGGGGGTTTTGGCTGCTTTTTTTTTATTGTGTCAGTTTTATCCGTATTTTTACTTTTTTCAGTCTTTTACACACCCTTCCCTTTGCCCCCACGGGTATCGGTCCTCTTTCCTTGATTTTCAAGAGTCAGCATGGAAGATTGGGTAGCTGCAGCCGCTGTTGACAGAGAAACCTGAACACTTTCAATCCTAGTGTTCTTCACACCCAATCCTGTCATTCTTACTTGTAGTCTGCCACCGATACAATGTATTCTCTGTGAGCGGCTCTGGCTATGATACACAGGAGGAGGAAGCGCAGCTCTGCGCGGACCGTGCGGAAGAGATGACACAGGAATTCCCTGCAGAGCTTGCAGAGCCCCAGGGAGCGACTAGAGTGCTCCGATCAGCTGTTCGCTTGACGCTCGCCGCAGGGCGGGAGATGTCACTAGTGCCAGACTGAGCCGCGCAGACTGAAACAAGCAGATTACTCTCACCGCATGCTCCGCGCATGTCGTATCGACAGACCACAGCAATCTCTCATCGCAGGTGCTTCATTACAGTGCTTCACAGTGCTTTAAAAGGGCAGTTCTGTAGTTTTCCAATTGTTCTGGGGTCTGACCGGAGGAGCTCTGTGAGTGAGCGGCTACTCAGATGCCATCTTGCCTTCCGACACTGCTGAATCCCTAATATAAATCTATATCAATGCAAAGAAGTAAATCACCAAGTGTACATTTATTAGAAATCATCCGTCTCCATCAATTGCAAAGTAACAATAATCCCGGATCTAGTCCAAAACACTGTACTTAATCCAATCTAACAGCCTGGATAACGAACTAACCTTGTTAGTATGTAGGAGATTGTGAGCTCTTTCCTATAAAGATGAAATCATGTGCTAATCTAAAACTGGGTGAAAGTGACATTGCAGCGAAGGATTGCTTCAGGGGTTGTTTCTTTTTTAACACTGCTATTCTCAGCCAAAAGGAGGCTTATTTCAATGAGACAGAGTACTATCTAGCATGCTACTGTCCAACTAAGGTTGAGTTTTTTGGCAAATGGCTATAGTTCAAACAAGCCCTAAGTAACTGAAAGGAGAAATGCTGCAACTTATGGTTGGTTGTTTCTGAAGAAGACAAGTGACCTTTAAATTCATGCCAGAAATATAACACTGAACGAGCTCACAGGCCTGTTTTAAAAAAGAAAAACATAGCAATATGGATAAAGCAAGGTCAATGTTTTTAGGATTTTACTTTATAGTTTAATAATCACAGCAACAAAGATGTTAACTACAAATAAAGACCGATGGACCCCTGTTGACTGCTTAGTTTCACTTGCTCATGACTAACGCCCTAGAAACTCTCCAGTTTTATCCTTGGTAACTCAGTGTCTTCCAAGCCTTTTTTAAATATGTTTCCTGTTCAAGATGCCACCAACTTTGCTGGCGGACTTGGTCAAAGGTTTTCTACCTTTTCTGTGAAAACATTTTGAGGCTACAAACTTTGGAAAACATAAGAAAATGTATCTTTGATCATTAAATAAGTATCTGTGTAATGTATGAACCGCAAAGTTTGCCTATAGGAAGATTCACTTCACCACCACAATGTCTGTACCTACTGATCTATCAGCTGGAGTCTCATGAAATGGAATGCCATTTTGTTACCCCTTAAGATATGATTAAAGTTCAGGAGAATCTAACTTTTGTCTGACCTATGTTGTTTCTATCAATCAATCAATCAATAAATAAATTTAAACTTTATTCAGATTCAAAAATGTATCCATAAAAGCACAGGTCAGATAAATCGATATTAAAGAAAGAAACAGATTGGACCAAGAAGAAAGAAAAGAGAAAAATACAGAGTACATGGGAAGAAAAACACGCTCCAAGAAGAACTTCTAATGGATGACGAGATGGTAAATAAAACCATTGTCAATTTAAGTTCCAGAAATATTAGCAACAAAGATAAACAAACACTTTGTCTGGGACTATCCTTCTGTCCATCAGTACACATGAACTATGTGGACAGTAAAATTGATGTTTTTAAATTTTGCAGAAAGTGAAAACTAAACAAATGGCATGAACTGAAACCCACCACTAGTAGAGAACCACACCAAATAGATCGGTCCACCCAAGAACAGGGACTAACCATAGGTGACATTGATACCATGATAGTCCTACATGAACTACAACATAACCCAGATGAAATTCTTAATAGAAGGGACGCAAAACTCATCTTAGATGAGTTAGAAATCCAACATAATAAGGCAGCGTGCAGTAATTTTAAACCCCCTTCCACCTTTGTTCCGATGATGCCTCATGACAATATAGACACTTTCCAGGATTTAGTGAGCAGTGTGCTGCTGAATTTCAGACAAAAGAACTGGCCAAAGAAAATGAAACAGTTCAAACACAATCTTACCGCCACCCAATAAAAAGCCATGGAAGACTTAGCCAATGATGACAGTATAGACGTAAGACCAGCCGACAAGGGTGGCAACATTGTCATTTTTACCAAAAGACATGTACATCAAGGAAGCTGGAAGACAGCTTAATGATGAAAAGACATACAGTGTTTCTACCAGGGTAGAATACAACAGCAGCATTGTTACAATTTGGGAGAAGTTGCATGAGTGGAAGGACAAGGGACTTCTCTAATGGGAGGAGTTCTGTTTCCTTAAAAAGGATTATCCTGTCTTACCAGTTATGTACCTTTTCCCAAAAATCCACAAGGACATGAACAACCGCACGGGTCGCCACATTATTTCATCTAGAGGTAGCGCCCTAGAAAATGTCTTGAGATACGTAGACCACTTCCTTAGAGAGTTTGTGTTCTCCTTACCCTCCTATGTACAGGATACCAAAGACTTCCTAGGTAAAATAGCTGGTCTTAAATGGGAAGAAAATTACATTCTTATCACCTTAGACGTGAACTCACTATACACAGTGATAGATCATACACAGGGAGTGAATGCACGTGAAAGATTTCTCAAACAAAGAGATGTCAGGTACCTAGAACACACAAACATGATCTCAGACATGATCAAATTCTGCCTCGAAAACAATTTCTTCTTGTTCAACAGGGGAATTTACAGACAGAAACTCGGTACCGCAATGGATAATTCATTTGCGCCGAGCTTCGCAAACCTGTTCATGGGGCCGTGGGAGGAGGACAACCTTAAGAACATATGTTACCAGGCAGCCTTCTCAAGGGTAAGATTGAGGCTAAGGTATATAGACAACATTTTCTTGATATGGCACGGAGAGAAAAGTGAGGATTTACTTTTCATTGAGGATCTCAATCAGAATGATAGAAATCTCACCTTGACCAGCACCATTAGCACCGAAGAAGTTGAGTACTTGGACACAAGGGTAATAATCAAGAACAATACCATTGAAACAGTCCTATACCGCAAAAGCACAGCAGGGAACACACTACTCCATGCTCTGAGCATTCACCCGGACAATCTCAAATGCAGCGTACCATATGGGGAGCTGCTCAGAGCCAAGATAAATTGTAGCTCTGTACCAGACTACCAAAAGGAAGAAAGTGTAATCATAGAGAGATTCAAAGCAAGGGGTTACCCCACCTGGGTCCTTAAAAAAGCCATACGAAGGATCGCTGAGATTAACAGGACCAACATTCTGAACACGGCAGGACATAATGAGACAGACACGGAAAAAGAAAACACCACTCATATGATCATGAACTTCAGTAGTAATTCAAAACAGATACAGAAGACAGTCAATCGACACTGGGGCATACTCAAGAACTACCCCATAATAGGTAGCAAGATACCTGATAGACCCGGCATCCAACACAGACAGGAAAGGCATAGACCTACAGGGCTTTTTTCCATGTGGCCACTGTAAAGCCTGTGGCAATAGTAAATTGGTCAAAGAATATTGGAACACTAGTACCAATAAAATGGTGAGCATCACACAGTTCTTAACATGCACCAGCACATTTGTAATCTACGTGCTAGAATGCCCGTATAAACTTAGATATGTGGGGAGCAAAACACACATGGATAAGAAGCGTGTCCTTGAGCATATGAGGGCCCTCACAAATAAAGACAAACAATACCCCATAGCCCGCCATTTTGCCAGTCAGCACTTTTCAGACTATACCAAACTGACATACTATGCCATAGAACAGGTTCTACGCAAGGCCAGGGGAGGCAATAGAGTGCTGAGACTTAGACAGAAGGAATCCAGGCATATTGTTGGAATGTGTACATATTACCTTAATAGGCACAATCTTGATGATGAAATGGCAACACACCTGCATAATGAATGATGTCCTAGCAAGCAAGACTGTATGTCCATCTAACTGGATTTTATTCTATTTAATTTTAGTTCACTTACAAGTTATTTTTTTAGATTTATACCTGTCTTAATTGTATATATGCATCTCTTCTTTACAGGGGGAAAGGAAGGGAACATGTCTCCAAGCCAGTGGCAACGGGACCCCTACCCTTTTCTTCAGCTCATCCTCCGATCATACTTCAAGCATCAGATAAGATTTTAATTTTAAACTTGCACCTTTTGATATGTTATTGATATTATTTTGTTATGTTATTAGGAACACCAGGGGTATTACACAAGGGAAAACCAAAGGAAATGATGGACGGAGCGTTGACAATGCAAGCACTCACCCCCAGTCAACTGATCTGGGTTTAATCCATCACCATTCTTTAGCCCACTCTGCCACCCCAGTTCAGACATGGCCATATGCAAATCAGTCTTACCCTGTGCCTCATGGGAACAGTCCAGCCTGAACTGCCAAGCCAAGCCGTGCCTTCCCTGGACCCGAAACAAGCTACAGAGGACCAACGCTCCGTCCATCATTTCCTTTGGCTTTTCTTTGTTAGCCATAAGTTGGCAGGGTATGCTCAGACGTGAGTCCCTTGCTCACTTTGCCACTGGATTCAAGTAAGCCAGGCTGAAGACGGCTGAAATGCCAGAAACCGGTCCTCGGTAGCTTGTTTCCGGTCCAGGGAAGGCATGGCTTGGCACTCCGGGCTGGACTGTACACGTGAGGGTTTCAGATTTCTGCAATGGCATGGTTTGTGACTAGTTGTGAGTGAGTGCAGCCAGGTGAGAAGGTGGTTCAGACCATCTAAGCCACCTGGACTTTTCGCTCTTTAATCACCTGATTTTTGAGCTTTCACTGTGGGTGAGGCTCATAAGCTGGGACTCACCCACGGTAAACTTGTGATAAAAAGGACTGCATGTGGTTTCTGCCGGTGTCCGCCTTGTGAGATAAGGCCGCTGTGCTGCAGCCAATGATAAGTGAAACTAGAGTGGTTACATGTGGGCACGTTTTGCACCCGTGTAAGGGCTGTGAGGGGGGAGATTCCTGTTGTACGCAGCCCAGGAACTGGGTACAGATAGAATGTTGTAGAAGGGACTATGCAGAGTTGGGTGGTGACATGAAATAGGCTTTAAATGTGGGGCTACACATGAAATGGGTAGTCAGTGTGCTTTACTGTTTCACTCTAGGAACACGCCAATATACTCCTATGAAGAAAGAGACCACATGGGGTAGTTTCAGTTCCATTGGGCCTACAAACTTCAGGTATGCACAAAAGTACACAGTAAGTGGTGTGAAAATAATCATTCTATGTCCAAAGGCATAGCTGTACTGCTTATGAGCCAATGTCATATTCCTCAGACTCAGTTCAGAACCAGAGCCCAGGCTAGGTGTGACCCTGCCACTCTGGAATAATTACCTTTATCACCAAGCTGTACCATCCGAGGCCTAGCCCTTCACTGCAAGTATTCCCCAGGGTGGAGGTCTTCTCTCCAAGATGGAGAGATGGGGTGAAGCTGAAGGACATCAATCAGCAGCTTTCACCCAATGCCAGGCACTAGTCCTGCTCCAGGCTTGGGCCGTGATGTCAGCAAGTGGGGAAAGGGGGCTTTTTAGAGACCATGTGGCATGGGACCCCTGGACGACGCCATCTTGAAGTATCCCAGAGGCCAGTGAGGAAGGTGGGATCAGGGTGAGAAAGGTGATGTTGCCCTGCAAGTTAGGACAGAAGTGCATTCCTGCCGGCTCCCTCCACTTTTTCTTAAAAGGTCTTGCACAGGAAGAGGAGCTCTCTCTGGGATGCGGTCTTGCTGAGGAAGACTGGTGCTGGGGGCTGGCGTCATGGGCAGTTGGAAGGAGGGGACCCTTGACTGTCTCCAGGGCCAGGAACTCTGCCTTTGAGTGCCTCCAGGACTGGTGAAAGAAGTGCTGAGATTCTGCGCAAGGAGAGGAGAGGCCCAGAAGGAGAGCCAGGTGAAAGTCTGGTGAAGCCAGCTCCTTGCAGAGCTTGCCCCCTCAGAAGACAGTAGGGTGATGGAAAGTGTTCCAGATGGCTAGGGCTGGCCACCAGGAGCAGAAGGAGATGAATGCCGGTAAGACTGCCCACCCCTCAGGGGCCTGAGATACGGCCGAAAGGTAGGTGACCTTTGATGAGTCTGACGATGAAGCACACGGGGCTCAGCTGCCGGTCTCCAATGTGCCCCCAGGTGGGTCAGGTCATGGGGGCTGCCCGAAGAGGAAGATAAAGCCGGGAAGCCCTGCAGTGCTCTCCACGAAACTGATGCGGGACGTAGGATCCCATCCTTGGGCCCCAAGAAGTGAAGTCGGGGTTCTCCATTGCGCCCCGTGAAGGTGCCCCAGGGGCCCTTGGGCCCGATGAAAGTTAAGTTGGATGTGCCATCGCACCACCCGTGAAGGTGCCTCAGGGGACCATGACATACATATAAACTGGCCTGATGAAAATGGGGGCGGGGAGTGCCGTCACACCCCCGTGAAGAGGCTTTAGGGGCCCAGCATCCTTCCCCCTAGGCCCAGACAAAGAGGAAGTCAGGGATCACTGTTGTACTCCCTGTTAAGCTGGAAGGGGGCCCAGGATGCCTCGCCCCAATGGCAGGAGAGAGTAGGGCCGTCGACACTTCCCCGCATCACCTCCAGGCCGGTCACAGCCCCCGCCTCTGCCCACAGGAGTGGGGAGACCAGAATAAAGGGTCAGCTCCAGCGGCAGCACGTGAGGGTGCTGGCCAGGCGGGGAGCCAGCGAGAGCAGCCAGGAGTGGGCTCCCCTTCCTAAGCTGCTCTCCAACGACGTACCTTCACAGGAGGTGCCAGGTGGGACCACCCCTTCCCTCCAAGGAAAGACCGAAACGTGATGCGAGGCCATCAGCCAAGTCAGTGCGGCTCTCCTCTGAGCAGCAGGAGAGCCACTCCTCAAGGATGCATGCTCCAGAGAGAGCGCCCAATAATTCCCTGCAGGGCCTGGCAGCATTCAGGGGTTAGAATGGCTTGTGATGACACCAGGAAGATGGGGTCATCAACCTCATGAATGCCATGTGCAGGGTGAGCTGCATGACGAGCGCAGACTCCCATGAAAGGAGCTGGGAAGTCCCCAGCCTGAGTCTCTAGGGCTCAGACATGAATAACCCTTCAAGGGTTTCAGTCCAGTGTTAAGTTCCTCCGAGGCTGGAACTTTTGTTCTGCAGCATGGAGGATCCTTGTTTTTGGGGGACAAGGATTATGAGTTGCTTCCAGGTGGGCTTCATGTGGGGAGTCTCTTTCTAGGGAAGGAAGGTGTTAAATATGCGGAGGTGCATTTACATAAATGTGGTCCTTTTGAGACTAGATGTCATATGTAATATGTGATGTTAAAGTTGAATTGGAAATGTGTTGCTAGAATTCTTGCCAGGGTACCTGGTTATAATTGCTCAGCCATCTAATTATAAATGTGAGTTCTTTTAGGGGCAGTAACTGAATTGTGTTGTACATGTTACCAGATATATTAAGTACTCCTCACTTCAAGTCATGCTTTGACATGTATTTTTGCTACTGTGATTTAAGTGTGTATACTGTGTTGTCAGTATTAGGTGCTCTCGGTCAGGGTTATATGTCACTATGGCAGGTGTTACCAGTATAAAAATGCTTATTGACATAACGTGGTGGGCAGCCACTAGCTTGATGCCAGTGGTAAGAGCCCTCACTCCAAGTTATGATGAACCGGTGGCAATTGGGGGCAAAATGATGTTCATACATGTGAGTGGTGGAACATACACAACGTCAAGAAGTATTTCTAGCATCTGATGTATATTTGTAAATTGTAGCGTAATATTGAGTAGTGTGTGTGTAATAAATGAACTTATTAAAAAAAAAGCACAGGCTGGACACTCAATTATCGAGTGTTATTTATGCGTATCTGTCAATGGTGATTACTAGCCCACACCACTACCTTGACTAAGCTTGGACTGCCCTGCAACGCTACCACCTGAAAGTCAAGCGCTACGATGGGGTGTTTGTTTCCCAGTGAAGGGAAAATGTAGACCCATTACTTGTGCAGGCCTCACAACTAATGCCTCGTATTCCAACAATCTGGACAAGTTAAGAAACACCTACAAACTTACAGATTTGGGGGTATTTTTGTATCTCTCGCAGGCCAATTCCCTCCCTGGAAATGCGCACAGAAAGAGCTTTTCCAGGTTGAGATGAGAATGGTGTAACAGCATATTTAACGGGGTTTTAGGAGAATGGAATTCTCTAGTGGGGAAATATTTTCCTTGACAAAGGAAAAAGTGCACAGATATAAGCATTTCCAACTTGTGGTTATTTCAACTGCATAAATGTTACACACTGCTGTAAATCAAAGAAATCTATAAATACATAGATTTTCTTCAGCATTCTTCAAATCTTTTGCAAACCCCAAAAAGAAACAAAGTTGTCCCTAATGAACAAATTAGGTTCGAATCAATGCCAACAGACCCTTTTCAGGTGAGAGACTACCAATTTTATAAGCCAAAAGTAGCTTTATTTTAATTTTCTCTAACCTGAAATTCTCTCTGATTCAACAGAAGTCAATGTAGAAATAAAAAACACTGATTTAAAATCTTCAACTTTCCTGTTATACAATGTTGGCATGCATGTGTTATGTCGGCCATTTACCAACATTCTGACAGGGTCATCTATAGTCACTTTCCTTCTTCTGCGAGTTTGAAGGGTCCCTCTTTTGAAATCATGACAGGGATGGCATATTTACATATTTTTAATTTTGAGTATTATGTTCCAATTGCTTTTATTTGTCCAAAACAAACACTTACATCCAATAAAGCTTGTTCATTTGTTTTTCCAAAAGAGTACAATTTAGTGTGAATACAAGTAATCTCAAAACTAATGTAGAATCCTGTGGTGCATAGGAAACAAGAGGGGCAACTAAAAGAAGTGTGTACATGCAGTCAACACTATGAATATCTTTTACACAAACAATTATCCAATGTTAAACTGCAAAAACAAATGTGGATAATAATTCTATATAATGTGACACTTAATTTTTATTTTCTTGCCACATAATTCAGTGAACCCTGCCACATAATTTGTTCATTTACTGGCACATAATGAAAGTGGTACACAGTTGGGGCCACTCATCTGAAAAGTATCTGTTGTATAGAGATGACCCAGCAGTCTAGATGATCACACAGGCACAGGCATTCACCAGGTTCCACTTTCAGTAACAAATTAATTTACTATTTTTCTTTTACTTATCATGGTTTTAAAGATAGCAAAGAAATGCACTAATTTTTACTAACAAAAAGAACTGGAATTTGAGGGCTAAGGGCCTGATTTTGAGTTGGCCCGGAGGACCACCAGCCCGCAGTGGCAGCGGTCCATGAAACGCAGCCAAGCCGGCGGCATCCCACCTGCCACATCAAGAGTTCATCGTGGGGCTGGCAATGTGTGTCCTGTAGAGACTTGGCAGCAACATACTTCGGCTCTGCTTTTGAGCCTGAAGACGTTGCGGACCATTCTGAAATGCCTCCAACCAGTCAGACACTATTTCCCTGCAGTACGTTATGCAAGAGAAAGTGTGCGCGCAGCAAACCCGATGGCATAAGGGCAAACACTGATAACACCAGTAGCATCTCTCAAGGGCACCCTTGCCCTGGAGACAGTTTTGCACCCCAAAGCATGCCTTTCCACCGACTGTTGCATGGCGATGTCCCACCAGGGAAAGGTTGTTAGAAAGGCAGGTCATAATACCCACGGCAGTGCTAATGCCGGCACCACCTCCATTGACTGCCTCTGCCTCCCTTACCAATGTAGTCCAGATATTGGTGGTGGCGGCAGATTAGAGGCTGTCTTCACGCCCACTTCGTATTCCGGCAGTCGGACTACTAGGTATGTGGGCGGGCAGACCGCCAAAATGTAATGGCAATTCCCAGACCACCAAGGTCATAATCACACTATTTTCCCATTTACCTCTCATTAAATTTCCTTATTGGAAGATAAAAAGAATTTGAGAGACACGTGCATTAGCACAAAGTATGTTAGTAAGGATGGTGAAGATGATCCTAAATCACCAAACTGCCAGAAAGAACGGACATGCTTTTTCTTGACCTTATTAATATGCTTGTAAAGCCATCTAGGAGGTAGCACAACAAGGACAGCTAATAACAGTTTACAGGGCAGTTGCAGTGTGTAGAACATAACTCTTCCTACTTCCTTACTCAAACAGACACAAATAACTTCAGTACTAAAGAGATGAGCAATAAGTGTAGCATCTTAAAATTAGCAAAAACACACAGCAAACGTACCACTTAGTCTCAAAAAAGGAGCATTTCTATAAAGTGCAACAGACATTCAGCCTGACCAAGGTTTCACATTAAAAAGAAAGTTGAAAAATTATTAAGACCAGCCATTTGGATTAAGTTCCAGTCTATTCGTGGGACAATATTTGAAGGTAAACTATTTAAATATTCTGTGTTCTTATTACCCTAGTATGTTTGGAAAACCTAATTTAATGCTGCCAGTACAGAAGACACATAATACCTGGATGGGTTGGGTTACAAGGCTCTCCAAGATCTGGAGATGTGTTTGTTTTTGTCCTGGGTAGGCAAGGGAGTAGTTAAAAAATTAAATTAGCCTCACTTCAAATTCACATCTAACACATATATATATTCAAACAAAACATACAAAGAGTGAAAATGCAACACTCCTTAGAACAGTTCCCCTCACATTCGTTCCATACCATCTCTTCATTCATCTTGTCACCCATCTGTCCATTCCTTAATCTTTGCACCACCCATTCCCATTCATTCATACTTTTTACACCCATTCTTTTATATATACATCCATCCTTCCGCTTATCCAATCATCAACATTCAAGTATCCATCCACCCGCCCTTTCACATATAAAGTTTTTACCCTTCTCGAGCTATGCATTTTTTCATCCTTCACTGCTCCTTTCAAATTTTCAATCCAAACTTTCTCCCGTTCATCTAGCAATCACTTTCACCTCCATTTCCTACTTTACTTTCGCATTTCACTCCTTTGTTTCGGTCTTTCTTTCCTCTTTTTATTAACTCCATCTACTCTTATTTTTCTCGCTCTGGTTCTTTCTTACCTTTCTCTCTCATTCAAGTCTTTTCTATGTGCCCCACTCTCTGCGTTTTCCCCTAGTTGAGATATTCCTCTTATTCTGGCTCCTTCACTATGCATGCCAGCTCAAGGCCCCTTTCATGGTATTCCCATGCAATGTTATTTGTGGGCATTTTATCTACACATATAGGAAGCCCATGACCATCTAATTAACATTCAAGCAGACCTAGTTTACCAGTGTATAGGGCACATTGGTAGCCACTCCTGAATTGTCATCACTGTGTATGGGTGAAATATTTGTGTTAGTTGCAGAAATAAAACTTTGGATATTAACTTCTTCCAGCAATCAAATGGCATTTCAATCTAAGGCCAGAAGAAAAAATGCAGAGGTAAGAACGTAAGATGCAGTTTCTGGTTTTTAAGAGCGGGGTATGACTCTGATGTGCTACTATGCTTTTGTGAAATGATACACAGATTTCCTTGAAGTGTGCTTTGCTTATTTAGAGATGGTTTGGTCTGAAGGATTATTGTTGTTATTCATTATGTATTAACTGCTCTTCTAAATAGTAGAGTCATTTTATTTTCTTAATTAAAGGTCCGCACCTGAGTTTTGTAGGAAGCTGGCTCTTTAAATAATGTACCAAAAAAAAGGTACACTGTGTAAAGAGTCCAGGCAAACCTCAAAGGAATTAGAGGCACAAATGACACCCCAAATGCTCTCTTTTGTGGTAATGTGGGCTAGAAGTTAGACATATCAGAGGGGAGTGCTAAGCATTTATTGCACACACAAAGGCAGTGAGACACACACCCAATAAAGAATCCAAAAATGTATAAAAATAATGCATACTTTTATAAGAATTGAGATAGCAAAATCAACGGAATCAGGTAAGTACTTTTCGAGGTATACATTTTTACAGTTTTCAAAAGCTGACAGTGCAATTTTTGGTAGCGGTAATGTTATCCTATGAATAAAAACATGTAATGCATTTGAGCACTTAACAGTGACTTACAGGACTGTTCTCTGGGACTTGAGGCGAGTATGGCGCAAGGTCCACGGCCGCACCAACAGTTCACCCTAGGTGGCTCTGGGGTTTCTGGATGCAGAGGAGTGTTACGGCATCGGGTGTCCTATTCACTTCAATGGGGAACAGTCTGGTTGGAAAGAGATTGCAAGCTGGGACTGGGGGACCAGTCTGGGGGAACCCACAGGGGGGCTCGACCCTTGAGATTCTTGATAACGGCAAAATAGCAGTGGTCCACTTCTCATGCTGCGGGGCTCGGGTGCAGTGGTGTCTTTTGGCATTAGGTTCAATGTTTGAGTCTCTAGCGGTTGGAGGGCCTGAAGAAAGAGGCTGCACGAGGCAACTGGAAGTCTAGTCTTGGCAAACCCAAAGATGGGCTTAGCCTCAGAGGGTCTCGGGACCCTGTTAGCACCTTCACCTCCTTCAGAATCAGACTGTGGGGAAAGGGTGAGGAGGTGCTTTGAGGCGTTGGGTGGCGGTGGTCAGAGGCTTTCTCTGTGCCTTGGTTTCTACTGAAGAGGTGCAAACAGTACAGCTGGACCACTCACAATGTGCATCTCATTGTCCCTGAAGTCCCTTGATGTGCTGGTCAGGCTTCCTCAACATTGGAGTCCGGACTGGACACAACAAATCTTGGCTGTAGCAAGGGGTCTGGTACCCCAGGTATTAGCACTGCGCCGCTCCAGTCAGTTCTGGCTTGCTCACACTTGGAGGGAGGATGGATCTTACATGTAGGAGCACATTGACCTCTTCCTGGGAGGCTGCAGCGTTGGTAGTCCTGGTACATGGCAAGATGGTAAACCGGATGTGGCTTCTTTGGTGGCTGCAGATGAAGGAGTAGCACCTCTACTCCAAGGGAGTTTCTCTGGTGAGTGGCGAAGCACTGGCAAGCCCTCCAGGTTTCTTGGAGTCTGCACAGTGGCAGGATGAGTCAGGTTCTCCATGAGTGACAGGTACCACAGACAGGACAGCATGGTTAGTGCCAGGTCAGTAGTTGCTCCTTTGTTCATGGGTCAGCCCATCTTCTTTGTCCACTTCTTTATTTTGTCCAGTGAAGTTTAAAATTCTGGTATTAGAGGGTCCACTAAATACACCATTTAGGGACGTTAAGGGGAGTGAGTCATTTAGTTAATGGCTACTACCAATGGGCTACCTACCCTTGAGGTCACTATGCCCCTTAAATAACCACTTCTTTTGGGGAAGAGGTCATCATTCTGTCCCAGAATTCCTAATTCCACCACACACAAGATGGTGCAATTTCTAAATTTGTATTCACTTGAAGCTGATCACCCCAGAGGTGATCAGCCTGGCAGTGCAGCACACCTCCTACATAGCTAATGTTCCCACCTGTCCTGGTGACAGATGGGCCCAGGGAAGGCGATGGCATTTACCCTATCTGGGGAAGCCTTGGTTCAGATATAAAAGGCAGCAGGGGCATTTGAGGCCTCCTGCCTTTATATGCTGATATACCAGCAATCCTGGAGAAGGAGGTGATAACACCTGCCTCCAGAGCAGGCATTGTTCCTGACCACCTAAGAGCTAGGGCTCTTACCCCTGGGGTCAGAAATTAATCTGTGGTGGCAGACTAGACATCACCAGTCAGCCAGGGCCGGTAGTTTACATGGGGTAGCTTTAAGGTATGTATTAATAAATCCATCACTGTAATCAGTGTGGATCTATTAATAAGAGGTGTTTGATACCAAACACCATTGGTTTCAGTGAGGCCATTATGTAGCTGAGAAAGTAGGTTTGACCAGTGCCCAGTACATGCCTTAAGATGGCTTCCCTTTTTACTTGTACTGAAAGTAATTGAACTGGTCAGCACAAAGCCATATCAACTCATGCAGATATTTTCTCACATGTAATTTAGTGCACCCTGCCTTAGGGCTTTAAGTCCTACTGTACGGGTGACTTACAAATATTACATGCAGTGTTAGGGGGACCATGTCGTGTTTTCACTTTTTGAAGCACCTTGTCTTGACGCCTGCAGTGTCAGCCTGTATGAGTTTGGTGCTGGGTCCCTTAAAATGTCACAAGGTATGCTGCAGCTCTTAGGGACCCTCTTTAGTACCTAGGTCCTAGGTACCAGAGATGCCACTTACTAAGGACTTACAGAGGTGCTAAATGCCTAGTCACTCGGGGATCAAGTAATAAGTTGTAATTTCTAATTTCTAATTTAAAACACTTGTAGAGCGCGGCGTACACCTTGCGGTTTCTTGGCGCTGGAGGTTCAGTAACTGAGGAGGAAAGACCATGGAAGGGTGGAGTAAGTATTAGGCGGGGAAAGCCTGGCTGAAGAGGAAAGTTTTCAGGTCTCTACGGAAGGAGAGATACTGAGTTGCAGAACGGAGATTGTCTGGAAGTGAGTTCCAGAAAGTAGGGGCCAGAGTTGAGAAGTTAGAACCGCCCCACTTTTTGCGTGAGAAGCGGGGGATCTGGAGAAGGGACTTGGAGGAAGACCGGAGGTTTCTAGCGGGGACATAGGGTTTAATTAGTGAGGCGATGAAAGCGGGGGCAGTGCCCTGGCGGGCCTGAAAAACCATGCATCCGATCTTGAAAAGGGAGCGTTGTTTCACGGGGAGCCAGTGAAGCTCTTTTAGAAGGGGGGTGGAGTGGTGATAGCGTGGAAGGCCGTATATCAGCCTGGCCGCCTGGTTCTGGATGGTTTGGAGTCTACGCAGGCTGTACGCTGGGATGCCATGATAGAGGGCGTTGGCGTAGTCCAATCGTGAGATTACCAGGGCGGCTATGATGATCTTAAGTGCCTGGGGAGAGAAGAAGCGGGAGACAGAGCGGATAGTTCGGAGAGTGAGGAAACAGGAGGAAACCACGGAACTGATTTGTGAGTGAAGAGTGAGCTGATTATTCATTTTAACACCCAGTGTTTTGACCACGGTGGAAGGGGATGGTGCCGGGCCAAGAGAGGGGGGCCAGAAAAGAGAGTTCCAGGGGCTGGATGAACCACCAGTGAGAACCAGCTCGGTCTTGTCAGGGTTCAGTTTAAGATGGTTGTGGTTCATCCAGTCCCTGATGAATGTCATAGTTGACTGGAAATTAGAGACCGAGAGAGGAGAGGGGGACAGATCAAAGATGAGCTGGAGGTCATCCGCGTAGTTGTAAACAGTGACCTCCAGCTGCTGGAGTGCATAGATAAGAGGAAAGATATAGAGATTAAAGAGTAAGGGAGAGAGAGAGGAGCCCTGGGGAACACCGCAAGTGACAGGGAGAGGGGTGGAGGTGAAATCGCCTAGTCGGACCGCCTGAGTGCGGTCCCTCAGAAAGGAGGAGAGCCAGACCAGAGCTGATCCCCCGATGCCGGCCGCCTTGACACGGGCGAGTAAGATGGTATGGTCCACCGTGTCAAAGGCGGCGGAGAGATCAAGGAGGACCAGTGCCTGGTGGTTGTTGTCATCCATACCCTTTCTGAGGTTGTCTAGGACTGAGACTACGACCGATTCGGTCGAATGCCTGGGGCGGAATCCTGCCTGGCGAGGGGCCAGCCCCCCATTCGCCTCAATGTGAGCGCTCAATACCGCGGTGACATGGCGTTCCATCACCTTGCCCAGGAAGGGCAGCAGGGAGATGGGGCGAAAGTTAGCCGAGATGGAAGGGTCCGCGCCGGGTTTCTTCAGCAGAGGCACTATGGTGGCGGCCTTTAGTGCAGGGGTCACAACACCCTGAGCCAAGGAGCTGTTAAGGAAGGCGATAGGGGGATCAGGGATTGTATTGTTTTTGGGAAAGAACACTGGCCCTAGGGACTTGGTTAGCAGGAGCCCATTGCACTTCAGTCAAAATTGCATCAAATACCAGGCAAAAAGGGGGGTGGACTACTACAATAAAATACTATTTTCCCACAGGTATAGGTATATACAGCTCAAATACATTTTTCTTTTTCAAGACCCGATTTTTGGAGGCGATAGGTTATTGGAGAATTTAAATAGTGACTATCATTGTTTTTAGGGTAGATAATAATGTAAAAATCTGCACATGGGAGAGATCAAACTAACAGGAGGTTAAACTGTCTGTATGGTTAAGGCGCAATGCTTGAAAGGTTTCACATGTGGCCTTTGAGCATGAGGCTGTATTTTGCGGAACAGGGTGGGAAAATGCTTTACAGGGTTTGAGTAGTATACAATAATTTGATTGTAATAAAGACATTTAATATTTGATCAACAAGTTAAGAGTGCAATGGCCTTCTTTTCAGGGGGCACAAATATGCTTGACACAAGAGTGTGGTGCATGTGGTGGTGGCCTTCCAGATCTATGTTAAAAATGTCAGTGATAATTTACAACATCCCCCGACAACGCCTTCCCAT
The DNA here is from genome assembly GCF_964263255.1 of Lissotriton vulgaris. Classification (NCBI taxonomy): domain Eukaryota; kingdom Metazoa; phylum Chordata; class Amphibia; order Caudata; family Salamandridae; genus Lissotriton; species Lissotriton vulgaris. The sequence continues at coordinate 723,676,057 of NC_141691.1, forward strand.
CCATACCAACGCCAATGGCAGCTGGCGTCCTCCACGGAAATTACGCCCACACAGTGCAACCGCCTGTGGCAAGACATCCCTAAGGTCTATAGTAGTATCCCGCAGAGGGAAAATGCATACAAAATTATGACACAATGGTAATACACACCCGCTCGATTGCACAAGATGTTCCCCGCCTCTTCCCTTTTGTGCTGGTGGTGTTCGACTGCATCTGGGGATTTCCTACACATTAGGTGGGCTTGCCCACTCCTGGCCCTGTTCTGGAAGGAGGTCCTTAGCCATATTAAAAGGGTATTGGGTTTCCCCCTGCCGGATTCCACAAGCACGATCCTTTTGGGCATCAAGCATGCCAGCTTAAAGGTGCTCACCCGCAGTGATTGGACTATAGCGCTTCACATGCTTTGAGCTGCTAAGCAACTTATAGCGTTATACTCGAAGAAAGAGGAGACCCCCCAATGGTATGTGCGATTATGGCATGTCATAACCATGGAACTCTTTACAGCGAGGCTGCAAGCGCGCGACACCTGCTTCACGGCTGTTTGGCAACTCCTGATTAAATACCTCTGGGCAATAGAGCATGCACGTTACATGCCCACTAAGCTTAGGGCGCTACGACTCTTCGAAGATACTATACTGCTGCCTGCTCCCAGCAGATTGCTCCCGCAGCAAGATCAACTAGGCGCGTAACCTTCCTTAATAAGGGATAGGACTTTCACTAATGAGTGCAGCTGAACACTTCCCCTGCCTGCCCACACCATTCTTACTCTTACTGCTATCTATCTTCTCTCCTACTCCCTCTCTCTGACGTCTCTTTGACGTCTCCCTGTCCACTCATCACTGTTCGCCTTCTTTCGGGCTCTTGCCCGTGATCTCAAGTTGCCGTTCTTCAAAAGTCCTGTAAAATCCCACAATAAATCAATATTGCACTTTATAATGTACCACGCGGCCAGCCCCACGAGGTTGTAGGTGACATGCTGTGTTCAAAATTACCTTCTTGTTGCTTCTTTATTTTCCTAGAGACACTCCTGCAAAACGCAGCTGGCACTAAATAGGGTTGTAGGCCTGACGCTGTGTACATCTGGGCCTATGTTCTATTCTTGATTCGAAAATAAAACAGATTTTCAACAAAAAAAATTCTGTGATAATTTGCTGATGTGGGGGGAATGTAAAGAGGTTGAAAATCCATACTAGTCAGAGGAAATATTGATCTTAACACCTTCAGCGCGGCGCGAATTCTCGCGCTGTGCTGAAGGTTCTAATGAGCCAAGGGCTCATGACGGAAGAGTTCCGCCATGAGCACAGCTCAACCGATGCTCATGACAGAACCGTTCCGTCATGAGCGTCGAAGGGGTTAATGAGAAGAGTGCTTAAATGACCAAAAACAAAACACAAACAGATGAAAAATAGGTAGCATTTTTTACAATAAGACTACATTTATCCAGGCTGATTTAATGAGTAATTCACCTTTATGTCCTCCATGTTCTTGGACATTTCATTCAGGAATTTATAATAATCCCCACCTCTGGTGAGAAGTTCTATGTAACGACTCTGAATGTCTGCAGCCTGAAGGAAGAAAAATGCAAAGGAGTCAAAATATACTTCTTAAAAATAGAAATACAACATTTTTCAAAGTGAAACAATGAGAAAGATGGATGGATAAAAGGCAAAATATATATTAATAACAGATCATTTACTTGAGGAGCATGGTTAATTTAAGTTTATTCAAACCATAGCCAAATTGCATGTGTACTTTAAAAAAACAAACTCCACCAAACACACTTCACAACAGGTTACATAGTAGTATACACAAAGATACAGTTCATAGGTATTACATTAGAAACACATAAGAATTCTGGGTCACCCAGTCAATGTTTGCAGCACTGCTAATGGGTACCATACATATCTCAAACAGCCTTAAGTTTTGACTGCACAAGTGAAATGTCCTGTCATTTCAAAATCTCACATTGTTTTATTAGAGTGACACACAATGTTGAAGAGAAGGTTTATATATTCTAAATCTACTGTACACGACTGCATTGCTGATTGTACGAGATTCATCTTGTCCCCAGAATTTACTATGCGAGGACCATGTACACCCTCTCGAATTTTATATCTGTATTGGGCTATATTAGCCAATATAGAGCAAGGATCATTATATTTTACCAAAACCTGTTCTGCTCAGATGTGGGTTGCACATTGATTTCACCAATACCTTACTCATTGTTCTGATGAATTCCCTTTCCTTTGCCTGGGTTTTTACCAAAACCCATTTAGGATTGGTACAACAAACCACTTACGGGTCTTTGAAAGTGAAGTGAAATGATTACAATTATGGCCAGCAAAGGTTCCCCCATCCCCGTAAATGCTTATATGCAAAGGGCAACAAGAAGAAGAACCTCCACAATACCAGCTCACTTGGTAAACCAAAGGGGTTTTAGTTCATATGAGTGGCTTAAGTCCCGATTTAGATCTAGGCTGATGGGTTACTCTGTCACAACAATGACAAAGATCCTGTCCGCCGAACTATAAATTCCATTATATCCAATTGGACTGATATTTCAGTGGGCGGGATATCAGTCATCCTTGTGATGAAGTTACCCGTCCACTGATACCTAATACAGGCCCTTAGTCTCTGGCTAGTGGGTGGTCATGAATCTTACTGCATCACCTACTATCTATCTGACCAATCTTCTCTAATCTCTACACAAAACTATCTATTGATCGTCAACTCCACTTTGACTAGTAGACTAATGTTCTGGATTCTTCTATAGAGAATCTTCACAGCCATGTGGAATTTCCTGTATCTCTGGAAGGTAGTAGAACAAAACCCTGGGGAGAGGGGGTGAGCTACAATGGAAATTGAATCTATATACTTGGCGAAATTCATATCGAGGAGGAGGCATTCCCTATAGCCGGACACCCTTGCATAACTCTGACATGCCATTAAAAACAAGGGATGGTGTAAGAGGCATTTTCAGAATCTGTGCCCAATGTAAATCAAAAGCCCTCTGCCATTTACTGCATTTCAGTTAGTGTTTCCCAGGAAGGACACATCATGTCTCGATTAGGAACTTAACAGTTATCGAAAGGGGGCCAAGGCCCACCAATCATTCTACCTACGCAGGCATTCTTCAGTTTTCTGTTCTTAGAGCGACCCTCTCAAGCCCACCTAAGAAACTATGGAGATCTTTTTTCATGAAGATGCTAGTCAATGTCCTAAATACATTCTTGTTCCACTAGAAAACTCAACTTTCATTTTGCAATTATTCATTTGGGCTGTAGACCTTTAAAAGTTAGTGTCACACTTTTACAAATTTGCCAAAATACATTGAAAACTAGAACCCTGGTTTGTTTTGAATTATTATTCTCTAATTTCAAGGGTTTTTTTCCCGTGGACCATCATGTAACCTATTTGCAAGAAAAATAATAAGCATGTTGTGTTAGGAGCTTTTGCTCAATTTTTCGAGCTTTTTGACTATTGAGTAGAACTCTCATGTGAAAGGGGCAAAGCAAATGGTAGATCCTTTATCACCCTCAGCCTCACATATATAAGTTATTACAGAATTCTGCAGAGGTGCAATTTTCCTCACAAGGAAATCAGAAGGGGAACTGCTAGCACATATGCTAGCATTTCTTTTTATTCCCATGGCCTCCCTGTAAAGGCTGAACAATGGTAGACCTGATGCCATGTATTGCTTGGTAGAAGAAGCCTGCCTTATACTCCTGCTTGAATATTGTTGACCGCTATGATAAAAGAAAAGTCGATTCAATCCAAGCCTAAGTATATCGTGGACCAGTTACTAACATATACTTTGGGGGCATGAGTATTTCTAGAAGGATGAATAGAAAAATGTGATCCTTTCAGTTTTCGTGGGCTTGGCCATGATGCTATCAATTCAATTAGAATTTAGGACATTTCTCAAACTACTTACAACTGTATCATCATTAGGAAACGATAATGTCACACTTATTCCTCATACCGTTGTCACTACAAGCCAGGCTATCACAATAAAACTTCCCAAATTTAAGCATGGCCAACCTCAGCATAAAGAGCACCGTCGTACCTCTTGTAATACAGTTCCTGATGGCGACTGGACCATTGTCCTTTTTATTGGTATGTTTAGCAAAGTTTCAAGGCCCGAACTATAGGATGCCAGCTGGAGTTCATAATCCTGAAAATCAAAACACACAAAATATGTTAATAAATATTGAGATGGAATTAAAAGTAGAACAAAGGATGTTGAAAATGTCAAAAGCAGATGCGCATATTGACCTGGGTGAGTAATCATATTGTCACAGAAATATCAACAGCCCCCTTGTAGCTATGCCTGGGACAGAAGCTGCATCACCCATCAGTAAAAACAAAATTTCAACTTCAGCGAGTACAAGGGTGGGGTACATAGTAGTAGAGGGGAGCCTGATGAGGAGAGAGACGCATGGGTTGTCACTATTCTGTTTCTCTTTCCATTAATGCTCTTAGTTCTATGCTGGGACACTGCATAAAGCTGTGACCTGCCAAGTACTTGAAAACACGAAATTGAAGGTGGTAATCATACTTGAAAACGAAAAAAGTATTGTACAAAGGACTGCCTCCCGCAGACTGCGCAATTACCAACAACCCTTAAGGAACCAATCACATCATGGGACTAAAAGTGTAAATACAACAGTGATCTACAGAAAATCACTACAAGTAAGTTTATCAACACATGAAACCTGAATCCTTATGGCATTTACTAACTGTTCCACAGTGGATGGAGCACATACAAATAGCATGATCTATACTAAAAGGTTAAACAACTTGTTGGTTACATCAGCAATACACACTAGGGCATGACCAGAAATCATGTACAGTGTTAACCACTCATACAAACTCAGCTCTGAGAACAAAAGCAATTCTTGTTAAGTGAATGTGTGTAACTCATACATTACCGCATCACAAAACAGAGGCAAAGGCTACAAACTATGTTAGATATATAGGAGTATTACTTAAAATACACTGTCTTTGGTTATAGCCCTTGTAAATGTATGTCAAAGATACGTTCAATATCCTTTCAATGGGTAGAACACTACAAAACCTCGGAGGAGCACTAAAAACCTTGCATAAGGAAAGGTTAAGATGATAATTATAATAAAAGAGCTATTCTACATTCATATAAAAACTGATGGCATCCCAGAAAAAGCAATGGAATTCTTCAGGTAAGATATCAATTCAACTTTGACATCACCGCCATGTACTGCTTCTTGCCACACACATCATAACGTCCAATCATTAATGATATTACAAGACATCACCTTTGGATTTACTCACTGAAAACTTTAGAAACTATCTTTCTGTACCTTGATCGATGATGCACACTGCTCTGCTGTCTTCTGAACCTCTTCGACATCGTCTCGTTTACCATTTATTTCTGCATTCAAGATCTATTCAGGAAAAGGAGATCCTCATGATTATGTCTAGATTATGTATAAAATATTGTACTTTTTACTTTTCAAATCAGTGCAGCGAAGCCACTTCATCAGACAGATGCATTGACTTTGCTCTTCAAATTATTTACAATTTTGTAAAAGACAACATGCTTTTTGTATACATCCCTTGCAACAGATTTTCTATTCGGTAATCAATGTATCAAAGTTTGAATTATTAAAAAGATAGATGGGTGTTGAGTACAGGTTGCACACAGATGTTAGAAATATATGCTTACCTCTCTTAGCATTAGTGACACGGCAGGCCTCGCTTTATTCCATTCCTCTATAGATTTTCTATACTAAATATTACATTTTCAACTACATTGCAGAGAGCTATGTGGTAGAGATATAAATGCCTTAAGGCTCACTCCCTGCACAGAGTCACTTGGTGGCTCTAAGCCATTCATAAAAATACAAACAGAAGATCTACATTCATTATCTTTAAAAGACTCAACAACTACAGTTTTAAAGTTCTTTTACAAGCTCCACACTGCATACCTTCTGCTCATTTAAGTATCTGGAAACTGTATTAGAATCAACCAACTTTGTAGATTCTATGACATCTTGTCGATGCTTTGTGTCACCAATCCATCTACTGAGTCCTTGCCAGAGTTGCCTGTAATTTCTCAACTGCTTGCCCTGCTTTTCCAGCTCCCAAGATCTACAAAAAGACATTACCACATTATGTTAATATCCCTGCAAAGGTATCATAGAATGCATCAAAGTAATGATTTCTCCTACTGATATAATAAAAAGAAAATTCAATTGGTATAAACTAAGAAGCAGTTCAAAACATCATAGTCCTTTGATGGCCAAAATATTGTGTCACCTCTTCTGGCACATGTCACGTATGCAGAGTGAGCAAAGACAATTTGAAGTACAAATTGACAGCCAGAGGCCAAAGAGAACCTGTAGCCAGAATTAAAAAAAACACAGTCCCATTGCTCATTGACCAAAGATAAACATAACAAACACAAGGAGAGGATGAAGGGAGCGCTGAAACTTTTCAGACATTCACCTCCAGTCACAGATCTGGGTTAAATCCATCATCGTTCTTTATCTCACTTTGTCACTTCAGTTCAGACCCAGCTATATGCAAATCCGTCTTGACCCTGTGCCTCATGGGAACTGTCCAGCCCAAACTGTCAATACAGGTCTTCCCTGAACCGGAAACAAGCATCCTTGGAACGGTTTCAGGGTAACACCCCTTATCAGCCAGGCTAGCTGGAATCCAGTGGAATTGAGAGCCCCGTCCATGATATCCTTGTGTTTGCTGTGTTCGCCCTAAGTAGGGAGGGTATGCCAAGACGTGGGTCCCTTGCTCACTTTGCCACTGCGTTCAAGGTAGCCTGGCTGATGAGGGGTGCTACCCCGAAACCAGTCCCAGGATGCTTGTGTTCAGTCCAGATCTGAGACTGGGGTTGAGTGTCTGAAAAGTTTCGGCACTCCGTTCATCATCCTCTTGTGTTTGCAAAGATAAACATAGGCAAACAGCTTCACAAGGCTTCCATTAGCCACCGGAAAGTAATCCTAGTTGTGGCGGCCCTTCTGTAGTATAATTGAGAAACAAGGATAGCATATTCAGGAGGAGGCTAATGGTAGGCATATTTTTTCCCACCGACTCTACAGCCTAATCTCGAGAACACATAATAGTAGAAAATTGCCAGAATCAAAATTTTTACTATAATTAATGTACAACAGTTTTCTCACATACCTGTCATCTATTTCTTTATCAATCCTTTGCCAGCGATCATTTAGTTGGGTTACTTTGTCACTAAATTTGGAAATGTCCACATCGCAATTTGAAAAGGACTGTGCAATCTTGTTGTTAATTTGCATTGTGTTCTGAAGCTCAGTTTCCATGTTTCGCAGCAATGCTTTCTTTTGTTCCAATTCAATTTTCATTTTCTAGCAAAGAAAAATAACAACTATATTTAGCCCCTAGGAAGACAATTCGTATAGATGGTATTGCTAGTGTACATGACATAACTTCTAGCATGAAACAATTTAGTGAACAATAAAAAAGAGAGCATGATTCAAAATATACACATAAAACTGTATTAGGGCCCTTGCAATCTAGATGCTAATGCAGTTTTCTTCCCAAAGTTAAAATATGTGGTAAAACGCATTTGACAATTTGCAATTTAGTCCACTGAAAGAGCTGGCCTGCTTGCTGAGTGACTAGGAGCTTAGACTTTAAGACAGCTCAAACTTTTTCAAATGAAGCTTAAAGCACTGATATGCACTGGGTCCCTACTAACCAGACATCAGTGCCAGTGCTCGTTCCCTCCAACAATGTTCTAAATGTAATACAATTGGCACACACGGTGGCACCCCTTAAAGTTGTTAGTAAGTGGTACCCTTTGGTATCTAGGGAATGGGTACCAAAGAGGGTCCCTAAGGGCTCCAGAATGTATTATGCCACCCACATACAAATTGCATGCAGCCTGCCATTGCTGACTGTGTGTCATGGAGCAAACCATGAATGAAAACATGACATGGCACACTTCCTGTGTGCCATGCCAAAGTCACTGAATGTACTATATGTAAGTCACCCCTACAGCAGGGCTTGTAGCCCTAAGGCAGAGTGCATTATATTACATACATGGGCATATTTGCATGAGCAGATAAGCCCCTGTGCTTTTTAGCTCAATTACTAGAGGGTGCAAGTGAACAGGGAAGTCATCTTAAGCAGTACTTAATTTGAACCAGTGGTTTCTAGTGCTTGGCACTGGCACCTAATAGTCAACACCAGTACTTGTGACAGTCTGCCACAAGGTGGCACTGTCTGGCTAATTTAGAGATGACCACACCAACAGGTAATTATTCATTCAATTTACATTAGAAATGACTATTACCTTCTGCCAAAGCCATTCTTATAGCTTTGGAGGCTTGAAATAGTCTGAATTGTCACGCTTGTAGGGGTGGAATGGTTAGAAGTTGTGTTGTTACTAAGATTAGCAGCGCTGTCAGGGGCAATGGGTGATGTTAGCTGCATTGGCCTCCTGACAAAAGCCCTGGCACGTACTATTATTTTTCAAACAAATTAAGCACTGATCTTAAGTATCTTTACTAGTCACCAGTCATGATGAGTTCCCCAGCTATATGATGGATTCACTGAAAACTATGGTGTTTGATATGAAACACCTTGTCTTAGTAAATCTGTACCCTTCAAAGTACAAGATTTGTTATGACATGCCCCCAAAAGGCACCTTAGAAGTGGCCCAGAAAAACATACCACTATCTAATGTGCCGACTGACTGCTATCATCCAGCCTGTCACCACAGACATGTTTCTGACCCCCTGCAGGTGAGAGCCCACACTCTCTGAAGCCAGAAACCACGCCTGCTCCGGAGAAAAGTGTTAACCCCTCCTCCAGCAGGATGGCTAGTGATTTAACATATCAGTGCCAGGGGGCTTCAAAGCTCCTAATTCTTTTGATTAGGGACCTCAGCTTCCTCCAGACCTGGGAGATGCCACCACCTGCCCTGATGCTTATTTGGCACCAGGACATGTGGGAAATTAGCTATACAAGTAGAAGTGTTGCCCTACCAGGCCAGTCACACCTCTAAGGTGGGATGCCCTATGTACTCCACAAAAGATGGATGCCACCATCTTGTTTTTGGTGAAATTTGAAACTCTGGCACAGGGTAATGCCCACTCCCCAAAGGACGGGGTCAAATAGGGGGTGTAGTGACCCCAAGGGTAAGAAGCTTATTGGCTACTACCGTTCACTCCCCTAAATGCCCCTAAATTCAGTTTTTAGGTGGCCCCCTGACACCAGGAACTTAGATTCACCTGACTAAAGAATAAGAATGACAAATAAGAACCAACGAATGCAACAACTCAGGCCTAGCTTTGGACATGGCACCAAACCCGAGGAAGAGGTCACCATGCTTCAGGAGGTCAGATCCACTTCCTTGCAAGTTTGGAGATGCCAGGACCCCCTTTAGCTGCCCTACACCAATACAATGGGTACAGGAGCCATTGAAGCAGCCAAGGCTTATTCAGTGTCAAGCCCCGACAGCAACACCGCCAAGACCGACCTACCAATGTGGGATGTCATCACCAGCAAGGCAATCATTGAGAATGGTACAGCTGTCCTGTTTTGTTCCCATCTCGCAATTGACCTAACAAGTGAGAGCCTCCAACGCAAGTGACCCACCTGACAAAACATTTCTACACCCGAGCACCACAGCCCTAATGCCAGCCTACCGAAGGTGCACCCTTGCTCCAGAGATTCTCAAGAACCAAGCCCCCCTTTGGGTTTCGAAGGGCTTGTCCCCAAACTCCACTTGCAGTTTTTCAACTTACAGGTCTCTCCATAGACTTCAACGGTTGCGTTCGAGGCTACCTTTGTGACCAGCACCTCTACACTCCAGGGCAGGTAAGCCGATACTGCTGGTGGTTCTAAGGACTTTGGCCCCTACTTGCCTTAAGTCCAGAAGATCAGTCCTGTAAATCATTTGCAAGTGAACCTATGCAGTGTATGTTTTTCCCAAAGGATAACATCACTGTATTCAAGGCTAATGCCTCACATCTAAGAGCTGTATTTTCAATGTTTTTTTAAAATCGCTAACTCAACAAGCATTTGCAATGCAGTAGGTCTCGCATTAGGAAAGTTTGAGCTATTGGTCTTGTAAATGACAATTTTTTTATTTATGTGTTGGTTTTGAGATTTGCTAAATTAATAGCTTTGTCATTTACAATGCCAATAGTTATAACTTTCGCAAATGTGACACCAATAACCTGGGATTACGCTGAGTGATGCTGTGGTGGTGCTGAGTGGTGCTGTGGTGGTGCTGAGTGATGCTGTGGTGGTGCTGAGTGATGCTGTGGTGGTGCTGAGTGGTGCGGAGTGATGCTGATTGGTGCTGTGGTGGTGCTGAGTGATGCTGTGGTGGTGCTGAGTGGTGCTGTCCTGGTGCTGAGTGGTGCTGTGATGGTGCTGAGTGGTGCTGTGGTGGTGCTGAGTGATGCTGGGTTGGCGCTGAGTGATGCTGTGGTGGTGCTGAGTGATGCTGTGGTGGTGCTGAGTGGTGTTGTGGTGGTGCTGAGTGATGCTGTGGTGGTGCTGAGTGGTGCTGTGGTGGTGCTGAGTGGTGCTGGGGTGGCGCTGAGTGATGTTGTGGTGGTGCTGAGTGGTGCTGTGATGGTGCTGAGTGATGCTGTGGTGGTGCTGAGTGATGCTGTGGTGGTGCTGAGTGGTGCTGAGAGGTGCTATGGTGGTGCTGAGTGATGCTGTGGTGGTGCTGTGGTTGTGCTGAGTGGTGCTGTGGTGGTGCTGAGTGGTGCTGAGTGATGCTGTGGTGGTGCTGAGTGGTGCTGAGGTGCTGCTGAGTGATGCTGTGGTGCTGCTGAGTGATGCTGTGGTAGCGCTGAGTGATGCTGGGGTGGAGCTGAGTAATGCTGGGGTGGCACTGAGTGATGCTGTGGTGGTGCAGAGTGGTGCTGAGTGGTGCTGTGGTGGTGCTGAGTGATGCTGGAGTGGCGCTGAGTGATGCTGTGGTGGTGATGAGTGGTGCTGAGTGATAATGTGGTGGTGCTGAGTGATGCTGTGGTAGTGCTGAGTGATGCTGTGGTAGTGCTGAGTGGTGCTGTGGTGATGCTGAGTGATAATGTGGTGTTGCTGAGTGGGGCTGCTGTGGCACTGAGTGATGCTGGGGTGGCGCTGAGATGTTGTGGTGTTGCCGAGTGGTGCTGTGGTGGCACTGAGTGATGCTGGGGTGGTGCTGAGGGATGCTGTGGTGGTGCTGAGTGGTTCTGTGGTAGCGCTGAGTAATGCTGGGGTGGCGCTGAGTGATGCTATGGTGGTGCTGAGTGATGCTATGGTGGTGCTGAGTGATTCTGGGGTGGCACTGAGTGATGCTGTGGTGGTGCTAAGTGATGCTGTGGTGGTGCTGAGTGGCGCTGCAGTGGTGCTGAGTGATGCTGCGGTGATGCTGAGTGATGCTGTGGTGGTGCTGAGTGGTGCTGTGGTGGTGTTGAGTGATGCTGTGGTGGCGCTGAGTGATGCTGGGGTGGCACTGAGTGATGCTGTGGTGGTGCTGAGTGGTGCTGTGGTGGTGCTGCTGAGTGCTGCTGTGGTGATGCTGAGTGGTGCTGTGGTGATGCTGAGTGGTGTTGTGGTGGTGCTGAATGATAATGTGGTGGTGCTGAGTGATAATGTAGTGGTGCTGAGTGATAATGTGGTGGTGCTTAGTGGTGCTGTGGTGGTGCTGAGTGATAATGTGGTGGTGCTGAGTGATAATGTGGTGGCGCTGAGTGATGCTGTGGTGGCGCTGAGTGATGCTGGGGTGGCACTGAGTGATGCTGGGGTGGCACTGAGTGATGCCGTGGTGGTGCTGAGTGGTGCTGTGTTGGTGCTGAGTGGTGCTGTGGTGGTGCTGAGTGATACTGTGGTGGTGCTGAGTGATAATGTGGTGTTGCTGAGTGATGCTGAGGTGGCACTGAGTGATGCTGTGGTGATGCTGAGTGGTGTTGTGGTGATGCGGAGTGGTGCTGTTGTGGTGCTGAGTGATGCTGGGGTGGTGCTGAGTGATGCTGGGGTGGCGCTGAGTGCTGCTGTGGTGGTGCTGAGTGATGCTGTGGTGGTGCTGAGTGATGCTGTGGTGGTGCTGAGTGGTGCTGTGATGGTGCTGAGAGGTGCTATGGTGGTGCTGAGTGATGCTGTGGTGGTGCTGTGGTTGTGCTGAGTGGTGCTGTGGTGGTGCTGAGTGGTGCTGAGTGGTGCTGTGGTGGTGCTGAGTGGTGCTGAGGTGCTGCTGAGTGATGCTGTGGTGCTGCTGAGTGATGCTGTGGTAGCGCTGAGTGATGCTGGGGTGGAGCTGAGTAATGCTGGGGTGGCACTGAGTGATGCTGTGGTGGTGCAGAGTGGTGCTGGAGTGGCGCTGAGTGATGCTGTGGTGGTGATGAGTGGTGCTGAGTGATAATGTGGTGGTGCTGAGTGATGCTGTGGTAGTGCTGAGTGATGCTGTGGTAGTGCTGAGTGGTGCTGTGGTGATGCTGAGTGATAATGTGGTGTTGCTGAGTGGGGCTGTTGTGGCACTGAGTGATGCTGTGGTGGCGCGGAGATGCTGTGGTGTTGCTGAGTGGTGCTGTGGTGGCACTGAGTGATGCTGGGGTGGCGCTGAGGGATGCTGTGGTGGTGCTGAGTGGTTCTGTGGTAGCGCTGAGTGATGCTGGGGTGGCGCTGAGTGGTGCTGAGTGGTGCTGTGGTGGTGCTGAGTGGTGCTGAGGTGCTGCTGAGTGATGCTGTGGTGCTGCTGAGTGATGCTGTGGTAGCGCTGAGTGATGCTGGGGTGGAGCTGAGTAATGCTGGGGTGGCACTGAGTGATGCTGTGGTGGTGCAGAGTGGTGCTGGAGTGGCGCTGAGTGATGCTGTGGTGGTGATGAGTGGTGCTGAGTGATAATGTGGTGGTGCTGAGTGATGCTGTGGTAGTGCTGAGTGATGCTGTGGTAGTGCTGAGTGGTGCTGTGGTGATGCTGAGTGATAATGTGGTGTTGCTGAGTGGGGCTGTTGTGGCACTGAGTGATGCTGTGGTGGCGCTGAGATGCTGTGGTGTTGCTGAGTGGTGCTGTGGTGGCACTGAGTGATGCTGGGGTGGCGCTGAGGGATGCTGTGGTGGTGCTGAGTGGTTCTGTGGTAGCGCTGAGTGATGCTGGGGTGGCGCTGAGTGATGCTATGGTGGTGCTGAGTGATGCTATGGTGGTGCTGAGTGATGCTGTGGTGATGCTAAGTGATGCTGTGGTGGTGCTGAGTGGCGCTGCAGTGGTGCTGAGTGATGCTGTGGTGATGCTGAGTGATGCTGTGGTGGTGCTGAGTGGTGCTGTGGTGGTGTTGAGTGATGCTGTGGTGGCGCTGAGTGATGCTGGGGTGGCACTGAGTGATGCTGTGGTGGTGCTGAGTGGTGCTGTGTTGGTGCTGCTGAGTGGTGCTGTGGTGATGCTGAGTGGTGTTGCTGAATGATAATGTGGTGGTGCTGAGTGATAATGTAGTGGTGCTGAGTGATAATGTGGTGGTGCTTAGTGGTGCTGTGGTGGTGCTGAGTGATAATGTGGTGGTGCTGAGTGATAATGTGGTGGTGCTGAGTGATGCTGTGGTGGCGCTGAGTGATGCTGGGGTGGCACTGAGTGATGCTGTGGTGATGCTGAGTGGTGCTGTGGTGGTGCTGAGTGATAATGTGGTGGTGCTGAGTGATAATGTGGTGGCGCTGAGTGATGCTGTGGTGGCGCTGAGTGATGCTGGGGTGGCACTGAGTGATGCTGGTGTGGCACTGAGTGATGCTGTGGTGGTGCTGAGTGGTGCTGTGTTGGTGCTGAGTGGTGCTGTGGTGGTGCTGAGTGATACTGTGGTGGTGCTGAGTGATAATGTGGTGTTGCTGAGTGATGCTGAGGTGGCACTGAGTGATGCTGTGGTGATGCTGAGTGGTGTTGTGGTGATGCTGAGTGGTGCTGTTGTGGTGCTGAGTGATGCCGGGGTGGTGCTGAGTGATGCTGGGGTGGCGCTGAGTGCTGCTGTGGTGGTGCTGAGTGATGCTGTGGTGGTGCTGAGTGGTGCTGTGATGGTGCTGAGAGGTGCTATGGTGGTGCTGAGTGATGCTGTGGTGGTGCTGTGGTTGTGCTGAGTGGTGCTGTGGTGGTGCTGAGTGGTGCTGAGTGGTGCTGTGGTGGTGCTGAGGTGCTGCTGAGTGATGCTGTGGTGCTGCTGAGTGATGCTGTGGTAGCGCTGAGTGATGCTGGGGTGGAGCTGAGTAATGCTGGGGTGGCACTGAGTGATGCTGTGGTGGTGCAGAGTGGTGCTGAGTGGTGCTGTGGTGGTGCTGAGTGATGCTGGAGTGGCGCTGAGTGATGCTGTGGTGGTGATGAGTGGTGCTGAGTGATAATGTGGTGGTGCTGAGTGATGCTGTGGTAGTGCTGAGTGATGCTGTGGTAGTGCTGAGTGGTGCTGTGGTGATGCTGAGTGATAATGTGGTGTTGCTGAGTGGGGCTGTTGTGGCACTGAGTGATGCTGTGGTGGCGCTGAGATGCTGTGGTGTTGCTGAGTGGTGCTGTGGTGGCACTGAGTGATGCTGGGGTGGCGCTGAGGGATGCTGTGGTGGTGCTGAGTGGTTCTGTGGTAGCGCTGAGTGATGCTGGGGTGGCGCTGAGTGATGCTATGGTGGTGCTGAGTGATGCTATGGTGGTGCTGAGTGATGCTGTGGTGATGCTAAGTGATGCTGTGGTGATGCTGAGTGGCGCTGCAGTGGTGCTGAGTGATGCTGTGGTGATGCTGAGTGATGCTGTGGTGGTGCTGAGTGGTGCTGTGGTGGTGTTGAGTGATGCTGTGGTGGCGCTGAGTGATGCTGGGGTGGCACTGAGTGATGCTGTGGTGGTGCTGAGTGGTGCTGTGTTGGTGCTGCTGAGTGGTGCTGTGGTGATGCTGAGTGGTGTTGCTGAATGATAATGTGGTGGTGCTGAGTGATAATGTAGTGGTGCTGAGTGATAATGTGGTGGTGCTTAGTGGTGCTGTGGTGGTGCTGAGTGATAATGTGGTGGTGCTTAGTGATAATGTGGTGGTGCTGAGTGATGCTGTGGTGGCGCTGAGTGATGCTGGGGTGGCACTGAGTGATGCTGTGGTGATGCTGAGTGGTGCTGTGGTGATGCTGAGTGGTGCTGTGTTGGTGCTGAGTGGTGCTGTGATGGTGCTGAGTGATACTGTGGTGGTGCTGAGTGATAATGTGGTGTTGCTGAGTGATGCTGGGGTGGCACTGAGTGATGCTGTGGTGATGCTGAGTGGTGTTGTGGTGATGCTGAGTGGTGCTGTTGTGGTGCTGAGTGATGCTGGGGTGGCGCTGAGTGCTGCTGTGGTGGTGCTGAGTGATGCTGGGGTGGCGCTGAGTGATGCTGTGGTGGTGCTGAGTGGTGCTGTGGTGGTGCTGAGTGGTGCTGTGGTGGCGCTGAGATGCTGTGGTGGCGCTGAGATGCTGTGGTGGCGCTGAGTGGTGCTGTGGTGGCGCTGAGTGGTGCTGTGGTGGCGCTGAGTGATGCTGGGGTGGCTCTGATTGATGCTGTGGTGGCACTGAGTGGTGCTGTGGTAGCGCTGAGTGATGCTGGGGTGGCGCTGAGTGATGCTGGGGAAGCGCTGAGTGATGCTGAGGTGGTGCTGAGTGGTGCTATGGTGGTGCTGAGTGATAATGTGGAAGCGAAGGGAAGAAAGAAAGAAAGAACGAAAGAAAGAAGGAGGGAGGAAGGAAGGAAAGAAAGAAAGGAATGAAAGGGAGGGAGGAAAGGAAGGAAGGAATGGAAGAAAGAAAAGGAAGGCAAGAAAGGATGGAAAGGAAGGAAGGAAAGGATTGAAAGAAAAGAAGGAAAAAAAGGATGAAAGGAAATAAAGAAAGGATTCTAATTGCAAGTGTCAACATAAACAGGCTTGTTTTGAAGATGTAGTCCCCAAATTTGAGATTCCACGACAGAGAGGGGCTGTGAAGGACAGAGAGGGGCTGTGAAGGACAGAGAGGCCATGCGCGGCGGACATTGAAGGAAGGGTGGGAGGGGAAAAAAACGCATTAGCGAGCGAGAAAAGCCATAAACACCAGGGGGGTGGGGAAGCAGATTGCCTTCAAGCCTTTGCGAGGCCAAGCGCGCGCCTGGGGAAGCTTCATGGTTGAGTGCACAACATGCATTGCACGAAATCTGACTGGTTTCAGAGATTTTCTTTCAATAGTAATAGGTTCCGAGTTATAAATAACTCGACCTAAAAAATCAAGTGTAATCCTCTAAATCAGGATGTTAAATTGGGAGGTACAGCCCGGCACAATGGGTAAGTGCTCTACAACATTTGGCTCCCAATTCAACACCACGTTCAGGACCAACCAGTAGCCCCTCAACCCACTGAACTCACATATTTGCTAGTTTATTTAATTTACTGGAACCTACCTTCTTACAAAGATTACATCACATAGCAACAGTGCTTAATTTGAGTCGGTGGTTTTCAGTGCTCGGCAACTGCACCTAATTGTCAACACTGGCGCTTGTGACGGTCTGGCACATGGTGGCGCTGCTTGGCTAATTTAGGGATGACCACAACAACAGGTAATTATTAATTCAATTTGCATTAGAAATTACTAGTACCTTCTCCCAAAGTCATTCTTGTAGCTTTTGAGGCTAGAAATAGTGCCAATTGTCACGCTTAGGGGAGTGTAATGGTTATTTGTGTTGTTACTATCATTTGCAGCTCTTGCTGGGGCACTGATGAAACCTGCAGTTGCCTCCTGACGAAAGCCCTGTCACTTATTTTTTTTTTTACAAATTAAACACTGCATGGGATCACACTGCACAGGTATATAGAAAATGAAAAAAATCTAAGTCCCTCTTCCTAAGAATACCCGAGACACCCCTTTACCCCCCCTCCCCCGGCTGTGTGGGTTTCAGCAAGAGAAGCAGGAAGCTGCGGTGGGACACACCACCACACACTGAGCTTGGGTCTCCCGGCATGGGGGATGAGTGATTGGTGCCTGGATGCCCAGCGTTTCTCCAGTGCATTGTGCATGCGGCTCTATCGGCTCCTGTCCCTTTAAGAATGCGCTGCTCCCCGCGGCGCTCCTTGTCAATCAGCGACGGTGTGCTTTGAAGTCGTGGCCCCGCCCCCTGTGCTCCCAGCAGCTCACACGCTCCGGCGCCCAGAGACTCCCAGCAGCAGAGCCGGCGCAGGGAAACTTTGGAGCCAGCATAGAGCCCGGCTCCGGGGACACCGGAGACCCCCCGACCGGTACACCACCGAGAGAGGGAGGAGCTCCCCGCCCCAAGAGAAGCAGAGCCCGGGGAGCAGCCCCAACCAGGAGAACAGAAGAGGGGAGTCCGCACCGCTTCCACCATGAGCAAGGAAAGAACAACACTCTTCCCAGCACCCCCAACCAGGGAAGAAAACTACCCTCACCGGACAGAGCAGGAAACGACCCCCTCCCCGAAGTAACGCCCGAGCACATGGAGGGCCCCCGCCCCCACTAAGGATCCAGAGCCCCCTCTAGTGTTTGACCCTCCCAGAGCAGCCCGGACACTTCCAGTCCACCCTTAGGGGCCTCTTCCACCCGGAGCCCCCCCGGCCGTCACCATGCCCCAGCTCAGCAGCGGCAGGGGCGATGACCTGGGGGCCAACGACGAGATGATCTCCTTTAAGGAGGAGGGCGAGCAGGAGGAGAAGAGCCGGGAGAGCCGGGGCCTGACGGAACGCGGCCTGGCCGAGCTCAAGACCTCGCTGGTCAGCGAGTCCGAGGGCCGGCAGCAGCAGCAGCCCCGGCCGGGCCCGCAGCAGGAGGTGAGGTGGTGGGGTGGGGGGCTGTGTGACCGCAGCGATGGGGGGGGGTCCCGCTCTCTCGCAGCCGGTGAGGTCACTGGGTATCACTGTAAAATAACCAACAGGTGAGGGAGACCCCGCTCACCTGGAAGTGAGAGGAGGAAAGAGCACTGCTGATACTGTAAGATAACGAGTGGGAAACCCCTCCAGTACCCGAGGGGTGACGAGAGCAGGGACCCCCGCTGCCTGTGTAAGAACCACTGGCTTTGCATTCACTTCCACCACAAAACAAGCCATCAGCGATTTGTGATGAGAATGTTTTATCTCCTACAAGAGGTACCCCAACCGCAGGTGTGATACACGGGGGAGGGCGAGGACACGTAAGCAGACTCAAGATATGGCCAGTGCTTTAGACTGGCAGGTGCTGTGTGCCGGCGCTACTCTGATGTGCGAGGGAAAGTACCAGCACTTCTCAGCAGCAACCGGGGTGTCTGGGATAGCGTTTCCCAGCATTTCCATTTAACGTAACGGGTACAGGGAAAGCGAATTAACTACAAACCCTAGAAAACGCGATGTCTAGGGGAGGCACGCCACTGTAAACTCTAGCATGGGGTGGTGTGATTGTAACTTCCACCAGAGTTACAATGGGAGAATAGTAGCCATCCCAGGCAGTGAGGTACACCGGGGTGTGGAAACTGTACATACCTCTTTAACAGTACGTGAGTAAGGAGGCGTATGAGGTAGCGTAACCATTTCATCATTCAGTATGTGAGGTAGAAGGGAAATGTTGGCCGAGGAATCCGATAACAAAAGGTGGTGGGGACCTTTAAAGATGGCTCACTCACTTTGTGTGCAATAAGTCAGTCGCAGGTATACTGTGTTGCCAGGACTTTAAACTTGATGAAAAGGGTTGGGGGGCTCATAAAGTGGGCGTGGCCCTTGTGTTTAAATAAGAGCGTGGTTTTAACACTGCAACTGCATTTCTGTGATTACCATAGTGTGCACCTAGCCAGTATTTTGGCTACTTTCTGTTACTGCAGCCATATATATGACACCACCTTAATTCAACCAGAACTATTGGCTTTGATTGTTGTTTAAGATAAATGAGCAATATGGTTTTGTTGAAATTAATAATGTTGAAAATGTTTCAGATCTGAAATTGTGAGTCTGAATAAAACGTGCAAGGGACAACGGTCTTTAGTGTCTCCATCACTCGTGTTATGTTCACTCTTACACATGTAGGCCTTTTTTTTTCTATATGCGCCTCACCCATGTGCATGTCTTCCACCTCATCTCTTTCGCCTTAAGCACCCTCTTTTCATTCTTTCCTGAAAGCACTTACTTCCATCTCCTTTACTTCACCGCCCATACACAAAACACACCCATTCACCTGTAGCAGTGCACAGGTCTTTTCGCGTTGTCAATATTTTGACAACTGTATACCTGTTAACCCACATTTGCAGAGTCACACTTGCAGCTGGAATAGTGACCATTGCTGTGAGCACTGTTCACAGAGGCCATGCGTTGGATGACCACGTTATTCTGAAAACCTTTTTGACCTACTGACACAGGGCCGGCGCTAGGCATGGGCAGCGTGGGCAGCGGCCCAGGGCCTCGCAGCCAGGGGGCCTCGCGCTTTCAAATGCTTCAGAGTTTGGAGGACCAGGGGGCCCAGGAGGCCCAAGGGATTTAATCAATATCTGCCTGCCTTGGCCTAATCGCTGCATCTGCAGGAGGATAGCAGCGATTAGACAGGTCATTCAAGAGCCATCACCTGTGAAGTGCGCCCTGCCCCTGATGGCGCCTCACACTGAAAACAGCTCAGCTCATCCAGGACTAGGGAAAGGGAGCACAAAGTAAATGAAAGGGGTGCAAAATACTGAATCAAGTGAGAGGGGGCGGGGGGAGCAGATAGGTGTGATAGCAGCCAGACAAGAGGTGCAGGAAGAGTAGCACAATCAGAATGTAAAATTGGCTGGACTGGGGCTTTCAGTGTGCTAGGTCCCTCGAGTCTTTACCTGGTGGTAAATTAAAATATTCAAACAGGCCCTACCGGACCCTATATTCATGTCCTTTACTTTACCTACAAAAACAATGATCCTGTATCAGCACAATAATTGTATAACACAGTGGCCGGGTTGGACATTAGGGCAATCAGGCAGTGTGTAATGGTCCAATCTGCCAGGTTAGTATTTGACCTGTTTTTTGGGCTGTTTGTTTGCCTGCTTTATGGTCAGATGAACATGTTTTTAATGTTGATTTTCATGATATTAAAACAAACATTGCCTGCAGCAAAATCAAATTATGCAATCTCTCATACCTTACAAAAAACGTAAACAGCTTGGGCCTCATTTATGAGGCCTTGCGTCAGTTTTGTGCTGCTGATGCGTCACTTTTTGTGACGCATCGGCGGCGTAAAACATGCGCCTTGTTGCGCCATATTTAAAAAGTGACGCATCTAGGTAGATGCGTCACTTTTTAAACCCCTGCGCCACATTATACCTGCGTCAGGTATAATGTATGCAGAGGGAGCGTTCCCCCCGCAAAAAGCCTCGTAATAGTGACGCAGTGAAATCTATGAGATTTCACTGCGTCACTTTTAGGACGCTGTTGCGTCAAAATCTTGCGCCTGCCTCACAGCAGGCGTAAGACTGACGCAAGCCCTTTCACATGGGGCTTTCCACATGTGAAAGGACGCATTGCTGGAGTTGCGTCACTTTTGTGACACACTCCAGCAATGCGTCACTTTTGCGCTTACAGATACGTCAGAAATACTGACGTATCTGTAACTCCTTGCGACATGATGCGTCATACATTAAATATGACGCATCATTGGTGTCGCATGGAGTGCGCAGTGAAAAGTGACGCATCGCTGTTTTGACGCAGCGATGCGTCACTTTTCATAAATAAGGCCCCATGTCTTTACAAGTTAAAAACTGCCCTAATTGACACTTTTCTAGCTAACTAATTCACTAATGGGGGCCACTTTTATTTTTGTGCTGGGCCTATTTCCTGACCCTATGAGGTAACTTCCTGTCAGGTTAAATCTTATGCAAATTATAGGGGCCTCGCATGTTCCTATTCTGCCCGGGGCCCCACAAATCCTAGGACCGGCCCTGTACTGACAGGCACTGTGAGAAACTAGCTTTGACTTCAGCCTGAACTCCAGACCTGTCAATCATGGCCAGTTGTAAACACCTGAGGCGAATCAGTCCAAAGTGTACGTTATACACGAGTAATATGCTGCCTGAAAGAAAAATATACCATCCTGGAAATAGCAAACCGAGAATGCAAGATTAAGCAAAACGTGAAATACAAACCAGAGAGGTGAATAGACCAGGTCTGGGGCGTCCTGCTACTACAATCTTATCTCCCAGAACTGCAGGCCCTCACCACCAGGTCACCGGGGAAGGGGGACCGTCCTGCAACTCTAGAGGGAGGCACAACACTCCAGCACTGGGGGAGTGTGGGCAGTGATGCTGTCGGTTCTAAACCAGCTGGAGTATTAAAAGAGCACGGTTCCCAACGTTTTTGCACACCCGATTGTCAAGTGTGAAAAAGCAACGTGTCGGATTCGAATTCGCTTGCTGGCTGGTAGACTTTTGTTGCATACCATTTTTCTTTTGTAAAATACAATTCGGAGAAAGGAAGGGAGAATCTTCCACGTTCGTAAATGGAGGCGTGGGCGTTTAAATGTAGATGTTCAGTGGGGGGCTGCGGGTAGTCCAGGGTGCTGCTCGCAGTGAGTTTATGGCAGCCAACGAACAATTTGCAGACAGATTCTCTGTGGAAACTCTACAAAGCGACTGAGAATGGAAGCCGTACCTGCCTTAGGTTGTGAAAGCGAAGCGACACATTTGAGATTCACAGGGTGCAGGAGAGGGGGTTGTGCACTGTAAACAATATTGTGCCTGTGGACAATAACATACGTGTCCGAATGCGCATAACTGCGTCACTTACTGAATGTTGCGTCAGGTGGATCAACTACATGAGTAACCCTGGAGTTTAAGGACTCCTGGAAACCGGAGTGTGTTGTTCCCGAGAGATGTAAGCCAATAAACGTTGGAAATCTTAAGTCATAGGAGCGGTCCTGTGGGAGATTTCCGGCTTTGGAAACCTGGGCTCCAGTGGCCAGCCAGGGGTTGTCTTAGCTCGCGAGGGAGGAGGAGAGCTGTCGGTAGTCGAGCAATCAAGCTGCGGCGCATCAGAAAATGCTGCCATATTCTCTGTAAGAGAACCTCAAGTGCACTCCTCTGGAGCAGTTCCACGCAGAACAGCTGCGTAGTACGGAAGTGAGGCTGATCCCGGGGCTCCTTAATGCTACAGTGATGCCTCCTTCAGTGTGCCAACTCCGAGTACAGTGCTTTAAGATCTTATTTGTATGCGCAGACCCACACAAATGGGTTTCAGAGCGCTGTTGTACTGATTATTGTAACGGAAAACTTTTCTGTGCAAAAAGCATGTTAGTAGCGATATTTACAGAGGTTTGGGAGCTTGCACTATTCAGTAATGTTTACACAAATGAAGATACACCCCACCACCAATATGGTTACTGTTCAGCATCGACACATATATTTCAATCACTGATCGACATGTTAAAGACTTTCCTCAGCCAAAATGTCAGTTTTTTTACATTTATTTTTTGAATGTTCGTGATTATTACTCCGGACAGGGCCCCAGCATATTATTTTATCATTAGTAATATCCACACAGGGCAGCTTCAATCGGAGATTAGTTTTTATAGACTAACTGTGCATGCGTACCACCTGTACCAGCGACGAGTCACCAGAGGTCACTGACGCACGGGCCCCGGGCTGAGCAGCCCTCTTTTTCCCATCCTTGAAATCTCTAGGTGGCTGCGATGTCGCTAGCTTGCTACACTGAATCAAGGCACAGAGAGGGAGTCATTTATCCAACATCGCAGAAGCTGAACAAGTGGGGAAGCTATGATTCTAATATTCCTGCTACCCATATTATGTTTTTCTACAAATGCATAGATTTTGCAGTAAGTACTTTAAAACATGTATTTTAAAGTTAGCAAATATTGAAGATGGTTTGAGACCAATTTTCATGAATAGAAAAAAAATCTGTATATTTGCAAAACTGTCTTAATGCTTTTTAACAGTTTTTAAAATGTCTTTACTTAAAAAACGATTTGGAAACAGTTTGCTTTGTTTGAAGCTAAAATAAGTATATTGTAAAACTGAAACGGGTCCACAGCTAATCTCCAGCCCAGGCACAAAAAGTCTCAGCCCCAGAAAACCCCGGATAAAAAGCGAGTCAGATAAAAGTAAGTAGTAGGAGATTTTAGCAGCTGAAGAAAGAACAGGCCGTGAGCGTGCACTCTCCCGAACTTCCGGTCTCGGGATGTGCACGCTCACGGCAGACGTGGGGCGGGACTTCCGTCTTTTGGAGAAGCCCAAGTGGATGGCAGCAGAAGTCATGAGAGGCGGCTGAGGCGGTAAGTGGGGCTTGGGGGGCTTGGCACCTGTGTGTCAGCGTGTGTGTATGCAGTGTGTGTGTGTGCGCGTGCGTGTATGCAGTGTGTGTGCGCGTGTGACTGGAGAGGCATGGCTGACCCTGGCAATCGGCTTCTGGAGATGTGCACGGCTCCAGGGGGCGGGCATGCGCGTCCACGCTGGGAAATCGCCGCGTGTGCCCCTGTCTACGTCCCTTGAGAGCCGACTTAATCACAATAGGTCTCGAGCGAGACCTAAAAAGTACTTACCTAATCTTCTAGATCTTGGTATTTAAATTAATACAAAAATCTGTTATTTTTCTAAATTGGTGTTGGATTTCGTTATTGAGTGTGTCTCTCAT
Source organism: Lissotriton vulgaris (assembly GCF_964263255.1). Classification (NCBI taxonomy): domain Eukaryota; kingdom Metazoa; phylum Chordata; class Amphibia; order Caudata; family Salamandridae; genus Lissotriton; species Lissotriton vulgaris. The sequence continues at coordinate 723,699,617 of NC_141691.1, forward strand.
TTATAGACTCTTTGTGTCCAAAAAATGCATAACATTCCCATCTGATAAGCTTAATGCTGCTCGACCACACTACCACAAATAGAACACTTTACTCAGCTCCTGTTCACTAATAAGGGATACCTGGCCTCTCTGCACAGTGCACCTCTTTTTAGTGCACTATATAGAAAGCCATCTTCCTACAATTATGGACTTGCAGTGTTTCCACTAGCACTTTATTTTTGCTGTTTTTTTTCAACAACATCTAGCTGAATCTGGTCTTTGAAGTGGTAAACAAAGCGATGCAGCTATACTTCTTGCCTCAGATAAATCAAATTTTTGTTACTGTTAATGATATGTCCCCTTTCTCCTTTCCACTATGTTACTCCCTTGCTCCCCCTCCTTCCACTCTCTCATTTTTCTCTGCAGTCCTTCGACGCACCTCCTTTGTTCCTGTTATCCATCACATCTGTTCTCCTTTAGTCCAATCTCTGCCTTTCTCCATTAGTCCTCCTTTTCCCCTTGTAATCTCCTTCATTAACACATTTTCTCTTTGATCCTCCTCTTTTTAAACAGACCTCCTATTCCTCTAGCCAGCTTCTTCATGTATACTCTCTTTGATTTTCCTCTTTTTCCAGCCTCCTTTTCCCCTTGTCATACCTCCCTTCCCTTAGTGTCTATGACCCTCTTTCCTATTCAATCCATTTCACTCCTTCTTTACCCTGTTCTCCGTCCTTCCTTTACATTCTTTCATTTCTTGCCCCTCCTCTCCTACTCCCATCCGTTAACTTCAACGTTAGCTGTCTAGAGATTTGGTGGCATCTTAGAATATAGAAAATTCAGACATCCCCAGAGACAAGCGGAGCACCGTAAAGTAAAGAAACAATTTAAACGAGGTGTGCAAGTAAAACTGCTGTATCATTCAGGTACATTCAGTTTCATAAAGCTATGAATGCATGTGCAAGAAGGTACAGAGATTCAATTCATTTATAAAAGCCCAGGGTACACTATCAGTGCCTTTGATTAGCATAGAAAGGCATCTGATTTTCAAAATATCAGTGTTTGATTTATTGTCTGCACAGGCTAATTCATGCACATGGAAAAACAAAACAATGTATACAAATGTTCAGCACTTTAAAAAAAAACTAACTTAGGTCAAGATTCACTGCCTGGCAAAACAATGCATGCAGATGTAATAGAAACCACTGAAGGACGACTATAGACAGACTTCATTATTTATTTGCTGAGCTTTATATTGCGCAAACGTGACCCATTAGGGTATCGGGTGCTTTACATAAAACAGTTAGGTCATACCTACAAAGTAAAAAAGCACTGGAAATGCAGTAGTTCTTGCATTTGCTTGAGTTAGAGCTATTGGCGTTGTAAATGACAATGTTTTTACTCATGTGTTATGGAGTGTATGTACGCGGTGTGTAGTGGAAATGTGAGGGTTGGATTGGAATTGTTAGTTGTGGAATTGTGTTACGCGGAACTGTGTGGTGTGGAATGGATTTGTGCAGTGGAATTATGTGGCATGGTGTGCAGTGGAATTATGTGGATAGTAATTATGTTTTATTTAGTGTACTGGAAATATGAGGAGTGGGATTTTGTGCTACAGAGTGTAATTATGTGGAATGGTACTTTGTGTTGTGGAGTGGTATTTAGTGGAGTTTGATTATGTGGTGGGCTGTTGAATTTTGTGGCATGATATGGAATTCTGTGGCGTGGATTATATGTATGTGGTGTGTTGTGCATTTGTGTTGTTGAGTTGAATTATATGGTTTACTGTCGAATTGCAAGGATTGGAAATGTGTGGAGTTGAATTGTGTGGCTTGGAAATGTGGATAGCTTTGCCCTTTTGATGACAAATATGTAGAAGCTAAGCTCCAGATATGTGTCTTAGGTGATGAAAGAAAAAGACAAGCAAATACATCTCATTACAGAGCTCTGATCTTTCCCGGGTCCCATGCATAGGTGGTTTTTCTAGGCCAGGCTTTCTTTTTCTCTCCATTTTGGTAACGTTGGTAGAGGAAGATGGCTGAGTGATCCAATAATCACCTCATACATCTACATTAATCTAAAGCAGAGGTCTTCAAACTGTGGGGCGTGCCCCCCTGGGGGGCCGTAACAGTGTTCCCAGGGGGGCGCGAATACCTCAGTAAGAAGTTGTAAATGAAATAGCCTGGAAGCACCCTTTTGTTGATTTACTGCTTTACCAAGCTGTCTTCATTTACAAACAGCAGCTGAAGTGCAAGGCAGGGTCAAAGATACGATTAAAAAGAACAACTTTAACTATTTTGTTATGCTTTTTCACTTGCAGGTAACTGCAGATAAAATAACACACATCTGAAATGAAACATATTTGATACTTATGAGACCATAATTTAGTAACGCAATCATTGCAGAGGTCTCTGTGAGGTCAAACAGTCACAGAATTGAATCTTGGTGGGCGCAGTGGGGAAAAGGGAATGTATGTGTATACATACTGTTATAGGTCACCTCCTCTAAAATAAAGCACTGTGAATGTGAATATGTAAATCATTATTTTAAAATTGTAAACACAGTATAAGATATGGTGCTGCAGAATGGTTTAGTCAGAGCCACGGGAATTATGTGACAGGGGACCACCAAATTATGCAACAGTGTTGGCAAAACTATGCAAGAAGAAAATACACATAAATGCAGCATATTTTCTGACACTATTACTTCATTATTTTGTACTTTTTATATATAATACTATTTTGGTAAATATGTTACCTCATTAGTACCAGTTTAACAAATTCAGATACAAGCATGTGAAAGGGGGCCAGTTAACCTTTGTGAAGGGCCTGCCACTGCCTGGGAACACTGCGCCACATTTTAGTAACTTTTGATCCTTTTGAGCTAATAATATTTTTTTTCTAAAATTTGCAGCTTCTGCACCAGGTGATGGTTTCTGTGGCGAATGTGGAAGAGCCATAATTATGTGAAAAGAGTCCCAGAATCATACAATTCCAGTGGCTTTGGGATTAGTGTTTATGATAAAACAAGGGCTTTCAAAGCATGTCTTTAGTAATACGTAATCAGACTGTGCCTAGTGCAAGCATTTCAATAAGTATCCATTAAAATTATATTTTCCAGAATCCAACACTCTTATGTCACTTATCAATATGAAACTTCCAGTGAATCCATCAATTAAGGCTTACACTGGGTCCCAATCAGGCCTTACGTTTGGTGATTAACCAATTCCACTCAATTACATTTCTTTCACGTAGCAAGCACCTTGGTCGCTGTCACACCCTTGGCTTCACAACACATGAGAGCCCCACACTCAGCTTTGCTCATCTTTACCACTTCCGCTCGCCCAAGTCTTGCCATAAAGTTTTGGAGGGGGGCCAGACTTCAAAACATTTTCCTTAGGGGGGCTCAGAGCAAAAAAGTTTGAAGACCTCTGATCTAAAGGATAGAGTTTGAACCCTGGGAAGACAAACTTCCTCTTCGGAGGTTGGCAAACCAAGTCACATTAATCTGTTATTTTCAGAGCTTAGGAGCGGAACGAATTGCTCGAAAAATATTTTAATTGATATATTACTATAACAGTTTGAATAATGAGATAATGAAACCTACAAATACAGGAATGCAAAGACAATTTAAAAAAATCTGGCTTGGGCAAGCTAATCAAGCATAGACCTGAGAAACCGAAGATCCCCGTTATTCATTTTTACATTTAATCATCTCCAGCAATACTGTAAGGATATTATTGCCCTTTAGAATAAACAGCATGGTGTGTATATATAAAATAAAGCAGTTTGTGTAGCTTAAACGGTTAACTCACGCGAGAGAGCAAAGGCACTAGATAAGAGCTTGAACACTCGACAACGTGAAAGAGCAAAAAATCGTAAAATGATGGTCCGCAGTAACCTTGGACCACAAGAGATGCATTCATGGAGCTGCCTGTGAAGACCAATAACAACCCAAGCGAGGAGGCGAGGTACCTGCTCCCCTTCTTGGATGCCTGAAATTAGACGGCGAACACACTTTCAGTTTTGCAAGTCCTTGCCGAAAGTAGTAGCCTTTAAGGCTGGTGTACAAATGCAGGAATAAGGGTTCTGGTGGGGGCTCGAAGCACTCTCCAGACAGGACTTGGGTGGGGGAGGATACAGAGGCTTTCTAGACAAGCCTGGTGTTCAAAAGAATTCCTGTTAGCTCTTTCAGTTGTATTTCCCTTGAATTTTGCACATCTTAAATGCTGGGTTTAACACTTTTTGAGACAGATCGTTGGTTGATCAGAGACCCCTGACTCTATTAACTGCAGTCAGATGCTCAAATGTTTGGTGCCTGTGCTGATCTGTGCCGAGGTGTGTTTTTTAGTGGTATTACATATTTTTTATTGGTTTGCGATTCTCTCCCAAATATCTTTTTTATTGCCACTGCCAGTGTTTTGGTTTTTTTGCATAAAAAGAATCAATGCTCAGATTAAACAGGGCAAATCAGAACATGTGTTGTACACACGTAATGTGGTTCTAAGTATCACTTTTGTGCACATTTTCACAGTTAAAAAAATGCCTCCATGCCATGCAGTTTATGTAATGTAGCTGCATATAGCATGGTGATAGTTCTGCATTCAGTACTTAGGCTTACAGTTGTATTTGCTTTTAGTATTTGCATAGGAATTCCATGACAGCAACTTCAATATTTAAGAAAAAAAAGTTGTAACTTTTTTTAGGTCGCGAATTCGAGACCTCTTGTATATACATTAGTATATACTTGTTATATACTTATATGTGTATGTACTATGTGGGCTCTGGAGATCAGTCCTAGGACTTGTCTGCTTCCGCTTAGGACTTTTTTTCTGTTCAACCTTATCTATTTAACTGTCTTCATAGAAAACGACCACCAGAAGTCGGTAAAATACCAGAATTGCTTTCTGCTGAGAGACTTCCTTCATTTTCTTTTTCTGACAACTGCCTCGATTTAACTTTCTGGATAGAAAACGACCAGTAGAGGTCAGTAAAATACCCGAATAACTTTAGCATTCTCTAGATTCCAGTCTGTAGAAATGGTCTTCCATGAGCGCCCGTGGCCAATATTTTTTTCAAATCTTGTATTTTCAGTGATATGACCACCGAAGGCCCTGACAAACAGAGCTTTGGACTATACCATTTCCCGCTGAAAGGCAATATTTCTCCCATGTGTTCTCATACCTGGCATGCCACGCAGTTTGGTGCTTACTTTCCCTCCATGTTTAAGAACAGTAGATGTTTCAGCACCCAGGCTAATGTGCTCCATAACTTAATACATATAAGGTCCCAAAGGTGAGACCGATTGCATTGCAAATGCTTGTTTTTTTTCAATAAATGGAGATCAGGCTTTAAAGCATGAATATATAAGTGCTTTTCCAACTACAATGTATGCTCGCTCAGCGCCAATGAGATAAAACACTCCCATTCTCATCTTTCGACTTCTATTAAGAAGAATATATGCACCTAATGAACTGCAAACTCACTGGTACTATTTTATGCAGTGGTCATAGAGCGAGCTAATAATAAGGTAAACAGAGCTCTTTTTACCGTACCACCCTATAAGCAAGATAAATACAAAAAAATCTTAATCTTGGATCAATTGAGAGAAATTTGCATTTTTGCAGTAGTAAACCATCATACAGATTCAGGCTCATATTGTTCTCTGTGGAGCGGCTTTAAATGGTGAAGAGTGTGTCAGACGTTCTTTCAAACAAACACAAAGAAATGTAATTAATATCACTGGAGCAGCAAGATTGTCTTTAACAGAACTGTCAGCGCTCTTCAGCTTCAGAAGCAGTGGAGAGTACCGAGCAGACAGTTTAACCTCGGTAATAAGACCCCGGCGCTCCCACAAATACTTAACACAGTGATTACGCCAGCCTGGATGTGAACTATGTCCTTGCTTCTTTTGTCAGTCAGGGGACGAAGGAATCCATTTCTGGTAACACTGACACCAATCCGGTAACACGTGTTCAGGAACAGGAGCTAATTACGCTCCAGTGCGGATCCACGGTGTAGTAAGCGTTCCAAGATACCAAAAGTGCATAATTGCTAACTCTTCTGTTTGTGCAGGGACAGTCCCGGCAATTTGGAGACTGTCCCGGGTAATATTGTTGCAGAAACTGTTCCTCTTTATTACACACAGGCACCGAAACATGAACTTTCTATCTGCAGCAGCCCAGTGCTGCAAAGTGTCACAGGAATTGTGTTTTCAAATGTTGGCAACTGAGTAGTTTATTAGTTCAAATAATAACAACCTGTAGGATCCCCAGTATTCCCCTACCTGCCAAGCGGAGTGTGGCAAGCCCTGCTCACTCTGGTCTATGAGCATCAAAATGAAGCTCAACTTTCTCTCGAGGGAAATCTCGCAACCAACAGTTGACGGAGCTAAGCATAGTTAGCGATGAACAATTGGGAACAAAAACAAGGATGGTGAGGGAGCCAGATCTGAGGCTCAGGGCCACCGTGAATGGCGTGCAGACTATAATACTGGTCATGTGGCAACGCCGGGGCCAATCAGGGAGCAAGGCTTTATTTAGCACTGCTTCCAAATCTAACTAATTTTACTATCCCATGTTTCAGGCTGATGGGGCAAAAATGTGAAATCATGGAATGGGTGGGGGCATCTCTAACTGTTACGTGTCTGAGGCGTTACAGTCTTCAAAAAAACCAAAACTGCACTCAGTAATGAACCTTCTGCACTTTTACACATCGAATCGAATAAACCTCACCCATTTCCCCTTCCGTAATTAGGTGCAAAAGCGTACACGGCGTGCAGGAGACGGGGTATAGTAGGTGTGGCAAAAAGATGCGTAAGGTGTGGTTGCTGAAATTTTCATACCCCGTTAAAAGGAAGTCTTGGAATGCGGGGTGCAAGTAGGGCAGCTAAGTGAAAGCTCAGATTTGGGGTAAAATTAGGAAAAGAAAATCCAGCTCTGAGGTCGACCAGACGCAATGTTTTATGGCTCCTGTTTGCCTGAAGAACTCATGAAAGGTCTCAGAATCTACAGTTCTGTCTACAGCTGTAACTGCTAAGGCATTAGCTTCTTCAATTGGTTTTCCTTCAAGAAATGTAAAACCACCATGTAGTGGGCAAAAAACACATTTTGGTAAACACAGCATATCCCTGCCCTAGCACTTACATTTTTGTTTCTCCCAAACACCCAGGTCCCATCTCTATCATGCAGACCGAGCTGACGGAGGGCGATTGTGGCACTGGGGGGAGAGCTAGAGTTCGAGGCAGGTGAAGGATGGGTAGCAGGATTTAGAAAGTGACACGGATGGAGTTCTGTGGGGGAAGTGGACCCACGTCTTTCTTCAACCCGTTCACCATCTACAATTGTTGAAGAATATGGCTGTTAGGTACTAAATTATTTGCAGCTGTCCTTCCCTTCTCCTGTTAGACAACTGACCATTGGAAGCACTTTTGGAGTCTTGTTTTTTTCCTTCTATGATTTATTTCCATGCGTGTTAGCCCACTAAACTAAACAACCTGGTATGTGTTTAGATATAGGTAGTCCGTGATATCTGTCGCCTGAGCAGATCACATGATTTGTCAAAGAAGTGGGAGTTGACTGCGTATTTTTGATCCTCATGAATATTTTGTCAAAAAGCTATGTCAGATGACTGAATGAGAACATTTCCATTGTTGTGGATGGAGATTGTAGTTTTGGCCATGAAGAGCGCTGAGGGTGTTATGGATATTCAAAGGCCATGTGGTGTTTTCCTGGATAAGTTAATCTTGGGCGTTAAGGTAATGGCTCTTCTCCATTGGGCTCTTTTATTGGCGAAGAAGATTAAATCAGTAACCGCAATTCCTTTATTAGGGCAAAGGAAGGTATCAGAAGGAATATGCTACTTACCAGTATGCATCTGTTCTTGGCATAGAGGGCTGCAGAGTGGTACATTATGAATAGATCGCCATCTGGTGTTGGGCTCGGATGATTGCACTTTGTTTTTCTCTTGGAGAGTCTTTTGTATCTTGGTGACTCCTCCCTTAGTTGGTAGTGCGCATGGGCATCGGCTCCATCCTTAGATTGTTTTGCCATAGTAGGGTTAGATGGAGTAGTATAGTAGAATACAGATAAGAGTGCCCATGTAAGTGTATCTAAATAAGATAGTGTTGGAACAGACACAGGTTTCCGGGGAGGCTGGGAGGGCATGTACCACTCTGCAGCCCTCTATGCCAAGAACAGATGCATACTGGTAAGTAGCATATTCCGTTCGAGGCATATGGGCTGCAGATGGTACATTATGAATAGACTATACAGCAGTTCTCTCCCTAGCGGTGGTCACCCGTGTCTGTTGCAACTGTCTGAAACAATGTTTTTAATACTGCTTGTCCCACTCTAGCTTGTTGTGTTGTATGCACATCTACACAATAGTGTTTTGTGAAAGTGTGCGGTGTAACCCAGGTAGCCGCTTTGCATATGTCATCTAGTGGAATGTTTCCCAGAAATGCCATAGATGCTCCTAGTTTACGTGTAGAGTGAGCTCTAGGAGGAACAGTTAATGTTCTCTTTGCTTTTAAGTAGCATATTTGAATGCATTTTACAATCCATCTGGCAATGCCCGCTTTGGAGATGGGATTGCCTTTATGTGTGGGAGAAAACGCAACAAATAGCTGTTTTGTCTTTCTGAAAGTTTGTGTTCTCTCTATATAGTACAATATGGCCCTCCTAACATCCAGTGTATGTAGGGCTCTTTCCGCTACTGTTTGTGGTTTTGGAAAGAAAACCGGTAATTCCACTGACTGATTGATGTGGAATGCTGAAATAACCTTTGGTAAGAATTTTGGGTTTGTTCTAAGAACCACTTTATTTTGGTGTAGCTGCATAAATGGTTCTTGAATCGTAAAAGCCTGCAGTTCACTTACTCTTCTAAGTGACGTGATAGCTATGAGGAAGGCCACCTTCCATGTGAGGAATTGTATTTCACACCTATGCATAGGTTCAAAGGGTGGCCCCATTAGTCTGGTAAGCACTATGTTGAGATTCCAGACTGGGGAAGGTGGTCTTCTTGGTGGAATGACTCTTTTGAGTCCTTCCATGAAAGCTTTAATTGCTGGTACTTTAAACAATGACAGGTGTTGTCTGTTTTGTAGGTACGCCGCTATGGCTGCTAGATGAACCCTAATAGATGTATATGCTAGATTACATTGTTGTAAGTGTAATAAATAGCAAATGATTTGTTTAGTGGATGCGTCCAGAGGGTTGATGTGCTTACTGTTACAGTGTATAGCAAACCTCTTCCATTTTGCTGCATAGCATGCTCTGGTGGTAGGACGTCTTGCCTGTTTAATGATTTCCATGCATTCTGGTGGTAAATCTAAATACCCAAACTCTATGACCTCAGGAGCCAGATCGCTAGGTTCAGTTGTTTGGGATCTGGGTGCATTATTTCTCCATGGTTCTGTGTAAGATGCATGGGTAATAACCTTAGCTTTTGATGTGGTACTTGTGAGAGTTGTAGCAGCGTGGTGAACCACGGCTGTCTTGCCCACGTGGGTGCCACTAGTATCATTGTCATTGAGTGTTGCTGCAGTTTCCTCACCAGTAATGGAATTAGTGGTAGAGGAGGGAACGCGTAAGCAAATTTGTTGGACCAATTTATCCACAGTGCATTGCCCTGGGACCTTTGGTGTGGGTACCTGGATGCGAATTGTTTGCATTTTGCGTTCTGATGATTTGCAAACAGATCTATCTCTGGTTGCCCCCATTTTTGGAAGAATGGCTGTAGTATTTGGTCGTGCAGTTCCCATTCGTGAACTTGTTCTGACTGTCTGCTTAGGATGTCTGCTATTTGATTTTGAATTCCTGGTAGGTGTTCCGCTAACAGGTAGATTTTTTGAGGAATGGCCCATCTCCATATGTCCTGTGCTAGTTTGGACAGTTGGAGAGAGTGTGTCCCCCCCTGTTTTTGAATATAATACATTGCAGTCATGTTGTCTGTTCTGATCAGGACTGCCTTGTTTGTTATTTGCATTTGGAAAGCTTTTAGTGCTAGAAATATTGCTAACAGTTCTAGGTAGTTGATGTGCAGCTTCTTTTGCTGCGCACTCCACTTCCCCTGTACTGTGTATTTGTCCATATGCGCTCCCCATCCGGAGAGCGATGCGTCCGCTGTTATTATTACTTGTGGAACTGGCTCTAGGAACGACCGTCCTTTGGAAATGTTTTCTGTGTTCCACCACTTCAGAGAGCGATACGTCCGGTCGTTTACCAACACCAGATCTGTAATCTGACCTTGAGCCTGATTCCACTGTGTCGCTAGACACTCTTGTAGTGGGCGCATTTGTAGTCTGGCATGTGGTATTAGCAGTATGCAAGAGGACATCATGCCTAATAGTTGCATAAACACTCGTGCTGGTAGTGAGTGTTGTGGTTGAAATTTTTGTATTAACCCGACCATTGTCTGTACTCTGATTGGGTTGGGGTATGCTATTGCCTTTTCTGTGTCTACTGTAGCCCCCAGGTATTGCTGGATCTGGTTTGGTTGCAGGTGTGATTTTTTGTAGTTCACCGTAAACCCTAGGTGGTGCAGCAGTTGAATTGTCTTCTGTGTGTTGTGAAGACATTCTTCCTTTGATTTGGCCTTTATTAGCCAATCGTCCAAGTATGGGAAGACATGTATTTGTTGTCTTCTTAGGTGTGCTGCCACCACAGCTAGGCATTTTGTGAAAACTCTCGGTGCTGTTGTGACACCGAACGGAAGGACCTTGAACTGGTAGTGTTGTCCTTCTAACACAAACCTTAGGTATTTTCTGTGGGCTTTGTGAATTGGGATATGAAAGTAAGCGTCTTTTAGATCCAGTGTAGAAAGAAAGTCCCCTTTCTTCAGTAAAGGGAGTACTTGTTGGAGCGTGACCATGTGGAAGTGCTCCGAATTTATGTAAGCATTGAGAGGTCTGAGGTCTAATATTGGTCGTAGGGACCCGTCCTTTTTGGGGATCAGGAAGTATAGAGAGTATACTCCTGTTCCTTGTTGATCCTTTGGGACCTTCTCTATTGCATGCTTTTGTAGAAGTGCTAGCACTTCTTCTCTTAACAATGTCAGATGATCCTGACTCATTGGGCGCTGTTTGGGGGGGATGTTTGGTGGGGTAGCTGTGAGTTCTAGGCAATAACCATGTTGGATAATTTGTCTCACCCACTTGTCTGACGTGATGTCTTCCCAGACAGGTAGGAACTGTGATAGACGTCCCCCGACCGGTGTTATGTGGTCTGGGGGGAGATCTATGAAGTCACTGTTTGGGTGTTGAGGCGTTGCGGTTGTTATTATTTCCGCGGCCTCTACCCTTATTGTTGTTACCTCTGTAATTACCTCTTGAATTACCTCTGGGTGATGTTGGTGTGAAAGATGTGGATTGCTGATTTGTTCCTGTGTTTTTTGAGCCCCCTCTATAGGTGGATCTACGAAAGGAACCTCTGTGCGTTGGCTGTTGCAATGCTCCCATTGATTTAGCCGTTTCTGTATCCTTTTTCATCTTTTCTAATGTCTCGTCTGTACTTGAACCGAACAATGTCTTCTGATCAAATGGTCTGTTCAGTAGGGCTGTTTGAACTTCTTGTTTGAATCCTGAGATTCTGAGCCATGCGTGCCTTCTTAGCATGACACTAGTGTTAATAGACCTTGCTGCAGTGTCTGCTGCGTCTAACGCACACTTAATGGAAGTATTAGTTATTATTTTACCTTCCTGAATTAATTGGTCTGCCTTCTTCTGATGTTCTTTTGGAAGATGTGTGAGAAGTTTTTCTAACTCATCGTAATGTGCCCTGTCGTAACGTGCGAGTAGAGCTTGTGTATTAGCTATACGCCAGCTATTTGCTGCCTGTGATGCTACTCTCTTGCCTGATGCATCTATTAACTTCGACTCTTTATCTGGTGGAGGAGCCTCTCCTGTAGATAATGAGTTTGCTCTCTTACGAGCGTTTGATACCACCAGCGAGTCTAGAGGTACATGCCCTCTAATAAATATTGGGTCCTTTGGAGCCGCTTTATATTTTTTATCGATTCTTGGGTTTAACACCCTGGCTCTCACTGGGTTTTCGAATATTTCTTCTGTGTGAGTGAGAAGACCCTTTAGCATAGGAAGAGTACCTGATGTTCTCTGTGCACTAGGTAGAGTCTCTAACAAGAAATCCTCTATCTGAGGTTCTGTGTGCATATCTAGTTTGTGATATTTTGCTGCCCTATTAATGAGCTGCACAAAACCTGTGTTATCATCAGGTGGTGAAGGCTTTGAGGGGTATAGCTCTGGGTCGTTGTCCTCATCTGACCCTACATCGTAATTTTCCCATGGATCTTCCTCATCCTGGATAGATTCGTCATCCCCTTGAGGTTCTCCCTCCCCTATATCACTGTCTACATCTGACTGAGGTGTAGCTGGTCTTGGTGTGGAGGGTGTAGGAATATGTGGCCTATTGTGAGGAATAGGAGAAGAGGGTGTGTCTCTAGGACGAGGAGAAGCAGGAGGAGTTATGTTCGTCCCCATTGTTCTCTTTTTTGGAGGAAGAGGTTTATCTTCTGACTGTTCACTCTTTCTCTTCTTCGTGACCACTTTCCCAGTTTGTGGGTCAATAAACAAGATCTTTTGCTTGGGATCTGTTTGTTGCTCTTGAATCGGTACCGAGGGTCCTGGTTCCGAGAGCTGTTTTTGTTTTCGATCCTCAGATCTTTCTGTTTTCGACACCGAATGTCTGCTCGATTCCGACTTTTTGGGTATCGAGTGTCTTTTGGGCGATACATCATATTTCTTTTTCGACATGGAATGTTTCGATACCGAGCTCTCCTTTGTATGCCGCCTCGGTGTCGAAGTCGATGACGCCCTTTTCTCGGATCCGACGTGGTGGGATTCCGAGTGTTTCGGTTTCGGTTTCGTTGCCGGGCCCGAAGGCGGGGCGTCGGAAACTTTTTTCAGCGATTTGACCGGGCCCGAGGGCGGGGTCGTTACCGCACGGGGTCGGTTTTTCGGTAAGGGGACGTCGTCACTCACGGTTTGTTGCTCGAAGAGTTCTTCAACCTCCGACTGGTCCCCTTCCGACCCCGACTGGTCCTCTTCTTCCTCGATTTGTTCGTCTCCGAACAGCTCCGGGATCGCCTCCGCCTGCATTCTTGAAGCCTCGTGTCTTCGAGCTCGACGATTTCTGATCGTTAGCTTGGAGGAGAATGCTGCGCAGGCTTCGCAGTCCCTGGATTCGTGTTCAGGCGATAGACAGAGGTTGCACACCTCGTGTAGGTCCTTGTGTGGGAACTTAGCACCACACGATGGACATTTTTTGAATGGAGTCCTTTCCATGGACTCCGGGCTTGACTGCGCCGAGAAAGGTCTCCTGTTCCTCGACGTAGATCCAAGTTTTTCTCTTCTATTTTGAATTTGTAACGCGTCGGAATGGAAAAGAACGCGTTCGCTAACAATACCGTCGAATTGGAAAGGGAATACGCGCCGAAAAATCACTTTCTTCAGAAGTTGATCTGGAGCGTCTCGATCTTCATCCGAACCCGATGGCGGAAAAAAACAATCTAAGGATGGAGCCGATGCCCATGCGCACTACCAACTAAGGGAGGAGTCACCAAGATACAAAAGACTCTCCAAGAGAAAAACAAAGTGCAATCATCCGAGCCCAACACCAGATGGCGATCTATTCATAATGTACCATCTGCAGCCCATATGCCTCGAACATGAGTGTTTCAGAGTTCCATTTGAGTAGTTTATGCTTGATGTTTTTTGCTGGATTTTAAGTAGGTTGGGGGGTATTTAATCTTGAGTGCATTGCAACCTAACTGTGACAGCAAGCTATCAGAAGGAATTGAGTTATCTGACTCCATTTTATCTACTGAATACAACTACTTAAGCATAAATAAGGGCCTACTCAGAAGTGCAACTATCTATAAACAGTGCTCAGTGCACGTATTTAGCCAAACTGTCTCTTAGATGATAATTAATGCACTTCAATTTGGGTAGCAGAATTACTCCCAGTGTAGTCAGGAGGTTTCCAGACATTTTGCTGTAGGAAGTGTTAGGAGGTTTGGAACTTCTGTGTTATAAAGCAGAAAAAGCCAGAGAAGTGCAACTAGGGTGACACAATTTAGAAGAAAGCATGGAGTGGGCAGGGAACCAATGCTGATTACCCAAGTTTAGAGTGATAAACACCCATAACTTTAAAATGATTAGGGGTGCAAAATATTAAATATATATGGAATTATAAGAAAGACTGAAACAAATTAGTGCAGGTGCAATCAAACATTTGTGTGGGGAGACCAGCCAAAAGCGTTGCAATATGACTGCTCCGATAGGGCTCCGGCTGTAACATTGTTGGTGAGCCAGAAGTCCTTCTTTTCTTTCAGTGTACCACCATAGGAAAAGTCCAGTGTCTATTTCAACTTCATGAGTTGAAGTTCCTAGAAGTCCCTCTTCACTTTCCTTGTAATTGTCTAAGCCCCATCCTCTGTTCACCACGAATTACAGAGCCAAGCTGCTATTTTGGGATGAGGCCAACATGTAGGAAAGGGGACAGAGGTCCCAAAAATAGAGGGCTAGCTTCTGACCTAAGATACCCTAGCTACAAAAAAATCAGCCCGATCCGCCAAGGCACGGAGTTCCATCAGAGAGGGGACCATGCTAGTGAGCGATAGTAAGATACCAGTGTTGGGTGTAGGAGGGTGACTGAACAAGGACAGCAGTGACTCCTCCCCGGAGTAGAATCCATCTCGTAGGTAGACTTTGGGTTAATCCAAACATTTCCAATATAATTCTAGTTGTGATGAAAGTTGTCAGGGAGGTGAATAGCAGGGCATTAAAAGGGATATTTAAAAATAAAAGATCCTAGGAACACCATCCCATGAGTCATCTGTGAGAAGAATGTTAATGAACCAGCTTGAAAGGCATCACTGGAAATTTGCACACAGAATAAACTCTAAATTTTAATGTGGTAGAGTTACTGAATAAAAGGCAAATACATTTGAAAGGCCTTAGGTGTGTGCTTGCTAATCACGTACTGTTAGTGTAATAAGTCATTCTTCTACCACTTACACCTGTTGTGAACCTGTGGAGCTTGCGCAGAAAGCAGAGACTATAACACGGTACCCACAAAAAGAATGATATTTGCATCTTGCATTTTTTGATCCTTGTTCCAGTGTGCACAGAAATCAGGGTTTCCACATGAACAATGGAAGTCCTAATTGGTAGAATCAGGATTTAGATGCAGAAATAAGCAAATGCCCCAATTCTGAGTGGTTCGGAAGGAAGGTGCAATTTTTTGCACTCAGATTCGATTCATCAGGGTTTGGAATTCATCAAGTATCATAATTTGCACCTATTTTTACTTTTTGGCCAGTAAAATGCACATTTTTGTGATTAGGACAGCAAATGACCAGTCGCAGTAAACATAATACTCTTGTCCCCTTTTTAAACTCCAGCAGGTTTGACCTTCTGAAATTTAACAAAGAGTGAGGACTTTATAGCGCTCGGTAATAACTGGGTGCAGTAAATACCATACAACTCGAAATTACGACTGCTGCAAAAGCAGTTTTTTTGCAGAGGCCATAAAACTCAGTCAGACTTAGAATCAGGTACTTAATCTTGAGGAAAAGGCTTTCCATTTAGAAATAATAGATGAGGAAAGCTGGAAGGTAAGGGAGAGGTTATGATGGGATTCACAAAACTTTTTCATACATTTTGTTATCCAGAAAACACGTCAAGTTTTCAGGGTGGTATGTGTCATGGAAGACCTCATTGAAAAGTATTTTCTGATGGGGAAGGGGGTAATCGAGGTTAAAAAAGCAAAAGTCACTGCAACCCTAAACATAAAGCAGAATTGACTGATTATCCACCTGCATAAAGACAGCCAGGCACACATTGGGGTTAGTTAGAACCTTCTGGAAATTAACTAAAGTCCCAGATTTCCCGGATTTAAGACTGGACACAGTGAAAAAAGGCAGCAGTTGTAAAGCCCAACAGAAGGTATATTACTCCTGTTGTGATTTCTGACTGCTGAATCAGTCCCAAGATGCAAATGGCCTGATTGCAACTATGGTGCGAAGTCTGTTTCGGATGCAAACTGGAGTTTGCACCTCAAATGGGTTTCCAAGTTGGTCGGTATTTGCTACACACTAATTGCACATCTGCCACGTGCCTGTGGGCAAATTCCGTACATCACCCTATCTGTTCATAAGTTTCTGGCAGGCAAACCTGGCGAGAGTCTTGTTAGCAAATAGCATGCAATTCCTACAGGCAGAGACTGGAACATCTTTCAGCATGGGTAAATATGGCAGATGTAGCTCTTTGACTTTATCCACTATTAAGACTTTAGTCTTTGATACAATTGAACAGACAGACCAGTTGTAGGCCGTTCAAGTCACACACAAGGTTATAACAACCTGAAAACTTGATGCAACCAAGAAGAACTTCTTTGTATATCAGATGTTGGGTAGGCAGTCAGGGGCTTTTTAGCCTATCTTCAATCATTAATGTAGAGAACTTGAAATCAATTACACAGCCTATTTCCATTACTCCAACCATCAATGTATGAAGGCTGAGATGTTTGAAGTCCAAGCCCACAGAAGGCGAGGTGTCATGTGCATTTTCCGGGGTTTTTATGACAACATTTCTCTTATATAGGAGAGGACATTGACCGTGCACATTTAAAATATCAAATATAACCTTTCTTCAGTAGGTTCCAAGTATACAAGAAATCTAAGAAAATATTTATTGAATGAGTGAACCATTTCTACATTTCTACATTACATTTTATCACTTTGCTATTTTTTTCTAAAATTCATTAAGAAGTATAAAACATTTCTCTCACCTTTAGCGCAACTCGGTAGGCTTCTACCTTGTCAGGGTCCAATGAAATGGTTTCCTCTTCAGTGAGTCTGGCTTCGTAAACCTTGATTAAGTCTTCTGCTTGGAGAATACTTTGGAGCAGTAGTCGGAGTGACTTTAGCCTGAAAGAAAATAAAGTGACAAAATCTGTCAACATTTTTACAGAAAAAGCAAACATTTTTTATTGTAGCTGACTTTTAAGGTGAAAATACACACAAAATGCTAGCATTTGACCAATCTGTTTGTTAGACCATATAAGATGTGGGAGCTGACAAACCTTTAAGGTGTATAGCTCATTGAATTTGTACACACTTTCTTTTGACTTAAATGAACAGTTAGAATGGGAGTAGGGGTGCTAGGTGGCGCCGGACCAAGATGGCTGCGCTGTAGTGAGGCTCTCGCCTGGTTGAGCCGTGAACAATCCATCATATCCTCTAACAGGCGCTAAACGCTCTTTTTGTACCGGGAACAGCTTCCTTTCACCGAGCTGAACGCTCCGACACCGAGAACTTCTCGATTGGTCCGCCACAACGGAAGAAAAACGCAGCGGACCCGGCGGACGCACCTTCGCGCTCATTTCCGTGCCTGCTCCCCCGCGGCGGAGGACTACGCGACATCGGGGATTCCGGGCCCGGCGGTGCCTGCAACGTCGGCGCTGGGGGGCGGACGGCCCTGACGGTCCATCAGCGGTGGCCCTGAGCGGAGGTGAGGAGACACCCCCCCTCCCATCCCCCCCAGATACAGATACCTGCCGAGGGCCGCTCCCTCCCCCGCCTTCCCTAACTTACGCTGTGACGGGACGGGGCGCGCCATCTAGCTCGCGGCCGCTGCCATTGTAATCCTGCCGTGTGCCCAGGCGCCCCTCCCGCGCAGCTCAACAACTGGCACCTGCTGGACTTGAGAGGCCCTCTAGACCTGCGGACCCCCCATCGGCCACACGCGGGGAACGAGCGCCCCGGCAGTCTTATTGGCGCAAAAGAATCCACGGCCGACATACCCTTCTCCTGCAGCAGCAGCTCGTTTGCTGTGCTACCTGGGGGCTGAGGAGGGACCACACTGGACACTATTGATGCCCTGGGTGCCTTCTCCTGCCGCATTACAGCCGTGGGGTGCTGTGTGAGGCCCACCCTTCCTCACCCAACAGCCGCCATTTTGTGGATCCCGGCAGGGGGGACCTCAACGCACCTGCTCAGCTCCTGCCCTGCACAGACCTCTGCCATCTCACTCCCGGCCCGGGCAAAGCTGGTGACCTTGCCCCCTGGACAGCCGGGCGATCGCGGCATTTGGACCGCAGGGTCGCGCGCCAAGGGCCGGGGCGACGCCAAACAATCGAAGATCCCGTTCGAGGCCCGAAAGACGACCAAGATGACTCCTGGGCCAGGCGACAGCCCCACTGCATCCGCGCCACCGGACGAGGACTGGAAGTCCCTGCTCCTGGGCATGAAGCAAAGCCTCACCAATATAGACGCAAAAATTGATAATATGAACTCTCGCATGGATGGTATCATGAAGAAATTAGATCACCATGACACGCGTCTTAAGGAGGCAGAGGACAGGATCTCCGGGCTGGAGGATGGAGCTACCACCGCCCGTCGCCAGGTCTCTCAAATGGACAGACTCCTCAAAGTTATCGCCGACAAGAATGAGGACTTGGAAGCCAGGTCCCGACGAAACAATGTGTTGTAAAAGAAACTTCAAACGCAGTGAAGGTAAGAACTCATCTTTATTCTGTCACCCACTCTCCTGGACTGCCTGAGAGATGCCAACATTCCAAGGCGAGCTCTCACGGAACATACCAACAAGGAAGGGACAACCAGGGGAGGGCGGAGTGTACCAAGTGGATATATTAACAAGTAGAAAGATTACAACACATCTCCCTTTGATACATAAGGGAGAAACCTGAAGATGATGCTGTCCAGGAAGTTATTGAAGAGCCAGAAAGCGACCTAAAAAAGGCTTCAACCAAAGAGGGGAGAGGAGGGGGGGGGGGGGGGGGAAACGAAGGAGGCCTCCCCAACTGGAAAGAGAAAGTGGGTGGGGGGAACACCACATGAATAGCAAGGTTGTAGGGGAAATAGGTCCTACAGTACAATTCCATCACAAATGTACATTTCCACATTCCAGAAACCCTTAAAGCATTTACCTAAAAATTGCTAGGAAGCATAAAATGAATGTACGAGGCACATTGAGACATTATCTGGACCTTATATTTATATCCTCCTATTGTGCGGAAAAAGATAAAGTATAATTGACCTGAAGGTACCTTAACTTGACATACCCTACCTACAGATTCTGCTGGTGGAACTTCTCCAAGATACACTAGAAGTGTATCCAATAGGTTGGCCAAACTGGAAACTACACTTAATGAGTGGAAGGAGGGTAGATCTTACCAAGGATTTCTGACATGAGGGTACCACTCTCCCAACTCCCCTGAACGGGTAAGGCCTTCATCTTTACCCTGCCCCTCAGGTGAGTGGGCTCCCCAGCATAACCTGTTGGCGATACCTTGTGTTTGGACACATAGAGCGTGGCAAAGCTATCCTGATCGTTCCCCTTGCGTAGTTCCTCTCTAACGCAGGGATTGAAGGTACACCCTGCATGCTGGTCCCAGAAGGATGTGGACATGGCAGCAATGGGGGAGGGAAAGGTGGAGAACTCCCCCTTAAAATTTAAAGGAAGAAGCAAAAGTACAATTGACTATCGGACATAAGCACCCAGTGGAAGGGATCCCTAAAATGCTAACCCCACAAGGGACAAAAGGGGAAAAAGGAAACCCACTTACCAAAGGATGGAGCTAACTAACTGTGGACACACCAAGGTACACAGGGTACTAGCATTGCCACTGACCGTATATATCTATTGCTGCAGATCCGCTGAAGATCCCAAAGACAATCAAAAATGAAACGCCCCAAAATGTGCTGTAAGTGCACTAACAGTAAAAAAACTGTATATGAAGTACAAGGGTACCACGTAATTACTGTGTGGTTAAAAGTAACACATTGTGCTGTATCACTGGAGAACAAGGTTGCCCTGAAATTACAAAATTAGCTTTTCACAGGCTGTACACCATCACTGCCAATACGAGAAAAGGTACTAGGTTCACCTTAAAATACTAAATACATAGCTTATCACGGCTGTACAATATCACTGCACACTAAAGTCACCAATCTAATTAATATGAATTACCAAACGCACGGTTGTAACCATTACAATGTTCACCCTTCCCCCAAAACCCATACATGAAATGATATCATCTGCTTGCTCAGTACTCCCCCTCTGCAGACAGGAACGTGTCCATATAATTCTGATATGAATGTTGTGTAAAAGGACAATCTCCAATCTATCACGTAAGTACCAGGTATACACAGTTAGAAGTTTGCACGGTGCACTATAGAATTTACAGTAGTACCCCCTTTATTTATTTATGTATATATTTTTTTTCCTTAAAGCATGTAGAACCGCCCACAGTAAGCACGGATGACTTCAGAGCCTGGATAGTTTAACTTAGGAAATTCTAATTATGTTAAGGCATGCAAGAAGCTTTGCTTGTGAAGTAACCAAAAATATGCCACAGCTATGAACTACATTAATTTAAGTAGGTTACTGAATTGATGCCGATGGCTTGCAGATGATAATGCTCGACATCATTTCTTGTCACGTACACAACGGGACACATGAGGGCGCTGTGTCTTTACATAGAATATATCATCGAGAATAAGGTTCAAACGTTAGTCAGCTACATGTAGCCCCCAGAAGACACAGTACTGTTAATCGCCCCCAAAGTGCAGGCTATAAGTACACAGTCACGCTGATCCCGCTGAAGAGAGGACAAAACGTTCCATATTTAATTCAATGAAGACCTTACTTGAAAAAGGAAATGCCCCAAAGTGCTTCCAAGTGTACTGTAAAACTCCGATCACTTGTGCGAAAATCGAAAATGCCACTCTGCCCCCGTTGAAGGTCCGGAAGGTATTGTAGATGACAGCTCTGAGGTAGCTGAGACGCCCGATTTTGACCACGGCGTTCTTACTTGAAACTCTGTGAGGCAGGGACGACCAGGGAGGCGCTAACAACTCTTGAATATGTGTTGCTGCCCGCGGGGATGCACTGGACGTCGCCCTCAATGATCGAAAAGAAAGGAATTGGAGATGGCTCGGAGGGAGAAATTGCACCGGAACTCACGTCTTCTTCTTCATCACTACTGACGTTTCAGACCGGTTTACAGGCGGAGCTGCTGCGCAGACTCGAAAAAGGAAACTGACGAGGATCCTCTGAGGCGAATGAAGGGCGCCCCGCTGTTGACATGAATGACAACCAGGCAACCCGGCCAAACCAAAGGGATTCCTCACTGGTAAATTGTACAGCGGTACTGAGGAGCCGGTCAGGGCACACCAAAGAACCGAGAGGAGAACTCTCACTGTTTGTTGATCTGACAGCGGAGCAAAAATCACCACGAAACTCCTCGTCAAGTGTACTCTACACTGGACAACCCGTTTAGACTCCGAGCCTTCACATAAACAGGATCGTGTAAAAACCGCCACCCATGTGGCTGCAGATTAACGCTTCACTCAAGAACGGGATTTTTTTCATCCGGCGCAGAAGAGGGGAAGATTACTGAGGGAAGTGCTCCAGCAGTGCGCTTACGATTTTCTTGACCATGAAAATGCTTTCCAGTCAGAAGCGCACGCTTCACCCTCCGTCTCAGCTTGGCTGTACGAAGCTGTCCAACTCCTCCTCAATAAGTCCCTTGAACAAACGTTGGTAGTGCACACCTTTACTTCAGACGAGGGAGCCCTCTCAGCCAACGGCGCTCACCTCCTCACCTTAAATCAACGGTTGCTGCTCACACACTCCTTATGCCTTCGATTACTCACGGCACAGAGCTCAAAGGTCTCTCCGCTTAGCTGGTACTTCCAAGATCAGCATAGCACCGCGCTGACTGTCATTCCGCCATTTCTACATCTGCCAGGTTTGATGTTAGCACTTATAGATGGACGTGACTGGCTTTGATCACGACTACTGCTTCAATAAATCCCCCGAAATCACAAGATGACAATCCTTCCTGAATACTAGGCTACTGGACCGTCGAACAGAGATCACCAATTTAACTTTTAACCTCATCTGTACCAAGCACGAACTTCACAGCATTACTCGCGTACCGGTTGGAGAGAGCACTGAAAGGGGAGGTGACAGCTTGGCCCCCTGCGCCAGGTTCTTCGCCTCGTCGCCAGTGTTGTAAAAGAAACTTCAAACGCAGTGAAGGTAAGAACTCATCTTTATTCTGTCACCCACTCTCCTGGACTGCCTGAGAGATGCCAACATTCCAAGGCGAGCTCTCACGGAACATACCAACAAGGAAGGGACAACCAGGGGAGGGCGGAGTGTACCAAGTGGATATATTAACAAGTAGAAAGATTACAACACAATGTCCTCATATTGGGCCTGGCGGAATCTACAAATACTGGGAAAATGGAGCCCTTTGTGGAGGCCTTAGTGGTGGAGCTATTTGGTAAAGACTCCTTTTCCCCGCATCTTATAGTGGAGCGGGCACACAGGTCCTTAGCAGCTAAACCACCCCCAGGAGCTGCCCCCCGGCCCATCATTGCTCGGTTCCTCAATTACAGGGACCGCGACACAGTGCTCCGCTGTGCCCGAGAACTTGGCACTGTGACCTATGGCAACGCCACTTTGTCCTTCTTCCCAGACTTTACCCCTGCAGTGCAAGAGGCCCGGCGAAAGTTTGCTGCTGTTAAAAAGAAACTGCAATCACTGGACATCTCTTATGCCATGCTCTACCCTGCAAAACTGAAGATCTCTCACCACGGCCAGCAGCACATTTTTGCAACGCCACAACAGGTCGAAGTCTTTTTGAAACAGCGCTACCGAGACCGAGCCGGGCACGACGCAGAGGGTGGCAGATCCCACTCGCGCTCGCCGTTGGAGCAACAAGACTGACTCCATGTTGGAGTATGCTGATACTTGCTGGCTGCCTGTGCTTACCTTGGGCAGCTCCAGGACCTTCATTCCCGGTGAGGTACATTTACTGACTTTCTCATTACCGGTTTGAATACTAGACTGAGCTCGACAACCTACCTCCATCCCAAGTTGGGCGATCCGGTTGTCGGCTGGCGCCTTTTGGGTGTGACTTGTGGGGTAGGGGGCAGGTCGGGCGCCCCTGGCAATACTTCCCCAATGGGTGATCCCCGATATTACCTCTCCCCTTTTGGGGGAAATGAGACTCTGAACTGTTGGTTTCTTCTGCTATGTTTCTCTAGGTTGTTGGGTGGGGCGGGAGGTGTTCTGTACCCGGCGGGTTGGGGTGGCCGGTGTGGGTGGGATGGGGATCTGATATCTTACAGTCGTACTAACTGTTACTTAGAGAGCATTCAGGTTCGGTTGATCTGCGTGGAACTGACGATTAATGTTTCTATGCATGACGTGACTTCTGGTGAGTACGCTATACCTCCGCACAACAGGCACAATTGTTTGCGCATCTTGACATGGGTGAGGTAGAGGGGACGCAATCTAATCAGCCATTACGCTTGATGTCATGGAATGTCCGGGGGCTCAACAACCCGCGAAAGAGGAGACTGGTGTTGGGGTATCTGGCAAGGCATGGTGTCTCTATTGCAATGCTGCAGGAAACACACTTAATGTCGGGAACGTCTCCTTTGTGTGCGGCCCGATGGGCCTCTAGTAGAGTGTTCTCTTCATACTCCAATTATGCTAGAGGGGTGACAATTTTGGTGAGACGAGGTGTGCGTTTTACTCTTGAGGGCTCAGAGGCTGACTCGGCAGGCAGGTTCTGCATGGGATGGGGTAGACTATACTCACACAGGGTGCTATTTGTCTGCTACTATGGCCCCAACATGGATGACCCGTCCTCCCCTCTCACAGTGTGGGGCAAAGCTCAGTCGATGGGGATTGCGCATATAACTTTTTGGAGGGGATGTCAACACCGTGCTTCGCCCCAATGCAGACAGGTCCCACCCTCAGTCACTACACTACATGCATACTCAGCGTCCTCTGTCGCATATAGTCGAGGAGTGCCGTATGACTGACGCCTGGAGGCACTTACACCCAACACAGAGGCAAGGCACACATTACTCTGCTGTCCACTCCTCTTGGGCACGCCTAGACTACATTTTTTGCTCTGCAGGGCTCTCCACCTGGATAGTTGCTGCGTCCCACCTGGCTCGCACCCTTTCCGATCATGCCCCGGTATGTGTTTCATTGTGTATTCCACAGGACGCATCTCCCTATCTAAATTGGCGCCTTAACCCGGCACATCTTACAGACTCCGCCTTCAAGGCAGAGCTGGAGCAAGACATTCAGGACTTTTTTGACCGCAATATAAACTCGGTTTCCAGCATTACCACAGCTTGGGAGGCTTTTAAAGTGACGGTCAGGGGGTGGTGTATTGCCAAGGGAGGTGGGGGGGGGGGGGGGAGTCCTTAGGTCCTTTAGAGATGAGTTGCGGAAACTTGAACGCGAACTGAAGCATCTCCAAAGGGAGGCGGAGAGTGACCCACCCAACTATACTGCTAGGGCTACCCTCCGTGAAAAGCTGAATGACTACACAGACCTGGCTGACAAGGAATAAACCCCCCTAGATACCACAAATATATAACGACGCTGTTAGATGAACACGATGTACCTCAACGAGCGCTGCCGGAACAGCTTCGGATCCTAGCTAACCATTATTCCAAACTCTACACTTCCCAGCGGTCTAACCCCACACCCCTGAACACTTACCTTGACGCCACTGCACTTGCATGATTAGGTCCCTCCCAACAAAAATTCCTTCATCATATACTTGAACTAGAGGAGATCACGGACGCGATAATGTCCATGAAGTCCGGGAAATCGCCGGGTTCGGACGGTTTACCGATTGATTTTTATAAAGCCTTCATGCACATTCTTGCCCAGATACTGCAACAGGTCTACTATGCGGCGCTGGAAGAGGGCATCCTACCGGCCACTATGCGGGAAGCTCTTATAACGTCGCTTCTGAAGCCAGGCAATGCCCCTGAGTCCTGTGACTCGTACAGACCCCTCTCTCTTCTGAACTCAGATGTAAAAATACTAGCGAAAGTGCTTGCATCGCGTCTTAATTTACTGATGGAGCGGCTGGTGTTACCTGACCAGGCAGGCTTCATTCCTAACCGTGCCACCTCCCATAACCTGCGCACCCTCCAGGCTGTCTTCCAGGATATTACGCCCACGTGTGAGGCTGCAGGCAGGGATGCCCACTATCCCCGGTCTTGTTTGTGCTCGCCATAGAACCCTTGGTGGCCAAACTGAGGCAGCACCACAACCACAGGTCCCTTAAATACCCGGATAGACAGCTGCTTGTTGCACTCTATGCCGATGACATGACTCTGTACGTCCATAAGCCCAGGGAGAATCTTAACCCCCTTCTCCGAGAGATTACTAAATTTGGTGATTTCTCTGGCATTCAAATCAACTGGTCGAAGTCAGCACTCTTTCCGCTTACAGACATTACAACACAATTACCCCTAGATTAC
The DNA here is from genome assembly GCF_964263255.1 of Lissotriton vulgaris. Taxonomy (NCBI): domain Eukaryota; kingdom Metazoa; phylum Chordata; class Amphibia; order Caudata; family Salamandridae; genus Lissotriton; species Lissotriton vulgaris. Next base: position 723,724,945 of record NC_141691.1, read on the forward strand.
CCTATCATCTGGGAGGCGGATGAAATCAAATATCTGGGTATTAATGTGACGAGGCGCCGGGACACTATTATCAGAGCCAACTACGGTACGGTCCTGGATACGCTGACGGATAAAGTCTCCAGGTGGATACATCTTCCATTGTCAATGGCAGGCCGTATCTCACTGATTAAAATGGTAGTGCTACCCAAATTATTGTACTTGCTCACTAATATTCCGTATAACCCTGGCCCTCACTTCTTTCGTGCCCTTACTTCCCAAATGTCCAGATTGATCTGGGGCGGCAAGCAGCCGCAAATTAGCATGCGCACACTAATGCTCCTTATAACCAAGGAGGCTTTGAAGTTCCGAATTTTCGAAGATATTATGACTGTGCGCAGGCTCATTTTGCGGCATACTGGCTCCACCCCCCTCCATCTTTGGCCCATCTGGAGGTTGAAGATGGCTACATGAGGCCGACGCCGCCGTCGAGCTATCTCTACACTGAGTCCAAAATCTCAGACCGCGACCCCAGCACGGTGGACTGCACAATACTCGCCTGGAGACGCCTGGCTGATGCTTCAGACACACCCTTCCTATACTCGCCTCTGATGCCGCTCGCTCACGACCCCAGACTCCGTGTGGCCTGCGAGCAAATAGGATGCAAGATGCTCACGCGCTTGGCGCTGCACACATGGGGGGATCTATACCTTCAGGGTACTTTTCGAACGTCTTCACAGTTCTTTGGCGATGAATCTCCGTCCGTTATGGACACCTTTCTATATGTACGCTTGCGGCAAAACATGAAGGCAGACACCCCTAACTTCCCAGATGAGCCTGAGACAGTACAGCCCCTTCATTCCCTCCTCCAAACCGAGGCTCCGAAACACGTCGTCTCGTTACTATATAAACATACACAGGCAGCGGGGTCCCCACCTGCGTTGAGAGCGAGACAAGACTGGGACGCCGACCTACAGACCCCAATGACTGACGAACAATGGACGGAGAGCTGCGCTCATGCCGTGGCCGTAATGGGCAATGCACGCCTTCGACTCATACACTACAAATTTTTGCATAGGCATTACTACACGCCAGCTAAACTGCACCGCTTCCGCCTCCGGGAGGATGACCGGTGTGCCCGCTGTGGGGCCGAGGGTGCGGATTTTTTCCACCTCACGTGGACGTGTCACAGTGTAGCTGCTTACTGGGAGGAAATATTCGCGGCTGTGTCAGACATGATCAGGGTGTCCGTGTCCCCCTGCCCGAAGATAGCATTGTTGGGGCAGGCTGGCCTTACTCTGCAAGCCCACCGTAAATTCTTTGCTCTGAGCTTCCTTATAGCGAAGCGCCATGTGGCGTGCCGCTGGGGGCGCGGTCGAGCACCCAAATTCAAGGACTGGCTCGCGACGATGACTACCTGGCAAGACCAATTGCATAATTATACCGAACTCCTTCCCCTCAAGTCGAGGCCTAAAGACATATGGGGCCCAAGCTCTTGCGCAGCCAGACACTGACACACCGGGAGGTGGGGAGGCATCTGAGACACCCAGCCCGGTACCACACTCCTAATACATAACATCGACGCACTGTACTTTAGTCCCTGGTGTTGATCGCGTTGCATGCTCTGCTACCCGCATTCCCTGTGGCAACATTGCCCTTACTGCGCTGCATGGTCCTCAGTCTGCCCTCGTGACATAATACACTTCTGCCACCTCTGCTTCACCCGGGGTGGGCGCTCTGCATAGGCCGCTTCTGCATCCCCCCTCTCAAGCGTTAACCTGCTGTCGGATCCGTGACCTTGATCCATCTGCTAGTCCCCTCACCTTTGGCTCTGCCCCCTCCCCCCCATCCCCTCCCTCCTGGTATCATAAGCCCCACCCGAGACATGGGTGAAATGGAGGGGGGTTCCTAGAATTATGCAGACGAGCCTCAGGGGGCTGGGTACCCATCTATCAGCCTCCTTTTTTTCATTCCTAACAGGGCCGGGGGGTGGGTGAGGGAGAGACGGACAAGCTACGTTGGCCACGCTAGATTGTCTAACCACATACATGCGTTGTTGTTGACTGTTTTTCTTTGGGGGAGGGAGGGGTAGAAAATCCAGTGAAAATGAAAGCCTCATGCATTCTTTGCTCTTTATTTGTTGTCACCTCCGTTACTCTTGAATGCTGCCACACACAGCTCCCTATAGTTCTAAACGCGGCCGGCCCTGAGGGGTTGTAGGCGGCTTGCTGTGTCAGATGTCACCCTCTTCATTAACATACAACATGTTGGACTCTGGGATTGCTGCCGGCCTGCACCCGCAGGATGTAGGCGTTTACAGCTGTGTACTTAACAACTGCCTCAATAAAGGTTTCCACAAAAAAAACAGTTAGAATGGGAGTAGAGATGGCATGAGCCAGCCATGTGAGATGGTGTGCGCTCTCTCGATTCTCTCCATCAGCTGGGTGGTACTTGGGTCCTTTTTGCTCATAGAGGGACAGCGAGCTGTTGACACTCCATTGAGAGGATAGATGACACAGAGCAGATCACACCACCCACCTCCAGTATATCCGTGGGATTGGTGCAGATGAACCGCAGATTAAGTTGAGATCCTCCTTCCCAGCAATGCCGTGGGTGGCCAGATAGACCAAATGCAGGCACTATAGTCTGCACATCTGCATGGATGGGATGTCCCACCATAAGGTCTGAAGCTGCAGCTCAGACAAACAAGCAGCCGCTCAGGCTATGACCTACTTCCTTTTTATTGTTACTGGGGTGCAGATAACTCTGCAATAGATGGTTAGGCAGTTCCAGATCACAGAAGAGTCCCATAATTAGGGAGAGCCCTTACAGGTACATACAAGTGAGAGCCTGAAGGGCAGTTGACCCACAAAAAGAGTAAAGAGCTACAGGACTGAAGGTGAATATCACTGAACTCTGAGAAAGGCAACAGGTTGAAACTCGCCACAGAAAGTCTGTGGATTCATCGTAATTTGTCACTGAAGACCTGCTCAGAATAATAAACGTCCGCCCATGTGGTTCCTGCCCGCTGGTTTTTCCTGCTGTTCTGGCATTAAAATGGTTGCAAGGGTGCACAAGAGCCTCATTATCCTTCATACAGTATGTGTTGCTCGTAGCTATAAAATAAGAAATCTTAAGGCTTACCAACATTCAGGAGGCTGAGTCGCCCCTCTCTACTGTCTTGCTCAGGGACAAATTCCTCCTCTAAGTCACCACATGAACTACCTTTCTCTAGAGCTCTATTTGGTGGGAATCGCAAGCCCATCCAACTTTGGCAACCCAGGCCCTTAACTGATCCAAAAGATGGAGGGTCGCTGTATGATTTGTAATACTCTGCTTCATGAGATGATTCTTAAGCAAAAGACATACAATTGATGGAGGGAATGCAGAACAAATCAAAACATTAACTCCAGTCAAGAGATATGGGTTAAATCCCTCATTCTTTTGCTCGCCATGCCACCCCAGTTTAGACCTGGCCATATGTAAATCAGTCTTGACCCTGTGCCTCATGGGAATAGTCCAGCCCGAAATGCCAAGCCAGGTCCTCCATGGACCGGAAACAAGCATCCTAGGACCGGTTTCGAGGTTTCACCCCTCTTCAGCCAGCATTGCTTGATTCTAGTTCCACAGTGAGCCCCAGAGATTCTTAAGACATCAACTGATCCACAAGTAGCCTTGTGTTTTTGCAAAGCTGAGAACTGCTGCACAGAACCTGGTCTTAGGGATGGTGATTGCCTCCAATACCAAAAAGGCCATACATTTCACAGGTGTAACTTGCTTGCAGAATTTGGTAGAACACACAATATTATGGTAGAGATTTGAATCTGGTCCTGGACCGGACCACTTATACAGCAGGTACATCAAACAAACACAGTGCCTAAGATAAGGCGGTCTTGCACAGTGTCATGCAGGATAACAACTTGGTTGATTTCTAGAATGCCAGTCCTTTAGATAAATATTACACAATACTCTTGCAGGTTCATGGTACATCAAATAGTACAGATTCTCTATTACATGACACACTCCTTCAGCAGCTACTCACTACCCGGGGCCAAACAGATCATTCTCTAATTCAACTTGGAATTCACTTAGGTCACATTTCACCACCCACAAAACATTGGAAAATGCCAGCATTGACAAATAGACTACTGGATTAAAAATGCCTCAACTCACATGTTACTCCTCTACAGGGAGGGGGAGACTGACTTATTGGTTGCTTCAGCAGAAACTATGGACAGCCACACGGGCAACCTGGTGAGGACTGATAATGAGTGACTTGCGACATAACAAAGAACAGATACCTCACTGAAAGCTCTTGGTTATTAAATATTATTGAAGCTATGCAGGCAGAATACAAACCCCATTCCAACCCCCTCTCTCCTGCTTTCTAGAAGTGGAGAAATGTGCCCTTAAATATCACTATACTAAGGTTTAAGAGAAGATCCTAATGAACCTCAAGTGGAGACGGGAAGAGATAGCAGACAGGATACTCACCTTTCATTTCAAACTGAGGAAATCCCAATTTGACCATGCCGGTGATTAAAGCTGAAGAGAGAAATCTTATATACCCCAAGGATATAGCATCCTTCTATGAGAAGCTATATACATCATCCTATGTGATCTGGCTCTAGAAAAGCTCCTGAAGTATATCCGCCTTTCATCTGTCAACGAGGAGGGCCATGCCCTACAGAATGGTGAAATTACCATAGAGGAGATGGTTGACACCACTGTTAGTCTGCTTAAGTGTAAAGCTTAAGTGAATTCTTTAAAACCTACTAAACCAGGTATCCCAGATACTCTACAATGGCCTCATTTACAAAGGTATCTTACACTTTTGACTAAGTTTACTACTTTTTGGTATTCACAAACAGCACTTTTGTAGTAACTTACACTTTTGTAGTAAGTCCAGTATTACACATGGCCAACCTATGGCACTTCAACGCCCTCCCAAAGAAAATAATGAAGTTGGGGACTCAAAATTTTAACAGTGTAAATGACTACAAAAGTGCAGCTCATGAATAGCACTTTGTAGTACGTTTTATAGTACTACAAAAGTGAAGTTTGTGAATCAAGCCCAATGTTTTAAGGAAGCAGATTTCACAGGCCCCGTGGCCCAATAAGGTCATCATAACTCTTCTATCCAAGGCAAAAATCTTAGCAACCAGGCAGTTTAAAGGTATACCCTCACTGATCCACCACTCACAAGTGGGATTTGTATCTGGGTGGTCTTCCAAGAACCACATGATAATACTCCCATACCTACTCTGGGTCTCTAGAGTCTCACAAAAAACAGTAAGTATTGCCCTTGTTTCCAAAAAGGCTTTTGATCCCGTGTACCATTCACATAAATAGAGGCACAAGACAGGGGTGTCCACAGTCAGCCCTCCTCTTCCTCTTGGCCTTGAAACCCTAGGTCACCGCAATCAGAACCTTGCTGTAGATTTGAGATATTCCATCTCAAATAGGTCCTATAAACTCTCATTTAAGTGCAGATGACATGTGCTTCTCGAGGACCCTTCTTAATAGAGTACCGGCCTATGTTGTTGAAGATTGTTTATGTACTTTGGGCCAAATCTCGAATGGATTTTAGAAAGTGGTCCCAACTCCGGATGTACTTGCGGGGCACATTGCAAACAGTTAAGTTGTTAATTGCACAGCATTACAAATATGTTCCTGGACGTTGCTGTTAAGGATTCATAGATTGCTCTGGTGTATGGATTCTAATATCAAGGTGTTTATGTGGAGAAATGCTTGAGCCCAGGAAATTGAACGCACAGAATCCAATGACCTGTGTATGATAAATATGGGTTTGAATTATCTTTCACATCACTTATCCAAATTCACATACAGGTCCCCAGCTATCCTTAATGCCCAGCCCAATACATGCATAAGGAGATGTATTATGTCCTGCAACCAAGGCCTTGATGCATTGTGCAAATATAGCATAACATCACCACAATTTGACAAACCAGTAATCAAGGATAAGCACGGAAAGCAGCACATTGTCTTCCAAATGGTAGTTCCTGGATCCACACCTTGACCCCCGTATGGCACAATGCAAGACTGAATATAGGTGAATCTCCTGCACACTGGAATGTGATGAGGATGACTGGAGTTGGCCAACTAGATTAATTGATAGCTACAGGGGCTTTGAAGCCTTTTTGTGATCTCGAATCTGAATTTGGGCTTGAACCAACCCAAAAATGGAGTGACTCACAACTGATCCACTTCATACAGACAATATCGCCTGTTTGGAAATACCTTGAGACTACAGCAACCCAAAGGTAGTGGTGTTGGCCCTTTATCACCTTCTGGTAAATCACATCCATGCTGGCCTGTACAGCAGGTGGCAAGGCAGCACTTGCAATTAGTGCGACAGCATGATTACTCACTGGAGGATAGGTAAACCCTGTTTTCCTCCCATAACTGGCTTCTTAGAGAAGCTAGACTGAAATCTGCCTACTTTGAAGTCCTCCACAACTGGAACTGGACATCATCTGGGATGCACAGAGCAGATCAACAGCCCCACTCCAAATGCCGAAGGTGTTAAGAAGTAGTGCCCTCCAAACACAGACAAAGATTGTTGGTGACAGCATTGGCAGTAGCAACTGCATACATTCTTAGAGTCTAAAGGGAACACTCCCTGCTGAACTACATGGAACGGCTGACTGAACTGGTGAAGACAGCCGACTGTGAGCACACTATATACAATAATTACAATGAGATGACTAGTTTTGAAAAGGCATGGGAACCATCTGTTTGTCCACTAGTTGCTGTTTCTTGACTGGTTTAAGAAAGCTACATCTGTTTGGTTCTGTTATTATCTATCCCGCTGTGTAAGAACAATCCCTTACTTTAGAATCCTTAACCCCTTCACTGCGGGCCGATTCCCCCGCTGTGGTGGGGGGCGGAGGGCTCAGCTCGTCATGAGCCACGGTGCTCGTGTGCTCATGACGAGCTGAGCTCGTCACGGCCACACCCGTTTGTGTAGAACGCTCGCACAGCAGGGGAATTAGCCCCGCGTGTGAGCGTTCTAACGGTCATGACGAGCTCAGCTCGTCCTGAGCACACGGGAACCGTGGCTCATGATGAGCTCAGCTCGTCATGAGCATGGGAGGGGTTAAAAGGGAAATTGAGGCATGAATCTAACTGTGGCATGATGGGGTAGGAATTGGTCTTCGGTCCTTCGTTGCGTACTTACCGTCTGAGAATTTTATTATTCATAGGTCCTTTACTTTGCTCAAGCATGCTGATAGTTCTGTTAGCATGCTTGAGCAAAGTAAAGGACCCATGAATATTATTAGATTTCACAGACAGTGAGTAACCAACAAAGGATCAAAGATCAGTCCAGTGTGCATATTTTCTATAATATCCTCTTACAATATCTTATGGCACTGGTCGATTTGCTCCATGAGTGCATTTCCAATACCAATTGATGTATCTATTGTTTAAAACCAATAGAGAACTAATGCAAAACAGAATGTAGGTGAAAACTAAACACAGAAAAACACTATTAGAAAAGTTACTCTCATCTATACAGCAATAGTTTTAGCCGAAAACTGTTTCTGGACACGTTCGAGGACTGGAATGTCCATTTCTCTCACACACTAGACTGGATGACCCAAACAAACACCTATTATATACAGCACACCTCTGGCTTTATTCTGCTTCATCTTCCTCTACTTTGCTAGATTGTCTGAACTCATTCAAATCACTGGAAATTTCCCAAAAGACGGTCTCCACTGCAAAAATTTATTTTAGACTCTCTCCTCTTACCCTTAAACATCACATCACCAAACGTCACCCTATAAACTGCACCTGCTACAGGCAGCAAAACCAAAATTGCCTGCTGGCGAAATCATAGCAGTGGTGAAATAATGTATTGGCACACTCTGGGTGGAGATCCCCTGTCTCAAGAAATCTCAACCTAGCTCCAATCAAATACACTCACAATTATTCAGCTAAGTTGGTTTATTTGAAAGGATGAGAGACAAGAAAGATCACATCACTTCATATCTCAGCAAATTGTGGCACAATTAGCAATGGTGTTAACAGCAGACTGAATTAAAAGAAAAAAAGATGAAAAAGTGATGTCTGCAGCTTGATGATTCGTGTATTTTAGACAGAATTTAGGGAGACTGGGGTGGTATATTGCATCAATAAAAAGCCTGAGAAGTAATGCATAACAATATTTGTGAACGAAGTGTGAACTATATTATACATTCTAATGTGAGGAGATGCTGAAACACGTTAATTAGCACAAGTATATTAGATTACTTTTCAATACCTCTCCAAGTAGATTGAAGAGAAATCATTGACATTCTCCATTTTCTGAAACAGTAAAGTCAGCTCGGACTGTATATAGGATGACTTGTCTGAGCCCTTAAGGGTGACCATCAGTTCTTTTATCTTGCTGAGCTCTGCATATAACGCCTGGGACTCGCTTCTCTTGCCCTGTAAACAGTATAGGACAAAAACGTCAGTGAATGCAACATAAGAATCTGTTGTTCAAACTGTCAGTCAGTGTAGTATCAAAAGCAGCTTCTACTTTCTTTCTCCCATGTAGTGAAACCTTTAGAGCGCTCGTGACTTACCTGCAGTTGGAGTGACCGGTTAATATAGGTTTTAGATTCACCTGAAGTCCAAGATACACTGATATGGTAATCTAGTATGAAGCTTTGCTTCAATACATAAGACAGTGGATATCAAACAATAGAATGCTATCTTCATGCATATTCACACTAATATTTTACTTTATTGCATCTGTGTACCGTTGCGGTATTATATTGTATTTATTAAACATTTTAATTAATCAGTATTGCTAATGCACCTAAAAGGCAAAAATATGCTTTACATGCAACTATAAAAGCATAAGAGAGAAAAATACTGCAGGGCTTCCAAAATAGAAAGGCTTACAATAACATTTTCAACTGATGTGAACATAGGAAAAAATGAAAAACAGAGGCAGGGAATATACGCAACATATGTTCAGATGAATTTGGTATTTTCAACAATCTTCTGAAGGCAAGATGGTCTGGTTTCGAAAGTGGGCGAGTGAAAGTTTGAGAACTAGTTTCCACACCAGTAAAGGAAAGCTTTAGTGCCTGAGTTGTTTTCAGATTTGGAAATCCCAGGCAAAGAGTATCTTTGCTGTAAACACCAATTTGTCCTCTGGAAATGGTGAGCAGAGAAATGCCCTAGTCTACAGCATTGCAAATTAGAAAGAAAATGTTTAATTTTATTCTGGCCTGGTTTGGAAGCCAATATAGCTCCTTTATTAACGCCATGATGTGCCTGACCTTTCTCTTCGCAGATATTAGTCAGGCCAGTGCATGAAAGCCAGTCTTGATTATCAGAGTAATGCCTGAGGCACCCCAGCTAAAATGGTGTTGCCAACATCCTGATGAAAAATGACGAGCGAATGAGCGGCTGTTTCCAGCTGTTCGGGTGCCAAGAGGTGAATAATTTGTTCTAATAATATTCGAAGAAGGTTACACACTGGGCCATCTTGATGAAGCCACTGGTGAAGCTCAAGTATTTCACAGAAGAGGTAAGAGATGGGTAGGAAATTTCAAATTTTTGTTCATTTTGAAGAGTGGTGTCAAGTTTGTTTTTGTGCTTCGGAGTGATGAGTACATATTTGTAATGTTTAGAATTTAATATGAAGGAGTTATCGAAGATTGGCTGCTCCATATTTATGATAACCCCAAAAGCATCATGGGGAGTATGTAAGGTTCATATGGATGCATACCAGATTTGAAGTTGAACACCATTGTGACTAATAAATAATTTGTGTAAACCTGCTATAAATTCACAAGCTGTGCATTGACATTGAAGTAGTGTCTACTCCTTAGTAGACGTTAGAAGCCGGAGCATTCCTAAATACATCTGAGGTATTGCTTGACCACATTTTGGTCTTGCCCATGTAATGAATCAATGTGGCAATGTCTTCTAAAAATGTGAATGTAACTCCAGGTGACTGCCCGATATATAATTGTGTAATTAATATAATCTGATTAAAACAGTGTAGCTGACTTCCCTTCAGTGGACCTCTCTTGACCTCTCTGGTTGCATTTTAACAGACAGATTACAATATTCTGATGCACTGTGCTCTTCATCAAAGGATCCCTCTTTAGTAACAGCAGTTCTCTTATAAGCAAATTTCCCACCAGTCCTGGTGTCAAATGGTCCTCTGGGTAGGGGGTGGCATCGCCCATGTCTGAGGGAAGCCTGGGTTGCATATTAAAGCCAGCAGGGGCTTTGAAGCCCCTGGCCCAGATATGCGAAATCACTAGCCATCCTGCTGGAGGAGGTGTGAGCAACTTGGGATTATTTCTGGGCACACCTGCAGGGAATCAGAAACCCGTGGTGGCAGGCTGGTCGATACCAGTCGGCCAGCTCACTAGATACGGGTAGGTTTTTCAGGTGCCCTCTAGGTGCATGTCATGATACAACTAGTACTGGCAGCAGTACAGATTTATTAAGACAAGGTGTTTGATACCAAACACGATAAGTTTCAGTAAAGCCATCATGTACCTGTGGAACTCGTAATGACCAGTGTCCAGTAGATTTACTTAAGATGGCTTCTCTGTTCACTTGTGCCATCTAGTAATTGAACTAGACAGCACAGGGGCATATCTGCTTATGCAGATATGTCCTCACATGTAATATAATGCACCCTGCCTTAAGGCTACAAGGCATGCTGTAGGGGTGACTTACATATAATATATGCAGTGACTTTGGCATCGCATACAGTGAGTGTGCCATGTTGTGTTTTCACACACGCTTTGCACCATGTCACACAACCTGCAATGGCAGTCTGCCAGCAATTTCTATGGGGTCCCTAATACATGCTGCAGCCTTTAAGGACCCTCTTTATTACCCATGCCCTAGGTACCAGGGGCACCATTTACTCTGGATTTACAGGGGTGCCAAAGTGTGTGCAAATTGTATCACAATTAGAACATCTTACCTTGTCTTTAGGGAATGAGTAATGGCACTAGGACCTGATTAGCAGTGACCCAGTGCACATCATTCGAAAAACATCAGTACCAGTGGCAAAAAGTGGAGGGTGACCCTGACAAAAAGGTGCACATTCCTACAGACACTTATGTGATCTGTGGAGGAAAGTCACCCTATTTGACATGGTCACCCCCACTTTTTGCCTGGTATTGGATGCAATTTTGACAGAAATGCACTGCAGGCCCTCAGTGCCAGATCTCTTTTCCGAAAACTGTACAATTGTTCCCTCACTTGGCAATACATTTAGCACCCCCTGCAAGTCCTAGTAAATGGTACTCCTGGAACCTAAGGCAAGGAGGCTAGAGAGGGTCCCTAAGGGCTGCAACATATATTGTGCCACCCTAATGGACCCCTCAGCACACTCGTTCAGACTGCCACTTCAAGCTGCGGGAAATAGTGCAGAGAAAAGTGATGACACAACATAGCACACCTCCTGCATGCCATCCCTACAGACACTGCCTGCAGTATAGATAAGTCACCCCTACAGCAGGACTTCCAGCCCCAATGCATATGTGTTGACATATCTACATGAGCAGATATGCCCCTGTGATGCCTAAGCCAATTTTTAAATATATCAAGTGAACAGGGAAGCCATTTTAAGTACATGTGCTGGACACTAGTAACTACAAGTTTCCCAGCTACATGAAGGCTTCACTGAAACTAGAGATGTTTTGGTATCAAACATCTTGCAATAATTAGCCCACATTGAGTCCAGTGATGGATTTATTAATACAGGCACCCAGAGGGCACCTTAGAGGTGCCCCCTGAAAATCTACCAACTACTAGTGTACTTGCTGACTGGTTTAGACCAGCCTGCCACCACAGATAGGTTTCTGACCCCCTGCAGGAGAGAGCTTGCACTCTCCGAGGGCCTAAACAATGCCTGCTCTGGTGGAAGGTATTGTCACCTCCATCAAGCAAGATGACTAATTAATCAGCGTATAAAAGTGAAGAGGCTTCAAAGACCTCTGCCACCATTGATATACGACCCAAGGCTTCTACAGATGGGGGAAATACCACCCCCAAGCCCATTAGACACCAGTACAGACGGAACAACTCGTTAGTTAAGAGGTGTGTTTCCCCATCAGGATAGTCCCACCCCTAAGGTGATGTTAATACTAAACTTAGAATTTAACCATTTTGGTTTTTGGTTGAAATAGGCTCACTGGGTCAGGGTTATGCCCATTTCCCACAGGAAGTGGTCCTATAGGCTGTGTAGTTGTGCTAAAAGTGAATAACCCATTGACTACTACCTGTCACTCCCCTTAAAGCCATTAAATTGAGTATTTAGGAGGAACCCCTGATGCCAGGAACTCAGATTTGACTGATCCACAAGAAGAGGACAAAAAAGATTCACAAGACAGCAAGAACTGAAGACTCATGTGGACCTTTGGTGCAAACCCCTGCCTGCCTGCACCAATCTCAACAATCGTGACCTGAGCATCTACAAAGAACCCCAGTAGACTTCCAGCCCTTCGCAAATTGCCAGCAATCTCCCTGTTTTGAAAGGGGGGGACTTTTATATACCGCAAAATAGACCCGAAGGGATCATATCACTTTACTTGAGCACCAGTTGTGTTACAGATAGACACATTGTTGTAATCTTTCTACTTGTTAATATATCCACTTGGTACACTCCGCCCTCCCCTGGTTGTCCCTTCCTTGTTGGTATGTTCCGTGAGAGCTCGCCTTGGAATGTTGGCATCTCTCAGGCAGTCCAGGAGAGTGGGTGACAGAATAAAGATGAGTTCTTACCTTCACTGCGTTTGAAGTTTCTTTTACAACACTGGCGACGAGGCGAAGAACCTGGCGCAGGGGGCCAAGCTGTCACCTCCCCTTTCAGTGCTCTCTCCAACCGGTACGCGAGTAATGCTGTGAAGTTCGTGCTTGGTACAGATGAGGTGAAAAGTTAAATTGGTGATCTCTGTTCGACGGTCCAGTAGCCTAGTATTCAGGAAGGATTGTCATCTTGTGATTTCGGGGGATTTATTGAAGCAGAAGTCGTGATCAAAGCCAGTCACGTCCATCTATAAGTGCTAACATCAAACCTGGCAGATGTAGAAATGGCGGAATGACAGTCAGCGCGGTGCTATGCTGATCTTGGAAGTACCAGCTAAGCGGAGAGACCTTTGAGCTCTGTGCCGTGAGTAATCGAAGGCATAAGGAGTGTGTGAGCAGCAACCGTTGATTTAAGGTGAGGAGGTGAGCGCCGTTGGCTGAGAGGGCTCCCTCGTCTGAAGTAAAGGTGTGCACTACCAACGTTTGTTCAAGGGACTTATTGAGGAGGAGTTGGACAGCTTCGTACAGCCAAGCTGAGACGGAGGGTGAAGCGTGCGCTTCTGACTGGAAAGCATTTTCATGGTCAAGAAAATCGTAAGCGCACTGCTGGAGCACTTCCCTCAGTAATCTTCCCCTCTTCTGCGCCGGATGAAAAAAATCCCGTTCTTGAGTGAAGCGTTAATCTGCAGCCACATGGGTGGCGGTTTTTACACGATCCTGTTTATGTGAAGGCTCGGAGTCTAAACGGGTTGTCCAGTGTAGAGTACACTTGACGAGGAGTTTCGTGGTGATTTTTGCTCCGCTGTCAGATCAACAAACAGTGAGAGTTCTCCTCTCGGTTCTTTGGTGTGCCCTGACCGGCTCCTCAGTACCGCTGTACAATTTACCAGTGAGGAATCCCTTTGGTTTGGCCGGGTTGCCTGGTTGTCATTCATGTCAACAGCGGGGCGCCCTTCATTCGCCTCAGAGGATCCTCGTCAGTTTCCTTTTTCGAGTCTGCGCAGCAGCTCCGCCTGTAAACCGGTCTGAAACGTCAGTAGTGATGAAGAAGAAGACGTGAGTTCCGGTGCAATTTCTCCCTCCGAGCCATCTCCAATTCCTTTCTTTTCGATCATTGAGGGCGACGTCCAGTGCATCCCCGCGGGCAGCAACACATATTCAAGAGTTGTTAGCGCCTCCCTGGTCGTCCCTGCCTCACAGAGTTTCAAGTAAGAACGCCGTGGTCAAAATCGGGCGTCTCAGCTACCTCAGAGCTGTCATCTACAATACCTTCCGGACCTTCAACGGGGGCAGAGTGGCATTTTCGATTTTCGCACAAGTGATCGGAGTTTTACAGTACACTTGGAAGCACTTTGGGGCATTTCCTTTTTCAAGTAAGGTCTTCATTGAATTAAATATGGAACGTTTTGTCCTCTCTTCAGCGGGATCAGCGTGACTGTGTACTTATAGCCTGCACTTTGGGGGCGATTAACAGTACTGTGTCTTCTGGGGGCTACATGTAGCTGACTAACGTTTGAACCTTATTCTCGATGATATATTCTATGTAAAGACACAGCGCCCTCATGTGTCCCGTTGTGTACGTGACAAGAAATGATGTCGAGCATTATCATCTGCAAGCCATCGGCATCAATTCAGTAACCTACTTAAATTAATGTAGTTCATAGCTGTGGCATATTTTTGGTTACTTCACAAGCAAAGCTTCTTGCATGCCTTAACATAATTAGAATTTCCTAAGTTAAACTATCCAGGCTCTGAAGTCATCCGTGCTTACTGTGGGCGGTTCTACATGCTTTAAGGAAAAAAAAAAATATACATAAATAAATAAAGGGGGTACTACTGTAAATTCTATAGTGCACCGTGCAAACTTCTAACTGTGTATACCTGGTACTTACGTGATAGATTGGAGATTGTCCTTTTACACAACATTCATATCAGAATTATATGGACACGTTCCTGTCTGCAGAGGGGGAGTACTGAGCAAGCAGATGATATCATTTCATGTATGGGTTTTGGGGGAAGGGTGAACATTGTAATGGTTACAACCGTGCGTTTGGTAATTCATATTAATTAGATTGGTGACTTTAGTGTGCAGTGATATTGTACAGCCGTGATAAGCTATGTATTTAGTATTTTAAGGTGAACCTAGTACCTTTTCTCGTATTGGCAGTGATGGTGTACAGCCTGTGAAAAGCTAATTTTGTAATTTCAGGGCAACCTTGTTCTCCAGTGATACAGCACAATGTGTTACTTTTAACCACACAGTAATTACGTGGTACCCTTGTACTTCATATACAGTTTTTTTACTGTTAGTGCACTTACAGCACATTTTGGGGCGTTTCATTTTTGATTGTCTTTGGGATCTTCAGCGGATCTGCAGCAATAGATATATACGGTCAGTGGCAATGCTAGTACCCTGTGTACCTTGGTGTGTCCACAGTTAGTTAGCTCCATCCTTTGGTAAGTGGGTTTCCTTTTTCCCCTTTTGTCCCTTGTGGGGTTAGCATTTTAGGGATCCCTTCCACTGGGTGCTTATGTCCGATAGTCAATTGTACTTTTGCTTCTTCCTTTAAATTTTAAGGGGGAGTTCTCCACCTTTCCCTCCCCCATTGCTGCCATGTCCACATCCTTCTGGGACCAGCATGCAGGGTGTACCTTCAATCCCTGCGTTAGAGAGGAACTACGCAAGGGGAACGATCAGGATAGCTTTGCCACGCTCTATGTGTCCAAACACAAGGTATCGCCAACAGGTTATGCTGGGGAGCCCACTCACCTGAGGGGCAGGGTAAAGATGAAGGCCTTACCCGTTCAGGGGAGTTGGGAGAGTGGTACCCTCATGTCAGAAATCCTTGGTAAGATCTACCCTCCTTCCACTCATTAAGTGTAGTTTCCCGTTTGGCCAACCTATTGGATACACTTCCAGTGTATCTTGGAGAAGTTCCACCAGCAGAATCTGTAGGTAGGGTATGTCAAGTTAAGGTACCTTCAGGTCAATTATACTTTATCTTTTTCCGCACAATAGGAGGATATAAATATAAGGTCCAGATAATGTCTCAATGTGCCTCGTACATTCATTTTATGCTTCCTAGCAATTTTTAGGTAAATGCTTTAAGGGTTTCTGGAATGTGGAAATGTACATTTGTGATGGAATTGTACTGTAGGACCTATTTCCCCTACAACCTTGCTATTCATGTGGTGTTCCCCCCACCCACTTTCTCTTTCCAGTTGGGGAGGCCTCCTTCGTTTCCCCCCCCCCCCCCCCCCCTCCTCTCCCCTCTTTGGTTGAAGCCTTTTTTAGGTCGCTTTCTGGCTCTTCAATAACTTCCTGGACAGCATCATCTTCAGGTTTCTCCCTTATGTATCAAAGGGAGATGTGTTGTAATCTTTCTACTTGTTAATATATCCACTTGGTACACTCCGCCCTCCCCTGGTTGTCCCTTCCTTGTTGGTATGTTCCGTGAGAGCTCGCCTTGGAATGTTGGCATCTCTCAGGCAGTCCAGGAGAGTGGGTGACAGAATAAAGATGAGTTCTTACCTTCACTGCGTTTGAAGTTTCTTTTACAACACACATTCATTTTTTTGTTAGGCACGGAGAGATTAAGTGATTTGTCCAGAATCAAAGGATGTTGAGCGTCCCTGCTGAGACTCGAACCCGGTTCCCCAGCTTCGAGTAGAGGAGCTACTCCCCTGCAGTCCGCTGGCATAGTCCGGTTTACCGTGTTGCCACTCCCCAGCCAGCTCGACACAGCAGCGCCCCGGAAAAGGTGTGCTCCTGTGCTCCAAAAGGGCAGATCTCTCCCCCCTCTGAGTGAGAGGACAACAGATCTGGTACTGAACAGCACCACTACTTGGGGTACTGGACCCCTTGCAACAACCAAGGCCTGTTTAAGTCTATTCGGGACTCTAACAGCACCGAGAATGAGCACCTGTCGAAAGACTAAAACACCACAGAGACCCACTTTCAGAGCGACCCAGCTGTTCTGATTTCTATGCCCTCAACCAGTGAGATGGATAACGCAAGGCCCTAGGATGCAAAGAGCCCAGCCGACCTTTCCACTCTGCTCCCAAGCGCCCCAGCCCTGTTTCTGGCATACCGGCTGTGCCTCCTTATTCCCAGGACCCTTGTGACCCGAGCCCCCCTGTTGAGAGCCCCCGGACTTGTCCCCAGGTCCCCCTCTACAGCCTGTTTCTAGGTGTCCCTTCTTTCTTCCCATCTGCGTAGCACGCACAGCTTCCAACCCGACCAGCACCTCTGGATGCCCCAGGACAGGTAATGAGTAACTGCTGGTGGTACTTTGGACCTTGGCACCCTATGACTAAGTCCCCCAGAAACAGACCATAAAAAACTGTATGCAGCATATGCCTTTTCTCCCATAGGGAAGCATTGCTGCGTAAAGATACATTTAAGTTAAATGTTTACTTACCTGTGAAATTAAACATTTTAAAAAGTTCTTACTTGATAACGAAGTTCTTGGTATCAAAAATATGACTTTTTTCTAAATCGGTCTTGGATTTATTCATGAGTGTATCTCATTTATTGCCTCTGTTAGTACAACAAATGCTTGGCGCTACCCTCTGATAAGCCTAAACTGCTCACTCACACTACCACAAAAGAGAGCATTTAGTGTTATAATTTTTGCCTCTGTAAACCAATACTGGTTACTTGGACCCTTCACATAGTGTACCTAATATTTGTCCACTATATAAAGAGACAGCTCCCTACAATTTGAAATACCCATGTATGGATGGCCTAGGGAAACTGGAATTTAGGGGTAGAGTTCAAGTGTGTCTTTAAATGCAATATCTCTGGAACAACAACGGAAATGTAAATGGTTCCAGAATGTGGATAATGTGCATCAATCAATGAGACATTATCCTAAGGCATAAGGTGAAAGAAAGAAATCCTTGTATACCTCAGAATTGAATAGGTGTGATACAGAAACCCAGAATATCAATGGTGGCATGGTGTGAATTAAGGCAATGAGTTTCATCAAACGCACAGTCTTTGAAAGTCTCTTGTCTCCTGCAAGCCCTGAATCCTCTTTCAGAGTACTAATTTCTAGCTGGAGTCTGGCCAGCTGCGCGCAATGCACATGTAGCTTCTGCACAGCTCACTCCCCCTTGTCGTGGGTCAGCTCATCCCTAAATAGCAGCACAAATTCCTTTTCTTCCAGGGTAGGTGAAAGCAGCAAAGGTTTATCCTGAATCCTAGGCTATATCCCAGATATGACAAAACTAAAAATGCATTTGGTCTGTTTCATGACAGCTTATACAAAATTGCAGATTAATATGTCTGGTATGCTCATAGGCCCCAAAATATACCTACAATTGAAATAAAGACAAGTAACCAAGGCCAAAGAGGCTGAGTCGCCAAATTCCATAAGCCATACTGCTGATAACAGAAGAAGACAAAAACTTTATAAGAATGTTTATCCCCCAGGCTTCAAAAGGGGATGAACAGGAATCAAATGATCGAAAGAACATCAATTCCCAAGGAAACAGTTAAACTGAGGGGTTCTCTGAAATTTCCAGCCACATAAAATGTGAATTGAGCCAAACTCAAATCAGACAGCTTGCGTGGGGTTCACCGATCTCCATAAAGATCTAGCAGTGAATCTGCCCTGCCGCTCCAACCAGTCGAGGTCAGTCTTTTTTTATTAAATAGAAAGCTTTAGAGCTACGATTCTGACAGTGTGTGTTCCCTTTCAACTTTGTATCCCAATCCCCAAAAAATGCATATAACTGGACAATTAAGCTATATGCGGGAAATAAAGTCAGGACACTTGGAAATGGATCTATGGGTCATACCTCCAAGTCTGATATCCGGGCAGCAAAGTCTTTAAATGCCTCTTGATCCAGATTAAATGTATTCCTCTGAAACAAACTCATCTCATAGGTTCCCAACCGCTGACGAATCCTCTGGAGCTGAAGCAATAGCTGCGTTTCCTGCTTCTCTCGCTCTCTATCAATCTGTTGACCTCTGTCAATTTCCACATATCCATTTGATGAAGATCCAACTTTATTGGAAACTTCCCTAATAACTGCAATGCAATTCAAAAGAAGCAGAAATATTATGTGAGAAGTGACTGTGTGAGGGAATAAACACAATAGTTAGACATAAAATGTTTGTGGCTAGAAGTATGGAATATGCAAGCTCAATCTTCAAAGACATTCAAGGGAAGAAAACGAAATCAGAGTTGAATAAATAATACCATGGCTATGTTAAACAAAATATGTAATACTTTGTTACCATGCGGAGGCACATGAAAACCTAAAAGCCACATGGAAACCTAACTGAGGTATTTTACCAACTGTCTGAAGAAAAAAGTGCAAAAAGTATGCAAATTACACACAGGGGGTTCGATTTAGCTTCCATTAACAGATCTAAGACAAGACGTTCACCTCTCCTTTAAGCCTAAGTATAACAGCTATTGCATCTTCTGCAGGTGAAAGTAGCATAACTTTTTTAATGCATAACTCAACATACGCTATTTTTCAACATAATTTGTAACGGTCCTTCCTAGTCTTCCATAATGATCACTTTTCATTATTAGCACACAAAAAGCCACCTTTCCAATGGAAGTCAGTAGTGAAAGGGTGATGGCAGACTATCCCTATAATGAGATTCTTTTAAAAGGGGGTGTATGTGTTCGCAGGAGCCACAACAGGGTGAACCTTTGCCCACTCAGCAAGCTAGAGTTCCAGCACACTTTGGTAAGCCTCTCATTCCCCGCCCGAAAACTCAAATCCATGTTTATATCTGCAGTAGGCACACAGTACCAGCTAAAAGGTCCATCGAAGAGCTCCTGCATTTTACTTTGATGAATAGCATTACTAATCAACAGCAAATACCCCCAGGCAGCTACCCAGCCGCAGCTGTGGATGTAGGGCAAACAAAAGGAATGCAAAGCACATTTCAAAGAGGAAACCATCTTCTGGATTGAAGAGGGTGCCGCAGTATTACAATTGAATTGGGAAGACATGGCAGGCCAGAGAGCTACAGGCGCTCCTTGGAAATTGAGGCTGTAACAGCCTGGGGAGGGCGAAGCACCAGTTTCAAGCTCCCCAGCCTCCTTGTCAGGACTAGGGATGAGTGTTAAGACTACTGACTCTCTGAAACTGTCATCTACTTCTGCTGAGAGTTCAAAAAGGCTCAAGCCGTCACATGCATTCCTGAGATATTTTTGAAAGCAATGACGTCAGGGGGAAGAAGAGGTGTCTGCATAATGGCTAGATCAGGCCTCAATAGCCAAACACTTCCTATTATGAGGTATTCAGAGGTAAAATTGGAGGTCTGCTGTTGAAGGCTGTTGTGGATATTTTTATATCTGGATGAAGAACCACTGATGGGGGAAGACCCAGCAGAAAACTGCTTGCTGCTTAGTGATAACATCTGCTTAAAAGAAGATATAACTCTACCAGGGGAGCTTTGTTCACATCTTAATGACTTGCCATCAAAATAGTTTTAACAGATTTGAGAATTACAACAAAAACGTTCCGATGTTTAATCATACATGGTGGGAAATAATTAAGAAAAATATTACCACACTTTCGTGCCACACACCAAATTATAAAAGCCTTCAAATCCAGGATTAATTCAGTAATTTAATTACATATGCTTAACCTTATACCATGATAAGATGCTCACAGCGCTGCATTCGTCTGTATCGTGTCGGCCATTTTGAAAGAACACACAATACAATTGTAAGAGGGCCACCTGCTGCTGTTGACTTTGCCATTGCAAGAGCAATTCTACATGCATTCGCAACGCAAATAGTGCCTAACAATGGATGGCTTGACAACAGAAGGAAGAGGGAAGTACTGGAGTGAGGGAATGAGAGAGATGCCAAGCTCCAGCAGTGTTTGGTGTTGAAGCAAGGAGGAATGAGCAATATGGAGGAGGATGGGGGTAGGCGGTAGGAATCAAGGATGGCTGGGGAGGCAGGAGTAGGGAGAGAGAGACATGGGAGAGTAAATGAAAGAGAGAGAAAGAAGGGTGCAGGAAATGCATTCCCAGTGAGTGCTAGACCACAAATGGTGCATACAACCGCAACTAATCAAAGATCCTGGACATCGGCAAGGGAAGGATACAGACTATATCAGTCAAACATCAGGGTAACACACAAACAGGGAGCAGGACCCATAGACAGGAGCAGGGACCTGAAATGGACGGAGCAAGACCCATAGACAGGAGCAGGGACCTGAAATGGACAAGGAAGTTTTCCAATCATGAGGAGGAGGGCTGGGGGTGTAGACCCAAAACCCATTCTAAGTATGTGTTAAAGCACTAGTTCTAATGCGGTCTATAACGACGCAAAAAAAATGAGAATGACGAAGAAGACTGGGTGGGATGGTCCTAGAACAGCGCTATGCAGAAATGTTTCAGCATACTGCCAGAAGGAAGAAACAAACCTTGGGTGTTGAGCTCAGTTATGTGCTTTTGTTGCTGCTGCTGCGGTTGCTGAACCTGGATTACTTTAGTTGTTTGATAGTTCGGGAGCTGAACCACTAAGGTCTGGTAATGTTTCTGAGCTTCTGAAAATTGAGACTGCATCTTTCGCTTGTCATCATCACCAAACATCTCTGATCCTTGGCTGTTTCGAAGGAATTCTTGGTAATGAATTTCCAGATCTGATACAACTTTTTGGTAATCCTCATAACGCATTGTTTTGAGCTAAAAACAAATGTAAGAAATCAACAGATTTTTTTAGAACAAGCATTTTTTTCACGGATTCATAGGTACATAACATCCAAAAATGAAGTGCTTCATAAAAGAAATGCACGCCTGATCTAAACATTTTAAGTAGTTTAAGCATGAGCATATAATACATTTTTGCAGGTGCCACGATTCAATTGACCAATCAAAACACAAAGATGATTTTGTTTTCTATATCTTACAAAATCTACAGATGCTTTGGCACACAGACCAGCATTAATATGAGAAAGGCCAACACACTCCATCATTCTTGGGTGCAGATACAACTTACCATGTAACTTATTCTACTAAACTGTGCTGAATACAAACTTTCTGTTATGGTCACATGAAAGACAGACTGAAAAATCAAGTGCCCCTTTTTGAAAAAAAAGAATTTAATGCTGAAGTGAATGTTATTTTTAAGGAGAAATATGAAACGTGGGTGGTAGTTTAGGCCACCACCTCAGAAGAAAAGATGCCACCATAAAAAGCACACTTTGAAACAGCTTCTCCAGATATATCCTATAAAATGTAGAACAAAGAGCACTTACAGCATATATGTAGCAACAATCTGCACCCACTCCTGAAAGACGAGCTACAAAGCCTCTGTACATTAAATGACTACATGCCTCATACTAGTGTCAATGCTGAAAAACTTCCCAATAGTTTTCGAAATTGTGCTGAATAAAAAGCCAATCTTTTTAAATGTCACAAGTTAAGCTGTCCCAAAACTAAAACAAATTCAGCTTAGTTCTCCTTAATTACAACACTGAATAAAGGGATACATTCGCAATTTATGTTTGTGTAAAGTCTTTGTATTTGACTGAGTTCATTGAAGAACACCTAAAAATGAGCAAGGTGAACAACCACACAAATACACACCTTAGCAAGAGTCATTGCTCTAATTTTCTCAATGTCCATCATACAATATTTCCAAGACACCAAGCTCTTCATGTTGATGTACAACTGGTTCCAGAAGGACAAAAACAATTCATAGTACTGCTCAATCCTGGAGAGGAAATGAAAATACATTTCAAGATTACCACAGAAAACATACTTTGTGAGGAACATATGAATATTTCAGTTTCGAATAACATAACATCACCAATAACATTACTGATTTGGCAAACAGTCAAAAGTTTTAAAATATGTTGAAGCATTAAAATCATATCACCTAATCTTTTCCAAAGTATGATGTATCTTTCAGGGAGGAAAGAGCAGGATGTGTTGGCATCAGGCAGCAATTATCGTGTTTAAGACATCACTTACGCAAATAGGGTGACGGCTTTTAGGACCATTAAAAAAAACCACTTATCAAGTTTTTTTAGCCTAATATTATATTTTTCCGAATTCAATAAACAGCTCTTAATGAGTTTCACCAATTTAGGCACGAAAAGTAAGTTTCATCTTCATTAGTCTTTTTTCAGAATATGAAATAAAGCGTTTTTCAAAAAGTAACCAAAAATGGGTTTTTACTGAGTTTGCTCGTGTATATAGGTATTTGAGCAGCTACACTGACAAACCTTTGACAAACTCTGCATTGACAAGTTCAAAGGTTGATAGAAACTTCCAAAAATGGTCATTAGGTGGATCCACAAATATGAAAACAAAACAATGCACTATATTTGTAGAACGTGATATGTACTGTATCTATCACTGACGATGTATGTTAGCTGACAAACTGGCATTAAGATAGCTTTGGTAAGGACGATGCTCAGAGACAAAATGAGTCTGCTGTTCCATGCAAGTGACTGGAGGAGGCTATTCAGAGTTTTGCAAATGTCCTGTCCACACTATTGATTACATACACTTTAAATAGGACTGATAGGAGATCCATGAATTTTTGGTTGAAGTCCTGCATTCGCCAAACACTTAACCCCCTCAGTCTACGGATCCAAAATGGATCAACAGATCCAATCGAGATGCGGCGTCATCTGGGTCAACACACAGATTTAGCTTGAAGTGGCAATGTGTAAACAGCTACCAGGCAAGATGGCACAAAAGCCAATGAGGAGTATGTATATCCCCTTAAGAGCTGCCGTCGGCCAACGGTCGTCGCGAGCACTACCTTGCCAGTGCTGCGCACGACCGTTGGCCGACGGGCCAGCATTCGTTCTTCGAACGTTCAGCACTGGGCGCTGAACGTTCGACGCTCCTATGAGGCTAAGGAACACATATCACGCATGAGTGTGGATGAGACATAGGTACCAGAACTGTGTTGAGGACAATTATTCTTAAGAAAATGTAAATTATGGAACATCTCCCCACATTCTCTTGCTCCTATCAAATGCAAAAAAATATTTTAAATTACTCCCGAAATGAGTACAACCATACCTTAGGAGCTAGAGGTAAATAAGTAACTACCAGAAATAATAGGATGATACGACTGTCAGCAATATGTGTACACACGCCATATTAGTAATTCTGGAAAGATATCTTGGTTGCATTGTCATCAGTCAAAACACAAGAAATGCTACTATTGACACTGAAACTTACTTTGTAGAAAGATCTACAGCAATCGGATTTGGTGGAGGTACGATAAGGCTAACAGAAGGAACCAGCATATCAAGTCCTCCTGGGCCAGTCACGTGCCATTTACTCCGCTCTGAGTTGTTCTTCAAAATGCATTCATCTCCTTTACGTATAGTTTTCTACAAAAAAAATATGAGGTTTGTAAAGTTGAAACAGACATTTTTCTTCTTATTGCACAGGTGTACATTGACGTTGAGCGGAAAGTATCCTGCAATCCCTAATAAACAAAAACTAATGATCAATCACCGAGCAAAATAAGGAAAATAATCCCTTTGGTATTTTAGCTATTGGTATGTTTTTATATTGCCTTTTGAAGATGAAAAGCTAAAAACTAAAGTGACAACATGGCTTTATGAAGATATCGTTGATTCTAGTGACAAATGAAGATAGTAGACCATACCCTGTCTCGCATGGGTAATCTTCCTTTCAGGTTGAGCTACCACCCGCATGGGTGTGATATTGCTCACCTAGGAGGGGGTCTAATAGTGCTTAATCTCACAAGAAGTAAAATCCACCTATCAAAGGCGCAGGTTTTATATACTGTGATACTGTGATCAAGCACAAAGTTTGGAAAATCTCTATAAAATGGTGGATAGACTAATGTCGGAAAGGGTGAGATACCACTGTCTCACATGGTGGAATATAGCTATCACTTAATGTGGAGTACAGCACAGGGTAGAACCAACTCTCTTTCTTCAGGTCTGCCTCACTGAATGAGATAATATCTCATACAGTGGGATATTATTCTCTAAAAGCAAGCTGCCCCTGCATCGAAGATCGGGCAGCCACGGCGGACTTCTCAGAAGATGATCCCAAACAGCCTCCCTTGGACCTGAAGGAAGTCGTAACTGCATTTTTTTAATAAACAAACTCCAGACAGCAATCAAGCAGGACTCCGGACGGTCAAATGCCTACAGCTGACAACGGAAGAATCGGATGCTCCATGACGCCTTCGAGACGGATTGAATAAAAGTCCCTGAGGAACCCGACTGCGGCTTGAAAACAAAGAATCAAGTGCAGGTCCGCTCGTCAGGACCGGTAAGGCGTAAAGAGGAACCCCATCTGGTTACAACAACAGGAGACTCGGGACTCGCTTCCTTGTGCCTGACCCTAAGATGGCATCAATGCAAAAGCAAATCAGATGCCCACAGATAGTGCAAGTCCCCTTAGCTCCCCCAACCTCCTTCACCAGCCGCATATTTCTGGACCGCTGAACCGGTCTATGAATCGGCTGCCCAGTGACACGAACATTAGGGTCTGGAGGCACAGAATACACAGCCTCACGAGCACAACCGACCGGTCCCTAAGATGGCAGCCATTCGCCCCTAACTCTCAAACTCTTCATAGAACGCCCTGGTCAGGCCATCACTCACTATGAGCAGAGGAGTAGTCACTATTCATTATTTTTCTGCCTGCAGTAAAGGTGAAGAAGCGGTTATTCTTCCTAAACCAACCTGGAAAATACCTGCTGATAGCTAGTGCGGGGTAACTATCTTCCTACAGGGTTCTGTTGGAGAAGTATTTTTTTTTCTTTCCCCAATCGGCTGATCAATCGATCTGGGCTAGTAAGGACTGCTCCTTAAACAGGGTCACTTCACGCGTCTTACCCAAACCGGAAAGGAGCCTGTCTATTCCTGGCTACGCTTTGGCCACAGTTCCAGAAAAGCCCCTGGTCAACTCACCACAACGATCTATCCTACAGCTAATACCCTAGTCAACCACTGAGGTTAGACACAATATTCGCTAAAATCATCAACCCCGGTTTTGCCTCTGTAGTTTAGATAATTTCTCCCCAGACTACTGTGCTGAATCGCACCTTAATCCCCTCACAAGTGCATACCCCCGTCTAACTAAGTAGAGACAGTATGGAAACCACCACCCCATCCCGCCCCTCCCTTCCCAAAGGACTAAAACCACACGGCCTGAACTCCTTCTCCATAATTTCCACCCCAACCTCACCCCTAAAGCAAAAAGAAACCTTAAACACCGGCTGATCAGACAACACCCAGAAACCCTAATAGAGGACACATACTATTGCTCTTCCAAAGGCCAGATAAAAATTGGCCTAATTTTCTACACCATGAGACCTGCTAATTGGAACAACCTCCTCAAGACACATCTGCACATATCTAAAATAACCAACACCACCCACAGCTGCAAACTTACGATCACACTCCCTGATCACTCCAAACTTAGAGGCAACACCTCCATAACCATATACACCAACGGCACAGTCTTGATCGAAGCCAATAACGACAACCTAGAATCCTTCGACTCCCTCTTCCCCTCACTCCGCGACACCTCTCCACTTTCTCATAGCTCCCAACCGTCCATCCTCTTGTTCCCGAATAGAAGCCCCCCCATGCGATTGCACAGGAAATTCACAAGACCCCCGCCATGCCAGACAACCTCCAGACACCATCCGACACGCCGTTCACCCCTCCCAGAGAGGATTGAACTCTCTCACAACCCCCTTTCAAATCAGAGTCCCAACATACACGTGGCTTTCCAAGTCCATTCCAACCAACACCCACCTCCCCCTTCCATAACCCACCACACTCACAAGACCTCTGTCTTGCAAGCCTGCCTCCTCCCGCCAATCTCCATCCTCCACCCCTCCCCGACAGCGCCCAACTTTTCTCCCCTTCGTAATGGATATCACAACACAGATCAGGCCCTCCAACCCCCGAGCAACACCCACCCCGCCTTCCTTAATCGCCCACTCTCAACAAACAACCTGCAATCTCAGGGCGCT
Source organism: Lissotriton vulgaris (assembly GCF_964263255.1). NCBI lineage: Eukaryota > Metazoa > Chordata > Amphibia > Caudata > Salamandridae > Lissotriton > Lissotriton vulgaris. The sequence continues at coordinate 723,751,701 of NC_141691.1, forward strand.
ACCCTTGAAGCCTATCCCTTTCCCTCCACTGCCAAACAAGAGATGGCAGAGGGACCCCCACCGAGACCGCCCACTCTCAATATCCAGGACCTTCCACGGAGGAAATTGGGGCGACTCCAACACCAAAGTCAATGCAGAGAGTCCAGCCCACACCCTCACCCACACCCACACCCGACACCCCCTTTCACAGACACCACTCACGCAAAGCTGCCCAATATCCAACTGCTTAGATCATCCACGACCCCCAATTCGACTCCGTCTCAGAGACCCAGAAACAAAAGAGCCGTAACATCCGCCCGAGACGCCTCTTACCTTCCCTACTTAAAGACGAACCAGCGACTGGCCCTGCTAGAGACAGCTTGAAAGGGTAATTCTGGGTCTCTCAGAAATAGTACAGAACCTCACCACACTCCGAAACCCAAACCAACGTCCACTTCCGATTCCCCTATCCGCCAGCACTAATCACTCAAGGCCTCATGAGACCCAGCGGCTCAGCTGGAACACAACCCCCCTCCTAAACCAAGCTCAAAGACCCATAAGAACAAGAGCCTCCTTGCTCACTAAAGAAGTGATAGATCTTGCCTCCACATTTGACACAACCACTACTGTCACCCCCCAGATCCAATATTCAGGTGATCACTGGTATGGGAAGAGACTGCCCCCCCCCACAAAACCCTTAAGACCACCAGCCCTCCTCACTAATATCCCCAGGGCTCCCTTAACGAAGAACCCCAATAACGAGAGTTCCAACACCAACTGCATGCTCACTAAGCGCAGGTCGGCATCCAAACATGCAACCGAATTGGCAGAGACCATCTTCACACATGACATTGACATCACATTCATCACCGATACTTGGCTAAACGAGTTCTCTCCCCCAATTATGGACATGCTTGTGCCCCTGGGCTTCGATATCTTACACAAAGACAGAAAAAACCAGAGAGGAGGGGGCATAGCAATCATACACAAGAACAGCATCTCTGTAACGGAAAATGACTCCCTCAAATATAACTCTTTCGAATGTCTTACTACAACCATTAAGATGAGTGACAACAACTCCCTACTCTGACATCTCCTCTACCATCCGCCAAGAAACACCTCCTCCTTCGGTGAGCACATGTCTAACCTATTAACTCCTTGGGTCTGGTTAGCGCTATATAAATCTCATAATATATAAATAAATAAATAAAAGACCAATTAACAGCTGCTGATCAGATGGGGGAGCAACAGCCAGCCCTCTTGAGCGTAAATAGGATCTTTTGAGATTTTTGATTTTCAAAAGGAAACAAATGTATGCTATTGTAAAAGGCTTGCCATAGCTTTAAAGCTAATTAGCTCACATATTTATAAACAGGCACTAGCAAAACCAACAGGTTTGGCTTTTTTTTAGGGGGAAGTGTTTGGTAATAGTTGAGAGGCTTTGTGCATGTTGCCTCCAGCTGTCTCAGAAAGAAATCCCCAGTATCAATAACATCTTGGGCTACAATAACTTAGGGGCTGGGAGTACGGTCCCTTGCCTTTGCTGAATAGAATGTATTAGCAAAGGTAAGCTGTACTCTCAAAAAAGAGCATTATAAAAAAGAGTCAGAAGATAAGGTTTCCACTGTATATGGTTAACACTAAAGGCATACACTGTGAAAAATATTACATAGTTAATACATTTGACAAAGGACCAGCTTTTTCATTGCATCTTTAAGAACGTTGATATGCTTCTTATGGCCTAGTTATGGCTGTCAATTACAAGCTTCACATCTTGTTACAACTGCAGCCTAAAAAAGCACTACTTGGTGCACTATCACAAAACACTAATGAAAACTTAAATGGGTCAATGTAACTTTCCACAAAAAGCCATGGTGTTGATTAACACCTCATCAAAGCAATGTCAAACATGAAAAACACAGGAAAAGCCAATAGCTGACACAAACAGACAGAAAGCCCACCCTTATTTAGGTCGAGTCTGAGTGAGCGCACATGTGCTACTCTGCGAGACTTGTTGTAGTGGAGTATGGAAGAGAAGCCCCGCCCACTCTCCGCCCATATTTTTCAATGGCTTGTGTCATTGTCCTTCGTAAACGCTGGCTTGCAAGTCGTTGTTAGAGTTGTTAGTCCCTCCTTAGTACCGTCTTATCTGCATTTGTAACCACCCATGGCGACTGGCCTTTTACTGAGGATGCGACATGGTATGTCTTATTTAGTTTGTAAGCAGTCTTTTCTTTAATGGGTTTCTCCTACTGCAGGCATGACATGCTTTACTCGCCATGCCCACTTTCACTTTCAAGCAGCCCTGGACAATGGCAGCTGCTTCCTTGAAGTGAAATAGGTCTTGCATTTACAAGAGTTTGAGCTATAGCCACTATAAATGATAATAGCTTAAAGTCTCGTAAATTTGATATGTTTTGCATTGCAAATGCTTGTTCTCTTTGCTATTTCTTATTGTACTTTATAAGGAACAGAGGAGATGCTGTATTTCTGAGTGCTAAGGCTAACTGTAGCCACATATAACAAATAATTGCCTGAGAAAAATGGAAACACATACCAGTCCTGCCTTTAGCTCACTAGTTTGTAAACCAACTAAAATCATATTTTCTGACAGCATGAAATGTCTAAACAGAGAAATTGTATTAATTTACCAAACGTTGTGGAGCGGAATTCTGATTTAAATAAAACTGAATAAAGATAAACCACACAAACAAGATTATAAAATGTGCCCATACCAAAATTACCGAACAAATCACCACAACCCGTGGGTGGTCTTTCCTGGTCTAGCAATTTTTTCAAATAGGTACAGATATAAACAGCATTAGTTTTACACATGTTTCTATAGCACAAGTTGTCTTACCAATTGACAAAGCCCAAATGAGACAAAACAATTCCTTCTCCATGAGATCTGCAGGATTAAGCTAGCAGACTAAACTGAAGTGTGCCAAACAATCATTAGTTGCATTTGGATTTTACTGAAAACACTTTTAACAGAGGTCTTGAGAAAATAAATTTCTGAACAATTAAGGAGAGTCAGGATAAAGTTATTTTGCTTGATACCAGACCAAATACCTTGCTCCCCTCTGCAACCAATATTCTTAGCATTTACTTGAATCAGACAATTAATACTGCTAGACAACTATCAAATAAGGTTGATCAATATGTATGGCAAATACTGCCTCGGGCAGCACATTACCTAATTAATTTGCTTCTTCAACTCGGAGTCTTATAAACTTACATTTCAGTTTACAGGAATCAAAAATCTTTTTTCAAAGGCGTGAATGAAATATTATGTTGTGAAAGGGAAAATAGCACTCATAATCAACCATTCTATTCACTAGCTGAGTGAGAAACTAAACAGGAAACAAGAAAAGCAAGGACTCTGACAAAAAATAACCAACAATTTTCGTTGTCAACTGAATAGGTTGGCTGGTCAATGCACTTGTTGAACACACTAGGACCCAGAATCGTCATTAAGTTATTTTATCTGACAGCCATACTGGGCAGAGAAACACGGACATGCACACCATAACTAAAACACAAGACGCAACAATCATATGCATTTTGGTGAAAGTCAAAAGCCCTATCTCCATACAGAAACCCCAAAATGGGGAGGAAGCTTTCTGCATCCTGCAGCAAGAGGCAGCATAAACGGCAAATGTTCTACAAAACAGCATTGAAAACCAACACAAAGGTTCCATCTAACCAAGTAGTGTCATCTGCTGACATCTTGTGAAAACATCATCTCGTATTTCATCTTGTAATGTTGGGGAAAATATTTCTAGCAGTACTTTTGACAACAACAGTGTTTTTCTAAAAATCTAACTTCATAAAAACATTTTACTCAATCATCATACAGATCAGATGATTCTGTGTTTTGTAAACTGGTCCCCATACCTGTTCCTGCTTGTAATCACAGAGCGCCTTCAGGACGATGGGCTTGTTGCTTCGATACTCCGGATTACGAGGCTTCAGCTGCACTATCTTCTTGGATTTGTTCACCACATTTTGAACTTGCCTCTTGTATTCCTGAATTTTCTCCCGTTCTTTCTGTTGAAAGACAGAACATTAAAGATATTTAGTTATGCCTTAACTCCTGGAAGCTACGGACAATACCCTTCTGAAGTAATTTAGTAGTTTACAGAACTCACCATTCACAGTGGAAATTTGAAATGTGACGGAAACAGCGCGTACAACTCTGTCAATACCACGCGGGTAGGTAACAACGCGGACGTTACATCGTCCGCGTTGTTACCACGCATGGCATTATATCGCAAGTCATTTCTACGGCTTGCGCTAGATGGCGCGCAACTCCTGGGAATGTGTTGGATTTTAAATCCAACACATGCTGTTGCGCTAACTGGAGTAGGAATAGTAATTTATACTATTCCTAAATCCAGCGTGCCATCTAGTGCAAGTCATAGAAACTACTTGCGATGTAAAGTCATGCGTGGTAACGACGCGGACGATGTAAAGTCTGTGTTGTGACCTACTGCGTGGTAATATATGGAAGTAACGTCATGCATTCCTAAGTTGTAAGAGTTTCCATTGTACGGCTAAGCATTTACACCTCAAAGCTATTCTGTGGAAGATAAGATATACCATACAAGTGGGGTTTTGGAATAATGTAGTGCAACTAATGGTGGCCAGGTTTTATGATTTTAATTCTTCCTGTTCCAAAATAGGTAATACATGTGGATGTTATTAATACCTACTGACATGTTTTTTCACTTTACACCAAACCATCAAAGATATTTTGAAACCATACTAGAAACAAATGTTTGACTAATATAGTGGTGAATCTGCTGAACAATGTGGTTTCCAGATATTTCACAATTTAAATATGCCTGTAATTTGGAGGGCAAAAAGTAAGATGAACATATAAAACATATATCTATTTTCTTAAACAAGGCAACATTTTCAAGGCAGGGTATGTAAATCTTACAAAATGTATTTACCCATAACTGCCATGAAATAAATGAGTGTGGCGTAGGTTATCTGCCCACAAACATCATTTATATTGAAGTGGCTCTTAACCTTCAACATCATGATACTTGTTCACTGGTCATCAGGACATTACTAAGTAGGGGAGAGAACAGCAATCTTGCCAAGCAAACCAGAAACATGTATGAATGTATCATCTCAAGGGAATTGTTGGCATTCGCTATTGGTAGAGGTTCAAACATTAGCAATGATGGAATTAATCAGCAGAAATTCACCACTGCTTCTTCTGATGGATATTCATATTTTTTACTAGCAAAATGTCTGAGTAATGGAAAGGAGACCGACTGGGTTTGGCTGATTGTAGATGACATAATTAGGATATTTTGTGGAAAATCCTACTTTTGATTTTGAACTCAGTGTTGGGTGAAGTGTGGACTTTTTTATTCTACTCCTACTTTATAACAGGTGTACAACTCATCCAATACACTACAAAGCTTCAAGTCCAATATCTTGCAATGCAGCCTTGACAAGCTAGATGTCCAAGTACAGAAGTGCACAAATACCTTTTGAGCGTTAACAATTACTGCAACCATGCGGAGCCTATTTGTCACTAAACCCCAGTGTATTGCAAGGGTAATGAATCCTTTCTGCCTCCAACCTGAACTACTTACTAGGCAGTGTGGAAGCAGGAGCCTTTGAGTGCCTGTTTTATTAAATATTAAATCCCACACTCAGTGTGGGTTTAATGTGCTGAGAATTTTGATTCCAAACTTGCCAATTTTCAGTAAAGCCATTATGGTGCTGTGGAGTTCGTAATGACAAACTCCCAGCACCATATATTCCTAATGGCATTACTGCACTTACAATGTCTACCGGCTAGAGGGGTGGCTGACCTATGCCAGGGCAGTGAGTTGCAGGCATGACACACAGAGATGAGTGCCATGTCGACTCTTCATTTTGTTCTGCACCAAAACACGCAGCCTGCAATGGCAGTGTGTTTGTGTAAAGGTGCAGGGCCTCTAAGGGTGGCACAATAAGTGCTGCAGCCCTTAGAGTCCTTCCCTGGCCACAATGACATTGGTACCCATGGTACCTTTTACGAGGGACTGACATGTGGCCAGAGAGGTGCCAATTGGGGGTACAAGGTATAGTTTGGGGAATGAACACAGGCTTTCCTGATTGGCAGGGACCCAGGGCACATCAAGTCAAAGTACATCAGCAGTCTGGCAAAAAGTATGTGGGGGGGGGTAACTGCAACAGAAACCCATTTCCCTACAGATGGCACAGTGGATAAATGGATGGTGGAGTACGTGGATGGCTGGACTAAGGAACAATTGAAAGATGGAAGAAATAATGAATAGATGATAGAGTGTAAATGTGAAATAGTGGGTGGATGGAAGGGTGAAAGAATGAATTGAAAGATGCTTGAAATGAAGAGCCAAGGGAGCTCTTCTAAGGATTTTAGGGCACACTTTGTTGGTGCCATCGGAGCTTTCTTTGAAAGTGGGGGGTATTTTATAATGCTGGCTACTCCCTTGCCTCCATCATTCATCTTTAAAGCCAGCAAAGTTTTTTCTCTGAATTGCTGCCTTTTAATTTTAAGGAGAAATGAAATGTTTCAAGGGCAAGCATTGTGGGCATTAATTGCACGCAAGATTCCACCATCCTCTTTGACCCCCCCCCCCCCGCCAAAAGAGAACGACGAACGAGACCTGGGCACCACCAAAAATAAACAGTAATACAGTTCGTCCAAGTGGGTGTTGAAAAATGAGAGAAAATCACTGTAATGGGTACACAAAAAATCCAACTTCGAAAAAACACCGTTCTACAGTGACCCTTTAAAGACAAGTGAATGAAACTATCTGTGGCAAAGAGATGTTTGGAAACCACGAATGGCGGCAGGCAAATTAGCTAAATAATGGAATTGACATTAGTGGATTACATCATTCTCACGATATTTTGTGGACAGTCCTATTCAAACTGATAGGATGCCAAGGGGATGTTTGCGAAGTATTCCCGCATTTTTCCACCAGGTGGCAGTAGTGGTAAGCATGCGATTCTTTAGACCTCATACTAGAGAACTGCTAAACTTGAGTAATACCGCACTGTTTGTAAAAACAACATGCTCTTCAATTAAACAGGTGCGCTTCATTCAGCAAGGAAATGAAATAGCATCAGATATTCTAACAAAAGTAACGTAAGTCTGAAGAAAGAAAACCACAACACTATAGGCAAGATTGTGAGTTCAAAGAGGGGGTAACCTTCCGAGAATACCTATAATGCCGCATGTTTTAGGACTGCTTTGTGGGAAATTTATTTTATCAACGCTTAGAAAAAGAAATAAAACCACTGAACGCCCTGAAGTGTCAAGTACACAAAAAAATGTCGTGTCTTCACACTCTACCAACATCCACCCTAGTAAAACAGAGTCACTCATGACATGCATAATTCCATGCAAATCATTTCATACGAATGTCATTGGTGAAATATCCGACACTCCTTCTTAAGGGTACAATGAACGATGTGTAAACTCTCGCAGCCAAGGAGAAATGCAAAGTAAACCCCTGAGAAATCCTCAGTGCGTTCCCTTGCAGTTTATTTGATTATCTTTCCCTGCCAATAAGCTGTAAGTGGTGAAGCATCTTGCCCCCAATTTCAAATTGCAGTGATATTTGCTTCTAGAACCCTACTAAATGCCCTTGAATGGTGTATGGATGGTGTATTCATTTGCATGCTGCCAAGCACCTCCAAGTCAAAATAGGGAAAGCTTCTGGGTCCAGTTTATGCTTTAACACAATTCTTTCGAGGGACATCTCTTTAATACGAGAAGATCTCACAAACGGAACTTTACCAGTTCCAACATTACTTTTTTTTTTACTGCATTCTGCTCAAGGATCCTGTCTTCCAATAGTGCGACCTGACAAATTAATGTGACCAAGAACGAAATGTTTCAATCCTGTGTTTCGATTTACCAAAGAAATGCATTCTGGTATTTGTAGTCTTGATTTCCTTCAAACAAACCATTTTGATAATTTTATGTGGTTACAGTAACAAAGTTCCTAAAAGGCAATCTCCGGACAGTAACTTTGCTTTATTGGTGATATAAAAGTTATCTGGTAAACCAAGGAAGAAGTTGTCATCTATTGTATTCTTCAGCGGGGTCCAGCACCCCTCAGGCTGCAGTTCAAGTGTACAGAAAAACTTTCCTGTGAAAATTTGGAAATGCTAGCCGTTCATAGATAATTAACAGTCCATGAGTCTAAGTCAAACAAGACTGTTATTTAATTCTAATAAACCCTTTTTTCCAAGTTCATACATTAACCAATTTTCTCTAAAATAAAGTTATTTCCATTTCTCACCAAGTTTTGTATTTGTGAATCCTTTTATGGTCAGTATTTTGTTGGGCTTTTGCAATAAATATATTTCATATATCAAGCCCTTTATAGGTGATTACAGCATATATTATATTTACAGATTTCAGAATTTGCGTATTTGCATGGTCCCACCCAAAGGAAGCCTGGCCATGGTGAAGCCTCGCGAAACCAAACATTTCGAAAAGGAAACCCACTTGGGTGCTCCAGAGTTGACTTAAATGAGTCTCTTATATTCCCTAAAGTTTAGGAGTCCCAGTTCTGTACTCTAAAGAATTTGCATTTTAGGTTTTGCAAAACGAGGCAGGTATCTGAACGAGATAAAGTGAAATGTCCATTCCCGAAGTGCCAGGGCCTACATGAACTAAAAATAAAATGGTAGTACCTCCAGATTTTTGATCAGTTCCAGTATATGCTGCAGATCCATGTTCTTGTCGCATGTGTACTTCTTTCGGATGGAGTCATGTAAAGTCTTCAAGTAGGTGTCAGTGCTCTGCGCCTCTTCAAAAAACTACACGGAAAGACATAACAGCGGTGAGATGCAACCTGTGGAAAACTTTTCTGAAACCCTCAGGAAAAACAGAAAAGTATACTTTTTCCTACTCAATTTCCTAATCTTTAACATTAATATGCACATTAATAGAGGAACAAATTAGCTTCTTCAATCAGAATCCAATGTTGTATAGCAACACCCTGTAGAAAGAGTGGAGCCGATGCATAAACATCTTCTAAAAAGTCATCAATTTACTCATAGCTTTCTTTCTCTGTTTTGTGTTCACTTCACATTTAAGCAAAGTGTATATGTTCATCCACACTCCCGCTGCCCTACACTTCCACCTATGGACTGTCCACTAGTTACACATTCCATCAGAGTAAATGGGGCAGAAATGAATGTGCAAGCAGTGTAGATTTATTTTTCTGTTTTCTGTACCAGGAAAGTAATTTTTGTTGGCAAAATACCATCTTCTAAACCAACTGCATGTAGAGCAGTGCTCAAGTGTTTTTCACATCCAATTTGCACACTTACTCCTGGTGTTTTTGGTGCTAACCTTAATATGCGAATTGGGCGTGAAAGGAATTGGGGTAGTTTGTGAGCCCCAGTTTCACACTGGCCCCATGCATATTCTATGTGTAACAATAAACGTACTGCAATTCAAAATTCACCATATGTGTGCTTATTCGCCCATATTATGTTATTAGGAACTCCATATAGAGCTAGGCTGTAATGAAAAATGTTGCAATTTTCTAGAGGAAATGTAAATCCAGATGGACCACTTGTTGAATTTCCACCATCACATAGGTAGCTGCTGTATTCACCTCTTAGCTTATTTTATTTCACAAATTAGAGGATGTTCTCCGCCCACCGCACTCTAAATCAGGGTCTTAAAGCCAGGCAAATATTTCAATCTTCAGGAGTGTGGATTTGAGGTTGGCAGCCTAACTTTTGTGGTCATGTAAGTATATCCGATGAGAGCCGAGGGGCTTGTCAAAACATTTCACACCTGGGTACCCCGGTCAACAAGGTCAATAATGAGAGCAGAATCTTTAATGCTCTGCTGGTGCTACCCCACATTTCTAGCGGGCTAGTCAGTGTCACAGATCTATTCTTTAGGAGATGGGTTGTGAACAACATCTAGTACGTCATGTGTCAAGCTCGTCGACCATGGAGAATGAACCGTATTATTACAGTGCACACAGTTTTTAACATTCGTTTCATGTTTGCAACTTTTAGTGCAGGATCCCTGAATGCTTGCACAATATTCAAAAGTATCATGGTCATGGATAACACCAATTTACACCACATGTACTGGACCATACCTGAAAGTATGCGGCATTCTCCTTCAGATGAACATCAATGCATTTGGTGATCTGGAGAATCCAGCTCCATTGCGTCTGTAGAGTGTCCATGTACGCCTGAAAAGATATTGAAAACATGTGTGAATCAACATACACTGTTGGAAACCCACGTCAGTGGCTTCTAATGGAGGACGACTCGTAGGATGCCGCAGCAAGAATCGTAATGAGTACTGTGACTTACAAGCCCTACTTCATCACTAGATCTTTGAAAGCATACTTCTGATATATCTTGACAATACCATACTTTTTCAAGTGCTTGTAAATGTAGATCTGCCCAGGGCCAGAGTTTTGTGTATTTGCCAGATGGCTCAAAGAAGTGTTGTGTGTAATGGCATTCTAGGGAATTTAGCCGATGCCTTTTGTCCAATAAAGTAGTCATCAGCAGGGGGACTGTGGTGACAGATGACACTGCTACTTGTGTCAGGTTCCTGGTGCACGAGTTAAATCAACAGGGTTTAAACATTTTCATTCAGCATCTTATAGGGGGCTTATTGATAACGTTCATCAGAGAAACAGGGTGAAAAGAAGGGGTTTCGAAAATAAGACCGTCTGGTGTGCAAGAACTTGTGTTTTTCATGAGCTTCGGAGCCAACTCTTCCAAACAGGGACTAAGGTGTAGTGGTACAGGAGCACGAGGTAGGAAACTGCCCCTAAAAAACAGCATGGTGCTGCAGTCAGCCACTCATTCCCAGTACCCCAGGAGAAACATGTCTATTACCAGCTCCAATATATGTATAGCCCATCTTCCCTTGGCAACAGTTGCACAGACAGGTAATAACATTTGAAAACGATTTTTACATTTACAACAGGAGTACAAGAAAACAGTTTAAAAAAATCATCCCTTGCACAATGCCACTCCATTGCTTTCTTTTTTTAATGTACTTCTATACATGCATGAGTACATGAGGAAAAGCACAGATCGATGATTTTTGTGACAAATAAAAAAAGTTACCTCAATTTTGTCCGCTGCCGGGTGCTGATTGGCAACTAGTTGGTCACTTTCTTGCTTCAGTTTGTTTAGTTCTTTCTCTTTCACCTCCAGTTGGCTCATAAGTTTCTGGCAATAAAAAGTAAAGGTAAAAATCAACATATTATAAATTGCAGACACAAATGAGACCTGTTAAATAGTGATGCCTGAAGAAGGCCAAGGTCAGTGAAGGACAACAGCGAACTGAGATAGCTCATCTGCAGGACAACACCTTTCTCACAAGTGTGGACCCTCACCAAGAAAGAAAGGCTTCACAGATGACTTCAATTGCCTTTTTTCAACGTTAAGTGTCTTATGAGCATTTTTATGCACTGTATATTATGAGTTTGGCAAATCTTTTTGGTATAATATCCAACTGGCTCTTTAGTCATCTTTCGTACAATATTAACATAATTTGAATGCTATACATGCAGTCCTATTGCTCATATGGTTGTGAAGGCACATGTACGATACGTACCTGTACTAGGGGAAACTACAGTGGTGAGTGTGTACCAAATCGAGAAAATAATGACCTCCTCGGAAACATTTGACATATGCCCGATCTCAACATGTACCGGACTACATATGTTCATGTGTCATACTCTCTTTGAGTTTATAGCTTCCAGTTTGAAGGCAAAAGCTGGGAATTTGTTTCAAGAGGGAGTTATTCTTAATCTTAGGGAAAATGGCAATGAATACAACAAAAGCAAATATATATAAAAAAATAGTGGTTATTTGTTACTCTTGGGGAAATTGATCATGTTAGAGCACGTGATAAAAAGGTGAATTCCATTGACACGTTTTAGCGACAAAGCCCTCGGTCCCTTATTTGTACTCTGCAATGAATATTACTACTCTTATAAAGATATTACTTATTTGCAAGTCATCCTGCAACTATTCACCTACTTGTTTTAGTATCTGTCCAGCAGACACTGGACAAGGGTACTATTACAGAAAAATGTTAAGTAGATTAGGTCTTGTTTGAAATATATTTGGTATTCGCAATGACACAAAATTAAAGAAGAACACAACATGGTAGGCTATATCATTTACTGGATTTAAACAGCAAAATGAACTGGAAATAGGGATTTAATAAGATGTGATTTAATGCAGCGACCCTTAGATGGTACTTTGCAGCCACTTACCGAGAATGACTCTTGCTTTTTACCAATGTCTGTATTCTTGTCGCTCCAATCGTAGAGAAGTTCCTCTTCCTCACGGTCGTTGATCCACATGATCTCCTTGGAAGTTGCCTGGATGATGCCCTGCAATTGCCGCAGTTGATCCATTTTTTCAAAGGATGATTTCTAGCAGGGGTAAATCAATCACACTACATGTTAGTGGCAAAAAGTCTACCATTCCTCATTGCCTAGCCTTGTAAGATGTGCACACACTGGTCAGTCACAAGCTGGAAAACAACAATTCTAGTCTTTCAGAAAATCTGGAGATTGATTTATTGTGGGAAACTGGACCTCTGAATTCACCGTCATAGAATCAGCAATTGGAAACTCTCTGCAGTTTGGTTTGGCCCAGCATGGTCCAAAGACACTACATGCCGGCTTTACCGCCAGTGGAGTGACCCACAGATAGCTTCCAGAAGGGGGGACATGAATGAGGATTCGTTTGTCCCCTTCTGGAAGCTATCTTTTGGAGGCAGAGGCTAGGGGATTAGATGCAGTTCACAGAAAAACAGAAACAAGCAGTTTATAACGAGCTGAAACCTGACAATATGCTATTAATTCACACAAAAAACACCTATGAGAATACGTTTTATTGGATTATGTCACATCTTTCACAAAGTAAAGCCGCATCAAAATCACATTTCAAATGTTCTATTTAGACCTTGGAAGCTCACAGCGCATGTCTGTAAACAATGACTAAGAGTGAGTGTATTTGATGCAATACAGACCTATTCATTCAGAAACTAATTTGCCAAAACCTGACGCTATAGAGCAAACAAGATTAAAAGGAGTCCAGAAAAAAAAAGCTCTCGGCAGCCAAGATATCTTAAGTATCAGTACCAAGTGTAAGCTACAAATCAAGAGGAACTTGAGCGGAAAGTAAGCAACATCACATTGCCTTTTTATAGCTTATCTGATTGTGTTGTATGCTATTTTAACTTGGGTTAATGATAGTGCCCTAAAAATCGTTGATAAGTGAATTGCTGGAAACTTTGTAGAGTGTACTTCAAACCCGCTTTTTTAAAACTACAAGCCAGAACACGTCCACTTGTATTTCAAATCAACTGCTGCTAGGAATAACCCACTGCTGCTAGACTGTTGCTTGATCGTGTTTTTGCACATTTTGGCTAAGCTTCGCTGATGGGGAGGCCATTTTTAGCCCCGCCAGAAGCACTCCCACTAGGCACCATCTTCGTAGGCCTTCTAGTTCATTTTGCACATTGCAAATCTGACCCTATTTAATAGGAGACAGACTGAGGGGATGCCGCTGGCGTGCCAAAGGCAAGCCTGTCTGCACCCATCCGCACACCGACCACACACAGCACCAGCACCTATGCTGTTCTCCCCCGCAGCACGGAGCTCTTCAGGACCCCAGCACTTAAGTAAAGTGGAGAAATTATACAAGGGAAGAGCTTCTAGCCCTGAGACCCTCTTTTGCTGAGCTTCAGGGCCACGATCCAGGTGTGCGAGCTAACAGCAAGCGAGCAAGCTCACCCCAGCAGAACCTACAACAGGGATAGTATCAAAAGGAAAAGGAATCCTCCATTGTGGGCTTATTAATGCCAGATGCCTCTGTAAACATGCCATAGAAGTTAAACTCTTACTGGGGGACAGAGGGACGGATATTCTATTTGTTACGGAAACATGGGCCTCACCAGATGCAAAAAATACTAAGACCAGGAGAAAAAATGGAAATTGGTATTAGGAGATTACAAAGAACAGCTAAAAAAAGGTAACAACAGACTATTTTGCTGAACAGGTAGTACACTTTCTAAATATGGCCAAAACGGGATTCTCCTTAGTAAAAACATTGCAATCCCCACATTGCGCCACACAAAGAATCATACCATCGCAAGAGATGTGTAATGGGATTACTTCATTTTTGGAGAACAAAATAATGAACACTGTATATAATTTAAATAAAAATGACTCAGTAAAGTCTCTATGACCTAAACACACCCTTAATATATAGAATCCACCATACAGGAGCAGAATAACAGAATTCAAAGGCTTGAGATCATCCCTCCAGTTATGGAGAAGACTTCCTTGAGTTGGCAGGAGCCATTACTTTGGGCTCTCCGATCGACCCACTCATTCCAAAATCCTGGAAGGTACTTGCACCACAGCGGACCAAACCTTCAAGATACATCTGTAATCTTTCTCCGGCCACTGCGTTCCAAAGGACTGGAAACCATCCACAAGCCCTAAAGACTTTGTTAAATTTGGGCCCATTTCTCAGCTGCCTTTTCCAATAAAAGTATTAGAAAGACATATCAATAATATTATATCGACCCACATTAATGCGAGTAAATGGTTCCAAATGGCCCCATTTGCATTTAGGCCTCGTCATGGGACTGAGATAGCTCTGGTTTCAGTTACTGATAATATCAGATGGCTGTGGACAGGGGTCAGCAAGTGGTTCTGGTACTTCTGGACCTGTCCACAGCATTCAATACTGTGGATCACTCCATCCTGCTCAAGACATTGGAGGAAACTGGTATAGTGGGAAAAGCCTTCGATTGGTGCAGCTCTTTTCGAGCTGACCGCGAACAGGCAGTACAACTTCCTTCTTTTCGTTCCAGCTTCACTGCACTAAAGTAAGGAGTTCTGCATGGCTCCTCTCTCAGTCCCACCATGTTTAATGTATACCTCCAGCCTCTCATTAAGCTCATATGTTTGCTGGGAATTAACTGCATTAATTATGCGGACGACACACAGCGTCCAGTGCATGAACAGAACAGTCGATTGGCTTAGAAGCAACTCGATACAGTTTAATGCTAGAAAGATGGAGACTATGCTCTGCCAGGTGAGGAGGGCAGAAGTCAGTCATCTACATGATTTCTGACTGACAGGAAATGGCTCAATTCCTGTATGGGTAGACACTGTACGAGATCTGGGGGTACTAGACTCCACCATCTTGTTAGTAGACCATGCAAAGAAGACATCCAATATCTGCTTTGATCTTATGAGAGCTTTACATGAAATCCTCCCACTTATTCCAACCAGCTGGCACTCCTGGATCATCCACAGCACCATCATAAGCCAGATTGATTATTGTAACGCCCTTTTCATCAGCACACCTGAGAAGGCCATAAAGTGCTTCTCACTAATTCAAGCTGCAGCTGCCAAACTAGTGCTTGGACAGAAATAGAGTCTTCGGTCCTTGACTCCCTGCATTGGTTACGAGTGAAAAAGAGAATTTCTTTTAAAGTAGCGTGCTTGATGCACATGATTGTCGACCAGCAGGTACCTAACACCCATGGAAGATACGATTACTCCATACCAACCAGGCTGATTACCCCGCTCAGCCTCTGTGCCTAAACTCAGGATTCCTAGGCACTAGAAAGCAAAAGCCAGAGGCAGAGTCTACTCAGCTCAGGGAACCAAACTGTGGTACAGTACAACAACGCCCATTTGACTCTCTCATGAGTATTTATCATTTAGGAAACTCCAGAAAACATGGATCTACAGGAAGTAGTTCCCCCTCAGGAAGGTCAGGCTTACGTCCTGCAGCGCAAGGATACCCATGGGGTTGCAGTTGCGCTTAGCAGATGTTTTATAATAATAATATATGCACATTCAGAGACGATGTATGTCTTGTTTTCATGATAACCTCTTGGAAGCACATGGCAAGTCCAACATGCATTGTTTCAAAACAGCTGTTGTCATCAAATATATTATTGAACCCACAGGATTGTCTAGTGTGGGATAGATATCAGTCATTGTGCTGGGCAGGGAAGAAGTCGGAGCAGGGCATAATGGACCTCGAAGAGAGGATGCAATCCCTTGAGGTGCATGGTGGTCAGTCGGACGGGGGCACTCCACGGCACCAGTTGGCGCTAGTGCAACAGTACCACCAGTTTCTGCTGAAGGATGCTAAATTGGCCTGGAAGGAGCACAGAGCCGGATATACCAATGAGGAGATACTTTGTACTTTGGGATGCGCAGGGGGGTTTGCTGTCTGCCCCCCCACAAGGTGGCCCAGAACTTTGCAACATACTTTATGAAGTGTATGCCCAGAAGGAGACATTGACTCTTGACCAAATTGTCGAGCATGTGGATGCCCTACCTCCTCGGGCCCTTTCAAACACTGCTCGGGTTCAACTGGAGGAGGTAATTACAGAGGAGGCGCTCTCCCTGGCTTGGTTACAAAAGGAGAGAGCTCCTTGCTCCAATGGATTCCTGTGCCAATTCTTTAAGGCCTATATACCTGGCCTGAGTAAGCATCTCTTGGGCTTGATTTGGTCAACCATTGAGGGAGCATCACTCCCGCCGGCTTGGTGACACACTGAACTTGTGGTCGTTCCTAAACCGATTCGCCCACTGTAGGAGCACTCTTTATATCACCCTATTTTCCTCCTAAACATGGAGGTGAAACTCTTTGCCAAGATCTTGGCCAACAAGCTTGTGAAATTTAGGCCAGATGTCATCCACCCTGAAAAGGCAGGCTTCATGCCAAACTGGGCCACACGCCATAACATTAGATGGGTCTACTGTGTTTTGGCTCTTGTAGATCGCCACGGTGGGGCTTCTGGCAGCTAAAGACAAAGTGTTGGATTCCGTCAGATGGGATTATCTGTTTGCTGTTCTCCAGAGATTAATTCTCGGTCCCAGATTTCTTTCCTATTTTCAGATAATATATACTGATCTGTCAGCGACGGTACAGATTGCAGACGCGGTATGGGAGTCATTCTCGATCCGTAGGGCCATGAGTCAGGGGTGTCCGCATTACCCCATTGTTATTTGCACTGGCGATGAAGCTGCTGGGGCCTGGGTTCAGATGGATGCCCAGATGAGGGGCTTCGAGTGGACTGCAGACTAGTCTGATAGAATCGCCCTCTATGCGGACGATGTCCTGTTTTTCCTTACTGACCCACAGGCCCCAGGGCCACGCATTCTACTAATTATGCATATCTTCCGCGAAACGTCCAGGCTCTATATGAATGCCTCGAAAGCTGTAGTGTTTCTTGTAAATGGCCATGCTGGGACTGCGGAGATGGCGTAGGGCTAACGTTAGTCAGTGGTGGCTTCAAATATTTGGGAAAGTATATCTCGCCGGACACGAAACGGTTGTGATGCCATAACCTGGCGTCAGCACTAGCGTGGGTATCAGAGGAGGTGCTGGTATGGTCGCTTCTGCCGCTGTCACTGACAGTCAGGTCAGAAATCTTCAAGATGGTCTCCCTGCTCTGATTGTTCTATCAACTGCAGAACTACCCATATTCTATCCCCCAGTCATGGTTCCGACAGATTAATGCAGCTCTCTGTGGGTTCTTGTGGATAAAAAAATTATTATTGCAGGCTAATAGTTTGTCATTAGTTCACCGTTTTTTGCTTATTTAACTTAGATTGTGTAATTTTTTTTTTGTGAGTTTTATATAGTGCTAGCTAGATCCAAAGGCATCAGAAAGCTTTACAAGTTGTGAGCATAGGTTAACTCGAGCTAAATACATCGATACATGTGTCTCAAACACAGTCCTAAAAGTGTAAACACTACAGCATTACAATATCGAGGACAATGAAAAATAAGAACATAACAGTACAGCATTATGGTAAAGACGACAGTGCCAAAATAGGGACTGACTGGGTCAGTTGACCGTAATGAAAGAGTCTGTAGAGGGGGATTGGATCTTTGTGAAGCATGGGTCAGCTTTTAAGCATGTTGAAATAGTGGTTCGTTAAGCAGTAAAGATTTGATGTCCTAATTCACTGCTGAGGAGAATAGACCTAAAGAGGGCAGAGGTTACAGATGTAGCTAAAAATGGAAAACCAAAGATTTTACAAATGTGGAGGCTGTGGGTTACTCTTAAACTTACCAATAAGGTGTCATATTCTTCTTCCAACTGGTAGATTGCTCCCTTTTCTCGCTAAAAAGAGAAACACAAGTAATTAGAATCAGGCAACATTTCATGCACAATTGCTTACCTCACAATGGTACAATAACACAGGAAGTTGCAGAGTCTGGGGCTGGCATAGTGCAAATAGAGTTGGCTTGTGTTATATATAACATGCCTGTTGCCTGGCAAGGCAATATTTTTTTTTAATAGGAAAGGGTCAGTCTCACTTCACTGGGCTCATTTCACGTCTTCTACACATCTGAGCGATACACTGGGCACAACCAAAATAATTTACAGATGCAAATTCCAGTTATTTATTCACAAATTTGGATAGGGTGAATCTCACATTGCAAAAGTACATTTATGAAAATAAAAATTGCTTTTGGCACCACACAAACTCATATTTTATGGTTATAGATGGCAACTTTGTAAGCGCTTTCCTGCCCAGAAATGTGCACTGTGAAAGACAGAACTTTGGGGATTCTAGGTGAATAATAGCAAACAAGCACACAATCCAGAGCGTGAATTGTGTCTCTGTTGCACAACACGCTGCCCCCCTTATGAGGAGTTGTATTTATTTATTTGGAGTTTTCTATAGTGTGAACATGACCCGTTAGGTATCGGAGCACTGTACAAACAACAGGTAAGTTATCCATACAAGGGAGAAATGCAAAATGAATTTGCAATTATCAAAGCTTATACAATATAACACTCAATAGGCACATTTAAGCGCTGGATGTGTCCCATAAAGTAGTAAAGCAGAGTGACTTCAGGTCTGCACTTGAAATTGGTTGAGAGAAAAAGGCATCTCCTATCGGTCACATCAATAATATTTTCTTGGTACCCAATTAGAGTCCAGCCAAATCTTTATTAATGCTGTTCAATGTTAATCCTAAGTAAAATGATTTACTACCAAGCTTTAATGTATTTTGGGGTCACCCGTCTTCAGGTGTCTAAAAATGATAAATGTCTCTTTGCAGGAGTTTAGAATGGCTTGTAGAAAGGAAATACCGGTCTCTTCGAGATCCCTAGAAATAATTAATAAATGCACTTTTTGAGACCTGGTGGCTCTAGGAGTGGGTTCCTAGGTGAAATGGCCATGTGTTTGTTGATAACGTGTTCAGAGGGTTTTGATTTCTACTGAGATTTAGTGCAAGGTGTAGACACCCACATACCAAGGCAATTACCTTTTAATGGGGGATATCATGAGATTTGTGGATGCTGGTCGTACCACAGTCAATATGGGAATACAACAAGGATGTGCATTGCAAGATGGGAAGATCAGTTAACCCTAAGAGGAGAAGAAAGCGCCTTCGGCAGGACACTGGGAGGCAGCATCCTAAGAGGGCTCACTGTATGCAAATTCTACCTCTCACGATATAGTATCAATCAATTAGCTGCTGGGTTATACCTATATGCGTTTTATTTAGGAACAGTTGACCTTCACACAACTGGATGATAACTAGTAATAGACAGGCAGACCCAAGAGTGTTTTGATATCTTTGATGTCCGTGATGGACGAGATAACAAATGACATTTGAATCGATGGGTACTGCACCTTTGTGCAGTTCTGCATGGCAGGGCTGCTGCCAAACGCGGCTTGAAAAGGGTCTACTGTGGGATATGGATGCATTAGGATTGGTTACGGAAAAAATGATCTCATCCATTTAAGAGCCTATATAATACACCACAGGCAAACGGGGAGTGAGCATGGGCACAATGTGGTGAATAATATCATAAGTTACTACTGGGTCATGAACTAACAGCACATTAGTTTTACCTTTGCCCGGTAGGCATATTAGGTGATAGAAGAGTTTGAGTGTTTTTTTGTGTTGCAGGCCTACCTCTAACTCGAACATTAATGCACCCAGACATGTGTTAACACATATTAGCAGAAGAGTTTATGATGTTTTCTCTATGGACCTAGCCCAGAGAAAAGTAGATTTTAAGTGAGGGGTTGTTCTGGGTGTAGTTTAGTTTGTGGGGTGGCTTTTTAGAAACCAGTAACGCTGGAGGCATTTTGAAATACTTTAGAATGATGTCCAGAGTTAGTGGGAAGTTGAGGGCGCTGAGCCATGTTTTAGATAGGAGAACATTCTACTTGAACACAGCGGAACAGCCATTACGTGCCAGGTGAAATGGGAGGCCCTAAAGGCAGTCATGCTTGGGCACTGCATTCACCTTGAGAGAGCCGCACAGGATGACGCCTCTGCGAGGGAAGAATTGATCATGCAGATAGACTGTCACACCCACCTTCTAGAGTTATTACGATGCATAGATTATGGGGCGTATCAGGCCAAGATGCATGCAGAAGGCGGCAAGCTGTGCCGCCTCTTGACGTGGTTACTGAGGTGCGCAATAGCCACTACCCCAGTGACTGCTTTCTGGGTTACCATGACGTCAGTAGTCACAACTCGGGACGAAATCCACAATGTTCTGAGCATACTACTGTGCACTATATAATCCAAAACTCGAGGAATGCCAATCCCAGGTTCAAGAGTTTCTCTTCTCTGCGGGATCAACCTGCCAGAGGTGACTCAGGAACAAAGAGAAACTCTGTACAGCCCCCTTATGGAACAAGAAATTCGAGGCGTCATTCGCAACTCCCCTACATGCAAAAACCCCCACCTAGATGTAATGTACACTGAGTTCTACAAGGCCTACTAGACAGCCCTACTACCTAAATTCCTAGAACTATACACAACTGCCCTCTCGGTCAGGCAGTTGCCCTCGACCCTCTGGGAAGCACTCCAGGCCTCACTCCCGAAGCTGGGCCCGCACCCCCTCAAGATTGCTGCTTACAGACCATTGTTCATGTTGGGCAGTGATTACAAGTTCCTAAGCAATGTTATAGCGACTCTTCTATAAGAGCACATACCGACCCTGGTCCACCTGGACCAACATGGGTTCATACCAAATAGATCCCCAACCCTCAACATTTGAAGGATGCACAGACTGCTGGATTAGACTCTGCGGCACTGGCCCTAAGCGGCCTGCTTGGTCCTGGACCTTGAAAAGGCATTAAACACCTTAGACTGGGGCTATATGTTTGCGGTCCTAATGGTAGTAATGGGCATAAGGGCCAGGCTGCAGGGCATGATTAAACTGCTCGAAGCTGAATCCACAGTGAGGGTGAAAACAGGGTAGTGAATATCGGTCCACATCCCAGTTGGTAGGGGCAAGCATCAAGGGTGTTCTCTGCTCTCCCCGCTCTTTGCCCTGGCGATTGAGCCGTTCGTACAGTGGCTCTGTCAGGCAGGTTGCACGTGGGGTTTATTCCTCGGTGGCATGGTACATATAGTCCCCTTGTTGAGGTTATCCAAGAGCGTGTAAATGAGATAGCACACATTCTGAATGCCTTTCGGTCTGCATCAGGACTAGGAATTAAGTGGGCCAAGACTTGCTTGTTCCTGCTCCACTTGTAATGCCCACATACCACACTGGGGTGGGCACCAACGCCATCCACTGGGAACCACACACCTTCTGATATTTGGGTATTAAAATATACCACTCACTCAAAGATTAAATAGAAGGAAACCTCCCAAAGGCGATTGCCTCCTTCTGGTCACAAATCACCTTTTGGTGCTCCCTTCCCCTTACAGCAGAGGTCTTCAATCTGTGGGGCGCGACCCCCAGGGGGGTCGTGGAGTCCTTGGAAGGGGGTCGCAGATTCTGCCAGAGCATGCAGTTCCTGGCGGTGGGCTGATCGAGGGTGTTCATGGCGGAGCCGAGGTGTGAAAAACATCAAAGCCAAATTAACAAGTAAAAGGTCTTCTAAAGACCTGTCAAGTACTCGGGTGTGGCTGTGTGAGTGTGTCCCTGAAGCCGTTTCGAGCTGGGGGAGGAGGAGAGGTGGGGGGGGGGCGGAGGGGGGCTGGGGGAGCAGGCTGTAGTGTAGCCCTTTGAGGTCAATGCATATTGCGCGCCTGGAGCTGTGAGTCCCATGACACGTCCCCCGCCCCCAGCAGGGAGGCACAGAGATGCCCTCCCATGATCAGGAAAGAAGGAAGAAGAGCAGAGAGGTACTGACCCCCCCCCCCCACCCATGAGAGAGGCACAGAAAAGGTGGGTGGATGAATGATGGGTGGATGGATGGATGTAAGGATGAAGGGTGGATGTGTGAAAAGGTGGGTGGATGAATGATGGATGGATGAAAGGGTGGATGGATGGAAGGGTGGATGGATGGATGGATGAAAGGATGGATGGATGAAAGGGTGGGTGGATGTATGGATGGATAAAAGGTTGCATGGATGAATGATGCATGGATGGATGTGTGAAAAGGTGGGTGGATGAATGATGGGTGGATGGATGGAAGGGTGGATGGGTAAAGGATGGATGTATGGATGGAAGAATGAAGGGGTGGGTGGATGAAGGATGGATTTATGGAAGTAAGGATGAAAGGGTGGATGGGTGAAGGATAGATGGATGAAGGATAGATGTATGGATGTAAGGATGAAAGGGTGGACGGATGAAGGATGGATGGATAGAATGGTTGAATGGATGGAAGGATGAAAGGGTGGACGGATGAAGGATGGATGGATGAATGATGCATGGGTGGGTGTGTGAAAACGTGGGGGGATGAATGATGGGTGGATGGATAGATGAAAGGGTAGGTGGATGGATGTATGGATGAAAGGGTGGATGGATGAAGGATGGATGTATGGATGGGAGGATGAAAGGGTGGATGGATGGATGGATAAAAGGTTGCATGGATGAATGATGGATGGATAAAAGGTTGCATGGATGAATGATGGATGGATGTGTGAAAAGGTGGGTGGATGAATGATGGGTGGATGGATGGAAGGGTGGAGGGGTAAAGGATGGATGTATGGATGGAAAGATGAAAGTGTGGGTGGATGAATGATGGATGGATGTGATGAGGTCTAACAGACGCATTTATGGTTGTCAAAAGATGATGATGAGGAGTACCAGTTTCTAGAAACTTTTGTCGGAAGGGGGTCCTTACCCCTAAAAAGGTTTTACAAGGGGGTCTCGGCATCAAAAAGTTTGAAGACCTCTGCCTTACAGTATAGGGGCGGAGTATCTCTCTTCAAAATGTCGATGCTCCCAAGACTCCTATATTATTTCACTAACTTGCCAGTGGGTATTCCCAGGAGCACATTCAGATCACTGAATGCATTGCTCGGCAGCCTCATCTGCAACAAGGGGAGGCGCAGAGTGGCCATGGCCAAATTGCAGCTCCGGATAAAGCGAGGAGGGTTAGGCACCCCGGTCGTTGAGCACTACTACCTGGTAGCACAACTACAGCTGCCTACATGCTGGCTGGTGGGGCACCATTTAGCAGATATAGACATGGAGCACAAGAAGAGGGCACTTCGAGTTGTGTGAGAACTATTTCTCCCCAATGCAGTGTTGCCCATGCCCCGTATCGGCCTCCTACGAGTGGCGTACAATAGCTAATGAAACGCACTGCGAGTCATGCTGGAAATGCCACAATATGCTCGGGAGATTCCTTTATGCTCCATTTGGGCCTTCCGGGTGCAACTAGGTCAGGAGGAAGTGCAACTCTGGGAATCGGACACTCTAGGAGACCTGGTCCATGACTAGGTCCTCATTCCCTCTGACAAACTTATGGAGGACTTGGGCCTCCCGGCAGGCCAATTCCTAACATATAGCCAGCTAACGCGAGAACTGGAGCGACTGTGGGGCACAGTGGAGACACACATTATACACAGTGGGTGCTGGCCACCTTGCTTACTAAGGCCCAGGACCCACAGATGTCGCTCAGACGGGCTTGGGAGAAGGATATTGGTTGCGAGCTGGCCCAGGAGGAATGGGATAGAATACTGGTGCACCGTTGGAAGGTTTCCCATAATGCTTGTTTCCAATATATACAACATAACAGCCTATATAGGGCATACCTTACCCCAGCCAAGCTTAACAAAATCTACTCTGAGACATCACCCGACTGCACTTGCTGATGCGCCCCTGGGGCAGACAGGTTACATATGTTCTGGAGCTGTTTGATTGCCCGCACCCTTTGGACAGAGGTCACAGACACCGTTGCCAGGGTTACACACCGCATGGGCCTAAACCGTGTAGCCAGCGGCCTAATGGACCTATATAAATATGTTTGGGGTGCCTCTAATCACTTCATTGTCCTGGTGTTGCTGATGGCACATCAAATGACTTGTGGAGAAGTGTGGCTCAGGGGTTAGAGGCGGCAGACCCGGAATCTGAGATCGGTCCTGGACCAGGGTTCAATTCCCCGCCCCGGCGGGTCTTGGGCTAAAAATTCCACGGACTCGATAATTCTCGTCCCGGTGCCTCCTCAACTCTCGGGTTCACACTCTGCGACTCTGGGCAATAGCTTGCTTAATCTCCACAACGGCCCCTCGCGGCGGGATGCCTGACTTTCACCCTGTGGACACCCTGTCGGGGCTTCTCACAGGGGAATATCAGGACGGGTTCCCTAGGCAAGCGCCAGGATACCCTTGTGGTGACAGGTTGCGCTATATAAGTATACCTACATTTACATTTACATTTACAAATGACTGATATGCACTGGAAAGCAAGCGCACTCCCGGGCGTGGCAACTTTTAAATGAGGAAGAGTGGAAGCACTACGCTCTGCCGGGAAGAAGCTAGTGGATTGCGGAAATGCCCCATCGTTTCCGTATGGGATGACCTACTCTCCACCTTTCAGGGAACACCAGACAGTAACACTGTGAAACAGACCATTGGGGACATTCTGTCAGCAAAGGCCCCACCCCCTTTTTTCCACCTTACAACTCCCCCATCTCGCTAATTTCCGCACCATTCGGCCAGGATTTAAGGGCAGCGCCTCTGTGCTGTGCATTTGGCATCTATGCAAGCCCTGCGCGTCTCTGATAGACTACAGGCAAGACTACACATCAGTACCATGCACTACATGACACTCAAGGCTTTTCCAAAGCTCACAGTTTGATTGGGTTGTCGCGTTAATCAAACCTGCACTGCCATGACATTCTGCATCAATATTTGTAAGTACTGGGACATGCTGCAATATGCCTATAATTGTGGTCTTAGAGAGCTGGATATGTGGTAATACTGGCGTTTGCGGATTGACGAGGGAGAACAGGTCTTGTTGCCTTCTTGGAAATGGTCAATTTGAGTTTTGGGAAATGCTCATTTAGCCGATTTTATTATTGTTTTTATAGAGTTTCTCTTGTTGTTCGGATTGTTTGTTCTAGCTCTTTATAGACATGCCCATTCATTTAAAACTTAATGCAGAAAACAGGGTGTGGAGTTCTGGGTGTGGACGTATTTTTCTTTAATTTGTTCTTATTAGCATGTCAAGTTTTAAGGTTGTGCTGGCTATTAGAGTGTTGAATGTCAACACTATGCCTGTTGTCCTTTGTTAAAAAGAGGTAGGATGGAAAAGTAGGCCAAGATGCGCTAGGGTGTGGATGTTGAAGAGATGCCAAAAACGAACGTTTTGCACATTTGTTTGGGATGGAAGCTTGAGCTCTGCCAATTTGTTTAGGAGCAAGGTGTCAAAAGGCGGTATGGCCAGTTGGCCCTTGTTTGGGTGTTACCTGAAAACAGAAACTCTTTAGTGATCATCTGGTGTAGTGTATGGCCAACCCTATGCAACTGACTGGTAAAGTGTGGGTTGCGGACTGATGAGGCTGTGCATAGGTGGATGATGGTGAAGAACTGGGTCTCAAGTGAAGTCCCTGTGATGATATTTTAGCAGAATGGCACATGAAGCCAGGAGGTCAGCTATTCAAAACGTGTGCAGTGGGCCTATAAGTGTTCTACCTGTAAACTACAGCCAGTAGTTAGCTGCGATTATGTTACTGGCAACAAGTAGCTTATGATCTCTTAAATGCAGAAAAAGTTTCATGGGATGGGTTGGCAGGATAGGGATTATAAGAAGGCTAAAGGGAAACCACCTTCTATTACACCTCCCTCATGATGTATGGACAACTGTAGGTGGGTGTGAGCAGCTAGTACAGCTTTGAAGATTTGCAACGAAGGAAAGAGGCTGGTTTCTGTCATGTGGACGAAATTAGGGTGTGACCGTCATTGGTACATAGTGGTTATGAGAGAGCAGTAATTCAGAGGGAAGAGTAAGTCCAAATCTATACGTCTATTCAGCTAGTAGGCTTCATACGTGGTCCAGTATCATGGTAAGAATCATGCAGTATGTTCAATAATCTGAAGAACAACAAATCCAACACCTGACCTGGAATATAGCTCCAACTATTTGCGATACTTTGAATTCAGATCTGCATAGTTCAGTACAACTGCGCTTGGTGAGCTGGATGCTCCCCACTGGATTTTAACCTTCCAACTCTAAATTGTATTTAAAAAACATGTCCCATATACGGAGAAGCAGACATGTTTTATTATGAGATGATCAGTTGGTGGTTTCATTTAAATGAATGACTTGCCACAGGTGAGGGTGTGCAGGCCAGACACCATAGAGAATAGGGCAGATCACAAACTTGTGCTTTTAACCACACACTAGGTCCTTGGCAAAGTGTGGCAAGTCTCTGTCTCTCGGCACTCAACTCCAAAGAGAGACTACATATGCCTCTGGTTGGTCCCTCATCTGAGCTAAGAAAGTGGATTGACATTCCACTAATTCAATTAAAACCCTAGTAGCAATTGCTGGCCTTTTAAACAAGCCTCAGGAGTAAACAGGTAGAAAACCGGAAGTACTCCATACTCAACTAGAGGTGGTGGTCACTCCCTACTTTGCTGATAAACATGCCGTTATTTTGCCCGCAAATGGAGAACTTTGAGTAATGTCTATGAGAGAGACATAGAGAGAGTTTTTGGGCTGTGTGCGTGTGTCTACCTGCCTGTGTGTGTGTGTGACCATCGATCAAATGGCTGCCAGGTTTATGACAAAACAGATCTAACGGTGGTCCCTACCTCTTGAAGCACCTAATCTCAAATCACCCCTTTAAAATTTCTAATTTGTCCCTAAAATAAAGAGAGGGAATCGTGTGCACACTGAGTAGCACCCACCGTCCCGGTGTCTATTCCCTAAGGAATTCAAACTTGATTTCGACAACAGCTAAGGTGCACCACAAGCAATAATATATAAATGAATATTACAATAAGTTGCAAACGATGATTCTCATTTTATGGATTTTCAATCTTTATTTAGCAAATATGGAGTACCACACAGCCGACGCGTTTCATCCCACGCAGGGGACTTCTTCAGGGCTTGTTATAATTAAAGCTGACCTCCCGATGGATGTGACCAGTGTTCTATACAGAGGTATACATGAGGCCTCAGTTGTCAAGTGGTATCTTAATGTTTATATATATGTATAGCTTGAACTCCTATTCAGGGCGTTTTCTTGGCTTGAGAGGCGGTCACAGGCTACCTTATATCACCAGTCACAAGGTGGAAATCAAAATATAGTGGTCTCTTAAAAAATTTTTGTTCATATCCTTGGTTGTTAATGAAGCTTTGAAGATATTGTAGAAAGTGGTATTTCTCCAAACACAAGTAGATTCTGTATTTTATTATTGAGAACCAGTCTTAGTATAATTGCTCTCTGGATAACATCTGGGAAAATTCCGTCTGGAGCATGATAAGTCCTCCGGAGGCCCGTAGAGAATAGGGCAGATCACAAACTTGTGCTTTTAACCACACACTAAGTCCTTGGCAAAGTGTGGCAAGTCTCTGTCTCTCGGCACTCAACTCCAAAGAGAGACTACATCTGCCTCTGGTTGGTCCCTCATCTGAGCTAAGAAAGTGGATTGACATTCCACTAATTCAATTAAAACCCTAGTAGCAATTGCTGGCCTTTTAAACAAGCCTCAGGAGTAAACAGGTAGAAAACCGGAAGTACTCCATAGTCAACTAGAGGTGGTGGTCACTCCCTACTTTGCTGATAAACATGCCATTATTTTGCCCGCAAATGAAGAACTTTGAGTAATGTCTATGAGAGAGACATAGAGAGAGTTTTTGGGCTGTGTGCGTGTGTCTACCTGTCTGTGTGTGTGTGTGTGACCATCGATCAAATGGCTGCCAGGTTTACCATGCTACATCCATTCTAAATACTTCACTACCTTTCCAGCCATTACCAGCAGTGTCCTGATAGGTGGGCAATGGAATGAGTGACATCTAATTTTATTTATTTATTTTAAGAGTTTTATATAGCGCTGGCTAGACCGGGAGGTGTCAGAGTGCTTTACATAAGGTTCCACAAAATTACAAGATTACATCAGTTCCAATTTACATCAGTTGCTAGACAAACAATTACAAGAGCATAGAAAACGAGATAAGTGAAGTGTAGAGGGGAAGGGGTAAGGGAAAAGGGGTGGGAGGGAGATACGGCAGAAAGACGAAGGAAAGTCTGCTCAAAGTCCGGCTGGGTAGGTGACGGTCGAGGGGGAAGTCTCAAAACCCATCTTCTCTATAGCTATCAGGTAGCTCCAAGGGGCTTTGGCCGAATAGCTAGGTCTCAATGGGAAACATTTAAAGAACATGGAGGGCAAAATAAATGGAGCGTAGAGGGGAGGGGACAGGGAAGGTGAGAAAGGGAGGATAGGGGGTGAGACAACAAGGAGAGACTAAACGAAGTCTGTCTAAAGGCCGACTGGGTAGGTGACGACCAAGGAGGGAGTCCACGGCCCATCTCCCCATTAGCTAAACCAGGTAGCTCCATCGGGCATCAGACAAAATAGTTCAGTCTCAATGAAATGAAATGAATTTGTACTTGTAAAGCGCACTTATACCCCAACTGGGGTTTCCTGGCGCTGTACGCATACCGCTGTGGAACCCTTCATGGCTTTTCCCTGTGAAATGTCCACTCCTGGGCACCCCCAAGGTGAAGCCAGGCATCCCAACGCTGTTGGGGCCGTTGTGGAGATTAAGCAAGCTATTGCCCAGAGTTGCAGAGTGGGACCCATGATTAGAAGGCGAGAATTATCAGGTCCGAGGAAATTGAGCCCAAGACCTGCAGAGGCGGGAATTGAACCCTGCATCAGAGTCTGCCGCTCTAACCATTGAGCCACACTTCTCCACGTACATAAATTGAGAGAGGAGAGAATGAGAGACATCAATAGAGGGAGGATGCGGGAAGAGACGACAGGAGAATATCAATCAACACTGCCACACTTTGTATCCTTCCCGTCTAGGTCAATCAGATTGTTTCCATGAGGTTAGGCAGCACATGAGCCCTGAGTCTAATGATTGTTTGTTTTCCCCAATACATGCCAGGTTTAGGAGTCTTAAATTTAATTCTAAAAACATGTAACACGAAAGGAATCCGAAGGCTAAGGGGGTGTGGAAAAGTGTGCTTCAAATTGTGCCTTCCTGATCCGCATAACTGTAGTCAACAAGTGCAGACCTGCTTACAAACTTTTATTTTATGGTAATAAGTTTCAAAGCTAGGGACGGTAAAAAGGCGAATTACCCATTTAATTAAGAAATCAGAGAGGCAGAGTCAACATGGTGAAGGCTGTTTATGCACGTGCTTCACCGCTCACTATCTCGAAAACGCTCCCCTTATTCAGCAACGACAAACCTCTAGGTTCTAACACCATGACCTACAGAGCACAGAATGTTCCAACAAGTAGTAGACCTAGGGGGTGTCGGGTGTGGAGGGGTAGAGTAGTTTCAAAAGCATCCGCAGTAGGTTAGAGAGGGTGCACTGAGGTCAGGCCCCCGTTCACACCTCCACCTCCTCCAGTGGAATCGCCTTCCCTTGAATCACGGCAGTAAAATTGGCTTTACAAGAAATGCATTCACTGTCGCAGAACGGACGCGGCGATGCTCGGAAAACAAGCATTAACACGTCCCCTTTCTCTCGCCAGAACTTGCACATAGTTCTCAGTGACGCAGGAGATGATGCGAAAGGGAGGAAGCCGTGTTTGCATAATTATTAAATATATATAACCCTCTCTCCTCCTGCCGGCTACACCTGCGCGCACAGACCTGGTGCTAAAATGTACAGCTGGTTCAGAGCAAGCCGACCGCAGTCCAGGGGGGTTTCTGAAACATTTCTGCGGCCTATTGTTTTACTCTTTGCCCTAAAACCCTGGGCCTGCGCCAAGTTCAGCTTTGCATGTGGTTTCCAGGGATACCACGACCTTTGTGGGCCTGTCTGCGCAAGGACTCCACCCTCAAAGGCCCTGCCCCCCCCCCCCCCGTCCCCCTTCAACTATGCGCCACTGCTTTCAAATGTGCAGCCAAAATTAATCCACCGCGCAGCGCTGTTTTACTCTTCATGCTTCCGCCTCGAAGGAACGGCTTTACCGCGCTGGGATTCTGCTTGTTTTGGATAGTAAAGGGCGGCGCTGGTGGGTATCGGGTGCCAGCCCTCCGTGCCAACCCACAGTGCCGAGCAGCCTCTGCTCACAAAGACCTCACTAATGCTTGCCCAATTCTGCGGCGAGGGCTCCATTTCCAAGCTCATTATTAATAACCTCCAGCGAATAAAGCACAAGTAAAGCAATATGCCTTCCTCTTGGCTCGGTTCGGCTTTAGTGGGATCTGATACCTTGGTTTCATCCCTTTCTGCTAAAAGCGTTTGGCCCCTGATGCACTGTTGATGCCAACAATGCATTGGTGTTCATCACAGGCGGTATGACTCGGTCTATGACCTCCAGGACGTTCCCATAATGATGGATTTACTTAATTATTTAAATGTTGGTAAAGAGCTTATCTTGTGATTAGGAGCTACTTCGTGGCACTGGTGGGTTGGCAGAAGTTCACCAGGGTTGTCCCTTCTTTCCAGACAACTGGAGATTGTGAGATCCAGCACTTTCCAAAGCTAGTTCTCGGTAAGCCTGGACTGTGTGTTAGGGCGCCGGTTCAGGCGACTGTTGCCCTGAATTCCACAGAATCAATCCTTGAAATCAGTAAAATTATAAAAAAACTTCCCAAACCCCATAATGAGAACGGGCAGTACATTCCAGGATGGACATGCTCCTTAAAGTAGGCACTAACTTTCTCTGGCACCTTCTCCAGGGAAAAGGTTTTCAAACTTGACTGCGCTTACACTAGAAGTGTTCCAGCAGTGCAGATGGCGGCATGCACTCTTTTAAGGTGCCTTGATCAGATATCAGGTTCTTGCTATCACCGGTCACTCCCCTTCCCCAATAACTACTTCATTTTACTCTCCCTGTATTTGCCTAGTAGTCCTGCCACATCTTACTGAAATGAATGTAGCGCCCTACTCTGCCCCATAGCCTACTAAATCTTGTGTTCCGATCCAGTTCCTAAACCCACTCTAACTGACTTGAATCCAGTCGTTTTGTTCATACCCCATTACAGACCCTGAACTCGACCCTCTCGTGCATATCCATACAGAAACTGCACTCACTTATCACCAATCCTATGCACTTATTGAAACCCACTACAATCATAAAATAATTAATTTTTTCTTCTAAACATTACGAACACTCCTCCTGACCTTGCACCTTTACTGTTACTTTCCAGATCCTTCGCTCTCTTAACCACCTTGAAGACCCCAAATCCTTTACTGCAACATTCCAGACCCTGCATTATTTATGACAACATTCCAGATACTGCAACCTCTATGATGGCTCTCCGTACTCTGCACCCTCTAAAGCTGCCTGCCAGAATCTGCACCCTCTACGACTGCCTTCCAGACCCTGCGCGTTCGATGGAGCCTCTGCGGAACCTGCACCCTCTAAGACGGCCTCCCAGACCCTGCACCCTCTATGGTGGCTCTCCACACTCTTCACCCTCTAGGCTGCCTTCCAGAACCTGGACCCTCTACGACTGCCTTCCAGACCCTGCACGTTTGATGGAGGCTCTCCAGAAGCTGCACCCTCTAAGACGGCCTCCCAGACCATGCACCCTCCATGATGGCTCTCCGTACTCTGCACCCTCGACAACTGCCTTCCAGAACCTGCACGTTCGATGGAGGCTCTCCAGAACCTGCACCCTCTAAGATGGCCTCCCAGACCCTGCACCCTCTATGGTGGCTCTCCGTACTCTGCATCCTCTACGACTGCCTTCCAGACCCTGCACGTTAGATGGAGGCTCTCCAGATCCTGCACCCTCTAAGATGGCCTCCCAGACCCGGCACCCCCTATGGTGGCTCACCGTACTCTGCATCCTCTACAACTGCCTTCCAGACCCTGCATGTTAGATGGAGGCTCTCCAGATCCTGCACCCTCTAAGGTGGCTCTCCATACTCTGCACCCTCTATGGTTGCCTTCCAGACCCTGCACGTTCAATGAAGTCTTTCCAGAAGCTGCACCCTTTAAGATGCCCTCCCAGACCCTGCACCCTCTATGGTGGCTCTCCATACTCTGCACCCTGTATGGTTGCCTTCCAGACCCTGCACGTTCAATGGAGTCTCTCCAGAACCTGCACCCTCTAAGATGGCCTCCCAGACCCTACACCCTCTATGGTGGCTCTCCATACTCTGCACCCTTTATGGCTGCGTTCCGGAACCTTCATGTTCGATGGAGGCTCTTTAGAACCTTTTTTTTTTTTTTTTTCCTTTAGAACCTGTAGCCTCTAAGATGGCCTCCCAGACTCCGTACTCTCTATGCTGGCCTCTATGTTACCTTGTAAGACTACCTTCCAGACATTGCACCTTCTACGCCTACCACCCAAACATTTCACTTTCTATGAATC
Source organism: Lissotriton vulgaris (assembly GCF_964263255.1). Taxonomy (NCBI): domain Eukaryota; kingdom Metazoa; phylum Chordata; class Amphibia; order Caudata; family Salamandridae; genus Lissotriton; species Lissotriton vulgaris. The sequence goes on from NC_141691.1 coordinate 723,784,423, forward strand.
TTTTGTGTATTCTGCACCCTCAAAAACTGTCTTCCCAACTCTGAAACCTCTATGTCCCCTTGCTATATCCTGCAACCTGAATGACTGTCTACTAGACCCCATCTCCTCTCTGATCCCTTCAAAACCTTCAATCGTCTTTATAAACCAAATACTTAACAAACCCTGCACACTACGTTAACGCGCTCCAAATGAGGAAGCCTCTAAGACTACCTTACAGACTCTGCACCCTCTATGACTGTCTGCTAGAACCTCTGCCCTTTATGAAAGACTTTTAAACCACACATCCCCTATGTATATCTTCCGGCATCTACACCTCTATGACTGCCTTTCATAGTATACCCTCTTTGAATGCCTACCCTCCGATGTCTAAAAAAGCCTCCTGGGTGGTAGAATCTCCACTAACATCTTCCAGCTCCCGCATCCTCTATGTATGCCTTCCAGACCCTGCACCATCTAGAACTTCCTTTCAACCCCACCACAGACTATGAAAACCTTCGGATCCTGCCCCTGTTGCCAACACATTCCAGATCCTTTCTACCTCTATATTCACCCTTTCTTCCAGCCCCTCTGTACAATCATGCATCTTTCCATACCCTGCATTTACACTTTCACCCTGTCAAATAATTTTAATGCACCTACCAGGATGCTGCAAACACCCTGCCTTATCTTAGCACCAACTGCCCAACACATATCCAATCATTCCAACACCTGCCCTTGCCTGTTGCCTCCCTCCTGTCATTGTGTATTGTCTTTGCTGTGTCCTGCTCCACCAAGTTCATTTCACACCTGTCTTGCACACAGGACGGCATGCTGGTTTCTCAGTGGATTTGAGAAGGGAGGATGTAAAACTAAGAATTACACTTTCCATAGATGAAATACAGACGACACTCTTCAACGCTTTGTGTTTAGTCGGATCAACTGATTGAGGAGCCGCAAACCAACATAAATTCAGATCCTCATCGTTGGAATTTTCCAAAGATGATGATCTGGAACCTTTTTTGCAGCAAACGTGGATATTTGTCACAAAAGAGCATTCAAGGAAAACCACATTTTGGTCTGCAGCCTTTGATTCTAAAAGAAATTAAACAATATTCAGTGAGGCACGTCGAACGCGTCAGACTGCCAGTGCAACCTACTTAAAATATCATTCAGGTGGTGATGTTCTTAGAAGTTGTAGGACCTGCCAAAACCGAAATTTTAAAGAAGTTGCAAACCAACATTTACGTTGGCATTAAAACTCCATAAGATGGACCTCTGTTGAATATTGATTTAAAGTCCTATCACTGTTACCTTTTGCAAAGTAAAGCAAGGTTGAGCTTGCACATATTGTTGGAACAAGCATAGAAGGAGAGTGTCCTATGTGTGAAGAGTAGAGCGCCACACATAAGGGACAGAGAGTCATAAAAACACGTGAAGGAGCTGGTGAGTGTGCTGGTGTAACACAAAGGTGCATTAGAGTAGTGATTTATGCATGGTTGATAGTGGCACTTGCAGAAATAGCTCAATATTTGATGAGTAGGGTGTTATGTGTGAGTTCCAGATATATGCTCCATTTTATGCTATGGGGATATAATGCGGGCGCAGAGCATGGAGAAGTTGCTAAACTGTGTTCCTGGAATTATGCATCCTACATATCGCTTTCACCTCTAGAGCCACGAATCAGAGCTCATAGGAGATAAGTTGTGACGTGTTAAATGCAATGGAACACCATCACTTAGACAGGCGATCTTACCAGGTCGACTTTGATTTTATCCAGCTCCCATCGATAATCTGCAATGGCGTTGTGAAACTTCCTGTGGTTGCTGATCTGTAGTTCTACAGACGCGGCATCAAACCCCCAATCTGTCAACTCCATTTGGCGCTGTGTTGAGGGAAAAAGCAAGGTGAAGATCCTTTACTATCACAAATAAACTAAAATTAACAACAGAAAAAGTGTGTTGTGGGACTACTGCCCAACACTAAAACAAACAAAACAAAAAAAAACTTTTCTTTTTGAATGAAGACCAACGTCCTTTAAGGAAAAGGGGCTGCAGTAAATAAAAAAAATTAAAAATCTAACTTTATTTAAAGCGCGATCACAGTCATGGTCGTATACTGACCGCGAGAGGCCACAACTGCTGTGATGGCATCCAATCATAGTGAGTCACGATTTGCAACCTACCTCACAAATACCCAGACTGAGACCCACTTCAATTCTGAATTTTGGAAACCAACATATTAATACACAGGTTAGCACAGTTCCTTCCATTCGGAAAAAGGCATTGCAGTTTGCAAATGGAAATGTTGTACATTGGGCCCAAAATGAGAGGTACGTAACACAGGAAGAAACACACAAAGTAAGGATACACTCATGTAGATCAGGAAAAATCGCCTTTGAATTTCAGTATTTGCACAGTTTTAAGGCAAACGTATTTTTAATTGAAAAGTGCATAGAGAAAACGCTCTAGAAATGCACCCATTCTGCAAAAAGCTAACTACCTGTTTTCTAAGATCACACATCTATCAGTGTGTATGTTCTACAGATACATAGACGAAAGATCAGGGAACGTTCTTAGCCTTTCATTTACTTTTCATATAAAATTGCATTTTTAACAAGAAAAACTCGGAATAATCATGGAATATAAAACAAAAAAAGAATAAAGTTCCCAAAAATATAGAAAATGCCAAGTGTGAACTTTCCTAGGCATGCTTCAGCGGTGTATTATTTCCTAAAGAAAGCCTACGCAAAACCAATTTCAAGCTGTCTTGTGCAAACTTCAAATGACTCAATGGGTGTGGTAAAACAAGTATGTGGATACAAAACAAAATTAATTCCTACACACAAAACAAAAAAAAGGACGCCTGCCCCACCCTAAGCTACTGTGAATTTTTTTTTGATGAAAATACTGTATTGTGAAGCAACCTCACGCTGCAGGTCGTCCTGTACTCACACATCCCAGCACTCTTTTAGGGGGCACCTCTATAAGATTGGAATTTAGTTTATATGGCTTCAACACGTAGCTGCGATAATAGGGGTGGTAATAGAATACCCCACCCGCTGAATACCAATACTGTTGTGTGGAATATGAACCCATTCCATGTTCGGATAACGTAGTAACATTGCATGTTCTCCCTAGGTCTAAGGTAAGCAACACAGAATGTTGCAGGTTTTACCTGGCATTTCTTTGCAGGGGAAAAACTGCCTTAAATTTCACACTTCTATGAATCCTCATTCTGGTACCAAGGCAGTATCGTAGAGTGGGGAGGGGGTAAGTGAGGCACTTTTTTGGGTGTGGTGGCGAGCGCAAGGTAAGTTTTCATTTTTTTAAACATTTTGTTCACGGTCTGTCGCCACTCCCCCCCCACCCACCACCTTCACTGGCCGTCACTGGGAGGCAAAATCAGGAACCGCCCCGGAAGGCAAAAGCTCTGAGCACGGTTTGTGCCCAAATCAGTGTTTTCACTGCCCTTAGAATTTGGCTAGTATCAATTAGACACACACTAAATACAAACTTAGAAGACTAAAAAAGGTCTTCTTTTTAAGGTATCCTACTGGAGTTCTGTGGGTATCTAATAATTAATTCAACATAACATACTGAGGGACCGTCTGCTCCAGGAAACTCGACGGTTTTTGTTGCGATTATTGTTGGTCCCATTTTAAATTAATATTAAAGATAGGTTACTGGATAAGGAGGGTAGTTGGAGCTAGAGATCCCTAGTCACAATTGTTTGTTGTTGAATAACATTCAATGTTATTTTGTGTATCCCATAAAACTCAATTCAGAATTGCAATACAAACTCAATGGTACTGATTGGATCAACCTCAGAACCATGAATGGAGCGAATTTGTTAGGATGCACATCTGTGACTTCCAGTTGCACACAGGTTTCTGCAGTGGGCGCTCAACTCGCTTAGCAGTCATACCGGCTTGACCATGACTTGGAACCAATGTTGTTATAAAACTATTATTGTTTTTTTTAATCAGAAAATGAAAGATCATACAATTCTGTTACCAATTTTTTACTTTCAGCGACTTTCCACGATGAAGGTGCCGAATGAGCGCACAGTGTATGAGCACACCGAGTGCGAAATCCAAAAATCCTTAACATCACATTATCAAGTTGGGCCTTTGGGGTCATGTCCACGTCATCACAAGGGCCTTTTAAAAAATGCATGCTGGCCAACATTTTTATTTTATTTATTTTATTTATTTATGCGTTTTTATATAGCGCGGACTTTACCCGAAGGCGTCAGAGCGCTTCACACAAGGAACAGAACTGTTACATTGGTGTCCTAGGGAGACACAAATCGACTGATTTGCAGGAATTTCAAGTCACAGTACTTGCATCAATCTTGCATTTTCACTTACTATTTTATGGTTTATAACGACTTTGGCATACCGTGGTTACCCACTGTAGTCCATGCTTTAAAGATTATTTCTGGCATTCTGTGCGCTCCGCTCCCTCTCGTCCACCAAGTACAGCCTCACATCCAGTGACATTCGAATCAGTTCAGGCAGTGTACTGTACACATGACCAGACTGCATGAAAGCACAACCTTTAGTCGGTGATGGGTTTGCAAATTAGTCTTAGAAATGATTTTCCCAATTGGCAGAAAACAAGAGAATCCATCAACCAATCAGCAGCCAGAAATCCTAAGCCTCAGCTGTAAATGTTCTCTGAGAACTGCTGAAGTTTGATGGGCAGTGGGTAGACCGCAAGACAGTACCACACATGAAAGGAACTCTAAACTGATATGGTGATGGCAAAACTCCTATTTGGTCGTAGTTAGTTTTCATTTATCTTATTAAAACTGGGTTTGGTATTTCACAGTCCTTTCGTTCTCACTTCTGATGTGGGTTATGTCACAAGAAATGTATAAAGCGCAGGTTCACCGGAGGTGAGGCTTTGTTTGGAGAGCTGTGCTACTACTTTATAATTTGCAAGCTTGTTTGAACAACCAGGTCTTGGTGGACACTATTACCGAGAACGCAGTGCCTCCAGATTTACTTTTCCAATATTTTGGAACAGTCAGTTTGATAGCATGGGTCAATCTTAGGCTATGCGAAGGTACAACTTTTTTGATCATATCTGTCCAAATTTGAGCGCTAAACCATTTATGCTTTTGTACGCCATGCAACAAACCTTGCGCTCAGGTGAGCCACAATTTCAAGGACTATTGTGGTTTCACTGAACTACAGGGACAAGTGAAACTGAGAAAGGAGGCGATACTAGTAATGTACAATTAGGAACAGGCAGTAAAGCAGTCACAACACATGCTGAACCGCTCCACGCCCTTGCTCGGTGATGTCGGGGACGTCTCATCGAGTGAGTCCTTGTCCAATCATTACCTTGGACTTTCATCCCTTAACAGGAATTAGGTCGCATTATAATGCCAAACAAAGCAACAGAAGCAAATACAGTAGGTCTGCCAACTCCAGTAAAAGGGTGTAGGCTCTACCGTTCACCATGAATCACCATGGAGATGCGCCCAGGATCACTCCCACCTAATTTCCTTATCAGCAAAATGCACACATGATGAAAGAGCCCTTGCAGAGAGGTGGAGACAAGGACACTCGCACAACATCCCTAATTCCAGGGAAAACAGTTCCTTGCTTTTGAATTTCAGTGCATCTGATAACTCCACTACCTAGGAACAGGTTAAACTCTGATCTGAAGGAAACTGATGGCACTTATAACAAGCATTGGTAATGCATCTGTTTCGCCTATGTAATGAATAAAGTGTTGTTTTCATCAATCATCGTCCGGGAGAAGGAGAGAGCTCCCTGATAGACAACACAGGAGTGGAGAGGATGTGGCGCAGTGATCAGAGCTGCTGACTCGAGAGCTGGGGATCCCGGTTCGAGACTTAGCAGCACCGTGCAACATCCTGTGATTCTATGCAAGTCACTTATTCTCTCCGGGTGATAAATTGTTTTATACATAGGCTGCAATAGCAAAAGGCAAAACTTTATGAAAATATAATTCAACCAAAGCGAATGTTAACAGTATTTCGGCAGCGGGAAACTGATAAGGGAAGCAGACGAGGAACAAGCATTGATAAAACCAGGAAAATAACTACAGCCAATAGAAATGGAGGAGAGGTAAATGTCGAGCACCAGAACCAATGAGAAGCCAGGAAAGAGAGGAGGCTGGATGTAAGTCTCTTTTAAGTTTATATTGAAAACAATACATTTCTCAAGCTCAGCGCAAGCTCTGTGCAGACGAAATCTAAAAGGCAAGGTTTACTGCTGTCATTTCTGTATGCTTGCAAAATTGTTTTTTGAGTAATCCAGTGCTGGTTAATGCACACATTTATAATATTTAATCACTCAATGTGTAGGTCAACTGGTCTCGTGAAACACTGTTGTCTATAGCCAGTCATTCATTTACCATTTTGGGATTAGGGAGAGTTTGATAAACCAGCATTTTTAATAAAAATATGAAAACCTGGAGCCCAAGGCTGTTTCTGCAACCACATCGCCTCTTGATTGTAAACACGGTGAGGAGCACTGTCATGGCCACACCCACTTTGCAGTGCATGGTCTGTAATGAACTACTGATGGAATGTGGAACCCAGCAGAATTGTAAAACGGTATTTTTGGGGTTGGTTCTATTAAGGAAACATTTCATAAAGTTTCCAAGCGCATGTTTTGTAAACTGCACAGGGAATTTCAGTCCCAGATGTAATATGACTATTTGCACACCGGGAAGGGTGAAAAGAGTATTCTCAAAGCTAAGAATAACAAGCACTGGCAAAGCCAGTAGGTCTCACCTTAGCACAAGCTCTTGGCTTTGCCAATGTGTTTAAGTTATGTTGTACACTAACGTGGCTGCTGTTTAGCATGGCTAAAGGTTAGTGGCATAGAGTGTAGTGGCAAAAATGGAGTAGAATGGTGAGGAGTGGAGTAAAGTGGCGAAGAGTGGAGGAGAGTGATGAAGAGTGCCTAGGAGTAGAGTAGAATAAAGTGGCGAAGAGTGGAGCATCTTAGAGCGGCATAGAATAGAGCGGCGTACAGTTGTTGAGTGTAGTGGGTTAGAGGCTTGGAGTGAAATGGCGTAGAGTGGAGTTGCATATAGTGACGTAGAGTGCAGCAGAGTGGAGGGACACAGAGCGGTGTAGAGTGGAGTTGCGTAGTGTGAAGTATGCATGATATGGTAGCACACTGCCATTACAGACAACACATTTTTAATTGAAATTATCTTACATTTGCACAGACAGTTTTACTGATAAATCTATACAGCGCACAAGCAATAATCTTTGGAAATAGAATCACCTAGTGTACTGATTTGTTTTGAACATATTAAAATATTTGTTTCCACCATACTTCCGAATTACAAAAAAATGTGCTTCATTTGTGCTTTCCTAATTCAGCTATATTCTGAAATATTTGAACAGTTCATTTACAGACATTTAAATTTTGTTGTGTGCTAGAAACAAAAACTTTTCTTTCCCAGTACCCGGCAAGATTGTCACATAAATCCTCTTGCTTTGAAGTCAGAGAAAGAAAAGTAAATACTAAGCTGCCTCAGAAGACACAGCCTGACATTTCACCTCAGTCTTTGAATGCACAGCAAATGTGACAAGACTAGAGCAAAATTCAAAGGCTCGTTTACAGAAAGGAGGACTCATGGAAAAATACAAGGAGAGATGGTGAACGAGCTTTGCTCCAGGGGTGAGACTTAAGACATGCTGGACAACCTAAAACAAATTAAACTAGCAAACTGAATCCTCCAAAATGTAAGTTACAAACCACAAAGCCAATAGTAAGCAATGGGTGGAATTCATTTCCAGGGAAGCTTTGAGAATGCCAACAAGAAGTCTTTTCGCAACCAGACAGCTGTGCTGTCTGGTTGACTTTGACCCTAAAATGGGTGCAGTCACTGTGTGACTCCACCCTATTTCGTCAAACAAAAAAAGGAATTTCAGAATGATAAATACATTTGCAGAACAGTGTGTGTGTTTTTTTTAATAGAGTAAAATATGTGGTCCAGTCAGTTTTGGTGCGTCTCCCACAAGGCTTTAAGAGTCACATACTTCAGAAGTCTGCCTTTAATCTGAATATGTGCAAACAAAGTTTTTTTTTTTATGAACCATAAATGTTTGTCACAACGCAGTTTAACCTCAAATATATTCAAATAGGGCTATAGGAGACCCATTAGGTTCAAACAGGCATTCCTTCATCTAAAAGACTGCTCTACTGTCCTCACCGCCTCCTGGTTCACAAACGTTCATTTCTCATGCTTGTACACCATTCCCAGAAGCCGTGCCAAATGCTTTCTGCTTTTTTGGGGGATAATACTGTATTCTAAGATTTGTTGCGCTGATAAGTCGTGCTCCTGATCATTTGAACTAAAGAAGTGACTTGCCACTCTTTCTCTAGAGCTGGGGACATCAGGCCCGAAAGGATGATGTGAAAATAAGCTGGGACTGGGAAACAATCAGTGTTCAAGGTGCAGCAGAACGTCAATGACATAGGTATCAGGTTAATAAAGGCAACAACTAAATGGCAGGACCACAATGGCATGGAGGATCACGAGGCATGCAGGGGTTACTGGGCCCAACCGCACTTGACTCTCAGGATAGCGTGGCCCAAGTAGCCCAAGGCTCTCTCTTGGGGAGAAGGTGTGGATACAGATGAGTGAATACGGGCTCATAACTCACAATGAGCGCAGCAGCAATACATTGTTGTCCCACCACATACTCACTTTTATAAAAAATAAGAGAAGTCTTTTATTTCTACCACTATGCATACAAAGTTCACCGTCCCCTATGAGGTCGAGGCTCAAGTGTTTTTTTGATGGTTCCCCGTAGCACTCCATCCTCTAGTGATAGCGTTATTCCACATTCACTATTGGTAAAATCCAAGTTATGCCCACTATTATTTCGAGTCTCAAGAGTCCACTTTAACTCTAATGTAAAGTCAATAGTGTTCCAGCGCTACAGCTGTAACTTAGCAATAAGCTCCCACAGGGCTGACAGGCCCGAAACCAGCCTTACTTTGGAGTTCCTGCGTGTGTCCCGTCCACAGGCGCTCGCAGGTGAATTCAGGTGAGTCGACTGCACTCAGGCCAGGCAGCTACTGAGCGGGTGCATAGTCTCTCAATTCCCATCACACTCCTGAAGCAACCAGAGGCTTTCTGCTGCACCTCCTGCCGAGTGTCCACTTCCTTTCCTGGTAGGAGGTGGCCTCAATGATCCTGTCTGTCTTAGTTCCCTCGTCTGAGTGATGGTGCACATGTACTCCCACAGCGTCCCCACTGACAAGGTGGCAAATCAGGTTGCAGTTCTTAATGCTCCCAGTGACCCCCTTTGGAATAAGGGGTCACCGTATCTTCCAGCACATGGGCTCCCACCCGATTGGCACAGTGAAATCCTTCACAGCAGCCCCTCCTGGCACAGGGGTTCACCGTCCACTACCACACAAGACTTCAACCCTTACCTCATAGCAGTCTTTTTCATGGCGGCCCCTCCTGTGTGGGATATGGGGTTGCAGACCCTGCGCTATACATGGCTCCGGCCCGATTGGCACAGCATAGCCAAGGCTCAATTCACAGCAGTCCTCTCCTGGCATACAGAGGTCGCTGACTCTGTCCTACACACAGGCAATGGCCCGATTGGTGCAGCAGCCGTTTTCTCACATCTCGCACAGGGAGGCCGCTCGACAGGGCTCCCCACTGGACCTTGCTCCCTCCAAGCTCTCCTGTTTCTCTCAGAAAACACTAGTCTTAGCAAGCAGCCAGGCGCTGGTGCTCCAGGCTACAGGGCAGGTGGCCTTGGATTCCCTGGGTGATGTCCCCTCACTCAGCAGGGAGACAAGCAGGCGTTGTCGTCCCCCCCCGTCCTGGTCACAGCAGAAGTCTTGCAGAGCTTCCCCTCCTCACACATCCTGTCTGGCTGCTTAGCAGGAGACAACTTTTGGAGACTCAAACTCCCCTTTGAGACTCAATGAGAATTGATAATGTCTAGTGATGGTATTCCTTGCTTTACTCCCACATCTTGAGCCCTGACTCGCAATATCTAACCAGCAACTTCCCGTTGTAGCAGTAAAAAAAGTTTTAGAAACAACTACAATAATCAATGTAATCAAAATAAAACACATAATTAATAGATCTCTCATTACAACATATTCCTTCACTTACATAGTTTTAACAACAAACTAAAACAATTTAAAAACAATATCTAAAATAAATGTCATACTAGGTTCTTTAAACAAAATATTAAATTACCTCGAGGGTAATACAGAAGAACTTTGAACCCAACAATAAACATCCTGAATGGGATTCAGGATGTGTATGCCATCGCTCAGCTTCATTCAACTCAATCTGCACCATTGTCCCTCTCTATAAATCTTAGCCAAGCTGCCTACAACCACCACTAGTGCCATGTGCCTACACTTGATGTGCATGAACTCTGTCTCTGGAGCATGGGCACTTGTACAGATAGCTCGGGAAGCCGAACTATGAGCTAGAAACCAAGCCATTGAAGGGGGTTTTCCCCAAATATAAATGAAAGCCTGATTTAACACCATTACCCAAAAATATTTGAAACAATATTATTTAACTAGCCTTTTTGACTTTGTCAAGTTGAACAAATGATAATAAGTCCAATTTACTGGATTCCAGTGGAGAAGCTCTGGGTAGACTAAGAAATAATATGAATATCACACCGAGTAACCCTGCAGAGGTGAGGACTACAGTCCCAGAAGCTTAGAAACCCAAAACCTTGCTTGGCACTATCTAAACTCCACTTCCAGGTTTCTTCTTCTTTTTGAACTCTCTTAAGCTTCACCTCTGACAAAAAAACAGATCCTCTCAAGTTCAGAAGAGCTTAGAAGACTCTCTTGGTACCGTTTGCACAGTACTCTATGACACTAGGGTCATCCCCCTTGATATGTTCATTTGTAATGTCCTCCGTTACTCCTGATTGCAACCGTCACTCACAAATGTCGTCACAGCAGGGATGGCTCTCAACAAATATACATGCACATTTTTTTTTGTAGACCTGATTTTGGGAATAACATTCCATTTCTTCATGCCCTATTAACACGCCTTCTAATGTTCAGAACTCTGACGCTGGCAAGATCATCAACGAGTAAAACATGAAATTAAATTCAGCAGCAAAATAAAACGTTTTTTAAAAAAAGATGAAGATTCCGCTACACAAAAAACCTTTTCACTGGAAAGAGATGTCATTCAACATTTTAAACCACCAGTACCTCATTACTACCTTGCATCCACCCCACAAATGAAGTCGGCCAACCATAACCAAAACGCAGAATAAAAGAAAAGTCACATAAGAAAAGAGTGCTTTACCCACTCAACGAGTGGGTCCGCCATCATGTTACCTTTTGTTGTCGGATCTGACTTAAGGTGTCAGTAGTGATGCGTTTGGTGTATTCATCCCATCCGGAACCGCTCTGAGAGGAGAATCCACCACCTTTTGAGCTTTTCCTTCCACGCGGTGTCGAAATTGCTTTTTGAAGGGCACGCATTTGTTCCTGAAGCTGAAGAAACCTGCGATAGAAGTACAATAATACTTTATTTGTCTATTGTCTTTTTAATTACAAAATTGAGCTTCAGGGACAGTTAATCCTAGATTTTAATGCTCATTAGCCATGCATTTGTGACATCTACAGGGGTGCGGGGAGTAGGTACACGAGATATTCCGTGCTCATTTTAACATACTGCATGGCGGTGTCCGAATATTTCATAATATTGGTAGAAGGTTCATGATTTCGTGGAGGGGGGTGGGCCGTGCTTTTCCCCGAACATCTCAAGGTTGCATCACTGGGAATAATGGACGAGTGAGAAGCTCCAACGCATCCAGAACACCTCCGCACGACTCATCCTGGACATCCCCCGACACAGCCACATCACCGGGCACCTGAGAGACCTGCACTGGCTCCCCGTCAGCAAGAGAATCACGTTCAGACTCCTCACCCACGCACACAAGGCTCTCCACGACCTGGGCCCCAAGTACTTCAACGACCGCATGACCGTCTACACGCCCACCCGCCAGCTACGATCGACCAACCACGCCCTCGCCACCGTACCACGCATCCGCAGAGCCACCACCGGAGGAAGATCCTTCTCCTACCTAGCAGCCAAGACTTGGAACTCCCTGCCCACCCACCTTCGGTGAACCCAAGACCATCTCTCCTTCAGGAAGCAGCTCATGACCTGGCTGTTCGAGCAGTAACATTTCCCTTTCCCCCAGCGCCTTGAGACCCTCCCGGGTGAGTAGCGCGCTTTACAAATGCCGTGATTGATTGATTGATTGATTGACTGGACGGAGCACTTCGATAATGGTGGGATTGGTGCTGACTGGTAGCGAAACGTGGCATTCCAAAGAAATGGAGATGAGACGCCTTTCCCAAGCTTGAGGATTGGCGAGGGGTAATGGACGATTGTACTCTAGCAGAAGAAAATGCGCATAAAGTCAGAGGTTGAACCTGAAAATCTGGTCGCGAGTGACACAACAGGGGGTGGGGGTGTCAGATTTCTCTCTTATTGGGGGCTTCCTCTCAGATCTGTGTTGTAGGAGTAAGATGTATGGTCAGTAACTTTATGATTCTGGACTTGGTGAAGAGATACCAGTTGTGATAAATGTGATTATGATGCTGGCAGGTACTCGACTGATGCCAAAAATCTTCTGTTTGTTAAAAAATGCAAATAAAAGGTTTTGTCAAAATAAAAACAAATGCAATATATAGCCACGCACTTTCACAGAAATCAAGGCTACTAGAGGAGTCCAGCACCTCATCACAAGTGTAATGTGCATATCTGGAGCAAGATGGGAAACATCTTCAAATGCCATTACAATTCACTCCTATTCCTAATAGTTTGCGCAACATAGCAATCCATCACACCCAGCTCCGAGCTCCCACTCTCCAACCCAATCTTGTTGCCCACACTAGACAGTGTAAAGATACACCAGGAGCCCTAACCTTCTTTCCACTATTTGCACATGAGTTACCTTTTGTGGTAGTTGTCACAAGGCTTTCCCATTTGCCTCATTTCATTAATAAGGCCAGCAATGATTTCCATGTTTTCATTTGCCAGCCCCATAGTTTCATCCAACTCTCGGTTTCTCAGCAACTGGGATCCATCACCATAATTCAGTTCCTGTAAGATACATTTTTACAAACAATGAAAAACTGGAGCACAGTCTGAGCATTATATACAAATAAAGCACTTGGAAGAAAGAAAGAAAATCAGAAATAAGTGAAATATTCAAACCAACGTGACCGAAAATAAGTTTTTTTCAGATCAAATTTAACAAACAAACTTAAAATGAAAAGCAAATTGAAAAAAAAATTACTTTCTTTGAAAAGTACCGAATAAGAGAAGGAAATGTAAGATGCAGAGCCATAAGCTTCAGATGACTCAGCAGCGTACCAAGAAACACAGAAGAATGGTAAACGGGTAAATCAAAACAAAAAAAGTGAAGGTGGACCACTGATGGAATGGAAAAGAAGGGCGAGAATCTTTCAGGTATTTCAGGAGAGTTGTGAAAGACACAAAAACACATGGGGAAGATTGTGGAGGGAAGTGTAGGGTAAAAGAGTGGGCTAACCTAGTGGACTCTAATTAAACATTAACAGTGTTGCAAGTAGAAGTGAAGAAAACAAAATGTGCAAAGGAAAAACAAAGGAAAAGAAATATAGGAAATGTAATAGTTGATGTGGACTTCCCTCAATTAGAAATAATGCAAATTTCAAATATAAATCATTTGAAAAAATAGTTTGAAAACATTTTTCGAACATGTTTTCAAACAAAACAGTTAACTTGATCTGAAAGTGAATACATACCATGTGCTCTCCATGCGCAGATAGCTGCATTGAGATGAAAAAGTCTTAACCCAAAGGTAATTCTGATATAATTTAATAGGCAGACCCGCCCACCTTGTCGTCCATCTTGTCGTGTATTTTCTGTGGGGGCCTACTGTGTTTTCTAACTTAGGTTCGCCTAACTGCATGTAGTGATTCGTTTTTGCATTGCACACATTATAAAAGAATCTGCTTGTTTTTGTGCTAAACATTTATTTTTACAAATAGGCTGCACATGTTTTGTTATTCTGTTCTTCTGCTGGGATGCACACGGAACATTTCGTACAAGGTCAAAAAACACGGCTCTGTTTTTGCTCTGGTCGGACACTAACACCTAGACACAATAGAGAAATCCAGCTGCTGTTTTGAAACACACAGTTCTTATCATATAAACTGAGACTTGCTGTTTTGAATAGCAGAGAGGACACATTCTCGCAGAGGAAAGGTGCCGCGACGAGAGAGACCTCCGTGACCTGAGATGTAGTACAACTATCTATGCGGGCCAGGTATGGGGTCCCCCGCTAATCCCAGATATCTCTAATATCTCCCTCTGATTCCATAGTGAGGTTAGGCTTATGCAGATCTGTCTTCCAATAGGACAGCCCTTTTCATTGTGTACAGTTTACTGATGGTCCTGTTCACATTTTTGGCCTGTACAGGTCTCTTAATTGCAGGACAGTTATTGCATATTAGAGCACGATAAGTTTCAATTAACACTCTAACTTTTCTGTGCGTCTCTTTTCCGTTTATTATGGACATGTATGAGTGGGAGAACGAAAGGAAGCAGCCTGCTACCATGATCCCGGAGAAGGTCTAGAGTGTTGTGTTCTAGGGTGCCAACTTACTTGTTTCTCTGGGAAGGTTAGGAGGACAAGTAAGGCACTATGAGCTAGTCTGGATTTGGGCCCATAGGTACTGATGTGGTATGGTGACAGTCCCTACATACTGATGTACTGTGGTCCCAAGCAACGTTCTGTTTCTAAGCAGAATTACTGCAACAATTGCATGCTCCCAGTTCCCCCCCCCCCCAGGTCCCTCAGTTACGAAACACACAACCACAACTTCCTGGGAGATGCAGGTATTTTGGGAAGGATCAACCCACTCTCAATGTTCCTACCTCAGTAGTCTCTTTTATTCTACCTTTCAGTTCAGCTCTTCACTGTCCTTAGCACCTTACGGCAGCATTAAGTGCAATACAAGCAAGAAACATAACTTGTCTGTTGATCTTTAAACTTAGTGTCTGCATGAAGGCGGTCTGTGGGTCTGGATGTCTGTGGCTAGATGGCTCTTGGCGTGTGTGTAATGGATGTCTGTAGCTATGTTGTCCCACATACATGTGCTCAATGTCCAGTCAATGCATGTATGGGTGTAGTTTGCGTGAGTGCATAGACTACCTACTGGCTTTTTCAAATACTGATATAATTAAGACCATTTTATCGGTTGTTTTAGCATGGGCTACTTGATAAACCATTGAATGGACAAGGTGCGGCTTTCAGTTTGTACTCCTTCACAGTACAAAGCCTTATATACAAACAGTAAGGACATGAAGAAACAATCTGCTATCAAGTACCAGATCTAGATTCTACATTATGGGGAGAAACCGGGTTCCCTTATATGTGTGGAGCAATACAACCGCCATTTTTCACTTGCCGCTTGCTTTTGGGCCACTGCTTTTAGGCATCTGCTTTCACACACGAAAGTAAAGGGTCATCATATCCACATATTTCAAGATCTCTGTGCAGAGCAAGGCACTTTTTCGAGGGACAACAGTAAATAAATACACACATCTTTACTGCACTGGCAATTGCATTGTAAATGCACACGCTCAATGGAAGGCTAAGCATGTGTTGGAGCTTTTGTAGTTGCAGCATTGCTAGCTTTAGCAGAAGCAGCCGGTCTCCAAACCGTAATTAGGGACTGGGAAAAGGCACTGTTTAATAGTCACCTTCACAAGTCTATACTGACAAGTCAGGTTAATGCATGCTGTTGATAACAACAGTAAATGGATGCGCTGGGAGTAGGTGAGTCAAGTTAGTGAAGAAACTTCAGTGCAGGAAAACAGAGGAGCAGTGTTTAGCTGTCAATGGTGCAGCAGGTGCAGTGGTACCACGGCCCAGGGGTTTTTAATACGTCACTAGGGGGTTAGGAAAGCCCATATTCATGACTGCATTAGGGCCCAAACCACCATGGCCATGCCACTCTAGGGGAGGCCTTGTTCACTCTACCATTCATGCATCCAGCAGTCTCGAGTTACTGTTCTAGTGCCAAGAACATTTCAGGATAGCCTCAAGGAACTACTTGTACAAGTGGCAAATCTTAATGCTTTCTCGCCAAGGCAAGCTGTAATTATTTAAGGACAGGTGACTTAAATAAGTGTTTTTCTATAAAACCCTACAACAATGGTAAACTAGTAGGTTGGAATTAAGCAGTCTTTTCTGTAGGTGCATTTTTTCCTCTTCTCCTCTCTTGCTGGCAGTTAATGCACTATAATAATGCTAGTAAATAAATATATCGCTTTAATAATGTTTCTGTAAAAGAAATCCCTGTAATGCAGAATTTTCTCCCAAGTAACTTAAAAACCCTTGCATTGTAGTCTAAAGAATAGCATGTCCTACCTAAGATTAACAAAACATCTAAGCCAGGAAAAAAAGCATAAATGAATTTGAACTGGGGAAAGCCAGTACATTTGTTAAGAAGGCACCAATTGTTGGAATCCAGTAATTATTATCTGGTACTTGCATGATGATTTGAAAAAGGTTCTAGTTTCCTATTAAGGATGCAAAGAGATATACTGGGGTTTGACAGTCAGCAGTGCTGAGGGCTTTCTCCTGGTAGAGCACCTCTCCAGGAGGGAACTAGCTGTTCTGTGCTGTGGAGGCTTCCAAGTTGATTTATTTGCTCAAGAGTGTGGGTTTTGTTGACCCCGCACACTACAGGTAGTTCTATTCAGGGGACTCAAAACGATATTAGCAACGGCTGCTTGAACTTGGACCAGGAGGGCTTTACAACACTGACACCAAGCACGAGCATAACAAAGATCGTGTCATAAAG
The DNA here is from genome assembly GCF_964263255.1 of Lissotriton vulgaris. Classification (NCBI taxonomy): domain Eukaryota; kingdom Metazoa; phylum Chordata; class Amphibia; order Caudata; family Salamandridae; genus Lissotriton; species Lissotriton vulgaris. The sequence goes on from NC_141691.1 coordinate 723,801,284, forward strand.
TATAGGAATTTTTATAACAGAGATAACATAAGTGGCTACAGAAGAGGAAAACCAAATTACAATTAAATAAGAAGCAGACAGATACAACTATTCCAGGTACGAAACTTAACTGGAGGAAAGCAGAAATACATACATAAAATGAGTGCTTCAATTTTTTAAAAAAAAGATAAGTCTAGGTGCCCAAAGCTTTTCTTAAGCACTCGCCACTGGCCCTGCTGAATTGTTAGGGTTGCTGAATACCAAGGCAGCTCAGCATCCCCCCCCCCCCCGCCTCTTTCTTCTACCGTCCTACACGTCTTGTTTCTGTATTTGACTCACGCGGTTTAATTTTCAGCCCTGCCTTTCTCTTTGATACTGTATCCGTAGCTTTCTATGCTCCCTTCTTTCTCCCTTTCCTGGCTCTATCTCCCTGGCTCTGGGTCAAAGTTTGATGTTTGAAAAATAAGATTCGATCCCAATGACCCCAAAGTAAGCATTGCATGGAGCTGGTTATCGCTAAAAGGGACTAAGCGTGAAAGCATGCAGAGCTTATGATAACTGGTTTGCGATAAGGTGTTTCAATATTTCTGAAGGACCAAATTCCCTTACTGTTAAAGGTTGGAAGGGGGAAATTTTAGGCCTGGGCCTAGTTATTTTCATCTGTTGGTCTGTGTTTGTGTCATTCACAGCATATACCATGGGGCAATGGGTCAACCCAGCAAAATGCTGCCACTCACTTAATGTGAGTGGCAGCATTTTGCCCTGTGTCAAGGAGCACACCCACACACAAAGGATTCTATTCAGTGCCAGGGCCTACTATGTCAATGTGTGCATTTTAAGAATTAAAAATATTGATTTAGTGAGGAAATAAGTGGCAGAGTGCATTCTTATTTTTAGGGAGGATATGTACTTTTTGGTAGGCCAATTAGCCACATTCCAGAGTTTCAACAGCTATCCAGTGGTCCTGTTAAGATAGGTGAAGTTTAATTGTAGTTAGTGTAAATGGAATCTGACATTTGCCTGGATGTGATCCTGTAGCTAGTGGTTTTTTTACCCAGGATGAATCCAGAGTACATGGCCAAGTTGGCACCTTTGGGGGTAAGATCTGCATCTTAAATCAGTTTATTTTGGTGCTGACTTGCATGATTTCAATGTTTCACCTATCTTTATTGCCGACACATGCCACGTGCTATCTTCAGCCACCTTGCACTGCGTTCAGTTTGTACAAAGGACAGATACCCCTGCAGGACTTTAAGTGGATGTACTCCAAAGCAGTTACTCTACTAGCAATCACAAGATGACCCAGTAGTTTGGCTCTGCACGTGCTTACGTTGACCCGGTTTTAAAATACCAAATAATTATGTTATTTAAGTCATGACATGTCTTTAACAGATCAATTCCAACATGGACTTGGCATTTGAAGAACTTCTCAAACACAAGAGCACTAGACACAGATGAGCATCAACAAGATCAAGTATTTGTTTACAAAGGAAAGAAGACTTACCGGCTGCGCGATGGCCTCCGCATGCATCAGCTGTTCTGCACACGTCGCCAGGAGGTCTTGGATAGTGTTCGTACGTCTGGACATGGTTACAGTTTGCCTAAAAGGAAGATGCATAGATTAAGCTGAGTTGAAGCATAAAAAAGCCATGAGAAATAGAATGACCCAGAAAACAAGTGTATGAGGATCTGGGTGTATTATATTATTTGGCTGTGGGGCCTGATCATGGAATAAACTTGCAAAACCTTTACTGGGTCCAGTCAGGCTCGTTTGAACAACCTTAAGCTCAACCCTGGGTAGCTTTGGCTTTTAAGCAGCAAGGAATGAACAAAGGATCTTAGTGTGAAGCATGTAACAGTACCAAACAACAGAATAAGAAAACCACACAATACAAAAGAAACAAGACACCTTTTATTAAAAATAGAATGCAGAAAGCTGTATGTAGGTGCCAGCCCATGTGAGGCCACTGGACCACTGGGGCACAGAGTGGCAACTTTCTAAAAGTTGCTTAACTTTAAAAGTGACAGTAAATCTGATCTGGGCATCAGAATGGGGTTAATGGCATAATTCATTTGATACCTTACAGTATCCATGTTAGGTAGTCCCATTCAGTAGTTAGCCAGACTGGGGTGTCAGCGATAACCCTGTGTTAACCAATGGTACTACTAACTTTTCCCCAGCAAAACAGCAATTTGGAGGTTACGCTGTTAAGACATACATAAATATATATGTCCTACTTAACAATATGCAGACAACTGACACAGTTCTTTTTCGTGTTTACTTAGGGAAGACTTGCATATGCTTAAGGGAAGTGGTGGCTTTGCCATTGATTTTCTTGGCAAAGTCGAACTATCAGTGTGACACTGCCCTTCCAGTCTCCAGTGGCAGGCTGGGAGCCATTTTGTACCTTGGACACACTCCGAGTGGCCCAAACAGTGCTTCAGCCCTGGGCGGTCAATCTGCCTTATATGTCCTGGGTACCATATACTAGGGGCTTATAAGTAAGTCCGTCCTTGCCAATTGGGGGTAGCCAATTCAACATACACTTTGTAATGGGTAAAAACACTGGTACAGAGGTCTGATTAGCAGGCCTCCGTGCACTGTCAGGGTAAAAAACCAGCATCAGTCCAAAAGTGGGGGTGAACATGCAAAAAGAGGCAGTTTCTTACAAAGTGCCACATCAATTTGGTCAGAAGAATGCATGGATCTGCCAATGACCTGCTGAAGTGTGCAGCTTGATAACAACAAGTGGATCTTTTTTAACAGAGTCTCTCAATACAGAATTGAAGGTTGTATGTGTGGTTGGTGGAACATTGTGTGCTTTTGAAGAAAAACCTGAAAACTACAATAAAAAGGTGACTTGAAAAAGTGCAGCAAAAAATGTAATTCAGAAGTACAATCATGGAAAATCTGCAAGTGATTTGAACCTAAAAGGCCAAATGAATTTTACACCAGAGAAGTAAAGGGACTTATTTATGCTTCGCAATTATACATCCAACCAGAATGGATGCTCTCTCTGACCGTCAGCGGCATCTCAGAAAAAAATCTTTTGCTGTTCGACTTTAAGATTAGATTTATTACTATTAGCGGGTCTCTCTACTATTGGTGTTTTGTTTATGAAACATGAATACAGAATATTACTTATCCCCACAGAAATTGGGCTATATGTTTTTACTATCTTGCAGCATTACCAGAATCCCTGACCCGAAGTACACAATTTGAAGGCTGTAAAATAAACCGGTGCCCATTTATAAATACTCACGGGTAAAGAGCTGTTTCTTCATGCCTGGGTTCTCCAAAGTTGGTCCTGGAGGGCCGGGGCCATGCCAGATTTTTAGCATACCCCTATTTAGATAAATGTAGTTATGGTAACAATTTGGCATGGATCTAGCCCTCCAGGTCCGACTTTGGAGAACCCTGCTCCATCCATCAGGCTCTCTCTAATTGATTATTGCTTGATTGATTCACAGGGGCAAAGACCTTGATGCATAGCATTGGCCGGGAGACATGAATTCTGGGATGCAATTACTGCTCGCTGATTTTTTGCATTTGACAGCCGCAAACTTATTTTATATTGTTTACTGTTTTAAGGATAAGACAGAAAATGCCACTGCATATTCTCTACCATTGTTTCCACCGAAAGCACAGCTTTAATGAATGCTTAGACATCCAAACATCCATGGTTATCCTTGAGCCTGTATCTGAGTTGCTCATTCAGGCAACTCCTGATAGGGCAGGGGTCCTTTCCATCTAATGCGAGGATAAGAGGACCTTGCAAAACTGTCACCAGATAAATCACAAAGATTAGAGTTCTGAAGAGTGCGATTCTTTTTAATTTCAAGGACAAAATTGGAGGCGGTATGGATGAAGCTTGCCTGAGGAAGGACGCAGTGGATGCCTTGCATAAACAACCAGGATTGTTGGTCTCAATTATTCTTTGCGATCATTGCCTGTGTCTCTTTTGAGGGTCTCTACCAATAGATGGCCGCAGGAGGCTATGAGTGACCTATCTTCCCAACACTAACATGGCAGACAAGGCTGATTTCTAAATGACAAAAATGAAATCAGTCCCAAAGGCGAGACTGTGAGAGGGAAGTACCTATATGTGATGTCCAGGGGCTTAGGGTGCACATCACTGCCTCCTTCTTGAGGCAAGAGCCCCACTAGGGTTAGCTAGTCAGAAACACACTGGAGGCTGCATACCAAAACCCGGGTTGCACCAAAGTCTCATCTTGGAGCTCAGCCGTCAAATTACTAAGGGCACCGGCAATCTTCAATGAGTAGACCGACACGTGTATGATGAGTGCCACAGGAGTTTAGTCAGTGAAGAAGAGAGGCGGGAAGAAGCCCCTGCATACAGTAATAGATCGGTATACTGGATACAAAGAGTATGGGTTCAGAGAAACTATACCATCACGTTGGCAATCTGTGTTTATAGTATGTGGTTTTGGGCAGGGAAATATAGCCATTTAAAACACATACATAATGATTACCAAGAAGCATTTGCATGAATCTAAGAATGCGTTTATAAAGCAGTTGACAAGCGGTCATTGCTCAACAGAAACGCAGAAAGTCTTTATGAAAGATTGAACTTTAGAGCTATGGCCTCCTGCCATGTACTGATGATCAAAAAACAAGTATTTAACTCTCCTCAGACTCTCAGCCTCCACTGCGGGCAACGTCTAAATATGACAAAACAGTTTATATCAGAACACTGCTTTAGTCACCGACAGGAGGAATCCAGCGGTGATTTCCCGGTAAAGCACAAACTTGTGATTTCTTAATTTAAAGCAAAAACCCAGTGAAACAACACACACACACACTACTTATTGCAGTAAATGCCTTCTACTCAGACCTTTACAGGGGAAATGGCGAATAATATGTTGCATTAGCATCTACCATACCTATTTCTGATTGTACTGCATTTTCACAGCACCTTTTCCCTTAATACATGTGCCAAGTTTTTATTGGTGAACTCTGTCCGGGAAAACTTACAATTGTGCGGCTATTAGAGCCAACTCAAAATTCTAATTCCTCTGCAAACCATGTTTGTGCAAGGATCATACTTCCCCCCCCCTACTCATAATCAAAGATAAACTGTAGAGCACTTGATAGGTGTCATCAGCCTAACATCCCAACCCATAAATTCACAACATTTAGCAATTACTGATTGGTGGGTGACTGCTTGCCGATGCAGCCTTCAATCATGCATCCCATGTGGAAGCTAGAACCAGCGAACAGATGAAGCCAATGCTGCACCTGGACAGCAGGTTATGTTATTCATTTTCAAGGAATGAGAATGTACTTTGAGTCTCAGTAAGTCCCTGATTTTTTTGCTCTTCCGTTTAATAGAGTCCAACATTTATTTTTCAGTCGTATTTATTTTTTGTCTTAAATGTAGGACAGGACTTTGGTACAATATCTTGTGGAGTTGTCCACTTGTCCAGGACTCTGCCCACCACGCAATAGGATCTGATGTCCCTTCCTGGAAGCTTATCAGGTTGCCCTGTTGTCAAGGCCTTCTCACCTAGCCCTATCTTTGTAAGTTGGACGTACAGTTGACACCTCCCTTCACATGAGAAGTCATAGGTCAGATTTTTTTTATATCCAGTGAATAATATTTAAAGAGACCTGCGTTTCTTAGTTGATGGATTTATAAGGTTTTCATGGATTCGCTGCGGGGTTGATTATACATGGAACATTTTATCCCATAAGTTCTATTTATTGATTTGAGTCCTGAAAAAATATCTTTGAGTAGCTGTAGGTCCATCCTCAGACAACAGTAACTTAGTTCTAACTGCTAGGTAGGGTCTCGTTTTTGCCTGCACCCATCACTCAGGTAGGGGACTTTCAGAGGAATTCTGCAGGGTCTCTCGCATCCTTATTAGTTGTTTAATTTACCTTTTTTCTTATGCTGGACAGTCTCTCTAGCCAAACGCGCCTCCTTATTCTCTCTTAGTCTGTGAAACTGATTCCAGTCCTGTGTGGTACGCCCTTCCATTTGCATGATAACCACAAAGTCTGGGGCTAGCTGTTCCAGGCCTTCAGACTTTGTTGTGGTCCTTACTTAAGGCCCATGTGACATCCTACTGAGCTCTTAACTATGCATAACCTCGGTGGGTCTGGTCAAAGGCTCGTGACACAGTGAGAAAAGCTACAAAATTAAGTGTCATGGATGGACTGCTTGCAAAAGCCTCAGTCACAGATAAACTCTGGCCTCATTCCAGACCACCATTTTTTACCCACTTATTCACTCCAGACGGGGATCAACCACATGCAAATCAGTCTTGGTCCTTCTCCAATTGGAACAGTCGAGCCCAAACTGCCAGGTAGGGTTTCCTCTCAACTGCAGGCCAGGTTTAGCCTAGTTTTATGCCACATCCCAGCATTTCCCCAGCTCAGAAACTTCAGAGGGCAAGAGAAAAGGCAAAATAAGATCCTGTGTCGTTCAGATGCACTTCCAGAAGTCAGACACAGACCACTTTAACATACGAGATTATTGGCAATTGTTATCATTCCTTGACCAAAAAGGAACAAGACTTCACAGCTACTTGTGCTCTCCAGGTGGAGCACTCCAAGATTCAGCAGTGTGGTGGTACACATACCTTGCACACAAATAAAGAAGAAGTAAAATAACCTAATTGGTCTCTGATCAATAAACTGGTCATCACCTGCAATTTCATTGGGTGCACCCAATGGGTAAAATAATCAAATCTATGCCATATTACTTCTCAGCAGAGGGCTCAGCACTATCCCCACATTGTAGAGAACTTACAGCTAGATTCATCATAGTGCCGTTTTGCGAATCCTTAATAGCGATTATTAAGGAATCGCTATTAAGGACTTGCAAAACGGGATTCATGTAGGAATCGCTAAATAAATTGCGATTCCTACACATTCCTTATTTGCGAATAGCAAATTGCTAATCGCAAATAATTTGCTAATCGCAAATAAGGATGCGATTTCAAGGGTGCCAGGGGTGTCCAAAGGACACCCTGTAGCACCCCTGAAATGTAATCTACATTTGTGTTGCGCACACACATGTGCAAAGGACATGTGTGTGTGTATCATGCAACTTAGAAAAATGCATTTAAATGCATTTTTCTAACTTTTCGCTATTTACCACGAGGTTTGACCTCGCGGTAAATAGCGGCCAGAAATAGCGAATTCGCAAATTAAAAATGGCTAATGAATTGCATTTAAGGAATCTCAAATAGAGATTCCTTAAATGCAATTCCTCGCAAATATGCGATTTCGCAATTACCGATTTTTGCATTTGGGATGATGAATCCCAAATGCAAAAATTGCGCTCGCAAAGGGCCAGATTCGCAGAATCTGGCCCTTTGCAAGCCGATTTTTCTTTCATGAATCTACAGGATAATCTGTAGAATAGAAAGAATATTATGACAGAAGATCCATTATAATTTGAAAGTTAATTGTACATTTGGCAAAGCCACAGATCACACATCTTCATCTCCCCAGATGCCGCTCGGCATTTGTGTAAGGGTGGGGACACCGTGTCCCTTCCACAAAGCTTCCGCTCTCTTGTCAAGCGGTAACCTTTTCAAAAGTAGTAAAGAGTGCGGGGTTACCCTGCAGATGGAGCGGAACGCCATCTTAAGTGCTGACTGCACCCACTCGAAGGAAGGCCTTGAACTTCAGCCAACCAAAGAATGGGAAAAGAAGACTTAAAGTGCTTGTGTGGCATAATTTGGCCCCACCCTTGTCTTCGCCTACCAAGTGCCCTGGGCGCAAAACACCAGTTGTAAAAGTAATGGGATTGTTTTCCCTTGCTCAATTATCCCTGGATTCAGTTCCCGTGCGTGTTAGCACTGGTTCGCCATAGGTGGAGTTAATTACTGCAGAAGCTGCCTCGCCTTCTGAGAAAACTTTATTATGGAATTATGGAACCTGTCCCAACTTTCTGTGCCCTTCATTTCATTTAGTTTTACATTTGTGCTGTAGCTTTTAATGCCGCGCATACTGGTTTTCGAAAGCATGTTGTATGGTATGGTCTCTGCCAAATCAGAGGTAATGAGGCCTCCGGCGCACAATCCCGCTGCACGGGATATTCATTTCAGTCAGCAGATGCAGTGACCTTGAAGCATGCACCCCACCTGCGTCAGGCGAGGAAAGAATTGTTTTTGGAATGCACTCATCATTCTGACGTTATGCAACACTAAGGGTGAAAGAACAGCAGCTCTATGTGGGCATTTAGCCTCACGCGGTATATTCTTTAAGGCTTTGTTTGTTTTTGCCTTTGCAGAGTTCAGGAAGACACAATACTGAAACCCGGGAGGCTGACTGCATTTACACCTGAGAAACAGTCGCACAGCAGCATCCATGCAGGTCAACCTGTTGGGCTTCCAACGAGTTTGAAGTCAGATGGCTTAGGAGGGTGAAACCCAGCGAAATCAATGTTGTGGCCAATGATGCAAGGGTCAGAAAGGCTTACACGAGGACGCCCCCTGGGAAGACTGTGGGAGCATCTCCAATATCTGGAGGGCGACTGACACCCTCTAAGTGAGGGTGTGTTGAGAGGTAGGAAACATGTCACAAATAGTTCACATTCTTTGCTCAGTCAGAAGACTCCAGGCCATACAAACTTAAGCAACTGGGAACCAAAAGCAGCCCAGGCAATTTTCTCAGACGACCAGCCCCAGCCGGCACCGGGAGGCTGGGAACGCATATTTGCTGCTTTTGTTACTGGGGGCCGATAATGTAGCACCACTGCAAAAACTGGCCCCCAGGATCAAACAAAACTCACCCCCACCACTGCAAATCTGGCTCCTACCCTTCCAGCCTACCGGGGAAATGCCCGATGCACAGTCCAGCCAGCCCAGCCCTGAACGTAAGTGGCCAGGCCTAATTACTACCCTCAACGTCCCACCTCGCACTCCCATCACTCCGCACCTCAAAGAGCTGCACTGGCTCCCAAACCACAATCAAAACACTCTTCAAACCCCTCACCCACACATACAAAGCATTACACTACTTGGTCCCACTTACCTGAACAACAGCATAAACTTGCACAAACCTACCAGACACCTCCCATAGCCGGACTCGAACTTGCACACACTCCCCACATACACAAAATCAGATCAGCCGTCTACCTCGCTCCTAAAGCTTGGGAGAGCCAGCCTCTTCACATCAGAGCCACCTCCTCAGTTCTGCAGGAGACTGAAGACCTGGTGCTTCACCTTGCCCAGGTCCTGGCTCGGCCCATACAACTTGAACTTTAGCGCAAGGAGGCCCTCCCTAGTGAGTCATGCACTATAGAAATGCACATAACATACCCGGTTACCCTAAAGAATCAGAAAATCCTTTGATTTAGGTTGGTACTTTACTGACCAGACTACACCTTATACATAAATCACGTAAAGTATCAAAAATGATAATCGCTCAAAAAAAAATTTGTTCTAATACCAGGTAAAACAATCATTGACAAAGTCACAAATTGACGCGTAAATCACACACGCATAGATATATGCAGACTATTAAATACTTCTACAGATTTCTTTACACACAGACCAACACACATACAGACACTGAGGAGGCATACTGACCAGCTGACATATAGGAACCTATGCACACAGACCTGCAGGCACCCATTTATACAATAAGAAATGCAATTAGTTCATTACACACAGATTAATAGAAACAACATTTCCAATACACATGAACAGAGCCAGAAAAAGTTAAAGCATCAATAACACATGTAAAGATGCTAGTACAGTCCAACACAACCACTTAAAGTTACACAGCACATCCACAGTCGAATGGGGAGGACAAGTAGAAGATGAGCAGGTAAAGGGTCAGACAAGCTGACGGATATCTTGATATAAGTCCAGGTCATTTATTTTACAATCATTCCCTTTAGAAAATACTGTTAGCACAAATGAAGACTAGAACTACTTGAATACAATGATTTCTCAAGTGAAACACCAAGACTAAAAACATATTAACTGGTGTACATGTACCAATAGGATACCCTACTTGCAGTGCAGCATGCACTCATTACGTTTATCATGATTAATTACATTTTCTAAACAAAATATACATGTGATGGTTATGATGTTGATGATTACATTTATATTCAATCAGGCTTCAAACCTTTGAGAGGCAAAGAATCTACACCAACATATATCACAGAGGACCTCCTCATCATCCTGGTTGAAGGAAAATAGTGACCTAGAGAGCCCTAAACCTCTCTCCATCATATGACATATTAGAACTTGCCATTCTTCTGTAGGGGATCAAAGGATGCATAGTTTTATCAGACCTGGACATAGAGTTGATCTACAAGTCCTATTCAATTGCAGTTAGTAAACTCAAGGACAGCTCCATCATAATTTTGTCGGAGTAGGGTCGATCGATGCCAGTGTAGGGTGGGACGGGCAAGGCCATGGCAGGGGAAGGAGTGATGGGCACTGTAAAGTGCGCATGTCCGTTTGGTCGGCCGTCTTAGGCTGGCCAAACTGAAATGCGCACTTCTATTACTCCAAACCCAGCTGTGTTGCATAGCCGGGTTGGAGAAACAGCAGACACCCATGCACTGTCTGAGTGACAGACGAGGACACTCTAACCAATTATGATGCTGCTCTCATGCGAAGTATAGCATGAGAGCGGCGTCTTGATTGAGAGGAGAGGCTGTGCTTTTGCAGTGATGACCGATAGCAGAGAACCACAGAGGCGTCCGACGGCAACAGGTACGTTTTTATTATAATTATTATTCCCTGTCCCCCTGCTCCCCTACCCCCCCCCCCCCACTTTGCTTTTGTGGTGGCCACAACTGAGTAAACTTCAGTTGGCTCAAGACATCGTCCACGTGTAGAGTGTCATGCAGGATATTGCTGTGGTCCTTCCAATCACCTTTGTACTTCAATAGTTATGTGTTCTCTAACACAAAATGTAAGTATTAAGTGTATACTTCAAAATTTACTCCGATTACACTCAATTTTACACCTGCTTGCAAAGAATACTAAAAAGACAGAAAGAATCTGCAAAGGCCTGTAGAGAGTTAGGTGACTGGTCCATGATCTGGCAATTATCAGATCCGCCCTTGTTGGGACAGCTGCTCAGTTTCCAGAAGTGTCCTGAAATGGAGATACCCGAGTTCAATCAAAAGGTTTGAGTGATCTGCCTCTATGCCTTTCTCTATTAAGAATTGTTGGTGGTGCAGGTCAGAAGAGGCTGATCACAAATTTGTCATCCGGAAATATTATGGTGCTTGATTTTGGAAGTACCCACGTCTTTCGACTTATTGTTCTCGTGAATTAAGTGAAGACTTTCAAATCCAATCATTGAATTGAATCCACCAGGATCCAGTGGAGTTATTTCAGGGCTGGATTAATGTGATCCCATCTTTCTAAGCTTGGTTACAGTCTGGCCACACAATTGTGCCCTCTGTGCAGTCTGCGTGGGTAAACTGCATTACAATAATCCAAGTGGGCCATCATCACATACTGCATAATTTCTATTCACTGTGAAGGAGTGAGAGACTTTTAGCATTTTTGATGCATGGACTAGGTACAAGTGCAAGTTGGTGCCCCTGACCAATGCTTTGATTTAGGGTTAGATTGGTGTTGAATCATTCTCTCAGTTTTTTTGTGAGCTTTTTTTGCTTTTCGTGTAGGAAAGGGGGATGACTTAGTCTTCCAGGGCAGTCACATGTGCATCAAAAACTGCTCTTCCCATAATTATTTATGAGGTCTATTAGAAAGCAGTTGCTAAACTTAAAAAAATAGAAAAGAGCTGTGTTCCATGGAAAATCTTTCCTTAGGAATGCTTACAGCAAGGAGCCAAAGCTGATAGGAATCTCAAGCTGGACTTCCGATTCCTCCATCAATGCTGGTATGGATTTAGAGAGCCAAATGGCTGCAATGGGGGAGCTTAATATAGACTTTCAGCAATGGAGTTAAATCACCCCAAACTGGACGCCCCAGTTAGAAAGGCCAGATCAATGAAGCACCCTCTATGTAATGGTAAGCATCAGATTGTCTGATTAGCTCCAAGTTAACAATACAATGCCAGAAGTTATAGAACTATTTAGTAAGTGGGATTCATGGCTATCACTGACATCCGGTTCAAAAATGCACAGCAGGTGGTCCTCCACTATTTTGCCCTACAAAACAACAAGCTTTGTATTAAAAAAGAAAATTAAAAGGAGGTGGTAGACTGGCCGTAACTGTTCCTCAAGCATGACCTAACCAGTACTAGGTGCTTGAGTGATAAATACATTTTAAAACAATTCATTTCAATGATCCTGGAGTCCCAATTTCTCCCTTGTGAGAACTGTATAAGTAGCATCAATTTGGTCATTAGGGGGACTCCTAGAGCCAATGATTGAATAGCAGGTATCATAGATGGATCTATCCATACATGTGTTAGTTATGTGACTTTAATATTGGGATCAATATATATTTAAATTTCTCAAAGGAGTAGCCTTGAATTGGTAATACCCCTGGAAAGATCATTCCTTTTCTGTATTTTGAAGGCCGATGCATAGTATATGCTCATGCTTACACTGTGCCACTATCATTTCCAATGAATTCCCTATTCACATCTGGATCATAACCAATGTTACCCTTATGAGAAGAATGACACCTCTTCCATCCATAAATGATTGTCATAGGAACAGGGTGGAAGTCGGATTAGGTATGATTGAAAGCAGTGGAAGATCTGGAAATTGGAAAAATTGAGTATTGATGGATTTCGCCAACATCTTATTAGAAAGCGAGAGGAGAGTGGTGGGACAATATGTTTTAATTCCAATGTGTCAGTTGTAGGCTTTTAGGTGTGTACAAATGCAGGTATTGAAAAGTCATGATTATGAAGGTATTTTCCTTATATTACATCCATTGAAGAATCTATTGATTAATTCTATGAGCTCTTCTGTGAAAAAGAAGACATTGCTTCTCCTACAACAATAAATGCACTTATGTTTTACCTCTCACTCATCCCTATCGGTAATTAAATGCAATCCATTGATAAACTAACTGTATCCAGGACGCTGCAGTCTTGCAATCTTGAAAATAGCACAACTCAATTAACTAAAACAGGACAATGATTTAAAATGGCAACTTCTGGACAGATGAAACAAACTCAAAAGTGACCGAGCATGGACATCCTACGCTATTCTGGCGTTTGGCATAAGCACAAGCCAGGGTTCTCTGAGAACTGGACGCGACATGCAAAGAGGTGGATGATGGAAAGGTTACTGTTCTAGATGGAATTTCTTTGAGCTCGATTGCCCCTTAAAAAAAAAAGCCCCTCCCATGGGACTCGAATTGTAGTGGTGTAATAATACAGAGATATGTTATTGTGATTTGAGATGTGCGTAACTATGCTGAAAAGGGGTATGATTTCAATATAACATGTACCAAAACTGTTTGTTCATGGCAGATGAAAACGAAAAACAATAAAAATCTTTCCCAAAAAAAAAAAAAGCACAGGAGAAATCTACAGGAGGTAAGAATCTTCTCTGGCTTTTTATTCCTTTAAGTAGATCGCGAAAAATCGGCACATAACAATATTGTCAGGGAACCCTAACGAGATTTACAGTTGTCAAAGAATTTCTTTTCTAACCTTTAGCTTATAAAAGAACAGACCTTGTAGGTTTGCAAGAGTTCCAGAAAAGACAGACTAATCACAGCTCAGGTGTGCTAAGATGTGGTAAACACAATAGTTCGAGACAGAAAATAAGGCCAATCTTGGTAACGGCTAATTATCAGTAGTGGTACATATCTGTAAGAGTAATAACACGCCGGTGCATCTCAGGAAAGCTGAGCCTCGGGGTCAGCCTGGCACTTTTACAATCACTGAGTAGGACCGAGAGGAACACCTACACTCACTGACAAAGGGAGACGATAGAGGACATTCCACACTAATGGGAATATCTCACCACGCCCCATCAACACAGCTGCGAGCTCTGATGTGAGAAGTTGTGGAAAAAGGGAAGTATACGTGCGAATTATAAAAATAAGTGAGCCCTTTATGCAAAATAGTTTTCAATGACTGATGTATGGTAGGCAGGGCCACTGGAATTATGCGATTGTGCAGCAGCAGCGATTTTCGCATAGTTATAGCTCTGTCGCATTTGCCACATCATTAATCATCTGTCGCATAATCCGCAGATTTTAACAAAAAAATTGTTTCTAGCTCAAATAGTTCAAAAGTTACTAAAAAAGCAGCAGCAAGTGTTTCCACACAGTGAAAGGCCCTTTGCAAAGCTGGACTGGTCACCTTTCTGTTGCTTGTTGCTATATTTGAGTGTTAACCTGGTACTAGTGAGGTGCAACCAATGTCCATACAGTTTTACCATGTTTAAAAATGACAAAATAAGGAAGTAATACTATTACAAAATGTGCCGCTTTATACCACATTGTATGCCTTTTCTTGCCACATAGTTTACACAACCCTGCCACATAATTTGGCCCTCTCCTGCCGCCGAATTCCAGTGGCCCCTAGTATAGTACATGGATTTCATAATTGCAATGGAAGTATGGTAAACATTTTTAGGAGGATATCAACAGGCACCCACTATTTTAGGCATCTGCCCATGACCAGCTCCCGCTTTCAGACAGACCCCTTGAGCTCAGCTGACCAGGAATCAAGCTCAACACAGAGTGCTCCCTCCTGGGGCTTTGAAGCATTCGAGGCTGTTGCTCTGTACGGTTCACTCCTTCCTCACTCTTCCCTACCTCTCTTACACTTCTTTGATTTCTATATCCCTCCCTTACTCACCACGCCAGCACTCTTTTTTAATTCCTCTAGTTATCCACTTCCTCTTTCCTCCCTTCTTTTCTGTCAAACAAAAATTCACCTCCACTCTCAGTTAGACCCAGACATTTCACTCTTCCCTCCTTCATTTCTCTGTTCTACTATCGAACATCTTAAGCTTCCTTATACTCTGCCCATTCCTTCCTTTCTTCATTCCTTTTTTTGCACATTTCCTCACTTTCGGTTCCTCCCTCTTTCCGGTCTTCGGCTATTACTTATTGCGACTCTTTTGCCCCATTTCTGTCTCCCTCTCCACAAATCTAAAACTCCCATAAAGTCTAACTGCTTAAATATGTAAAACTTACCCTCAAGTAGGTGAAGCTGTGCTCCCAAGGTCAAGGCTCCCGCCCAAAAGCTGTCATAGGACTCTCACAAATGACATCTATAGGTTTGGGTAAAATAACATTTGCAAAAATATACATTGGGTGATATGTACCATTTTCTATTTCATAGACAAAGCGAAACTACGCGTTAAAAAGGCCCAGTTTCACTTGTCAGGGTGCAGAACAGTCCAGATGCCTGAAATCCACTCATGGTCCAAGCTGCTGCAGATAGTAATGTGCCATTGTTCATGGACCATCGTTAAATTCATAGCAACAGAATGCTATTTTCTGGCCAGCTGTAGGCAGATTGTAATTGTTGCATTTATATAGTGCTTACTACCCCTACCGAGGCATCAAAGCTCTATTTCGGCGAATAGCACGCTACTCCGGAACCCATAAAGGATTAGTGTTGAATTAGTATAGTGAAATATGAAAATGATTTAAGTGATGGCTAGGACAGTTAATTATTTGGACTCAGAAGGATAGAAGAGGAAAAAAGGTTTGTATTTACGAAGCACTTGTTACCCCAATGGGGTGTTGAAGCGCTTTTTATTTTTTGGCGAGTAGCACGCTACTCCTGAAACCCATAAAGGATTAGTGGTGAATTAGTATAAGGAAATATTAAAGTAATTTGAGTGATGGATAGTATTCAGATGTAGATACCACGAAAATTGAGGATTTGTGCTTTCTGAGGAAACAAAAATTATCCTAACCTTAACATTACAAACGTGTGTTGGGTTCTTTATTCCAGCTACATTCACTTTAAAGGATGGTTGTCTTAAGTAATGTATCAAACAGAGATTCTCTTTTAAGGATTGCATTACTCCCCTAGCTACATCATACCCCTCTACAAGGGTTCCTTTGTTGCTCATTAAATACCGTCGCAGAATATTATTTTATACTTCTAAAATGACCAAACTTTTTTCAATTCCCCAAATGCAGTACTGACTGTAACTGACTCTATACTCCTGCCTCCCCCCAGTGGGGGATGGGAAACCGAGAGTGTATTTTATTGGGGCTAAAGGGAAGAGGACCTCTGGGCGGGCGAGAAATTCGATTAGCTGAAATATTGTGGATCTAAGGTGCAAGTTTATGCTGAGTAAATGTCTGGGTATGAGTTACGAGTGGGAGAGTCTGCATAAATGTGTGTGCCAGTGGGTGTTTTTGAGGTAAGGAAATGAATTGAAACTAGATCTGGGCTATATGAGGGCATCATAACCCGCAGTCGCAATGCAGTGCAATCCAATTAGAACATAGATAGACAAGCTACTTAATTGGTCTATTTCCTACCCCCTGAAAGTTGACATTAGTTTGACCCAATTTTTCTATAGCTTTCACCGTGTTCCAAAACAAGCACCTTCAATTGTCCTGGGCTTTTAACGACCTTGAAAGGTTAAAATGAAGAGTTAACCTCCTCAGGTATTTGACACGCAGACATTCTGACACCAACTAAAACAAAAACACGAAAACACAACGAGGACATGCGTAGCCGGTCACAACACTGTGGATCTGGGGGAACCCCTGCAATGTTATACTCTTCTACAGATGGGCTTTCCCTGCTTCTCTGTGCGGCTGGACTGGGCTATAGGGCCTTAAGGCAGTGCTCAACATGCTGGTCTGACAGGTCAGAGTATGGGCTGTGTTTTTTAGCTGTTTGGGGCCTGTATTATGGTCTGATGGGCAAATTTTAAATAAAATATTGGCTGCAGCAAGTTCAAATCAAAGCAGCCTTCCATACCTTACAAAACACTTCTACAGGGTATCTTTACAATTTCAAAAATGTCCCAATTTACAAACATGCCACTTTTTTAGCTATCTAATTCACTAAAGGAGGCCACTTTTATTCCGTTCTGTCTACTGTCCCTGTTCGACCCTGCTGCTTCGCCACCCAGTAATGTACAAACTGCAACCCTCAACGAATCACAATCCTATTCTCAAGTATGACCTGCCAAGACAACATTTATATGGAGTGCCGTATGCAAGAATATCTATGGTCTGGAAATCCAGTTTTCCCACTCTCCCATGTCACTTAGGAGCACAAACACCTGAGTGACTTAGAGTGGCAGCTATGTACCTTCTTCACACACAAACATTACCATATAGTTACAATTACAACTGGCACACCTGACCATTGCTCTGTGCACTCTGTAAAGAGGCCAAGGATTTGGATAAGCATGTCGTCTGAACCCTTTTATGCATAAAGGCCTATCTGTACTCATCCCGGCTGACCTCAGACCTGAATATGGCAATTTTAGATAATATGTAATTGCATCATACAAAATAGTCTCCCTGTAAAGACCAGTAATGATTCAGTGCCGCTGTGTATTCTTGCAAACCTTATTTGCCCGACAGCATTTTAGGGTGCGCTACCTGCAAGAATCTGGCATTAAAATAATAAACCATGGATTTGCTGGCAGGAACACACACAACGTGTGTTACATATCTCTGTCACAACCCTTGACCCTGCCTCCACCCTCTCGATGTTTTAGCTTATGTGCAATATAACAACAAGAGAGAGAGGAATTGACCTATGTACTTGTCCCTTTCCCCAGCTTATGTGCAGCCATCAAAAATAACAAAGTACCACTTACTCTGCACTGGGACTGATAAGAAGACCTGGCTCTCTACCCTGCAGATCCCAATTCAAGACATCCATAAGAGCTGTCCTGACCAGTAGAGTCCAATTCTACAATCCTTAATAGAATAATACCTATTGGGACATGGAAGAAATTTAATGTAAAAAAATTCTAAGAAGGCCATCAAACCTCCCTAGTCCTTGACTCAGAAATGTCTGTACAACTGATCAACTGATCCACCAATAGGCAGCAGGGGCATCTGACTTCAAGGTCCCTCCAAAACACTTTACACCTGGGCCTAACAGAAGTAGTACCAAAACTACGAAAAACAATAACCAGATTCCTCAAATAAGAAAAATAGTCAACCCCAATGAAAACAAGAGCCAATTAAAAACATGGGTGGGGCAATGGGTGGAGCTTAAAATCCATATCCTGAACACAGCATGCCTCGAAGAGACAGCGCAAGCGTTGCCTAGGCGAGACCTAAAAAAAACAACTCCAGGAAGTTTAAGGGAACCCAGCAATTGAGGCTTGGAGATGATCTCTAAAAAGGAATATGCTTTGCTTGCAATTAAGGCTTTTCACCAAGCTCTCAACCTTGTACGATATTTCATTATGGATTACATTTCACACCATTCAGTGAAGTCTCATGACGCTTTTCACACCTGGAGTCAGTGGTTCTGATTCTGCGGTGCATAGATGAAAGCACAGTGTTTGAAGTGGTGCCAGCTATTAGAGTTGCATATTGGTGCATGATGCCAAGGGAGAGTGCAGCAAACTTGACGACATAGCGTATTATTGTGGTTTAAGCATTTGCCAAATTGCCATTAAGTAAAGAAGTGTGAGAATAGGTATAGAAGCAGCATGGCTCAAAAAGACCTGTGTGAAAGAGGACAATAGCTGAAGGAGGCTGAACCAAAGCCTCTTAAGTGTATATTGAGTATGTTGACAAAACAATATGTTTGCTGAGAAAGTGAAATCCCATCTAACCTCAAAGTGTTAATTTCTCCAAATTCTAAACAACGCCAACTACTAGAACACCACAAAAATAACAAAAGGTATACGGAACAGCAACCATGGCCACACCACTGACACTATAAATCCGAAAAACATAATTGTCCACAGTGACAGTTACAGAACCCGCAAGCCACGTTTGAAGGTACCAAACCTCCAAAGGCACAATGAGGACACATCAAATGCAATAAAGCACAATACAATCTCCACACCATAGCATAACATAGTGGCCATCCATCTTTGTTCATACTGCTCCCCAAAACATTCAAATGTGCATGCCAAACGAGAATATGTGAAGGATAATAGGAGTTGTGTTAAAAATGTCATCTGCTGAATAAGACCGGGAACATAGGCTAAAATATTTCTGGTCAATCCAGTAAAAGAAAGAGGGCAACCCAGTATCCCGTTAAGGATGGGTGTAGACAACGCAAACACAAGGAGAATCCAGAGTACTTATTTTAAGACTTTAGACTAGTTTGTCATGAGTTAATCTTAAAACGAGCGTTACACTGTATCTCTATGAACGAAGTTCAATCATAAGAATGTATCACAGTTACTTTAGGCTCAAGGAGCACAAAGAAAAGAAGGCATTTTATTGAGTGGGTTCAGACAAAAATCAATTATACAAGAAAAAAAGAATATTTACAGAATCAAGTGTTTCTTGGACTTTCGTGCGGAGCAGACAATTGGAGCTCTTATCCCAAAGCCGTTGAAAAGTATTTCCTCCGCCGATACCTGAACTTTGAGACTGCAGTCTCACCTTTGGACTCGGGTTATGATGATACCAGGCGAGGTTGTATCTCATGTGTGATAGTGATGTCACATCTCCAACTTTAACACTAAACTAACCTTAGAATTCACACAGTGGGACTATATTTTGGATCCCTTTTTTTCTTCCTCTTCCTATCTCTCCCGCCGTTTCCCATTCTTTCACACCCACCCTTTCTGAGTCTTCCCACTCACACACCCACCCTCCATCCATCCATCAATCAATCATATGCTTCCCTGGTCACATCCTCCTTCTTTTCTTCCATTCTAAAATATCTCTTTAAACTTCTCCGTCTCTCGTTATATCTCTCTTTCACTATTTCCGTTTAACCTAAGTGTTGTTTTCTGAGATAGTTGACACAAAAGTCATCATAAGATTTACAGCAAGTCAACTGAGTGTGTGCGCTGCTTCAAAGCCAAATAACAGACATGCTACTAAACGTGCATAAACCGGCAGCTCTGCATCAAAATTTCTTACCAGCAGTAGCGCCGTTTTTATCACTGGTTTCATAAAAAGCACTATACGCCAAAGAATATTCTTTGAAGCACTTTGTAGAGCATGCAAGGTCTATGCCAAGGAGTGGTCTACCTCAAGCATATTGTGAAGCGAGTACTATTACTAAGCAGCAGGTAGTTAACAGTTTCCAAACGTAACCATCTCAGGGTACCACTTGCCAAGAAATCTATGTGCGGTGGAAGGGCATTATCAGATCCAGAAGCATGACCTAGAAAATTCTTCCATAACGATAATCCAGAGGGAATGAATAAACTATAACATAGGAAAGCCCTAACCACCATGTTATACTGAAGTCTTCAAAACAAATCTAATCGACAAAGTGATAGAATGCGCAGCATTTTCAGCCAGAAGGACCCTGAAGAGATGTAAACTGAAAAGTTCCCAACGTTTAGCTAAGAAAATACCAGTTTTATCGAATTACCCAACAAAATATTCACCCAATCCGAAGTTGTATCTTCAAAGTTGGCCAGTATTTGAGTACCGCATATCATCATTACAACAATACTTCACATTCAGTAGTACTTCCAAACTATGAAATTGAAAAGAACTGGGGAAAATTCGTTTTTGGGACAACAGAGAAGCAAAAACTTCAATATGATTTCATATAAACTTTTTCTGTAAACCCCCACAATGCTGCAACAGCTTTATGTGGAAATCCTATACCCCTTCTTGCTGCTTCAATTACCCACCTGCCCGCCAAATACACAACTACCCTAGGACCATTTTCATGCCTCCAGAGAGAATGGAGATTTCACAAGAGAAAATAGAAATGCCAGAAACAGTACTTCCCCATTCTTGGCTTGTTTTCAGAAACAATCCCTAGAATTGTTACTCGGAAGTGGGAAACTCTCACAGATCCTGGGAACCAAGCCTCTGTGTTTTTATTTCAGAATTTGCTCTGCCTTGCCTTGGCATTCTGCAGCCGCAACAAGATTTTATTTTTCTACAAAAAAAGACACAACATCTTTAGCCTTTCCAGTAGAGACCTTGAACGAGCTCAGGGTCTTTTCCGTTTTAATCTAATCTTAAATGGACAACAGTTGCGGACTTTAAAGCAGTTTTAGTGACCAGAGAAAAAATATTAAATAATGTCTGGCGTTGATCGGGCATGCCCTATTTCAAAAGGCAAGAGTCCACCCACGCAGACTCTAAAGCTCAAGGCTTATGCGAGTATACAGTTGCCAGACAACAAAGGTTTCTTGGAAGGAATGAATACCTCTGGGTACTGACACTCTTTGCACACTGTACACATGATCATAAGAAACCATCATTCCCGAGTCCAGGCATGCCTTTGATAAGTCTAGAATTATAACCAAGACATTTTGATTTTACTAAAATGTTATATAAAACGATATACTTGGTTGTGTGTGTGTGTGGGAGGGGGGTTCAAGCCACCCCTCTTTATGCATTCGTCTGATATTGTGCCGTTCACATTTTTCTTCTGCCCACAACAGCATAGAGCATGGGACAAAGGGTCAGCCCGCACAGGCCACTGGTTGACTGTGAGTGACGTCATTCACGAGGAGTGTATGAACACACAAAGTAGTTCCCTTCAGTGCTAGGGTTAACGATGGCAAAGTTTCAATACATGCCCTAACCATTCTAGTTTTTACATAACGTGTGTAATGAGTGCTATGTGTCTCAAAATATTTTTCAAACAAGTAAAATGACAAATACAGGTATTTTCGACCCTTCACATGCATGACATACATGCTGCCTGGATCCTGCACACATACAGTTAGGCCAAATGTCATTTTTACTTATGCATTACCATTATTAACTGTGCATTTATGTGGAAGAGATACAAAGTGTGCCCCACCTCAGCTACCGATTCAACAATATGACATCCACACCACTGAAAAATTGAGGCATCTCATACTGTAGAACCTTTACACATCAACATAAAGGTAAGCTTCACGCATAAAATGTATTAATGAATGGTGAAAGTCAACAACTCCAGTGTGAATTCTTAAAACCTCCTGCAAAGAGGCTCGGAAATAATGCCCGCTTAATGCAGTAACTTGCTTATATCCAACTTCTCGCACACCTCTCATTAGGAAGAATCGGCTTAACAAAAGGACATCAATGAACATGGGAAAATAATACTATTTTCCGTATTCTGTAATATTTGCAATCTATCTTACACCTGGTGCACAAAACTCGGGCCTCATCATCTCTTTGGATCTTGGGAAGTCCCAGGAGACAATGGAGGGCATTACAGAGAGCATAGCAGATCTGGGGCTCAACCTGTGGGTGGGTTTGCTAAGATAATTCAATATCTGAAGTTGTATCTCCTTCAAGAACCTTTTAGGTTTTTTAATCAACTCCCGCCTGCCACTACCCTCCTCCGCCTTGCCAAAGAAGGTTTAATAGCCACAACCTAGACTCTTTCATGTAGTTAGGTAAAGATTAACAGAATTTGCCAGTTAACAGATTGACTGCGCATGTTTGCTTATTCAATTATCCGTAGGTCCATTTCAGTCACTGGCTGATGGTGGATATCGATTCCCCAAGATAAGCTCCCATCACACCCTCTATTGTTCCGAAATACTGGCCGCAAATAGGAGTGGCTTCTAAGTCCTTTCTAAGCAGGTTTAGGTTTTATATTCCTCAATCAAAGTTTTGCCTTACAGACAAACAGAACCAGGAAGTAGTGAGACGTTGTCTAGAGTACTCAACAGGGCGTATCTTCAAAGGCAAATATTCGGGATCCGTACCCTTCATCCTAACCAGTGAAGCATGGACCCTGAGATCATAACAAACAAAGGAAGGCAGTAGGATTTAAAGGTTGCACTACCCCGAATATACACAGAAGTCAAAGCAAAGCCTTATTTGCCAAAGTTGCCCACCTCTTAGGTCCACTACCAAAGAACCTCAATTAAACAAGAAAAGAAAGAACAGAGAGGCAACAAACAATCAAGTACAGTACATCAAGAGAATTTTTTCAAGTGGAATGTTCATAAGCGTTCACAAAAGAGTAGTAGTCCTTCATTGATGTTCTTCAGATATTTTTTATTGCATTCTTCATTAAGTATCTTGAGATCAATACAGCCAACGCGTTTCGCCCACATAGAGCTTCCTCAGGGCAGATTTTTTATAAACGCCAAAAGCACGAGGGTATGGCACTCTATGGCTCCGTTTCTCGTCGGCGTCCGTGTCCAAAAATCCGCACGGTTTTTTGGACACGGACGCCGACGAGAAACGCAGCTGGTTGCCGGATGTAGGAGCAACATACCTATTTCGAATTGGAATATCCAGGGACACATATCACAGTGTTTGCCGGAGGTTGTTCACCCCTAATCGCTTACCAAGTCAGAACAACTATACCTACAGAAGGCTTTTTTCTTTGAAACTCCACTTCCGCGAAAGGTCTATATATTTGCTCAGCGCATACTGCTGTTTATAGTGAGAATAGGAAGCTCTTGGATACCATAATTTGTAGACAGTTTGAAATTCTGAACCTAAAATCCACTTGCGCCATCCATAGAATGCCTTACCCTCGTGCTTTCGGCGTTTATAAATAATCTGCCCTGAGGAAGCCCGATGTGGGCGAAACGCGTTGGCTGTATTGATCTCAAGATACTTTATGAAGAATGCAATAAAAATATCTGAAGAACATCAATGAATGACTACTACTCTTTTGTGAATGCTTATGAACATTCCACTTGAAAAAATTCTCTTGATGTACCGTACTGTTTGTTGCCTCTCTGTTCTTTCTTTTCTTGACCCTGAGATCGTTTGCACTGTCTGCATATGGAAAGTGCTCAATTTAAACAGGGCGACATATGTTGAGGTACACAATTCTTAAAATCTGCTGCTTTGCTGCCTGGGTGAGAAGAAACTGTACCTGAAAGGGAATTTCAGCCAGAAATGTTGTTTCACCCTTTTTCCTCCAGCATTGGAGGTTCATAGGGGCCTTGAGCTCCAGAAGCAGTTTTGTAAATGTCAAAGCTCTGTTTCTTTAACGTGAAAATAATTTTGCTTCATTAAAAAAAAAATGCCTTTGCAATATCTGCTCCGTCTTCAGTTGCTCCTGGCTCATGTTTTTGTTTGAGCTATTCACAGACAGTCTAATGAATAATAGATATTAGGAATTTTAATACTGAGCCAGGCAGCCAGTGAGAATCCTCGGAAAGCAGTCTATAGCTATTGGTCCACAACAAGATCAACCTTTTTATAGCAACAAAAGGGCGTGAGGATAGAAACCCCTCATCCGTCCCTTACCCTTGCAGCTCAGGTCCACAATTTAGATGGAGGCCAATAACTTACGTTATTGACATCCTTTGTGGTAAGTAAAGCTACAATACGCCCCCCAACTCAAGCTAGAGTACACTGCAGAACTAGGACCCGCAACATTTCTCAATTAATACATCTGACGTCGTCCGATCTGAACCCTTCTTCCACTAGTTTTGCAATTGAGAAAAAACACTTTATTTAAAATGTGTATTTACTGATAATGACAATTAGGACTTGTTTACAAGACATATTGTTACCATGTTTGAAAAATTGATAAAGAATTGCCTTTGGCTCTACCCAAAGGCATACTCCTTCGCCACTCAGGCTACTGGTGGTTTGCTGTATTATGACGCCTCCTACAAAGTGCTTGCATTGCAATGCACGAGGGACTGTTTAACATGTTAAAAGTAAATTGCATCCTTATACATTAAATTATTTAGATCATACATGGCTTTTTTTTAAATGTTTTAATTAGGACTCTTGTGCATATTTTATTTGTCTTGTTTATTTTATTTTCCTTCTGTGTCTTTACTATTGACTTTTCATATATGTTTATTTCCTGTTGTTTTTTTCCCCTGTATGACTGTTTCCATTGTTTTCACCACCTGTCTCTTATTTATTGTACATCATCCTCTAATTTCACATTAAAAAAAGCTTTGAAAAAAACGATGATTAGCTAACATATGCAAATACAGGTGCATGCACAAATGTTTCCTGTGATAGGCGCATTATAACCAGACCTATTAGCTTTGCCTATTATTGTTCAATCAATCAATCAACCAACACTGATAGAATCCAGCAAATCACCAGTGAGGGTCTCGAGGTGCAGGAGATGTTGGCTGCTGCAAGGTGGTTTGATAATCCGAACAACCAGGCCTTGAGTTATTTCCTGAATTGCTGGAGAGACGATGCGAACCAAATCAAAGGTGTCTGGTCAGTTGGAGGAAGGGCAGGCGTTTGTTGATGTATGCTGGTCCTTCATTGTGCAAGGCCTTGTAGGCGTGCGTCAGCATCTTGAACTGGCATCTCTTCTGAATCGGTAGCCAGTGTAGTTTCTTGAAGTGGGGTGTGATATATGTCCTTCTAGGGAGGTCAAGGATGAGTCTTGCCGCTGCGTTTTGTACTGTTCGGAATCTCTTCAGGAGGCGTGTAGTGATTCCTACGTAGTGTGTGTTTCCATAGTCCAGTCTGCTGGTGAGTAGGGCCTACGTGACGGGTTTCCTGGTGTTGAGAGAGAGCCACCTGAAGATCATGCGTAGCATGCAGAGGGTGTGAAAGCAGGTGAATGAAACTGCGATAACTTGTTTATTCATGGATAGTTTGCTATCCAGGATGATGCCGAGGCTGTGGGCTTGATCTGTTGGGACAGGTGGGTGGGCCACATTCCACAGGCCACCAAGCGTTGTTCCTTGGTGAGGTGTTATTCCCGAAGATGAGGACTTCCGTCTTGTCTATGTTGAGTTTAAGGCAGTTATGCTTCATCCACTTTACGACATTCCTCATGCATCTGTGGAAGTTGGCTTTGATGGTGTAGGGATCTTCGGACAGTGAAAGGATGAGATTATGTCATGTAGGTATTGAAGAAGGTGGGGCTGAGGGATGATCCTTGGGGTATTCTGCAGATAATCTTCTTGGGCTGTGAGGTGAACGGTAGGAGACGGATTCTCTGTGTTCTACCGGTGAGGTACGAGGTGATCCATTTGAGGGCATCTCCCTGGATCCCGATGTGGTGGAGTCTGTTGATCAGGATGTTATGGGAGACGGTGTCAAATGTAGTGGAAAGATCCAGGAGGATGCCATTTCTCCAAGGTCCAGGAAGGCTCTGATGTCGTCGGTGGCTGCGATCGGTGCTGTGGTTAGATCGGAATCGGTATTGGGAGAGGGTCAGGAGGCTGTGGTCTTCAAGGTGTCGGTGAGTTGCTGGTTGATCGATTTCTCGAGAACTTTTGCTGGATAGGGGAGCAGCGAGATGGGCAGGTAGTTCTTTGGTTCGGCTGGGTCAGCTGAGGATTTCTTCAGGAGGGGTCTCACTTCAGCGAGTTTCCAGTACTCAGGGAAGGAGGACATGGTGATGGAGGTGTTCAGGACCTTCCTGAGCTCACTGCAGATTATCTTGCTTCCAAGGTTGAAGACGTGGTGGAGGCTAGAGTCCATTGTGCTCCCGAGTGCACAGAGTTTATGATGATCAAGTGTCTTGCATGGTGAGGAGTTCCCAGTGGACGAGCAGGGGGTTCGGGATATGTGCTCATGGCAGTGAGCTGGTTAACGCTTTCGGCGGCAGAGGGTTGAGGTTAGAACTTTTCGTTGACAACCGAGATCTTGTGGAAGAAATCGGTGAGGTTGTAGCACAATTCCTGTGAGGGCGTAATGTTGTTCTTGGTGGCTGCTGGATTGGAGAACTCTTTCATGATGGCAAAAAGTACCTTGTTGTAATTTGTGCTGGCTTCTATGCAGTTTGTTAGGGCGTTCTTTTTGGTTTCTTTCAGGAGGCGGTGGTACTGGTTAAAAGGCGGTCTTGAAGGCGGTGCGGTCTTCTGTCTTTTTACTGAGGTGCTACTTGCTTTCTAGCTGTCGCCAGTTGCTTTTGGTGGAGCGCAGTTCTTCAGTGAACCAACTTGCTTTTTTAATTGGTCCTTTGGCCTTGGCAGTCTTGGCAGGGGCAATGATGTTGGCGAATTCCGTGATCCACAGGAGAAGTATTTTACTGCTTGTTCTGGGTCATGTGTAGAATCTGGGAGGTGAGAGTAGAAATCGTTGAACAGTCCACTTCAGTCTGGACTGCTCCCGATGAGGCACAGGGTCAAGACTGATTTGCATATGGTTGGGTCTAAATTGGAGTGGCATGGTGAGCAAAAGAATGATGGATTTAAACCAGATTTCTTGACTGGGGGTGAATGTATGATTTATTTAGCATTCCGTCCAGCATTTGTTTGCGTAGCACTTTTCACCCTAAGTGGGATGGGTATAACCAGATGTGGGTCCCTTGCTCACTGTGCCACTGGATTCAAGCTAGCCTGGCTGATGAAGGGTAATACCCAGAAACCAGTCCCAGGAGGCTTGTTGCCGGTCCAGTGAGAACGTGGCTTGGCAGTTCGGCTGGACTGTTCCCATGAGGCACAGGGTCAAGACTGGTTTGCATATGGCTGGGTCTAAATTGGGGTGGCATGGTGAGCAAAAGAACGATGGATTTAACCCAGATCTCTTGACTGGGGGTGAATGAATGATTTATTCAGCATTCCGTCCATCATTTGTTTGCATAGTAGAAAGTGTTGATCCATTTGTCTTTACTAGTCTGATACCTTTTTCTAGGCTCTGTCTGTGGATTTGGGTGGCACGTAGCATGAGTGGGTTGGTCCTGAGATGGTGAAGTGGATGCTGTAGTGGTCGGTCCACGTGAGTTGTGTGGCGTGGCTGTACTCCGGGCTTTAAGTGGGCTGGGTCTGAGCACCGGCAGTTTTTGAAAGGGGGCCTCGAAAAGGGTCTCTATCGGGCTCTGTTTTGTGCCCTGGCACAAGCAGTCCGTTGTTTTCCGGACGTCAGTGACAGCAGGCACATCAATGTGCGCTGCTCACACTGCTCACTTCTCACTAATGGAGAAGTTACGGCATGATGTAATGCCAAGTGAGGGTTGTAGGTGAAGGGAAATCCTTGCTTCTCACATCTCCCATGTGTCTGCTTTTTAAAACAGAAGACTCCAAGCGCTGTTGCGAGTGAGGGGCCCCTATTGACTAGCGCACACTGTAAATTGCCACTTCTCTTTTTGAAACTCAGGAACAGCAACATTGTTGTTGTGCCACTAGGGCTTTAAGTGAAAGCTTTTTCAAAATTATATACAAGCCATAGGTGATGCTTATTTATCTTATGCAACTAACAACCATGGAAAAAGCCAATAGTCCTGACTTGTTGTAGGTATGATGTTACTTGCTGTATCATATATCTGGATGCAATGACAGAAACAGCAATATACAACGGGCGGCACACTATGCTAAGCACAGATTTTTAGCTTATGTGTTGTAGGCCATAAACTTAATTACATTGGTCACGCCCCTTTGAGAGACTCCCCTGTTTTTTCATCCCACTTAAAGCCCTGGCTGTTCTGAACTCTGTCGCTGGAGGTGAAGATGGGGTCGAGCGTGTTTCTGGTGATGTGGGTAAGGTCATTGACAAGCTGCTTGAGGTCGATGTTGCTCATGCTCTTCAGAAGGTCGGTGGTATTGGGGTCTCTCGGATCATCGAGGTGGAAGTTGAGGTGCCCAAGGAAGATGTAGTGCTGGGAGTCGATAGCGAACTAGGCGATGAGGTCTGGGATGGAGTTGCAGAACCTGGGGCGTGGTTCTTGTGGTCTGTAGGCCGGGGTGCCTCTGATGGTGCTTTTTCTGCTCATGTGAAGTTGGAAGTTGAGGGGTTCCATTATTGGGCTCGGATTGTCTGGGTATGTTGTGCCGTGGATGGTATCCCTGTAGGTGATGGTGATTTCCCCTCTGTGTTTGTTGGTTCTGTCACAGTGTAGTATCTTGTAGCATTCAGTTATGGCGCAAGCTGGTGCGGAGTCAGAGTTTAGCCAGGTTTCTGTGAGAAAGATGACAACCGGGGAGAGGAATGATATTGTGTCCCGGATCTCCATGGCGTGCTTACTGAGTGATTGTGCATTGAGTAGGATGCACTGGAGTTGTGTCGTGGTGGTCTCGGCTGATGTGGCAGATGCAGATCGGGCCGTGTTTGCGGCATCTCTAGTGCCATTGGTTGCTTTGGTGTTGAAGGTCAGTTGGCAGTACACGCAAGAGAATGGTCCTCTGGTGGGGAACGAGGATATGCAGGTGCATTGGCTCCTCATGCATCTGAAGTCCATGGCTCGGAGGTCAGCCGTGGTGCAGCTTCGCAGGATGGAAGGGCCAGGGGTACTGGCGCTGGGCATGGTCAAGGCACGGATGGGCGCAGGCGGCGTTGTCTTTGAAATGCCTTCAGTGCGCAGCGCCCTCCATAAGTACTCCTGGGAGGTGAAAGGATCCGTCCGGGAGCCGTGAGGGGATTGATGCGGTAAATGTTAGGGAAAAAGGAACAGTAACGACGGAGACAAAATGGCGGGGAAAGCAATATTAAATAAACTTAATTGTAATCAACACGTAAATGTAGTAGATGGGGAGAAATGCAGGCACTAACAGTGCTCAAGTAATCACAGTACTCAAAAGGGCAGAGGACTGAGTAGGCCTTAACACAATGCAAACTAGTGACATGCAGACCTCAGCATATCATCAGAATTGTTAACTCACTTTTGAGGCCCATGAGTCGCGCTGCCAATCTGTATCGGCTAAACTCAATTGTTAAATTCTGAATTGTATTGAACCTCTACTCTGTCCTATTCGTATGAATTTGCTTTTCACCACAATCTTTTTAAGCTGTGCGAAACCAATGGAAATAAGTGAGGAGGGGACTTTTCTATGGCATTACCTGGGCCAAACATTTCAATTTCATGAATTGATTGTCAATGATGACCACATGACGCGTCTGAGCTCATGGAACCAAATCGCATCTTCCAGTATCACTTAGACATGCCTGACACCATCTTGAAAATAGACCAATTAACGTGCATTCATTTCAAGGAGTTTTTATTGGAGGTATTCAGCATCAGGCAATACAGTAAGAGTAAAATCTGAAACAAATGCAAAATGACTGTACATTTATCAAGTATTTCAACTAGAAAAAAAGGAAGCAACATGCTTGAATTTGCGATAGTATATGTTCCCTATTAACGTACATTGATTGACACGAAGGCAGTCCCAGGCGGAAGGCACCTAAAACCAAGCCTATTTTTTTCTGGCTTAACATATCGGGAGACTCCCGTCTGAATCGGGCGCGTTGGCGTGAAAAATGCATTTAAAAGCCATTGATAAAACAAGGCTGTACACGAACATGATGACTCCACCTGCAACGGTACTTGGTATTTGTGTTTCAACACGTCCATAAGACACAGACTTCGAAAGAGTGCGCTTCTCACAGAAGTACAAATTATGGTCAAAACAAAGACCTGAACTTTACTCCCAACGGTGTAATGCAACTTTATGTGCCCACCATGCATAACGTGTGAGAGACCCCCAGACTCCCATCTCACAGATATTCAAGACCCCCCCAGACTCCCATCTCTCACAGATATTCAAGACCCCCCAGACTCCCATATCTCACAGATATTAATAGGCCCCGGGATAAAAGGGGGGCCCTGAAGGACGAGGCATCATGCCCCTTCTGATCCTCTAAGCACATTACTAATAATTTGACACTAGATGAATCTGCATTTGCCTCCTTGGTAAGAAACGTGATTAAACACAACATAAATGCGTGTTGTTGACATGTCAACGCGACTACAATTTCTTCGTCTGACTAAGTCTGCAAGGGTGTGTAGGGCATTTTATGAACCAGAGAGGACCGGATAGAACTGAGCTGTGTGTGTGGCCCACCCTAATTCCAAAATTCCACGAAAAGCATTGGGAAGGTAATCTCTGCTAACATTTTCCACCTCGTCTGAAATTTCAGAGATCTCACAGCCGATTCTTAAACTGGCTAGTTTTTCACCAAATACAAATCCTGCTTACTGGGGTCTTGCACTGAGGTTTGATTAAAAGAAGTAAGCATTGGCAAAGCCAATATTTATCACCGAGGCTAGAGCAATTAGCTTTGCCAATGTCTTATGCATATTGTAAAGCAGCGCTGTTCAGCATGGCTAATCATTGTTGGCATGGCATACAGTAGAGTGGAATGGAGGGGAGTAGAGTGGCGCAGAGTGGAGTGGTATAGAGTAGAGCGGTGTAGATTGGAGTGGTGTAGAGTTGAATGGTGAAGAGTGGAGTGGTGTAGAGTAGTGTGCCGCAGAATGGAGTATTGTAGAGTGGCGTGGCATACTGTAATGAGGTGGATTGGCATATGTGATGTAGGTTAGAGTGACAGAGTAGATTTGTATACAGTGGAGTGGTATGGAGTATAGTGCATTAAGTGGCCGATGGTAGTATGGCGCAAGTGAAATGGTATCGAGGAGAGTGGCATAGACTGAAGTGGCGCAGAGTGGCACTGTGTGGAATGAAGTGCTATACAGTGACACGGAGTAGAGTGGAGTAGATTAGAGAAGCGTAGACTAGAGTTGCATGGAGAGGGGTGGTAAAGAGTGGGGTCGTAAAGATTGTGGTGGCATGGAGAAGAGATGCATGGAGTAAAGTGGGGTGGAGTAAAGTAGAGTGGAGCAAAGTAGAGTGTCATAGAGTTCAGTAGCATAGAGGGGTGTAGAGGGGCTTAGGGTGGAGCAGAGCATAGTGGCATGGGTGGAGTGGCACAGAATGGTAAGTAGGGTGGCATGGAGTAGCATAGAGGGGAATATAGTGGTATAGAGTAGATTGGCATGGAGTGTAGTGGAATGGTGTTGAGTGCAGTGGCCTAGAGTAGAGTGATGTGCCAAAGAGTGGCATTATGTGGAGTGAGAGAGAACAAGAGTGGAGTGACATAGAGTAGAGTGGCATAAAGTGGAATGGAGTGGTTTAGGGTGTATTAGCGTAGAGTAAAGGGACGTAAAATAGTACCGTTGTGGGTGTAAGTAACTAAAGCATCAATAGACATGACAGTTTGGATCAAAGCAAAACAAATAGAGAGCTGCATGTCTGTGCTAAAAGTGAGAAAAGTAGATAGCACATACAGAAGTAATACAGAAAAACGTACAAAAATTTTAACAAATAGTGTTGCAAAAAGACGAGGAAGAACACATGTACTTGGTCCATATTTCAGGTAGGAACTAACACAAAAAGGTAGGGGAAGCCAATGCCAGCAAAGCAATCAAATTATTGCATATGAGAGTGACAACGAAAACAACTAATGGTATGCCGCGAGTGGGTTGTAAGCCCAGTGAATTGTGAACAACATGTCTTGCACTGTGTGGGCGAGACCTAAAAAGAACAAAAACAGTCACTGCATTGTTATAATAATCCAATTTGAAAAGCGTGCGTTCCATGCCAGGCCTTTTAATAAATTGATGTTCCTTGTGCAAAATTTCCACTGGCCAGGTGAAGCTATGACTTCGGGATATGTAAAGGTTTGTGTACTGGTAGGCACTGGCAGCAATCCCATTTCCTGCCCTTGGCAAGTCAAACCAGTGTAAACAAATTTCCACTGCTGAACACACTAGACTGCATCTTTCATGGGTGCCACGGCCGGAACCTGCCATTCCCCCTAAACCACCGCCCATCACCCCCCCCCCCCCCCCCCCATCCCCCCAGTGTGTCTCATTTTGTTTTTCTAGGAAGTGAAACAGCTAGCATGTCTCAACACTTTTCCATTTAAGGCATAGCTTGCAAAGTAACAGTCAAGTTTTCTGCTCAGTTCCAAAACGTGCATTAACTGCACTACAAGGCCAGCCCCCCCGCTCTCCTCAAGGCACAACAGCAGCAATAAATTATCTTGGATAACTGTGGTGGGCGTTTCTTTGTAGTTCAGATTCCCACTAATATGTTCTTGTATGTGCTCCCTTCTGTGCATATGACCATATCTATTTCTCTGGATGTAGTTTACGTCACTAAAGGTAATTTGGTTTGCGTCTATCTAGTAATGTTACAGCATTGACAGCATTCACAGTCACAATTTCTATTCTTTCATCCAGTTTTTATGGTATGGTTTGACAGTGCAGCTGTTGCCAGACAATTATGTGAGAATCACCCGGAGAGGGGCTTTGGCTCCGGCCCCAGTTGAGAGCCAAGAGTGCATGTTTTGATTGGGGAGAAGTTGCATGCTTCCAACAAAAGCTTGCCCTTTGTGCAGCCGTGATCATTTTCTTTATTTATTCAGGCTGCCTGAGGTTGAACTGTTGGGGCATACTCATGACATAGTAATGCAATTAAAGTGTGTTAAATGAGTAGATAGTTTGTTGTTTTTCTCTGGCAGCAGCAGCTCAGATGGAAGGAGGGCAGTCATTAACTTCCATGGATTTTTAGGTCTGGGTTGACAGTGTAACTGTCACTTGAACTTTTATCCTACACCAATATTATTCTACGGTTCTTTGTGTCCACACAAATACATATTAATTCCTATGTTATCTACTTTTAAAGATTTACCATACCATGAACATTTTTTGAAAGTCAGAACTATTGGCATTACCAATGCTAGTTCCAGTTTTCAAAACAAATAGGTTGCACTGGTTTTTAAACTGGAAAGGGTTTAAATATCAAGGGAGCTGTTTACTTCTTTAAATCGATGGGCGACCTGATTGTGCTAATTGCTGTTTCATTCGATGGTATGGAATTGGACTATATATAACGCTTACTACCCATGACAAAAGGCTGAAGCGCTTTGCAAGCGTTAGTACCATAGATACTTGCCTAAACACGAACATAGGGCTTCCATGTAGTAGCGTGCAATCCATGCAAAGCTTCAGCACCTCATCAGGAGTAGTAAGCACTATATAAATACCCATTTCGTACCAACACTCATGAAGCATTCTTGTAGCATTTGCAGTAACTATGCTGTTGCCAGGGGAGTGAATGCAATTACCACTGGTAGGTGATAAAGTATTAAACCTAGCGCCGGACGCCACTCCTCCTTTGGGGATATGTGAAGCTGTGGATCACTATCAATGCAGTATTTGTACACTGTTAACTGTTTCACATTTATGTAGGTTGCATTGTATTTTGTTGTAATCAATAAGAAGATGGATACTTCATGTAGAATTGATCAAGTTACTTTTATTAAGTTAATTAGTTAAGATAGAATGATAACAAGTTATAAGATAGAAACCCCATCAGGAGCAGCTGTCCTGCTACTCAGCCCTCACTCAACTGACATTCATAAGCTACTCACATTCCAATCATCCAACATTCCACATGACATGCATACCAGCTGAGCAGCAGGGAAACTCAAGATATAACATATTTATATAGTAAGCTGTGTACATAATGAAGTCTGTGCATGTAATGCATACTTCCAAGATCAAAGTAATGATAACTATATGTTTCAAAACAGGACCAGAAACAGAAAACATAAGGACAGTGAAACAGACACTCAAAGTTTTTGATTATCATTGTTAGAGACTGGGAACGAAAAAGGTATGGGCTTGATTGGAAATGTACATTGCTTTATGTTAATCAACCAGAAGATAGGAATCTTCAACACGATAGACTCAAAAGTGGTCAAACTGATGTACTTGAACTTACAAGTTCAGTCAAAGAGACACTATTTGGAAATTTTTGAAAATATCGCAAAATCTTTCCATCATTGGCCACGACTTGACTCAATCACTGATTTTAAAACAACTCTTGCGTGCTTCTCAATCATTTTGTGGAACCCTCCCTACACCACCGGGCTAGTTGCAACTATTTGAGAGTTGTTCCTTCCTACAGAAGGTGAATCCACTGCGGAAAGAATCCAAAGGTGCAATCCAATTTGCTCAAAACTGTTTTTCCTCCCCCTCAGGCCAATATGAAAAGATCTGGTCTGTTTGAGTCTGCTAAACTGAATGGGTTACTAATAGAAATGTCAATGTGTGAAAGTACAAGACGTCCAGTTACAGATGTTACAAGAATCTACACAGACACACACAGAATGTTCTGATTCCCACCAGGGCCGAACTGGGATCCCAAAGCAGCCCTGGCAATTTTGTCCGACAAACCCCACTCCCGGAAGGGGAGTGGTGGACAGCATGAATGCACTGCTGCTTGACAAAACCTGCCCCAAGCACAGCTGCTTTTGTTACTGGGGCCGATATTGCAGCAACGCTGCAAAACTGGCTTCCAAAAACAAAACCGCTCCAAAACTGGCCCCACTGCTCCAAAACCAGCCGCCACCACATCAAAACCGGTCCCAGCTTTTCCGGCCTCCTGGGCAAATGCCCAACGCCCGCTACGACCAACCCGGCCCTGATTCCCACTAAAGACACTGAGAAAATGTGAAAAGGATAAAGGGATAACTGGCGTTTCTGGGCATCGTGCTATGAAGGGTCATCTGCAGTAAGTTGCAAACTCCACTCCAGATGTCCAGATGGTGAAATGCTGTTGGTCTTATATGATATAGTATGTTAACAGAGATTTGTGTAGGGCTGTATTGCAATTAATATGGCCTTGCGGGGCTATCGGGCCAGGCACCCTCACGCCCAGGGACCAAGGATTCTGTTTCCACTTTGAGTAGGATTAACAGGTGCGGTTGATATATCTTGTATGTGTTTGTCATACTACTGTTTGGTGCGTTTATCGAAATATTTGGCTTCCTTCCTTCCTACCTACCTCCATCCCTCCCTCAGTTCAAGTGTATTTTATAATTTGCTTCCAGCCTCCACAGCATGAGCAACTGGTCAGCCAACTTCAGCCATTCGCTCTCTTCTCTGTGAGTGACAGCATTTTGCTTGTGCGCATCTACCTAAAATGTAGTCCACTTCACTGCCCGGGCTGGTAGACCAACTTCTGCTTACATTTCATTGACTTATGAATTTTATTTTGGCATGGAGTAGTTTTTACTCATTTTCTGAAAACGTATGCAAGTACATTTTAAACAGCACCATTTTTACCGTTTATTACTTTCACACTTATAATGCATATTTCATATGTTTGAAAAAAAGTTTCATTGCTAGAGCCTGGATTCAAAAAAACCCACCAATAGTTTTGGAATGGTGGAGCCTAGTTAAGGAAACATATAATATGGAGACTGCTATTGCTGATTCAAGGGGTCTACAGGCTAAACGAAAAATTGATAGAATTTGGAGTTTATTTATGTCTCAATAACTGTATCTGTCATGTTTCTCTTTTTTTGGATCCTTCTCTTTGCTTTTTTTGCCCTCTTTATTGGATATGACCTATGCAATGTTTAATATTTGCTCACTGCAGTTACTGAAAAATTTCTTTATATCTTTTGTAAACCGAAAAGTTTTATTTTTGGCTTTTCTTGTGTGTCCATTTGATGCAAATAAAAAATCTTTAAAATTAAAAAAAAAGGCTTGGCGAGGCCAGAGTTATTAGCTTTGCCAATGGCTGTTATTAGGGGGACATTTCATTAAAGGCAAAGCTAGTCTTAAAGGCCGCAAAGTGCTGTACACAGCAACCGGCTCTGTAGCCAATATGGTGAGGTAGAAGCGAAAGAGGCCGCAGACATGCGTCAATGACGATAATGATTTTAAAAAAGCACCAAAAATAGTAACATTATTTTTCAGAACTCTCTGGAAATCCCTTAGCAGTTTCAACGTCACACATGCTTCCTTGTGATAGGTCTCTAGCGGAGGAAGTGACATTTCATGACTTTATAAGTCAATACCAACTTCCAATCGACTACCTTATTCACTTTAAATTTGTATGCATGGGGCAGTCTGTGGACACAGACCAAGGTATATTTATAAGCGTACCTTGAATCCTGGATATTGTTGGTGTTATGAACTCAGCTGGGCAAGCTTCAGTAAAAATAGTGGAATTCAACAAACCAATGTTCGAAGAGAGAATCATTAACATTCAGGGTCCTATGCTGTTTATTACAGCAATAATCAGCAAATCAGCTGAAGTGATGTAAGGTCATGCATGTTATGTAGTGTCCTCCCCGCCCGGTCACATGTAAATGATCACACTACACACAGAGCTCGGTATTACATGTCTTTATTCTTCAGAGTGTGACTGTTAACTGCCCGCCCTACGTCATGAAATTTCTTCACACCCGTCACTATTCTACAGAATTCCTCAGGGCCCAGAGGGGTCCCACTATCTCGAACATACACAACACTACATGTTATTGAACTACACTAAAGACAGCTATGTCCAATTACTCCATCCATTGTCCTCCACACTAGCCCAAAATTAGAAAACACATCTTTAAATAATTGTAGTGCTTCAAATTGTTGTCTTCTACCATGAAAAATGCATAGCCACATAATTTCCTTGATATGGCATCCATTACCTAATGAAGGGGGAATATCACAAAACAAGAAAGCACACGAGTTAACCAAGCCTTGATCAATCTGATCAACTATCCGAGTTCAGCTTCTAAGAGCTGGTTTAAATTTACAGGCTATGAACGTAACATAGCTCAAGGCGCTACATTGTGTAAAGCAAATGTATGAGGCAATGAGAAGATCGGTATCATTGAGCAATAAGTCTAAACATTGACTCATTCGGTGACACCTGACGATTGTGCACGTACATAGATAGGGTAGAAACTGCACCTAAACAAATGCAAAGTGAAGTTGAATGTAATTTTAAATTCATCGCACTATTTTACAGAATTCAGCACTTGGGGGCAACGCTTTACAGGGTAAGTATTTTCAAGACTGAGACGTCCAAGGAACTGTGCAAATAAACAGAAGCAGTGTCACAGGGGTATGCTACCAATACACACTTTTCATAAGTCTACAATGGGGAAAGTGCTTTTGCAGTAGTTTTTCTTGAATAGTGATTTCCAGTTGGCTAGCCTTTGGAAACTCAGGATGCCAAGCATGAAGCTCACTCCTAAAGGGTGGCATTCCAGAAAAACATTCTGCTGTAACATCCTTTCCACTAAACCCTGTTATCTAGAGCCAATTTCTTGTCCTTTGTAAGCCTCTCCTTCATACTTTTTTCACCAGCTCCTGTGGTGAGTTCATTAAACAGACTCATAAGGGACTAACAAAGTGGATGCAATGTTATCATTTTAGAAGGGATGTTGCTGTTGCAGCTACTTCAAACCAACCCCAGGGCTAAAATTAGTGACAGCTTCCCTTTTAAGCAGAGATGCCGCTTCAGCTTACTCTTTGGTAAGACTCGTGTCAAACTTATGGCATACGGGCTGATGTTTGGCTCTAGTACACATAAAACATGTCCTTTGAAAGTACACTTAAAATTGCGACATAATATGGTTTCTCTTCCTGATTGGTTGCTTATGGATGTATATGCTTGATCTGGACAAAGTTATAGAACTAAATTAACATTTCTGGGCACCAGTTTATTTTCAGTGATGTCAGGTGTGGAGCCTAAAGCTGCACTACCGTGAGTATTCAGAGAACTTTTCTCCACAATCCAGTTCCTCGATGCAGGCAAAAATAATTGTCGATTGTGAATTGTGCATAGTTTCATACCAACAAATAGATTTATATTTTTTACAATAATGAAAAGGAAAGGTTATTATGGATAAGAAAATAATATCATGTAATAACCAGACAATACGAGGCATGTCACTGACCATAAATGTTGTATCCACAACTTATTCTATACTTAATAAAGTGTATGTTGACTCTTACAAAAAAAAATTTTTTTAATAATAATTGTCGAGAGATGGACTTATCCCTCTCCCTTCCCAGCACGGTGATCAGAAAACAATGTTGCAAAGCTTAAAGAAAGCCCTTGCTAGTTGCAGGGAAATGACTGCGCGGGAAGATGGAGTATTTACAGCACGCCAGGCATTAACGGAAATACTACAATGCAGGTATTGTGAACTGTCCTTTGGAGAAGACCTGTTGTGGCGCAGAAGATAACAAGCATTTGCAATGCAGTAGGTCTCGCATTTGAGAGAGTTTAAGCTATTGCCATTGTAAATGACAATGCCTTTTGTTTATCTGTTTGGCTAATTAACACATAAATACAAGGCATTGTCATTTACAATGCCAATAGCTCAAACTCTTGTAAAAGCGAGACCTATTCAAAGAAGCGGCCGCCATTGTCCCAGGCTGCTCAGAAAGTGAAAGCATGCATGGCCGCTAAACATTGCAGGAAAGCATGTCGTGCCTGAAGTAGGAGAAACTCATTAAAGAAAATAGTGCTTACAGACTAAAAAAGATGTACAGTGTAACAACCAAAGTTAAAGGGCCAGTCCTCATGGGAGTTTACAAATGAAGACAAGGCGGTACTAAGGAGGGGCTAACAAGCTTATTGACGAATCAGGAGTCAGCATTTAAGAAGGGCAATAACACAAGCCAATGACAAATATGGGCGGAGAGAGGACGGGGCTTCTATTCCATACTCCAGTACGCATGCCGGCGAGCAGCGCATGTGCTGCCCAGGCTCGACCTAAAAATGTAACTATGACGAAGTCACCCTGATCCAGTGCACGAAAAGTTTCTACCCCTCACAACCCATTATCCCATCCACAAACTCGTATTGAGGTTCACTGTCCCAAATTAGATTTCTGATAAAGATGTACAGGGATAAACAATAAACAGTCTTCCTAGTGATTTTTTCAGTTTACAGTAAAAAAAATGTAAACAGTGATATAAAATGTGTGGGTAACTGTAATACCACATGCAACCATTAAAAACACCTCAATAATATAAACAAACATTGGAAAAGCCAATAGGTCTGGCATTGGCAGACAGAATTTTAGTTGTCAGTGGTTATTTTGTAAATGGTTTTTGTTTAAAAAAAAAAACATTTTGAGGAGCTGCTGGGCCCTTCCCAATGTAAAAATGTATACTGGGTAATTTTCTTGCTCCCTTTACTAATCCCTACTAGTGAAGGGAACTACTTGATGTTGATGCGCTCTTTGTGAATGAGCAGAGTGCTGTGCAGAGTTAGATAACGGCTGGAGTGGACTGCCCCACTGGTCTATGGAGTATGCCGTACTGGGCAGAATAAAAATGTGAATGACTCGATAGCAGACCACCAGATGAAGAGGGCTGACTGAAAATCCCTAGTATTATATATACAATTTTAGGAAAAAACAAAAGTCCTTGGCAACTGCCAGACTCAAAAAGACGTAATGATACTGCGAGATTCAACGTACTGAAGTAACTAGTCAAAACTGTTTTTGTGGCTCATAAAAACAACCGACTGTATATTTGGGGTACACTGAGCTTAGTAAGGGTTAACGATTTTCAAACAATATAACATCTTAATTTAGGCAAACTTATCGAAAACATGAAGCTCCATGGCGTAAATAAGATGATTTGACAATTTAAAAAGAAAGCA
Organism: Lissotriton vulgaris; assembly: GCF_964263255.1. NCBI lineage: Eukaryota > Metazoa > Chordata > Amphibia > Caudata > Salamandridae > Lissotriton > Lissotriton vulgaris. The sequence goes on from NC_141691.1 coordinate 723,841,351, forward strand.
TACTTTCTAGGCTCGACCAAAGTAAATGTGGAAGTTTGACCGAAAGTTAAAAGGCGATTAAAAAGGGAGTGTTGTTTATGTCTCACAGAACATTCATCCATATTTTGGGAAATTGTGTCAGATGGGGCTCCCTGGTTATTGGTCTGGCTTATCCTTACAGAGGTGTGGGAATGGTGTTGTTTCCAGCAAAGTCAGCATATTCTGTTATGTTTTTGCTCGAATAAAGCATCCCTGTCGTGTCAGTCAGGGCTGGGTGGTGGTGTTTTAGGAATGTGTGTTCTAATGGGTCTGTCAAGGATGAGATCAGACGAATGCTTATTCAGAGTGCCCTGCAAAATGTTCCGGAACCCTCCCACTCATGGAATATCATCTAGGGGAGGTGTGATGTCAGTTCTGATGGAGGCAAGGCACTTTCCTACAACCGAGTTTGGTTGAGGCCATATGCCTTTAACAGATTCTTCTCTCTGTGGGTACAGGTCACTTATCGCACAACTTTAGAGAACTTATTACCATGGACAGCAAAACCACTGTCAAGTTACATAGTCCGAGTGGCACCATTTGCAAGGCCACTGGAATTAAGGGGCAGAGGAGGAGCAAATTATGCAGATTAAGGTAGCACATTTTGTGACAGTATCGCTTCATTATTTTGTCATTTTAACAGGTGGTAACCCTTTCTGGGCAAATATGTCACCTTATAAGTACCGGTTTAACATCTAAATACAGTAATAAGCAATGCAAAGATGACCAGTCAACCTTTACAGATGGGTTTCCACTATGCAGAGACATGGCACCAAGCCTTTACTAACTTTTTATCAGTTTGAGGTAGAAACATTTTTTTGTTAAAATCTGTAGATTATGCAACAGATGATGGATTATGAGGCAAATGCATAATTATAGGAACATCGCTGCGGTTGCAGAATCACATCATTCCAGTGGCCTTGGCCATAGGGCAAAAGCTTCTTAACAAATGAAGCAGGACTAATGACACAAATTCGTTACAACAGCCACTTTCACAATCCTCAGCTATTTAGGCCTACTGAAGAAATATCACTTTGCTCTCTTGGGACACCGGCTGGGTTCGATCTCAGTCATTAGATGACCAACTCCATCATTTTGATCCACCGTGGGAGAAGGGTGATGCTCGCAAGTGGTGGGAATCTTTAAGAATCTAGTTCTCTCTTCTCGGTTATATCTCTTCTATCATTATCAGTTTATGCATCCACATAATTCAGATTTTTTTTAATTCACCTCAATCTGATGAACAACAGAAGTGCATTAGTTAAATAATTGTTGGTCTGGCAGACCAAATGGGCAGGGGTTTACACTAACTTATAGGAACACGACAAATTAACAATGGAGTTATATCGCTAAGGGTTGGGTGTGCTGTGAAACACCACAATACACTCAAACATATATTCTTGGGTCGGGAGAGGCAGCGTTTGTGGTTAGAGAAGGTGAGTGCAAAACCACTTGATTTTTTTTCCATTAAACTTACCAAAATTCCATAAAAAATGGTGAAATTGTGCTTTTAAAGAGAAATATGGTGTGCTGGTATCTTGCATTCATTTTTCACAGAAGCGCACCCTTTGCATGAAAAACACTTGCGAGAAACCCACTGTAAAGACTGATTTGAGTACAAACAAGAAACTTCCTGTGAGAACAAGTGTTTTGCTGGCAAAAGATTATGAGAAATTGAGGAATCTGAAATGTTGAGAAATTACAAGTAACGCGAAATTCTTAAATAATGCATATTTTGCAGAGGTAATAAATCATGAGAAATTGAGTAATCTAAAATGTTGAGAAATTTCACAAAGTTCCCATAACACAAAATTCTAAAAAAATGCATATTCTGCCAACTTGATAAAAATTGCGCACAAGTCCATTTTGTACAGCACCAGGGTCAGCAATCCTCTAAGCATACATGGTTGACCATAACACCTGTGAAATTTTCTTTTTGACACTCTTGTACGATGGCTTCAGCAAAGCAGGTACAAACAAAGGGAATGATGACCCGCAGCACGATTTGATAATGATCTGGCAAAACACCTGCTGAGAGAACTTTGAACTTTCTTCTAACTTCCAAGACAATGTTTTCACTTATTTCATGGTCAGATCGCTGAGAATTTACAGTGTCAAAATATTATGTCTGTGGTGAGGAGAAAGGTGGGGTAGAAAGCTATTATAATATCCCAATAGACAATGCAAGTAAGTCAGAACAGTTGTGCTTTGTGAAAGCTTTTTGCCAATACCGATAGAAAAGTGAATTAAGCAAATCGGACTAGAGGTATTTTAAGAGTTCTGTGGATATCACAAACCTTGTCGATGTCGCAGCACTGTGATGCCAGAGTGCATGTAAATCAGATAGCACTGTGAGAGCTTTGTGACCCTCTAAGTGGAAAGACACAAACAGACGGGGCAAGTGCTTAATTTGAGCAAGTGGTTCCCGGTGCTTGGCACACCACTTAATTGTTAACAATGGAACTTATAATGGCCTGCCACATGGTGGTGTTGTTTGTCAAATATAGTGATTTATTTATTTATTTATTTATTTATTTATTTATATATTTATCCATTGATAGAGCGCCTGGTTACACCAACGGTGTGTCCCCGCGCTAACGATAAGCACAACAGCAGTAGTTCATTAATTCAAAAATGACTAATACTGGCTCTCCAAAACACTCTTACAGCTTTGAGGGCACAGATTAGTGTGAATTGTCACACTAGTAGGAGTGCGAAGTTTAGTAGTTATACTGGTCATGTTATTGGCAGCGCTGGCAGGAGTAACGGATGCTGCAAGCTGAAGTGGCCTCTTAAGGAAGGCCCTGCCACTTATTTTTTTCTTTACAAATTAAGCACGGCACACACCAGATAGAGCAAGTTTATGGTGCTTTTTAAGAACTCTTGAGATGTTGCAGTACTTTAAACCAGTGCATGATGAAATCAGAAGAGATGCATTGCCTGAGCTCTACAATTCTCTATAACAGCACACTAGTGCTGGTTTCAAGAGCGCGGTGCAGGGTACGGCCAGAGCACAGTGGATCCCACCATGCTGAGCTAAGATAGCTATTCATTGCTGAGAACTCTTAGAGTATTCTTGGAATCTAGTCATGATCTAAACCACGGCAGACATCTTGCGGGTGCTTGGTAGATGCAGTCACACTAGGGCATGATGTCAGTACAGAATGAGCTCCATGCATGGTTCAGCAGTCACAGATGCTTGTGTGGTAGGTGAGTAGAGGTGCATTGTGAGAACTCTGTGGATGTCTGTCAACACAAAAAAGCACCTTTGGGTCTAGAGTGAAAAAGGGGAGTAGGGGAATCCTTTTTAAAGGATGGTTTCCCTCATCCACCCGTGAGTGGCATGATTTATCATTGGGTAACCTCCTCGCACTGCGAACCTACTAGTCGCGGTGCGGCTACAACTCCCTCACTGAGAGGGAGGAGCTCAGGGATGTTTTGTGGTTTCACCTAGAGGTATAATAAAACCTACAGATGACCCGGGTGTGGAGGGAGTGTAGAAAAAGGGTGAACGTGAGTTAAAACTAACTCCCTGGTATGTCAGCACAAACCAGAGGTCAGGATTTAAAGAAACAGGCTACGGCAGGATAATTCAACCTGTCAGTCTCTACTGGGTCGACATGTTTCAGCCTAAATGCCCTCTGTAGAGGTGACGTAGCTTTCTTAAGGACCAAAAATTTAACAATTTGAGGTGAAGCAACCACACACGGGTTGGGTTGGTGGGGGAAACTGTCCTTTAAAAGGGATTCCCCTGCACTCCTTTTTCACTCTAGACCCAGGGGTGCTTTTTTGTGTTGACAGATTACATTAGAGGGGAGTTGTCCCCTGCTGGTCATTAAACCGCCCCTGGCTTCCTTTGTGTGTATAGAACTCTGTGAATGTCTCGATAGCAGACATCAGTGAATGGTGCGGGGTAAAGTGTTGTGTTGACACCTCCCTGGATGTCTCGATACCAGACATCGGCCAATGGTGCAGGGTAAAATAAAATGATATGGTCACAGCTCTGTTACTATCTCAGTTGCTTCATAACAAAGCAAGGTGCATGCAGGGCAGTAGAAGTGCGCTGCGAGAGCCCTGTGAATGTCTCAATACTGGGATAATAGTGAATAGTGCAAGACAAAATAAGCGGGGGGCATTGTCAGGCAATTGAATGGCCTGCAGTTGTAAGGTCACTCTTGGCGTCGTCTTTATTCAGATGCAATACAATGTGCAGCAAGGCCAGGCTTAGGGCGTCTAAGCCCGGGCGTCGAGGCTAAGGGCAGAGAGGACAAGGGCAGAGAGGACAAGGGCAGTTGCTTGTTTGAGCCTGTTAAGGGCGGAGAGCACAAGGGCAGTTGCCTGTTTGAGCCTGTTAAGGGCGGAGAGGACAAGGGCAGTTGCCTGTTTGAGCCTGTTCGAGACTGACCAGGGCCAGAAATGCTGCCCAATATACATACCCCCATTATGAATCTATATACTTTCAATGTACTTACGGATCTATATATTTATCACTTTCTTCTAATTTAGCATTTCCAACGAACTTCCCTATTTCTCAGCCTATACTTCGCTCAATATATCCGCTATTTCCACTTCCTCATTTAACCTCAAACCCCATACCACTACTATGATCCCCAAAATAACCCTTTCTAGACTCTCCTACTCTACCCCTCCTTGCATCATCTTACACCTCTTTTACTATACAGATTCCCCAAAACAAACCTTTCTAAACTCTTCCCTCTTTTCTACTCCTCCCCAACCCTTCTCAATCCAAATAACTGACTAACATATCCACCACTAACATTAGTTTCATGTTTCACCATACTAATTCAACACTAATCATGATGGGTAGCGGAGTAGCGTGCTACTTGCGCTTCAAACCCCCATCAGGGGTAGCAAGCGCAATATAAATACAAACCTCTTTCCCTTCACTATCCCACCACCTACCCTTCTCTACCCAAATAACTGAATAACCTATCCACTACTCAAATTTACTTCATATTTTACTATACTAATTTTCAACATTAATCCTTTATGAGTTCCGGAGTGGCATGCTACTCGCCAGAAAAGCGCTTCAACATCCATCAGGGGTAACAAGTGCTATATGAATGCAAACCTTTCTACCCCTATTTATCCGTCCGCTATCCTTCTCACTCCAAATAACTGACTAATATCCACCACTGAAATTACTTTCATATTTCACCATATTAATTCACCACAAATCCTTTATGGGCTTCCTGAATAGCATGTTTCAACACCCCATCAGGGGTAACAAGCGCTATATAAATACAAACCTTTTTTTTCCTCCTCTATCCTTTTGCTATCATTCCAAATCCAAATAACTGACTAATCTATCCACCACTTAAAATGTACTTGCATGTTTCACTATACTAATTGAACACTAATCCTCTATGGGTCCCGGAGTAGCGTGCTACCCGCCGAAAAAGCGCTTCGACGCCTCGTCAGGGGTAGTAAGCGCTATATAAATGCACTTACAATACAATCCAATACAATAGACAATTCATTCTAAACTGATATGGCTTAAGAAAAGTTTCCTAATTGAGCGCATGTCTTTTAGTGTTTCCCTGTGCGACTTCGGTTCTGACCTGCACAGACCTGGAATCGAAAACAAGATACCGCCGCACCAGTCTTAGGCAATGAGACCAGTCAGGAAAATATGTCACAGCCACATGTCAGGACTTCACTATTTGGTATCGTTGCTGTGCTTCGGGAAATTCAGCAACGGTTTCTTTTCTTTGACTCATACCTCACATCTGTATGTGAGTTTGGTCGTCAGACACCGAGTGCACCGGTACCTTAACTAATATGCCACCATCTTCATAAAGGTCCAAAAAGTTTTTAAAAAGATTCCTGCATGTAGTGTTAGGTTCTGGCTGTGACCCGGAAGCAGCGGAGTGTGGTCCCAGCACTCCAATTCAACCACATTTTGTGATCCAAGCCAAATAGCCATTCCCCTGTGCAGGAGTTCCTTTACTAGCTAAATTTAGAAACAAATGAAACAAATTCTATTTATCCTCAATTTTTACACAACTCAATGTTTACTTTTTAATTTCTCACCATTCACAGCAGCTCCTGAAAGTAAGGATCGCCACTGTAGTTTAACTCAGAAGACTAACCCAATAAGCCATAGTCATGACCATGTGCAGATTCATTTCACAGGTCCACCCGAAGGTGAAATCCGTCCCGATGAACAATAACAGCTTCACCATTTCATATTCTTTTGCCTGTGACGCTCGGTGTCCATTGTGCATCTAATGGCATTCTACAATATTTTCCGTAATCCCACTAATTTTATCGTCGAAGTTCCAAACAAAGCCCTACAGTATTTGCCTGTGTTAAAATGAAGTTGTGTGTTAAGGACTGGAGAGTACACACATAAAGCAAGAAAAATGTCCTCGTGGCATTATCAGGGGTGACTGCTCCCCAAAGAGGCAAGAGGCTCACGTGACTCAACGGGCTGAAAACAATACTAAGGTCCAATAATTGATGCAATTAAAATGGTCACTGGAAATTAAAGATGGAGATGAAAGAACAAAACCCTAGAACATTGTTCCCATCACATTGACTATCAATCAGAACGTAGACCCTCTAGGGAGTACAAAGCCAGGCCCGTTGATATCACAGAGCCCTACATATTTCCATTATCTTTGGCCACTCTGCAGCCATGAACCTCCTTGAAGGGACTGCAAATGACATCACAAAAGGCTCTAGTCCTTATACAATTTCTTTATAGCCTGAAGAAATGAATAGGGGGGGCTGGTATGACTGTACATGATCCCCTCTCTTATTCCCTAGTCAACGGACTGGAATCAGTGCAACCAATCACTCGCCTCAAAGCATCGACTGAAGGGCTTCTCCTTTGATGCTCAATAATGTTGTCACTTCTTCTCAACAACTATATGTAGCCACACGCACTGGGAAATCGACAACATGGCCTCTAATTCCGGCTGTATTTTCATTTATATGTGGAAACGTCTCCAACTAGGGGGAGAGGATGTGGCCTACCGGCTAGGGCGGTCAACCTCAAATCTGGGGAACAGGGTTCGAGTCTCGGCCATGACGCTCAACATCCTGTGATTCTGGGCAAATCACTTAATCTCCCTGTGCTTAACAAGAAAATGGATGTGTCCATATGAAGCGCACCTGGTGGTCATTTAAAGACCTCCGATGCCATCAAGTCAAGTTTGCGCTATATAAAACTCTGGAAAAAATAAACTAGCACTAGGACCTGTTACCAAAGAGAATGGTTGTTGAATATTTAATGCACATTATTATTTTTGTGTTTTATATAGCACAAGCTCGACCCGAAGATATCGGGTATCAGAGTGCTTTACATGAGCACCAGTTGTGTTACAAACAGACACATCAATTTTTTTTTTGTTAGGCACAGGGAGATTAAGTGATTTGCCTTGAATCACAGGATGTTGAGCGTTGTTACCAAGACTCAAACCTGGTTCCCGAGCTTCGAGGTCAACCGCTCTAGATGAAGAGGACACATTTGTGCATGAGGAGATCTAAAATAGAAGTGGATCAGAAGACACACACAAACTCTCACTTTTCAATTTGCTAAAGTCCTATGAGAAGCACAAGTCTCCATAAAGAATTAGAAGAATCTAGAGATCATTTCAATTGAGAATTTTCTTTCTCCCGCAGACAAAAGACATCATCAACAGATCAAACAATCAACTTGTGATGCTTTGTAGGGACCTTCTGCTCTTCCGGTTGGACGAGCAACGGACCTTCCAAGACCACTGCTACAGTTATGTCTGAATTACTGTGTTATTGTTCACACTGTCACTTACAAAAAGAAATCACAATAACATCAATTGATCTAGAGCAGAGCAACTGGACTAAATAAACCTGAATAAAATAGACAAAGTCAACACCACACAGCAGATGACTACAGAGTACAGCACTGGCTCACAGAGGGACAGTGAATCAAATGTAAGACTATGCACAGTACATAAGGGCTAGAAAGCAAAGACCCTACTACCTGTAGAAACCGGCACGCTGCATTCTCTCGCTTGCAGTCTCGGAGCAGCTTTGAGATGGACAAACACAGACAGGCGAAGCATAAAGGAAGAAAGGCCAATGACCATAGAACTGCTTGGCCCACCACATATGACCTTGCTAGACTAACGACTTTTAAGAAGCTGAAAACAGCATTATTGCTGGATGCCATCTTCCCACTGTTGACCACACAGAATCAATGACCTTTAACTGTGAAACCAGAGCCTTATGCTGAAGCACTACCAGGAGGCATTTACATCAAGGCATGATGACTAAAGCACTCGCTTGATAACCATCAATGACTGTCCAACTATTTAGACAGAACTCACTTGTGCAACAGACACGGCGTAAACTCAGCAACATGAAGTCACTGGAATATGATGGGTGGCCCCACAAAACACAAATTAAAACTGCAAAAACACACAAAAGGTAGTGTCTTAAGAGTCCAACAATTGTATTGTAGAGTTTGTTCGCTTTGTTTCTTCTCTTCTCCTTTCATAAGGCACACATAGTTCAATGGTATCAATATCAATATACTCTTCTCTGATATCAAAATAACATGGGAGCCGTGGTATAAAGTCTCAGAACAATTCTCTTTATTATTCTTCAAAACATCAAAGAAACAGCCCAGCCAACGCATTTCGCCCTCCAAGAGGAATTCATCAGGAGTAATGTATTTCTTTACAGCAATGTCACATCGAAGTCTAAGTGTACAATGGATCAGTTCCCCCCAAAATTCTTGGACACTCGTACAGCTACTATATTGTTGTAGGGAAATGAGGAGAGAACAAACTTTACAGTACAAATGTTGGACTCTTGAGGCCCTCCCTTTTGTGCGTGTTTTCTGTTGTAATGTATTTATGGTTTTGGAGTAGTTTGACCATTAGAAGAGGAGTGCGGACCACTATTACTTTGTGTAACTAGCACCTGTGCAGCTATCTTTAGTCAGAACTACTCTTGCTTTGGGATTACAATTAATTATAACACTTACTTTGAGTAACTGAAGGTAAAAAATAAATATTTTTGCAACTTGATACCTTCTAGCATCCCGTGATTCTGGAAAGAGATTGTTCCCATCATCACATGTATGCAAATCTTTCCCTGAAAGTGGAAGTGCTTTGTAAGACAAACAGCTATCAATAAAGTACTTACCAGATATTCCAATGCCCACTTTGTTTTAATGGTGGCACTCTCACTACTGTTTCATGCTCTGAAAATTTGTTAAAATGTTTAGTGTCATAGACTAAACAGCAATCTGTCTCCTTTGCACCAATTAGGAATGTATCCCAAGATCACTGATTCAAACAGAAATAAGCATGCACTATTTTTTATAGTATGTTATCTACACGTCGTTGAAAGTTCACAGTGCCAGGTTCATTCGAGATTTTTCTATCACTATTTTAGGCTTACTCCTGTTATAGGTGTGAATTGCACATGGATACCTCGGCCTGATTCACAAAGCATTGTCTATAAGTAGTCAAGTCTTATTCCGGTCATTAAGTGTGGTTTATGCTTGAATTTTCAGGCTACGTTCACAAAGATTTTCCTGTGAATACTTGAGTCTTACTCCTGTTTTGTGTGAATTGTACCTGGATATCAAGAAACAATTCAAATACAGACAAAAATCAATGTGTTTTCTGTCTGTATTTATTTTTAAAAGTGGATAAATACAGAAAATTGTGCTTATTTTAAGTGAATCTCCATGCTTTCTTTCATGAATTAAAGGCCAGCAGCTGAGCAGATAGCATGGGAAAATAAGAAACAGGATGACATTTCTTTAAATAACGGAATATGTTAACATACTTTTATAATACAATGCCAATATGTACCAGTGGATGTATTATGTAATATTTGGCAGCTAAAATAGCTAAAACACGACAGACATTAAAGTATGTGAGCGTGTGAATCAGTTAAATAGATATGGAAATGTACAGTTTTACAACTTCGTTAATACGCGAAACACAAAATAAATATGGATAAATACAGATAAAAAGGCCAAAAAATAAATTTGGATAAACACAGACAGGAATGGGCAAAAAAGAAATACCATAAAACCGGGAGCCCCATTCATAAACCCTGTCACAAACATATTTTTTTTCCAGTCAGCATATTTTACTCCTGGAATTTCATGAGAAAGTCACACTTAAGCCTGAATGAAGTCACAAACACTCTTAAGAAAGGACTTATTAACAAGACAGACAGACAATGTTTTAAACGTGAAGTTCTGGTGCAATTTCCATGAGATAGAACTCTGATCCCTCGAGTCAAACTATGGGTTTAACATTGATCCTGTAAGAAATATTAGAACGTCTCCATCAAATAAAATAATGTGGAGAGGAGGAACTGACGTTTAGAGATGCAGCAAGTCTTCCCTCTGTCGACTGAATAGTAAGGATGTAACCTGCAGCCCTGGGGTCTCACCGAAACTGCTGCAGGGCCCTCGCCAGCAACCAAAGGAATCGTCCAGTTTCGTTTTCTGTGATTATTAAGTGTAACATTTTAAGACATTAAGAACAGAGCTGGGGTGTATCCCTTTTAAGTCCTCTCAAATTATTCAAATGAGGAAAAGTAGCCAGATGGTGAGGAAGTGATTTGCCAGGATCAACCCTTTTTTGCCAGAAAAGCAGGCTCGGAGCTGGGCACCCATGGCTCCACTGGCAGCAATGCACATGCTAAGCAAAATGTGGAAACGGCAATGGCCTTGAAGGGTCTATTCAGCATGGCGTTTCACGAATGCAGGCACAGAAAATGTGGCACGTAAAGATGGAGCCAGTATTTTAACTTAAGAGAGTGATGTTCTGAAGAAAATGCCTGAATCTGAACCTTACTGATTGATGCCCAGGGTCAGACTGGCCTACAGGGCAACATACAGCGCTGGAAGGGCTGGTCTGACAAGTCAGTGAAGGGTCCGTGTTTTTTGTTTGGCTGTTTGTGGGCCTACTTCATGGTCTAATGAGCTTTTACTGTTGATTTCCCAGATATAAAAAGCGTTGCCTGCAGCAGGCACAATTCTGTGTCAATTTCCATACCTTGCAAAACACTTATTGAGTGTGTCTTCGTAAGTTGACACCAGCTGCAGTTTGTGCAAACATGGGCTGCCTTTTTTTTAGCTATCTTATTCCCTAATGGATGAAACTTTTATTTTGGTGCTGTAGACTTTCATTTTTTAGACAGATGACGCTCTGTCACAGTTTGGGCCCCAAAGGCCTGTAATAGGTCACCTGTTACAAATACTGTCCGTTCACACAACCCGTGGGTAAACATTAAATCAAATAACTGGTCAGAGATCAAGTTGACACAATACAGGACCCCCGTTTGAGGGGGCAGATGAAAGGCCTCTGGAGCTGTGTTGCAAAGAATGCCACTAGACACATAGCACAGACGTGAGCTCACCCAGCTGTGAGGGGTGCGCCGTGACCTCTGCACTGGGAGTGCTGGTTGTTATCTCCTGACAAGAGAAAGGAGCAACAACCGAGCAAAACCAAATTTACAGCAAAAAAAAGACAGAAAAGAATTTGTAAGCCGGGAGGTGTTGGCTTTCTGGCACTTCAGTTTTAATTAAACCAAAAGTCAGGTAAAGGGCACAGATCTGCCATGCTCTCTACTGTATTTGAATCAGACACTACCACGTGTATCTTTCTTTTAGGTAAGAGAAATATTGTATTCATTCTTTTAAATGAACTAAGCCCCTCCCAGTTACTCTGCCAGCTTCTCTATTCAGCGGTTCCTGCGACCGTCTGGCAGATTCCAAGCGCTGGAAATTAAAGTGTGCTACTATTGCAACCCGACGGTATGCATGTTATCGACTTTTAGAGCATGAAAGCCTGAGTCAGTCCCAAAGAATTTGAATCCACAGGTCTAGTTGATATTTTAAAGTTCATACACTAGTTCACTTTATTGCCCGTTTCTTTGTTTTGCCAGTGAAAGGTAAAATGACTTTGCATTTTATATCGCGAAACTAATATAGTATGGCGGCTTGATTCTGCAGCAGGTGCATTAATCCGCTGAGCGCTCTCAGCAAACCTCTTGAAAGGCGGCTTGTCATCTCACCAGGCTTTGAATATTAAGGATCCCTAAACTCTCTCGTGGATTGCTATAAATGCTTCCTGGTCGTAAACTCCACAAACATTGAATAACTACGTCAGGTTTTACTGTAGTTTCCATCCTGGGTGTTCTGTCAGGACCTGTGAGCTGAAGAGAGGAGCCCTCCGGAGCCGCCTAGGTGACTGCATTGTTCAGGTGAGCAGGGCGGCTTGGGTTTCAGCAGGAGTCTGTTTGCGGCTGTCCCCTCCCAGGATTGTCTCATACCGGAAGCACTGACGCGGCCCCAAGGTATTAGAGTCTCCCTCAGGGGCGGCTGATGAAGCCTGCATGGTGCCGCCATTACAGAGGTGCTAAACCGTCACACCGAAAGAGAGGGCGCCATCTTTGCACGCCTTCCTGCATTCACATGTAATTATTGTTGTTTTTATTTCTTAATATCACGTGTATTATTGCACACCACACCCTAAGTAGAACCTCATCCAATCATCTGCTTAAGTGGCGTTATTGCTTAAATTCAAGAATACATCTTTTCAGGACTTCTGACAAATGAAAGGCTGGGCTGCTTTTACACCAGAGACCTTCAGTGTGGACCCAGGTATCAGCAGCAGTCAGTCAGCATTCCAGCAACCATACCAGAGCGGCAGTGAAACAATTGAACACACTCCCGCCATCGCCTCAGTAAAGAAAGACAAATCATGCACCGAGTTAGAACATTAGACACTTGGTGCTGTAACTCGTGGAAGTACGGCTGCTCACGGGTATCAAAGCTGCCCTCCCAGTTCACGAGGAAGACAACAATCCAGAAACAAAGACCGGGGGGTCACAAATACGGGGAGCGTAATTTGTTTCAATAAGTATGAAACTAAAGAAGTAAGCAATGGAGTCCAGGTGTATGCTCTAGTCCTTGATTTGTTCTATTCCATGATATTGACGATGGTACAGATCGGAGCACAGTGCTTAGTTTGTAACAGAATACATGGCAGGGCCACAGGTTTAGCTCAGTATCCCACAGCTGGAGCTATCAAAGGCTGGAGTGCTGAAAACCCAGCTGCCTAGCCTCGATTCCACCTCATGCCTCTTCAACCAACAACCAGCAAAGTCCTGACTCATTATCTCTCGCTTGCGGGTTTTCATGCATGCTTTCTCCCTTAGTTGCTGTTTTTCCATCTTTCTCTTCCTTTCACCCTTTTCAACTGAGATTCTTGTAAAGCGTGACTACTCACCGGTTAGGGTCTCAAGGTGATTAGTGTGTGCTGGGAAGGGAGGATCTGGAGTTCAGACGAAAAGCCAGGTCTTGGGGTCCTTCCTGATTGAGGCAGAGACGGTGATTACCTGAGATGTAGAGACAGGGAGTTCCAGGTGTTCGCAGCGAGGTAGGAGAAGGATCTTCCTACAACCTTGGTCCTGCAGATCCGTGGGATGGTGGCCAGGGCCAGTCCGGCAGAGATGTCTGGTGGAGGTGTAGAAGGAGATGCAGTGGTTGAGATAAGTCGGTCCGTCATTGTGGAGGGCATTGTAGGCGTGTATGAGGAGCTTGAAGGTAATTCTTTTGCTGATCAGGATCCAGTGGAGGTCTCTCAGGTGACCAGGATGTGGCTGCTTTGGGGAATGTTCAGGATGAGACTGGCGGAGGCGTTCAGGATGTTGAACAGTTTCTTTACGAGTTATATCGCATAGAGTGCGGTGCCAGAGTCAAGTCTGAGACTTTTTTGGGTTTTTTGCTCTGAATCAAAATCTGCGAAGAAAAAACAAGTGCTTTCCCCAAAAATAAGTACAGGTGGGCCTCACCGGCTCAATTTATGCACAACTGGGTTGAAATGCATACACAGTGTCACTAGAATTACGCAATTCGGCAACCTCTGCGCTTTCCACAGTATTACGGATTTTCCATATTTGCCCCATAATCCACATCCGCTGCCTAATGTGCAGACCTTTGCACAAGGTCACTATTGCTTTTTTCAAATCTTGAGGTGATCCTAAATACTAACGTCACGCTGGCACTGAAGATGGTGATAAACATTTATAAAGTACACTGTTATTCAATAGAATGTCCTGGTACCAACAGAGAACATATCAAGCTGAATAGATTAAGGGAGTTGGATGTAGAAAACAGAGAAGTTTTACAGGCTTTCACATGAGCAAGTGATCAGATTAAAGATGGAGGACGAGCAAGAGACGAGGCCAGGCCGTAGAAGCACGGAAAGGATGCAGGCCTTAGAAGCAAGGAATTCAAAGGATCTGCCACCTAACAGAGTTTTAGGAATCTCCAGTAACATTTATGAAGAAAAGGGGAGTGTATGGACCCGCTGACAAAAAATTAGCTTCAGGAAGAGATGCTTAGTACCAAGACCATTGATGCCTGTGTGACAAAAGCAAAACGCCTTAAAGAAACAGCGCTTTTCAATGTGAAGCCCAAAAACTTGTTAAAGGCCCTAAGCGATATGGTAATGTTGAGGTAAGTGTAATAGAAACTGAGCAGCAAAGTTTTGAACCAGCAGCAACTGGAGAACAAGGGGCACTGATGCTGCGCCTTCATTGCAACACATTGAGAACATGACATTAGCTCAAATGGGTCACCACCTATCCAGCCAATCAAGCACTGAACTTCATTAAAAGCCAAGTCAAGCCAACAAGCAAACTTCTGGCTCTTGCTTCACTAAACAAAGTGGGTAACCACGCATCAGTGCTTATTTTGCACGCAACGTAATTTAAATTGGTACTTTTATGTGTTTAACATTGTTACATACAGCACTTGGTCCAAGTGGTACTAGGGCGCTTCACGAATAACATGATGACAGCAGTAGCAGTAGATAGCAGTCCTGACACACAGATCAACAAGTGCTAAAGAGGATGGTTACTCCAAATGACTCTTCTCCCTATGGGACCTTTACCATGGGCAGGCTCGGCCACACCCGGAGCCCTGACCTTCAGAGGGCGCAGGAGCTGCCTGCACCAGTTTCCCTCCAGTCTAACCTGACTCTAAAGAAAACATACCCCTCCCGCTATCCCAACACACGGGCAATTGGAGATGACAAGTGGGAGGGGGCGCCACACTTTGTTTCGCCCAGGGCGCTATTTGAGCAAAGGCCAGCTCTGGAAGTGAGTGCGCCTTTTCTATTGCACTTGCTGCTCCTGGGAGTGCGCTCTGCAGTGAACGAAGAGTCCATGTGGAGCAGACCTCTGTAGTGCCCTGCCGCACTAAACACAGTTCTCAAATATGGACTGTCACAAACAAAAGCACGTTTTGTGTCGACAGCCCAGGCCATTGTGTTTCCTGGTTTGCCGTTAAAGCAAAACAATAAAAATAAAAAAATCACGGAAAGGGGTGGTGGTGTTATCTGCCCTAATGCCACTTGGGAGTCAAGAATGAATGAATTAATTAATTAATATTTATTGTTTAATTAATTAAAATCGTTACAATATTTTATCGATGAACAAAAGCTTGTTTAAATCTGGGGAGTCAAGAAATCCCTGCGCCTCAGTGAGCAGTCCTTGGGAGCCTCTACTGCCCCACGGGCCACCAATCACCAACGCTTGGAAAGTAGTCCAACAAGTCTGTCAGCAAAGAAAGCCCGGGGGCGGGACAGCTCTTTCAATGGGCAGGTGCTGGCATGGGCCAGAGTACAGGGATGAGCTCACAGGGGTGTGGTTTAAGGTGTTGGCCACAAATTGAAGTTGCAGGAAGCCTTCGATGTATGTGTGCGGGACGGCCTTTAGACCCAGGGCACACAGACTGGTCAGGGTTGTGCGGTGCATCGAGGTGTGAAGCAAGACATGTCTGGTGGTACAGACACCTGGACATTTAAAATAGCTCATATTGGAGAATCGGAGGATGATGCAAATGTCGTTTGAGGTAGAACATTAATGACCAGAATGCACACACACTAAGGCTGCCACACCAATTTTGCAGTACCGCTTCCACGTTGCACGCAGACTGTAGGACTGTAATTTTGCAACGACCGTTGCACGTGTTTTAACAGTTCAAAACAACATTTTTCATGAGATGCCTGAATAAAAAAACGGTGCAGCAAATTTTCGCATGCGCCAGTGCAATCTCAGTAATCCAAAAATATAGATGCAAAATTGCCCCAGCTCCAGTGCAAACCAAAGCAATATGTCTCTGAAGCACTTATTTTGGTATTTCAAACACTCTTAAGAGAAGTTGCTCCCTGTACACCATTTAGCACCTAATATTAACCTACATCCAGGGCCACTGGGATTATGCGATTCTGCAGCCGTGGTGTTTTCTGCAAAATTACTGAATTGCAGCACTCACCACACAATCCAACATCACCTGCACAATTTGCAAACTTCAACTAAAAATATTTTGTTTTAGCTCAAACGGATCACGTCACTAAAACCGTTGCTACTACATGTGTTGCCAGCAGTAAAATGCACTCAATTGTGCAGTGGTAGGTCAGTCACCTTTCAGTTGGTGATTAATGTATTTAGGTGTCAATCTGATACTGAGATTAAACGTTTGCCCACAGCCTGTTAACCTGGTAAGAATTACAAAAGAGTTTACTAATGCAGCCACACAAATGTGCGATATTATGCCATATAATTTGCCTTTTCTTGCCGCATAATTTAGTGCTCCCCTCCTGCGTGATTAAATGGCCCTCCCTACATCCATGCTAACTGCCTTGCTTTAGGATTGCAAACTATGGAAAGTCACCAACAAAAAACTCTGGTTCACTCTTGATGCATCCTCCTTCTCCTTTGATCCACCGTAGTCTGTCCAACACTCGCCAAGCCCTATAGAATGCCCGCCACACGTAGTCACTCAGAGGCAAATCACAAATGGGTACGATACTATTCTAATATATTACGCTACACTACTAGCAAGATATTGGGCAGTAGGTGCTGCGCTTCATTGTGGTTTCACAAGCTGTAACATGAAGTTAAGATATATGAAACTCGACAGCTGTTTACTTATTGCATATTTTAATACCGCTTATTTGTGAAGACCACACTGAGTTGCACTACGGTGCTGTATCCTGACATTGTATCGCAGAACTATGTTTTTGATCTACTACCCTGTCCTAATGTATTCACTGTACTATAATGTTATCTCACGTGTAAGGGCAATCCTCATGACTGTTCGACTATCCTTCACGGAAGGTATGGTTCTGGATCAATCTCTGTATTGTCTTATTTTTATTTTTATTATTTGACTCAACAATGTATGAACCAACAATGTATGAACCATGACTGTATGTATTATTGATTTATACTTACTTTCTGTACTTTACTTTCATTCTTGTCTAATAAAAATGATTTGAACACAAAAAAGAAGAAAAAAAAAGAAGGATTGCAAACTATGCAGCCAGGGCCTGTGCTGGAATGAACCATATTGTTTATTTATGAACAGGGATCCTGCTTATGGCCTGGGTGGGGCTGTGCGTTATCTGAGGCCTGCAACCCGCCCACTCCCATCAGCACACAATGGACTCTTAACAGGCTAGGGAGTAACATGTGAAAACTGACCTTCCACCTAGAAGGCAATGGCATGAGTGTAAGATCACTGCTCTGCTGCTTGGTTCTTGAAAGAGACTTGCTGTTTTAGGGTCTGATTACGAGCTTGGTGGTCCATAGGATCATCGCACCAGTGGTCTGACTGCCATATTATGAGTACGGACCATGAGAGGACTGCCGCAGCCACCAGGGATCCGTGATCCCTGGCGCAACGGAAACGAGACTGCAATATGCTTGGCAGTGCTGCTGCTGAACTGCCAAGAATATTACACATTTCCTCACTGGGACCCTAACCACGGCGGTGAGATCGCATTGAAAGGGTGGCAGTGAGGAAACAAAGGGGGCCCCTACAGAGTCCCCTAGTGCCTCAGGCCTATGGGATTGCATGCAGGGGGCACATGTTGTGCACCCATGTGTGTATACACAGCCCTTTCCTGCATGGCATGGACTTCACAGTGCATGCTGTGAGGGGGAAAATGTTGTGCGCCCCTATGTGCATGCACTCCCTTTCCTGCACGGCATGGACTTCACAGTCCATGCTGTGCAGGAACAGGCTTTGACGCTCCCATTGCAGTGCCTTTTTGAAAGGCACCACCATGGGAACACCAAAGGACCGCCCGAGGAAACTCAATCAGGCGGGCAACAGGTGGTTGAGTTTGGCAGTGGCAAGCCGTCCCACACCGACAAACTCATAATCAGCCCCCTTAGGCCCTCAGTGAACTGGACAATGCTTGGGTGCGATGATCCCGCCTGGGCAAATACCCATACCTTAGGGTGTAACTTTTTTTTTAACACTAGTTCTGTTTTACTTCCCCATTATATGTTCCACCATTGGAAATGGGGTATAACGGCGTAAACTGCATCCTTCTTCCCAGCCCCCGCTCGGAGCTGCAAAACTCAGAATCTTTAATTTTTCCCAAAACAATTTTTGCCAGGTATTACCTGTCAAAAATGTTGAGGGGATAAACCGCCAGGTCGGGATGTGGGATAGAAACATTTAAGAACCTTGCATCAATGTACACAGAAAGGAAATCCAAGCATATCCCAGTAGAGGTGAGACTGGAGACTAAACCCAAGCCACACCTTTCTACCAACCCTTAACAGGGAGTGTCACCAGCCTTGGTATCACTTTCAATCTCCACACATGACATGGTGGCCCTACAAGAACCTCTTCCTCACCTCTCCAATGAATTGTTCCCCTCCAGCGGGATCACCCTGCCCAAGCGCCTGACTTCCCTGGCCTTTAAGACTCACTAGGGTGAGAGGTAAACCAGGTGACAGACCCTAAATTCTGGAAAGCATAATGTATGTAGACAAAGTAGTATATATATGGGAGTTCTTTCAAGATGGCATGTTGGAAGAAATCCCAATTTTAAGTTCTTACCTGGTGTGCCTACGTCACCTAACCCTACAACTGCAGATTAAGAATCAACAGGCAGGACCTTCAATTCAGGGATTAAGAGGTTTATTAAAAGGTCCCACTCACACATATATCTTGTTGTGTTTCATACACATGTAAACATTTTCTTTTGAGCAGTTCCCTTTCCAAACAACCCCATGAAAAATGTGAGTGTTGAGCACTTTCAGAGATATACTTAAACATTTCTGTCTGGAAGAAAGACTTCCCAAGTTTTCAGGTATGGCTGTAGAGAGGAACCATATGTCCTCTTACAGAAAGCCCAGCAGGACAGGAGCTGTGACTTGTGACCTAGGACTTGTCTCCACAGCCTTCCTTGCACCCCCCAGAAATGGCACAAGTGCTGTGCAAAAATCCCAAATTAATTTACTTGCCCCATGTCTGGCCATGAATAGTCCATCCACTACCATGTTTTCCTTTGCATTCTGAAACACGTAGTTTTGATTTTACCATTATAAATATGCTGTCACCATTTTCTAGTTCAATTGATGGCCTCCCAGATAGAGAGTGTTCTAAGATGCCATAAAAATGGTGGTTAGTACAAAACAAATGTGACATATCAGAACAAGTGCTTGGATTTTACCATTATAAATGTAGAACTGCCACTAAAGGTAGAAAGGCATAATCAGGCTCGATAAGCTATACATACTTGGCATGAAATAACTTGATATCTCTGAGACGCTATGTGTCATCAGGAGGATAGTCATTTCCGTTCGTAGAAAAAGCACCAAAGTACACACTCAATTGACTTTATAAAACCCTTGATAAGACAATGTATGTAGTTGATGTTCAGTTGAGTCGATCTCTCCATTTATTTTCCACACAACTCTGTACGTCATGAACAATTTCATCATAAAGGCAGCCGACACGTGTTCCGTCCATGGGGCTTTTTCAAGCCTAAAAGGATTTATCCTACTACCATACGATATGTACCAAGCACATTCAGTAAATCCGTAAAAAATCATAAATCCCTTGTAAAAGCAAAGCAGAATTATTCTGTGTCCTTCAATAAAAACATCAGCGAGTGTGCATCTGATTGCCAAACCTGCCCATCAAGTGCATAGATACATTAGTACCTGCTTAATTGGTACACTGCAGAGACCATGATAAGCCTGCCTGCCCCTCATAAGGGCTCACGGTCTTTTAGCCTTGAGAAAGTCAAGTGGTCGAAACAAGTGTCGGCTGCCTTCATGGTGAAATTGTTCATGCCATGTTCAAAGTTGTGTGGAAAATAAATGGAGAAACTGTACTCAACTAAAAATCGATGGCATACATTGTCTTTTCAAGGAATTAATTAAGTCAATAGTCCGGGAATTCGCAACCTAGGTGCCGTTACCATGTGAGCTCCACCAAATGGACTGCAAGTTATTTTCTTCGTCAAGGACTATTGGAAACACTTATGTATATACATTTATGACCAGTCCTTCAGACACTATTTTGTTATTGATTTGCAAGGAAATAGCATGGCCACCCTTGTTTTGTTGCTGCTAGTCACTTCCTTAAAGGGCTAGCAGAGACTATATGTTTGAGTAAACAAACAGCTCAATTCTCTCTGACATCAATGAATCTGTCCTTAATAACAATCTGTCTAATGTGGTTTGACCGCAATTATCAAACAAAATCGGAGAACTACGTCAAATATACCACAGCAAATGAAACAATAAAAGAATCGTATTTCTCTCTTGAGCATCGGACTAAGTGAGTCACTTAAAGAGTGGGAGGCACTGTCCTCCCTTTTGGCATCTTAACCACATGAAATATCAGGTCATCTCTCAAATACCCCAAGTCCCTGCGTGGCCCAGTTTATTTTGCATACTGCTATGCATAACTATATAGGGATTCGCTGAACTACAAATCCCATAATGCAATGCGAAAACATTGAAAACGTGTTAATTTAGAACCTCTGATCAGCAGGGCTCTGGTCTACTGTGCTAATTTTCTGGCAAGACACAAATAATACCATAAAAAGCAAAGCTTCAAAAACCAGCTCGCAATAAATATATCGGTATTCATTTGTTACTAAGTGACTTCATGTCAGTTAACGCAGTCTTCAGTTCAGTGCTTCTCACTGATAAATCCCTTTAATTCAGTTATTTAACTCAATGGATTCAACTGAAGCGAAGAACCCCAGAAGCATACAGTTACTGAAGTCCATATCCAAGGACTGAAAACTGTGCTCTGTCGACTTGTATTCATCTGGGAACTCCCTGGCAGTGTGTCAAGGGCCGCTCCAACCTGACAAATTACTCCAGACCTTTACGTCAGGTTTAAGAAGTGGCTCACAGCATTTAGCAAGTGAAAATTATTCTCGTAAAACAGTCATTCTTAACCTGTGGCCAGAAAAGCCTATTTAGGGGTCCGCGGGTGTTTTACAAAATTAAATATTAAAATGAATAAATGACATAAAGTATGTACAAATAAAGAACCAAAATTGAAAATGTGAAAACTTTTTGTATATTTATTTGTGAATTAAACAAAATATTTAAATGGTTGAGCATTTGTTTGGTGAATACTTGTTTTTTGTATTTGTGCATATTGTTTTGAGGCACAAATCATAAACATTCCTTAGGAGGTCCCTGTCTTCCAACAATGAGTCTGTGGGGGGTCCCCAGCCTATAGTGATAATTAATTGGGGGGGGGAGGGGGTACACAGAAGTTCAAAGGTTAAGAACCGCTGTCGTAAACAATCCTCAGTAAGGGGATTAAGACAGAGCTCAAGTTTTCCCACGCTAGGCGTGAATATTTCATCCAATCCATTTTTTTTAATCAATGACTTCTAATAACCATTATGGAATTGAAAGGGGGAAACTACAGTTACCAGAATGCACCGGGGTAAAACAAGATAGCTAAATAGAACAGGGTGGGGCTGACGTAACGCCGCGAGAACTGCAAGAAGGGATACTTCCTAGAGGTAACAAAGTTAATGTTCTGCCACAACCCGGCCCACCCAGTTTACAAACTACGTTTAAAAGTCGCGGGTGGGCCAAGATGACAGGATTTCACTTCATGGGTTAATACAACAAGGCGTGTGAGGCTGCACAGGGTCACACAGTTCACAATGCTCTTACCCTCCTCCGTAGCCGTCCCCGCTGGAGTCGTAGCTGAGCTGTTGCTGCTGCAAGTAGTACACCTTCGGCGGCCCCATGTTGGCGCTCATGTTGGCGCCCATGGGGGGCCCCATCATTCGGCCATGGCCGCCCATCTCGTACCTGCTGCTTGTGTTCATCTCGTACCTGGCGCCTCCGTTCAGCTCGTGGCCCGAGTCGGCGTGGGTCAGTCGGCCCAGCGTGTTGAGCCTGGTGGTGGAGCCTCCGTTCACACTCATCTCCCCGGCTCGGAGTGGCGAGCCACCAAGAAAAACAAACACGGAGGGAGGGGAGGCCCGGCGGGGGAATGGAGCCGAAGAATGGGTGAGGGGGAGGGACAGTCACTCTCCGAGCTCAGCTCTGTCCCACCTCCTTCAGGCCACAGGTGGGCAGGAGAGCCGCGGCGCGCGGCGAGGCAGCTGGGATCCGGGGAGAGCACGAACCCGCTCCTGCCCTGGCAAGAGGTGCAGTCCGTGTGGCACCGGGCAGAAAGGTGGCAGGTGCTTGGCACTGAAAGCCACACCTAAGTTTTTTGTGTATGTTTTTTTTCAGTGAGAAACTATTCTGAGCTGCTGAGGCAAGCACATTGTGCGGCTCCTCGCCCTGGGCTGGAGCGCTGTGTTGTCTTTCCAGTTCCTCCTCCTTCTCCAGCGGATTGTTCACTCCCTTGCTCCCCCTGTTTCTTCCTGCTCACCTGCACAGAGCCCTCGCAGGCCAGGCCTCGGGAATGTTTCGTTTTGCAAAGTGTAGGCGGCAGCTAGAAGAACTACAGGGAGCAAATCTCAAAGTCCGTGTGTTCAGAAATCCAAACTTGGTAAACAATAAAGGAGTGAGCTTTGCATGTATCGTCGCCGACAATGCAGGGCACTTGATTTCAACTGCGTTTCTTTAGTTTAGGTTTTTATTTTACTTCTGTGTAATTGTCTTTAAAACGCAAACCTAACTCCTATGTGCTTCAGCGCGCTGCATACCACGTACAAAACACAGAAGTGTACAAATATAAATAGCAACTCTACAAATAAAATGTGAGTGTGATAAATGTCATTCATTCATTGAGTCTTTATTTCGACAATTTCAGTCATAAAAGATTGCAGTAAAAACAGTTGTATAAAACGGAGAATAGATAAAATTATCACTTCATAGAAACAGATTTCATAGGAGAGATTTAGCAGACAGATTAACAATCGCAGTGTAAAATCACCCCTGGGTAGCGCTCTGAGGGAACATCTTTTGGACCACATTGCTAAAAGAAACTTTGAGAGTGCAAAAACTATATGTGGCGATGTATCGGTCTTCAAGACTCTCATTGCAACAGAGCATTTGTCAAATCCCATATTCTTACATAGGGGTACTAGCCAGTACTTTCTAGCTTTTCTGTAAACGGGGCAAAAGAGGAGCATGTGCAATTCATTCTCCATGAGCGCACCACACCCAAGACAGGATTTGCTTATTGAAGTCGGCCACTTGCCTGCGAATGCCCCTAGTGGTAATGTTCCATGCCTCCATTGGATATATAACTTTCTCCTACTGGGTAGATGTCATCCAGAAACTCCTCAAAGGCATAAGTTTGTTTAAATGTTAAAGTTGTTGTCAAGGAGCCAACTGTGGAGTCATGCAACCATATGTTCTGTTTGTGATCCATGAAGGACTTAGCACGCATTTTGCCGGAGACCCCACTGCATGCCTGTTCTGGATCATACCAGAGGTCCAATAGTCCCATTTTCCTTAGCTCGTTTTTTACAAATACAAGCCAGGGGGTTTTTGCTGCACTAGCATGGCTCAGCACATCCTTTAATACAGACCTGTAATTGGACAGTTCTGGGGTTATCCATAGTCTACGCCAAAACCTTAGGGGTTTCAGAGCTAGCTCAGGCTGGATAGAGCTCAGTCCTAGGTCCAGTGTCAAAGGGAGGGGAGGAGTACTTTGAGGGAGTACAGGTAACTGTCTCATTAACTTGTACTCCACATTTGCAATTTCAGGCCGACAGGAGTGTCCCCCCAGAGTTCCCCACCTTAAAGGGCTGTTGCTCTCACCTTAACTTTGTAAATCTCCAGTGCGGGACTCGCTGGTTTAAATGTAGATGAATTTGACATTTTGAGGATGCCACCCACTAGTTGGGAGAGTTTGAGTTGAGATTTGACCTGTTGGGGACCCCAGGAGAGATTTTCGTTAATCGTCACCCCCAGGTATTGAAAAGTCTTTACCCTCTCCAATCTGACCTTACCCAGAAGCGGTGTTGGGCGGGTGTGTGCCGGAGGACTGAAAATCATAAATTTAGTCTTCTCAGCGTTGATTTCCATTCCACGACAGTGGCAAAAATCGATAAAGCCATTGAGCACTCGTTGGATCCCCATAGGGGATTTGGAAAGCAGGAGGGTGTCATCGGCAAACCTTATCGCTGGTACCCTCCTGCCTGCCAATCTGGGTGCGTCGTTATTGGGAACCGCGTCCAAGTGTGATATGACACCATTCACATAGAGGCAGAACAGAGTTGGTGCCAGGACGCAACCCTGCCTGACTCCTCTGGAAACTGGGAACATGGACGACAGCACCCCGTCCCTCCCACATCTAACCTGTGCATAGTTATGTGTATGCAACCTCATCAGGGCCAGCAGTATTGCCTTTGGAATACCCATATCCGAGAGCACCACCCACAATTTGGCCCTGGGTACTAGGTCAAACGCAGACCGGAGGTCCACGAAGACCATGTAGAGGCTGCCACCCTCCAGTATAGTTGTCTTCCAGAATAACATTATGAGACGGAAAATCTGGTCCATGGTTGATGTTTTTCTCCTAAATCCTGCGTGGTAGGGACTGAGGATATCATACTCCTCAATCCACTCTAGTAAAAGGTCCAGAATTAGTCGGGAGAAGATTTTTTGAGGGACGTCTATGAGGCTAATGGGCCGGTAATTGGTTGGGAGCAGAGGAGAACCCTTCTTAAAGATTGGCACAATCTCCGCTCCCAACCAAGCACCCAATATCTCCATACCTCCCAAAATCGCGTTGAAGAGGGCGCAGAGGTAAGGAGTCCAAATCATCGGTTGATCCCTAAATAAATCACCGGGAAGCCTATCTAGGCCTGGGGCCTTACCCGAGGCCAACTTCCCTATAGCAATATGTACTTCTTCAACGGAGAATTGCAGCTCATCATCATCCCCCTGTCTGGGTGTATGTATTAGCAGACTTTCTACACCTACTGGTGCAGCATAAAGGGTCTTAAAATGGAGCTCCCAGACCCCTGCCTCTATATTGGGTTCAATTGCAGATCTAGGCTCACCTGACCCTGTACTGACGATGGCCCAGAATCTACGTGCATCTCTAGAGTCTAATGAGGAGGAGAGATTAGACCATTTGTCCATATCCCACTCCATCCTAGCATGGTTCATTGTTTCTTTATATTGCAATCTTAGGGAGCGAATATTTATTTTATCTCTCCCGTCTTTAATGGCCCGATAAGCTCTGATTTTACCTTCCTACATGAGGCGTTGTACCACGTGGATACGGGCATCCTACGCTTCCTGTTCGGGCCCGGTGGATTAAGGAATTCTCCTAGACAGGCTACCAGATCCTGATGCCATGTAGCAGATTATCATTAAAGTCTGGTACCGCGTGCTGTGTAATTAAAGAGCCCACCTTCTCAAGGATGGGTACAACTGCACTATATAATTTAGGCAGTGCATCCCGTGCTACAACCAGTTTATCCCACTTAACTCTGCGCCTGTTGTTTGTTAGGACCAACCCTTCTGCCACATCCAGGCCACAGTTCTTTCCATTTGTCCTTGGCCATGGGCACTCTATCCTCAGGCTCAGAGCATTGTGATCACTGTCCACCCTAGGCAATACCTCCAAGTCAACGACCTTTGGCCATAGACATACCTCCACCATAATATAGTCCAGTCTGGATTCTTGGCCTCTTTTGTTGAAGGTACACTTGGATGGGGTGTCGGATGGCATGCGACCATTGCAAGCCCTTATAGAATTATTCAGAGTTAGGGTCGTGATCTGGATGGCCAAGGGAGACCAGGACTTTGGATGTGGAGATTGGGGGGATGGAATTTCCCAGTGTTCATCCTCTCCCGTCAGTACTCCCTCATTTAAGCCATGAAGTGGCTCATAATGACAGTTTAAGTCCACGGCAACCAAATAATGTGTGTCCTTACTTAGGGAGCCAAGGAAAGATGACAACTCCTCAATGGTTTTGGACTCGTTTGCCACACTTGTCGGCCGTGAATAAACATTCACAATGGCGAGTTTGTGGGGGTTAGTCCAGGACAGGAGAACACACTGAATGTCATCAGAGTGGGTCGGAATGATCTAGCCCGAACAGCCCAGGTGTAGGCCTACCCAAATTGTAAGGCCTCCCAAGGGCGTCCTTTCCCCCCCCACCGTGCGACAATATTATATGATGCAAAATCCACTCTATGTTGATCCTCCCGGGCCCAGGTTTCTTGAAATAAACATATGTCGCTACCGTCCACAAAGGTGCCCCATTCTGGGCCGGCCAATTTATTAGGTAAGCCTGCCACGTTCCATGATAGAACTGACATACAATTTGTGCTCCCCCTGTTAGGCTGTGTGCGATCAGGCGCACTATTAGCTTTCCCCATTATGTTTTCAGCGCTAGTAGTAGGTAGGGATAATACTGGTAAGTGAGTAACGTCTGCCCTATCCAATACATACGTGTTACCACTCCGAGGACTCCCTATTGGGGGGTTCTGGGCTCTTGGCAGCGCGCAAGCCTAGTCATTCTTCTCCATAATCTGGCCGTCCTCGACAACCACATAGTGGGTCTGAACCTCATCCTGTATATCCTGGTCGACCCTCATCAGTCCGTCGACCTGGTCCAGGCCACTGAACCTGTTATAGCATGGAATCTGGTTCTGGGCAAATGGTTGGTGGCCTGCCCAATTCTTCCCACCCCTCTCGACGGTGGGATACAAGGGACCATCCCTCATCTGGGTTTCTCAGTTGTTTACTGGGATAAAAATAGTAGAGTGATCCAACTTCAATCTTTGTGCCTACGCTAGCTAGATTCCAATTACGTATGTAGTCTGACATGTGTGGATCCCTGAAGTTGACCAGAACACAATCGCCAGTTAGGGTTTTAGCAGTACGCCCTACCCATCCCACCCTTCGAACCATAGATATTTCGGTGCTCATTTAAGGAGGAAGGGGTCTGTGCGCATTGAGCCACTGGATAACTTTATTTTTTAGAGTTGAATAGGATTCAACATTTGGCATACTAATTTCTGGGACCCCTGTTAGAATGATTATATAGTCACTGACATCAGGAGGGAGGTCCACCTGGGGTTCGGTTCGCAATTTCCTCTTTACCCCTAGATCCGAAGTGGCCCGCCCATCATGGGAAGTAGTGTGAATCCGTGCCCCTCCTACACCAGTGGGCGCTGTGTGCTGGTCAACCCCCGGCCTCCCTCCCAGATTATTTAACAATGCATTTGCTCCCCCGCGGGTTCAGTGGGGTTAACAGCAACTTGTTGTGTCACAGAAGTGGCAAGACGTTTGTGCGTTGCAGCCCGTCCCACCTCAGTTATCATGTTCCGGTTGTCTTGAACTGATGCATTTTTATCCAAACTATTTAGGGTAGCCAGTGTTACTTGTTCGAAGTCGAGTAATTGGCTTTCAATACTGGCAAGTCTCTCCTCCAGCGGGCGTAATATAGCACTCAATTGTGCAGTAATTTTCGTGCATAAGCGGACCTCCCATGTCGATAGTTCTTCCCTGGGGAGACCTGTACCTAGCACAGTGTTAGATGGGTCAAGTAAATCAGGTGCAGCATCTGAACTCTGGGTCTCAGCATCCTTTGGGCTTAATGGGATTACGTTATTGCTACAGTTTTTGGCGGATCTAGCTCCGGACTTTTTTTCCGTGGGCTGCTTCTTCTTGGGAATTACACCCTTACGGTTACCATGGAACTGACGGGTAATCGGTCTCTCCGGGGTTTTTTCCATGATGGATATGTCTAGTCGTGGTGATTGATCCTGTTCGATTGTTTGGGTGCAGAGGGGAGTGTGGGCCAGATCATGTCTAGGTGAGTGAATTTGGGCAGTAGTTTGGGCATTGTCCATGAGTGCAGTGACCATATTTGGATCCCTGGGAACCTCTGGTGTTCGAGCATTCGCAAAGTAGCCCATCGAGGATCTTTTGGCCATAGCAAGATCCTGAGACACCCTGCGTTCTAATTGCTTTATATTATACCCTGGTCAATCGCTAAATTAGTTCTAGTTATAAAATCATCCAGTGTACCAGTAAGTTTGTTATGTCCTTTGCTCCTAGACTCCCGTGCAGCCATGCTGCAGTTGTTCACTTTAATTTGAATGGGAGTTCTTTCACACCACAGAGTGTACTTACAGGTAGCTGCTGGAATGGTTCCAGGGAAATGCTAAGAGGGCTGGTCCGGTCCAGGCTCGAATGGGCTACAACGGGCCCGCCTTGGCCAGGGCTTCGCCCGGCGCGAGTCCCGCGGCGCGGAGTGCCGTCCCAGTTTTGTTATGTAGGGGAATGGAGGTGGAGCCGGGAAGAGGACGAAGCGTTGCTGCGCGGGCTGCTGGTCCTCGCATTCCCGCCGGTAGGTAAATGCCCCTCAAACAAAGTCTCTCTCTCCCTGGCCTCCAAGCGGCTGCGGCTTTATCTCCCAGGTGCGGTGGGGGCGGGAAGAGGACAAAGAGTTGCTGCGCGGGCTGCCGGTCCACGCATTCCCGCCGGTAGGTAAATGCCCCTCAAACAAAGTCTCTCTCTCCCTGGCCTCCGAGTGGCAAGTGCCTCCAATCAGAAGAGCCAGGGTGCCTCAAAACCAGCTTTGCCTCTACTTCGATTTAGGAGGTCCAAAGCAGACCCAGGACAATGACATTTCACTCCCCAGTTTGCCTCAAGCAGAACCTGCCTCCCAGTTACCACACAACTCCAGTGCTAAGACAGGAAAACGGAAAGTTTATTTTTCCCACCTGGGGGACTTGCAGCTAGCACACATCGTCTCACAATATCACTCCTTTGACAGGAAAATCACCACCAGACGGTAATTCCTAACACGTGCCGGCTCTGCAGCATTATCTCTCACTCCTCAATCGGTTCAGCATACTCCTGTGCTCCTGTTCCAGCGAACCACCACCCCAGCTGTTCCAACTCAGGTGAGCTCAGCGGGGGATGGAATGGACCTTCACTCGAGGAGAAGAGCTCCGCGTTCTTCTTTGCAGAATGTTTTTCTCCCCTCAAGGGAAGCCCTGCGCCAAGACAGTCCGCGGGGGGGGGGCCCGAATGCTCCAACCGCCTTAACCTTGCGGGAGAGCCACAAAAGGAACCCGGGCGTCCACCGCACACAGAGCGGCTCCCAGCGGCACTCAAACACCGTGGCAGATAAGGGCCGAAGGTGAGGGAGGCAGCTACGTTCGACCACCGCAGCTCGTCCGCAGCTTTCCCAAATTCAGTACTTCAACAATGCAGATTTCTGGCTCAAAGCTCCGCCGGAGGACAATCACAGGTATTTCGGCAGGTAGTTCGGCATCGGG
This sequence comes from Lissotriton vulgaris, assembly GCF_964263255.1. Lineage (NCBI taxonomy): Eukaryota > Metazoa > Chordata > Amphibia > Caudata > Salamandridae > Lissotriton > Lissotriton vulgaris. The sequence goes on from NC_141691.1 coordinate 723,870,925, forward strand.
TAGGGTAGGGACCACTCACACACCACCTCTCACTCGGCCGCTGGTGCAACCGCCATCTTGCCTGAAACAAATATGTAAAAGTTTGTGTAGAAGTAAAAACGTGTAGGTTTGGTAGTCCGTAAAAATATGGAAATATACAAAGTGTGTTTGTGGGGTGGGGGGTTACCCCTTTTTTCTTTTAAATACCAATAAATGCAAATACTGTTTGCAACTTGTAGAAGCAGAAAACTAGAATTATGTGACAATGGAGAACCAAGCTATGTGGCAGGGCTGAATTTATAAAGCAGCAGGAAAAGGCTTATTCTGCCTTTTAGTTTCTGTAATACAATAGTTGACTCATTAGAAAACGAGTTTACATGTGAATGCTTAATGTAATAAAATGTGTGGCTTTTTTTTATTCTGTGTATCTGGTTTATGCTGAAAACATTTTCTTCAGACTATGGTCCGCTCGCTACCCATGAATAAACGGTTGTGCATAATCGATTCTTACAATGCATATGTATAAGAATCTCCATAGGAGGCAATTAGAGATTCAAAATATGAGACCTAAAAAATAAAAGTAAACTTTTTGAAATTGTTCAGCAGTCTTTCATTGCCCTCTTCAAATTATTTCTATACTTAGCGCAGTCTGTGGTGTAGCATTAATTTACCCATAGAATTACGCAGAATATTTCCAAGAGGAACAGTGGTTCATATAAAAAACTGTGGCCCTAATTAACTCATACACTTATCTCATGCTGAGACATGCACTTACCAATCCTTCAGATTGCATGGCTCTAATGGGTAAGGAATTTCAGCTAAACACACCACTGATGTCTTGCAACCAAATATTTATAGAAAATATTAACAGCACTCACATTCACATTTTGAGTAAGACTTGCCAGTTCCAAATGTATTTTCACAGGATTGCCACCGTAAGTGTCTTGAAAGCCACCCAACGTTAGACCGGTATTAGATGTGTATAGAATGTGAGAACAAAAGCAGAATCATTTGCATTTTTCAATAATACATAAGGCTCCATGTTTTCAGTTTTTACTGATTTTTACAGATCAATACAGACAGAAAACATTCATTTTCTTGTTTGTATTTATTTTTAAATGTGGATAAAAACGGAAATGGAGTGGCTATTTGAATAATTCTAAATACTGTCTGCCATGACTGCCAGGCCAATGATGTGTGGATTGATGGATAAGGGGGTTAAAAAAGAAAGGAATTTTAGTAAAGAGGCTTTGACAGCAGTAGATATTCACATGACTGAAATGTACATTTTTTCATATAAGTGCACTGATTTATCTTCTGCGGGTGTTCACAGCACTGAAACCTGGCAGATATTTAACCATGAGTGCATATTTATCGGTTAAATAAATGTGGAAATATCCTAATTTCAGCTTAATTTTTCTCAAAACCAAAATTAATATGGATAAATACAGATAAAATTAGCAAAAAATAAATATGGAAAAATACAGGCGGAAAAGGCAAAACAATAAATACCATAAAACCGTGAGCCCTAATAATAAAGCAAGACCTACAACGTGTTTTCCCCCTAGATTAGCAGCCCCTTCAAGAATTGATTCATTATTAGGGATCATAGCCACTTGGGAATTTTTTTTAGCACTAGACGTATGATGAGAGTTTGTGGGAACCCGCTTTACAGCTAGTATCTTCTTTGACATTCAGTTTTGCCTGTACAATTCCCTCTCGGTATAACCTGGAAGAAATTGCCTTTGAAAATATCCTTAGAGAGATTGAAACTTGTGCATTACCCACAATTTAAAATAAGATGCAAACAGCAGCTGATTTTAAATGTTGTAGCACTTGGATTGAGATGTGTGTTACTCATGGACGTTTTGGAGTAAGTCACACCCAAGTCTGGAGTCAGTAACAACTACTCAAGAAAAAAGCGTTGTGAATGTCATAAAACTCTTAACTTTTTATGTTTTGCTACCAACATTTGCATAGGTTCCACCTCTAAACATTGTATAGAAGGCCCTCTGATGAGAAATTCTGCTTTGTGTGACCTGTCCACTGAAATATGTTCGACATTCTGAGACCGAGAAAATGGATGGTAGTTACCAAGACTAATTTTAAGAAAACAGAAAGCAATCCATCTTCTTTTGATTCCAACGAGCAGTGATTTTGCAGCTGTCCTAAAGCACATCTTGGATGTATGTTAATGGGCATAGCATGTCAGAAGTATGATGTAGTGGCAGAGAGGAAGTTCTTCTTTCTCTCTTCAACCCTGATATTCTGTGCCTGGGAAGAGTTTATGTTTTGTGATGCTGCATTGCCTTTCTATTGTGGGTGCTAAGGCTGGTAGTTTGTCTAATACTATTACCATAACCACTACAGCTGCTTTCCAGTGCCTTGCTACATGAAATGTAGCTTCCTGAACCCTGATGGAGTGAGAGACCAATATGAGTATTATTGCCGCTTCCCCCTCTGTGTCACTCATTGTCATATCATACTCCCTATTTCAGCTAATTCACAATTGCAGCACCCAAGCTGGCTGCTAATTCATCTTGTCGGCGGGCAAACGCCACTTTTTCAGCATAGACAAATCAATGCGAAAACATTCCAAAACTTCATACAGGCCAAATCAACTGCGAGATCGCACTCTGGCATGGTACAAACAATCCATCCACATGCACAACCTTTCAAACAATGGGTTTTGTGTGTGGATAGATTGCTTGCACCACGCCAGAGTACAATCCGGCAATTGGTTTGGCTCTCACAGCATTTTACAGTGTTTTCACATTGATTTGTTAATGCAGCATTTGCATTTAACTATTGATGTGGCATGATCAACGAGTGCCTCAGCACAGTATGGGACTTCTACAGCATGGAGGTGTTGTGGTAGTTGTCATTTGTTGTCCTGAGGAGACCCTCCGGAATCAGGGTGTGTATCTAAATGTCAACACTGTTAAAGGGATTTTCTGTAACAGACTGATTTGTAACACATATTCAATTTGACTGTTAGCAAATTCGAGGATCATAAAGTGTACCGAGATCGGTGTTAATCTCCTAAGGATTTTGGTGCTCCGCTTCTGAGCCAGGTCAACAAATCAATACATTCAATTTTATGTGAAGTACATTAGGCTCCACAAAAAAAAGACTGAGAATATTTTAATATCATACCATTAAGGTTAGTCTTTACAGAAGGCAAACATTCAGGTTGGCACCAATTAATAATGAAAATGTGTATGTTTCAGTTACTATGCAATTAAAATTAAATATAAATCTTATAACCCAGAGGGGGGAGCCAACATGTGCCGTTGCTTCAATGCGATGAACAAAGGAAAGTCTGTTTTCTCTCTCTGAGAGAGAACTCTAATATCTCCTACTACTACTCTCTTCTGAACTGTGGTATGAACTAAAAACAAACAAATACTAGCATTTTACACCTATATGCAGTTCTTACAAGACTGTCCAATCTGGTTAAAGCAAGGTGATACTATCACATACTCATTAGGTTCCTCCTGCGTCCATCAAACGTGCACTTACTGTAACAAGATAAGGGACATCTTTCTATATGAGGCTCTATTAGTAATAGAGCCTCGCCAGAAAGCTTTCAGTGTATCCCATACAATGGAAGCCTTAGTTGAATGTAGATTAATCTCGAGAAAACACTTAGGCTCGATCCGGAGGAAGTTAATTTCCTCATCCTCTAGCAGGATCGTACGATCAAAAGACCAGGTACCATGGGCCAGTTCCTCAGGTGTTCCCGGCAAACAGTATGGTCCGACAGGTTGAAAAATACCTTGGTGGAGTAAAATGTTCTACCCTCTGTTTCTGGATGCTCCTTCCACCGGATATTCTATCGTGCCTTGGTCTGATTTAACATCCACATAAAAATCCCTGAAATTGTTCAGGAAAGATACGCATGGTGGTTAGCGCTTTTCCTAAGAGGGCGAAGGCAAATGAGGACAAAAAAAAAACAAGATAAGAGACATGGACTAGTCTGTACATGGCAGGACAGTTGTCTTCTTGAAGCACTATTTATTAAAACCTTTCCCGATAATCACAAAACATTTCTTCATGTGGAAATGAGGGGAAAAAGAACATCACATTTCGAAATCCAGCTCACCCAGAAATAAAATATTCCCAAAGCAAAGACGGAAAACAATGCTTAACATTTTAAAATTCACGCCTACATTAGTTATAGTCAGTCTAAACGTGAATATGATTTCTCTACATATAGCATTTGCATGTTTATGGGTTAATGTTGTATTAATGCAACAGATTTAATAAAAAACACTTATTCAAATCCTTCTCTCTGGTGATTTTGGGAATCATCACAAATCACATTTTCGCTAATTGAATTCTCCCATTGCACAGAAGGTGTCGATTTTTGCAACTAGCCTCTGGACTCCTCCAACCCCTTGAGCTTACAATACACTTTATCTTGGATGTTGTCCATCTCAAATTCTTCTCTTTTCCTCTTTCTTCCTGTTCGTGGTGCCATCTTCTTTTCTCCCGTCAATTTGACACACACTTTTTCGAAATCATTATGATGAAAATGCATATCGCACATATCAAAATAATTAGTAGGAGGGTAATGCAGTCCTAAGGATTCCTCTGATACTACCAAACAACTTGCAATTTTTTGAAAATCCTTTCTATGTCGCATCCCAGACACCTGTCTCCTTTAAATCCTTCACCTCACAAGAAATGTCTGTCACGTTAGACTTGTTAATAAGGTTTCTTGCATCAGATAAGTAAGTGCAGCACTGCTGAACACAAAGCATGCAGCAGGCTCCACCTTCTTTTCCTAATAAGATGTCTACAGCAAGTCTATTTTGCAATACCAGAGCTCATAGGTCACAAGCTCTTCATTTACTGCAGTCAAAGAGCAGCCAGGTTAGTAGCCAGACAATCTACCAAAGTAGACTCCTTTCTCATCTTCAAATCATTTAAAACTACACTTATAGAAGTACCACGGCTCCAAATATATTTCCTACTACATGAGAAGTACTATTCTTCGCTATCCCAGGAGCCACTATACTCCTATCATCTATATCATCTACGTGAAATACTTTGGGAATTGCTATAAACAATTCTCTACCCAGTTCAGTAGAAGCTGAAAATACGCTTTTTTCCTTCACACATAATAAACACCTCTAGCAAAAGATTCTTACCCTGACAGAACTTTCTTACCCACAACTATGAACTCTTGTACAAAATCACTCCAAACTACTGTCTCTGCCCTTTAAACCTGATCTTGCTCTTTTACCACACATGCTATTCCCTCTTTTGTAAATCTGTGCTAAGTTTCGGATGAATCCTAACTGCTGCTGCTTCTTTTTCCCAACTAATTATTCCTCCTTTCTTTACTCCTTCCTTAACATTCAATTGTGGTAATTCAATTCCTCTATAAAGTCTTTCTAAGCCCTATTTAACTAACATGAAGCCTTAAAATGAGTTAGCTTGTTGCGTTAGTTTGTATGATAGGCCTCCTATAATGTTAACTACGGTCCAAAGACTGACCCTGCTTGTGGATTTAAGGACTTAAACATAGGCACATCATCCGTAGGCATATCAAAATGTACAAATAATACACAAAATGACCTTGACAATAAAATTAATTGATACTTATACTGTAAGAAAGAGAATAAGTGAGAGGCAATGGTGATAAGTGACAGCAGCTGTAGAGGCAGGAAGGTACATGCAAATATAACAGTCTTGGAAACCCATTACTCTGTTACCAATCTAAAATAAACATTGTCAGAAAAGTTACGTCCAGAGCCATCTTTGTGTAATATTTTCATACAAAATGTAAGTTGTTCATCTAAGTAGGGGAGAGACTTTCAGACAACGCCGAAGTAGAGGGATTAAATTGCCTAGCCATCTTGCTTGCGGGGTGATTGCTGCCATCGCTGGGAGTTTCCTGGTGAGAGCTGCATCTGGTTCCCCCCCGCTGCCGCCTACAAACCGCGGCCGCCGAGCGGGGGGACTACAGCCCCCACAATCATTCCAGGCCCCGCCCATTGACACTACCACCCGCGCCCGGAGGCGCACAAAAAGAGCGAAGCTCCGCTAAGGAGCGGAAGAGACATTCAGACAACACCGAAGTAGAGGGATTAAATTGCCTAGCCGTCTTGCTTGCAGGGTGATTGCTGCCATCGCTGGGAGTTCGCTGGGGAGAGCTGCATCTGGTCCCCCCCGCTGCTGCCTACAAACCGCGGCCGCCGAGCGGGGGGACTACAGCCCCCACAATCCCTCCAGGCCCCGCCCATTGATTCTACCACCCGCGCCCGGAGGCGCACAAAAAGAACGAAGTACCTCCCGCGTCGCGGGACGGCGCCGGGCTGAGCCCGGGCCGTCTGTGGCCGTCAGTAGCCGAAGGAGGCCGGGCTGGGCCCACTCCCTAACCTCATGCTCATTTAAAGATCGTTCTGCATGACAGTTTAAAAACTGTGAGTAATCACTCTCGCCATATATAATGCCTTTGAGTCCCATTAAAGGAGTTGTGACCTCGAAAAGAGGAGGGTGTAGGAGAACACTTGATAGCTATTTTTTGAGGGCAGCTAAAGATGTGGATATTGAAAAAGAGTCTATGTTGGCGGAACGTCGGGCAGAGCGGCGACGCTCAGTGGAGTCTATCAAAAATAAACGCTCGTCCCTGGGTCTAGTGCAGTCTGCTAGCTCACTGTCCACAAGCCACCATTCTGACATAGAGGTCTTGGACACTGCATGCAGTGATAGCATCCCACTGCTCTTGAGGGATACTATCGCTTCTTCTCTCCTTGAAGGGTCTAACAAGGAAACGCCTATAATCATTCCTCCCTCTCCTCGTAATGTGAGCATAGTGGCCGAGCTCCTAGTTGATTCACAGGTACCCGTAGTAGAGGTCATACAAAACAAGGTCATAAGCGCTAATCGATCCCGAGCAAAAGGCTCACCGCCTAGAAAAAGGAGAAGGAGGGGGAAAGTCTCATCAAATAAAAAGGTCAGCCATGCTGACTTTGGCAAATCTTCCGATAATACCCTGTCACATTCAGTTATACCTTCTGGTTCGGTTATTTTAGAACAGGGCCCCACATCAGAGATATCTAGCACCGAGATAGTGGAAACCCTTGAACAGCTGCTTAGATCCTTTACACTACCACTGATCGAGAGATTAAAGAGAATTGAAACCTAGTTAGGGATTTTAGAACAGGCAATAGGCAAAAATACAGGGCTAATTGAGAGCATGGCTAAGTCTGCCCAAGCGCCCCCAGTTGCTTTATTAGCTGCAGTACCATCTTCTAAGGGTATAGCCCAAAAAGATATAAAAGATAATAATGTAACTGCAGCCAAACCCCAGAAGCAGCCGCCTTCTAATATTCCACAGCATCCAACTAAAAATAATGTCAGTGAGACGCAGGGGGGGTGGGGGGAGAAACAACCACATTCAGCTAAGGGTCTAACTAAATTGGGGAGTAAAAGTCCAGGTAGGGCAGTAAAACCCATGAGGTGTCCAGATCTACCTCCAGAAGCTGTTCCGTTGGTGGTGGTTTTAAGGGGAGTCCCCACTCTAGAAGAGGGTAAGAGAGAAGGATACTTCCAACTAAAAAACAAAGTCGCATATTGGCTTAACCAAAACCGACCCTTACCCCCTAATATAAATGGCGAAATCCTTCATGTGCGGCGTGCCCCCTGGATGGGTAACCGAAAAAAGGACATTAAGGGGGACATCATTATAATTAACTTTAGTGACCCCAGAACAGTTACACACATCCTAGACTGGCCTCCCGAATATGGCACCATCCCTTTAATAGCCTGTGATTTGACTTACTTTTATCCAAGACCCTCCATGCTTCCTATAGTCAATCCCAGACCCCTAATGGGTAACTGGGACTATCGTCCCGTTTCTCTCAGAAATTGCTACGAGGCCCTTTCAGGCCTGGAGGGTGTGGATTGACTTTACCATAAGGGCACTGATTTGGTCAGAGGCGAGAGTGTGATTGACTCACTCCACTCTAACTCCGAGGAGAATTCTATTTACAATAGTCTGGAGCCCCCTCCCAACAACCCTCTGTCAGAAGTTATAGCTACTGACCAGTTGGAGAATTGCCCCGGGGGTATACAGTAACCTTCTGTTGCTGTTTCTGCCTCTGCACAGAATTAATCCTCTGTGCAGATTACCACAAAGTACATTGGGACCGAGGGTCGTAAGAGTAAGGAACACCATACTGATTATGTAATGGTAGACCGTAAAGGAAAGCAGGATAAGTTACTGGCTTCACTGATTACAAAAGGTAAACAGACAGGGATAGGTTTAAGGGTCTCCTTCTGGAACATAGCTGGTCTCCGTGCAAAGACCAATAATTGCATCTGGGTAGATTTTATCAAAGATATAGACATTTTGTGCCTTCAAGAGACTTGGTCCCTTGAGGAAATCCATCTAGATGGTTTTATAACTTACCATGTGCCTGCAGATCCCTCTACGGGAGGTGTAAGGGGGGGCTTTGTGTATATGTGTCTAATCTTCTTGAGGTAGTAACAATTGGCATGGTGAGATCGTGCAGCCAATACCAAATTGTTGCAATACAAGTCTCCCCTAAGGTGCAGATAACCATTGTTAATATGTATAACAGTTCAGACAAGGGTAAAGTAAATGAAATGGTACACTCCATTAATGTGGCGATCAGGAATATTGCGGCTAAATCAGGGATGGATTCGATACTTATCTGGGGAGGCGACTTCAATCATAATCTTTGCCAACACTTTCAGAGCGGATGTGGTGACTATGCTGAAGACGAAACTGAGTTCCAACCACACTTTGCCCACCATAACGGAGGCGACGCGCTCAATGAGATGATGGCTACCCACAATTTGGGCTTTGCCAACTTGCTTTGTGTACCCCCAGTGGAGTTCAGCCCCACATTTGTGGGAAGAGGTTACAGTATTATGATTGATTTTATAACAATTTCTAATTCCTATGCAACCTGGTTGGCAGACTTTGCAACCAACATTATAGGAATTAGTGACCATCTCCCGCTCAGTTTTAGAATTTTACTTCCTAAGGATAAAGATTGCTCACTGGTGGAAAGGCTGGCTTGGACCACTGGTTGCACATTGGCCAGTCAAAATGGTTACGCCTTGAGATGGGCACAATGCAATCCTGAGGTAATTAACTCAAAAATTATAGAGCAAGCTATAGTACCTATTACTAAATGTTTGCAGGATGAGGTCTCATATCTGGACATATTAGACTCTTTTGCTGACATAACCAGGATAATACAAGCAAATCTTCAGCGACCCATAAGAAAGAAGAAACCTGGCAATACTAGGTGGTTTGACGCGTCCTGCACAAAGACTAATTTACAATTGTTAAAGGCACTGCATAAAACCCCAAGAAATAAGGCAGATATAATAAGGTGCAGGAAGGAGTATAATCTAGCAAGGAAGGCACGTAAACAAAAAATTAAAAATTAGGCTTGGGTGAATTTACACGAAGCCTCACAAAAAAGGGATAGTTGCGTGTTCTGGGCAGCAGTCCGGGCACCGTTCTTTAACCCAGGAGACCTGGCAAAAATTGAGGTGGCAATACCCGAAAAGTCCTGGATTACCTTTTTCTCAGAAGTATACAATCTGAGGGTGGTAAACAATATTGTGGACACCGGGGCATTAATAGGGGGGAATCAGGATAGCTTTGCCCCCATGTCCCCATCTATTACTGCCAAAGAAATCACAGAGGCTATTAATCAAAGTAAGGGAGGTAAAGCCCCGGGGGCGGATGGTATACCCATCGATTTATTTAAATATAAGAATGAGTTATGGTCCCCGCTCCTTACACGTGTGCTTGAGGCCAGTTGCAATCTGGGTTTTATTGACACATGGTCAGACTCAATAATTATCCCTATTTTCAAAAAGGGCGACCGAAACAACCCTTCCTGCTATCGCCCTATATCGCTCCTGGACTCTTTTATGAAAATAACTGGCAGAGTAATTTTGAATCGACTGCGGCAATGGGCAGAAGAAGCAGAAATTCTGTTGCCAGTCCAATATGGTTTTAGGGAAGGTCGGGGCACAGTTGAACAAGTCCTTAATTTCTCATTACTCATAGGAAAATACACTCAGGCAAGGAAGGGGAAAATCTATGCTGAATTTGCAGACCTAAGCGCTGCATTCGACTGTGTTAATCAGTCATTTATGGAAGATCCTTAAGGAGATGAAGGTGGACGAGGTCCTAATTTCCTTCCTTAGGCAGCTTTATGTGGGAGCCAGGGCAAAAGTTAGATTTGGTACTAACGGCGAATGCACTAAGCCGTTCTATGTCCGGCGGGGTGTCAGGCAAGGATGTGTTCTTGCCCCTTTTCTTTTCAATTTATACACCAATAATTTAGAGAAAGAGCTGAAGGCCAAGGTGCGCGATTCCCCCCAGGTCAAACATAATCAAAGTGTTTCACTCCAGTATGCGGATGATGCTGTGGTCATGGCCAGAACTCAAAGAGGGCTACAAATGGCCTTAAATACATATATGAACTTCATGGACATGAGGGGGCTGAAACTTAATGTAAAAAAGACATTTGTAATGACCTGTGGTAAACGTAGGAATGGAGAGTGTCGTCTGTTTGCAGGGAAAGAGAAGATCGCCCCATCCAAAACTTTTTCCTACCTGGGCATTGTATTAGATGATACGGGTAGTTGGGGGGCCTGCAATTAGATCCAGGTCTTTGATGTTTAAACGATCAACATCTGCCTTGATGATATTCTCCAAAAAAATGGGGAAAAGACCGGCAGACATATTGCTGAAAATTTATCAAGCTAAGTGTATTAGCACAGCTACTTATGGGGCGGGAGTCTGGGGAATATCCGACTTAACACTCATGCAGAAGATAGAAAATGCATTTTTTAAATTTATTCTGGCTGTTCCCCAAAGTACACCTAATTTTAACTGTCATGCATAGTTGGGCATTCGGTATATAAGTGACCTTATTAGCATGCAACCGCTATTGCTGTGGCACCGAGTATGGACCTCACCCGATCTCAGCCTGAACAGAGACATTGTCACTGACTGTATGAGCCTAGATTGGGCCACTAGAATCCCCTGGTTGACCCATATACGTAAGTTCGCTATTGATCTAGGGAGACCTGAGTTTTATCATACACCTGAATCACAGTGTAATATTACCAGGAAGGACTTGAAGCTGCTTTGCTGGAACCATTTGGAAACCCTAAGGGCAGGAGTAGTACTGGTTAAGAAATCTGTGACTCATCATCAAGTCACGCTAGTGACATACTCTATTCAACCTTATTTAAACTGGTGCTTAAATGGTTTTGATTTATATTTATTGACCAGATTTAGGTTTAACATCTTTTTTCGTTTAATAACTTTCCCAAATATGAATAACCGGGACAGGAAGTTATGCAGTTGTCCGTGTGACAATATGTCAGTTCAATCAACATTGCACTATCTTCTTCTGTAAATTTTACGTTGAAGAAAGGTCGAGGTGGATTAAACCACTTTTTAAAAAGTATGGAACATGGAGACAATGCAGGCCGGCCCTACTGTTTCTTTTATCTCTCAATGATGTATACACTGTGGCCGTAATGACAGGTTTTTAAAAAAAGTGTACTTAAAAAAAGGAAAAGCTTAAATATTTTCTAAATTTAATTGTTCCTTTTAATCATTCTTAATGTATTTACATGAACTATTGTATGTGCTAAATTGAATCTGTTGCTTTTATGATTTTATGTATTTTAAAATCGAATAAAGCTTTTTCATTCATTCAAGTAGGTCTGACTAGCATTCTCATTAGCAGAGTTTAGAACCACTCATAAGCCTACTATTAACATAACTATGGCTAATGCCAGAACTACTAATATAATTTTGTAATCTTTCTTTGGGTCAATGTGATGATTTCTCTCAAGTCAGATCAAGAAAGAAAAGATCTGCTTACTGGCACTATTTTCCACATCAGCAAAATTCTAAGTTCTTTTCACTGTTAAGCAGTTAGTTCATTTTAGACTTTAGGATTAAGGGACATAAACTTCGACCAAGTACCTAAAAGGAAATTCTACTCTGCAGTTGAATATCTATGGGAACCTAATATCTTTGTCTATATACCTACGGTGCTAAACATGAATTTTCAAATGTAAGGACGTATGACACTTTTGTTCATTAATCAAACTACTTCATTCAATCTTTAGGTGTGATAACATGGTTGACAGGAGTTTCAAAAACACTTTGATAATTTTCAGCTTCATAAGCTCTCAGATCACAATTGGTCAACTCAGAGCTGAGTATCTGTGATTTGGCACTCTTTGTGTCTTAGTATTAGTAGTAGCAAAATAAAAGTTTATTAGGCCCTTAGTCTGTTTGAGAAGCTGGCCTGGTATATGATGTCCACAAATGTAAGTGAGCACCCTGCACCAGTCCAGACAGCCTGTATGGTGATTTAAGAGGTCTTAGAGAACTTTAAAAAGATCTCCAAGTGGCAGGTGTGGCGAGCAGCGTTTAGGCTTAGTCTAGAAGGAGTGCAAAGCAGCTTGTTTTAAGATAATGCAATCTTATAGTATAGATTAAGTGAAAAAGAACTACCCATGGTATTTATAAAAGCATGTATTTACTATATAATACTCTCGACATGTTTAGATACATATCTCCTACCTGGAGATAAACACAATACTTTGCATAGAATTATAGTTAATAGCACAGTGGGCCCCGGGGGGGAGAACGAACCATATACTAAGAAATTGGTATGAGTACCATGACTCGGGTCAAGACAAGTTCGAGAGAATGTAGAAGTGCTGGGGACCCAAGGAACCACACAAGGTGAGTGACTAGGAATCGGATAAAGAGTGTGTGCAGTGTGGGAACACAACCGCGTGCTCTGTATAAATCAAGGTGTAAGTCGCGGTTGGAGTTTTAAAGATTAAGGTCCCTTCCTAGTGGACCCTGAAGAAACCCTGTGGAAGACAGAAGGGTGGAGAGCCACCCCACCTGTGGATACCCTAGTCCCCACGTTACTTACACCAGGGAATCCGGGTGCTTAGGGGTGAAGTGGTTTCGGAAACCGCTGTTGAAACCAAAGGCGGACTTCAGGAAAGTGCTGCTGCTGACGAAGGTGAAAGTGTACAATGGAATCTGAAGGTGGAGTCTAGTTAAGATGTACCTGCAAACAGAGGGGACAGAGTCTATGTCACTCAGGGGTGACCTGGAGACCTGGAAGACGAATGCCCACCAATGTTGGGAGTTGCTGGAGAGTTGACTAGGACCTTAACTATTAAGCTGTGAGGACCAGACGATGCTGAGGAAGACCAGGAGCTGTGCACGAGCTGTCCCATGTCGGATGTCGAGTGCTGATGGGTCGGTGTCCAGCGGGAGCATCAACAAGCATTGGCAAATGCAACCCACACAAGTCAAAGAAGGTGCAATGTCGGAACCAACAAGGTCCGCTGGAACTACCACAAGCAGGGGAGTCAGGGCAGGCCAGAGCAATCAGGGGAGCCACCCCAAAAAAGGTGACCCTCAAGTGGACCCACACGCCGGAGTCACTGGACTCAATTCATCATGATTATCTGCAGTGTCCATCAGTATGTTTAAAACAGGGTCATTGTCAAATTCCCATTTTTCATCTTCGTGACGTGTACAGGACTCAACAGTGAAATGCCTGGCCATTTCATATGCATAGTGGTACCTGTGATCACAAAATAACATCCCTTTTTCTTTGCTGCATATTTCACAACCTGATATCTCTCTAGGCAACTGCAATACTTTAAGACATAATAATAATATTAGGCATTTGTAAAGCATGCAGCTACCCCAAACGGGGTGTCCCGGCGCTAGTGCAGACAGAGGGCAGGGAGAGGTGCAGCGCAGAACTAGTCATTCCGACTAAATAGCCAGATTTTCAGGGACTTGTGGAATTCGTGTTCAGACTGTATCATGCGCAAATAGGGAGGTAGGTTGTTCCAACATTTGGTGGTACCCACCTCGAATGTTCTACCGCCCATTATAGCTTTTTCAAACTGGGGAGTGGAGAGAAAGCGTTTGTTGTTAGACCTTAAAGATCTGGTTTGTTGATAGGGTCGGAGTCTCCTCTTCAAATTGATTGGCCCTCTTCCTTTGTCTGCCCGATATGCGAATGCCAGGGCCTTGAATTCAATCCGTTTGGCTATTGGCAGCCAGTGAAGTTGCCGAAGGTACAGGAAGATGTGGTGACGAAGCGGGACACCACAGACCAAACGGACTGTGGCGTTTTGAATGATCTGGCGTCTATGGATCAGGCCAAGCGGAAGGCCCATGTTTAGGCCATTCGCATAATCAAGGTCAGGGGTGATCAAAGCATAGACCCCGGTTTTTTGGGTAGTAGTAGGCAGAAAGTTGATACATTTCCTAATAGTTTTAAATTTGACAAAGCAGGCTGCCAAGACCGCTTGAACATGTGTCGAGAAGGACAGATCTTTGTCCTATCTCACACCTACATTTTTGACCGAGTCCTTAGGAGTGGGAGCGTTACCCAGTTCAAAAGGCTACCAAGCAGAAAGGCGGGGGGAGAGGAGGGTTGATTAAAGAACAGGACCTCGGTCGTATACTCATTGAGTTTTAAAAAATTGTGGTTCATCCAGATGGTGATGTTCTAGAGGAATTCTTTTAGCAGGTCAAAGGTAAAGGCTGACACACCACTAAAGGTAAACAATAACTGAGTATAATCCGCATATGATGTTACTTTAATCCCAGTTGAAGAGGAGCGGGCTCAGGTCTGAGCCCTGGGGAACTCCCCGTTTTAGAGGTTTGGCGAGTGGTGGTTATGTAGAAAGGATGATAGCCAATTCACCACAGTTCCCTGGATGCCTATGTCCTTTACACGATCTAACAGGATGGGGTGAGAGACTGTGTTGAATGCTGCAGATAAATATAACGGTACAAAAGGGGGTGGTGATGGACGGAGCATCTGAATCAATCAAACACTCACACCCAGTCAAAAGATCTGGGTTTAATCCATCACCGTTCTTTAGCCCACTCTGCCACCCCAGTTCAGACATGGCTATATGCAAATCAGTCTGACCCTGTGCCTCATGGGAACAGTCCAGCCCGAACTGCCAAGCCATGTCTTCCTTGGACCGGAAACAAGCTTCCGAGGACCGGTTTCCGGCATTCCAGCCGTCTTCAGCCCGGCTTGCTTGAATCCAGTGGCAAAGTGAGCAAGGGACTCACGTCTGAGCATACCCTGCCACACTTATGGCGGCCAAAAGCGGTACAAAAGGAGGTGGTGATGGACGGAGCATCTGAATCAATCAAACACTCACACCCAGTCATAAGATCTGGGTTTAATCCATCATCGTTCTTTAGCCCACTCTGCACCCCAGTTCAGACATGGCTATATGCAAATCAGTCTGACCCTGTGCCTCATGGGAACAGTCCAGCCCGAACTGCCAAGCCATGTCTTCCTTGGACCGGAAACAAGCTTCCGAGGACCGGTTTCCGGCATTCCAGCTGTCTTCAGCCCGGCTTGCTTGAATCCAGTGGCAAAGTGAGGAAGGGACACACGTCTGAGCATACCCTGCCAACTTATGGTGGCCAAAAGCGGTACAAAAGGGGGTGGTGATGGACGGAGCATCTGAATCAATCAAACACTCACACCCAGTCAAAAGATCTGGGTTTAATCCATCCCCGTTCTTTTGCCCACTCTGCCACCCCAGTTCAGACATGGCTATATGCAAATCAGTCTGACCCTGTGCCTCATGGGAACAGTCCAGCCCGAACTGCCAAGCCATTTCTTCCTTGGACAGGGTCAGACTGATTTGCATATAGCCATGTCTGAACTGGGGTGGCAGAGTGGGCTAAAGAACGGTGATGGATTAAACCCAGATCTTTTGTCTGGGTGTGAGTGTTTGATTGATTCAGATGCTCCGTCCATCACCACCCCCTTTTGTACGGCTTTTGGCCGCCATAAGTGTGGCAGGGTATGCTCAGACGTGAGTCCCTTGCTCACTTTGCCACTGGATTCAAGCAAGCCGGGCTGAAGACGGCTGGAATGCCAGAAACCGGTCTTCGGAAGCTTGTTTCCGGTCCAGGGAAGACATGGCTTGGCAGTTCGGGCTGGACTGTTCCCATGAGGCACAGGGTCAGACTGATTTGAATATAGCCATGTCTGAACTGGGGTCGCAGAGTGGGCTAAAGAACGGTGATGGATTAAACCCAGATCTTTTGACTGGGTGTGAGTGTTTGATTCAGATGCTCCGTCCATCACCACCCCTTTTTGTACCGCAGATAAATCTAACAGCACCAACATAGCCTTAGACCCTTCATCCACAGCCCACCGTATGGAGTCCGCCATTTCAATCAAAGCAGATTCCGTGCTGAATTCTGGGTGGAAACCACTCTGGGAGTTAATGAAGGAGGCTATTAGACTCAATAAACCCAGCCAGTTGCTGGTGCACTATTTTCTCTAAAACCTTTGCTGGGGCTGGGAGCAGAGAGATATGTCTGTAGTTGCTAGTGATTTCAGGGTCAGCGTTGGCTTTTTTTAGGATGGGTAAAAGAAAGGCATGTTTCTAGGCTGCAGGGTAAATACCCTGTCTGAGTGAAGAATTCCAGATGGCATTTAGATGGGGGTTCAGACACTCCACTAGGGCACTATATTGTTTAGCTGGCCAGGGGTCACCAGGGGACCCTGATTTGCACTTCTGCAGTTCAGTCAGCGAGGCGTCAGAGATCTCAACAAGTTCTGAGAAGACTGGCTTCAGAGTCTGCTCCAGATTGTAATCACTAGTCGTCTGAGAGACGTAGGGTGAGCCATGGAAGGATGCATAAATCAGAGCGATTTTCTCCTAGAAGAAATCGGAGATTTTGTTGCATAGTGTCTGTGCAGGAGGATGAGTGTGGTTAAGCACAAGTGGGTTGGTAAAAGACTTCACAATTAAAAAAAATTCTCTAGAAGAGTTCTTTGCATTAGTAATCCATTCAGCAAGAAAGTCTCTTTTTTTTTTCAATGAGGAGCTTACTCTTTAAGCGCTGCCCAATAGCGAGTTTTACTTTCAATGGAATAGGTTAGTCTCCAGCTACGTTCTAATTTTTTACATTCAGATCTTTTTTTGCTCTGATCTCATCCAAGTACCGCGGTGCAGAGGGGGACGTTTACAGGTTTCAGGGGGACCAGGGAATCAAGCGCTTCGCTAACCCGTTTATATAAGTTTGAGATGCTATCCTCAAGATCGTTTGAGAGAGAAGGCTTGGAGTCCTTAAAATGTTGAGAAAGCGACTCAGAGGTAACCCTCCACCAATTACTTCTAAGATCGTTGGGGATGGAGGTGGCTCTCCCACCGTTTGTCATGTGTAATTGGAAAGGGATCAAGAAGTGATCTGACCAGATCACTGGAACAGGTGGATGGACTACGATGTCGGGCAGGTTAGAGCAAATCAGGTCCAGTGTACGGCCTGCCTTGTGCATTGGAAATAGTATGTGTTGAATTAAATTGCAGCCGGCTAGTGTGGAAATGAAGTTGGTACTACGCGGGCTGGTAGGATCGTCCACATGTAAGTTCAAGTCGCCTAACCTCGTAAAGTTGTAATACCGTGTACTGGCCTGGGCAATGTAATCCACGACGTTGGGGACAACTTTAAGGCTGGAGTCAGGTGGTCTGTAGAGCAGGAGCCCTGAGCAGGAGGTGGACGCCAAGAGTTTGATACAGAAGGGCAATCCTTCGATGGAATCAATCTGCTCAAAGTTGGATGATACGATCTCCCGTCTAGTTTTGTGGATGATTGCTAACCCAACCCCAAGTCTCCCACTTTGCCTATTAGCACAGACAATGCCATAGTCCTCCAGGATGGCCAGAGTCAGCGCAGGATTAGAATCATCACAAAGCCACGTCTCAGTCAAGAACAAGAGGTCCCAGTTGTTATCTACAAGGGACTGATGTATGTTCAAGGCATGTTTGGGCAGGGATCTGCAGTTGATCAGGCAAGCCTTTAGCTCCACTTCCGCGGGTAGTGTAGCCGGGTTAAGGCTAAGGGTCTTACTTCGCTTTGTGAGGCAGCTGATATTAGGGACATACCCAAAGCATGGGCATATGTAGGTTCCTTTTGGACCTCCAGGGATCAAAAGAGGCGGGTTGGTGCAAGTTGGGGGCCTGAGGGAAAGTAACTCAGTCCGACTAAACATAAGACGGTGGATGCTGGGGATTAGGGCAGCATCACTGACCCTGGCCGCCGTCCGGCCACGGACGGGTGCAGACAGGCTTGCCTGTGGGGTGCCTTCGGCACGCCGGCTGCACATTGGTGCCATAATCTCTAAAAATAGCCTGGAATGCTAGAGTGTTTTCCTGCCAAGATGGCTGCTCGTAGATGTCCCTACCAGGAAGAACTGAGGGACACCCTTTTGCCTAGGGCTCAGTATTCTCCCCCCCACTCAAACAGCATGGGGTTGCTGCGGCGGACCGGGAAGTCGGCGAGCACGGAGGTGACGAATAGCAAAAAGTGCAGCACAATGTACAAAGCACAGGTGAGGGTTAAAAGCAGTTTTTTAATTTCCCAGTTTTCAGTTTTTAAAAACCACACACAAGTGAGTCTCCGCGCTAGCATAGCATTACAAGCCAAGCGAGACCTCAGCCTATCTCTCCGCTGCGCGTCGGCACCATAATGTCTAAAAATAGCCCGGCCGAGTTGGAATGCTAGAGCGTCACCCTGCCAAGATGGCCGGTCGTAGATGTCCCTACCAGGAAGAACTGAGGAACACCCTTTTGCCTAGGGCTCGGTATTCTCCCTCGACTCAAACAGAATGGGGTTGCTGTGGTAGCCGGGGAGTCGGCGAGGAAGAGGATGACGAATTTCCCAGTTTTCAGTTTTTAAAAAACACACACAAGTGACTCTATGCACTAGCACAGCATTACAAGCCAAGCTAGACCTCAGCTTATCTGTCCGCATGACATATTCTCCTTTTGGGATTGGGAATCTAGAGGAAGTTAGGAAACCTCTCTTGGCCACAACAGTCCATAGTCATGGACCTCACCAAAACTATATTAACTATTGGTGTAAAGGGTGGCACTGCATCTATTGGAGACACTGCATGCTCTAGTATGAGCAATCAGTTCAGACACTGTTCTCAGAATTACTTGTCTGTCTCTTAACCAAGAGCTATTCAAAATCAAAAGCAAGTTAAGATCAGTCTCTAACAGGTGGGCATCTCCAATGTAAGGTCTTGGCTTGGTGCAAAACCCAATAACAACTAGACAATTATGGACCGTTTCTTCAGTGTGTGGGTCACTTTCTTGGATGGGCAAAAAAGTACCAGGGTTTAAAACATTGGACCGCCTGAGAGAAACATTTTCTGCTGTTAAAGTCACCAGTTCATATTTAATCAGCCTGCTATTTATCATGTGGCTCAGTAAGATCTTGACTGAATGTGGGACTATCACAGAATGTTAGTAGTGCATAACTATGCTTTTGCTCTGTTGGATGATAACACACAGCTTTGAGGCAGCCAGGAACAGCTGCACCCTCTGGATCGAATGTGGCAGGGAAATAAGCCACTGCCTGTTTTACTTCCATATGGACTTGTGTCAATTCACATAGTGCACAGCCATCTCTCTCATGACAATAAAGGACAAAGTTTCTGTTGAAATCAGCCATTCCAAGTGCTGGTGTATTGCAGAGTTTCTCTCTGAGGGCTAGGAAGACACTCATGCATATGTTGTCCCAGGTTAGCGGAGCAGTCACATCATTGTGGGTAATTCTTTGTAGAAGCTTAACCACTAAGGAAAAGTTGTGACTCCACTGATGACAATAGCCCACCACTCTCTAGAACATGCTGACTTCTTTCTGTGTTGTTGGAGGGTTCATTCTCTAGATTGTGGAGCGTAATTCTTTGGACACTATTAGCTCCTTTCTCAGTGTGGTGTTCCAAGTAAGGAACTTCCCTCTGGTAGTATTGTAGTTTTTGTAGGGGGCACCTTGTGTCTGATTTAACACACCAATTGTGTCTTGTTTACAGGCCTCTGTTATTGATGCCACCAATAGGTCATCAAAGTTTAGCCCTGTAACCGAGCTGCAAGCCTGCTGTAGTGCCTCCAGATTTTTCTTCAATGTCTGATAAAAAAAAGTGAGCGTCTCTCTGTCTTGTCTTGTGGGACTTGACACCACATAAGGAATTTTCCTCAGAAAGCAAAAGGAAAATGGGACATCACATGGAATCCACAACAGGATTTAGTAACATGGGACTACACATTGAGCGATTCACCTCTCTGAGATCCTGACTATCCTCTATTTTTTGTTCAGGCTTTGCAAACCCATTACTAGTAAGCTGCAGGGACTTCCTAGCACATACTTCATGATGCCCTGTACTAACATGGCTTCAGTGACAGGCGTAATTACTGGCATCACCTCAGGCGTGATGTTATTTTGGGGTGTTCAGGGAATATTCTGCTTTAGGTTTCACTATGGCTCGGCATTCTTAATCAATCCAATGTCACGAGGTAAGTCTTCCTTGGTTAGGAATGGGAACCACTCCACTGTTGATTCTTATGAGTTTAACATAAATGGTTGGCTTAGCTGTATGGCCGAGTAGACGTTCTTTGCCTCAGATCCTCGCAGCGGCCCTTATTCTGTTTGAATCCTTCAGAATCCTGCTCTTACGAACAAGGAATTATCAATCGGAACCAGCACTGATGCTAACTTGAGTTATCCTGTGCTACCTGGTGTGTAGCAACCAGTGGAAATCGCAAAGTTGACAAGGCCTCCGTTGGGAACGTGCGCTATCTTGGTTCACGGAGCCGAAGCGCAGTGGAGTTCTGGACGGCCCGAGCCTCGATCGGATGTCTGGGGCATGGGTCTGGCCTGTCCAGAACTAGGCCCAGTGGACCTGAGAGTGTCCCCGAAGCAGCTGAGGAGCCTGTGAGCAGTGGCTCCGTTGCATTGCAGGAAAACGGAAGGGGACGTGGCTCGACGGGTGCGGTGGCCGGATCCTACGGCGCAGTGTTGGAGGCACGCAACGAGGTGCACGGAGTAAGTGCGGAAGTGCTATCGGCCTGACAATATTCGGAGGAGCGGCTCGGGGACTCTCGAGGGGCTGAATTTCCTGGCACATGAGCCGCTGTTACCATGGAACTTGGGGTGAGTGCTGCTGGGAGGTTGCAGGGGGGTCCTACATGATCGTGGCTGGATCGCATCCACAATAGAGCGAGCCATCCATTCTGCGCTTTATGACCGAGGGATCTCTATGAGTGGCCCTACAGCTAAAGCAGGAACATATTGCCCCCGAGAGGGAGCAAGGCGCATTTAAAGAACCAGCCCAACATTGGAAGTGAACTGGCTGGGAGCATAATTGGGACATGTAGGCACAGAGAGTTGCTCTGCCTACTTCCTCGCCCCCTCTTGGACTCCTAAAGACCGTCTCCCCTGACAGTTGTGAAGTGTGTTGCTGGTCTGCGGGGAATCGTGAGGGGCCCTCAGTTGGTAAAGGGGGCCTCCTGGAGAGATGCAGCACATGCTAAGACCTCAGCCTCTGTAGCCTGCCCGAGATGCAGCACGGGGAACTAATGAGCCTGCAAAATATACCAGGGAATAGGACTTATGGGCATGGTGACCTAGATCCTTTCATGACCGAGGAAAATTCACTTGCAGCTGAACTATTGAGAGGTGGACAGTGCACGGGGTTCAAGATCCGACTGGTGGTTACTTCTGGATGCACCACGAGGCAGTTTATGACCCCAACATTCCCAATGAAGGGCTGTGGTAGGAACCGTTAACTAATAAGCGGAAAGCAGCTGATCGGCGATCGTTATGGGGAAGGATAAACCCCCCAAGTCTCAGACAAACAAAATCTCTAATTATGCGCAGCCACTGGTGCATGGATTGGAGCAGCGGGATGGTAATGTCCACGGGGATCAAACACCCCCGGAGAAGGCTGATGAGGGTACACATACATTGATGGATGTGATTCAGGCTATTCAAACGACATGGGACGAAATGGTCAAAAGAATTGATTCTGTGGCCATTGGTGTGAAACTGCTGTGGTCTGATAGAGTGACCACCACCGAAACAGATGTAGCTGCATTGCAGTCTGATGTCAAGTCCCTTAGTGCCACTGTTGTTGAATTAAAAAGGCAAGTAATAAAGCTCGATGAGACGGCGAAAGATTCGGAAGGGAGATCACGGAGAAGTAATTTGCATTTTGTTGGATTTCCTGAAAAGGCAGATGGCCCCTCCACTGAGTTCTTCCTGGAGGAGTGGCTCACCAGAGTGATTACTCCAAAGAAACTCTCAAAGTTTTTTAACATTGAGCACACACACAGGGCACTGGTCCCGCACCCAGACTGGGAGCACCGCCAAGGGCCATTATTGCCAAACTGTTCAACTATAAGTACAGAGACTTCCTGATCCAGCTTTCCTGCAATCGTGGTCAATTTCTTTTCGAGGGACACCATCTCAATATGCCTGGACTATACCCAACGTGTGCTAGATCAAAGGACATCCTAAATTGCGGTTAAAAGAAGGATGCGCGAGTTGAACTTGAAATACAGCCTTCTTTTTCCCGCAAAACTAAGGGTTGAATATGGAGGACGCACGCTCTTCTATTATTCGGCAGGGGACGCCACAGATTGGCTGGACACTAAGGGACCAGGGGGACGAAACCTGGTTTCATCCACGGAGTCTTCTGGGAGTTATACAGGGTCAGGAATACTGCAGGATCATCAATAATCTCAAAGACAGCATCAGGCGGAGGCACGAAGGGACCCCAGTCAGGTTAAAGTGCTACAGGATGGCACATTACATGAGTCCGACACAGAGACGGTCCTAGAATCTATTGTAATGACACAAGTCCCAGAAACAGACATTGATGATCAAGGGAGTGAGCAGGAATGATGGCGCCTTGAATTGGAGAGGTCGAGAGAGCACATAAGTGTTAACATTGGTGGACACACATACATTAAGCATGGAACAAATGGTTCATAAGGGCTAGATGAGACGTACTGATAATAACTTTTAATAATAATGTATTTTGAATACAGGGGCAGCCGCGGTGCTGTGACGCCCCGTCAGAGTTAGGCCCGGTGAGAGACGCTTGAGACCAATCTCGCTCCTTATCGGATCGGTTCTCTAGGGCAGCACTTAGAGTTTCAGAGCCGTGGCTCTACATTATATGGACTAACAGACATTTTGTGGGTAGGAGGGAGGGTGAATTGGGATGGTACATGTCGAATTTTGCACCAGTTTTACTGCTATTGGCCGAACTCACGCAACTGTCCCGTGGGAGGTAAGGGGAAGGCGATTGTTCTGTTTCTACTGTTTTCATATTTCGGGGGTGTTAATATGGTCATGGGACAGATTCGTTGTTGGACATAGTACTGGGGCGCGAGTAAAGAGTTAAAGTGGGAAGATGCAGAATGCGATAGTTGGGCATAAGATCTTATGATCCTAACAGCACAAATACTGAAACTCCTTAGCTGGAATATAAGGGGTATGGTGGGGCTGGTGAAAAGATGCAGAGTTTACACCTTTCTGAAACGGTATAGAGTGGGGATTGCTGGTTTGCAGGAAATGCATGTATGGGGAGGCACTATTGCAAGTATCCATAAAAATTGGAGAGGGAAGTTAAATGCTACCTATTATTCTGGATATGCACGTGGAGTGATGATGTAGATTGCCCTGACTTTTTCCCTGCCATTGTCAAAGCAGCAACTGCATATTTGGGTGTCGAGATTGTCCTTCTTGGGGATTTTTATTGCGTCTTCAATGCACAGTTAGACAAAGAACCCCCAAGGGTCTACACTAAACCATGCATTTTATGGTCTCTGGAGTTACTGCTACAGGGTATGCCGCTCATAGATGAGTGGAATGCTAGGAACCCAACGTCAAAAGCGTTTTCATGGTACACCCCAGCGGCAAATGCACTTAGCCGCATCGACCACTGTTGTCTTACGCCTGGGTTGTCAGCAGACACGGAGGGTATCTCATACCTCCCCCGGTATATTTCAGATCATGCTCCGCTGTTGCTCACTTTGAAAAATGGCCTGGGCCGTCCTGCTATTCTGCTCTGCAGGCTCAGGGTGGAGGCAATATCAGATCCACCTTACGCTGCTGTGGTCTCAGAGACTCTACAAAACTACTTCCGGGAAAACTGGGGGTCTGCTTCTCACAGAGCTACTGAGTGGGAGGCCATGAAGGCAGTTATAAGAGAAGTGTGTATGAAGACCACGTATGGTGTGAAGCAACGGCTTGAAAGGGACATTGCGAAGCTGGAGCGCAAACCACACAATCTAGAGGGCACTATACGAGAGACACAGGAACATTTAGCCGAGTGGACCAGGATCCATGGAGAGAACTGGATGCTTGGGCCAGGTTGGATACATCCACATATACTTCATATAGATAGTGGCTAAATATGCAGGAGGATAGATCAGGGGCGTTGCTCGCGAGATTAATTAAAACGGAAAAGGAACAAATGCCCATACTGCAATTACAAACCAGTTAGGGGACACAAGGGGAGACTTTGAAGGAATTACATCTTACCTGGAATCAACGTGTAAAGGGGCCCAGAGGACTGATTTGGGGGCATTGTGGGAGTTTTTGGAGGGCGTGCCTCTCCCTAAATTAGATGAAAGAGACGAGGAGGCCCTTGGGGCACCAATCTCACGGCAGGAAATACTAGCATCTCTACGGCATCTGAAGCCTGAGAAATGCCCGGGTGGAGATGGGATCCTGGTGGAGTTTTACCATAGGTATGCTCTCCTATTGGTAGATCACCTCATAGAGGTATTTAAAGAAGCCATGGATGGATAGGAAAAATCTGCCAAATATAATGTCAGAGGCAGTTGTATCCATGATCCTTAAGCCAGACAGGGACCTCCTGCTCACGAGTCCTTATAGACCAATATCACTCCTCAATGTAGATGCCAAAATATTGAGTGGGATACTGGCGTCCCGGTTACTGCCTTATTTGTCTGAAGTGATTAAACCGGATCAAGCCGGGTTTATCCCTAACCGTAATACCACACACAATTTGCAGCATCTGGCACACTTCTGGCATGCCTGAGTCTAGAGTCAGAGGAATGGGCGCTGTGCCTCCTGGATAATCCACAGGTGTTTGACTCGATGGCGTGGGATTATATGGCCGCACAATTACAACTTGTGGTGCACTGGTTTGAGGAGCAAGACAACTGGGAGAAGCGATTACTGGCAGGCACACACTGTGGTGTATCCCTCCCGGAACTGTTTATAATGGGTTCGGGGGTCCCGGGATCTTTTCCCTATGTCATACGTCAAGTCACGTTGGGTCGTTATGGGAAACCGCGGTACAGAAATAAGTCTGAAAGGCGCCATATGCCCCTGAGACTCCACTATGGGTGGTTGCTCCCTTCAAACAGATAGAACAAGTAATGAATGTTGTTAAATGGAAGGAGGGTGGCTGCCTTTTGATGGGGGACTTGTACACTGCAGAGCGGTTCATAACCAGAGAGGAAGCATTTTTCGGTTGAGTAGAGGGCAGTATTTACAGTATGCTACGGTCTCAGCGGGGGCTAGAGAGTTGTGGCCATCGTTCCCACAAGAGCCACAGGTCACATCAGTGCTCCAGACAATAACAACCTTAACAGGGGGGCAAAGACTGATCTCACACATATATAGAGCATTGCAGGAGGATGTCCCCTCTGCTCCTCTACCGGTGCAGATTAAAAGGGATGAGGTAGTGGGCGAGCCCCTTACGGAGACACAGTGGCGTAGAGTGTATGATGTGGGTCAAACGAATAATCTCTAATGCCCGTTTCAAATTAATCCAATATAATGTGGTGCACCAGACATATGTTATTCCTCGAATACTGCATAAAATATACCCGGAACGAGCAGATACATGTCCTAGATGTCAGAGCTCGGACACACATTTTATTCTCTTATTATGCGACTGCCCCGAGCTGGCACCTTACTGGAGTGAGATCATAGAGATTTTGTAGACTGTTACAGAATGGACTATACCAGCCACTATTAAGGGGGTGGTGTTGGGACTACTACCCACGCCTAAAACTAGGAAACTCACTAGAAGATTTAACAATTGGGATTCGTCCTAGCACAAAGGCGAATCGCAATCCATTTGCTAAGTCCAGATCAACCTAAGTACAGAGAATGGATTAAGGATATGTTGGAATGGGCCACTGCAGAGTCAGGTAGGATGAAAAATGTATGGAGGGATCATAGGCTCTAAGATGATCTGAAGGCCTGGTACTTACTAATCACAGATTTAAGCAAAGAAAAAGGAAAAGACCCCTCAGCGGGTTAACAGGTCTCCCCACACCCCACTCAGGAACAGGTTTGTTACCCGTATTAGAGGCCCCTCGCACAGCAGGGAATAACACAGACAACTGAGAGACATAATTGAATGGTTGGTCTTCAAACCCGGTAGTAAATGTTCGTACCCGTGACCATAGGGGAGGGGAGGGGAAGGATGGGGTGGGGTGGAAGAGGGATTTAAGTTTATAATTATTGTTGTCAAGTTTTAAGGGATAAAGTGATATTGACATAGAAGATATATGGTTTTTCTTTCCTTTGAAGCTGAAGTAGTAATAATGACAACAGCTTATGTTGCAAGCCTATGTATCCAGATTAATTGAAATCAAGTTTGTAGCAGCACATGTAATATGCTTGGTTTGGAAACGCAATGTTGTCATGAAAATGTCAATAAAAACATATTTTTTTAAAATACATAAATTCTACATCTTCATTATGTGTCTTACGTTCCACACTGTCAGGTGTGCAATAGATCACACAATTAATTTTACAGAGCAAGTCCCTGCCCCACAGATTCACTGGAATGGAATCACATATTGCAAATTGCTGGACAATTCAGGAGCCGTAGCTCAAACAGTTTTTGTACTCTATTTATTAGAGATGCCTAGAACTTGGACTTGTTTTCCCGAGACAGATGGGTTAGGGAGTTCTACTGTTCTTGCAGTAGAGCGGGTAGCTTCACTGTCAATTAGAAATTATACGATGTGGCCATTCACCTCTGCATCTACATATAGCCCGCTTTGGTCTACCTCTAGAACTGTGCCAACCATGCAAAACTCTTCCCCTCAAGGCTCCGTCATTGTGATTGATCAAGGTGCAGTTCAACAGGGTTTGTCCAAACCTGGGAACTGTTGGAGTTTGACAGAAATTATGAAAGGGTTCTGCTGAATCTTGGAGTTTGGATTCAAACTGTACCTTCTGTTTACCATGTTTTGTTGCATCATTGGGGCTTGAGGCACATTAGCAATATATGACCTTTGAGCTTGCTTATTCTGCGAAGGCATTGCATTCATATTTGTCATTTGAACATCATTTTGCACTGGATTTGGGTTCAATCTGCATTCTTGCTTCCAGAGCCCCACCTTGTTGCAAATATGACAAGGTGTGTTTTTGTCAACATGTTTTCGTCTATCCCTACATTCGAGTTGGCAGCCATCCATCAGCCTCTGTCTTGCAGACCAAAATTCACTGCTTGCTTCAGCTGACCACCACCTTAAAAACCAACTTCCTGCATCCACACACCGACACTGGGAACCAAATGAAACCCTAAATTTGCCTAATACATAAGGTGCTGATATCCTTTTTGCACCAATTTAGTCTGCACCAGCATGAATTTCCCCTTAATCTTCTGCTTTACTTCCAAATCTGTACTGCAATATTTTGAATACCTAAGTATCTCAGCCAAGAACTTCAACTACCAGCAAAACCCTTTCTGCTGTATATGGGAACTAATTTCTGGGTGCAAACCCAGTACGAATTGAGAAAGGAACTCACTAAGATTCTTCCATTTGGATCTTCGACATATGTATGCTGTCCGAAAACTTGTATCAGCCTCTCATAATAAGCGTTTAACATCTCTTTGGTCTCTTGAATAGTTCTGGTTATTTTGAGCCAATCTATTTCTTTCTGTGGGACGTTCATTTTCATATGAACAAGTACATGGTTAAACTAGTCCATGACAGTAGGGGAAGATGCATGTGTCTGGACGTTTTTCTGTGGCTCTCCGTCAAGTCAACCCACATTCACTTTACATTATGTTCACAAATTCTTGGGGACCTCAATTTTAAGAAACATATTCAAGTCTACCCAAAGCACTTTCAAAATGTTCACAATCCTTGTGACCTTTATGTACCATTTGTCAGGATTCTCGCTCAACTTTAGAAACCGATCAGAGCGACTCCAGGGCACATGAGCGTTTGTACCTCAGTGCACCTCTCTCAACAGGAACTCTCCAGCCTCTGTGTCACTCACACTAACTTTCTTTTCCGTTCCTCCTGTTTTCTGTTTCTTTTTCTTCTTATTCCTTTCACGCTCCGACCATCAGTTCTTATATTTTTGTACTATCCTCCACCTTATGAAGCATTTCACTAACTTTTAAACAAGTACTTTCATACTTTACTGATCTCATTTTCTTTAATTCATCATCCTTCATCCTTCATCACCTTCCTGAATTTATTCTGCAAGTATTTATTTTTAGTCCGATCAATCCCAAACTTGTCAAGCAACTCTTTCAGTCTGGCTTGTTCCTCACATGCGTATCTTGCAGCCTCTGTACCCAAAAACATGATTTCAGTCTAACTATATGGGTTTATGAGGTCTTGTTCAAAAGTTCCTTTAAGAGCTTTTTGACTTCTGCTTTTAATTTCGCGAAATTAATCTCTTTGGAAGGAGCCTCTTCTGATTGATGTTGTTATTCTGAAGCTAAAGCTGTAGTGACAACAGATATACTAGGGGCTTCCAGAGATGGACCCAAAGTGGCAGATGGTAAACTTCCTTCTGGGAGGGGGGGTTTACTCAACATGTGTGCTTGCCACCACTGCTCCCAACTGCAGTGGAGGTTGCACTCCAGTTTCAGGAACAACATTGCATGGAGGTGGTCAAGATTTCAGCAACTCATCTAAGAACTCTTCATCTGTCATCGATGAGGAAGGATAACAGCTAAGGTCCCGTCTGCCCATCTGACCTTCGATCCAGGAAGGAGACGTCTTGACAGACTGCGCTGAAGGTTCATCAAACGGGCCCTTATCAGGGAGGCCCAGACGGTACACAGTGCAATGTCCTTGGGTGTTATCCTTCCTCATCTATGACAACAAAGGATATCCGCGCACTTCTCACCTTACCATCAATTTTGAAATTGGGGAATTATCGATTTTGGATTACCATTATTTCCTTTTCCTTTGAGCCCTGATGAAATTCAATCCCTATTGAACGAAACGCGTTGGCTGAAGCTCATACTTTCTGATGACATTGGAAATAAAGGATTTCTTTATGAAAAGGAATTTGTCAGTTTTTTTGTTATTATGAAAAGACATTCTGGGAGTGCACCACTCCACATTTTGTAACGTATCAAGAAACTGGTTAGGAAGGAGAATGCTCATTCACCCTCATATATAATGATCACTAATGACCAGAAGACTAACATGACAGTCTACATTCCTATTCAGCATCTTTCAGAGATCTTTGTAGGAGGAACAATTTGTGGGTGGGGTCCATGACTACCTGCTCGAGAAAATAGATGTCAGCAGTGCTTAATTTGTGAAAAAAGTAAGTGACAGGGCCTTTGTCAGGAGGCCACTCCAGCTTGCACCCCCAATTGCCCTTGCCAACGCTGCCAAAACAAAACTATTAATCATCACACTCCTAAAAGTGTGGCAAGTCAGAATATTCCAGGCCCCCAAAGCTATAAGAATGGCTTTGGTGGCAGGTATTAGCAATTTTTAATCTATAATTCAATAATAAACATCTGCTGTTGTGCTCATCTCTAAATTAGACAGCCAGCGCCACCATGTAGCAGACTGGCATATTTGCGGGTGTTGACAATTAAGGGCCGATGTGGAGCACCAGAAACTACCTGCTCAAATTAAGCACTGGATATCAGACCTTAATAATATGGAAGCACCTCAAATAACCTCTTTAGTTATAAAAAAGCCTATTTTCAGCATGAGAATATATGTATAAATTATATTATATATACATGTAGTACATGGGATTTTGCAATCGCTGGTAATAGTCATTCTCTAAATTTTACGTCACAACTCAACTGTAATACCTTTAAAAATTAATTCTGACATCACAATGCCTGCTGCCAGGATCCGGGGTAAAGGCAGGTCAGGGCATGGAACATAAGCAGCTGTTTATAGACTGAAAACGAAAGTTTCTTCTGCTCTGTTTTACTAACTGTACAACAACAAGCATAAAGGGGATATGTACTGCGAACTACCTACCACTCTGATTTAGTTAGCTGTGTACAGTTGATTGGGCAGACCCCCGTACTAGAGATTTCAGGTTTAATGGAAAGGGAAACACAAGAATACATCTCAGTACACCTTCAATAGCCTCCCAAAAAGGCTGCAGTTTGGGGTAACTCCACCATATATGGAGAGGGCCTGTCAACAAACCACACCCTCCAGCAATTCCTCAGAAGGTTCAAATATATTCTGTGTATTTTAACTGGTGTCCAGCGCCAACCCTTTATTTACTTGTAGTGTATCATCTTAGCTTCATGCTTAAGAAGTGCTTGTGGACGTCCTTTCTAAGCAATTCCCACTCTTTGTTCGTTACCTGCGTGTCCACTTAGTTATCCAATTTGCGCTAGTATGCCCAACCCTCTGATGTTAGTGCTCCCTTAAATAGCCTGCACGATTGTGAGATCATGTCCCTTTCATCTGTTCAAAAGGTGACTTTTCCCCTGTAACTTCTTCTCTTGTCCTTTCCTCATCCCTTCTACCTCCTTCCCCCATCCGTGGCTGCATAAAGGTGGGTGTAACACAACCATCCAATTTCCTACAGTCCAGACTCCTTCTTGCATTGAGTGAAGGATTCAATAGCAGCATCCTGGAAAAGATATGCCACTATCCAACTTCCCCCCTTCTTCCATTGTTTATAGGGGACTGGTTTTAGTGCAGGTGTGAAGGATCTATTTTTAAGTAGTGGTGTATACAGAGAGGGAAACGTGGTAAGACCAAACCTCTCTGCCACATAATCCCAAACCCACAATGTTGTTTGTACTTCTGTCAAGAGATAGGAAGCATTAACACAAGAAGAGGGAAGAGGCAGTTATTTGTGACAGTGTCTGTCTTGACTGTATCCGAGACAATTGAGCATAATGCACCCAGGTAAATCGGTGTTTGCTTCACAATTTCTCAGACAGAAAACTTTCTCTGAGATGGTGTGGAAAATGAAAATATATATACATTGACCAGACCATGATCCTATCCCCCATTTTGCTCACCCATCAGGACATAGAATCTGTGACCTTGCCACCGAACGTTCAGACCTTGCATTTTGACCAAGTCCTGGTGGAGCTACCTTGAAGGCTATAGAGGAGATGGGCCGTAGACTTACCCATCGGCCGTCACCTACCCAGCTGGAATTTGGGCAGACTTTACTTCGTCTCTCCGCTGTATCTCCCTCCTACCCTTTTACCTCACCCACTTACTCTCTATGCTCCATTTATCTCGTCCTCTATGCTTCTAGCAACAGATGTAACTTGCAACTGATGTAACTTTGTAACAATGTGGAACCTCATGTAAAGCACTCTGATACCTCCGGGTCAAGCCAGCGCTATATAAAACTCAAATAAACAAATAAAATAAATAATATATATATCCCCCTTACCCTCTACGCTCCATTTATCTTGTCCTCTATGCTTCTTAAATGTTTTTAGCAACAGATGTAACTTGTAACTGATGTAACTTTGTAACAAGATGGAACCTCATGTAAAGATCTATGATACCTCCGTATCTAGCCAGCGCTATATAAAACTCAAATAAATAAAGACATATTTATATTCATACGAATCTCCAATATCGTGCTCTCTCAGTAAAAAACAAGTCTCAGCCTCCGATAAGTTGCAAAGTGTTTAATTCCCACAACGCGTTTCAACTGCTACCGCAGTCTTTGTCAAGTGTAAATGTGCACTGCCAATGACTGGCTTAAGTAAAAACAACATGGTAAAAATAGAATACTGTGTGCTCCCTTATATCGAGGGGGGCTTCATGCCAATATGGGGTTTGATCTACCTAGCAGCGCTAACTTCATGCCATTGACAGGCTTTGATTTCTCTTGTGTTTACACATCAGGCACTGGCCAATACTGTGAGCCCCTTAAACAGCACGTGGGCCTCACATGCAATTTTCTGTGATGCAGGTGGGACATTGTGCACCGCACTTAAACGCATTGAAGATTCATGCACCAAGCGTTCACTGCATATTTTTGAAGAAGTTTCAAACAATCGTACAAGGGTACGGGACATTATTTCCCCACTATTCCCCACTTAGGGGTGTATTTACATATAACTAGACTGTTGTGTTTAATTTTCATGCATATTTACAACACTGTGTAGCGTGAGTTGGACTGTAGCATTACTGAGTTTACTTTCATACATTGTCCTTTACACTGTTATTTTGTAACTTCAATACTCCAAATGTACGCAACATGTAATTCTCGCATACTTATGCCAATATATGTAGTAATCTTTGGCACCACTCCAATATGGCCGCCATGTTTACGCAAATTTTGACTCAGGACAGAGCCATCTTCTATTTTTACCATGTTGTTTTTCCTTAAGCCAGTCATTGACAGTGCACTTTTACACGTGACGAAGACAGCGGTAGTAGTTGTAGTGACCTGACAGATGGGCGACTGGACAGGAGGGGACACTAGGACCCTGTGGGTCATGAGGGAGGTGACCAGGTCACCGGACACCACATCCTGCTAGAGGACAGGAAGGGGACGGACACATAGAGGACGGACCAAGGGGACAGGACGTGCTGAGGCTCGCTGCTGCAAAGTCAAAAAAGAAGATTACATACCCTCACCTGTGTCCTGTATCTGGTGTCTCGGCAGTCCGACTACAAGGACACGACAACTGGCGACGAAGGGAAACGAGCCGACGCGCAGATCGACGTGGAGATCGACGCGTGGATCGACGTTCACACGCATCAGGAGTAACCAGGTGCCCACCCTGGATAAGCGGTGGGAAGAAGAAACGAGGGAAGGAGCGATATCGGAGCCCACCCGACCGCCTCTGAAGCAAGAAAAGAAACATCCGCGGTAAGCGCGAAGCTTCAAAATTGGACGCGCGAGCTCTCGCGAGAGGCTGAGAGTCTCGGCGGCCATCTTAGATCCAGGCGGCTGGACCAATAGGAGGCGAGAGCGTGGTGGGCGGCCATTTCAAGGTCAGGCGAGAGCGAGATTTCGAGCGCGAAATCTCGCGAGAAGAGAGTTGGCCATTTTAAAGAGGACATCAAAAAAAAAGGCATTGGAAACAACAGAGCAGCCATAACAGAGTCAGGCAAAGGAAGAATATGATAAGGAAAGGTGTTAAAAGACTGAAATAAGAGAAAGAGAAGGTAAAGAAAGGTTCAGAGGAAAGTGAGAAAAAGTGCCGACTTAAGAAGTAATGGCGCAGTAAAGCACAGGCAAATGCAAATGCAAATAAATAAATAAATAAAGAAATAAAGAAAGAAATAAAGAAATAAAGAAATTAAAAAAAGGGGAAAAAGGAGATACAACAAAAAGAAAAGGTCAAAAGAAAAAGGAAACGCGGGAACAAATAGAAGAGTGCCGGAAGAGCACGGAGAAGAGAAGAGTGCCAGGAGGAGCACCAGAAACAACAAAAGAGCACAGAAAAGAAGAGATAACACAGGAAACAAACAAAGAGTGCCAGAAAGAGCACCTAGAACAGAAGAGTGCCAGGAAGAGCACAAGAAACAACAAAAGAGTGCCTGGAAAAGCACAGAGAATGGAAGAGTGCCGGAAGAGCACGGAGAAGAGACGAGTGCCAGGAAGAGCACCGGAAATAACAAAAGAGCACAGAAAAGAAGAGATAGCACAGGAAACAAACAAAGAGTGCCAGAAAGAGCACCTAGAACAGAAGAGTGCCAGGAAGAGCACAAGAAACAACAAAAGAGTGCCTGGAAAAGCACAGAGAATGGAAGAGTGCCGGAAGAGCACGGAAAAGAAATGAGTGCCAGGAAGAGCACCGGAAACAACAAAAGAGTGCCAGGAAGAGCACAGAGAACAGAAGAGTGCCGGGAAGAGCACGGAAAAGAAGAAAAAAGTGCCAGGAAGAGCACACCAAAGAGTGCCAGGAAGAGCACGGAAAATAGAAGAGATGGCAGAAACGAAACAAGAAAGACAAAGCGCACATGACAGAAGACCGCCACCCTTCAAGTTGTTTGAGCCACAAGTAGGAATTAGAGAACTGACGTCACTAGAGAATATCACGTCGCGAGGGAAAGAGAAAAGAGTGGAACAAGATCGCGCTGGCAGCTGGAAAAAAGGCAGGAATGAACAGGCCACGAGGAAGTACCATGATGAAGGAACATGCTACAGGGGTGGACTTGAATGTCCACATCGAGGCCCATGCTTAACGCGTGGCCAGATGTGCAAGAAATCGAACGAGAGAAATGACTATGCCAGCGCACGCCAAGGAATGCAGGTCAGAAACGACAGAGGAAAACGACGGAGACCGCAAGTGTCAACAAGCAGGCATGGTGAAAAAGGAATAAGGAGCTCCTCACCAGAATGGGGAGAAGAAGAAGAAGAAGAAGAAGAAGAAGAAGAAGAAGAAAAAGAAAGGACTGGACGACTCTATCTTATGACGGATGTTACCACAGAGTCAATGAATGAAGATGGAAAAAGAAAAAGAAGGTACCTGGTGGGCAAAAGCAAAATGAAAAAGACAGAGTACGTGACGGTAGGAGCAGGATTACACAAAACAAAGTTTGTTTTGGACAGCGGTACAACATGTAACATCATGTGGGTATCGAAATTTACAGAAGAGCCGACACACGACGACCAAAAGATCAAAGAGGACATTTATGTGCTGAAGGGCGACATCTCAGCGCCAGGTTTGCTGGGCATCATCACAGCTCAGAAAATGGGTCTCATGGCCATGACATACAACACGATAGAGCAAAGAAGCATCCTAAAAGAATACCGCAAGCAGCGCATTGAACTGACTGTAAATGCCAGCCCAGCGGGACTGGGAGCAATATTGGCACAACACAAAAAAGGAAAAGATTACCAAAGACACATGGTGGCATATGGGAGCAAAAGTATATCAAACGTAGAAGAAGGACACTCCCAGCCGGGATACTACCAGCTGAAAAAAGAGAGTTTGGCGGCAGTGTGGGCGTGTGAAATGATACACAAGCCGGGGAAGGAACAGGAACACGATACAGCAACCATGGCGGAGGAACATCTAAACTGTGCATTGAAACATAACACACCGGCAACGATAACAATGAAAGAACTAGAACAAGAAAAAAAACAAGACATCACCATGCAGACCACAATGAAGGTGACCAAACAGCAAAGGTGGAGGCACGCTAACAACAACAGCAGCTGGAAAAAAAAAGCATTGAAGGAAGAGCTGTTGGTGTTCAGAAAGATTAGCGAAGAACTATCAGAAAGCGAGAACAGAACAGTAATGAGAGGCACCAGGATAGAAATACCACGGACGCTGAGAAGAAAGACAGCAAAATTGGCACATGAGTCACACAGAGGGACTGTGACAACAAAAAAAATGGTGCGAGAAAAAGTATGGTTCCCGGGACTTGAGGACATGGGAGAAGAAAGTGTGATGCACTGTCACATCTGCCAAATAACGGGGCCCGCATCAAAGCAGGAGCCGCTGCAAATGTCCGCATTTCCAAAGGAAGCATGGACAGAGCTGGCAGCTGATCTCTACGGGCAGTTGAAAGCAGGAAATTACCTACTGGTAGTAATAGATGAGTTCTCCAGATTCCCCATAGTGAGAGAAGTAGCGTCAACATCAGCCAACAAAACTTTGCCAGCTCTGGATGACATGTTGGCAGCATGGGTGTCACAGCAGACACAACAAACAGACAATGGACCACCATTCTTTAGTGGCGAATACAAAAGGTTCATGGAGTATCTCGAGATCAACGATCGACGAATAGCGTCTCTGTGGCCACAAGAGGACAGAATGGCTGAACGATCTATGGGAATGATCAAAAAGGCAATACAGAGCAACAAACAAACACAAATCTCAATTGGACAAGCACCATGGCAGGTGCTGAGAGACTGTCGAAACACCGCTCACAGCCCCACAAGAAGATGCCCTGCGGAGCTGGTGTTGGGGCGATCAAGAAGAATGAGTCTGCACCAAGTGAAAGAAGTGGAAAGGGTGGAACAAAAAGACATAGCTGAAAGAGACAAAGAAGCGAAAACAAGAATGAAGGCGGATGCTGATCGGAAGAGACATGCAACAGATGCGAAAGCGAAAGAAGGAGACACTGCGCTAGCTCGACAAAGACAACAACGGAAGTTAGAGAGCACTCTCGCAAAAGACACACTGACCATAACGAAAGAGGGAGGACAAATGATAACGGCGTCAGCAGGACAATACCACATCACCAGAAATGAGTCGTACTACAGAGAATTGAAGACAAAAGAAGAGGAGCGGCTGAAAGATGGGCTGAAGAAAGACGCCCAAAGGGAAGCAACACAAGAAGACTTAACAGAACAAAGACCAAAAAGAGAAGGCAAGAAGCACAAGAAACTGATTGAGGAGATGCAGAAACGGAGACCTGTGGACACACTTTTTCCGCATATCAATGTCTATATCTCTCTCTCTCTCTCTCTCTCTCTCTCTCTCTCTCTCTCTCTATCTATCTATCTCTCTCTCTCTCTCTCTCTCTCTCTCTCTCTCTCTCTCTCTAGACCTCTCCTAAAAATCATCAGCAAATACTGTCAACATAAAAGGGGGTGACATTGTCTAGTGTAATGTACTAAAGATTTGTTTATATGAACAAAAGATTTGTTTGCGACAAGGGGGAGGTGTAGTGACCTGACAGATGGGCGACTGGACAGGAGGGGACACTAGGACCCTGTGGGTCATGAGGGAGGTGACCAGGTCACCGGACACCACATCCTGCTAGAGGACAGGAAGGGGACGGACACATAGAGGACGGACCAAGGGGACAGGACGTGCTGAGGCTCGCTGCTGCAAAGTCAAAAAAGAAGATTACATACCCTCACCTGTGTCCTGTATCTGGTGTCTCGGCAGTCCGACTACAAGGACACGACAGTAGTTGAAACGCATTGTGTGAATTAAACACTTTGCAACCTATTGGTGGCTGAGACTTGTTTTTCCTGAGAGCTATTGGTGATTCGTATGGAATCTGTTTGCCGGTATGCTCTGTCGGTGTGTGCGCCACCTCCCACGGGTCTGACAGATCTGGAAGGAGCAGCGTGGTGATAAATGCTTTATCATTGGACCCTCACCCAGACACTGAATGTCAGTGAAGGCAGGGTTGAGTGAGTGTGTTAAAATATCCTTTAAATCCATTGTAACACATTTATTATTCTGGGATCTAGGGCTAGGTTAAAACAGATCAGTGTGATGCTTTTAGGAATGAATATTCCAGGCATCTGATAGGTCAACATGTTTCAGCCTTTATATAACCCGTAAAGGGTCAATAGGCTTTTCTCCAGGCCTCATTTCTACCCTGCTTTTTACGATTGATAATTTTCTTTTCAATTAAATAGTAATAAACATGCACATTACCATACAGACCATATTTATAGGACCTTTTCTTTGTATGGTTGTAAATGACTTGTTTTTTTCAAAAGACATCATAGGGGTACCGGGGGAGGCGGACTCTGTAGTCACACATTCATCAAGAGTACGTGTCTGCTCATAGTGTCTCCCTGTGTCCCTGCATGAAGCTGAGGATATGTCCTTATCATATACTTCTCACTCCTCTTCAGTGTATGAAGTGCTTTGGAAACCAGACCAGGTCGTACAAAGGTCTACGGATTATTGAGTGATCTATTCTAGTCAATACCAGTCAGACGCCTAAGACCTTTCCCAACCCCCACTCCTGTGGTCTTTTTATTGATACTCAAGTCTTTACCAAGTTTTCTGGATGTTCACTCTGAGGCTTCCAGCAGGTGGAAAGCAACACGCTCCAAAAAACCGAAATAAACATATATTATCCATTTTCAACTTGGAGCCCTTAGCATTCACTCTAAGCTGGTCCGCTCAATAATGCATCTTAAAGTCTTATAAAGGTAAATCTCCCATGCCCCTCAATAGCTGTAGCCATCTTAACGGTACCATGGTCCTAGCCTTCTTTTAAATAAAGTGGCTTAGAATCCTTTCAAACTGCTAAAGGAAATTCTTCTCTATATTTATGGCATGAACATGGAAGTATATTCATTTTGACAGTGCAGATGCTGGCCGTCCAAGTCAGCCTAATTTTGCACCATCTCTCTAGATCTCTTTTCACTTCTAATAAAGTTGGATAATTGGCCGAGTAAAGTTGGCGTGGCTGCGTTGTTATGTTTATCCCTAAATATTTTGTATGTTTTGATGCATATGTGAAAGCGAGATTCTTCTTGAGTTTTTGAACCATCTGCAGAGCAAGAGTCAGGCTTTGATTTATCCATGTTTTGTTCCTTGAAGCTTGATCTCCTTTGCAGAGTTGTCTGTGAGAGGTCTTGGTATGGGTAGCCTGCGTGTGCACTAAATGAGATTTCTATTAACTTCCTAGCTGCCCCTATCACATTTTTTCCAGATAGTGGTGGAATTTCGCCACCACATCTCTAACCAAGGGATGTTATGTGTGTTTGTAAAGCACACTGTCGCCAGCGAGAGTAGGCACTTTTTTCGCATCTGCTCAGGCCACCATCTAGTCCACTGACTTCATCATTAGGTTTTGTATGCTTTTCCCATCATGGTTTACATTAATGTGCTTTTATTGTTAATCTATGTCTCCATGACAGTTTATAAACTTTATGGAATCGCATGCCCTAGAGTATTATCATGATGCAGCATCCTATAGTTAAACCTTCCCAAAGATATAGATGTATATTGCTGTTTTCATAATTAACGTTAAGGTCTTTAGTACGAGTGGTCTGTAATTCATGACGGTGCCAATAACAGAAGTTACCAACCACACTGGTAATCACGTATGTTGTGGTATTACCGCAAACAGTATTCACATGTGTGCTGCATATTATACCGGGGACAACTTCTCCAGGCCATACCTGTAGGACCTGGTCCTTGGTAAATTAAATCGGATTACACATTTACATGTGGATATCGGTGCAGTAGCACTGGTTCCTCCATTATATTCCCTGTTGCTCTGGAGTCTACAGGGGGTTAACTTTTGATCCTCAATAATATCAGGGACCAGATAGCACCAGTATTAGTAATAGTGGCTGCAGTGTTACCTACTCCTTTTACCAGGCTTTTCTCATTAAGAAACTGGCACCATTGGTGTGGGTCGCCCTTCCATTTTTCGCTGTTGTTTCCTCTGTTTTTGCTGGTGTTAGATGCTCTGGGCGCTGTGCCACTGCCATTCAGTGCCACAGCGCAAATGCTCCCTGTGTAAATATGAATGTGAATTGGTATATCCCTGATTGGCTTATTTGGTTTACCTGTTAGTCCCTAGTAGTGTGGCCTGTGTGTGCCCAGGGCTGGTAACCCAAATGCTGCTGGTGGGCCTGCAGCGCTGGTTTGCGCCATCCACAGAAGCAGCTTGTAAAATGTTTCTCAGACCTGCCACTGCAATGTTTGCGTGCAGTCCAGAACTGCCATCTTGGCTGTGAAGTGCCCATACTTCCCAGCCCCTGAACCTTCCCTTGGCATCATGTCAGTCACCCCTATGGTAGGTGCATTGTGTGTGTAAGGTAGCACATGGCTTGATATGTGTAGCATGTCCTGGTAGTGAATCACCCTCCATTTTGTGTTTCACTGCTGCAAGGCTACCTGTTCTCCATAGGCTAGAATGGGCAGACTGGCTATTACATCTTATAGTCCTATCTGACTCAGGGAACTCTGTAGAAATTTGAGTTTAGTGTGCCTGAGCTCAGAATAATAAAATACATCTTTTATCAGGGTTGGTTTTAATATTCTGTGTTTGAAAATAACACTTTTAAAAAGTAGGTATTTTCTTGCCTAAGCCTTCCAGTGTGCTCTGCTGTTATGTGTATTGGCTGACTGGGTTTAGAGGGGCAAGGCAGGCTGAGTCAGACCTGGGTTGAATAGAGAGATCTGCATTGAGTACTGGGGAAGGGTAGCTCCTTGACCTGAATAGGGCTGTGTCTGGCAAGGTGAATGCTGGCTCCCCCTCCTACTGTGCGTCTGATGGCAGACCCCCTCTTTCTGAAAGGAAGGATGCAGCCTGGTAAACAAAGTGCTCCAGGCCTGAGCAGAACTTGTCCTGGCTGGGTTCAGTGACTAGAGACTATTCAGAACAAAGACTTTTGGGGTATACATATCTGTGCCCAAACCCCAGATTTTGGTATTGCTCCTGGGTGTCAAGAGGAACCTCTGTCCGTGTTACTGAAGGAATCTGCAGGAGAGGACTGTCCTTGGGCTTGTGTGCTGTTTCTTGGATTGGCCTACAGTAGTTCCCCTTGAACGTGGAAGAAGAGGGAAAAGGACTTCTGAGAGACTTTTATTTAGCTAAGCAATCACCCAAGGCCTAGAAGAGAGCTAGCCTCCTGCTGGAGTCACAGGCACATCTGACTCCCCCACCAGCCTCCTGATTCCTCCCAGCGAGGATTTCTATCTGCAAGTGAGGCCCCTGTGAGTTTCAAGGCCTCTAGTTCTACTACAGAGAAGAGAGTGCTGAAATCGTCGCTAACGCCCGTTTGCGAGCCGCCGCAGCTGAAGAGCGTAAGAAAAATCATCGTGAGAGCGTAAGAAAAATCATCGTGCAGCTACCGCCAAGCGCTCGCAAACTAAAGATCATCGCATCCCACGATTGCGGGCCACAAAGTGCTCGCTAACCCCAGAGATCATCGCATCGCACATTTGCAGGCTTTTCGAAGTCTCGCTAACCCCGGATCATCGCATCGAGATCAACGCATCAGGACATTGCAGACCGGGTGCCGTACGTCCACCATTTTCCTCGCATCGCACCCGGATCGTCGCTCCCTCACAGGCACCATTTTCTTTCAACGCAACAAGATGGCACAGGATCAGCGCATCCTCCTCCCTTTCGGCAAGGATTCAACCTACTGCTGGCCTAGCGTGAAGAAGTCTGTCGCTTTGTCCCACACGCAACCGCAGACCGGCGCATCATCCTCCCTTGCAGCAATGATTCAACGCATCGCTGGCCTAGCGTGGGAATTCAATTCTTATGGCATAATCTAACAATGACTGGTCTATCTGTCTATCTATTACTGGTAGCTGTTGGGAAATGTGTGTGGGCTATTTTTAGGGCTGTGCTCCAGAGGCCGGCAGAGAGCTGAGTCGGTTAAGCTACAGCTGTTGAAGCGTTTGCTGCTCCCCCATGTAGCAGGTGGGAAGTGAGAGCAGTAGCTTCGTGCAGCCCCCATGGCTCTGCTCTAGATTCCAGGTTCAGTGGCACTGGGTCCAGTATGATTAAGTCTGAAGTTTACAGACCTGGTAATTCTGGGCGGGGAGACACCAGAAATGTTAGATTGACCTGTATTGGTATCCTCCTCTGGAGACAACGCACTGGACCACTCATAATGGGGTGGGGGTAGTAGTACAGATATCACCTTGATGGTGAATTTAAATTACATTCCAATTGGGAAAGGCAGGTGATTTTGCCCTAGGTGCTCAGTATCGAAGACCAATGACTACAAGAACTCCTTTACAAGGGATAACTATGAAGCTGCCTTAGAAGCCCCTTTATTACTTGCTCTCCACCGACGCCCAGGCAATTTGATCTCTCTGACCTTGTTCATTTTGTGTTTTTTTTTCCATAAGGAAGGTTAGACCTTAGAGAAATAGCCACAGCAGCAAACACCAGGAACTGGGATAGGAGTACCAAGCTCCTTTGCTCTGTTTGTTTGCAACAATTACCGAAAGAGGTTGCAACAGGCAAACTTGCATGAGCATGAAAGACCCATATCTGCCAATTCTTGGGTTGAAGATGTGGTACTTAAGATGGAATTCAAGGAGGGCCAATCGCTGTGAAGTATTTCTTCCTCACTTTAATCTTCTCCACGTGCATCTTCAGCAGAAGTCTCCTTGCTTTTGTAAACAGGTACAAGGTTTACAACATACTGATCTACTCCTGGAAGTTTCAGCCATTGGCTGTTGGAGCCAATCCTTTATTTGCTGTAGTTTCTACCAACTTGTAACCCCAAAACACTTGACAATGAAGGTTAACAAGAAGGTCAAGGAAACCCTGTGAAGCTGAAACCGTGTTATAGACAACCCAAAGCGAAGCCATGTGTTCAGTTCCTGCCAGAGCGCTACCACAGAAACCTCCCTGCAGCCACAATTTGTAGGTGAAGTTTTGAGGCCACAGCCAGTACTGTATTAGCAGAGTTTAAACAAACCTATCATCCCAGGTTTGTTTCTTATTAATGTTTTTCACCATAAATGAATGTGATAAGACTTTTTGAGCCATCTGCTGATCATGTCCCACATAGCAAACAGTAGACACGAAAGTGACCTGGACCTGCAGCCAGGGACTAAGGCGGTCAGTTAAGATGGAGAACACTTTGAATATTCAAGCAACACCTCAGTCGAGCTTCCTCACTTTATACCCTGCCCCCTGAGGAAACATGGCGGCTGTGATGCTTCACGTGGACGGGTTTAGAGGCGGCACGTGTCCCGAAGATAATAAACCTTTTGCTTGGGACTGCGCTCCCTTGAAAAGCACAAACCGTGCGCCTCACAAAAGCAGGGCGTGGTGGGCCGTGGCTTGAATAACTTGAATGGCCGCTTTGCTGACAATTTGCATGCCTAGCAATTTTGCTTCAGGTGGAGTTAATTTATATGGTTGACACCCCCGTCCACTGGAGAGCGCAGAGAAAACACGTGTATCGGATTTCTGCTGTCGGGCATGCTGGCTCAGGTAGTGTGATCCTGAAGAAAACCGTGAAGAATCCATGTAACCGTCGACTAGGAAAGAAAGGGTGTTGAGGCCGCGAGGCCCTCTCACTCAAGGTACCCATGAGGCCTAGGCGCATGTAGGAAGGGAAGGAAGGGTCTGTTGTTAAAAACAGATGGCCCAGAAATGTTCCTAAAACCTATTGTACTAAACCTGACAGAGCTCCCAAATCTTGTTTGATTGAGTTTTGAAGCAGGCTTTACTACTGTAAACTCAGGAGTATGTCACACCTAAATCTGCACTTACTCACACGACTTAAAGAAAAAAGGTTTGTATTGGGCCCTGGGCAGCAAGAAAACTACTGGAACAGCACTGTCAATCATGCAGAGGCCGCAGTTTGTTCAGTACACTTGACTTTCTGGTTCCTCTGAGGTGGCCACAACCTTTTAAGCATGGCAAAGTTCACATTTTCAGGTTGTAGCCTGTGAAAAACACATTTTTGTCCTGAATGAAAGTGTGTTTGGAGATTACTCCTCATCAGCATTCACAGACGGTTCTTTAATACACAAGGGACCGTCCTCGGTAATACAGGCGCCTCCCTGTCGTTCGTGCGCCTATCTTGTTGGCCAGATAGGGATAGTTCTTTACTGCAATGTAATAAAGTCGGGGCCACTGGAAATATGTGGCGACAGAGGACCAAATTATGTTGCAGGGTTGACTAACTTATGCAGCAAGAAAGGCAAATTATGTTTATTAATGCAGCGAGACAGTTTTATTTTGCTTTTTTGTCATTTTAAGACGTGTTAATGCTACCTGAGCAAAGGTTTCACCTCAAAGGCACCAGTTTAACGTCTGAATACAGCAATCAGCAAATGTAAGAAACTCAATAAACTGTAGCAAGGGTTCTGTCGCTGCGAGGCACTACATGTGGCACTTTTTGTAATAATTATAATAAATAATTCATAATTGTAAAGCGCAAACATATCACTCCTTAAGGGTTTCAAGATGCTTGGGGCCGTCGGGTAGACGGGGAGGTAAAGTGAGCTGTTGCCCAGAGTCACATGATGCTGAGCTGACCTGCTGCCCGCGCCAGGGATCGAGCTGTGAGCCCCACGCTCTGGAATCAGCCGCTCTGGCCACTGCGCCACACCTCTCCCTTTTGTAGCAATTTTTGATTTCCTTGGTCTGGAAACTTGTTGCAATCCGAAAATGATGTAGGTGATGGTGGACTGTGTGGCAAGTGTGGTAAATCTATAAATGTGCCTTGGCCAAAAAATCTCATAATTCCAGTGACACTGATTGCAGTAGGTGGGGCGTCTTAATTTGCTACCAGGCTATGTTGTCCTTGCCCAGTTTATTGAAATGGTTCCTCCACATTATTAAACTGCACAGTAGAGTGCCTTGTAGGAGGGAGCGGACTAGATTGTTAAGGCAACCATACATTGCTGGCAAGTAGCCCATGTCCAGACGGTGAATTTTAGTTTTTGTTTGTCAGT
Organism: Lissotriton vulgaris; assembly: GCF_964263255.1. NCBI lineage: Eukaryota > Metazoa > Chordata > Amphibia > Caudata > Salamandridae > Lissotriton > Lissotriton vulgaris. The sequence goes on from NC_141691.1 coordinate 723,915,144, forward strand.
CAACCACAGTATGCATGCTGGGTCCTTTAGCCTCATACTTATAATGGTTAAAAATAAAACGGAATATCTCAGCATGCATAGGGCTCAACGGTGGCTCCTCCGCTATGGCAGAGGAGCGTTATTCCAATGCTTTTCAGCAGTGTAAAAAAGGAGCCAGAAGCCAGTTTTGGGACGGTGTATGGCTGTCATCACTGTCAGCAGGGGGAGGAGTGGTATGTGCAATTAAGTGCGCATGATGATTGACCGGCCATCTTGGGTCGGCCAAACAGTCAGGCGCACTTTGCATGTTCTCCACCGGGTTGTAATTCACAGCCTGGGTGGAGAACATGCATAGGCTTGCAATCTCCATCTGAGCGCCGAACCATAACGCCCAGACCAATCACAACGATGCTGTCATGGTGGCAGCAGTGTCGTAATTGGCTCAGAGGAGCCAATGTGCTTCCGGGAGGAGAAGCGAGGACAGACAATGGAGGAAGACGGCGGCCGTAGAATGGTAAGTGAATTTTTATTTTTTAACCCATCACTGGTAGCGCTACCTCACGAAAACCCAGGTTTATCCACTTCATAAATATGCAATGTCACTGGTATGTTAAATAAAAAATTTGGCCAGTAATTACTGTACCAAGAACTAAAAGATTTTTGCGTGATTTCACAAATTGCGTTTGTTCCAGTCCTTCTACCAATGCTAAATTGCTGCAGATTACTTAAGACAACAAGGAGAGCTTGAAGTACTGGCTCATAAGCTAGCCTTTTCTCGCTGGTTCATAGTCAACATTGCTGCATTGATACTCACTACATAGCAAGCCAATATAGTGCATAAAAGTGACCGTCAATGAAATGATATGCAACTAAGCAGCCATTTTAAAGAACACTAGCTTCAAAGGGCTATTTCCATGCACTTTTCAATAGTGGCCGGTGAAAGTGTGCCCTATTTAGGTCTTTCCTCTCGAACGCTTTAGCTGTCTGTAGATAATACCAGCACTTACAGTAGTTTTTGGGTCAGCCTATTGCTTATCATTGATTGGTTTTCTTGTCAATCTGATTTGCTTCCTCCCTTTATGATGACTTTCCTTCCTTTTGTTGTATTTGTCTCTCCTGTGCATTGTTCCTTTACCGTTCTTTTGAATGGATGGCTTGTATGCTTACATTGCTCTCGTTCAGAGAACTACTTTCTTCTTTTGCTTTTAGCACTCCATGTATTTTCATGCTCTCCGTCCCTCTCCTTTGTATTCTACTTCCCCAACACTGTCAACCCCCATGCCCTCCTAGTTGCTTTCACAGTCTTTACCTCATCCATTGCTTCGCCCAACACTATCCTGCTGGGCCATTATATTTTATAAACCGGCCCATCTTCATTCCTCCACACCCCTTTAGTCCTATTTTTTTGATTTAATGAATAAAAAACTTTTTAGGAGGTTATAGCAGCTGTAAATTGTTACTTGGGCGCTCCTTTCTGCAGTCATGCTTTTTATTTTTAATTTACTGCTCCAAAATCTGCATTGGCCCCCTTGGGATGGTAAATGAAAACTAAAAACAGAAAGGTGATGACGTTATGACATTTGTGTGCGCCTGCCTGGTGACCCAACCATGCATATATGTAATCACTCTGTGGAAGCTGTGGCGTCATGATGCGTATGTACTCAGTTGTGATTACGTATGCACGCACATACTTCATTCCACTTGGGGGTTGGGGGGTAGTTGTTGATGCTCAACATCTAAAACAATGGACCCATATCCAACTCAAAGGAAGGTGAGTCCCGGGGAGCGAGAAGAAAGAAGGGCTGTTAATGTTCGCGTCGTCCATGCCTATACACTAAAACACCAAAGCAAACGTGAACAGTCTCAGAGAGACTAGATAACGAAGGGTCACTCACAGGGAATTACACATTTTCTAGGAACCGTCATGCCTATGCTATGCCTCAGAATTGAAAAGGATCAAGGGAATTCCCAAAAAACTGAAACTGATGGAACTCCTTTGGCCCCTCTTGGTAGCTCCGTATTCAAAACCAGCTGCATCATCTACAAAGCCATCACAACCAGCACCCCACTTACCTCGCAGACAAGCTCACGATCTCTGGTGGTTCTCTGTGTCCAGGACACCATCAGACTGCAGTCAAGAATTGTAAAAAAAAAAAGAGAAAACAAGACAACAAGCCCTTTTCCATGGGTTCTCCCAGGATCTTGAACAACATCCCCATATCCATCAGAACTGCCCCAAAGCTGCTCCAATTTAGGAAAGACTTTAAGACTCGCCTCTTTAAAGAACACTATTTCTCATTATTTGTATTAACCGGAACCAACTCAGCTTCTTCTCCATAACTGACTTGCCTTTGACCTTGTAAAACGCTCCACTGCCTTTTGGCGTGGTTCCCACTATCGAACTACCATATGCAACCATACATACATACAAATTATGGTCATTACGGCGCAGTTCCCTTCCATATGCTTCTTTTTTGTTGTCTTCAGGGTGGCAGGGTGCTTTTGGGGTGGTTGTTAGACTGGACCGCTGTATGTCAGATCTAGGCTAAAAGTTTTGAGATTCTTCAAGAGAAACAAACAACCATACGTCCCTGTTTGGAAATATCAGATGAACAATGGAGCACATACAACTCACATCTCCACAAAATACAGGGATCTTTATTATTACAGGAGAAGAGAGACAAGGTGATGCTGCAACGTCGGTGAAAACCCAGAACCTGTAGACAGATCACAAAATGAAACAGGGAAACAATTTTGCACACGAATAGTCTGAAATCAAGTGACCCATCTACACTGAAAACCAAGTCTATGCTACACAGCAAGGTATAAAACAAGCAACGTATTTACAAGGCTAAAGGCCAGATCTATTCTATCTTTGCCTACCAGGCTCCAAATCGACCTTCATGCTATGTCTGGATTACAAACAATTCCTGACAGAATGAATTTACACAACCAACATGATGATAGATCAAAGCCATGTAAGCCACAGCCAAAAGTGTGCACCACAGGCCTTTGCTTCTACCACTACAGATAGAAGGCTGCTCTTCCCAAAGCATAAGAACTCCACAATCACTGTTGCATATCAGAATATCACATAGCGACATATTGTGTTACAGAATATTGTGCAATAAATATAGCTTTCAAAAATAGTGTCCCATTACATGTTGCTTTTCTATCATTAACTCTTTAGGGCAATATTTTTTTAAACAATATTTAAGACTCTATATTTATTGTCAGATAATATTCTGACAATGATTTTCTGGTATGACACAGGCAAACCCAGCTCAAGCCTTAGTTTTGAAAAAAGATTGACCCAGAAACTCTACTAAGTGACATGGGTTTCTAGGTACTACTGCACCCAAAAAATCATGTCCCCCTGCTTCAGAACAGCAAATCCACATTCACCACTATTGCTAGCATTCTTCTATGAACTGAAGTAAACCCATGACTGCAAATATACCTGAGACAAATTGGTCAGCATGTAGTAGGTAGGATGGTCGCTGTACCTAAACGTTTTTGTGCACTGTGACTGACATCTCCACACATCTAACATCAAACCTATGTTTTTGTTGTTTTATTCTCCGGGGACGTATATTTCTCGACTTTAACATCATTTTCATTCTGACCCGAAACATGGTTGTAATCACCTCCTATTCCTTTTTTAACCATAACTGGGACAACTACTTCTCAGGCAGAAGAAGTAATAGTTCCGGCCTTTTCACGTGTCTGCAGAGCTAGACAGGTCAAGGCCAGATCTGAGCAGATGATTTCTACTGCATACTACTTTGGTTCCTTCATCCGCTCACAACCATGAGGATACCTTTAATAAGGTGTCCCTGTTTTCTCACTGTCCTGAAGAGAACTCAAAATTTCTAAAGAGTTTAAAAACACAGTCCACACCAAAGCCCACTAATTATCACTGACCTAACAGAATTTGCCATCTTCATTGATTCACAGATGTGTGCATCATTTATAAACACATAATGAAAGCAGTTGCTTGTACAGCAACTTGTAACTTATTCCCTTCCATGTGTTTTTTACCTTAGGACACAGCGCCCGTTTGTTGTTTTGTCTGCTTACTGCACCTTGTATGTGACTTCTTTGTAAATTCTATATGGTCTACAAATTACTACACCACAGGTGCAGACTTTTGCGATTTCATTAAAAACACTCATTAGGCTTGAGTGTTTTAGTGGTTTTACTACATTAATTTCATGCTTAAACTATTTGTATTTATCAATCTACAAAGTCTGCATGAATGAATTCTAGGTGAACTATTGTTTTGAGTATAGACCGATTCCCCAGTTGAAACTGACATAAGGACTACTTCTATTATATACAGTATAAAATAATTCCAAGCTGCTCTGACAGGCCTCTCTGTGAGCAGCACTGGCTCTGTGCTCTGAGGGAAAGCCGAGGACACAAGTTTGCAAGAGGGGAGGGAGTGCAATGGCACAGACGAATGGTGGGTTGGGTGCGTACGTTATTTTTACGTTTGAGATGGGGAGGTGACTACATGTTATGTATGGCTACTCACTTATCCTCTGCCTCTGTGAATAAGAAGGGCAGATGATTTGGGAAGGAAATGTGCAACATAAAAGCATACATAGGTAATAAATTAATAACAAATATGTTTTCCCCTCCGCCTGAACACACACCCCGACGAGCCCACAGGCCTAATGGAGCACCTTCACTTCAAGATACTGGCCATCCCTACCTCCACCCTCCGAGAAACCCTCATCTACCGACCCCAAGGACTTTTTACCAACTCCATCACGGACATCATCTTCCCATATACCATCGCGTCCACCAACTACACCCTACTGGGAGACCTCAACTTCCACCTCCACAACCAACTGGACCCCAGCACCACATCCCTCTGGACAACCTCCACAACATTGGACTCCGCCAGAACGTGACTGAACCCACGCACTCAGCAGGACACACCCTCAACCACCTCTTCACAACAGGAAACTCCATCACCTTCAGCCACACCAGCTAACTCCCATGGACTGACCACCAATGCATCCACTTCACCTTCAGAACACCCACCATCCACAGACACCAGCACCTGCTCCCACGAAGAAACTGGACCAGAATCACTGACGACCAGCTAACCTCATCACTCAGAAACTCCACCCCAACCATCGCGGAAAAACGACAATCCCAACACCGCAGCCTGAACCCTGCACAGAAGGATCTCTGGCAGCGCTAACACCACAGGCTCCCTCAAGAAAAACATTTCCCACGCCAAGAAAGCTAGATGGTTCACCACGAACTTCGAGAGTCCAGATGCACTTGCCACCGCCTCGAAAAAGCCTGGAGGAACACCAAATCCACAGAAGCCCACTACAACTTCAGAGCCGCCACCAACGCCTGCCACCAACTCATCAGAAAAAATTAGGAAAAAAGCGATTGAAGACAGAATCTCCACTCATGCACACAACAGCAAAGAACTCTTCAACATCATAAAGGATTTTGCCCAACCCACCAGCGAGTCCACCTAAATCCCTCCATCACAAGACCTTTGCGACAAACTCAGCACCTTTTTCCACCACAAAATCAAGAGCATCTACGACAACTTCGACAAAGAAAACCAACACACTGAACCCTCACCAACCACCCCCGACACCCTGAAGCCAGCGATCGACAACTGGACAGCCCTCACCACCGAAGACACACTGAAGACAATGAAGTCAATCCACTCCGGGGCCCCCACGGACCCCTGCCCCCACCCCCACCACATTTTCAACAGAGCCGTCGACACCATTGCACCGATGCTCAGCCACACAATCAACCGCTCCCTGGCAACCGCCTCGTTCCCTGATGACTGGAAACACGCTGAGATCAACCCCCTCCTGAAGAAACCCTTGGCGGGCCCCACAGACTTAAAACCTACAGACCCATCTCCCTGCTCCCATTCCCAGCGAAAGTCATTGAGAAAGCCATCAACAGCCAACTCACCACAGTCATCATAGGGCACAACAGACTCCACTACTACCAATCCGGCTTCAGAAAAAAACGCAGTACGGAAACCGCCCTCTTCACCGCAACAGACGACATCCGTACCTTACTGGACAAATGAGAAACAGCAGCCCTCATCCTCCTCGACCTCTCAGCGGCGTTCAACACAGTCTCTCAACGCGCCCAAATACGCAGAGTCCACGACGCAGGGATCCAAGACAAGGCCCTCAACTGGATCCGCTCCTTCCTCTCCGGCAGAACGCAGCGGGTCAGTCTCCCCCTTTCCTCTCGGACCCTACACCTACCACCTGCGGAGTCCCCCAGGGGTCCTCCGTCAGCCCTACGCTCTTCCACGTCTACATGGCTCCGCTCGTCCCCATCGTCAGAACCTACGGACTCAACATTGTGTCATATGCAGACTATTGTGTCATCCTCTCCCTATCCAACGAACCCAACACCGCCAGAATTGTTATCCTCCCTGAGCACCTGAATTATAAATTGAGGTAAAAATAGTGTCAGAAATATACACTGATTCAAATTCCTGATAGGTACAGACACATAAACAACCTAATCAACACACTCAATATTTGATTACAATATAACCTCTCATCATTGGTTATATGCTATAGTCCATTCTTCTTGTCCATATATTCAGCGTTCAGTGGTCCATACAAAAAATAAATCTTCTTAAAGTCAGTAAAGAACCCAAACGTAACAAATGTTCCCAAAGTAGATCTTCTTTATTCCATGAAACGCATAACGCAGCCAAACACCTCCTAATAGTTATATGTTTACTAATCAACTCCATAGGAAACGTAGTAAGTCCATAAAAAATTATCGGAAATGTAGAGAAAAGCCACCGAAAAATGTGATCATAGTATAAAGAGAAAAATAGAAAAATGTACCGAAAGGTAAGATACGACGCCAAGAAATTAAAGTCACCATTGTGCACAACATCATCCAACAAGAAAAGAATATTAGTTTATAAGTTTATAAGTCAAAAGCTATATTCACCTTTACAAATGATCACTGTATTTAGAAAATCAGCACAGTAACCAATCACAGGATGTATCCCTAGGAAAATATAAGGAATATCAAAAAAGTCATTTCTCCACTTTATATTAAGTTGGACAACTCCTAATAGGGTCCAAGATTTGGAAATATTATGAATAAAATATGTTCTAATTTATGTATCCTTGGTATGACCGTATTGTTACGTAACTAAAATTAAAGAGGGGCCTCCAAAATCGGTTATTCCAAAGTTCATCCACTGGTTCAGCAATTTTCGAGTCTATACACCCACAACGATAAGGTTCCTGATGTGAATAAAACAAAAAGCATTGACCATTCCCCGCTATCATGGTCAATCAAACTATATCCAAGGCGCAAGCTCCTATTCTTCGTGTTATACGTAAATCAGCTACCTCAGTTAATATCTACATTCAAGGTAAAGAGAACACATTAAATATGTAAATAACCTGATCGTTTCCAATTTAAAATGGACCGCGGGCTAGCAAGTGCGAGTTCCTCACCTTCAGTGTTATACGAGTACAGTATCACAATATCTCGTTTTCACTCCTCCTAATCAAGAATTAAGGGTCAAGTCCTGCCCTCACAAAGTTCTATAAGTTAAAGGCAAAATAAATTAACATTCAAGAATAATTATTAATGTTCAATAAATCTCGAGCAATGTCGAACCATTCACTTAGTCTCACCTCGAAATTCCCAATATCTTTTCATCCACGAGTATGTGATCTGCATTCAAAGTAAAGAGAACACAGTAAATAAGTAAATAACCTAATCGTTACTAGTTTCCAATAGACCACGCAGTGGCGGATCCTCCATGGGGGCATTTGGGCGCCGCCCCCCTGCTTTCTCACCGTGCGAGAAGGCAGAAACAAATGGTAGTTATTAACTACCATTGTTTCTGCCTTCTCGCTCGGTGAGAAAGCAGAACTTCCTGGTTTAGAGTGGGGGTGTTACTCGAGGGCAGGGGGGAGTGGCTTGCCCACTGTTGTTAATTTTGACTGACTGGGCAGCCTGAGGCCGCCCAAACAGACCGTATTAACAACAGTGGGAAAGCCACTACCCCAAGCCACTCCCCCTGCCCTCGAGTAACACCACCCACTCACTCTCCCTGTTCTCTCTGTATGCTGCAGCAGCAGCATACAGAGAGAAAATGGTGTAGCCTGGGGCAGCCGGCCGCACCAATCAAAAACGCGGCGGTGGAGAGGGAGGCTGCCTGCCGCGCCGCCTTCCTGATGACGTACTGCCTGCAGGACTTGAACCAGGACGGCGGGAGTCGGGACGGAGTCTCTACGGACGGTAAGTTTATTTTATTTTATATATATTTGTTGTTTTGTTTCCAAACCCCTCCCACCTCCCCCCTCATCCCCTCAGGTCGTCGCGACATTACCACTGTGCTGCAGCAGTAGAAGCACAAGGAAAAAGTATTCATTTGAAACGTTTCCACTGCTCCTATCCTTTCATTTCTTGTTGCCCACTCAGCATGCCCTCCACCCCTTCTTTCCCCGTTGCTCCATGCTCTTGCACAGCCGTCTACGGAGTTTTTTACCGGCTGTGTCTGCCGTTCTCTTCCAGATGAGATAAGGCTTTATCGAGCCCCACTCTTCTTTTTTTCGTCCTTCACCCGGGGTTTCTAGGCCACTCTATCCTTGGAGCACGAAACATGGCGTCACGTTTCTGTGCATCACGCGCCCCCTCCTCCGCATCTCCAGGCACCCTTGAGCGTCAGACAGCATATTATTTACCTCGTTATCTTTCCCTTTTTGAGGACATGAAAATTATCCTCGGCTCGTCCTCTAGTCCACAACCCCAAAATGTTTTGCTAGTATCAAGGTTTTCATGTATTATTTTCCGTTCTCTTCTCAAAAATCCTGCTGAAAAAGTTTATATGAACACATCACATTTCTTGAATGCCAACCATGATGTCAATGACCTCAGATGGACGGTACTACACACATTACGTCCATTACATAACAATGCAGACTTGGACAGAAAGCTCCTTAAAAAGGAAGCATATCTTATCCTCAAATTTAACAGTGTGCAGAAGGGCCTTAACAGTTTGTCAGAAGTCGCGAGACTTTGACCCAATAGTGTCTTGGTGCCAGATGATTGTTCTGGTCACGTCTCAATTTTTCCTCACACAATAAATGTAGGGAGCCACCCTTTCACTTAACAAGCATAATAAAAACTTTTGGCCACCGCTTTGCATTAGCACAGATTAGCGCAAAACTACAAGTCCCATAAGGCATAGTACACAGCTGAGGGCTTATCTCTATGGCAACACCCGCAGCGTCCATCTTTGGAATCGCGCAGAACGCTGTAGGCTTTGACCGGGCTACACTGAGGTAAGCGACGCTCCCGTGGCACTTTCGCTGCCGGTCTTTATAATCTTTTTCCGCTTGCCAACAGCGGTTACGGAGCACGGCTTAGATTAACACGCCGACATCCACAACCTAACGGAAAATATGAGACCCCTTTGCACCGACTCTGGCTAAAAGAAGGTACGTTCCCCTGCCATCCAGTTTAGCTCACAATGGCCATTCATAACCCCAGCTTCCTCATACCAACACTTATTTTTCTGCACACAGCGCCACTGGTTACAATCCCATTGAAAGCCGGCAGAACAACTCTTTTTCCACACAAAAGGCAGCCGCCAGCTTCACGTAAATAAACAGCTGACGGTATGTTTTCTTTTACTCATTTTGGTATTACTGCACACTAGCGCAGTAACATGATGGAACTGTGCTAATGTAAACTCATCGTGTTTTAGGTGGCCCCGGCCCTTGGACTACTCCAGGAGCATTCCGAGTCTGCACCGACAAATCTCCTTTGAATCCGTTTCGATTATGAAATGGTAGGTCCCTTCGCTCAGTGTCACAATGTAGGGAGTCCTGCCTTGTTCCACCAAAATATTTAAAGTACTTTTCCTCCTTTTACTTCTTACAGACAGAATAATTGTGCCCTGATGAGAATCCGGAAAACAAGTACCTGGATTTGAAACGCGTCGGCCAATTAGAAAGGAATACTTATACACCAGTACTAGCTGGTTGTTAAAGAATCTCAAATTCATTTTTTGCTCCTTTTCTAATTTTCCCTTCTTTTCTCTACCCTTTTGTGCTTCAATCATTTTTTTATTTATTTGAATTGAGTGTATCATTTAATGTCATACATGTTCAATGTCACTGTCTGTTCCACATTGCTTTTGATTTCGAGATTAATGATGATATTCAGTTTGTGACACTTTGTTGTGTAGAAAAGTTTATAGACCTTGGTTGAAATTCACATTGTACATATGTCTTTGTCTGTTTATAATGTTTTGTTTCTGACAAACAGAGTTTAATCTAAAAAAAATTTGGGTATAAATAAAAATACCCAGTTGATAACGACAGGCAGCGTGTTCAACTTTCCATAAATGTGGTTGTAAATGTAGGTGGTGGGGCAACCTTTTGATGTGTTTATATATTAAGGCCCAGCCTCTCCACTTGTCCTTCTGGGCCTAGCTCCCCTTGTGTTTCTCGAAAAAGTTTATATCGCACGGACCAGGACCCAGGAGACCCCAAAGGGCTACAAAGGAGATATTAGAATATACTGCATAGTGCGAACACAATACAATCATTAACTCAGAAATCAACATTTAATACAGTTCCTGGACTATTAAACTTCAGCAAGAACAGATAAATTAGTTTGAAAACAAATTTCAAATCTGGCCCTTTTGAGAGTGCTTTTGTGTCCAGACGAGTCTATGAAACGGGCTGTAGGCACCTCTATTCCATTACTCTCTGAGGGGCATACCACACAGCATTAAACACCAGAATTGTGTTTGGAATCTTTCTTGTTGGTCTTTCTGGCAGCTGGTATGGTATTGTATTGTATTGTATTGTATATTGGATTTATATAGCACTTATCACCCAGGGATCTTTAAGCTCTTGCCTTGGGAACCCGTCCTGGCTTTTCCCTGTGAGATAGCCCCTACAGGGCATCCCCAAGGTAAAAGCCAGGCATCCCGCCGCGGGGGGGCCGTTGTGGAGATTAAGCAAGCTTAATGCACAGAGTTGCAGAGTGTGAACCCATGATTAGGTCAGGCACAGAGGCGAGAATTATCGAGTCCGTGGACATTTTGAGCTCAAGACCCTGCCGCGTCGGGAATTGAACCCTGGTCTCGGGTCTGACCTCTGCTTCAGGGTCTGCCTGCTCTAACCAGTGAGCCACACTTCTCCTGGTGAGGAACTTGCTTTGGGTAGTCGAGAAGATGTTTGAGAGGTGATATACCATGAGGGCTAGGGTGTTTAGGAGGTATCTCCCGGGTACCTCCCGTAGGTGGTTCAGTCTCGCGAGCATGCCGCAGTGAAGTACGACAATTGTTTTACGCTTCACCTCTTTCAAATGTCACCAGCCGCCACTGAGACCACGGGCTACCCAGTGCGAGTTCCTCACCTAAGGAGGAGTGAAAACGAGATATTGTGATACTGTACTCATTAAACACTTAAGGTAAAGCTTTACAGGTAGAAAGGGGAATGTCAGGAGTACCTAAGGACGAGCCAAGGGTAACAGCTGCTACCCCGGAGGCCCCCTAATTTACAATGAGCAACCAGCTACTGAGTGTTCTTTTGATTTCTGATATATAAAGTGAAGACTAGGAAAGGTGTTTAAGTTCAACACAACCATTATCCATTCTCCAAATGTTTATTCTAGCCTGGAGCCCCTAGAGCACCATGCCAGCATTGTAAATATTTCATGAATGCCACTTACAGTTATTAGTAATTCTCGAAAGCTTGAATTTACTACATGAAATGAAAACAAGCTTCAGTTTAGGAAAAATAAACACATCTGCATATGGGAAGATCAGTAGATTTCCCTGGTGGTGGTACAGTCTGCTGTAAACAACGGGACACTGGAATTCTGCATCAGGAGATGGCCAAATTATACTGCAGGATTGAGTAAATTATGCACCAAGAAAAGGCAAATTTTGCCGCATAATGCGGCACATTTTGTAATGGTATTACTTCATTATTTCATACTTTTCAAACTTGGTAATACTGTATGGACATTAGTTACACCCTTAGTTGAACTGTTTGAGCTAGAAACTTTTTTTTTTAAATCTGCAGATAATGTGACAGATGATGGAATATGTGGCAAATCTATCATGCTAATATCACTGCGGCCGCACAATCACAAAATTCCAGTGGTCCTGCCTATACACGTGTACCTGCAAACGTTGTTTGTACCCAATCAGTTACTCATCACCCCCCCAAGCGTCAGATTTCTACGAGGCAACTCACACCAGCATGGGGAGAGAGGAGGCAAAGACTTTTGCCTGAGAAGGCGGTACCAAGGACGGCTTTACCTTCCACACGACGGCACCGGCGTGGGGTCACCAGCCAACTAAGATTGGGGCATCAAACGATGTATAAGGAAGATCCATCACTGCATGGGCTCCTATGGAGGACTTCACTTACCAGAATGCAGCTGAGTGGTGAAAGGAACGGGAAGTGCCGGCACCTGTTAGGTGAAGGAGGGGCCGATGAACACATGACCAGGGAGTGGTCATAAATTTGAATAACACATACGAAGACCCCCATAAACAACGAGAGACTATCTGGAATGGGCACTGATGAAGCCATTGAAGGCAGAAACGCGTCTGCCCTGCGTTTCCAGAGACTTTTAATGTCAGCGTTTTAATGGAAATAAAGCTGCGTCTTGAAAAAACCCCGGAGCAGTGTCACACTCTTTTCGTCAGGAGGAGAGAGTGAGTTCACAATGTTTCCCAGCTAGCAGGTGCTGGATTAGTGATGTGCCCTCTCGATCTGGAGCTATGCGTTGTACCTGCAAACGTTGTTTGTACCCAATCAGTTACGCGTCGCCCCCCCAGGCGTCAGACTTCTACGAGGCAACTCACGCCAGCATGGGGAGAGAGAAGGCAAAGACTTTTGCCTGAGAAGGGGGACCAAGGATGGCTTTACCTTCCACACGACTGCACCGGCGTGGGGTCACCAGCCAACTAGGATTGGGGCATCAAACGATGTCTAAGGAAGATCCATCACTGCATGGGCTCCTATGGAGGACTTCACTTACCAGAATGCAGCTGAGTGGTGAAAGGATCAGGAAGTGCCGGCACCTGTTAGGTGAAGGGGGGGGCGATGAACACATGACCAGGGAGTGGTCATAAATTTGAATAACACATGCGAAGACCCCCATAAACAATGAGAGACTATCTGGAATGGGCACTGATGAAGCCAATGAAGGCTTAAACGCGTCTGCCCTTCGTTTCCAGTGACTTTTAATGCCAGCGTTTTAATAGAAATAAAGCCGCGTCTTGAAAAACCCCCGGAGCAGCGTCACACTCTTTTCGTCAGGAGGAGAGAGTGAGTTCACAATATATATATCTATATATATATATATATATATATATATATATATATATATATAATATATATATATAAGTAAGCCTGTGAAACATAGAAACTGGAGGAAGTTTACGCCAGAAAATGTTAAATCTGCCTTACTTAAAGACCCTCCGCCCACTGGCGACACCTTGCTTGAGGCCTGGGATCACCATGAGAACTGGGTGTCTAGGGCGCTCGATATAGTAGCACCCTGGTCATCCAAACCTCCCGTCAGGAAAAACAAAAGTGCCCCCTGGTTCTCTAAGGAACTTAAGGAAGCTAAAGCCAAGTGTAAAAACACTGAACGTCACTGGAGGAAAAATTATAATCCAGAGGACAAGCTGCACTATAAGAGGGAACTAAAAATCTATCACAAACTAATCAGAGCAGCCAAAGGCGCTCATTTTAATGGACGCATTGAATCGGCCAAAAACCCCACTAAAGAACTCTTTCTGATCTACAAGGAGCTCACCATTCCAACCAGGCTTGAGGCTCAGGATATCTACACAAATGAAATATGTGAAGATATCGCTAATTTTTTTTATTAAAAAAGTGGATTCTATACATGCCACCTTTACAGGCGGCACGCCGGCCAGTGATATAGTTGTGAGAAATGTTGGTGCTATAAAGACCTCTCTGAGTAAATTTACTGTTCCTGAGAGGACAGACCTGCTCAGTATCATCAATGGCATTCAGTCTGGCTCTCCCCTTGACGTGATTGCCCCCAATCGCTGTAAGGTAGTCATCGACTGTATGATTGAGCAATTGGAACACTTGATTACCCTATCCTTTCAGGAATGCCATGTGCCTGATGCATGGAAAATGGCACAAGTAATACCTTTGAAAAAAAAAACTAATATACACATTTCCCAGCTACAAAATCTTCGTCCTATCTCTCTCCTTCCCTTTTGTGGGAAGGTTGTAGAGAAGATAGTAAATAGCCAACTTATGAAGTATGTGGAGGAGAACTCGCTTCTCCACTCTACGCAGTCAGGGTTCAGAGCAGGCCACTCTACGGAGTCGGCGGTTCTATTCTCCACAGAATGTTTGAGACAACTTGCTGATGAGGGGCAGACAGCAGCATTGGTATTATTAGATCTGAGTGCAGCTTTTGATACCGTGCTGCACTCTACGCTGCTGTCTCGCCTCTCAGACCTGGGGGTAGATGGGCCAGCTCTGAAATGGATAGTATCCTTCTTAGAAAACAGAAGTTTCCAGGTACATTGTCCTCCTCACAAATCATCCATCCACAAATTGAGATATGGGGTTCCACAGGGCTCAAGTTTGAGCTCCACGCTCTTTAATCTTTATATGGAGCCGTTAGCCCATATTGTGGAAACTTTTGGTGTGGATATCGTCACATATGCTGACGATACCCAGTTGATAATTAAACTTACCCATAATCAGCCAGAGGATGCCATCAATTTTTCCAACTGCATGCGCTCTGTGGCAGAGTGGATGCATAATAATTGCCTACGCCTTAATGGCGAGAAAACAGAAGTGCTGATAGTTGGCAAATCCCCCTCGGCCTGGTCGCAGGCTTGGTGGCCATCAGAACTGGGCGCGTTTCCCCACCCCGCCAACTCAGTGAAAAACTTAGGAATATGGATGGATGCGGAGCTTTCTTTTAAGCAGCAATTCAGTAAAATCACAGGCAAATGTTTCGGTATTTTAAAAACTCTCCGTAAAGTCTTAGATCTTCTCCCCATCAGCGCCAGGAAGACACTTATCCATGCCCTGGTTACTCCGCACTTGGACTACGGCAATGCCCTTCTGTTAGGAATAAGCCGAAAATGTCTACATCAACTACAATGTGTCCAAAATGCCGCGGCCCGCATGGTACTGAATCTCCCTCGCAGAGCTTCAGGTAAAACAGCACTACAAAAACTTCATTGGCTTCCCATTGAGGAACGCGTTAAGTTTAAAGCTCTATGCTTTGCCCATCGCATTGCTCAGGGAAAAGGGCCGAGCTACCTACGCAACCTGCTGACTATTCATTGCCCCACCAGGAATCTTAGATCCGCTGGCGCAATGCTGTTTCAACTCCCGCGCGTACGTAAAACCAGGATGGGAGGTAGCTCCTTTCGCTTTCTTGTAAGTAAGCACTGGAACAATCTCCCGTTAGATCTACGCATGGAGCCCTCAGAAATAAGATTCAGACGCCAACTTAAAACCTACCTCTTTCCAAAGTAATAACGGTTTCGTAGCCCTAGACTCTTCTTGGGCCTCTGACCTCGGCCTCTTCGGGATACTGTAGCATTTCTTAGCGCGGGGACACACTGTCATAAGTGTAACCATGCGCTTTATAAGTGTTTTTATTATTTTATTATTATTATTATATATGTATATATATATATAGCTCAATAATGCATTCAATGCCTTTATCAAATAGCTGTCTGAAAGAACTGTCATTATGGTATTACATCAATTATAGTATAAATGCATAGGCTCAAATCGATCCTGTATGTGCATGTCTATATTAATCGGACGATTTAGATCATTGTAGAGCACCAAACTTGATATTAACATAAGGGGTTTACACTTAATGTGGTTAGATTTATATTGTTGCACTGATGTATTATATGTTCAAAGTTGGTATTTGTATAGACTATGATATATACCTCATTGCACCTTATCAACCATAAACCCTAAAGTCAAGACCCATTTTGCTTTAAATGATTAGACAAAGTTGTCCAACAAAAACATTGTATGTCCGATTTACTCACTGACACGTAAGTGTATGAAGTTAGCACTTTTACGGGTTGTTTTTAAATTTAAGCAATGCTCACGATATGTATTATGTATTAGGCATGTATAATTGATTATAATGTTATTTATGCTCATGCAACATTCATATGGCATGTACCAACGTTAGAGCTAATAGTTTAACACTGTTGTCCATAGCTAAGGCATGTTTTAAAATGGCGCCTCCGTTTACATCACCTTAAGGATTATATGTGGTATCACAGTCCTCTTTTTATGTTGATTAGAGGTTAAGGAATGGCGCGCATTTGTGTGTGAAAATCCCATATTACAGCGGTTGCTCAGTCACTCTCCATCAGTGAGCAAGGACGTCAAGTCCGAAACGCGTCTAATGGCTTGCACCACAATGAAATAAATAATTTTGGAATCTGAAGACTGACTCTGGCGTATATTTGCAGTCTGCATACCTGTCAGTGCAGCGAAGCACTTTGAAGACAAGTCGGATAGTTACATTCATCGGGACGAGGTCGGTTCCCGATTCATGCAGACCCCTTCACCACGAAGTTGGCTGACCACAGTTCGGACCCAGCAAGGAGTTTCTGTTCCGGTTTGGAGCAACAAGGATCAGCCCCCTGCACGTCACGGGAAAGAGCGGTCAACACTGGATGAGAACAGCCGAGGCGAAAGTCGGAGGACGGAACCTAAAGGCAGCACTCACGGTGAGATAAACCGCACCAGTAAGACACGCAGGTCGGGGAGGTGTCATTTGAGTCAGCGTTAAGGGTGTTCTTTGACATATTCACCCAGGAATTTCCATTACGCATAATAACAGTGTGGTACAATGTCAGAAGAGCGGGAGAGAGAGGAGGCATTTGAGGAGTTATTTTTGAATCTGCCGAAAGTAAGACAAGATGACAACTCGAATAAAACAAAGACTTTCAGTAACGACACTGAAATTAAGAAATTAATGAGAGAGCTGGAGAAAAACAGCAGAGGTGAACTCACCAAATGGCGGGAGATACGTTCACTTGAAAAATATCACGAAGTGGGGAGGGTGCCACGTGGCTTGCGTTTTATGCTCGTGCCGAGCTTCAAAAACTCAAACCCGTTACTGCTCAAGGACTGGGCGGAGAGTAATTTGGAGGCTTCGATGCGGTTACTGTGCCTGTTACTTAAGTATGCAAAAGTCGACCGCCCAAAAAATCTGGATGAGATTACCAGAATCAACGAAGAATTAAAAAAGGACGACTATAAAAAGGACAAAGCATACATCGAACAAACAACTAAGGAAATGGAAGAGCGCCTCAAAAAGCAGGAGGATACCATCAAAACAAGAAAGGCGTATGAATTTGCACGCAATGAGAAAGATTACCAACTATGGCAAATTTATACGTTTGCTCGAAAATATGATCGCCTGCGCAAGCAAAGAGGTGCAGCAGCAACCAAACCCAAAGTCGTGGCACGCCAAATAGAAGCCGAAGTGAGTGATTCCAACCCATCAGGGTCTGATACTAGCCTGGTCCCGAGCGGGGATGAATCGGATGATAGCGTCCCAGGTGCAAAGAGAGGGGATTTGGGCCAATTAACCTTAGCGGAGGAGATCGAATATATGAGATTGCAGAGAAAACAAACATTCCGCTCAGGGAATCAAAACTCCGCACAAACCAGAGGAGGAACACAAGATGGCGACAGCGCCGCAAGTGCACCCAAGCCAAAAGGAAGACAACAAAAGAAGAAATTCTGGCAGAACAAGAAACAATAAAAGAAAACACTATAATCAATCTAACCAACACACAATAAGACCGAGCAGAAGAGCAGTTACTTTCACTGGGTTTATCATACTGTCCAGAAAGTAATTTTAACTATTGCAATACCAGAATAGACATCTTCAAGTTTATCCGTAAGATAAAATTAAGAAAATACTATGCAAGTAAAACGGGCATAGCTGCAAAGAAAGACACTGAAATCAATCGACCCCCAAAAAAGAGCGTACTTCAAGCCAAGGATGTGAGTCTGATGCGATCAATGCACCAAATTCAAACGGAAGAGGACAATCTTATCAGCACACAATCTATTGCTGATACTGAAGATATTGAGATCGATCGCACTTGCAATAGCCCCTTTAAATCTCCATCAACGTTCAATCCCAGTATGCCTAGGGATGCCATAGACATTTATGCTGACAGGATAACAGAGGAACTCAAAAAACTCCAACTAAAAACAATGAAGCAGTACAAGCCACCCAACATAAAACTGAGGCTGTATAACAACTTGATGCGGAAGTTGAAAAATGACCACAAGATCGTCATTAATCAATCTGACAAGCGCGGTAACTTTGTGCTTTGGGGGAAGCAAGAATACATTGAGGAAGCCTACCGTCACCTCAATGATGAACTCTGCTATGCCAAAATAGATCTGAAAGCTACCAAACACATACAGGAATCATAAGCAAAAGATCTACATCAATGGAAACGTGATGGATTGATTTCCAGGGACGAGTTAAAATTTCTGCACAAAGTCCACCCTGTGTTGCCAAACATATATTTCATTCCGAAAGTGCACAAGCAACAGACACCAGTGCCAGGCCGGCCCATAGTGTCAGCAATAAATAGCGTTTTCGAGAATACATCTAAATATATAGACTTTTACTTACAAGAATTTGTTGTCTCATTACCAGCCTACATTAAAGACACCACGGAGTTCCTGCACCTTTTAAACCAATGTATCTGGTCTGATAACTTCCTACTCATGACAATGGACATATCCACGTTGTACACGAGCATTGCACATGCTGATGGCATTAGAGCAGTGAAGTATTATCTAGACCAACGCCCCATTAAACTATACCAGCATAACAAAATGCTTATTGCAATGATCGAGAAATGTCTAAATAACAATGTTTTTCTATTTAATAACACTGTTTTTAAACAATTAAGAGGGGTAGCCATGGGGGCATGTTTCTCTCCGACCTATGCGGGGCTCCACGTGGGGTGGTGGGAGGAACATGTCCTCAGCGTCCAGCATGCAATCAGCTGGGATAACCATGTCATGAGTTATTGGAGATACATCGATGATGTTTTTATTATTTGGCGGGGCACTATGCAACAGGCTAGAAATTTTGTGAATGATATCAATGACAATCAATTGAATCTAAAATTCACGGCCAGCATTAGTGACCATGAGGCAACTTTTTTAGATGTGTAGATTAATATAGTGGAAAATAGAATAACTACCAGCCTGTTCAGGAAGTCAACTGCAGGCAACACTATTCTGCACGCTAAGAGTTTCCACCCACAACATACCATCACAGCTATCCCGTACGGGGAATTTCTAAGGATCCAGAGGTCTTGCAGTACCCCTGAGCTTCGAGACAAACATCAACAAGAATGCAAAACAAGGTTAATTGCCAGGGGTTACAATGAAAAAAGATTGGATGTGAGTATGGCGAAAGCCAACCGCATAAACCGTCAAGATCTGTTAGATCCCACTAGGAGCAATCCATTGACATCAGAAGAGAGCAGTGACAATAACACCATACGCCTCATTACGGGGTATAGCCGTCAAGCACGCCAAATCACTAGACTGGTTAAACAACAATGGCCCATCATCCTCACAGACCATGTACTAAAGGAAATCATGCCTAAAACTCCCACTATTACATACAGACGTGTATTTGCGATGCGCAATGATCTAGTGGTTAGTAGCCCAGAAACACTTAAAGAGGACAATTGGCTGTCTCCACGTAAGGGGTTCTTTCATTGCAGCTCGTGTAGGGCGTGCAAGTTTGGGGTAAACATTGCCACCTATCCAAGCCCATTTGATAACATGCCCATCACATTGAAGGCACATTATACGTGCCGCACAGAACTAGCGGTATACGTATTGAAGTGTAGCTGTGAACTCACCTACGTTGGCAGCACGAAATTACCCGTTCATTTGCGCATCCTACAGCACCTGAGGGCGATAGTGAATGCCGATCAAAGCTACCCAGTAGTTCGGCATTTCCAGAATGTACATGGGCAAAATCTGAACCATCTCAGGTATTTTGTAATCAATGCTGTCATCCCAAGTAAGAAAGGGGGAGACAATGAGAAGCGTCTCAGACAGCTTGAATCCAAGTACATAGTACTTTTGAACAGCAAGACCCCGGGAGGTCTGAATATGGGGGAGGACCTTCACAATTTTTTATAATGACATTTTTTATATAATGAAAAATGTTTTCAATCATTTGTGGAATTGGTCCGGTAATAGCAGATATGGTATTTTTGCACCCCCTGCAAACAGAATAGGCAGTATCCTTCCTTAACAACAGTGTTTTCATAGCAGTTCCGTATTACAGTGTCTCTTGCAATGGAATATACAATTTTAACCAACCTTGACACTTGCAGGCAGATCAGAGTTGAGATTTTTTTTTTTTTTTTAAAGACAGACATGTATTTTTCATTTATTCACTTATTCACAATTAAGCACTCTCCACTTATTCTTAGGGTTCTCGTTGATGTTAATGAGTCCCTATTATTGCACCAATCACTTCAGAGCACCGCTTTTGGCAATACGCTAACACACCTTATTGCTATTTAGCCTGGAGTAGCAGGAATATATCTAAGGTCATTATATTTTTAAGCATTTGAGCTCAATAATGCATTCAATGCCTTTATCAAATAGCTGTCTGAATGAACTGTCATTATGGTATTACATCAATTATAGTATAAATGCATAGGCTCAAATCGATCCTGTATGTGCATGGCTATATTAATCGGACGATTTAGATCATTTTAGAGCACCAAACTTGACATTAACATGAGGGGTTTACACTTAATGTGGTTAGATTTATGTTGTTGCACTGATGTATTATATGTTCAAAGTTGGTAGTTGTATAGATTATGATATATACCTCATTGCACCTTATCAACCGTAAACCCTAAAGTCAAGACCCATTTTGCTTTAAATGATTAGACAAAGTTGTCCAACAAAAACATTGTATGTCCGATTTACTCACTGACACGTAAGTGTATGAAGTTAGCACTTTTACGGGTTGTTTTTAAATTCAAGCAATGTACACGATATTTATTATGTATTAGGCATGTATAATTGATTATAATGTTATTTATGCTCATGCAACATTCATATGGCATGTACCAACGTTAGAGCTAACAGTTTAACACTGTTGTCCATAGCTAAGGCATGTTTTAAAATGGCGCCTCCGTTTACATCACCTTAAGGATTATATGTGGTATCACAGTCCTCTTTTTATGTTGAGTAGAGGTTAAGGAATGGCGCGCTTTTTGTGTGTGAAAATCCCATATTACAGCGGTTGCTCAGTCACTCCCCATCAGTGAGCAAGGATGTCAAGTCCGAAACGCGTCTGATGGCTTGCACCACAATGAAATAAATAATTTTGGAATCTGAAGACTGACTCTGGCGTATTTTTGTAGTCTGCATACCTGTCAGTGCAGCGAAGCACTTTGAAGACAAGTCGGATAGTTATATATATATAGATATATATATTCACTGAAAAAAACATAGGTTTTAGGGACGGTATAGTTAGATATTAATTTAAAAAACCTTAGAAATGTACTGAAAAAAACATTTTTTTAGGGACGTTATAGTTAGTTGGAAATATCACTCATACAAAATCAGAGAAATTCGGCTGTCATAGTAAGTGGAGCTAACTATAACTCGTGCCCCCACAATGCACTGCTGATGACGTCACATATTACATCTCTCATGACATGCTCAGTGACATCCCTCAGGGCCTGACCCATTTTTTTAAAAAAAAGTTTCAAAAAACGGGAAGGGGCCAATTTCAGCCCGGGGGCCCCATCCCCTGGGGCATGGCCTCCTTTTTAAAATGTTATTTATAGTCAAGGGGGGCCGCGTGGCACCCCTCCCAAGCCTCTTCTGGCCCCGGGGACCCCATCCCACAGGGATGGCCCTTTTTTTAATTTATAGGGAAGGGGCCCCGCGTGGCCACCCTTACCTAGGCCAATTTCGTGCCCGGGGACCGCATCTCCCGGGGCATGGCCTTGTTTTTGAAAAGGTATTTGTTGGGAGTGGGGGCCGCATGGTACAATGTCCATGAGAAAAAGTGGCCAAGAGACATAGGGAGCATATTTGCATCAAAATACTAGTGATTATAGTATAAAGACGTTCCCTCATATGCAACTCCTGCAAACAAAAACAAGCATTGGCAATGCATGTTTTTCAAATGTGTTTATTGCAAGGAAATGACAAAACCATAAACCGAGAGGTCTGCCACTGGCGGCCAGCCTTTTGTTAATTTTTATTTTGTTCTGTCATGGAGTTAGCAAAAAAATGTTTGGGTGAAAGCTGCTGGGCCCTCATCAAAAATATTTTTGGTCTGCAAAAAGCACACATACCATAGTGGTCCCAGGCACTATGGGTGGATATACTCCTTGTGAAAGGGCGGCATGCCATAACTCACAGCGAAGTCCGCCAATGGTTGAAAGAGATTAGCTCATCCCCCATGATGCATGGTGGGGTTGGTGAAAGAAAAATATGAATGACAACAGACTAATGGGTTATACCAGGCTGAAACGCCCTATAACTAACAATGGTAAACATTTTTAGTAAAATCAAAAGCTCTTGGATAACACCAGACCTAAATAAAAAAAAGCCAATTGATCTGTTTTTGGCTGGTAACCTCTTTGCTTATGTTTTTTTGTAATGTTTGCATAATTCTTTTTTACAAATAGATAAGAAGCGTTGAAATGACAGGTACGAAAGGAAGGTTTGCGAAGACCGAGAGAGCTGTATACATAGATAAATAGAGAGAATTCTATAGCTAGATAGATGGACAGGTCGCTATACAGATAGATGGACAGGTCGCTAGATAGACAGACAGACAGAACGACAGCCAGGTCGCAAGACAGTTAGATAGTTAGGCAGCCAGACAGATTTCTAGACAGCCAGATAGATAGATGGACAACCAGACATGTCGCTAGACAGACAGACCGGCTTGTAGGGTTGCGTGCATGGGCATACACAGAAAGACAGAAAGACTGACAGGTAGATAGACAGACAAATGGGGTTGAATAGATAGAGAGTTGCAAAGATAGAGTACAAAGACAGATCAAGATAGGTAGGGTTGCAAAGATGGATAGATAGATAGATAGATAGATAGATAGATAGATAGATAGATAGATAGATATGGGCAATCAGGTGCATCAGATAGATAGATAGATAGATAGATAGATAGATAGATAGATACGGGCAATCAGGTACATTGATAGACAGGTAGACAGGCAGGTAGAGAGGAAGACAAGCAGGCAGGCAGGCACACAGACAAGCAGGTAGACAGACAGGTAGGTATGCAAAGAGACAGGCAGGTAGACGAGCAAGCAGGCAGGTAGACAGACAACTAGGTAGAAAGTCAGTCAGTCAGATACTTAGACATGTAGATAGATAGATAGATAGATAGATGATAGATAGATAGATAGATAGATACATAGATAGATACATAGATAGATAGAGTTGCATGCATAGAGAATATTGCGTAGATGGATGGTTGCTTAGAGAGATAGACAATGAAAGACAGACAGATAGATAGATAGATAGATAGATAGATAGATAGACAGACAGATAGATAGATAGATAGATAGATAGATAGATAGATAGATAGATAGATAGACTGGTAAATAGGCAGGTTTATAGATAGGTAGATAAGCAAGTTGATAGATAAATAGGTAGACAGACAGGCATGTGGATAGACAGACAGAACAAACAGAAAGACAGACAAGGAGACATATAGGCAGACAGACTGGTAATTAGGTTGACAGAAAGGGTTGCATAGAGATATAGGCAGATTGTAAGGAAACTGGAATAAACATAGAACTAAAATTAGTTATATTAAAGATAAAAGTCTATCTAAGCATGATATGCAAGAGCACTGAAAGCAATCTAGAAAGTCATAAATGCAAGACAAACATACTAAATTGGATTTCAAATATAACAAGACTCTAACCCCCCTCTGTTAAATAAAAAGTAGAAATATTACATACATACATCATAGTTATTCAATGAGTCGTTGAGGTGCTTGAACCAGTCTTCCAGACGTAGTCGTATAAGGTGGATGAGGAGGAGGAGCAGGGCCTACCTCAGGCACTGGGGCTTTAGAGGTAGGGGTAGGATTAGGGCTCTATGGACTCTGAGGTGGGCAGGTCTCACTTCTTACATCTGGCGCCGACAAACATCGAGGCAGGTGCTTGAAATGTGACAAGTCTTTTGTGATGGACTTTCCTGGACGTTGAGCTGTCATCATATGTCCTTTGCTCATCACAACCCGTAGGTGTTCAGCATCAAACGGAGTATCAGACTTTCGTTTCCATGTTTGCTTGACTAGGACCCGGTCTCCTTCCATGAAAACCATGTTCCAAGCACATCAGCATTTATCAGCATAGGTCTTCATTCTAGACTTGTGCACGGAATCTGTTGTACGGCTCTCGTCTGCATCTGTCGACATATGAGAAGTCCATTGTGACAATTTGGTGCCCATGGCTCTGCTAAACATCAAGGTGGCAGGGCATTTACATGCAGTGGAATGGGTAGTTGACCTATTAGCCCAAAGGGCTGAACATACAACTGTTGGACTTGGCCCTTCTGGCAGGTTCACCCCTGAACTTTTTGCCTAGTGATTTCTGGTCTTTGCGCACTTTGACACTGTGGCGCAGTGTAAAGTGCGTGCGCTCCCTGAGTGCGTGTGTGAGATTGGCCTGCTCTCCCATAGGAATGCATGGGGATTGTCTGTGTCCCTGGTAGTTCCTGATGCGTGAGGTGTGCATGGTCAAGTTTGGTATGTGCAAACTCGTGTGATTAAATGCTTCGCAACGATGTATGTGGCATGGTTGTGTCTTGTGCGGAAGTGCTACTTCTAGACATGGCTGTGTATGTGCAGTGAAGGTGCTGGCGTGTGATTGGCTGGAGCTGGCTGGGATGCCAGGCTCCAGGAGTCTGTGTGGGTCTGCCCCGGTGGTGAATGGAGAGATTAGCATGCTGATGTGAGGGAGGGGCTGCGCCTGTGTCCTGAATGAGGCTGGGTTTCCCCCACACAATGCTGGCTCCGCCCCCTGTGGTGCGACTGATGACCCTAGCCTGCCTGATGAATGAAAGGGGTGGTTGGGCCATCAAGGGTACTCCAAAACCAGCTGCGACTGGTTCTCCCCCGACCCTGCACCTAAAGACAAAGGGAAAAGGTGTACAAAAGAGGGGCTGTGACCCCATGAAAATGTTCTTGTTTGTGACTTGGATCTACCAGGGGCATTCTGCTGCTTGGGCCCAGGGGAAGGCTTGCCCCCCTGGGCCCTGCCCAGCCCCTGGCTTGCTGATGGACTCCTGAAGGACTTGCTACTTGCTGTTGCCCTAGCGCCTGGGAGCGCTTTCCATGGACCCCTGGCGCATGAGAGCGCTATTTTGTGTGCCTAGCACTTAGGAGCGCTTTATTTGCCTTTTAGCGCCTGGGAGCGCTTTGTTTTACTTATTGCGCTGGTGAGCGCTTTAATTGCAGAGGCCGGTGCCCACCCGGCATTGTCCACCCCGATCGAGTGCCCACCTCGATCTATTCTTTTAAAAGGAACCGGTGCCCACCCGGCATTGCCCTGAGATCGTCACCGCCGCAGCCCCGAGTCAGCCTGTGAGGCGCTGCGCCCGCCTCCTTATCCAGGGCCGCGCTGCCATTGGCGGCCCCGGAGAAAGCATTGCAGCACGCTCATTGGCCCCGGCCGCCGGGACTCCTGTTACGTCATTGCTGGGCCGCGCAGGGATTGGCCCGACCCTAAGGGCTTCCCCATACGCACCCGGAAGTCCTGGGAGCTCTGCCGGCTGGCCGAAAAACCCCGCATTGCCTGCCGAGAAATGAGAGCTGTCCTCCGGCGAGGCTCCCCCGAGGAGAGAGCCCCGTCACCGCCACGCTGAGGAGCCCAGCAGTAAGGAGCTGATGCCACGGAGAGTCGCCGCCGAGCACCAGAGACCTGGTGAGTGTGTGCGGAAGGGAGGGGGGCGTCAGGGCACATTGCCGGTGCCCGCCCCTCCCCTCCAGAGCGAGACCCTTGTCCAGAGAGGCCCGTGATGCCTCGAGTGATGCCGAGTCCCCCGAGAGGGACTCCGCCTAACCCCCCACCTTGAGCCACGAGCCCAAGAGGCTCTGAGGTGCCATTCTGCTTTTTTAGCCCAGGAGAGGCTCATGAGGGCATTCCTTTGTTCTCGAGTCCCCAGGAGAGGGACTCCAACGATGCCCGCAGTTGTGCCTACAGCCTAGAGAGGCTCAGGGCACCCCCAGTGTTCCCGGGTCCCCCGTGAGGGACCCCACCGCCCAGTGAGGCTACATCTTTTTGTTGAGAGCCCCGAGAGGCTCAGGGGGACATTTCATTTCTACAGAGCCTGTGAGGTTCTCAGAGGCCACATTTGTTTAAAGAGTCCAGCGAGGCTCCCACATTGGCCCCATTGATGTTCTTGAGCCCTGGAAGGCTCCAACGTGTGGAGAAGTATGGCTCAGGGGTTAGAGGCGGCAGAACCGGAAGCTGAGATCGGCCCCGGACCAGGGTTCAATTCCCCGCCCCGACGGGGGTTGGGCTCAATAATTCCACGGACTCGATAATTCTCGCTCCGGTGCCTACTCGACTCACGGGTTCACACTCTGCGACTCTGGGCAATAGCTTGCTTAATCTCCACAGCGGCCCCTCGCGGCGGGATGCCTGGCTTTCACCTTGTGGATACCATTCTGGGGTATCTCACAGGGGAATACCAGGACGGGTTCCCTAAGCAAGCGCATAGATGCCTGCGATGTGGGCGATTTGCGCTATATAAATACATGTACAACGTATCCCCACCAGCGTTCCTTCAACTGCCCAGCACTTCGTGGGCAGTTGCACCGTTTAGGACCCTGACATTGGGACTGCCACAGATTGTGGTCTACGTGACTGTGTTGCATAGTTGCTTGTCCTTACACCTCTGAATGGGTAGATTATTCATCATGTGTTTCCTGCACCTCTGAATGTGTTTCTATACGTCATGTGCTTTGCTTTTACCCCTCTGAATGTTTTTTTAGGCATCATGTGTTTCCTTCCTTACACCGCTGAATGTATGTTTATGCATCATGTGTTTTGTCCCCAGGTCTATACCCCTAAAAGTATGGTGATATTTAGTTGGTTGTTCTTGCTAGTACAGGTGGTTCCCTGCGTGACCTGTTCCTAAGGTGGTTAGGATTGCGTAGGGGGTACTTACCTGATTACCAGTAGTTACTGATTGTGTGCTATTTTGTGCTACAGTGATTTTCTGTTATGTGCTAAGTGATATTCCAAGGGCTTGATACTGAGCTCGCCCCCTGACCAGAGTCCCAGGACCAGTGGACTCTAATGGGCCTTCCCTGACAAATTGCTGGGACTTGTCTGATCTCTCTTGGGCCCCTGGGGCCTCGCTGAAATGTGCCTCGCTCATTCCCCTCGGCAGCTCGTGCACGGCAGCCCGTCCAAGCCTCGAGCAGCGCCACACTCCCCTGAGCCGCGCCGCTTCGCTGGGTCGCCCACATCCTGCCTTCCCCTCCTCTTCTGAGCCGCACACATTGGTCGCCCCAGAGAAACGCTTGTACCTTGCCGGCTGCCCGCTCAAGCCTCAAGCCGCACCACTCTCCCCTGAGTCGTGCCGCTTCGCTGGGCCGCCCGCTCAAGTTTACTAAGGAGGTCACTCTCATTATCCCTGCAACCAGGTCGGGAGGTACTGTCCGTTAGGCTCTATGTTCTAAGTTCTAGGCCTACAAGTTGTATTCTAAGTTCTAAAAGTGCTGATTCCTGACAGTGGTCCAGGTGGCCTTGTCTTGTACATATCCCTTGTAAATTCTGCCTGTGCCTGTTGGCACATTGTAAAATGTGTGTTTTTATCTAATGTTTTGGTGTAATACAAAGGCTATTTTTATATATAACCTTGTGTGGAGTTTCTTTTGTGGTGGGCCTTGGGTGTTGTTGCTGGGGTGCGTGCGCAAATACTTAACTCATATCGCCTCCAAGTTTAGCCTTGCTGCTCGCGCCACGTTACCTAGAGGGTGAGCAGGGGTTATCTTGGCGTGTAACTCCCTTGCCCTGACTTGGGAGTGGTGGTCTCTGACCGACTTTGGCGCAAGCCCTGGCCAGCCAGGGATCCCATTTCTAACAACAACCAATTAAAGATCTCTTCCATCTAGTGCAGCGCGCTGAAATACTCTGTTTAAGGTGCCCTTGAAGCGTTCGACCACACAGTTGGCCTGTGGCCAGAGAGAGGTACTTTTCTGATGCTAAACATCCATGCTAGTGGGAAAATCTTTAAACTCACGGCTGTTGAACGGTAGACCATTGTCGGACTTGAGAATGAAGGGGACACCCTATGCAGCAAAAATGTAATTTAATGTCCCAATGACTTTGTCATGTGTAGTTGACAACAAGTCTTCCACAAGGAGAAATTATGAGTACTCATCAATCACTACTATTAGATGTTGTCCATTGATAAGAGGTCCAAAGAAATCAAATGCAATCTTTTCCCACATCTGCTTTGGGAGGTCAGAGTTAACTAATGGATGCTGCATTGTTTTGAGAGAGAAGCAGTTGCACAAATGACTGGCGATTAATTCTCCTTCAACTCTATAATCAATGTGAGGAAACCACACTCGGCCTCGGAGAGCTCTCTTGGTGGCGACAATGCCACGATGAGCCTTGTGGGCTAGTTCAATGACTTGTTGTTGCAGACTCTATAGAATAACCATTTTAGAACCTCTTAATATAGAGATTTTCTCGCTCACATTTTTTAATTTTTGGTATTCATTGTCATCAATAGGAGGTTGAGTATGTTTCTTTCAGGATTGCTGGGAAATAAAATGTTTTAGAGCAGGCAGATCTCGATCTGTATTTGTGGCAGTAAGAATTTGTTCCACCGAAAGAGCTGCAGGTATGCTGAATTGCCAATGAAGTTAACATAGGTCTGAGCTGCTTTAGATGTTGTACTGTTACACTGCACTGGCACTTGTGAAAAGTAGTTCGCGGGATTTCGATCTTCCCTTTGCTTATGCTCAAGAGTGTAATCGTACCCTTGCCGCCGCAACCCCCACCTCTCGAGGAAGAACCTTGGCTTTCGGACTCCCAAAAATGGTGAGCAACACCTGATGGTCAGTGACAAGGGTGAAGTGCTTCTGTATAAAAACACATGGAAGTGTTCACTAGCTCACACCATAGCTAGACTTTTTATTTCAGGTTGGGAATAAGCCCTTTCTGCAACAGACTCCCGCCTGCACAGGCCACAATGTGCCATTGATTGTTATTGTATCCACTGTGCTGGGCAAGGAATGCACCTTACCCCACTGGGCTAGTATCTACTACAATCTTAGTATGAATTTTTGGATCCAAATAAGCCATTTCAGTAGCCTTCTCAGTTGCATGTTTGATTTTCTTAAAGTTTTGATCACATTCGGTTGAGCACTTAAACACTGCGTTATTTTTTCTCAAGTCTCTCAAAGGGGCACTGACTGTAGCAAAATCACAAATGTACCTGGAACAGTAACTGACCATACCAAGGAAGGATTGCAGAATGGTCAAATCTTATGGTGGTACAGTGGACGATAAAGCTTGTATTTTAGCAGAATCTGGTCTCATTCCAGTATCAAAGTATTTGAGTTTTTTTGGTGAAGCTCACACATTTCTGCGTTCAAAGTGAGACCAGAGTCAGCAAGCAACCGCATATTTGTTTAAGGGCTTTTTCATGTTCCTTTCGAGTTGCCCCAAATACCAGTATATCATCACAATAATTAAAACCATGTGTGACCAGATGTATTGTGCGATGAATGACATCCTGAAAGAGTTCTTCAGCTGGCAACACCCCAAAATTTAGGGCCTGATTTAAAATCTTGGCAGATCTGATCCCGCAATCACTTTTCTGACGGTTTCACCGTCCTCGTACTTTGCGATCAGCCCACTTTATTTTGATGTGGTGGGTCTGTGAACGATAGTTTGTCTGAGTGCTGCTGTCTCGGCCCGGATTTTCTCCTGTGTTGACTGTGCCATAGCCAAATGTGGCCTTCGGAGGGAGTCCAGCCAATTTTACAGCAAGGCCAATCACGATGTGCCTTCCGTCAAGGAAACTGTGGGCCTGATTTAGATCTTGGCGGATCTGGTCCCAATGTCACTTTTCTGATGGCTTCACCATCCAACTACTTTGTGGTCCACCTGCATGATTTAGATGTTGGCAGGTCTAGGGACGATAGTCTGTCCCGGTGCCACCATCTCCCTGCCAGAATTTTCCTACTGCGTCGGCGGCGTCATAGACAAAAGTGGCTATCTGAGGGAGTTCAGCTAAGATTACTGCCGGGCCAATCACAATGTGCCTTTCTGTTGAGGAAACTTTGGCGGGGACACCTACAACCTTTATTTGGCAGAATCAAAGGACATGAGGTAGAAACATACCTTTTTTTCTGTTTTCAACTTCCGTTTATGTCTTGCACCCTACTGTCCAGGTCCTTCCTTTGCTACTACTACTTGACCATGATGTTGATCAATTTCATTGTCGCCAGAATCTCAGGTAAGCTTCTTTTAAAATTGTTTACTATTAACCATGCTTTAACCTTTGCTTTGGCCATGTGTATTTTTACATTGCTCTTACATGCAATTTCTTTCGTATGTGTAATGCAGCGGTGTTCATATTGCAATTTATCAGGGTAAAATGAACAAACCTGTATTGACTATTTAGAAAACATAAAATGTGTTTGTTGTGGTGATTATGGGAGTTGTGCTGTGGGTCCTCTGGTTGTACATTCATTAGTGTGTGTATGTTGTTTGTGTGCTATGCTATATGTAACAAAAGTGGCATGACACATTATCTACATATATTTTTTAAACAAACACAACATATATCTGTAGTAACACATTAATAAGTAGTACTTACAAGTCTCCACTCCATCAGGGACTCACTCTGTCAGGAATATGCCGCTAGGACAAATCCAGCACAACGGGTACATCTAAATAGGCTCAGTGCAAACCCGTTGGCCTGATGGAAACGGATTAGTGTTAGCCAGTAGAGGAGGCCCCCGCATCGAGGTGTGATGGTTACACGATGGTAAACAGCAGGGACGTTTCCTGCATGAGAGCGTAGGGGTTGGAGCACCACAAATTTTGAGGCAAAGAGAAAGAGATTAAAAGACTGCTCTGAGGCAGTACTGTCAAGTCTGGAAGTAGCAGTGAGCCCAGCTGTGTACAAACACAAGCTGCGCATGCGAGGTGAACGACTTCAATATCGCCCAAATCCCACATGGTCAGTGTGCGTCTGTGAGGCAGAGGTGAGGACAGTCAGGTGCTGCCTAAAGCAGCAGTTTTTCCAGGGCTCAGGTCGAGTACTCAGCTCACCTGAATCTGTGACGTAGTTGAGAATATCCTTCTAGAATCCCGCCTCCTCCTCTGGCTGGCTGACCCGTGATACTGCCAGTTTATGAGAATAATGATGTAATGATGATACTTGTAAAGCGCACTGTTACCCCATCTCGGGGTGTCCTGGCGCTGAAGACCGCTGGGGAACCCGTCCTGGCTTTCCCTGTGAGATGGTCCCTTCTGGGTATCTCCAAGGTGAAACCAGGCATCCCCGGCGTCTGTGGGGGGCCGTTGTAGAGATGAGGCAAGCTTAATGCCCAGAGTTGCCGAGTGTGATCCCTGGTTAGAGTAGGCACCGAGGCGAGAATTATCGAGTCCGTTGACCCTTGTCCACAACCCTGCCGCCTCGGGAATTGAACCCTGGTCCCGGGCCGTTCTCTGCTTCCAGGTCTGCCTCCTCTAAACAGTGAGCCACACCACTAGAGGTCTCTGTGTGGTTTCATTTGCCTTCGGTTTGTGTTTCCTTATTTCTCTCTAATCTACCCTCTGGTCCCTAATATTTTCCATCGGGAAACTTATCAGCTCCCCTGAGGCCCCCTTCGTCATCCTGCTATCCCATCACAGAACCTCCCTCCTGGTCAGGGCTGTTCTTATTGGCACTGTTAGGTATTTGAGGCCTAGCACCACGTGGTCCCTGGCTGGAAGTTCCTTGTGGCAGCCTTCAGTAGTAAGCAGTGAGTTAAAAATCACTGTTGTACATCGGGAGAGTTACATAGTCTGGGTATGGAATGGGTCCAGTGAATGTGTGTTTAAATATGCGTGGGTCACAGTGAGGTACAAGCTTATGGACGTGAATAATATCAGTACCAGGCCTTTTGACTGTAAGGTGACGGAAGAGGAGACCGCAAAATGCTTTTCTTTTAACCTTTTCAATAATGTTATTAAAGGTAAACATTTGCGTTTTACTAATGAGTATGTTTTATGTGCGTAGTGGTGATGGGCTTTTGACGGGCATGTCACCTGCTTGCCAATGAAGTGAAAAGTATGCTTTCATTATAGCTGTGGTCGGACACTTCAAGGAAAGCAGGAAAATATTTTCTTTATAAATATGGGTTGCTCTCGAGTATTCAGCCCACATAGAAAAATGATGGAAGATAAACAGCGGGGTGCTTGCTGAGGGTCTGCACAGTTACTAAAAACTGCTAATGACTATCAGGCAGTGATGATATACAATGGGATTTTCTAACGTTAAATACATTTTGTATACCTCGCACAATGAACTTCATTGTATTGTTAAAATGACATAATGCTTTAAACACTTGACCAAAAGGCCTAATTTGTAATAGGTCCCTCTATGTCCTTTTCATTTCCTTACGGCCTGCACCTGTGATGAATTGTGCAGCACCCAACAGTTTGTCCCTTCCTGTGAATTATTTTCCCCACTGCAAAGGCATACATTGTATGGATTAACACAATGGTGAGTCTTCCTTACCAGAATTAAAACATTTGCAGGAGGGGCTCAACCCACTGAGTTACCCAATCAGCACATTAATGCTTCCCTGTTAAGTTTCGGTTGGCATAAGATGTGCCGGCATTATTACAGCATATCCACTAGACCAAAAAAATGTCATTCCTCACGTATCGGAATCTGATTTTAATCATTTGTATCAGAGGACACTGCCATGGCTATTTCACAATATCTGTAGAGGAAATGTATCATATATTGCTAAAAATGTAATGATATGTCCACAACTGCTGTCTGATCTCTGACCAGATGTAATCTCTCTGAGCCTGTGATAATTTGAGTATTAGCATTTCTCCCAGAGCCTATACATTTTTGTTCGTCTTTGGTGTGCATGGCTTTTGCTTTCTATATCCTATGATAGGCAATTTTACCTTGCATAAACACAACTTCTAAGCAGCCTGTAAACCATATAACTCATTTTCACACCATATAAAAATATAGCAGGGAGAAACTGAGGGAAGTCAGGCTAGGACTGGTAAACAGTCTGTTGATACAGACTGAGGTTTAACCAGCCCACATCTAAATACGGCTGCCGGAACTCCATCAGCTTGATGGAGTACTTGTAACCACCGCCTCAGAGGGATGATGGGAGCCCCTCCAAGATATAAATCAGGCCCTTAGTCTTTTATATCTGAACAAACCAAAATGGGTCAAAAGGGTGGTAATGTACCTTCAATTTTCTTCTAGTTCAAGTTGTTGATATCCCTTGTTCAGATCAAGGCAACAGAAGTCTTTGGTACCATTCAGATGTGTAATCATGTCTGCAATGTGCGGAACTAGATGCCGTTCTCTCTCAATTGCATATTAGCATGTCAGCATGTCAATAGCATTTTCAGTTCTTTCTCAACAGCTTCCTGCAAGTGAAAGTATTTGACTATGTCCTTGAGCAATGAGACGAATGTCCTCATTGATATGAAGTTGCACTTACATAGTCTTAAGCGTTCCCAGTCAATGAAACCATGACGAAAACTGACTTACTATGTCTGGATGTACATTTATGTTATAGTTGATGGAAATCAGGCACTGGCGATAGTTCATTGTACCTCTCTGCCAGCATGATATTTATTGATGCACCACTGTCGATAATAAAAGGTATGGAAGAACCATTGACTTTTAGTGTGATCTTGGAGCAATGTCAAAAGGAACTGGGTTGTTTCAAGTGGCGATCTCACCTGGTCTTGGCTTCTTTTCTGCATGAAGCCAAACTTACTTCCCATATCCTTCACCAGTCTACATCATCGCACATCCATCTTCTTTACTGTCGCTCGACAATGACGTTAAAGAACCTTTGGAAGATGAATTTGATGACGATAGACCTCATTTCATTTTCACTTGTCTCATTTGATTTCTCCGCTTGGTCTTGTGGGCATGACTAGAGGGTTTCCGGAACTTTATTCATCCATTTTCCCTTCTCGATGTGATGCAGTCTGTTACTCTTTCTTTTTGAAAACTACTATAAAATGGTTTTCTTTCCCACAGCCTTTGCATCTTTGTCCGAAATGTGGGACATTTACCTTAGTGTGGAAAGGACAATCTACATCAGACACACAATTTCTTTTTCCTCTGAGACATCACTTTATGGCCTTTGACCTCGTGTCTCTGCTTATTTTTCATGTTCAATGCTGATTCGCTCTGGGCTACTCCTGCTTCCATATCAGCAGCTGGCCGATCTGCACATTCTTCTGCTCTCACAGCAATGAGTACTCTCTCTAGACTGAGTGTCTTGCACAGCATATGGCGTCTGAATGAATATGAAAGGCAACTATTGATGACTCTGAGATGGATAGTTTCTTCATCATTGAATGAATGGAACTTGCAATGCTTGATGATGGCCTCAAGTCTTTCAGCAAACTCATCCATCCATCGTTTCTCCAGCTTGCTGTCTAGCTGAATTGAAGATGTACAATTCATAGTCGACGTTTGGCATTGGATTGAACTTGTTTCCTAATGCTGTCGTAATCCGATGTTAAGATGTTTCATCAACTTGTGGTATTTCTTTTATTGCTTCTTTTACTCCATCACCTGCAAAGTTCTTTAAGTATTTGATGATCTTGTTGTAATTTGTTTCTAATAGCGTGTTGATTAAATCATCGAATGTTTCAATCCTGGTAGTGCATCTGGTGCCAATATTCAGTTTTTTTGTGGGTTCAAGTGGAAGTGGTAGTTTCAAGAACAGGGAGGCATCATAACCACCTGTGTAACTTCCTGCTGTCAAGAGCAGGACTCACTCTAGTGCGGTCTGCTGCTCGATTGGACCTGCTCCATTCATACCATCTTTAAACCCCAGTCATGTGCTTGCATCAGTATCGTTGTGGACGATTTGATGTTGTATGGCCTTTTTTTCATATAATGCGGTGAGAAACAGTTTTGTCTCCTGTACATGGCCGTCACCATTCTCAAACTCCTACACTGTACTTGATTTTTACTGCCTTTAGCGTTTCTTAGCACCTGGATGCTTCTGCTTTTGATGCGCTTTTGCACCTAGCTATCGTGGCCTTCTGTGCTTCTCTGTACTTGTTTGACACTGCCTTCAGCGCTATCATACTGTATGTATGATGACTCTGTGTTATGTTGTGGCACAGTACCTCTTCTTGCGGTCTAACCAGCAGGTTCCGGACAGACTGTAACTGAACTTTCCGTAGGGCATTCTCCCTCTTCGAAAGCATTGCACTGGTTGAAGTGTTGCTTCGACTCCACATTCGCCAACCGTCGACTGCTTCATTTCAACTGAGGTGCATATGGCATGCAGGAGCAGCTCACTGGACTTCGGCAAACTCTCAGGTAGAGCACTCTCATTTCTGCGGGTTTACAGATCCCCTATCTCGTCGCCAGTTGTAACATCCTTCCCAGCCTGATAGCATGCAAATGACCACGCCACACGGAGCTCTGTAGTGCACTTCTTTATTCTTCAGAGTGCAACTGTTAACTGAACGCACTGCCTCATCAGCTTTATTAAACACACCCAAACTATTACGTCATTCTCCTACGGAGTCCATCAAGGACCAGAAGGGTACTGCAATTCATACTTACTAGACACTACAACAGATATAACTGCAGTCCTCAATTAAAATACATGCACACATGGCATACAGGGGTGCAGTTAGAAAGGCACTTCATTGCTTGCACACTGCAAAACAAAAATTACAACTTAATGAAGAAAAGTTTCAAAAGGAATCAATTTTGGTATGTTGTGAAATAGTAGCAGTCAGAGAAGTTAAAAAAAGCCATGCAAAAGGCATTTACAACACCTTCAGCAGGAGACAGGAACTGATAAAGCTGGAGTGTGCCCTCTCCCTAACCTGGAGATCTGGTAGAAAGCACCCTGATATTTCATCAAACTCTAAACACAAAGGTGATACCAAAGTTATAAAGTAATAACGGGCACTGAAGAGAACTAGCTTGTGTGTGGATGTGTGTGGATGTGCTCGTTGTGAAAAAGCAAAATGCAGACACTCAAAGTGAAGTTATCCAGTGGCTGACGTGGCCTGACTCCCTGCGTTGTCTTGGGTGGAAGCAAAATGTGAATGACATACTAACAGAGCAATGGATGAAGACAAATGGGTGAAAGCCCCTTTGAATAAGTATATTATACATACTTGTTTTAAAAATCATACGGTCTTGGCTAACGCCAAACCTAAAAAGGAAAAAAGAAGATATGGTGTCACTTAAACATGGTCATCTTATGCTTGCGATCAAAATGTAAATGTAAATGTAAATGTATTGGCATTTATATAGCGCACTACTTACCCGTAGGGTCCCAAGGCGCTTCGACTGCTGCGAAACCCTTCCTGGCTTCCCTGAGAGATGGTCCCTTAATGGGTATCTCCAGGGTGAGACCAGGCATCCCCGGCGGTCTGGTGGGGCCGTTAGTGAAGATGAGGCAAGCTAATGCCCAGAGTTGCCGAGTGTGATCGCTGATCAGAGTGGGCACCGAGGCGAGAGAATTATCGAGTCCGCTGACCCTGGTCCAGAAACCTGCCGCGCCAGGAATCGAACCCTGGTCCCAGGCCGTCCTCTGCTCTCGGGTCTGCCGCCTCTAACCAGTGAGCCACACTACTTCACAATGTAAAGTTTAAAAAATATTCAAGGATGTTTCTACTATGCCAGTGATTATTTTAAGCAACAAGTCTTTTAGTTGTACCATTAATTTTATTATTATTATTTATGAAGGAAGTAAGATTAAATTGTCACCTAACCAATCAACTCAATTCGCAGGTAGCTAAAATCTTACAATGTCACTTAAACAATTTATAACAGAAACTTTAGAAAGGATTGCAGGCAGCATAAATAGCTGGTATTTAAATGCAATCTAAAACAAGCATTGGAAATGCAATAGTTCTCGCATTTGTTTGAGTTAGAGCTATTGACATAGTAATTGGCAATGTCTTCTACCCATGTGTTATGGGGTGTATGTATGTGGTGTGTAGTGGAATTAGGGTGGGTTGATTGGATTAGTTAGTTGTGTAATTGATGGTGTGGATTTGTGTAGTGGAATTATGTGGCATGTACACTGTGGAATTATGCGGATAGTAATTATATGGTATTGAGTGTACTGGAATTATGTGGAGTGGGACTGTGTTATGGACTGTAATTATGTGGAATGGTATTTTGTGTTGCTGAGTGGTATGAAGTGGAGTTCAATTATGTGGTGTGCTGTTGAATTTTTTGATAAGATGTGGAATTGTGTGGTGTATATCGGATGTATGTCGTGTGTTGTGTAATTGTGTTGTTGATTTGTATTATGTGGTTTGGTGTTGAATTAGGTTGTGTGGAGTTGAAGTTGCGTGTCGTGGAACTGCGTGGATGGCTTTGCCTTTTTGATGACTAAAAGAACAAATAGTTTGGAACTGTGTGTCTGGGTGTTTAAAAAAAAAGAAGGAAAGAATTAGGGCTATTGGCATTGTAAATGTTTCTTACCTATGTGTAATGTATTGGAGAGGATGTATGTGGTGTGTAGTGGGATTATGTGGATTGGATGGAAATGGTTAGTTGTGAAATTATGGGTTGTGGAGTGGTTTTGCGTAGTGGAATTATGTGACATGGTGTGCAGTTGCATTATGTGGATAGTAATTATGTGTTAGAGTGTATTGGAATTATGTGGAGTAGGATTGTGTGATAGAGTGAAATTATGTGGAAAGTTATTTTGTGTTGTGCAGTGTTATGTAGTGGAGTTTAATGTGTGGAGTGCTGTTGAATTTTGTGGTATGTTGTTAAAGAATGTGTTGTGAATTGGATATATATGGTGTGAAGCGGAATTGTGTTGTGGAGTGGAATTGCAGGCCCTCCAGCGCTGCAGTTACACGACTACATGAGACAATAGGAAGAGCACACACAGGTGAGCATAACAGGGAAGGGGGAGGGCGACAAAGAACAACTGCAGGGGGGTGATGTACAGGAGGGAAAACGCTGGCAAACACACATGGGCAAACGCAACAGGGAGGGGAAGGGGTACAAAGAACAACGTTAGTGTAGAGAAGTACAGGAAAGAACCCGCAATTAAAAATGTGGGGTGCTGAACATATGGAGTGCTGAGTGCATTTAAACACTAAGGGGCTCATTAGGATGGCGGACGGAAGTGCCTCCGCAGACCCAGAGCATGCGGAACATGCCTATTTTCCGTGCGCCCGTCGCGGACACTCCGTC
Organism: Lissotriton vulgaris; assembly: GCF_964263255.1. Taxonomy (NCBI): domain Eukaryota; kingdom Metazoa; phylum Chordata; class Amphibia; order Caudata; family Salamandridae; genus Lissotriton; species Lissotriton vulgaris. The sequence goes on from NC_141691.1 coordinate 723,953,699, forward strand.
CGCCAAATCAGGATACGAAATAGGGGCCAAAATCCGTCCGCGGCGGTAGAACACGGTCCGCCGCACCACCACACCCAACCACGCGGCGGACGTAACCTATCCAGAGACTCCGCCGTACGGACTGACGTCTAGGACCGTCCTCCAAATCAAGATGGCGGAAAATACACATAAAAGCGCTGCGGAAAAACAACCTGCCTGAACACTGCGGATGCCCCACAGCGACCATACCCACCACGAGCCGCTCGCCGACATGGACCCTGCACTACACGCTTACCCGATACTCTTCGCGATCCACTACGTCCTAGTCTTGGCCCACCATCGAGGACGACGCAGGTAGGCTACAAACCATTCGCTGTCTGGAGAGGAGCACCTGCAAGGTCCGTGACGTAGGGAGGGGGGAGTGACATGTCCCGGAAACCACATATTCTTGTGTACGGCAACGCCTCCAAGGGTCTTGACCCAGGTAGGGGGGAGTGACATGTATCTGAACCCACCGCCCTCAAGTAAATACAAATACACACCAGCATCACACACGCAAGAATGACTCCGACAACCCACGACACATGATTGACAATTTTATTTACGCATAATCGGAGTAACATCACAGTCTAGGATCGAGCATGGGCAGTGTGGACACCAGAGCAGGTACATCAGATGCAGTACATCACTATGAGAATAGCAACAGGGCAGTGTGGACACCAGAGCAGGTACATCAGAGGCAGCACATGAGAGGGGCCAGGTGCATCAACAGTCCATGGCATCGAACAGCTACATCAGAGGCAGCACATGAGAGGGGCTAGGTGCATCAACAGTCCATGGCATCGAACAGCTACATCAGAGGCAGCACATGAGAGGGGCTAGGTGCATCAACAGTCCATGGCATCGACCAGCTACATCAGAGGCAGCACATGAGAGGGGCCAGGTGCATCAACAGTCCATGGCATCGAACAGCTACATCAGAGGCAGCACATGAGAGGGGCTAGGTGCATCAACAGCCCATGGCATCGAACAGCTACATCAGAGGCAGCACATGAGAGGGCAGCCAGCAGTATCAGAACACTAACAGGGCATTGTGCCCAACTGAGCAGGTACATCAGAGGCCATACATCAGTATGAGAATAGCAACAGGGCAGTGTGGACACCAGAGCAGGTACATCAGATGCAGTACATCAGTATGAGAATAGCAACAGGGCAGTGTGGACACCAGAGCAGGTACATCAGAGGCCATACATCAGTATGAGAATAGCAACAGGGCAGTGTGGACACCAAAGCAGGTACATCAGATGCAGTACATCAGTATGAGAATAGCAACAGGGCAGTGTGGACACCAGAGCAGGTACATCAGAGGCCATACATCAGTATGAGAATAGCAACAGGGCAGTGTGGACACCAGAGCAGGTACATCAGAGGCCATACATCAGTATGAGAATAGCAACAGGGCAGTGTGGACACCAGAGCAGGTACATCAGAGGCCATACATCAGTATGAGAATAGCAACAGGGCAGTGTGGACACCAAAGCAGGTACATCAGATGCAGTACATCAGTATGAGGATAGCAACAGGGCAGTGTGGACACCAAAGCAGGTACATCAGATGCAGTACATCAGTATGAGAATAGCAACAGGGCAGTGTGGACACCAGAGCAGGTACATCAGATGCAGTACATCAGTAGGAGAATAGCAACAGGGCAGTGTGGACACCAGAGCAGGTACATCAGAGGCAGCACATGAGAGGGGCCAGGTGCATCAACAGTCCATGGCATCGAACAGCTACATCAGAGGCAGCACATGAGAGGGGCTAGGTGCATCAACAGTCCATGGCATCGAACAGCTACATCAGAGGCAGCACATGAGAGGGCAGCTGGCAGTATCAGAACACCAACAGGGCATTGTGCCCAACTGAGCAGGTACATCAGAGGTCATACATCAGTATGAGAATAGCAACAGGGCAGTGTGGACACCAGAGCAGGTACATCAGAGGCCATACATCAGTATGCGAATAGCAACAGGGCAGTGTGGACACCAGAGCAGGTACATCAGATGCAGTACATCAGTATGAGGATAGCAACAGGGCAGTGTGGACACCAGAGCAGGTACATCAGATGCAGTACATCCGTATGAGAATAGCAACAGGGCAGTGTGGACACCAGAGCAGGTACATCAGAGGCCATACATCAGTATGAGAATAGCAACAGGGCAGTGTGGACACCAGAGCAGGTACATCAGATGCAGTACATCAGTATGAGAATAGCAACAGGGCAGTGTGGACACCAGAGCAGGTACATCAGATGCAGTTCATCAGTATGAGAATAGCAACAGGGCAGTGTGGACACCAGAGCAGGTACATCAGAGGCCATACATCAGTATGAGAATAGCAACAGGGCAGTGTGGACACCAGAGCAGGTACATCAGATGCAGTACATCAGTATGCGAATAGCAACAGGGCAGTGTGGACACCAGAGCAGGTACATCAGATGCAGTACATCAGTATGAGAATAGCAACAGGGCAGTGTGGACACCAGAGCAGGTACATCAGAGGCCATACATCAGTATGAGAACAGCAACAGGGCAGTGTGAACACCAGAGCAGGTACATCAGAGGGCACACAACAGCAACTTACATCACACTATCAGGTGGATTGCGTGAAGTACCCGCATCGGACAGACTGCCAGCACCAGAAACCGGAGTGTGACACACAGCCACAGATGTAGTGACTGACACGTGAGCCACAGACCCAGATACACTGCCAGCACCTGATACATGAGTGTGAGACATAGCCACAGCCCGAGTGACTGACACATGGCCCATAGACCCAGATACACTGGCAGCACCTGATACAGGAGTGTGAGACACAGGCACAGCCCGAGTGACTGACACATGGCCCATAGACCCAGATACACTGCCAGCACCTGATACAGGAGTGTGAGACACAGCCACAGCCCGAGTGAATGACACATGGCCCATAGACCCAGATACACTGGCAGCACCTGATACAGGAGTGTGAGACACAGCCACAGCCCGAGTGACTGACACATGGCCCATAGACCCAGATACACTGGCAGCACCTGATACAGGAGTGTGAGACACAGCCACAGCCCGAGTGACTGACACATGGCCCATAGACCCAGATACACTGCCAGCACCTGATACAGGATAGGTCTCGACTGATACACTGCCACTAACAGACACATGCGAGTCAACTGCACCAGCGCCACTGGGACCACTGAAATGAAGAGCCACAGGGCTGTATGGTCCAGGAGGCAGGGTGGCTCTGGGAGCGGTGGATAGTTGCAATTGTCCGACATCGGATTGTGCATGTGTCAATGCTGTGTGTCTACGTTTCTTGTGGACATGTGCCTGCACCCTGGACAGGACAGGACTGACAAGTGGGCCGGACTGAGAAGAAATTTCACCCACCATGGGAGGTGCATCTGCTGGGGGGGGAATGCTCTCTGGGGACGTGCTGGAGCCTGCTTGTCGTTTGCTGTGTGGCTGCCTTGTGGCCTCTGCAACATGTGTCATGGGGGATGCTACTACAGGGTCCACCTGCATCCGTCCCTGACGGGCCCTGATGGGAGTGGAGGTAAGTGGTGACTCCACTGCGGAGACATCTGTATTCCGTTTCCCAGAAAACAGCAGCCTCAGTGCATCAATGGGTGATGTATGCCTGTCCCTGACAGCGCCACTGTCCATGGGAGATGCCTTGGGCCTTGGATGTTCAATTTCCGTAGGAGTACTGTTGTCTGCGGACTTTCCCTGTTCCCTGGATGGTGCCCTGTTCCAGGCAGCAGACTTGTCGTCTGTGGTGTACATATCCCCAGGACACACCTTCTCCCTGTGTGTGTCCCTGCCCCTGGGAGTGTCCGTGCTCTTCTTAGGTGCGTTTGTCTTGTGACTTTCCTTGTCCCTGCCCTTGGGAGTGGCTCCTTTTTTCCTACTCTCCCTGCCCTTGGGAGTGGCTCCTTCCTTCCTAGTCTCCCTGCCCTTGGGAGTGGCTCCTTCTTTCCTACTCTCCCTGCCCTTGGGAGTGGCTCCTTCCTTCCTAGTTTCCCTGCCCTTGGTAGAAGCTCCTTCCTGCCTAGTCTCGCTGCCCTTGGGAGTAGCTCCTTCCTGCCTAGTCTCCCTGCCCTTGGGAGTAGCTCCTTCCTTCCTAGTCTCCCTGCCCTTGGGAGTGGCTCCTTCCTTCCTAGTTTCCCTGCCCTTGGGAGTGGCTCCTTCCTGCCTAGTCTCCCTGCCCTTGGGAGTGGCTCCTTCCTTCCTAGTTTCCCTGCCCTTGGGAGTGGCTCCTTCCTGCCTAGTCTCCCTGCCCTTGGGAGTGGCTCCTCCCTGCCTAGTCTCCCTGCCCTTGGGAGTGGCTCCTTCCTTCCTAGTTTCCCTGCCCTTGGGAGTGGCTCCTTCCTTCCTAGTCTCCCTGGCACTGGGAGTATGCGAGCCCTCAAGAGATTTATTCGTCTTCTGAATGTCCTCGTCCAAGGTAGTGTCAATGGAAGTGGGAGTGAGGCTTGCCTTGGTAGTACCTTGTGTGTGGGATGGCTGTGCAGCATGTGTAGCCATTACACCCAACCCCTCTTTTGCTTCATGTGTGTGTACTCCACTATATCTGACGTTGTCCTTGTGAACAGATTTAGCTGACCTAGGGGATGGGGTCTGAGGCCTCCGTGCCTTGACGTGCTGGCTGACGCTGCTTCTAGTGCAATAACCTGTATTAGAGTCCTGGTCAGAATATTCACTCCCCCCTGAGACATCCAGTGTTGTAGATGGTGGAACAGAAGTACCACCCAGTCCATGCGACTGTACAATGGCAGACGACACACTGTTAGCCAATGACTGCACTGTCCTGTGTACACCAGCCAGATCACCATGCATACCTTCCATGAATGCCACCACCTGCCCCAACTTCCTATCGTGGTCTTGGAAAGCATTTATCATATTGGTCTGCCCCACACACAGCTGTCGCAGCAGATCAACAGCCTCTGCACAAAGTGCATTTTGGCTCACCGAGGCTGGGGCAGCGGTGCCGACACCGAAGGCCACTCTGCTCCCACTACTCCTGCGTGCACGAACAGTACATGGTGCAGTTGGCGGCAGGGTGGGCCCTGTGTGCTGTGTCCCGACCGAAGGTGTTGATTGCCCACTCCCAATCTGTGACAACAGTGCTGACTCACCAACACTGTCGGAAGATGATGACGATGTTGTCTCCACATGCGAGTCCTCCGGGACGGTCCTGTCCCCCTCTCCGGCGCTGGCCCCTTCGGTGTCAGTCTGCGTGTGCGCGACGTCTGATCCGGATGCATTGCCTTCTATCATCTCCGCCGTCTGTGGCTGAGTGCCCTCTGCCAAAGCTGAAATGCACAGGAAATTGGTGTAAGTCATGGGCACACTCACGTACAGTACTGCTACGGAATCCCTAAAGCCACTGATGACAATGTCCATCGATCCCCCAACCTGCACACGGCCCACCCCAACCAGTCATCCTCACAGGAATTAAGTGGCGTTGGCCGTAATACATGTACAGCATGCAGACTGGGCATGAGGAACTACATCTGCACACTAGTGTTGCCAAGGGGTGACGTAGCACTACAGCATGTGCATGAACACTGAACTGCTTAGCGGGTGGCGTCTCAACATGCCGCACCGGGAAGTGAAATTTTACTGCCCCAATGTCACCAACATGCCTTTGGAACGAGCCACACGATAGACGGAAGTCACTAATGTGTGTGGGCAACAATACATGCATTGCACTCACAAGCAACATACACTGACAGTATGCTTACCGCCACGTTGCTGTTCATCCACACGCAACCGCTCGGACAGGTCAGGATGCGTCACAGCTATGATACGGTGCATGAGAGGGGTCATTGAGCGTCGGGCCAGACGTGCCGTCCTTGGAATCATCCCTAGTGTCACTTCCGCTACATTCTTGCTCAGTCTGGAAATGTCGTCCCAGCGTTTGTGGCAGTGTGTATGTCGTCTATTGGACACCCCCACTGCTCGTACATCACGTGCAATGCTCCTCCACACGTCCTTGCGAAGGTGCAGCTTGACCTACCATGATGGGAGACAAAAGGGTGCAAGTCAGTGGACAGTTGGCCAGTCACACAGATAGGGGCAACACATTTCTCTCTGCAGCCATGCACATTTCGAATATTTTGTTGGTCACACATCACACCGCCAAGTTTCCAGAGCCCAGGTGTCATAGGACACCTCATGCACAACAACTTATCCCCCACTGCACTTACCACCTGTCCGTGTGCGCCGTACAGGCATCCGTAGTTGCGGAGCACACCGTCCACGAGGACATCAAGCTCCGCGGCGGTGAAGGGACGAGACCGGATCTCTTTGACTCTCAACATGCCAAGGTCACGGAGTATGGCACTAGAGCGGCAGTCGGTGGTCAGCTCCGCAGCAGCAGGTGGAGGTGATGGTCACAGGCAGCAGTCGGTGGTCAGCTCTGCAGCAGTAGGTGGAGTTGATGGTCACAGGCAGCAGTCGGTGGTCAGCTCCGCAGCAGCAGGTGGAGGTGATGGTCACAGGCAGCAGTCGGTGGTCAGCTCCGCAGCAGCAGGTGGAGGTGATGGTCACAGGCAGCAGTCTGTGGTCAGCTCCGCAGCAGCAGGTGGAGGTGATGGTCACAGGCAGCAGTCGGTGGTCATCGTAGAATGTATGCTTTTGCACATCACACATATATAGGGCCCTGTGGCCATGTCAGTGGCATACGGCGCCAGCCATTGGTCAGCTGTGGAAGCGTGTTTGGAATTGGGCCAATGATTGGCCCTGGTGTTGTGGTGAACAGCATACGGTACTTACTATTGAGCACACGTGGCCCATGTCCACACCTCCCATTGGCTGCACGTGCACAGACCGTCACGCTCACACGCCGGCAAGTGCATGTGCTAGACACCGGGACGGATGCATCATTTGCAACAAAGTTCAAACAGTGGAGCCACCATGGCGGGGCACGTATTCGGCGGGGGAGGTGCAGGCCAAAACATCCATAAGCTGATGTCAATGCACATGGCAGTTCATGACCCCCCTTACAGTGACATTGCATCAGCCAGCCTACACCGGCCGGCCCAGCCCTGCCCATGACCGCCGTGCCGGCCATGCCAACTACCGCCGTTTCAGGCCCCGTCCACTACCGCCGTGCCAGGCCCTGCACATGACCGCCGTGCCGGCCATGCCAACTACCGCCGTTTCAGGCCCCGTCCACTACCGCCGTGCCAGGCCCTGCACATGAGCGCCGTGCCGGCCATGCCAACTACCGCCGTTTCAGGCCCTGTCCACTACCGCCGTTTCAGGCCCTGTCCACTATATGTGTGGTATATGTGTGATATTGACTATGGTGGGGGTTCACTTGTGTTCAGTGCATGCGTGTTGCCTATTGGGTCACCATGCATGTGATGTCCGTTTGGTTATTGGTGCTGCCATTGGTGCATCAAGAAATGGTGTGTGTATATTTTCGTTTGTGTGCATGCACTTGCATGTGTGTATGTCATGTTGCGCATACACATGTGGCTCATGTCACATGTCTTGTTGGCAGTAATGTTGAGGTGAGACAAAGTGCATTGCACATGTTGCAACACATCATGTAGCTAGTGGATGCACATTGTTGCTACGTCAATCCATGTTGTAGTGACAATCAGAGATGTCACACATATGCTAATTAAACACTGCCTATTACATGTTGGACAGAGTGCGATGACATGTGAGTGAGTTGCACAGACATGCGTTGTATGTGAATTGACTTCCATTCCATTTACTCCCACACAGGAGGGCTCAAAATGTCCATCGCCCATACACTGTGCTGGAGGATATGGTGGACGAGGAGGTGATCAGGAAATTCAGGCTTGATCGACGTCGATTGCTGGAGCTTGTGAACCAATTGTCTCCTCACCTGCAGCCGAGAAGAACCTATCCAGGGTCCATTTCACCCACCCAAAAGGTGATGGCGGCACTCCATTTTTTTGCTACAGGCACATTTCAGTACACTGTTGGACATGCCGGGGGAATGTCACAGGCCATGTTCAGCACGGTACTTCGGGATGTACTGACAGCCATGATGCTGTACAAGCATGACTACATACATTTTCCACAGGCAGCAGAGTTGGCAGCGGTCAAAGCAGACTTCTATGCACTGGGTCGCATACCACACGTTGTGGGTTCCATTGATGGCACGCATATTGCGATCATTCCACCACGGGCACGTGAGCAGGTGTTTAGGAATCGGAAGCACTTCCATTCCCTAAACGTGCAGGTGGTGTGCCAGGCCGACAACATAATCTCACATGTGTGTGCAAGATTTCCTGGCTCTGTACATGACGCCCATATCATGCGGAGCAGCATTGTCCCCCAACTGATGGCAAATCTGCATCCGGCACAAGCGTGGCTTGTTGGTGAGTATGCTGTGGTGACAGGAGTGATATCTGTGTGGCATGGTGTGCCCACATGTTCAGGTTGTGATGTTTCTCTCTCTCTCTTATTTCCACAAACACAGGCGACACGGCTTACCCAAACAGCCCTTGGCTTCTGAGTCCAATACGCAATCCCACTACAGCGGGAGAAATGCGATACAATGATGCCCATGGAAGGACACGTCGAGTGGTGGAACGAACATTTGGCCTGCTTAAGTCTAGGTTTCGGTGCCTGGATAAGACTGGAGGGGCCCTACCTTACTCACCAGGCAAAGTATGCAAGATCGTGATTGCCTGCTGCATGCTCCACAACCTGGCTGTGCGCAATGACATTGAACTGCTCTTGGACCCAGATGAACAGCAAGTTCCTCGACCTCCCGACCCACCCATGCCGACTGATGAGGATAGTGGTGAGGAGGAAGGTGTGGACCAGAGGCGCCAGCTCATTGATCGCTACTTCCCTTGATTGTGAGTGTGCCCCTCTTGTGCTGCTTGTGTATGCCCTGTGTAGGTTTGCTGCTCTTGTGTCATTGTGTTGGGCATCATCTATGTGTTCTGTTATGTGATGTATGCATGTGTGTGTGTCTCTTCATTTATGAGTACATGCACGTCTCCATGATGTGTGTAGTCTCATCCATTCCTGTTGTGATGTGTGTGGTTTGTTGAATGTTGCACTGCAGTTTGTTGGGATGAGTGTGATGGTGTTTCCTAACGTGTGTTTGCGTTTTCTATGTTTCCCTAGGTCACTCCCTTGCGGCATGATTCTGTACCAGTTGGATCCCTGAACTGGTTACGTCTGTTTCTGATGCAATCATGTGAATAAACATGGAGGCAACACATCATTGAGTGAGTAAGTGGTATTTATTTACAGATTGTGCATAGGTGTAGGTGCATATTTACAAATGAGTGAAGGGGTGGGGGAGTGAGAGTCAAAGGTTATGGCAGATGAGATATCCGTGCAGACACCACATAGGGTGGTGTCTGCCTAGTGCAGCAGGCCTGTGCCAGGTGGGACCGGATAGTTGGCAGGGTGAATGACAGGCTCAGGTACTCAAAAAGTCATTGTCGGCTCCTCTTGGAGCGTGTGGCAGGAGCTTCAACACTGCTCTTGCCCACTTCCAGCCTCGGACGGCCCCTCCGTCTTTGTGTCGGGACGGAGTCAGCTGGGGGCGCTGGCTGATCAGGTACCACATCCGCCGCCAGTGGCGCAGGTGGTGGTGGCGGTGGCGTTGTTTGAGGGGGGGTGGGGAGGGTGGTGTTGGCGGATATCCATGGCATCCACATGGTATTAGACGTGCTAAAAATGTCCACGAGTTGGCCAAGCCGCCTCTCGATGGCCCCCACCATTGCTGTGTTGTCAACAAAGTCTTGGTGGGCCCGGTCTGCCTGTGCCTGGCCACGTAGATAGTTTTCCTCCACCCTGGCTAGTGCTTCTAGACACTGTTGCACGGCATTGGGTGTAGTTGTTTCATCATGCCTTCTTTGTGCTGTGCTCCTGCCTGCCGGATCTGGCCTTGCATCTGTGGTTTGCCTCACACTCTCCCTGCGTGGCTGGGATGGCGCTGGACCAGCGTTGGGCGGTGGGTTGGGCAGGGTGGCAGGGGCAGAAGTGGTGGTAGTAGTGGTGGTGGAGGTGGTGCTGGAGGTAGCTGTGCAGGTCACAGTAGCAGGTGTTGTGGAAATGCCAGAGGCCGTAGTAGTTGTTGGTGCAGGTGTGACCTGGGAGCCAGATGTCCCTGGCTGCCTGCTTGAGCCGGCACCATCCTCAGCCCCGGAGGTGGCTGGCCAATCGTCCCCTGAAACTTCTGAGTGTGGGGAGGCTGGAGGCCGGGTGTTTATTGCAGCTGTCAGATTGGGATCCCCTGCAAAACAAAAATGTGAGGATGAGTAATGTGGCCATTACGTGTAAATGTATTTATATTTGACATTCAGTCGGCACTGGCACACACCCCACCCACCACCACCACCCTCTCTATGGACATGGGGGCCTGTTGGGAGTTGTAGTTCCGTCCCCTCACACACCCCACCCACCACCACCACCCTCCCTATGGACATGGGGGCCTGTTGGGAGTTGTAGTTCCGTCCCCTCACACACCCCACCCACCACCACCACCCTCCCTATGGAAATGGGGGCCTGTTGGGAGTTGGTCTAGTGACCTGTAGCACACCCCACCCACCACCACCACCCTCCCTATGGAAAATGGGGCCTGTTGGGAGTTGGTCTAGTGACCTGTAGCACACCCCACCCACCACCACCACCCTCTCTATGGACATGGGGGCCTGTTGGGAGTTGTAGTTCCGTCCCCTCACACACCCCACCCACCACCACCACCCTCCCTATGGACATGGGGGCCTGTTGGGAGTTGTAGTTCCGTCCCCTCACACACCCCGCCCACCACCACCACCCTCCCTATGGACATGGGGGCCTGTTGGGAGTTGTAGTTCCGTCCCCTCACACACCCCACCCACCACCACCACCCTCCCTATGGAAATGGGGGCCTGTTGGGAGTTGGTCTAGTGACCTGTAGCACACCCCACCCACCACCACCACCCTCTCTATGGACATGGGGGCCTGTTGGGAGTTGTAGTTCCTTCCCCTCACACACCCCACCCACCACCACCACCCTCCCTATGGACATGGGGGCCTGTTGGGAGTTGTAGTTCCGTCCCCTCACACACCCCACCCACCACCACCACCCTCCCTATGGACATGGGGGCCTGTTGGGAGCTGGTCTAGTGACCTGTAGCACACCCCACCCACCACCACCACCCTCTCTATGGACATGGGGGCCTGTTGGGAGTTGTAGTTCTGTCCCCTCACACACCCCACCCACCACCACCACCCTCCCTATGGACATGGGGGCCTGTTGGGAGTTGTAGTTCCGTCCCCTCACACACCCCACCCACCACCACCACCCTCCCTATGGACATGGGGGCCTGTTGGGAGTTGTAGTTCCGTCCCCTCACACACCCCACCCACCACCACCACCCTCCCTATGGAAATGGGGGCCTGTTGGGAGTTGGTCTAGTGACCTGTAGCACACCCCACCCACCACCACCACCCTCTCTATGGACATGGGGGCCTGTTGGGAGTTGTAGTTCCTTCCCCTCACACACCCCACCCACCACCACCACCCTCCCTATGGACATGGGGGCCTGTTGGGAGTTGTAGTTCCGTCCCCTCACACACCCCACCCACCACCACCACCCTCCCTATGGACATGGGGGCCTGTTGGGAGCTGGTCTAGTGACCTGTAGCACACCCCACCCACCACCACCACCCTCTCTATGGACATGGGGGCCTGTTGGGAGTTGTAGTTCTGTCCCCTCACACACCCCACCCACCACCACCACCCTCCCTATGGACATGGGGGCCTGTTGGGAGTTGTAGTTCCGTCCCCTCACACACCCCACCCACCACCACCACCCTCCCTATGGACATGGGGACCTGTTGGGAGTTGGTCTAGTGACCTGTAGCACACCCCACCCACCACCACCACCCTCTCTATGGACATGGAGGGCCTGTTGGGAGTTGTAGTTCCGTCCCCTCACACACCCCACCCACCACCACCACCCTCCCTATGGACATGGGGGCCTGTTGGGAGTTGTAGTTCCGTCCCGTCACACACCCCACCCACCACCACCACCCTCCCTATGGAAATGGGGGCCTGTTGGGAGTTGGTCTAGTGACCTGTAGCACACCCCACCCACCACCACCACCCTCCCTATGGAAAATGGGGCCTGTTGGGAGTTGGTCTAGTGACCTGTAGCACACCCCACCCACCACCACCACCCTCTCTATGGACATGGGGGCCTGTTGGGAGTTGTAGTTCCGTCCCCTCACACGCCCCAACCACCACCACCACCCTCCCTATGGACATGGGGGCCTGTTGGGAGTTGTAGTTCCGTCCCCTCACACACCCCACCCACCACCACCACCCTCCCTATGGACATGGGGGCCTGTTGGGAGTTGGTCTAGTGACCTGTAGCACACCCCACCCACCACCACCACCACCCTCTCTATGGACATGGGGGCCTGTTGGGAGTTGTAGTTCCGTCCCCTCACACACCCCACCCACCACCACCACCCTCCCTATGGACATGGGGGCCTGTTGGAAGTTGTAGTTCCGGCCCCTCACACACCCCACCCACCACCACCACCCTCCCTATGGACATGGGGGCCTGTTGGGAGTTGGTCTAGTGACCTGTAGCACACCCCACCCACCACCACCACCCTCTCTATGGACATGGGGGCCTGTTGGGAGTTGTAGTTCCGTCCCCTCACACACCCCACCCACCACCACCACCACCCTCCCTATGGACATGGGGGCCTGTTGGGAGTTGTAGTTCTGTCCCCTCACACACCCCACCCACCACCACCACCCTCCCTATGGACATGGGGGCCTGTTGGGAGTTGTAGTTCCGTCCCCTCACACACCCCACCCACCACCACCACCCTCCCTATGGAAATGGGGGCCTGTTGGGAGTTGGTCTAGTGACCTGTAGCACACCCCACCCACCACCACCACCCTCTCTATGGACATGGGGGCCTGTTGGGAGTTGTAGTTCCGTCCCCTCACACACCCCACCCACCACCACCACCCTCCCTATGGACATGGGGGCCTGTAGGAGTGGTTTAGACGTTGGTGAGTATGTGGACTGCATGCATGGGTTGGGGTCTGGGAGATGTGTCTTCAGAGTTGTGTGAGGCACACCGTGTTGTTGTGCTTGTGGTGCTTGGTTGGTACTTACCAGCCTCTTCTCCCTCCTCAAGTCCATCAAGGCTCCCAGGGTGCAGGATGGTCAGCACCTTCTCCTCCCACTCGGTGTACGGTAAGGGCTCCGGGGGGGTTCCACCGCCTGTGTGGTTGGCCCGGAGAAAGTTCTTGGCTCTGATGTATTTCACCCGGGTCTTGAGGTCATGCCACCGCCTCTGAATTTCCTGCTTCGTCCTCGGGACGGTCCCGGAGGCATTGACCCTGGTGATGATCCGGTCCCACATGCTGTTTTTCCTAGCTATGCTGGTCTGCTGCACTAGGGCCTCAAATAAGTGGGGTTCGACACGAATAATCTCATCGACCATAACCCTTAACTCGGTGTCGGTGAATTTAGGGTTTTTCTTGGGTGCCATGGTGCTCGGGTGTGTGTTTGTGTGAATTAGGAGGTGCTGGTGTGTGGTGTTTAGGGATGGTGTGGTGGGTCTTTGTGTACAGGGTGTGTTTGGGTGTGGGTTATGTGTATGATATCTGTTTTATGCTGTTGGCTAAGTGGTGTCTCCTGCTAGCAGCTATGCTGTGATGCAGAGGATTTCTGGAGTGGGTGGGAGTTAATTTATAGTCTGTGTGTTGGCCCTGTGTGAATGGTGATTGGCAGTCAGGTGATAGGTGGGTGTGTTGGCAGGTGTGGATTATGCGGTTCTTGGGGGTGGGTCATTGTGTCTTGTGTTTGGTTTAGATGTGTCAGGTGGGTGGTCGTTCATTTTCCTGTGTTTGGTGATAAATTCTGTCGCAATGTATGGCATTGGTTTGACTGTAGGGATGTTGTTCGTGTTGGACTTCCGCTGTGGTGCACGGTTTCTCGTAGCATTGGTACCGCCGCGGACGTGGATCGAGGTGGCTACCGGGGTACTTGCGGAGTTATCCTAATTGCGGACACGGACACTACGCAGGTATCGCGGGGGAGGTTGTTGTTTTCCTGGTCATGTGCGTACGCGGCGGTCGGTGTTCTTTTGGTTCCGTCCGCCTGCCGCGGCCTCAGGTGTACTTCGACCGCCGCGGACGGAGATTGGTGTGCTCCGTCCGCCGCGATCGGCGTTTCTATCAAATTTGATCCTAATCGCTATTGCGGTTTTTCCGCGGACAGGTCCGGAGTATCTTGCCACCTTCCTCGGCGGACGGAACACGTTTCCGTCCGCGATCCTAATCGACCCCTATATCCCAGAAGTGAGCACAATCAACAGTGGGAGCCCTGTAGGATTAACCAGAAGCAGAAAATGCAACAGCCACAAAAAGCATCAGCAAACAAGCAGGTACTATTAAACAGACAACCTTGGAACTCGCCTGATGAGTAGAAAGCCAATTAATGCAAATGCCAAGTCTGTTAGGCGGGAAGCGGCCACCATTACTTAAGCTGGCGTCCTGCGAGTGCTGTGCACATTAAGTAAGTAGTTCTCCGAGCTGCTAATGAAAGCTCCCAAGTAAGGACAAATGCGAGCTAATAGAGTAAAGGGAGGTACTAAGGAGGGACTAATAAGCCTATTAACAAATCAAAAGACAACAATTACAAAAGACAATGACATTAGCCAATTAAAAATATGGGCGTAGAGTGGGCGGAGCTTCAAGTCCATACCTGAATACAGCATGTCTCTAAGAGACAGTGCAAGTGCTGCCTCGACGTGACCTAAAAATGAAAAGTATTCTTTTAATTTTTTAAGAGTAGGCAGTGGTCCATGGGACCACTGCCCTCTCTTAAAAAAATTTTTCACCCATATTCACAAAGGGGAAGGGGTCCCTCGGGACCCCTTCCTGTTTGAGAATGGTAAACTATGAATGTTTTGGGAAGCATTTTGGTCGCAAAACATTCATACCTACCAGTGCTTTTCGGTATTAGGAAGGGACGCCTTAAACACACCGCCCCTTCCTAATACCGAATTGCAAACGGCGATTCAGTAACAAGTTACTGAGTCTCATTTTACCTTTTTCACATGACAAAATGCATTTTTGCGATCCATAAAATGCCATTGTTTGCGATTTCCTAATGGTGAATTTTTGCGATTTGTAATTAGGAAATCACAAACACCCATGTACAAAAGTGTTGTAGACACATTTTGAGATTACCAGAGGGTCGAAAATAAACCTACCTCATGAATATTCATGAGGTAGGTCTGACTTTGCGACCCATTGGGAATGGCCTGCACTCGCAGGGATGGTGGCTTGCTGGGGTCAGCAGATCACTATGTCTGTGACTGATTTTTAAATTAAGCATTTTTTTTTGTATTACAGCCCGTTATCTTAAAGGAAACTAGGATGCATTTCAAAAATAAAAATGAAAAACGACCTTTTAATTTTTTCAATTGTAGGCAGTGGTCAGCTGGACCACTGCCTTCTCTTAAAAAAGGTTGGCACCTATGTTCACAAAGGCGAAGGGGTCCCCTGGGGATTCCTCTTCCGTTTGCGAATGGATTACCACCAACTTGAAGTTGGTGGTAACTGTGAATGTTTTGTTACAGCATTTCCAGACACAAAACATTCCTACATACCAGTGCGACTCTCTATTAGGAAGGAATGCCCATAACACGCCCCTTCCTAATAGTGACTCGCAAACCCTATTTTGCGAGTCGGTAATAGGTTACCGACTCACAAAATAGGGTTGGTACATGACAAAAAGCCTTTTCCCCTTCACAAACGGCCCAATGGGTTATTTGCCAGCGGTATAATGCTTCGTAAATCTGGCCCCTAGTCCCTTGCCATCGTGCAAATGAGTACGAGTTTATCCACATCATTGGGAGGTCTTATTAGGTCCTATCTTGTTTAGGTGCTGTAGTGCTTGATAAAGATATCTAATATTGGTTATATCTGACATGATTTGTGATGTTTGTGATTGCAGTTACACCTTCAAAATAATCGTCGCTGGTCATGCTTTATGCCTTATTAAATAAAAAACAAGCTATTATCTTCTATAATAACGATATTTCGCTTTAGAAGCTGGTGGTGCTGTATATTCAGTTTCTATTTGTAAATAAAACAAGCCAGTGACAACAATTTGGGCAGCATTTTCTGCTACAGAAACCAAAGTTCTGTATTAAGCCATTACAAATACCAAGACAAGCACTGCATAGAAATGCTGCTGCTAACCAGCCACAAGGGTACAATCCAGAAAAGGAAATGATCTATTTGAGGTGGGTGAAGGTTTTGGATCTGTTTCCTCAAGAAGTGTGTTGTTTCGATTTTGGAACATGTTGTTTCTTCTGAGAAACATCAAACTGTCATTGAACCAACAGTGTCATAACACTATCGTTGAGTGTGTTATTAATATTGTATTGAAATTATAATTTTTGTGTTTTTGTCAGTGTTTCATTTTTGCACCACAAGCTCATACCTGGGAACCTTTTTATGGTGTTCCTTGAGCATAACAGCCAACCTACAGCCATACTTGCAAAAGGCAATGTGTATCACGCTGAAGATAATGAGCGACTCCAGGGTCCTAGCTACCACACAGCAGGTGCAGTAGCATTCTGGCCCAGAGCCTTGCGGGGCCCATTGGAAACTGATAATTATTATATTTAACTCCTCCAACAACAGTCAAAGGGGTCATTTTTCTTGATTGCACTAGGACCCATAGCATCCGCACTATGCTACGGATGGGACACCCCCGCGCCGCACGGCCACCAGCTGCTGCGTGTGCCCCTTGCCTGCCCCTGCCTCGCTGCAGCCTCGTTGCCGGCTGCCGCCGCTGCGAGTGATTTGTTTTCCCTTGTTTTGCCAATAATTTATGCTTGCCTTGTTTTTTAGTGTTTAGTCTGTTTTGCCGCTTCTAGCGGTAATTTGTGCCTGTTTTTCTACTTTTCCGTGTTTTATCGTGTCTGCTCTCCTTCCTGGTTGTCCGCCTACCGCGCCGCCCCCCGCCCTCCCTTCCCGCCACCGCCGCTTGTCCCCGCCCCTTTTGTTTTCTGTAACCCTCCCCGCTCCCGCCTCCCAGCTGCCCCGCCCACCCGCGCACTTCGCCTTAAATGGCGACCGTGCGAGCGCGCAGCGGTCACGCGCAGCGGGCGCGCCGATTGTGCGCCGAAGGCGCGCCAAAGGTAAGCCCGTCTGCGCCCGTCCGCGACCGGATCGCGACCAGCGCCAGGACCCCTGGATCTCGTAGACCCCGACTCACCCGCCTGACGTACTCAGCCGCCACCCTCATCGCTCTCAACACCGACCGACTCCCAGAATGCCACCAAGCCACTCCAAGACGCACCCACGGACCGTTCAGCTGTCACGCCTGCAAGTTCTCCTGCATCCGGACCAGCCCCGCACCAGCACCCGTCAAGTCGAACTCCAGCAACACCCACCTCAAGTGCATCCTCCTCAACACCCGCTCCGTCCACAGACACGCCATCGAACTCTGGAACCTCCTAGACGCCACAGCCCCTGACGTTGCCTTCCTCACGGAGACCTGGATGAACGCCTCATCAGCTCCCGACATCGCCATCGCTATCCCAGAGGGCTACAAGATCGTCCGGAGGGACCGAAACGCCAACCAGATGGGAGGAGGCATCGCCATCATCCACAGGAACACCATCCGCCTCACGACCAGCACCGACAACACCCTGACCAGCGCCGAACACCTGCATTTCCAGATCCACACCAACCCGAACACCACCCTCAGAGGCACCCTGATCTACCGACCCCCTGGACCACGCACGCAATTCAGCGAGGACATCGCCGACTTCGTCAGCCCGCATGCCCTCCCCTCCGCTGACTACATCCTCCTGGGAGACCTCAACTTCCATCTGGAGAACAACAACGACCACAACACCAGCACCCTGCTCGACAACCTCGCCAACCTGGGACTCAAGCAACTGGTGTCCACCCCCACCCACCTCGCCGGACACACACTCGACGCCGTCTTCTCATCCACCACAGACATCGACTTCAGCCACGCCACAGAGCTCCAATGGACGGACCACAGCTGCGTCCACTTCACCTTCAAGAGAACAACGACCCACCAACACCAGCAACACACCGCCCGCAGAAGCTGGAACAAGATCACAGCAGACCAGCTCGCCACCTCCCTGAGCCAACACCCTCCTGCCAGCTCAGCGAACCCCAGCCAGGCCGCCGATAACATCACGAAGTGGATCAGCAACTGCGCGGACGAACTCGCCCCGCTGAGGACCCCGCCTAGCAGAACCGGCAGCAAGAAGGCCCCATGGTTCACCGACGAACTCAAGAGCTCCAAGAAGAACTGCCGAGCCCTCGAGAAAGCCTGGAAAAGGGATCCGACACCGGACAACAGGACCTCCTACAAACTTGCCACCCGGAAACACCACCAGCTGATCCGCGCCGCCAAGAGAACAGCATTCAAGGACCGGTTGGACAACAACGCACACAACAGCAAGGAACTCTTCAACATCGTGAAAGAGCTTTCCAACCCCAACGCAGAAAACAACGACATCACCCCATCGCAAGACCTCTGCAACTCCCTCGCCTCCTACTTCCACAACAAGATCACAGACATACACAGCAGTTTCAACAACCAGCCAACGCACACCACGACCGACCAGCCACCCCCCCCCACCGCCACCCTCCACGCCTGGACCCCGATCAGCACAGAAGACACCATCCGCACGATGAACTCAATCCACTCCGGATCACCAACCGACCCCTGCCCCCACCACATCTTCAACAAGGCCGACGCAGTCATCGCACCCCACCTGCGAGACATCATCAACACATCCTTCGACACCGCCATCTTCCCCGAGAGCTGGAAACACGCCGAACTCAGCGCTCTACTCAAGAAACCAACAGCGGACCCCACCGACCTCAAGAATTACCGCCCCATCTCGCTTCTCCCGTTTCCAGCCAAAGTCATCGAGAAGACCGTCAACAAGCAGATGGCCGCCTTCCTCGAGACGAACGGATCCCTCGACCCCTCACAGTCCGGCTTCCGAGCCAAACACAGCACCGAGACCGCCCTCATCGCCGCCACCGATGACATCCGAGCCCTGATGGACAATGGAGAAACAGCGGCCCTCATCCTCCTAGACCTCTCCGCGGCATTCGACACGGTCTGCCACCGCACCCTAATACGGCGCCTCAGCAACATCGGCATCCAGGACAAGGCGCTGGAATGGATCATCTCCTTCCTCGACGGAAGAACACAGCGAGTCCGCCTACCACCGTACAAGTCAGAGGCCTCCGAAGTCATCTGCGGCGTCCCCCAAGGATCATCCCTGAGCCCCACCCTCTTCAACGTCTACATGAGCCCCCTCGCGGCCATCGTACGCAAACACCACCTCAGCATCATCTCCTACGCCGACGACACCCAGCTGATCCTCTCCCTGACCAACAACCCCGCCGCCGCCAGAGCCAACCTACACGAAGGGATGAAAGAGGTAGCCGAGTGGATGACGACCAGCCGCCTGAAACTGAACTCGGACAAGACGGAGGTCCTCATCCTGGGCTCCTCTCCCTCCGCCTGGGACGACTCCTGGTGGCCTCCCGCCCTGGGCACCGCACCCAAACCGACAGACCATGCACGTAACCTGGGCTTCATCCTGGACTCCTCCCTCTCCATGACCAGGCAAGTCAACAGCGTCTCCTCGGCGTGCTTCAACATCCTACGCATGCTACGGAAGATCTTCTGGTGGATCCCCACAGAGACCAGGAAGACCGTCACCCAGGCCCTCGTCACCAGCCGACTGGACTACGGCAACGCCCTCTACGCCGGGACCACCGCCAAGCTCCAGAAGAGACTCCAGCGGATCCAAAACGCCTCAGCCAGACTCATCCTCGACATCCCACGATCCAGCCACATCTCCGGACATCTGAGAGACCTTCACTGGCTCCCCATCAACAAGAGAATCACCTTCCGCCTCCTCACCCACGCACACAAAGCCCTACACGACCAAGGCCCGAGCTACCTCAACAGCCGAGTCAACTTCTACGCTCCCAAACGCCACCTCCGATCAGCCAACCACGCCCTCGCCGCCGTCCCCCGCATCCGAAGAGCAACCACAGGAGGAAGGTCCTTCTCCTACCTGGCCGCCAAGACCTGGAACTCCCTCCCATCCGACCTGCGCCTGACCCAAGACCACCTCTCCTTCAGGAAGAAGCTGAAGACCTGGCTGTTCGAGCAGTAGCGGCACCCCCCCCCCCCCAGCGCCTTGAGACCCTACGGGTATGTAGCGCGCTTTATAAGTGTCACTGATTGATTGATTGATTGATGGACTGCAGCAGAGAACGTTGCAGAATTGAAGGTTTAGGTGATCTGCGTGATGACGACATCCGCTCCACTTCATATGAAAAGTGTTAAGAGGAAAGGGACCCAGCTTCAAAATGAACCTCCTTTTGAATTGCACAACACAACACCACTCTACGCCAAGGTCTGAATCAGCACATCAAAAGAACATTAACTGCCTAGATAGATCGGGGGGCATGGGAGGTCGAAGCTTCCTGTGTATGTTGTTGGGCCTATGTGTTGTTGCAGAGAAGTTGGACAGTTGGTGTGACTAGGAGTGTAAAGCAAGACTCCTGCACCCTTATGGGGCAGGGGCTTGAGGGGTCCCAGTCAGCTTAAGGCCTATGAATATGTACGAAGTGCAAGAGTTTCATGGACCCTTCTCCACGTTCTGTGCATGGGTTCTCATCATTTTGCATTACGCCATTGGGTGTGTTGTTATATGTATATATGTATTATATGTATATAAAATAGCATGTTTCCAAAATAGTCTTTCAAGATCTACATGTCCGTCCATGTTTAAAAGGCTAGTTTGGTGATTTCTTTGACATGAATCTGAACCAAAGCATTGTGGGCTCTTGATCCCCTTGGCAGGTACTGTGTGAAGAGGGGCGCAAGGACAGACCCCTTTAGATGTGAATGAGATGTAGGAGTCTGCTGCTTTCGAGGGGGCGAAGAGTGAAGTGGTGTTGTACTGACACTACATCATCCCCCACAACACCTGCGCTGATTACCGTGTGAAAGGGAAGTGCCAAGGCCGACTCTTGAGGTAAAGGAAGCTGTCCGGGACCCCAACAGGCAACAACTGTCCCAGCTCATCAGCACATCCCGTGTTTGTGAAAGTGGCAATGAGAAAGAAGAGGCGGCTTCTTTGAGGGAATGTGTTTGTGTGATCCAAGACACAGCGCAAAAGGCTTGCCAACCAACCCCAGGAACACGTTTGATCTTCATCCAGGTCAGAGGCACTGCAGAATGCAGTATACGTCGCCTTCAAGCACTCCCTTCATGATGACTGATTTTAACCTATTTTATGTAATAATGCTTTGCCATTTTAAGGGATTTATTTACTGAATACTTTTTTTTGTTTTTGGACCATTATGCTCGAGTGGGTGGAAATGTCTGATACGTGGCATGTAGAAATTGAGATTGAATCAAACAGTACAATAGGATAGGAACTTTCAGTCAACTTCCCTAGCACCTCACCCCTCGTGCTTTTGAATTAAAAAAAGTGCACAAAACTCCCTGCTGAGAGGTGAGGCGATCAAGCGAGTTTTGAGCGGCTGTGGTTTACTTACCAAACAGTGACATAAGCCAGGGATATAGTTTATACTGGCGGGGTTCCTATCGCTGCCATGGTAAACTACAACTCACAGAATCTCTGCTCATCATGTGACGAGCGAGCCGGCTCCATGTGACAACAGGCACAACAGGGCTGTTCCTTTGCATAAGGAAATACTGGGTTCCTTACGATAAAACCCCCACTTATATTAACCGGTACCCTTGTGTGGAAGGTCCTGCGGGGCAGCTGCACCTCTGGCAGTAGAAGCAGTGGTTTGGTTGGGGAGCTCAACAGTTAGGGTGACCAGATTCTCAAAACAGAAAACGGGGACAGGCCATAGACATAGACATAGAAGTAGGACTACGGTTTGCAGTAACCTTCGACATAAAAGTAGGAAAAGTTGACAGCTGTCATAGACATAGAAAAAGGACTACAATGACAGCTCCCTCCACAGACCGAGATGAAGCATTACCTACGACAAATCAGAGGTCTTTTATTACTACTTGCAAGTCCCTTTGTGACTACCAAAATTCATAAACTTAGACTTTTGGTCTAAGGTTACCATTGTGAATCATGCCCAAAGTACTGACGCTGTTAAGACAAAGTACAAATCAGCTTGAAGTGCATATTGTCACTGCACTCTAACACTAAGCAGTGAGCCCGCTCGTGTAGACCTCCCCATTCTGCTGGCTTACAAAGCCAAACTCAAGTTGAATTTGGGCAGGAGAGGTGTAGCGAGGCAAACAGAAGGGCTGCCTGTAGATCTTAAGAATGTACAGAATGAGTGACTCCATTGTATTGCCTCTTGGCCACACGCACACACACTACACACACGAGTCACACCCACACACAGACTTGCACATAGCGGCCATCAGTGAAACGTACACACAACATGCATGGCACAGCACCTTTTACAGGCCGGCTGATGTAACATGATTTCTCTGCACTGGCCTAGATGCTCACTTGACACTGCTTACTAATGCCACTACACATGATCAATCGTCTCCCACATAATTTCTTATTAGTAGCTCAAGGCTGCCGGCCGCGCGGGATCTGACCAAGTAAGTGTGTGCATCAGAGGGCCCGAGGCTGGCTTGCCCAAAATGCTAGGGGCCCAGTCTGCCCCGGTCAGTTTTCACTTGACTTCACTGTGGCGCGCCAACAGCCCAACTGTGCTTTAGTTGGATGATAATAGGAAATTAAATGAAGAGCTTACAAGATACTTGTAGGTGTCTCTCGAAGGTGGTGCCCGTGTTTGTGAAGGCGACTGATACCAGATGTATACCTGTGGTACATGACTGCCAGCTAAACTGAAGATGAAGTGCATTAAAAACACACTAATTATTGGAGCATGCGGGTGAAAAATAGGGCAGGACGTTTATTTTGTATAATAACTAATTTGTGCTGAGCGGCCGCAAGTTGAACATGCCATTCCTTAAAGAACTTTGAAACAAATGTCTAAGTGTTGCGAGAGACTCGTTTTTAAGATTACAAACACCACAGCGCACTAGCGGTTGGCTATACTTGAGACTTCCCTGCGACTCCAGGTGCTTTGCTGCAGCTGAAACATTTTTTGTTGCTCGAATTTAATTTAATGTAATATATTCCCCTCTCTTCATTGCTTGATTTTGCTCGCTAAAAAGTGTCACTCGTAGTCCTTCAAATGTCACTCATAATTACATTGAAAATATGAAAATGTCACACATATCAATATAAAACCTTGGTAGCCATGCCTGCTTAGTCCTGCTCGCTAAGGACTACCGTCTGATTTTCGGAACATGAGTGTTTGCAAAGTCTAATCCGGCCGGGACATTTCAGATGAAGACATTAAACAACGTTAGGGCAAGCATTTAACCCCGTTTCAAGTCATTTATACCTTCCTGGATATGCAGTTTCACTCACCAAGTTTGATCCCAACCCGTAGGTGGAGCTGCGTTGTACAAACATAAGGGAAATCCTGAGAGAAAGGGTCTCTCTTCAAAGTATTTCCCTTCCTGATACAACGCTTAGCTCACCTAAATGACATTACCTTAAGAAAAGAGAGCATGCGAGCGTCTGCTCAACCGAAACACCAATAAAAAAACGGGACATTTCTATGTTTACCCCGGACACTTTTTAAAAACCCGGACATTTCACTGACTTGGAGAAAAGTGTCGGGACACCGGGACACTGCTCCAAAAACGGGGACCGTCTGGGGAAAACCGGGACATCTGGTCACCCTATCAACAGTCAACATCCTTCCCCTCAAGCCCCTACAGCCGCCGGCAGGCATGCAGCAAGGGCAAAGAGCATGAGCAGGAAGTGCAAGAGCGCGCAGCTGCAGTAAGAGCCAACGCTGCAGGCTGTGAAAGGAAAACTTAGCAAAAGTAAAACTACACAAAATAACACTTTGCAGTTTGGCAAGCGTTTTGCCGTAAAAATGACAAATGCCAACATTTTTAACTAAATATTGGGTACGTAAAGGGACGCCCGCTGCAGCCGAGTAGCTGCGGACCGATTGAGGAAGATAGATGGTTCTAGCCAGAGGCGCAACTAGAGCCAAATTTCGGGGGGGGGGGGGGGGGGGCGAGCGGGCTAAGAAAACATTTCGGGGGGGTTGAACCTTTGATCAGTAGGCAGAGTGGAGCTGCAGGGCCTCTAACAAGGGGTGAAACAACAGCAAGGCCTAATTAACATTCAAATGGTCTTTTAAAGACCTGTTAAACGTTCGGTTGTGGCTCTGTGTGCGCCCGGGATCTGTCTCATCCCGGGCTGCCATACACGACTGGGGTGGGGGAGAGGGGGGCTGAAGCCCGGTGAGTTCAATGGGTGTTGCGCACCTGGTTCTAGCACTGAAGCTGCAAGTTAAAGCTAAAGCTCGGTGGAAGTATTAAAAACAAGTTGTCCCCAACAGGAACACACAAAAACTAAGTGTAAGGAAACTGTAGTTGGCCGGTGCTCCTCAATTAAAAAAACTGAAGTGAGGTATCGGGAGCCCACCTGTAAGGAGTCAGGAAATGTAAGCAATGGAGGAGTGAATCAACTGAAGTAGAAGGCTGCAGAAGGCGGGATTATACTCCATGTGGAGTAATTACAGCAGGTCTTGCAGACAGCGCATGCGTGCTGATGCTAGACCTAAAAACGATAAATACAAGTCTAACCTCTTCCATGCTCATGACGGCTCTGGGTTCTCGGCCGTCATAAGTCATAACGGCTCCCGGCCGTCATGAGTCACGGTGGGCGTGTGCTGATGACGGCCGGGAGCCGTCATAACCACGCCCGCGATAGGAATGTTCAGCACTGCGGCAGAATTCGCGCTGCAGCGATGAGGTTAAGAGAATATAAACAATGTGCACAGGCTTTGTGCATCCACTCAAAGTGAAGGGAGCCAATGTGTAACGTGGGCTGACCTATTTCTGTATACTATGGTGCGTGGAAGCAAAATGTGAGTGACAATTTAACAGACTAATAAATTAAGCCAGCTCACAAAAAAATCTCTATGTATGTGGGTTAAATATGATTTGTCTGGGAAAAACTAGGTTTGAGAGATATCTCACATTCATTGTTGTTACTCAGGAAAATTCTAAATGCTCCCAATTGTCCTAAGACGCTTTTTAAGGTGGTTAAGGAACTTTCAAACATTGGCTGTAATTGCCTACTCCCTCCCCTAAGGTTAGAAATCTGGGCTTCCTTTTGGATGATAATTTATCCATGAAGCCTCAGGTGGTCAGGGTGACGGCCAGTTGTGTTGCAGTGCTCAAGTGGTTGAAGAGGATCATCTGGATGATTCCTTCATCTACCCAAAGGAGTGTGATTCAGACCCTATCTTATCTAGACTATATTTTGGCAATGTGTTAAATCGGGGAACCGGTATGACAATGATTAGTCGGTTACATAGATATTAGGATGCTGCCGCCAGGCTTTTGTACCGGCTTCCAACATTTGCATCGGTTTCCCCTCTCCTCTGAGAGCTGCATTGGCTTACAATTTCAATTCGTATTAAATTCAAAGCTTTAAGCTACTTATTAATGGCTAAAGCAGGATTAGGACCACGCTATATTAAGTATTTGGTGGTGGCTTATCAGCCTACTACATCATTAAGATCATTGAACCAAACCTTGTTTGTTGTGCCTAGGTTCAGTTTGGTTCCCATGAAAGGGCACTCCTTTGCATATTTGAGCCCTAAATTAGGGAATTCCCTTTCAGAGTAATTTAGAAACTGTACATCACTACTTGCTTTCCTGCAAAGGCCTGACTAATCTGATGAACCTAAATACCCCTTCTTTTTACTTTGCACCGGGAAACCTCTTTGGGTAGCTGTGCGCATTATACATTTCTTTTAATATGAATATTAATAACAAAAATGTCGAAGTTCAAACCTAAAAATTAGTATATCCCCCCAGCTTGCACAACCAAAGATAAGCATTGTGTTGACATTATGGCAATATTTAGCCGGAACAGAAGTGCAAACAGTGAAATGCATTTGCAAAGTAGCTCATTTTCAGTTTTAGAAAGATTAATTATGAAGACAACTTGCTCTTGTTTTAGTTGGTAACGAAAGTTGTGCATTATTATGTTCGGTAAAAGAAAGGGATGAGCAGTTTTTTTCTCCCCTCTAAATAATCGGTGTCTGTTCTGTAATGAAAAAGAATACAGACTGTTTGCCCTGTAAAACAGAGAAATGTGTGCTGTTCTAGTCAGTGGTAGAAAGGAATGTGAATGAAGGAGGCAGTTCCTCATTCGCTTTAAAATCCACTTTGCTCAATTCTTTGTCTGAACATGAGGGGGGAGGGGAGTTGAAGAAGTGACGCTAACAAGCATGGGGATCCCACTTACAAGCTGGTCTGCGGTCGCCCACCAATATTATTCATTCGATGTCAGAAAGCGCAATGGGACTATAGGGGCAGCCACTGCAACGCCTATAGACATTTGCGAGATATGAGAGCCTCGGGACGCCATCATTTTGCATTAGCCCTTTCCCTTGATAAACTCTGGGGCATATGTACAGGCCCCTAGCGCCACCACAATGTCACTTTTATCGACGTTGTGGTGGTGATAGGGGCTTAGCTTTATTTACAAGGCAGCGTTAAGCCACTTAACGTGGCTTAACGCTGCCTTGTAAGGCCCCCTTTCACGCTATGCTTAGCCTGAAAGGGGAGCACAAAGGGTATTACGGTGGGCATTCCACCGCAACACCCATTTATTTTGACGTCGCTCCTTATGTAGACGGGCAGCATACATAGGAGGCTGCACCAAAAATAAGACCAGGTAATACCTGGTCTTAAGTTGGCGAAATTAGGAGAAATGCATTATTGCTTCTCGTTTTTGCTTTTTCCATGTGTGCTGCCTTGGGCAGCACACATGGAAAATGCAAGCTGCATGGCTTGTTTATGTACAGGAAGGTCCCCTTCCTGTACATAAACAATCTAAAAAAAATCCATTTTGTGACTTCCATGTGTGCTGCATTAAGCAGCACACATGAAAGTGACAAAATGGCATTTTAGGATTGTTTATGTGCAGGGAAGGACACCTTCCTATACATAAACAATCCTCCCCTGCAAGCAGACACTCTTGCTCTATGATGTAAGAGTGCCTGCGTTGGCTCTGTACTGCTAAGTGTAGCGCCATCCCAGAGGAAAACGCAGTGCTGCACCATATCGTTGTAAATATGATGCAGACTTGCGTTTCAGAAGTGGCGGAGTGAGGCATTAAGACATATCGGCTAACGTCTTAATCTGCCACTTCATTGTAAATATCCCCTTCGGTTTCTCCGTGTGAATTGGAGTTTTCTGGCACTTTGGAAGCTGTTCTTTTTTACGATTGTGAATGGCGACCAGTACCTGTTAATCAAACATGTGGGCAAAGCTATGTCATGTTAGGACCTCAGTAGGGTCCCTCGGCTCTGAAAACTGGCATCCAATGGCTCCAGTCCACCTGGAAATGTCGGGTTGGATAAAATGCCAGTCCAACACTGCTTGGAAGTTTGTTGATGGGTCTAGCACTACCATCAAAAGAAATGCAGAACAACTCCTTTATCAGCACAGGAAACAGTGCTGTTCCTCCCTGTTGGACCTGGGGTCTCCAAGTCACATAGGGTAGCTTGGCACTAAGTAAGGAGGCCTAACTCAAAGGTACATGTGTTAAGTTTGCGCCACACCCCTCAGTTTATGTGCAGGGAAGGACATCTTCCTACACATAAACAATCCTCCCCTGCAAGCAGACACTCTTGCTCTATAATGTAAGAGTGCCTGCGTTGGCTCTGTACTGCTAAGTGTAGCACCATCCCAGAGGAAAACGCAGTGCTACCATATCGTTGTAAATATGATGCAGACTTGCATTTCAGATGTGGCGGAGTGAGGCATTAAGACATATCGGCTAACGTCTTAATCTGCCACTTCATTGTAAATATCCCCTTCGGTTTCTCTGTGTTAATTGGAGTTTTCTGGCACTTTGGAAGCTGTTCTTTCTTACGATTGTGAATGGCGACCAGTACCTGTTAATCAAACATGTGGGCAAAGCTATGTCATGTTAGGACCTCAGTAGGGTCCCTCGGCTCTGAAAACTGGCATCCAATGGCTCCAGTCCACCTGGAAATGTCGGGTTGGATAAAATGCCAGTCCAACACTGCTTGGAAGTTTGTTGATGGGTCTAGCACTACCATCAAAAGAATTGCAGAACAACTCCTTTATCAGCACAGGAAACAGTGCTGTTCCTCCCTGTTGGACCTGGGGTCTCCAAGTCACATAGGGTAGCTTGGCACTAAGTAAGGAGGCCTAACTCAAAGGTACATGTGTTACGTTTGCGCCACACCCCTCAGTAACATAACGTCCATCCACTCCAAAATAAGGACACTACACCAATTTAGAAAAATACGGGTCGTTCTTTTATAAAATAATCTTTTGCAGTTTCTTTTAACTTTTAGCACAGTCTACCTTCAATACAGTACATATCGCTGTTGTCAATTTATGGGCTAAGCACAATTTCACAAAGCAGCATTAATACTTTTCTCCCTTCTTCAATACAATAACTCTGGGATTGTTCTTGCAACTTGAGCATTGAATATATATTCTACAGCTTCAATTAAGGTACACAGAATAAGTTTACTCTACAGTGTGTCAAGTTTGTACATTACCCTCAATGCTCCAAGGCTACTACAAGCAGGGGATTACAGGATCCCAGGGACAGTTCACTAACAGGCCCCTAATATCTTGGCTCAAGCAGCTGGCTATCTAGATAAAGACAGGCAATAGAAGTTACATTTATCATATACCCATTTATACTGTTATTAAGTCACAAGGGAATATTTGTCTCTCACAGAATCAGTGTTAGGCTCTAAGTACTTTGTTTAAGAGGAGACACCCTTCTCAACCGCTTCCTTCTTAATTCAATACAGCCCTTTGACCTCGGCTTTCATGTACAGTGCATTGCTTCAGTCAGTTAACCCTCCATTTTCTAAGTCGCGTTGTCTTGAGCAGTGACAGTATTGCTCTTCTCTGGGCCACGCGCTTCAGAAACGCTGTCCCTGGTGCCGTTATCTGGAGGAAGCATCCCCCCACCCAAGCACTCGGTTCCAGGAAAATACCCCGGGTGAGGCAGACTCTCCCGCCACCACTTTCAGACCGTAGCAGGGCACTTTCACTCCTGGAGCCCCGCTCCTCTCTCACGGCCTTACCGGGTCTCCGCTACACTTGTCCCAGCCTGTTCGCTCGGCAACTCCTCCTCCGCTTGGGCTCCCACAGCTCTGTGGTATTTCCGGCCCCAGTGCTGCCGGCTTCCAAGCAGCTGACTGGGCCGGGGTTGTGGCGTCTCTCTCGGCGATCCTCACGTCTCCGTGACAGGCCCCGTGCCTTACCCGACAGAGGGGGAGGAGGCTACACGGGCTGGTCTTGGTCTATTTCCTGCCCCCTTCTTCCAGGTTACTGTACGTCCGCTCTTTCGCGAGCCTCTGAGAGGTCAGTCTACGGATCTGTTGCTCGGCTGGTCCACACCAGGCTCTCCCTGCCAAATCTCTTCACCAGGGTCCCGTAACTAGAGGCAGCCGTCCGGCAACAGGCGTTCCCTTCAACGGCCCCTACGAGGTAGGGTTTTACTACTCTCTACCATTGCCTGACAACGGGGACCCTCAGAGGAAGTGGCAATGAGCTAAAAGCTGCACTTTCTAGCAGCAGTTCAGGCTGGAACCCCGAGGTGGGGAAAAGACAGACGGCTGGGCTATCTGCTATACTTTGGAGTGCCCTCCTTGCTGTAATTCCAAGGGGATGTTCTGCAGCTCCTCAGCTGGAGTACTAACAAGATTAGCAAGCTGGTGGTAAATACGCGCCGACAGGGCTTAGTCAGTAGGCGGGGGGTACGTCAACCAGGTAGGGTAGCTGACCTATGGGACAAGCTCAACCCCCCCTCAGTGCGCCTTCCTCCCCACGCTAACGCTTTGCTCCTATCCAGTCTCCACCCAAGCTCTCTCTGGTCACTCTACCTCAACATCTAAAATATCCGCCCTGGTTATGGCCTTATATAGGCTGGCTCTGGCTACCAGAACCCTCCAGAAGGTTCTAGTACCTTCTTAGTGTAATCCTATGGTCCCTTTCCCCTGAAGTGTCAGTTATGGCAGTTGCTGACCACCATTTTGCGTGTCCCATACTTTTTAGTCAGAAAAGGCACCTAGGCCTCATGAAAAAGGGCAATGAGGGCAAAAGAGCTTCTAAACCCTAGGTCAATACCACAAAAATCCAGTGGTCATAAAAAGATAAAAAGGATTGAGGGGCAAAAAGGGGACAAAATAAATAATAATTAGGAGGGACTACCCAAAGGGCAGACAGGTCTAACACGCGTCCCCCCCAGCTGAAAGTGGGGAGAGCTACCCAACCCCTTGGGAGTCCTCATCACTAAGGCGTAAATACCTAGAGAGACCGTCTGCATTGACGTGGTCCACTCCAGGCCGATGTTCCACCGGAAGTCCATTCCCTGTAGGGAGATGGACCATCTCAACAGCTTGGGATTTTCCCCCTTCATTTGCATCAGCCAACGGAGGGGTCGGTGGTCGGTCTGAACCAGGAAGTGCGAGCCAAAAAGGTATTGCCGCAACTTCTTCAGAGCCCATACCACCGCAAAAGCTTCCCGCTCAATTGCACTCCACTTCTGTTCCCGGGTAAGCAGTCTCCTGGACAGGAAGACTACAGGCTGATCCAGACCCTCTTCACTGAGTTGCGATAACACTGCCCCAATGCCATGCTCTGATGCGTCTGTCTGGACAATGAACTCCTTGGAGAAGTCTGGGGCCCTCAGGACCGGTGCTGCACACATTGCCTGTTTCAATTTCACAAAGGCTTGCTGACAAGCCTCTGTCCAGACTACCCGTCGAGGTTGTTTCTTGGATGTGAGCTCTGTGAGGGGCGCTACAATAGTGCCATACCCCTTCACAAAGCGACGGTAGTAACTTGTGAGGCCCAGGAAAGCTCGGACCTCAGTCTGGGTCTTGGGGGGTTCCCAGGCCATGATTGCCTCAATCTTTGCCTGGAGGGGCTGCACTGTTCCCCTACCCACCAAGTGGCCTAGGTACACAACCGACCCCTGCCCAATCTGACATTTACTGGCCTTGATTGTCAAGCCAGCCTGTTTCAGGGCCTGGAGAACAGCTTGCAATTGACGCAAATGGTCCTCCCAATTGCTGCTGAAGACGGCAATGTCATCCAGGTAAGCAGCGGAGAAATTTTAAATAATTCTCCTCCTGAGCAATTACTCAAGCAATATCCTGAGATCAATTCACAAAGAGCAACCAATAAATATCAAAACAAGTCGGAACAAATCAATCCAGTGTATTTCAAAAACTTCTTCTTTATTTTTCTTCTTTTCCAGACACTCAGTACTTTTTCTTTTCTTTTCCTTTGCCAACATGTGTTTCGTCCTAACTAAATATAGTTAATGGACTTCGTCAGGGCTAAAGAAAAATTAAACAATTATAAAAATTACTAAAATTCATAAAAGTTTATATGATAAAGTATCATCAAGTATAATACTTAACATTTTCTAAAATTCTTTCTGCTGTACAATAAGAGGTCTATTATGGTGGAACTCACTCTTTAGAATTGCAAAACAGTACAGTTAATAATTCATACATCTGGGATGCTCCCATCCAGAGACATTATTAGTAGTTTTTATCCTAAAAAAGTCATAATCTCATATTTACAGATTTGTCAAAACATATTGTAAAGTTTCCAACAAATTCTTAAAAAAGAGAGGAATCAGTATCAACAGCAATTGAGCAGTCTATATTTCTCATGATGTAGATGGCTACACATCAGACAATCTCATATTTACAGATTTGTTAAATCAAACTATAAAATTTCCAACAAATTCTTGAAAAAGAGAAGAATCAGTAACAGCAGCATTTAACCTGTCTACACTTCTCATGATGTAAATGGCTATATATCAAACAATCTCATAGTCTTTTTAACACAGAGGTATATATACGTTTAGATGCTAGACTCACCAATGAATATCTTTACTCTATAGTATTGGCGAGACCTCAGACGATCACAAATTGAGAGTTCCTAGAGAGTACATATAGTTCCATTATTAAGGGTATGAGTCCACAGTGTTACATGTAATACAGGCTCTATAATATGTATTCATATTCATCTAAGTTTCAAATTTAAAAGCCCTCCTGATTACTAAGTTAACCTTAAATCACTAGATAGTATTTAAAACCCTATTATCATAATCTTCATATTAATATTAATATTGGAGATCACAGGCACAAATATGGTGACAATCACATAGAGATGCTGCAACATGCACCTCCAGACAACAAATGGCATCAGATTTCACGCGAAACATACAGACCAGGTCAGCCTTGGAGTGGAACAGCCACAACCATCACACGCCTTTTGGCTTCTGTGAAAGGTTCAGATTTCAGTGAGGTTTATTATTAATAATATTAATATTAATATGAAGATTATGATAATAGGGTTTTAAATACTATCTAGTGATTTAAGGTTAACTTAGTAATCAGGAGGGCTTTTAAATTTGAAACTTAGATGAATATGAATACATATTATAGAGCCTGTATTACATGTAACACTGTGGACTCATACCCTTAATAATGGAACTATATGTACTCTCTAGGAACTCTCAATTTGTGATCGTCTGAGGTCTCGCCAATACTATAGAGTAAAGATATTCATTGGTGAGTCTAGCATCTAAACGTATATATACCTCTGTGTTAAAAAGACTATGAGATTGTTTGATATATAGCCATTTACATCATGAGAAGTGTAGACAGGTTAAATGCTGCTGTTACTGATTCTTCTCTTTTTCTCTTTTTCAAGAATTTGTTGGAAATTTTATAGTTTGATTTAACAAATCTGTAAATATGAGATTGTCTGATGTGTAGCCATCTACATCATGAGAAATATAGACTGCTCAATTGCTGTTGATACTGATTCCTCTCTTTTTTAAGAATTTGTTGGAAACTTTACAATATGTTTTGACAAATCTGTAAATATGAGATTATGACTTTTTTAGGATAAAAACTACTAATAATGTCTCTGGATGGGAGCATCCCAGATGTATGAATTATTAACTGTACTGTTTTGCAATTCTAAAGAGTGAGTTCCACCATAATAGACCTCTTATTGTACAGCAGAAAGAATTTTAGAAAATGTTAGGTATTATACTTGATGATACTTTATCATATAAACTTTTATGAATTTTAGTAATTTTTATAATTGTTTAATTTTTCTTTAGCCCTGACGAAGTCCATTAACTATATTTAGTTAGGACGAAACACGTGTTGGCAAAGGAAAAGAAAAGAAAAAGTACTGAGTGTCTGGAAAAGAAGAAAAATAAAGAAGTTTTTGAAATACACTGGATTGATTTGTTCCGACTTGTTTTGATATTTATTGGTTGCTCTTTGTGAATTGATCTCAGGATATTGCTTGAGTAATTGCTCAGGAGGAGAATTATTTAAAATTCATTATATAGACAAAATCCTTTTGCCTATCTCTACAGTTTATGACAAGGGACTGTATCTCAACCTTTGAGCAGTACTAAGCTAGATAGACCTTTCATCTAATAGGAACACTATAAGCGCAAAAAGCCCCTCTTGTCAAGTTGTTAAATTATCTGTAAGCAGCGGAGAAAGCCTCCATTCCAGAGAGGACCTGGTTCACCAGCCGCTGAAAAGTGGCAGGGGCGTTCTTGAGCCCAAAGGGCATCACACAGAACTGGTAGTGTCCCTCAGGCATGGAGAAAGCTGACCTTTCCTTGGCTCCATCTGTCAGGGAGATCTGCCAGTACACTGAAGTAAGGTCAAAGGTACTCAGATATTGGGCAGCTCCCAGCCGGTCAATCAATTCATCCGCCCTAGGGATCGGATGCGCATCAGTCTTGGTCACTGAGTTCAGTCCCCGGTAATCCACACAGAACCTCAGTTCTGGAGTGGTGCCCGGTGGGGCAGCTTTTGGTACTAAAACCACCGGACTGGACCAGGGGCTACTGGAAGGTTCAATGACTCCTAGCTCCAGCATCTTGGTAACCTCACCGTGGATGCTGGCCTTCACCTTGTCTGACAGCCGGTAGGTCTTTGACTTCACTGGTGGGCTGTCTCCTGTGTCCACATCATGGGTACACAAGTGGGTCCTTCCCGGGACAAGGGAGAACAACGAAGAGTACTGCTCCAATATCTGGCGGCAGTCCTCCCGCTGCTCAGGAGTTAGGGATGGGGAGAGAATCACTTCCTCCAACGACCCATCCTTTTCCTGAGACGAAAAAAGGTCAGGGAGAGGTTCGCTTTCCGCTTCCTCTCCTCCATCAGTCACCATCATCAAGATGACCTCGGGCCTCTCATGGTGGGGTTTGAGGCCATTAGCATGCAGCACCCATAGGGGCTGTCGAGGGGTCTTAAGATCCACCAGGTAGGTGGCCTTACCCTTCTTCTCTAACACCTCAAAGGGGCCTGTCCAGGGATCCTGGAGAGCGCTTAACTCTCCAGGTTCCATCATCCACACCTTCTGGCCAGGCTCCAACTCCACCGGGTGAGCGCTGTGGTCATCCCACTCTTTCATTACTGCTTGACTGGCTACCAAGTTGTCAGAAGCTTGCTTCCATAACTTTGCCATTTGGCCCCAGAAGGCCAGCATGTAGCTCACCACATCCTGGGGAGGCTTTCTGGGAGACTTTTCCCATCCATCCTTCACCAGGCTGAGAGGTCAACGTACAGGGTGCCCATACAGAAGCTCGAAGGGGCTGAAGCCCACTCCCTTCTGCAGCACTTCCCTGTAGGAGAATAGCAAACAGGGTAGGAGGACGTCCCATTTCCTCCGCAGGCTCTCAGGCAGACTTCTTATCATGCCTTTCAAGGTCTTGTTGAACCTTTCTACCAGTCCATTGGACTGGGGTGGTATGGAGTGGTGAACCAATAGGTCACTCCACACTCCTTCCACATTGCCCGCATATATGCTGACATGAAGTTGGTCCCCCTGTCGGACACAACCTCCTTGGGGAAACCCACTCGGGTAAAGATCCCCATCAGGGCCCTAGCCACAACAGGTGCAGTGACAGTCCTCAGAGGAATTGCCTCTGGGTACCGTGTGGCGTGATCCACCAGAACCAGGATAAACCTGTGACCAGCTGTAGTTGGTGGATCTAATGGCCCCACAATGTCGATGCCCACCCTTTCAAAGGGGGTGCTAACGACAGGAAGTGGTTCCAGGGGAGCTTTCAGCTTCACCCCTGTCTTCCCACTGGCTTGACAGGATACACACGTCGGACAGTAGGTGTCAGATGCCACTTTCATCTGAGGCCAGTAAAAGTGGGGGGGGCGAGCCGGGCAAAGGTCTTGTCCTGACCTAAGTGTCCTGCCAAGGGAATCTCATGAGCCAATTCTAGAAGAAAGGCTCGGTATCGTTGAGGGACTACCAAGGCCCGTGATGAGCCAGGCAAAGGTACCTTAGGTTCACTGTAGAGGAGTCCGTCCTCCCAGTAAATGTGGTAGTGTCCTGCAACGTTCCCTGCTGCCTGGGCTTCGGCCTGTCGCCTCAGTCCCTCAAGGGTAGGGCACTCCTTCTGGCCCTTACAAAACTCCTCCCAGGTAGGCC
Organism: Lissotriton vulgaris; assembly: GCF_964263255.1. NCBI lineage: Eukaryota > Metazoa > Chordata > Amphibia > Caudata > Salamandridae > Lissotriton > Lissotriton vulgaris. Next base: position 723,989,406 of record NC_141691.1, read on the forward strand.
CTCCCTCCACATGCCACTCGGCAGGGATAGGTAAGTCCTCTAGGGAGACTACTTCCCCCTCCACGGACTCCTGGCCCACCACCGCAGGTGGCCGATCTGTCTCATGGGGCGTGGAAGCCGAAGCAGGCTTCTCCTGTCTTTGGGTCTTTCCTTTTTGGCAGCGGGCTGGGCCATTGTTCCAGACTCCAGCCCAGGCGAACTCCCTCTCTGGGCAGTCGCAGACCTTGTGCTTCCACAGGCCCAGTCAGGTGTACCCAGCATCTCCGAATGAGTCCGGTATTCCACCTCCCTCCAAGCATTGTGCTCCATATCATTTCCCAGCAGACAATCAACTGGCACGGCAGGGTTTACGGCAACTCGAAGTGAACCTGCAAGCCCTTCCCACTCAAAGGGAACCTCGGCCACAGGGTAGTGGCCCAATCTGCCGTCAGCCATCGTGGCAGGGTGGAGTACATGGGGAATCACCTGCTCTGGAGACACCAGTTGACTCATTACCATAGTCATACTGGCTTCTGTGTCTCTCAGAGCCTCCCCTCTTTGGCCATTGATGGTGATCCATTGCCCATACTTGGTAGTATTTGGGGGCACCTGGATCTTAGGAACCATCTCCCGATCTCCCAGGGACATTAAGGTGACACCCGCCCACTCACCCCCCTTATCTAAGGGCAACTCCTCCCCGAGCACTACACTAGCTACTCCCGGGGCTTTTCCTCCGGTGGGAGGGGGTGGTCTCTTTGGGTACTTGACATCTCCCTTATAATGTCCAACACCACCACACTCAAAGCAGTGGACAACCCTTGGCTGCTGGCTTTGGCCAGGATGAGGGTTCCTGGTAACCATGGGCGAATTTTGCGGATCTCGCGTTCGCGAATTTTGCAGATTTGCGGATTCGCAATCCGCAAAATCCGCGAATTCCCGCGAATTTGCGGAATTTTTTTTTTTGTGTTCGCAATTGTTTCTGCCAGTTCGCGAGGATTTGGTACTAGTTCGCAATTGCGAACTTACTTGTCGGCTCGCAACGGTCGCGACTATGTTGTTTCTACGTCTGGTTCATCATCACAGCCTCCCAGCACCCTGTTTTACCACTGGCACCCTCTCTTTGACCCATGCCACCCTCTGTTACATCAATGCCCCCCGTCTCGTTCATCATCACTGTAGAAGATGGGGGGGAAAAGCAAGCCCACCTGCCCTGCTTGAACTGACATGAATTAATTTGGGGTTACTTTATTAACAACACCTGCCCTGCCCCAACTGACAATAATGAATTAGGGGCTAATTAATGTGTCACTGAAAGAATTTAAAGTTCCAGCCTGGCACCTGCTTGTCTGCTCCTTTAGCTGTAAATCAGGACCTTTGTGGCATACAGTTAAGGTCAGAGCAGGGTCACACAATAGTTGCAAGCAGGCAACCGAATTCTGGAGGGCCCCCTCAGGAAGCACTACAAAGAATCGTTACAAATCATGAGGTTGACCTTTTGCACCTGCTCATTGCTTTTGCTTTTGCTGAAATCGTTTTTCGGTTTTTTTCGCGCTATTCGCGGGGCGCGGCGTCGTGCGAAACCGACTGCGGAAGCCGCCAATTCGTGCGAATGAGCATTTTATTTTTTTGCGGCTTGTTGTTTCGCGAGTTTTTTTGCAGTATTCGCGAGCCGCTTGCAGCGCAACACGCGAATTTACCCCAAGGTCGAGTACGGGCGCGGCCATTTTGTTTGCGTGACGTATTTCCGTTTCCGCCCGCTATGTATAATCTCGCGCAGTAAGCGCATAGCGAGTAGAGGTTCGCACGAGATCGCGCGGGAAATCTAGAGGTTCGCACGAGATCGCGAGGAAAATCTCGCGCGAACTTACTTTTGCGCTCGTGAACGGGCGCCGGCCATCTTGTTTTTCATTCATTTCCTGTGTCTGGGCATGGTGTTTAATCCTCTTGGTATCTTTGCCATCCTTTGCTTGTTTTCAGTTTTTTTTTTACGATTTTGCTTCTTATCTATCCCTCTCTTTTCCTAGCTGTATATTTTTGTCTTTTCTGCTATTTTTCTTTACTTTTAAACTACTTTTTTAAACTCTTTTCTTTTCTTCTTCCCTATCCTATTCTTTCTTAATTTTCTACTTCTTCCTACCTTACCTGCCCAGACCATGGTCAAGCCAGGCGCCGTGAAGCTGCCCAGGCACTTGAGGGCCGCAGCGGCGGCGGGGAGTAGTGCTGGACCCAGTGGCAGGACAGCATGCGGGAGATTGAGGGGGGAGCAGGTGACGCGACGGGAGATCTTCAGCCCGGAGGAAGTGGGCGCGCTGGTCTACTTCGTCCAGCGCCGCCTGCCCAGGACCATCGCGGGAGGCGGCAGGATCGCGGCCGGCGGCTACAACATGCGGGAGCGCCGGAAGCGGTGGGAGAAGGTGTGCTGGGCCATATCCCACCTCTACAGGGTCCAGCGCACCTACAGCCAGGTCACCCATCGCTGGACGGACCTCCTGGACCGCGAGCGCGACCTGCTGGACCAGCTCGGCTTGGAGATCCCCGGGCTTGGTGAGTAGTAGTAGCCATTTAATCACTCACTACTATGATGTTTTCTCCTGCTCTGTGTTGTTGTATTGCAAATATTTGTTTTTTACATGGAGCAAGCCAATAATGCCGCTGATGACGATTACATTGTAGTTAAATTATATTTCAAAATCTTCTGTGCATTTCAGGTGCACTGCTCTCCTTCTCAGTGGCGTTGCTACTATGCTTATTTGTTTTCTATTTTGTGGTCTCATTGGCCTGAGTAACAATTATGTATGAGTGTACTTTACAGAACTGCGTAATGCTAGACACTAGGGGGCAGATTACATTTACAAGCCCCTTGCGCCACGTTTACGTTGCCTTGCGTGACGCAACAGCGGCGTAAACGTGGCGCATCCCTGAGAGTCATTTACAGCGTGACGCATCTAGGGAGATGCGTCACGTTTTAAAGCCATGGGCCTGCGCCACAATGGGTGCGTTCCTAGTATACAGGGTGGGCGGTCCTGCAGCTGTGCGCCTCGCAAAAGTGCCTGCGTGAAATCTACAATGTTTTAACGCAGGCACTTCTGCGACGCTGCTACGTCAATTCAATTCCTTATGCCTGCTTGAAGCAGGCGTAAGGACGGACACAGCATGTTAAGTATTGGGTGGCCCTGAGCATTACTGGAGTTGCATTGCGTTGGCGACGTGACTCCAGCGATGTGCCGCTCTTACGTGACGAGATGCGTAACGCAAGTGCCTACCCTTGCGCCAGGGCGCGCCGCATTGTAAATGAGGCGCATCTGCCGTGTCGCAAGGGTAGTTTTGCGTGACGCATTTGATCTGGCCCATCTCTGGGTAAGTATGCCCCTAAGGGGCAGAATTGCAATTACCGTCGCATCCCTGCAAAGTAGCAGGGATGCGCCAGTAATTGTGCGGCCCGCTACCACCACCAAACATGGTGCGCCGTATTTGCAATGCGGCGCACTATGGGCCCAAAACGTCACCGAAGCTTTACTGCTGGAGTTGCGTCGCAACGATGGCGCAGCTCCATCAATGCTCTGGGGTACCCTATCTCCCCAATGCTGGGTCAAGCCGTACGTCTGCTTCAAGCAGGTGCAGGGTTTGTGTGACGCATCATTGTCCTAAAGGTGACTGATTGATATTTTGTAGATTTCCCTCAGCCACTATTAGGATGTGTTCCAGCGCAGGAATGCCCTCCCTTGCGCCGGAACGCCCCCTGATGGCGCAGGGCTTTATAACGGGATGCATCTCCCAAATGCGTCACGTTGTTATAATATTATACGCCGCACCATGGCGCCCTTTTTTGTTTAGCTGCTGCGTCACAAAAGTCACGCAAGAACGGCGCAAAAGAGCCGCAAGGGCTTAAATCTGCCCCTTCCTTTGTACCCCTGACAATAAGAAAAATAGTGGCGGTGGATTGATAGTTTGACTATTTAAATGACTGGTAATGTAGCAGGCAACTGTTAGTGTTGTCACTGATCTGACTGAAATCACAATGGAGTTTGTCTGTCACTTTGCGTCTTGCCTGCGGACTGCTGCCTGCCAGTCCTAGGTGAACGTTTCAGTACTTTGTTTAGTGAGTTACGTGACTTTCGAAGTCACAGGTCCGCAAATAAATGAAAAGTAACCATAATCAATATAATTTCGCGGAAATATTTTGTTATTGTTCTTTTGAAATGTTTGATTTGGTTGACATTGACAAGCAACAATCATCCATGTTTTCTGTTCTTTCTTTCATGTTGTACGTCAGCTCCCCCCAGGGGCGAGAGGAGGACACAGGAGCAGCAGGCGGCGGATGCTGTTCATCAACAGGGCCAGGATCGGGCAGGCGAGGGCTCCTCTGCTGGCCCCAGTAAGTTTTCATTTTAGACTAGTACCTATTTTTCCTAGCGTTCCTCATTTGACTTTTTTCAAAATTGTCTTTGCTCTTCTTGTAGACTGTATCTAAATTCTTATCCTGCCTCTACTATGACTCCCTGTGGTATTACTACATTATTCTTATTAGTCTGTCTGTGTAGCTAACTAAGATTGCACGGTTGGCGAAACTCCCATGATTCTAGTCAGCAATAGCTCTATCAACTTAGTGCAGTCCTCTGGGATTGTCCATAATGTCTTTTGAAGTGTTCTATCTGGACTCATGCTTGCAAAAATTGCAAAACCTTTCGCTCAGTCACTCTAGTCTGGACCAAAAAACACAGATTGTATTTAAGTTTAAAAGCTTTATTAAAAGTAAACACATTTATTAAAATGAAGTCATAATAAAACTAAACGTTTAACTGATAATGGAAAAGTGGTTAGTGCTGACGATTAATTGAAGACATTTCTTGTGGTCGAGCCGAGCTCTCACCTGGTTTCAACTTGATCTTGTTGTTAGAAGTCCATCTTCTGTCTGTGTGGAGAAAAATGGTGCGTGTTAAAAAAACAGCCTTCATCAGTTGTGCCAAAAAGTGCAGCAAGACAACCTTCCCTGGAAAAAGGGACTTTTTTTTAACTTTAACGTAGACAGTCACAAATTACATTGTTTTCACATGTCTTCATTCCTAGACCAAATACTAGTGACTAGTGAGTGCTTTATTCTAACATTCTTAAATGTACTTTGTAGGTGGAACATCTGGTGGCGGGGCCAGTGTGGAGGTGGTGGTGCTCGACACGGAGGCGGAGGGCGATTCTTCAGGGGAGGAGGCGGCGGCTGTGAGAGTTGAGACGGTGGTGGTGGCGGCCAGAGGTAAGCTCTTATATATTCCTTACTTATTGAGATTGAAGACTAGCTGGGAAGGCAAGAATATGAGATGCATGGCTGGGTGAATGATGAAGCAATGATGGGTGGAAGGACAACAGCCTGGGTGGGTGACACAGAAACTGTATGTGTCCATATACCTGGATCATGCTACTATCTGACTCTTAGATAGCATATGTGTATCTAGAGCAGGGCTACTCCTAGTACGGCCCGCGGGCCGGTGGTGGCCCGGCAAGCCTTCCTTGGCGGTGCGCAGACCTTGCAGACAATCACTGCTCCCCCGGCCCCCACAGAGCAGAGGCTTTTTTGTATTTCACCTGTTAGCGCCCCTGCATCTCCACTCTGACAATCACTGCTCCCCCGGCCCCCACAGAGCAGAGTGGAGATGCAAGGCCACAAAGAGGTGAAATAGAACAAAGCCTCTGCTCTGTGGGGCCGGGCAAGCAGTGATTGTCAGGGTGGGGAAGCAGGGGCGCTAAAACAAACAAAGCCTCAATAATATGTTAATGGTCTTTTAAAGACCTGTTAAGTACTTTGGTGTTGTTGTCTGTGTGTGCGCGTTGTGGAAGCGGTCTCAACCCGGGCTGAAGGCTGACACAGATAGACACACACACAGTGAGATGACAGAGGGGGAGGGAGAGGGAGGGCAGGAGGGAGAGAGAGATGGAGGGAGGGCAGGAGGGAGAGCAGGAGGGAGAGAGATGTATGTAAATGCTGGGTCTGGTGGCTCAGTGGATGAGGGCATCTGCTGCAGGGACCTGTGTGCAACCTCATGGTCACAAGTTATCGTTTTGCTTTAGCCCCGCCCCCTCTGACTCCGCCCCCACCAGTGCGGCCCTCGGCCCCAAACTACACTGTAAATGTAGCCCCTGAGAGAAAGTTTGTGAGTACCCATGATCTAGAGAGAGTAGACGGTCAGTGGATGAACTAAGTGTAACTTTGAAGAGCATGTAACACTGCACCCGCACGTCCGTTCCAGTGTAGGAAAGGCAAGGAAAAGAACTTTTAATTTTGTCCAAATACTACCATAAATAGTAGCAGTAGTTTGTATTGCAAGCACTGCATAGATCCGGTTATTATGGTGGCCACTCCCTACCTCTCTTAATAAGTTTAGTAGTACTCAGTCATTCATGTGTGGATGTATCACTGGTCACTCAATAAAAAGCAAAGCACCTAAAGTCATCCCATATATAAGCAAAAACATCCCATGTGAAGTGATAGATAATCAGATTATTTATCTTCTTCAATTTTCCATTTCTAGTACTCATTTCCACTGTAGGGTGAAAGTTAAATTAATTAAGCAGTAGCCCTTGAGTTGTAACAGAGTATTCTCAGTGCCACCCGTAATAGAAAAGTAAGAGCTTCACCACCTGCATGTACTGGACGGGTACAGTAACGCAACGGCAACGCAAGTCTAGGTCACTCCTCATGGCGTGCGTCTCTTTTTCTCGGGTGCAAGTTTACTGCGCTGGCATTATGCCGGCTTGCAGAAAATAATGTACCAATTTTCCAAAACAAGAGATAAGAAGAAGAATAAGACTGGTGTACTTTCATAGTCGACTCCAATGGAAGTCCACAGTGCTCGTAGAATTTGTTCCTTAAACTCCCACTAATGTTAGAGCAAGGATGAAGAAGTGTGAGGTTAGATAGATACTGGCCTCAATAGTTATGTAATGCGCTTGCAAGTTGCTAGTTGTACTGCAACACAAATTTCTGCTGAATGATTGAGTTAATCTAAAAGAGCATTGGTTACAGACTATGTCTTTCTTTCTTCATATAGGTTCTCCTTCCAAACGGACAAGGAGGAAGGAGCTGGCTAGAGCGGCCCGGCAACGGAGGATCGAGGCCACTGTTGCGGAATATCGGCGGCTGGTGGCCCTGGAGGACGTGGAAAGTGTGCAGTCGACAACTACAACAACGTCGTCTGCATCGGCCTCCGTGGCCCCACGGGCTGCCACCCAGCACAGTGGTCCACCCAGACTGAGCCGGGCTGCCAAAGGCAAACGCCACCACCGAGCAGCAAGGCCAACAGCTGCCTCTCACAGGCATTGCACCTGCAAGGCAGTGAAGGCACGCCTGCGCCGCACCACCCTGATGGTGTCCCGCCTTCAGCAGGAGCTCGCCTTGCTCCGCGAGGAGCATGATGCCCTGGCCCAAAAAGTTAACAGCATCCACCCCTAGTGTCCCTTGCCCCTTTTTTAGAGACTTTTGGGGGGTGGGAATTGGGAGTTGGGTTTTTGGGGACTTTTGAAGGACAATCGTTGGGGTTAGGGAGGGTCTTGCGGGAGATTATTTTGTTAGGGATATAAATATACTTTTTCAAACTTTATCTGAGCATACCTGTTTTTTACTGCTTGCCTGGTGGGTGGGGGTTTAACGTTGACTGTTTTCCTGAAAGTTTAGTTCCATTTTCTTCCTTTAAGTGTAAATGCCCAAATGTTTTCAACACTAAGTGCCTCTCACAGACTAAGTGAAGTGAATCCAAGAGTCCTAGGGCTTTAGTAGTACTACCTTCAGTCTCTCGTCTCTCGTACTAATACTCCATTATACCCCCAAACCACCAAACGCTTATCTTACCTGTAATTTGTGTTTGAAAGTAGGGCTAGACCCAGGGCTGGCTCCACGGGAAACACCGAATAACGTTGGCAATCTTGGTCGGATAACATTTCCTCATAGCGGTGGTACTAGTGGTGTGACACAGTGGCAGTTGCATGCCTATGAAAAAAAAGAAAATGAAATCTGGTTTGTCCTCCTGAGCAATTCAACGGTACAACTGAGAATATAGCAGGTGACAGAAGTACAGTAGAGCAGTGCCACATTGTAGCCTAACAAATGGTAAAGTATAACTACTAATTCGGTTGAAGTTCTTTCACATTAGCAATGGTTCTTTGTCAAGCAGAGTAAGAATATATCCTCGGATTTCTTCACCAGCCTGTTGCTATCACCTTATCCTCCCCACCCAGCAAGTGTGTGGATTTATTGCTGTAATAATAATTTAGTCACACATCAATCAAAACCACACAGCCCGGGGGAAGAGGGTTAGGGTTTGAAAAATGGATGGGTACTGGGGTTTTTGGGAAAGGTTTTGGGAGACAAGAAAAAATAGCACAGCATAGACAAACTATTGTGAACATAAACAAATCTTTGGGTACAAACCTATCCATCAATCTTTGAAAGTGCATGCACTACTGCATGCATGTCAGTGAAAAGTAAGTAGTACATTCGACAACTGTGGAAAGAAAGAATGCGACAGTACAGGGCCTGTGTGGAATTATTGATAACGATATTCAACATAAGGTCTCTGTAGCCAGATACCCGAGAGCCTTGCTGGTCACTATAAATCCATTCACAACAACACTCAATGGGGTTGGTCTGGAAGGTGTCAGGTTTACTCCCCGTGATCCAGTCGATGCAAATATGGTTCCACCTCCAAATGTCACCAACACCCAGAAGTGTAAACACAGGGTGTTCGAGCCATTAGGCGGGGGAGAAAAATAACAAACTAAAATAAAAAATGTGGGATGGGTAAAGGTAGGGTCAGCAGGGAAAGGATACCTGTAACAGAAGACAAGACAGGCATCAGTGAAGTGCTGTCCTAACATACAAGGGTACTCTCATATAGTCTCACTAAATAACCAAGGAAGTAGACAAGTACCTGAGCACCAAGAAAACATGACCTTGGATAGGAAATACTATAGCCCTTCTGCCACAATCTGTGAGGAAGGCCTAAGAAACACATAAACATATAGTTAACGAACACACTCCTGTCGCACCAAACACACTCGCGTTATACTAAGACATCAAACCCACTACTCACAACATACCACAAACTTGGTAGAGGACTCAATGTACAAAGGGGGTTCCAAATAGTCAAAGCAAAGATGTATGGTCCAACAAAAAGGAAGAGGGAAACGGTAGTGTGTAGGAAGCAAGAACTACAACACTGCGCTCTCTAAGTAATGACCCAGTAGAGAATCTTTGGTGAAGGTCAAACAGAAAAACGTAGTTGCGACCACCACTGAATTCTGCCAACAACACACCCCACGGTGCACTACACAAAGAGAACTGGGGTAGCCTGTAGTTACCTCACTACATGCCCAGTTATGGAGGTCCTTTGAAATACACAGTTATACAACGGAGACGCGTAGTTGTCCTTACTACCGCGCTCCGTTTTAATAGTACAAAAACGATCCCCGATGTGAACGCTAACACGTGGTATAGACCGCCACTGTGCTCCGCCACACACAATTCAACCAAACAGGAATTCATCAAAGGTAGAATTCTGTTAGAAAACAGTCACAGAACCTCCCTTAACAATCCGTTCAGGCAGTAATCAGCTGACCGCACCGGCGGCCGAAGAGTTTAGAGCGGCTTTACCTGAAGACGCGTGAAGTCCGTCTACCGCCAAGGACAGAACACGGAAGCGCTCCCCACTGAGCCTCAGGGGGGGGGGAACCGGGGAAGGTGATAGTCCACAGGAGACACGATAGAAAAGCATGCAGAGCGTCCGCTCTCATGCCGGTGCAGAACAGAAACCAGAATAACGCGCAACAGGAAGCGCGTCTGTTCCCCAGATAAACTTCCTGCAAGTCTCCCGCCTACTCATGGGAAATGTAGTTTCATAGTACGGTAGGCGCTTAGGGGCTGCGTAACCTGACAGAAGGTATAGTAGATAGAAAAGGAGAAATTGCTTTTTTTCTAGGTGTCCCCTCACTCACCAGGGTTGCCCCTTGGTGACATGCTTCATCATTGGGGCCATCCCAGTCCTCTACGGCCTGGGGCGTGCTGCGACTTGCGAATTACGTAGGAGCACTTACAAATGACTATGTGTGGTGCAGATGTGATAGTGGAGTGGACTAAGTGATGTGTTAAGGGATCAATTTAGAAGCCTAGAGAGAGCCAAGAAATGCAGTCACAGTCAGAGAAAAAGGCAAGGGATACTGTATCTATGTGGTTGTAGTGGTCCTGTTGGAAGTGGTAAGTAAGTTGCCTGCAGAAAAAAAATCCTCCTATTAGCGGCACTCCTCCATTGCAGCCGACGCTTCGTCCATCGATGTTGGTCACCAGAAGACACCCTGTAAAAAAAAGCACAGCATAGACAAACAATTGAACATAAACAATTCTTTGGGTACAAACCTATCCATCAATCTTTGAAAGTGCATGCACTACTGCATGCATGTCAGTGAAAAGTAAGTAGTACATTCGACAACTGTGGAAGAAAGAATGGAACAGTAAAGGGCCTATGTGTAAATTATTGATAACGATATTCAACATAAGGTCTCTGTAGCCAGATACCCGAGAGCCTTGCTGGTCACTATAAATCCATTCACAACAACACTCAGTGGGGTTGGTCTGGAAGGTATAGTAGATAGAAAAGGAGAAATTGCTTTTTTTCTAGGTGTCCCCTCACTCACCAGGGTTGCCCCTTGGTGACATGCTTCATCATTGGGGCCATCCCAGTCCTCTACGGCCTGGGGCGTGCTGCGACTTGCGAATTACGTAGGAGCACTTACAAATGACTATGTGTGGTGCAGATGTGATAGTGGAGTGGACTAAGTGATGTGTTAAGGGATCAATGTAGAAGCCGAGAGAGAGCCAAGAAATGCAGTCACAGTCAGAGAAAAAGGCAAGGGATACTGTATCTATGTGGTTGTAGTGGTCCTGTTGGAAGTGGTAAGTAAGTTGCCTGCAGAAAAAAAATCCTCCTATTAGCGGCACTCCTCCATTGCAGCCGACGCCTCGTCCATCGATGTTGGTCACCAGAAGACACCCTGTCCACTGCCTGCCTGATGCTGAATTGTGGCTCGCTACTGTGAAGCCTGACTCCATCCTTTTTTCCCCATTGCAGAGACTGAAACCCGGCCTGTAATTATTCAACGAAAAACAGGAAGTGATATAATATTACAACACCACTGATAAATAAATATAAGGTATGTAGGCTGTGGAGTGCAAAAAGTCACAATTTGATTTTCCTAGTAGACAGTACAATATTTTTGAAAGTGCGTACTCTGAGTCACCTTTTGAAGGATAAATAAGTATGGGCAAATTAATGTAGCGGATCTTGCCCCTCAAGCTAGGTGTACTGTAAACTGTGTTTTAGAACAAAATTAGATCTTCCTAGCAGTGCTCCCACCCAGACCCTTACTAAAGCCAGTCGCAAAAATGTAGAAGACCCCCAATCAAATCTCAAAAAACGAGGCCTAGCAGAAAACTGGTGACAAAACTTACTTTGAAAGTAAAAGTAGGCCGAAGTACCCCCTTCCTAATTACCCATTACTCACCGTGGATTGCATTCAAACCACTTGCAAGCAACCAAGCAAAAGTAGCCATAGCCAGCATCGCTCCAAGACTCGAAATCCCCCCCACTCAAACACATGCAATAGAAATACTGCTAACCCTAACGAACCCTAAGTTAAGAATAGTGGCAAAGGCTTTCTTTAACTATGCCAAATCCCCCCTTTCCCACCATGGATTTTCTTCAAATGACTTGCAACCAAAATTACACATTCTCACGAGTGCTCTAAGACCCCAGAACTCAGTTGGAAAAATCTAGAACACCCCGAAACACATGCAATCCTGCTGCTAGGGCTAACCCTAACGAACCCTAAGTTACAAAAAGTGCCAAAACTAAAGGCTTTTCCGCGCGGATTTTGTCCCAACCACTTCTACCCGGTATTAGACCTTCCCAGGAATGCCCCAAGACCCGGCACAACCCACCCGCCAAGAAGCATAACACCCCCAAACAGGCCAAAAGCAAAATCTCATACTTGCAATATTTCTGGGCCTTCGGTCCAAACGCGCTGCGTAGCTAGGCCATAAGTCGGGGTTGGCACGACGGATTTCCTGAAAAGCAAATGCAATCAAGATTAGAGTGTCCCAGCAGTGCTCCCAGACCACGAAACTCACCCACAAACACCAGGAAGCCCCCCAAACAGGCCCCCGAAAACGCTACATAGAGCAAAATGTCAGAAATAGCCCAAAAAAAAAATCGGCCTGGATTTTGTCCCAACCACTTCTACCCGGTATTAGACCTTCCCAGGAATGCCCCAAGACCCGGCAACCCACCTGCCAAGAAGCATAACACCCCCAAACAGGCCAAAAGCAAAATCTCATACTTGCAATATTTCTGGGCCTTCGGTCCAAACGCGCTGCGTAGCTAGGCCATAAGTCGGGGTTGGCACGACGGATTTCCTGAAAAGCAAATGCAATCAAGATTAGAGTATCCCAGCAGTGCTCCCAGACCACGAAACTCACCCACAAACACCAGGAAGCCCCCCAAACAGGCCCCCGAAAACGCTACATAGAGCAAAATGTCAGAAATAGCCAAAAAAAAATCGGCCTGGATTTTGTCCCAACCACTTCTACCCGGTATTAGACCTTCCCAGGAATGCCCCAAGACCCGGCAACCCACCCGCCAAGAAGCATAACACCCCCAAACAGGCCAAAAGCAAAATCTCATACTTGCAATATTTCTGGGCCTTCGGTCCAAACGCGCTGCGTAGCTAGGCCGTAAGTCGGGGTTGGCACGACGGATTTCCTGAAAAGCAAATGCAATCAAGATTAGAGTGTCCCAGCAATGCTCCCAGACCACGAAACTCACCCACAAACAGACGGAACCCCCCGTAAGAGCACCTCAAAGGCAAGCAAGTCATCAAAAACACAAAAAAAATTCCGCCTGGGATTTGGTCCAAAACACTTTTATCCGGTATTAGAGCTTCCCAGCAATGGCCCCAGAGCCGTCAACCCAGGAGAAAACGAGTAGAAGACCCCCAAACAGCCAAAGAGCAAAAGTACAAAAATGGGGACTTAGTCAATTTTTCACAAATTTCCCAAATCATTCAGCGCGCGCTCTGCAGCTAGGCCCTAAGTCCCCTCTGCCACCATGGATTTGCTTCAAACCTCTTGCAAAGTAAAGTATATATAGCCAGCAGTGCTCCCAGACCACGAAACTCACCCACAAACACCAGGAAGCCCCCCAAACAGGCCCCCGAAAACGCTACATAGAGCAAAATGTCAGAAATAGCCCAAAAAAAAAATCGGCCTGGATTTTGTCCCAACCACTTCTACCCGGTATTAGACCTTCCCAGGAATGCCCCAAGACCCGGCAACCCACCCGCCAAGAAGCATAACACCCCCAAACAGGCCAAAAGCAAAATCTCATACTTGCAATATTTCTGGGCCTTCGGTCCAAACGCGCTGCGTAGCTAGGCCATAAGTCGGGGTTGGCACGACGGATTTCCTGAAAAGCAAATGCAATCAAGATTAGAGTGTCCCAGCAGTGCTCCCAGACCACGAAACTCACCCACAAACACCAGGAAGCCCCCCAAACAGGCCCCCGAAAACGCTACATAGAGCAAAATGTCAGAAATAGCCAAAAAAAAAAATCGGCCTGGATTTTGTCCCAACCACTTCTACCCGGTATTAGACCTTCCCAGGAATGCCCCAAGACCCGGCAACCCACCTGCCAAGAAGCATAACACCCCCAAACAGGCCAAAAGCAAAATCTCATACTTGCAATATTTCTGGGCCTTCGGTCCAAACGCGCTGCGTAGCTAGGCCATAAGTCGGGGTTGGCACGACGGATTTCCTGAAAAGCAAATGCAATCAAGATTAGAGTATCCCAGCAGTGCTCCCAGACCACGAAACTCACCCACAAACACCAGGAAGCCCCCCAAACAGGCCCCCGAAAACGCTACATAGAGCAAAATGTCAGAAATAGCCAAAAAAAAATCGGCCTGGATTTTGTCCCAACCACTTCTACCCGGTATTAGACCTTCCCAGGAATGCCCCAAGACCCGGCAACCCACCCGCCAAGAAGCATAACACCCCCAAACAGGCCAAAAGCAAAATCTCATACTTGCAATATTTCTGGGCCTTCGGTCCAAACGCGCTGCGTAGCTAGGCCGTAAGTCGGGGTTGGCACGACGGATTTCCTGAAAAGCAAATGCAATCAAGATTAGAGTGTCCCAGCAATGCTCCCAGACCACGAAACTCACCCACAAACAGACGGAACCCCCCGTAAGAGCACCTCAAAGGCAAGCAAGTCATCAAAAACACAAAAAAAATTCCGCCTGGGATTTGGTCCAAAACACTTTTATCCGGTATTAGAGCTTCCCAGCAATGGCCCCAGAGCCGTCAACCCAGGAGAAAACGAGTAGAAGACCCCCAAACAGCCAAAGAGCAAAAGTACAAAAATGGGGACTTAGTCAATTTTTCACAAATTTCCCAAATCATTCAGCGCGCGCTCTGCAGCTAGGCCCTAAGTCCCCTCTGCCACCATGGATTTGCTTCAAACCTCTTGCAAAGTAAAGTATATATAGCCAGCAGTGCTCCCAGACCACGAAACTCACCCACAAACACCAGGAAGCCCCCCAAACAGGCCCCCGAAAACGCTACATAGAGCAAAATGTCAGAAATAGCCCAAAAAAAAAATCGGCCTGGATTTTGTCCCAACCACTTCTACCCGGTATTAGACCTTCCCAGGAATGCCCCAAGACCCGGCAACCCACCCGCCAAGAAGCATAACACCCCCAAACAGGCCAAAAGCAAAATCTCATACTTGCAATATTTCTGGGCCTTCGGTCCAAACGCGCTGCGTAGCTAGGCCATAAGTCGGGGTTGGCACGACGGATTTCCTGAAAAGCAAATGCAATCAAGATTAGAGTGTCCCAGCAGTGCTCCCAGACCACGAAACTCACCCACAAACACCAGGAAGCCCCCCAAACAGGCCCCCGAAAACGCTACATAGAGCAAAATGTCAGAAATAGCCAAAAAAAAAAATCGGCCTGGATTTTGTCCCAACCACTTCTACCCGGTATTAGACCTTCCCAGGAATGCCCCAAGACCCGGCAACCCACCCGCCAAGAAGCATAACACCCCCAAACAGGCCAAAAGCAAAATCTCATACTTGCAATATTTCTGGGCCTTCGGTCCAAACGCGCTGCGTAGCTAGGCCATAAGTCGGGGTTGGCACGACGGATTTCCTGAAAAGCAAATGCAATCAAGATTAGAGTGTCCCAGCAGTGCTCCCAGACCACGAAACTCACCCACAAACACCAGGAAGCCCCCCAAACAGGCCCCCGAAAACGCTACATAGAGCAAAATGTCAGAAATAGCCCAAAAAAAATCGGCCTGGATTTTGTCCCAACCACTTCTACCCGGTATTAGACCTTCCCAGGAATGCCCCAAGACCCGGCAACCCACCCGCCAAGAAGCATAACACCCCCAAACAGGCCAAAAGCAAAATCTCATACTTGCAATATTTCTGGGCCTTCGGTCCAAACGCGCTGCGTAGCTAGGCCATAAGTCGGGGTTGGCACGACGGATTTCCTGAAAAGCAAATGCAATCAAGATTAGAGTGTCCCAGCAATGCTCCCAGACCACGAAACTCACCCACAAACAGACGGAACCCCCCGTAAGAGCACCTCAAAGGCAAGCAAGTCATCAAAAACACAAAAAAAATTCCGCCTGGGATTTGTTCCAAAACACTTTTATCCGGTATTAGAGCTTCCCAGCAATGGCCCCAGAGCCGTCAACCCAGGAGAAAACGAGTAGAAGACCCCCAAACAGCCAAAGAGCAAAAGTACAAAAATGGGGACTTAGTCAATTTTTCACAAATTTCCCAAATCATTCAGCGCGCGCTCTGCAGCTAGGCCCTAAGTCCCCTCTGCCACCATGGATTTGCTTCAAACCTCTTGCAAAGTAAAGTATATATAGCCAGCAGTGCTCCCAGACCACGAAACTCACCCACAAACACCAGGAAGCCCCCCAAACAGGCCCCCGAAAACGCTACATAGAGCAAAATGTCAGAAATAGCCACAAAAAAAAATCGGCCTGGATTTTGTCCCAACCACTTCTACCCGGTATTAGACCTTCCCAGGAATGCCCCAAGACCCGGCAACCCACCCGCCAAGAAGCATAACACCCCCAAACAGGCCAAAAGCAAAATCTCATACTTGCAATATTTCTGGGCCTTCGGTCCAAACGCGCTGCGTAGCTAGGCCATAAGTCGGGGTTGGCACGACGGATTTCCTGAAAAGCAAATGCAATCAAGATTAGAGTGTCCCAGCAGTGCTCCCAGACCACGAAACTCACCCACAAACACCAGGAAGCCCCCCAAACAGGCCCCCGAAAACGCTACATAGAGCAAAATGTCAGAAATAGCCCAAAAAAAAAATCGGCCTGGATTTTGTCCCAACCACTTCTACCCGGTATTAGACCTTCCCAGGAATGCCCCAAGACCCGGCAACCCACCCGCCAAGAAGCATAACACCCCCAAACAGGCCAAAAGCAAAATCTCATACTTGCAATATTTCTGGGCCTTCGGTCCAAACGCGCTGCGTAGCTAGGCCATAAGTCGGGGTTGGCACGACGGATTTCCTGAAAAGCAAATGCAATCAAGATTAGAGTGTCCCAGCAATGCTCCCAGACCACGAAACTCACCCACAAACAGACGGAACCCCCCCTAAGAGCACCTCAAAGGCAAGCAAGTCATCAAAAACACAAAAAAATTTCCGCCTCGGATTTGGTCCAAACCACTTTTAGTGCTTCCCAGCAATGGCCCCAGACCCGTCAACTCACCTGCAAAGAGGTAGAACAACACCCCCACAAGTGCTGAGTCTTTCTTCATTGGGCGTAAACCAGCCCTCTGCTTTGATGGAAATAGGAGTCTGGAGGAGGAGGATAGAGGAGCATGTTCTTCTGAACTTGTGAACCTGAGGAATGCAGACTGCGGCACCTTCAAATAAATTAGCAAACAAGTGAAGACAGTTCTGCTGATGGGCTTGTTTTTGTGATTATCTGATTAAAGTTTGAATTATATTAACTGTGCACAACAAAGAAAGACAGACACACAGGAATAAAAGTGAATAAGGATGAAAAAGAAAGTTATTGATTCGTTGTCTCATTTTCAGGGCTCGAAGTCGGTATCACGGTCCAGGAATAAGAATAAGGCTTCGTCATCATACTCTGCAAATTCAGACAGGGAGAGCTCAGTGCCACCTGACAGAGTAGAAATTCCCTCATCTATGTTGCTGGCCACCTCTTCATCCGGCACGCTCTCTCGTACTCTGAAATCTGGTGGTATGAGGTGCTGATTCATCTTGATCATTGTTAACCTCTCCACATTTTTGGGCGAGAGGCGGCTCCGTTTGGGAGTTACAATCCCACCAGCCGCACTGAAAACCCGTTCAGAAGACACGCTTGCGAGTGGGCAAGACAAGTAGTTTAAAGCCAGGTTGGTGAGCTGTGGCCACAATTCTTTTTTCCCATGCCAATACGCCAATGGGTCAGAATTAACATAGACCTCTGTTGAGTCATTCAGATAGTCCTTCACCATCGACTCAAGGTCCTCATCCAAGGTTCCTCCACTTTGCTTAGCTCTTGCTGTGCCTCTGACCTTTTGAGAACCAAACCCACGCAGAGCTAGCCAATCCTCTTCAGCCTCCAATGTTTCTGTTGTCTTTCGTGCAGATGATCCGGTTGCCGGTGTCTTTAACGGCTGAGAGGTCACTTGTGCCACAGCCACAGGTGCAGAAGTGGATTGTTTTGACTGGGGATGGCCTGCTGATGTACTGCCATTTCCTTCAATTTCCAGCCGTTCTGTTTCAAACTTCTTGGCTGACAAGGCTAGCCAACGTTTGTACTTTAGAACATGTTCATCATCAAAAGGAAAGAATGCTTGGCCTGCCAGCGCCTTTTTGTAGCGTGGATCCAGAATAGTAGCACAAATGTAATGCTGTTCTGAGTGGATCTTTTTAAGACGTTCATCCCCTTGTAGGAGCTCTAATAATTGCTCGGCCAGAAGCAAAGAGTCTTGGTTTTTATCTTTTCTAAACACAGAACACACCTCCTTCAGTTGGTCCTCCAGCATGTACAACAATGGGATAGCTTTTCCCAAATTAGAGTCCTCCTTGCTGACTGCACGCGTGAAGAACTCAAAAGGATGAAGCATGCGTGTCAGGCTTTCAACTATGTTCCATTGCGGCCCACCCATCCTCAGCTCCTCTGCACCCTCTTTAAGGAAATATTGATCGAGTTCCGTATACTGCTCATACAGACGCTCAAGCATGTAGAAGGTTGAGTTCCAACGTGTTACCACCTCCTGGATGAGTGCTTTCACTGGCATTTGATGTTGATATAGCAGGCTCCTCAGCTGCTTCCGGGCCTTAAAAGAATGGCTGAAATGCTTGCACATTTTTCGGCAGGTGTCCAATACACCGTACGCTGCACTGCCTTTATTACCCAAGAATTTTTGGACAACCAGGTTTATACAGTGCGCCAAACACGGCACTCTGAAATAGTAACCGTCCCTCATGGCCTTAACTATATTGGAGCCATTGTCCGTGGAAACATAACCAACCTTGCGTTTTAGTGGGGACAGACAGTTAAGGACCTTTGTGTTAAAGACATCCAAAATGTTTTCTGCTGTGTGACGTTTCTCCAAACCAAACATGGCTAGTGTTGCATGTTTCCGAGCACCTTTAAAAACAATGTTAGTGTCAACACCTGAGTTTAGCTTTGCTTTAGCCCCTGAAAAAGAGACCCAGTGTGCAGTGATGCACATGTAATCAGCGCCTGCGCCACTGGTCCACATGTCTGTTGTCAGATGTATAGTGTGAACAGCACTCTTCTGCAAAGCTGCCCCAATCACCTTCAGAACATCTTCATGTAGTGCTGGAACCGCAACTCGTGCAAAATAGAACCGGCTAGGAACCTTCCATTTAGGGCAGAGCGCTGTCACTAATTCTAGAAAACCAACCCCTTCTACAAAAGAAAAAGGGAGAAGGTCCAGAGCTAGCATTTTAGCCAGCTTAGTGTTATACAGACGGGTCATTGGGTGGTTGCGTTCATATTGCGCTTCTGTAAACAACATCTTTTTAATGTTGCCCTGGACCAAGGATTTACGGGATGATGATGATCTCTTCGACCCAGTTACGCTCGCTGATGAACATTTCCGCATTGATGTCTCACTCTCTCCCACACTCTTAGTGTGGCTCCCATGGGGTGTGCTGCTGACAGGGGAACTGGGTGTAAGTGAAGTGTTTGAATCGTCTTCTACCTCCTCGTCATCACCAGATGAAAAAACAACGTTTTCATTGCGTGCAATTGCGGCTTCCTTGATCGTGTGTAGGTGCGCAAACCATTGGACATCGTGCGTTCTCCTAAGATGACCTCTCTGGCCTCCGGTACCATAGTTGGAACCCAACTTACCACGACTAACTCGAAGCTTACAAATGCTACAAATGGCTACGTTTTCATTTTTTGGGCAAACACTAAAGAAGTCCCAAACTGGAGACTTGAAATGTCTTCGGGGGGCGGAGGAGGCGGCGATACTGGTGGTGGTGGTCCTGCTGATAATGCCAGATGAAGTGGAGGATGTGGATTGCCGAACTTCAGTACGTTTTGCACTTTCACCACCACGAATTGAGGTCGAGGACGAGGTGGGTACCTTCTTGCGAGGAAGAAATATGGAAGCGGTAGGTTTTGGTGTACTACTTAACTCCAAATCTAATGATTCCATTTCCATTGCCTCCTCGCCGACATCATCATCACGCTCAGCAGCTTCTCGGGATAGGGTCAAAATGTCTCTTTGCTGCATGCCCGGTGGGGCTGCAGTGACCTTTGTGATGACTGGCTCGTCGTCATCGTGAGAGGCTTCATCACCAGCAGTATCTGTCACTTCTTGTTGAGCCTCATCACACTCCATAGGTTTGAGTTTTTGGACGACCTTCCTTTTACGCTTAGGTACCGGTGTCAGATCATGGTGTGCCTCACTGTCAGACCGCAGTTGTGGTTCCCAAGACAGATCACTTGCATCAGAAGGAGGTGGGCTTGAAGAAGATGTAGACACCCCCCTTGATCTTTTCCTTGCTAGGGATGTGGAAGACAATGAATGATCATCAGGAGGAGTGGCTTCCAATGATACCTCGGCTTCATTGTCGATTTCCTGATGTGCCCCTACTTCGGGAGGAACAACTATTGTGGGCACTTGTGAACCTCCATGCACCTTTGCTTGCGCATCTCCTTTTGCTGCCTCTCCTTCCACATGTACTTGGGCGTGTACTTGCACATGGTGTTGTTGTTGCGGCTGTGTTGATTCAGGGACATTGCTGCTACTTTCTTGCGATGAGCCAACATCACTGGTCGATGGTGATTGGAGAAGTACACTGACTGCCTCTGAAGCACTCAAGGGCTTTGACTTAAGTTGGCGTGGTGGTGGAGGCACTGAACCCAATGGAGCAGGGGTGCTGCTCCCAGCTTGGTCCCCAGCAGAACCTGCTGCAGCAGGCGTACTTTTTTTTTTGCTCCCAAAAAACGTGGCGGGTGGCACACCAGCCTCCTTGGTAACTTGCTTCTTCTGCTCCTTACTAGCAACTTTCTTGCTAGAGGAGCTACGGAGAACTTTCTTTGGGGGCGGGGCCATCTTCTTCAGAGCAGGTCAGACAGCAGGCCGCAGTTGCACGAATTGTAGAGTTGTCTGAGGCCAGACGTGACGTCGCGTGACGTTATGCTGCACACACACACCGCTGCAGGACTTCTTCCTGGCACTGGTGGTTCTCTTGAGTCTTGTGCACCTAAAAAAAATGGAAGACAGAGGAACATCAGTTCAGTTATAGAGCACAAAAAAAAATCGAAAAACACTGCAAAATCAGCACAATCCCAATCCATCCATGCCCTCCATAATGTTTAAATTCAAGACAACCCACAGAAAGACTAGGCCCATGCAAGACTCACTAGTACCCCTGGGCATAAATAAAGGTTGAAAAGTAGGCAAAATGGTTGGAGGCCTAACAACAAAGCCTGCATTCAAAATGGCCACTTGCCTCCTAGCACATGGCCAGGGCCTGCCTGTACCAGCACTCAAAATGGCCCCCACCCACATGGCCTGTCCCCATGAACACCCCCAAAAATCGAAAAACACTGCAAAATCAGCACAATCCCATTCCATCCATGCCCTCCATGATGTTTAAATTCAAGACACCCCACAGAAAGACTAGGCCCATGCACCACTCACTACCCCTGGTCAAGGCCCCAACAACAGGTCAAAAATCGAAAAACACAGAAAAATCAGCACAATCCCATTCAATCCATGCCCTCCATGATGTTTAAGTTGAAGACAGCCCACAGAAAGACTAGGCCCATGCTAGACTCAAATACCCCTGGTGAAAAGGCCACAAGTACAGGCCCAAAAAACGAAAATCACTGAAAAATCTGCACAATCCCATTCCATCCATGGCCTCCATGATGTTTAAATTCAAGACAACCCACAGAAAGACTAGGCCCATGCAAGACTCACTACCCCTGGGCATAAATAAAGGTTGAAAAGTAGGCAAAATGGTTGGAGGCCTAACAACAAAGCCTGCATTCAAAATGGCCACTTGCCTCCTAGCACATGGCCAGGGCCTGCCTGTACCAGCACTCAAAATGGCCCCCACCCACATGGCCTGCCCCCATGAACACCCCCAAAAATCGAAAAACACTGCAAAATCAGCACAATCCCATTCCATCCATGCCCTATATGATGTTTTAATTCAAGACACCCCACAGAAAGACTAGGCCCATGCACCACTCACTACCCCTGGTCAAGGCCCCAACAACAGGTCAAAAATCGAAAAACACAGAAAAATCAGCACAATCCCATTACATCCATGGCCTCCATGATGTTTAAATTCAAGACAACCCACAGAAAGACTAGGCCCATGCAAGACTCACTACCCCTGGGCATAAATAAAGGTTGAAAAGTAGGCAAAATGGTTGGAGGCCTAACAACAAAGCCTGCATTCAAAATGGCCACTTGCCTCCTAGCACATGGCCAGGGCCTGCCTGTACCAGCACTCAAAATGGCCCCCACCCACATGGCCTGCCCCCATGAACACCCCCAAAAATCGAAAAACACTGCAAAATCAGCACAATCCCATTCCATCCATGCCCTATATGATGTTTTAATTCAAGACACCCCACAGAAAGACTAGGCCCATGCACCACTCACTACCCCTGGTCAAGGCCCCAACAACAGGTCAAAAATCGAAAAACACAGAAAAATCAGCACAATCCCATTACATCCATGGCCTCCATGATGTTTAAATTCAAGACAACCCACAGAAAGACTAGGCCCATGCAAGACTCACTACCCCTGGGCATAAATAAAGGTTGAAAAGTAGGCAAAATGGTTGGAGGCCTAACAACAAAGCCTGCATTCAAAATGGCCACTTGCCTGCCAGCACATGGCCAGTGCCTGTAGCTGCACTCAAAATGGCCACCAGCCACATGGCATGCCCCTCCCCATGAACACCCCCAAAAATCGAAAAACACTGCAAAATCAGCACAATCCCATTCCATCCATGGCCTCCATGGTGTTTAAATTCAAGACAACCCACAGAAAGACTAGGCCCATGCAAGACTCACTACCCCTGGGCATAAATAAAGGTTGAAAAGTAGGCAAAATGGTTGGAGGCCTAACAACAAAGCCTGCATTCAAAATGGCCACTTGCCTGCCAGCACATGGCCAGTGCCTGTAGCTGCACTCAAAATGGCCACCAGCCACATGGCATGTCCCTCCCCATGAACACCCCCAAAAATCGAAAAACACTGCAAAATCAGCACAATCCCATTCCATCCATGCCCTCCATGATGTTTAAATTCAAGACACCCCACAGAAAGACTAGGCCCATGCACCACTCACTACCCCTGGTCAAGGCCCCAACAACAGGTCAAAAATCGAAAAACACAGAAAAATCAGCACAATCCCATTCAATCCATGCCCTCCATGATGTTTAAGTTGAAGACAGCCCACAGAAAGACTAGGCCCATGCTAGACTCAAATACCCCTGGTGAAAAGGCCACAAGTACAGGCCCAAAAAACGAAAATCACTGAAAAATCTGCACAATCCCATTCCATCCATGGCCTCCATGATGTTTAAATTCAAGACAACCCACAGAAAGACTAGGCCCATGCAAGACTCACTACCCCTGGGCATAAATAAAGGTTGAAAAGTAGGCAAAATGGTTGGAGGCCTAACAACAAAGCCTGCATTCAAAATGGCCACTTGCCTGCCAGCACATGGCCAGTGCCTGTAGCTGCACTCAAAATGGCCACCAGCCACATGGCATGTCCCTCCCCATGAACACCCCCAAAAATCGAAAAACACTGCAAAATCAGCACAATCCCATTCCATCCATGGCCTACATGATGTTTAAATTCAAGACAGCCCACAGAAAGACTAGGCCCATGCACCACTCACTACCCCTGGTCAAGGCCCCAACAACAGGTCAAAAATCGAAAAACACAGAAAAATCAGCACAATCCCATTCCATCCATGCCCTCCATGATGTTTAAATTCAAGACACCCCACAGAAAGACTAGGCCCATGCAACACTCACTACCCCTGGTGAAAAGGCCACAAGTACAGCCCAAAAAAACGAAAATCACTGAAAAATAAGCACAATCCCAAGCCATCCAGCCCCTCCATGATGTTTAAATTCAAGACACCCCACAGAAAGACTCAGTCCACCCACCACTGAGTACCAGGCCCCAAAACAGCCCAAAAATCGAAAATTCCAACATTTTAATTGCAGCAACTGTATTGCCCCAAACAAACTTACTTGTAAAATTTCTAATCCAACTGTGATCCAAAGAAAGTCAAAAAGGCCTCAAATCCAAAGATCCAGCAGCATCCACAAAAAGTAATCCTTCCAGCTGCACATCCAAATGAAAAGTGACCAGGAGATGGACAAAGCACTGGGAGGAGCCTGCTGAACAGGAACAGGAAGTTGAAGACTATGGGGCACTTCCTTCCTCCCACCCCCCTGCCCCCCTCCCCAAAATGGACTCCTCGCTAAAAAAGTGCAGGCAAATGTCAAACTAAGGAGTTATTCACATAAAAATCATCATTTCTAGAAGGTTTATGCTGCTTGCTGGTGGATTTCTTGTGCAGAATTGCAAATTTATATTTTCGCTCGCCGCATCTCAAATCTCGCAATTGCGAAGTACCGCGAGACGAGATCTCGCCGTACTCGCGTTGACAAACTATCGCTGGCAAGCCGCGATGACGTAATCGCGCTCGCCAATTCCCGCGGGATCACACAGCAAGATCCAAAATGGCTCAGCACTCGCAAACTATCGAAAAAAACAACTCGGCAAACGATGATAAACGCCGCGCGCCGCAAAAATTGTATCACCAACGCCGCGCGCCGCCCAAAAAATCCGCTGCGTGCGAATTTGCGGATTTTGCGGGAAATCCGCAAATCTCGCGGATTGCGGATTTCCCGAAAATCCGCAAAATCCGCGAGCGTAACGGATTTTCCGCCCATGCTTAGTTCCTGGGCGGGTTAGCCTTAGGGGTGAATCCTGTTCCCTTTCCCTGGAAACTGTTTTGGGGACCTTTTGAGAACTCCCGCTTTTTATTTCCCCCCTCCTTCTTCTGGGGGGCGCCCTGTCTGGCCCATTGGGAATCCCCTCCTGTCCCCTTTGAGGACACCCGGGTACTTGCCCAGATGTCCGCCTCCTCCGCAAGCTTCCTGGGGTTGGTCAGCTTGCTGTCCACCAGGTGTTGACGCAGCTCGGGAAAACATTCCTTGAGTAGGTGCTCTTTGAGAATAAGGTCATATAATCCCTCATAGTCCTTCACCTCGCTGCCTTGTATCCAACCCTCTAGTGCCTTCCTTGCATAGTCCAGGAAATCCACCCAATTTTGGGTGCCTAATTTGTGACTTCCCCTGAACTTTTGCCGGTACTTCTCTGGGGTCAGCCCAAACATCTTAATTAGCGCCACTTTCATGGTGGGGTAGTGGGTCTGCTCTTCCTGTTCCAGGGCCAATAATGTGTCCCGTGCAGTAGGAGGCATGTATTTATATAAACCACCCCCCCCCAGTGTTTTTCCTGGATCCCATGGGCTCTTAAGGAGACCTCATAGGCAGCAAGCAACTTGGCGATGTCATCCCCTGGGCTGTAGCTGGCAACTATATCTTTAGGTAGGCAGGGTCTGGATTCCCTGGTCAGTTCTTTTGTTTCGCTGCCACCATTTGGAGAATTGGAGGGTCCTATCTGTAGGGCCTTGAGTTCTAGCTCTCTTAGTTTCAACTCATGAGCCATTCTCTGCTCCTCCCTCTCCATTTCCAACCTGGCTAACTCCCACTTTAGATGTCTTTTTTCCCTCCTGTCCACTAGTTCAGCTTCGGTTAAGCTTCTTCCGGAGACACTGCTGCCTTCCCTTGAAAAGGTCCTAGGTCCTGGTAGTAGGTTCGTCATCTCAGGTTGGAACAATCCATCTACCCCTATGACTGTGTCCCGGTCCGTCCCCTCTTCCTCCTCCTTTCCCTCTCCATGTGCTGCCACCCAAGCCCTCAAACTGGTCTGGAGTTCCCCCTTCTTGTCACCACGCTTAAAAAATACTCCCATCTTCTGACAAAAGTCTCTAAGCTGGGCTGCAGTATAGGTTTCCAGTTCCTCCAGAGCAAATTCCATTTTGCTTATGAGAGATGTCGGGACAAACACTTGGGAAGAGTTGGTTCAAAGGGCAATTCGAAGCTACCTCCACACACCACCAGGAGCCAATTTGGAAAAAGCAAAAGAAGTAATTGGGAAGTCCGCCAGGAGAAAACTCCAGGTGTAGGCCTGTGGAGTACACTTTGTTACTTCAGAGTAGACGAAAACACAGTTCTCATCCCACCACTAGACACCAATTATGTTGGACCTGGGGTCTCCAAGTCACATAGGGTAGCTTGGCACTAAGTAAGGAGGCCTAACTCAAAGGTACATGTGTTAAGTTTGCGCCACACCCCTCAGTAACATAACGTCCATCCACTCCAAAATAAGGACACTACACCAATTTAGAAAAATACGGGTCGTTCGTTTATAAAATAATCTTTAGCAGTTTCTTTTAACTTTTAGCACAGTCTACCTTCAATACAGTACATATCTCTGTTGTCAATTTATGGGCTAAGCACAATTTCACAAAGCAGCATTAATACTTTTCTCCCTTCTTCAATACAATAACTCTGGGATTGTTCTTGCAACTTGAGCATTGAATATATATTCTACAGCTTCAATTAAGGTACACAGAATAAGTTTACTCTACACTGTGTCAAGTTTGTACATTACCCTCGATGCTCCAAGGCTACTACAAGCAGGGGATTGCATGATCCCAGGGACAGTTCACTAACAGGCCCCTAATATCTTGGCTCAAGCAGCTGGCTATCTATATAAAGACAGGCAATAGAAGTTACATTTATCATAAGTCACAAGGGAATATTTGTCTCTCACAGAATCAGTGTTAGGCTCTAAGTATTTTGTTTAAGAGGAGACACCCTTCTCAACCGCTTCCTTCTTAATTCAATACAGCCCTTTGACCTCGGCTTTCATGTACAGTGCATTGCTTCAGTCAGTTAACCCTCCGTTTTCTAAGGCGCGTTGTCTTGAGCAGTGACAGTATTGTTCTTCTCTGGGCCACGCGCTCCAGAAACGCTGTCCCTGGCGCCGTTAGCTGGAGGAAGTATCCCCCCACCCAGTCACTCGGTTCCAGGAAAATACCCCGGGTGAGGCAGACTCTCCCGCCACCACTTTCAGACCGTAGCAGGGCACTCTCACTCCTGGAGCCCCGCTCCTCTCTCACGGCATTACCGTGTCTCCGCTACACTTCCAAGCAGCTGACTGGGCCGGGGTTGTGGCGTCTCTCTCTGCGATCCTCACGTCTCCATGACACACCCCGCGCCTTACCCGACAGAGGGGGAGGAGGCTACACGGGCTGGTCTTGGTCGATTTCCCGCCCCCTTCTTCCGGGTTACTGTACGTCCGCTCTTTCGCAAGCCTCTGCGAGGTCGGTCTCAGAATCTGTTGCTCGGCTGGTCCACACCAGGCTCTCCCTGCCAAATCTCTTCACCAGGGTCCCGTAACTAGAGGCAGCCGTCCGGCAACAGGCGTTCCCTTCAACGGCCCCTACGAGGTAGGGTTTTACTACTCTCTACCATCGCCTGACAACGGGGACCCTCAGAGGAAGTGGCAATGAGCTAGAACCTGCACTTTCTAGCAGCAGTTCAGGCTGGAACCCGAGGTGGGGAAAAGACAGACGGCTGGGCTATCTGCTCTACTTTGGAGTGCCCTCCTTGCTGTAATTCCAGGGGGATGTTCTGCAGCTCCTCAGCTGGAGTACTAACAAGATTAGCAAGCTGGTGGTAAATACGCGCCGACAGGGCTTAGTCAGTAGGCGGGGGGTACAGCAACCAGGTAGGGTAGCTGACCTATGGGACAAGCTCAACCCCCCCTCAGTGCGCCTTCCTCCCCACGCTAACGCTTTGCTCCTATCCAGTCTCCACCCAAGCTCTCTTTGGTCACTCTACCTCAACATCTAAAATGGCCGCCCTGGTTCTGGCCTTATATAGGCTAGCTCTGGCTACCAGAACCCTCCAGAAGGTTCTAGCACCTTCTTAGTGTAATCCTATGGTCCCTTTCCCCTGAAGTGTCAGTCATGGCAGTTGCTGACCACCATTTTGCGTGTCCCATACTTTTTAGTCAGAAAAGGCACCTAGGCCTCAGGAAAAAGGACTATGAGGGCAAAAGAGCATCTAACCCCTAGGTCAATACCACAAAAATCCAGTGGTCATAAAAAGATAAAAAGCATTGAGGGGCAAAAAGGGGACAAAATAAATAAGAATTAGGAGGGACTACCCAAAGGGCAGACAGGTCTAACACTCCCGCAATACCTGTTTCCTGCTCCATTGTCCTACCTTTCAATGCGCTTGTCCCCACTCCCCATCCTTCACAACAGAACAGATCACTTTATTAGCTGTTTTCTGCAGTGGCAGGACACCTGAGGAGGAAGCTTACCCACCACCTACCCTTCCATTACAAGCCACTGCTGAAGGTGTACAGCCAGCACTGGTGATAAAAGGAAGGGTTCAACTCTGCCATTCCAGCTTGAAAAAGGGTGAGAGATCATGAGTAGATCCACAGCTGCCCCACTAGCCTAGCTGCTTCCAGGTACAAACTGCTGTCCAGCCCAGTAGAAATGTACCCAATAGGTCTGCCAGCTTGTTCTATCACTGAAACGACCAAAAGGAATAATCCAGAACACTCACAGGAGAGTAGAAGGTATCAAACGGAGATGCTACACCTTCAAGTAACTAAAAAAATAATAAACATGCAAAAAAAGGGCACATGATTTAAAAGCACTCAAAAACTAAATCCACATAGAAAAGTATAAACAAAATGGACGCTTTAACATCGTGCATTAAAATGGAAGTACTCCTTCAGCAACGTGAAAATTGATGATGGATCGAAGCTCTTCCTGGTGAGGGGTCAGTTTCTTGAAAACTCACTTCAATTGCAAATCCCACTACTATGGCAAAATATAATTAAAATTTCTTGTCAGGAACTGAAGTTTCCAGGATCAGTAACTGCTGAATTACTCTAGTTGCCTTTACCTTCCCTTATCAAATAGAGGGCGAGAGAATGGAATGAGGGAAGGGGGGGTGTGATGTTGAAGAGATTCAGCTCAGCTTCTACACTCAGGTACTTGCAATAGGCTTCTGTGGTGCCAGAAGACCGATCCCTAAGATAGGAAAAGGTAAATTCCAATGTCAAATGACTCTCAGTATATGGTTTAATCTTACAATGTTTTGACAGCAATTAAGATATAGCCCATTTTCCGATCACCTCACACCCACAACATTCTCATCTCAAACAGGCTGATCACTTTTACATGGAAATGAAAATGGATAGAAACTTTAGGCAGTTTCCATATATTTTGGAGGAATTCCCTGACAAAGCAGGCTTATATGATTAAATCTGGTTAACTCACTTCCATAGAATACTGTATAGCACCCTGAGGTATTAGATAAACTACTGATGATAGACCTATATTATAAAAACACTAAATGTACTGCCTAAATGTACTGTCATCAAAGATGTCATTTGACATGTATTGAGTAATGTAATATATGAGGTCATAAGCAGAGCATGGTGGTGGGGCAAGTTATAGTTGGCTCCAAGGGCGGCTCCTCCGCTAAGGCGGACACGCTTCGCCCCACTGAGCAGGTCATAAATGCAAAAAAATAAATGTTAATAACTCATTGCTATTATCAGTTTATTTTTCCATCCTTGCTCAGCTGGGTTGGGGTGGGGCGGTGCTGCTGTGCTCACAGGAGAGGAGTGGTTTGCCCACTCCAAGTGTGCATGACGCTTTGACCGGCTGTCACTGGCCTGCCAAACCGTCATGCGCACTTTGCATGTTCTCCACCCAGGCTGCATCATAGCCTGGGTGGAGAAAATGCCCAGGCTCCCATTCCCTGGCTGAACGCCAAACCACGGCACTCAGACCAATCACAACTCTGCATTGCAGCATTGTGATTGACTAAGTGGAGCCTGAGAGCCAGGGGCTTTCTGCCCTGGAGTCTTGGAAGTGGACGAAGAGGACCGAGAGGCGGTGGCAGTGGCAGCGGCAGTACACAGGTAAAGGTTTAATTTTTGTTTTTATTCCCCACCCCAGCAACCCGCCAACCTACCTCTGTTAAAGACCAGCCACCTCTGGTTTTCTCAGCAAACTATAACATGTGCATTTCAGTGTTGTTTTAAAAAACTCAAATTCACCAGTTATAGTTTACTGAGCTAACGATAACTTGTGTCTTTCCCATGTGCTGCTTATGACCTCAAATATTACATCACTCATAACATCTCAAAGGGCATAAATGATTACATCTTACACTGAGTGTTACAGTTTGTTATACTCTACTGGAAGGTATTCAACAATGTACATCGAGACCTTATTTTTTATAGCTTCTTTTTGCTAAATGGGTGAAAGCTTTTGCAACATGCATGTCCTCCAAATAGTTCTTAGGTGTGTGAAGGGAGGGAACTTTTCATGAATGCTTGTGCACAGGACTAAGATGGTGTGCAGCAGAGACTTGCCAACTTGTGTCTTGTTGATTGCCCACAAGAGGTCGGCTATCTGGAAAAGTTCTGCTGCAGGGCAAATGTTTTATGTAGTATGGGCTGTTGCATGTCTAGGAGTAGTGGGCTCTCAGTGGAGGTGTTCTACATAGGACAAATACTTTTCACAGCAGGTTTCTTCATACCCATGTCTGGTTCTTGCACACACAAGTTTGGCTATGGGCAATGGGTTTGGTACAGTACAAAGGCTTGTGTAGTAGGGGCTTGACCACATAATTGATCATAGGTGCCAAGTGGGAGTGGGTCTTTTATGAAGGGTTGTTCACAGTATGAAAACTGTGTGCAATAGGGGCTTTCCCACCCATGTGTGGTTGATCACTCACAAGAGGTCGGCTATCCATAAAGGGGTTGGTACAGGGCAAAGTCTGGGGTTTGGAGGGGCTAGGTTAATCTGACAGCGCTTGTGTGTCTGAAGGGTAAATTATGCTATACCATGAAGCTGCTCCATTTAGTTTTTACTTTCATATGGGAAATGCTGGACTGTTTATAGAGTATTTTCAATAGCAATAGGTTGAATGATGTCATCAGTGATTTCATCTGAGATGTCATTTGAGATGTCATCCGCAACATCATCAATTATGTCGTTGAACATGTGACATAATGTGTGAGGTCAAAAGCAGTGCATGGCGGGGATTATAGTTAGCTCAGTACACTGTAACTGGTGAATTTGAGTGGTTTTTGTGTTTTAAAACAATAGTTTTCTATTGCAAGTTCTAACTATAACGTCACTTTAACCTTTGTTTTATTTAGTGAATTTTTAGGGTGCTTTTTAATGTAAGCTAAAATCTAACTTACATAACGATAACATCAATTTAACCTTTCTTTTTTCCAGTCAATTTCTGAGGGGTTTTAATGTAAAGTAAGATACTATTGTCTGACCTGACTATAACATATTTTTAAGTGAATTTCTTAGATTTCCTTTATCATTTTTACCTAACTCCTTCACTGAGCACACCCTTTGACAGTGCGCAGTAGGGGGTTGGTCACATTGCCTGGATGCAGTGTTTGGCCCATCCTTCCACAGTCATGCACACGGTAGGGTTCACCACAAGCCCTGGTCTGTTGCTCGGCCCTGAGCCCAATCCCCCGTACGCAACATGGGGTTTACCTCAGGGCCTGGCATGAAGCTAAACCCTGCGCCCTGCTGGTATCCAACCCTGTCCTGTACTCATCCTTCAGCCCTGTACAACATGGGGTTTACCGTGTGGCCAGGCTCAGTACCCATTACAAGCTTTGGAACCTCACACTCCCCACAAGGGCCAGGGGTCAGGGTACTCCAACCCTGACTCCTTATAAATTTATTTTGTTTTATTTTCAAGACACATAACCAATTCCCCATGCCCTATAATGGTGACAGCAACATTTCTGTTGTTACAGCCAGCCAATTATATCACTCTGTCCCACTGCACCTTGCCAGTACTGGGGGACTTGTGCAGCTGATGGGGGAAAAAAGGCCCTCTCTGCCAGTTTTTTGAATATGCAATACAGCAGGATTCCCGCAGGCCCAACCATCCAGATATTACTAATGTTTAAACCTTAATTTCTAAAAAAACGCAAAAACTTTTTTACACCAAATCACAGAAAGCACACTCTAGCTTTCTGCCAGACTTGTAATTGTGCTCAGGTGATTTTTCTGAAATGCTGTCTGAAATTTTAATCGGAAATTGCATGGGGAAAATGCATGTTGGGATCCCCCTTTTCTATAGCCCCCCCCCCCCTTGATGAAGCACGGCAAAACTTATTTGGGACAGCGACAGACATGTACTGAAGGGGGATGTCTTCTCACTATGGTGTTGGGTCAGGGCCTGACTGGATCCCAGCTCCCGCAGCCCAACCCCCTGGGACCAAAGATCATGCTGAGCACTGGTTTGGATGGGCACCGTAGGTTGTTGCACAGGGCCTGGCCAGAGGCTAGGTTCTCTAGGAAGCCCCAAATGAGTCGCACTGAAGGCATACACACACTCTTCACAATGTCACACATCATTTTAGACAAAAAAGAACACACTCACCATCATAAAGCCAATAATTTCAAATAAGATTGCACATCCCATTATATGTCCATGCAATCACCCATGTATGTTTACGTACACCATATTAAACAACAATACAGCCATGTTTATATTCTCTTGCCCATCAAAATGTGTACCTACGCCCGCCATCAATACCCACACAGTCACCATCATCTGCTTATATACACCTACTCGCCTACATTAATACATCTAAACACTCACCATGGTAAATACTCACAACCACAAACATACACTTACATTCTCACCATCATATGCCAATATTTCGTCCATTATGCAGCCACCATCTAAGAAGGCTCTATTGTGTCATTCCAGGAAGTCACACCATGTTACACTTTTACAATCAATCAATCAATCAGGGGCTTGTACAAGGGTGGCTACCCACCCATGAGGTATCAAGGCGCTTGTCCCTCTGTGTGTAAGCTCAGGCGAAGAGACAGGTCTTGAGGTCCTTCTTGAATTGGGTCAGCAACATGAATTGCCTGACCCTTTGTCTCCCCACATGCCTTTAAGCCACCATTGGACCTATCACCCCTGTATGTACCCCTGTTTGCCCCGGTGGCATAGCTAGACTTACTACCACCCAGGGCGGACCCTAAGTTTGCCACCCGGTGCAGGTAAGAGCAGAGGGGTTGCGGCCGACAAACTACGTGTTCTGGGGGCGGGTAGATGGTGGTAGTCGACAGTCACGACTTGCTCATCCCCCCCGCCCTCAAAAACAGCGCCGCCCAGGCTGAACCACACTCCCCAGCTATGCCACTATTATGCTCTACAGACTTTCTGTTTATCCCAACATCCTCTATATGGGTTTCAGTTGCCTGTATCTCCTGTGTACCTGACCCCCTACAGCTATTTGCTGACTTGTCCTACTGCCTTCTCTGTGCCCCAATCTCACTGCTTAAAAAATAAATAGATGAGGCTAGCTAGCTAGAGTCCCATGCTAGACTTAGATGTGCACAACCATATGAGATAAACAATTCTTCGCAAATTTTTAAACTGAGTTTCAAACACTTTTATCGTACAATTTTATTCTAAACTCATATATGCAGTACGATTTTCAATTTCAAAAACATAATTAAATCAGTTACAATGATTCACATCAAATCAGCTTTGTAATACATATCGTTGAATAACAAAGAATTTTCAAAAATGGATGTCGATGGCCCAATGCATTTCAGGACATAGATGTAGTCCGTTCGTCAGGGGCAACACTAGGGAAAAATATATAACAAGCACATAAATTAGGGTCCACTGGCAGCAAATCTGATAGATACAAGGGATTCAAAAATCAAGAGATTTCCACTCAAAGAACTGTGACAAACATAACACAGTGTAAAGAGATAAAATCTTCACCAATAGAGTCGCCCTAATGTGACAACTAAACTGTGTTAAAAAAAACTCACTTCAATAGTAGAGCACTCGCACCCCTCTGGGTGTTTAAGAAAAGATGTCCTCAACACTAGAATCCAAAAAAATATCTGTTAAATAAAGTGTTTCAACACTTCCATTGTTCAGCATATACCACAGCAACCATGCATTACTTACGTCCCAACAGGAAATAGACTCAATCTGTAGAAACAACAAAGTACTTAATGTCAAAAACTGTCGTCAAGTCATATACAAAAGCAACTTCATCTCATAGTTTCCTTACATACCGTATGCGCAATAACACAGGTTTCCAACAAGGTTTCCAAATTTTGACATCAAATAAAGCTGGCGTTTAAACTTCACAAACGAAAAACGCTTACCGATCTCCTAGCGTTTCCGTTTCTCCCGCGAACTCGATTGTATTGGATCACGTGATAGCCACAGCAGCGTGTACTAAAAAAATCATCTAAGCGCCCACCCCTTGTCCTTCCCTATTGGTCACAATATACCAACGAAAAGACGTCTTCCCTCCATATTCGTGCGAGAATGAATAACCCGTCAGACGTCAACAATTGTCATAGTAACCAAATAGTTTGCAACAACTCGGGTTTCAACAAAACTTTATGTATCAACACGACCGGGCAAAAAGAAGGCACAAAGCCAACTTGTATATATTCTCATTATTAGTACGCCCATTACAGCGAAACAACGGATTACACCTCAAGTAACATACCAGACGACATATTCACAAATCAAACCTTTACGAACGACTTCCCAATTAAAACGTGCATCCGTGACTAAATACTGCACTGAAAAATTCAAGGTGGAAAATAGTAAAATTCACCTGTGTCAAACAAACAAAACAAGAGAAAACAAAGAAAGACATCAAACCATAAATTTGTATGATCAAAACATATATCTACACAATTCATGAACCACAAGTTTCCTTATAAATAATGCTTAGAGTATGATAATGAATACAGCTGTATAACATTTACAGAAAGCAACTAAGTTCAATCCGGTCATTAAGACCACCCGGGGTCTCCCTTTAGAGTAATTTTCTGTTCATGTCAAAGCCCTCCTGCATTGTTACTACCTCAAATATCTGAAACCTAATCTGGGCAACTGTGTGATGTTTCTCAAGCCAATGGTTTGCTAATAGTGAGGTTGTGGCTTTATTCAGAATTCTGCTTTTGTGCTCAGAAATCCTTATTTAAATTTTTCGTTCAGTTTTGCCGATGTACTACAAACCATATGGGCACTTCATGGCGTAAATTACATGACTGCTGTTGCAATCACCTTCGAATTGTAATTTGATCTTCTGCCCAGTGTGTGGATGAGAGATGGTGTTGCCAAGTATTACGTTGTTACAGTGTACACAACTCGCGCATCTGCGCATTCCTTTACTTTCTCTGGTTTTCAGTTTGTTGTTAGTTTGGTTTATCAGTTCCTTTATGTTTTTTGAACGTGTGTATGCAAACAGTGGTTGTTCTGCATAAAGGTTTTGGAAGTCCGTTTCTGATTGCAATAGTTCCCACCGTTTATCAATGATACTCCTCATTTTCTGGGAATTAACAGAAAATTTAGACACAAACATTTTTTTCCTTGTTTCTATTTTGTCTTTTTTTGTCAACAATGTGTGGCGATTCTGTTCACGAGCTCTTTGTTCTGCGTCCTTCAACAGTGTTGCGGGATAGCCTCTTTTCTCATACTTTTCCTTGAACTCTGTGATACACTCAATGCTCTTCTCTTCACTTGACACAATACGTCTTAGCCTTAAAAACTGTGAGTAGGGTAAGTTGTTAAGGAGACTTCGAGGGTGAAAACTTTGATAGTGCAACAGACTATTCTTATCCGTGGTTTTCTGGTGTAAATTTGTAATTAATTTTTGTTCACAAACTTCTACCCAGACATCCAAGATAGCGATTTTTGATGTGCTCACTGTGTGGGTAAATTGAATCCTAGGGTTTCTAGTATTCAAGATTTCAATATTCTCCAGTAGTTGTGCTTCAGTACCTGACCACACTAAAAAAATGTTTTTGATGTATCTGCAATAAAATGTCAGATCTTTCATCCAGTTACTGATCCCAAAAATATGCTCCTCCTCATACATAGCCATGTAAGTATTAGCGTATGCCGGTGCCCCGGCAAAGCCCATAGATGTTCCATTGAGTTGCATATAGAATGTGTTTGCCCATTTAAAATAACTATGGTGCAAACAAAAATGAGAGAGTTCAAGTAAGAAAATCGGATCTAACTCCAATTCAGGATGTTGTAGTAGCATCCATTCTAGTGCTTCCAGTCCTTCGGAGTGTACTATGGATGTGTACATTGATGCCATGTCTATACTACATAGAATGTAGTTGATTCCAGCTACAAGTTTTATTTGTTCCAATTTGAGTATGAAATCTGCAGTGTCTTGAATATACGTGTGGCATTGTTGAATGAACGGTTGAAGATAATGATCAATGATTTTCCCTGCTGGTTCAAAGAGTGAACCACATCCCGACACA
This sequence comes from Lissotriton vulgaris, assembly GCF_964263255.1. Classification (NCBI taxonomy): domain Eukaryota; kingdom Metazoa; phylum Chordata; class Amphibia; order Caudata; family Salamandridae; genus Lissotriton; species Lissotriton vulgaris. The sequence continues at coordinate 724,025,496 of NC_141691.1, forward strand.
ATCGGTCGGAATGGAGGATTTTCCAAGGACTTATGCACTTTAGTTAGCATATACAGGTTAGGTCTTCTTGGGAATTTGGTCATCAAAAATTTCGCAATTTTGTCCGATATCCATCCCATATCAAGGGCTTTATCAATCAATAGTTGGAGTGTTTTTAATATCTCTGTGGTGGGATCTTGTTCTAGTGGTAAATAAGTCTTCTTGTCATCCACATGTTCTTGAACCTTGGAGTTGTAAAATTCAGTATCCTTCAAGACTAGGGCTCCGCCCTTATCCGCTTTTTGGAAGGTCAATTCAGGCTTGTTGCCTAGTTGAGTTAAAATGATTTTCTTCACTCTACTAAGATTATTGGGCATGCGATTGTCTCTTTTGTAATTGAGTTTTTTAAGGCCCTTTAAGACCAAAGCTTCAAATAGATCCAATGTTTTATGCGAGGTTGGTGCCTCAAAAGTACTTTTGGGTCTAAAGATATCGATTTTGGATTTATTTGATTCGTCTTGTGGAATAACGTTTTCAAAAAAATTCCGTAATCTTAGGTTCCTCATAAACCTGTAAAAAGAGATGTTGTTTTCAAAATTTGAACCTACGTAGGTGGGAACGAAGAAATTCCTTTGTTTAAAATAATTTCTTCTTTTGATCTTAAGTTGTGCCTTGAGATGTTAATTATGAGGGTTTCCCCTGGCTCTGTAGGCCTTTTTTGCTTTTCTCTTTTTCCTTCTCTTTTTCCTCTCCTTGTTTTTTTTGGGTAGTTAAATCTGGTGGATGTTCTAACTCCGTGGCCTGTAACAAAAAAGACACCTCTTGGCTAGAGGTACCTGCTTTTTCCACAGATTTGTCAACTGCTTGAGGTTGTGAAATTCTAATAGGGGCTCTTGATCCATCGATATCCTTATCTGTGGCTAAACTTTCTTCTGAGGATGCTGTTGGATGTGCTCAATGCAACATACACTCCAAATACCACTCAGTGCCACATAATTACAGGCCACCTAATTGCACTGCACTCAATGCAACATACACTCCAAATACCACTCAGTGCCATATAATTATTTGCTACATATTTCCACTGCACTCAACGCAACATACACTCCAAATACCACTCAGTGCCACATAACTAAACGCCACATAATTACACTGCGCTCAATGCAACATTTAATTATAAAGTTTTATATAGCACTCCAAATACCACTCAGTGCCACATAATTACATGCCACAAAAGCACACTGCACTCAATGCAACATACACTCCAAATAGCACTCAGTGCCACATAATTACTTGCCACATAATTACACTTCACTCAATGCAACATACACTCCAAGTACCCCTCAGAGCCACATAATTACATGCCACATAATTACACTGCACTCAATGCAACATACACTCCAAACACCACTCAGTGCCACATAATTACACTGCACTCAATGCAACATACACTCCAAATACCACTCATTGCCACATAATTACACTCCACAAAATTACACTGCATAAATGCAACATATATTCCAAATACCACTCAGTGCCATATAATTAAACACCACATAATTACACTGCACTCTATGCAACATACACTCCAAATACCATTCAGTGACACATAGTTACACGCCACATAATTACACTGCACTCCATGCAACATACACTCCAAATACAACTCAGTGCCACATAGTTACACGCCACATAATTACACCACACTCAATGCAACATACACTCCAAATTCAACTCAGTGCCACATAATTACACGCCACATAATTACACTATCTATCTGTCTATCGCCCTCACTCTATCTGTCTGTCTGTCTATCTATCTATCTATCTATCTATCTATCTATCTATCTATCTATCTATCTATCTATCTATCTATCTATCTATCTATCTATCTATCTATCTATCTATCTATCCATCCATCCATCCATCCATCCATCCATCCATCCATCCATCCATCCATCCATCCATCCATCCATCCATCCATCCATCCATCCATCCATCCATCCATCTATCTATCTATCTATCTATCTATCTATCTATCTATCTATCTATCTATCTATCTATCTATCTATCTATCTATCTGTCTATCTATCTATCTATTTATCTATCTATCTTTCACCCTCACTCTATTTATCACCCTCCCTCTAACTATCCATCGCCCTCACTCTATCTATCGCACTCACTCTATCTATCTATCGCACTCACTCTATCTATCTATCGCATCACTACAGCATCATTCAGCACCACCACAGCATCACTCATAGGGCACCACAACATCACTATGCGCTACCACAGCATAACTGAATGGCACAGCATCACTAGTCGCCACCACATCAATCAGCGCCACCACAGCATCAATCTGTGCAACCATTCAACAACAACTGGTTCAAATATGTTCTCTCAATGTTTCAAGTTTTATTACAAATGTCACAAAAAGATTTTAATATTTCACTTCTTTTCTTGGATTTTCGTCACAATAAAATACACTGAACATAATCTTCACAAACGTTATTCACAAAAGTTTAAGCTATTGCCATTATAAATTACAATAACATTTATTTAAATATTAATTATGAAACAAAAATTAAACGCCATTGTTATTAATCTCAATACATCTACGTTCCGTAAATACAACACATATTGCATTACAAAAGTTATAGGTGTCACATTTGCAAAAGTTGTAACTATTGGCATTGTAAATGACAAAGCTATTTGTTTCACTATTTTCAAAACCAACACATAAATAAAAAATGGTAATTTACAATACCAATAGCTCAAGCTTTCCTATTGCGAGACATATTGCATTGCAAATGCTTGTTTACTTTTTCCGGGCAACGTTTATGAATCTGCTTGACAGAAGGCTTCTAAAAATTCAGGACATTAAACAGTGAAAAAAAGCCTAAAAGATCAACTGACACTTAAAGATCAGGACTAGTTGCTTGAGGTGTTTACAACACGAGTGTTGTTGAACCGGTATCAACCTCGATGAAAATGGTCTGCTGCTTTAAGAAGCCAGTAAGTCCAACAAGCACCACTGAACAATAATCCTTTAAAAGCCATTGTAGTCTTACCGGACTTCTAATGTTAGACAGTCTGAGATATGAAACTAAATATGCCTTCCTTTGTGCGGCATAAGAGGATGGACGAGCCAACTAAGTCTCAAAGAAAGCAATCTTAAGCCGTCACCCTGGCAATCTATTATGTTCACTAAAACCTACTACTTCTCCACTTGGGTAGTTTTAAACTTTGCTTTTTTCTCAAAATCCTATAGTATTTGCTTTCCTGAAAATTTACTTTACTGGTCTTTCTCTTCAGTTATGAAAAGGAAATTGTAGCCTGGAGCGTATAGCCGCACTGATAACTCATGTGTCATTTTATATTTGAGGAGTACTATACTTTATTCAGTATTACTTGTGTAAATCCCATTCTACTAAGATATGTGAGATCACTTTGCATCTTTACGTAATCAAGTTTCTCAAAGGCTTTACCTGCCATTTGTCATTGTGGGAACACTTGTTGAGGCTTGCATTCTGCATACATTATCAGCTAAGACATTTTATTAATTCTCATATTGTATTTAAAGTAGATCTAGAGCTATGTGATACACAGCAAAGAGTTATGTTATTTTAATTCTAAAGACACCATTATTGCCTCCGGCTCTTCCGCCGTTCTCTGCAACCTTCTAAACATCGTAATACCTATTTATGTAGCACATACCACAAAATACACTTGAATTATTTTGCATTAAATAAAAATACGAAAGCAGGCAAAAAGAAAACAATCCTATGGTTGACTCAGAGGAAATAAGTTAATCAGGGGTGAACCACATATAAAACACTATGCAGGAAGAATCACCTGAACGGCTGGCACAGCCAAAGTTACCAATAGTTCACAACCACACAAACCACAGAAGACTATACGAATGAGTGCTGGTGGAAATACATAATGAATCCATAAACCTATATCAGATCTCCACCTTCCTTCAAACAGAGCTTCTAGTATTATCTAGGATGTGGAGAATGCACCAGCAATCCTTCTTGGCTTCTAGACTTCCTATCTGGGATAGAAACCCTTGCAGGAACCCGGAGTGGTAACCTCTCAAATGACTTTTCAGACTTATTTGAGGACGAAATTCCAATCTAGATCCTTGTTTTTGTACCAGGTCCACCATACCAACCTTTGTAATCTTAGAGGGGTGAAGGAACACTCCAAGCCACGCAAACACTCAGAGTGATACATCCGCCGCAAAGCTTATGCTTTTATTGATGAAGTTAATTAGTACAACTGTGGTTTGCAATGGGAGGGACACTGAAATTCCAATGATAGAAGATGGACTTCCAAATTATGATTCTACATGAAATTGCCACACATGTAGTTAATATTAACACGAGAAAGGAAACAAATTAGGCATTTGCAGTCAAATCCTTTAAGAATCTCCCAACTAAAACAGAAATCTGAAACTACTCAGCAATCTGGGTAAAATAAGAAGTACCACCTGTCCTTCAGACAACATTAGTTAACTGCAAAGAAAGCATTAGGAAGAGACAAAGGGGTCTCAACCTGCCAAATAAGAGAGCCCACAGAACTGAGGAAAAATCAAATGAGATTGCCATCTGGTGTGCCAAGGGGAATAGTACCAAATTAGGACTAAAAACAACAATCCATGAGCTACCTGTGAAAATGCAGGAATAATTGATACTAGCCTCCTTAATCCCAAGCGCAGCAAGGCCAGTTCATAAAACAAATGTTGTGGTCGGTTTTGCATAAACGGCGAAAGTCCAAAAAGAAGAAGTAGAAGAGTTGGCAGTGCTGCAGGCCGACACCAATGCCAATGTAGTAAAGCAGAGAAAGGACACCACTATCTTTGTGAAAATAAATCCTGGACTGATGTGCAATCCTGCATAAAAATTGCATCCATATATCAAAAGAACGCCAACAAGATATACTGAAAAAACATGGCCCATCATACGTGAACAGCGAGAGACGATCTGGGTTCAACAGATCCTTGCTTTAGGGATCAAGAGACATGTGAGCTACCCGCATCTGAATTGGCTCCATCAGTAATAAATAGGACATCCAACCCCCTGACAAAAATGAAGAAGCTCCACTGAGAAGGCCTAATGAGTGTCAACTCAGTGCAAAGAACTAATCAAATGGAGATTATCAAGTTGGCAGGATAAAAAAGTGGCGCCAAATCTAAAGACCAGGACTAAAAGGAGACTAAACAAACCCGCTTCACAAAAGTACATGCAGGAAGGATAATCTGTGTAATAAGATTCGCTTCAAATAGAAAAGGAGAAAGACTGGGTAGACTTCGTAAAGATATTGAACGTATTCGACTTTCAAGATACATGGACCACAGAGGAGATCGTCATGGATGACTTAACCACCTACTGCATTCCAGCAAGTAAAACTTTTAACAAATTCTACTATAACGAGACATTTACAACGAATCACACTTGAAAGGGCCAGCACATGACTCAACACATGTAAGACTTATTGCCTCCCCTGGAGAGTACAAGAAGGCAGAAACAATAATTTCAACACTAGAAAGGGCAGTAAAAGACTACAGCAAACGTGGCTAGTAGGGAAACACTAACTATCATATTTTGTGGAAGACTTTTACACCAGTTTAAATATTGATCAAAAAAGAGATAATCAAAGAAGAGTCTCCGGCACATGAGATGGTAAAAAACACCAGGAAGGGAAGACAATATAGATCAGTGATGTCAGCAGGAAGAATGTGCACTCTTAATAGGTGCTCAAAGTGAGATACTCTTGCAAAGAGTACTTTAAGGGCACACAAGACACAGAGTATCGAATCCTGGCATATGATGATTGACATGATTGCTTAGCATAGAATAGAAATTGACCACAAGCCACTTGTTTCAACACTATTTTTGTGCTGGCAAAATCAGGTCCCCTAAAAAATGTAACATTTTGTTTCCCTTGGAGAATATTCCTTGAAATGAAAGCAGCAGACACTAACATGGCCACCAGAAAGTTACAACACCCTCGCCCATTTCATTGAAGTTATCTCAAAGTACTTCTGGAAGGAAATAGCGGGCCTTGGAGGGCAGCCAGGACACATCATAATCAAAGTCTATGATGATTTATTAGCCATCATCTTCTCATTTCTTACAACAACCAAGAAACTTACCTCTGGCAAACATGACACAGATAATCTGAACTGGCTCGAAGAACAAGAATAGAAAAACAGGAATATGAAGGAACAGACACTGTTTCGATCTTTAAGACGCCAACATGCAAGCACTATAAGGAAGCAGGCAATTAAAGCCCTTAGATAGGACTACAAGACCATAAAACAATGAAGGGGCAGATTTATGTTGGTAATGCGCCACGTTTGCGTCACGCAACTGCGTCGTAAACGTGGCGCATCGCTACGACCCATTTACAACGTGACGCATCTAGGCAGATGCGTCACGTTGTAAAGCCCTGCGCCACTTGTGGGCGTTCCGGCGCAGGGTGGGCGTTCCGGGGCAGGTGAGCCTCGCAAAAGTGGCTGAGTGAAATCTATAAGATTTCACTCAGTCACTTTCAGGCCAATGCTGCGTCAAAACCCTGCGCCTGCTTGAAGCAGGCGTAAGGCTTGACGCAGCATTGGACAGATAGGGCACCCCGAGCCTTGCTGGAGCTGCGTCGCGCTTGCGACGCAACTCCAGCAATGCGCCACTTTTACTGCACAGATGCATCACGCATCTGTGCCGTTTTTGCCCCATGGTGCGCCGCATTGTAAATGCGGCGCACCATGGGTGGCGGAGCAGCGGCGCAAAATAACTGGCGCATTCCTGGGGATGCGCCAGTTATCATAAATCTGCCCCCAAGAGACAGGACGGTAGGCTAGCCTGGGAGCTAGTGAAGGCAACACTAAGAAAATTCTGAGAACTGGAGGCCTAGGATTGTAAAGGCCATTGACAGAAGCCTCCTATGGGCAACACAGAAACAGCAAGGAATGTCGGAAACACTACTCACTGCTTTGAAATGCCTCCACCATCACACAACGGCCAGATACGAAAAGGGAGAGGAGCGCACCACAGAATTCCTAATAAAAATGGGTGTATACTACATTTGTGTGCTTGCGCCACTGTTATTGGACAATCAAAGGAGGTACTCTGCCTATGATTTCTTTATGTAGTGCAATACGTCGCTGAAGTATAAAAAACACTCCTACTTCGGATACCTTTCACATTAATGGTGCAAAACTTATGTGGATGAAGGATATCATATTTATTTAAAATATTTCATCAACATGATAGAAAAGACATAAAGAGCGAAAAAGTTCACAGACTATTACACACATCCTAAGTTGCAGACACACACACTTTCAAACAAACAGGCAGACACTGACTCAAACATACTCAGACATTCCAACAAAGAACAATACATAAATAGTGAAAAACACAATCTTATAGTACAAAAACAGTATTAGCAAAAAGACATAAAACAATATCAGATGCTGTGGAGGATCCAGTTTGAGTTGATTATCATTCTATAGCACTGACACAGTCCAAATTCTGATTTTTCTCTCCAAAAATCGATTGCAAGCAAAAGAAGCACAGGGGCTGCAGCGCCAACGCGCGTTTCAGTGTCAGACCCTGCATTGGGTCACACCTTCCTCAGGGCGACAGGTTTGTGTACTAGCAGGATTGCCTGGAAGAGAATGCCAGGACAATGGCCAAGTCATGAGAAAGTAGACAAAATAAAGAGATACAAGATGTATAATGGCTCCAAAAGTGCGTCCCGCACGTAGGGTTTGTCCCGTCAAATGGTAGACGCAGTCGATCCTTCCAAGATAAAAGGAGACACCTCACAAAGAAAGTTTCTAGGCGCTGCGGGGCGAAATGAATAAGTCGGATGCAGTAATGTTAAGAGCTTAAACAATGACTCTTCAGGTCAGACGATACCTCCGGATAGAATAACTGTGGTCTCTCAGCCGTGGTGACAGACATACTGCTATTGAACCTATATATAAACTATGTTAGTAGACATCTTTTTGGCCAAAACCTGAATACCCCGAAAGTAGATTATGACATGTATTTATAGATGACACAATACAACTAATAGACTGAGTTAGCAATGAATCACTTATTAAAGGGTGTCTAAACCTACCGTGATTACAAAAAACTCACCATAAATTCAAAATCAATCAACCAGGGTTCTAATAGAGCGCGGATAATCACCCATTAGGATCTCAAGCTACAAACAAGGCGAAGTTCATGGTGCTGAACCAGAAAACCAAGTTGACAAACATCTTTGAGATAGATGGAACAGTGCTTGAACAAGTTACAGACATTGATTACTTGGGTATATGAGATTTGATTACAAGGTAACATGGATAAAAAACAAACAAAAAGCAACATGATTTATGAATCAAAATGCAGACGCTGTCCTCCGTTGTAAGAATAAAATCTGTGGAGACTCATTCGAATAAATCCTGATGTTTATAAAGTGAAATTCTTAGCATTAGCAACATACAGTGCTGACATATAGGGCTTTAATAAAATAAAGGTGCCGCAAAAAATAGAAAATCGCTTCAGAAAAACCATGGTGCACCTGGACCCAACTATGCCTATTTAAACCCTATGCTTTGAGCTAGGGAAGAGCAGTATTGAGGACGTCATCCAACAGAAACCTGTTCTATCCTGGACAAGACTACGGGTGAACTCTGCCACCAGACTGTGTTATGATTCTCAATTTAGCATCATGCTACCCAGGTGCATGCAGAACTGCTGGTTCAAGCACTTGGAGAGAACCTTAAAAACAATAGGATGTGGCATCTTTTGGGACGAGCCATCAAAAATGGTTGCATCCAGGGATACGGTCATCAAAGAAAGCAACTGGCAAGCAAAATAAAGACAAAGGAGGGCACCTGCTATCTGCCTACTCTCTACATGTATGTTATTGCTCCCTGTACCTAAAATTTAGGCTAAGAGTCTTACCTGTGTTTGCTGTTACCATAAAATGGATCCCAAACTAAGAAAATACTGGAAAGTGTGGCTGTGAATTAGGCGAGCTGGAAACACTCAGCCACTTCATGCTCCTTTGCACAAAAAGTATGTGCGCAAGAAAAAGCCTACTCCACTCATTATTCAAGACGCATGGAACTAGAGGCTTTATGGTTGGACAGACTTGGCAAATAATTTTGCGCCCCTTGGAGCATCATTTGCAGTGTCATTGCTACTTATAAGAAATACGCATATGGGTTGTTAATAGAAAAATGCCAGAGTTGTACTGACTACTCGTCAGTGTTTTCCTCTAATGTTTTAACACAATACCCTATTACAGCCTTTTAATGTTTGCAATGTATCTTAGGTATTGCATGGCTTTTAGTTGAAACACTATATGGGATAAGGTACCCCTTGCTGTACATCATAAGTATATTGCAAGTCACCAAGGAGTTCCATGACCGTATAGAGGATCAAGGCTGAAGTCCTTCTATAAGATCATGGAACTCTGAGGGGGCCAGCACTATATCCTTTTAATGTACGGTTAAGGGTATTTTATTCCTTATAATACATGGTCCCACCATCTCCCTTTGCACAAACGGCTTAACTCATTGGGGTAAATGGAAACAGTTCTGCAGAATGGAGGTATTTGTGTCAACTTGCTTATGTTATTACCACGCTATAGCTAATTGCAGGAAAGATAGAATCTCTCCATGTTTCAACACAGCATTTTTGTAATATGACTTGCATGTAATTGATGATAATATCTGTAGGCAAAAACTACTAACTGCCTTTTAGAGTGTTACATTTAGCAGTACAAGTTGTACCATTATTCCTGGTTTCTGAAATGAACATAAAAGAGAAAGGCAAAAACATATAAAAAATCAAGTTCTTTTTTTCCTTGTTTAAATTCCTGCAGCAATCATGTCTGTGACCTGCCTTTTCTCTTACAGCTGGCTCTGGCAGCAGGCATTGTGAGATTAGAACTCAACTGTAATAACTTAATACAGTTGAGCGGCTATGTCATTTACATTATTACAGTCAACTAGATGCATCACAAATCGGCTGTAATAAGGAAATTAGAGATGGGTTATTATTTTGTGATCACAGGATCCCATGTATTATAAATAAATACATTGAAGGTGTAATTATTAAGCAATCAAAACACCCTTTACTGAAGTTCGAAAGGATGAATGGTTGGCATTACCGGGATTCTATTCTGCTGTCTGCAGGTCTCTAGTCCTCTGGGAAGAGCCTCAAACCTCTAAACTATTGGACTGTCTCAGTTGTAGATACTTAAGCTGCATCTCATCAGCGTGTTCCAGTATGGCTGTAATGCATCAGAATGCTAGTGTTCCCATTCTGAGTTGGCTTGAACTATCAGCTTGCACTGGACTCTCCCTGTTGGATCGCAGCCAACATTGTTAAATGTTAAATGCTTTTGTAAAGTGCGACAATAACCTGGAGGCATCTAAGCACTGCAAGGATAAGCAAGAAAGGTTGCCCACTAGATATTAAAAAACAGGTTTTGAGATCCTTCCTAAACTTCAGTAGATCAGGCAGAGATTTAGGCCCCAATTTCGATGGCTGTTGGACCACAACTGGTGCCTCTTCGGTTGCAGTCTGACCGCCATCTGCTGCTGTGGAAACCCTTCATAATCTCTTAATGACCGCAGCTTCGCCGTCGGGATTATGATGTCGGTTTCCAACAGCCATTCTTTGTTGGCCTTTCCGACATGGAAAGGCTGTCGGAAAACGACACTGGGTGCCACTAGCAGGGCGCCCTTCCCTCCTGGCCCTCCGCATTGTGGCCCGGAGAGCACCTATGGTGCCCCCTGATACATTTCTGCACCATGAAGTGCCTGCCACATGGTGCAGGGATGTTTGAAAAGATCCATTTTGCAATGGAAGCTTGTGCGTGCGGGCCTTTTCCGCCCGCCGCAGAAGCTTCCATTGAAAAATGTATGCTTCCGACTGCCCATCGAAATAATGGAGTCGGAACCGCTGACCTAAGGTCGGGTGGTTCCCGTAGACCCGACATTGTAATTAGCCTCTTAATATGCAGGGGAAGGGAGTTCCAGAGTTTCGAGGCCCCATCATGAAGTTTCTTCCGCCCCATGCAGAGAGCCTGAACTTGGGGACCACCACGTTCTTGGCCAAGCCTGAGCCTAGTGCCCTCCCTGGCTGATATCAACTGAACATGCCTTTCAGAACTTTAGGGCCTTGATCATGTAAGGCCTTGAACGTGATGCACAAGGTTTAAAACTCACTCTGTGTTTTACAGGGAGTCAATGTAACTTCCTTATAGCTGATTTGGCTGACTGCCATTTAGGAATTCCCAGAAGCAGCCTAGCTGTTGCATTTTGGAGAGCCTGGAGCCTATTAGCGTACTGCAAACACAGATTTAAATATAAAATGTTGCAGTAAACAGGTTTGGCTAAAACTAGTTTGGTAACCGCCGTTTTTGAAGCGTTGAGGGAATATAGGGCAAGATTTTCTTAATTATTATGAGCTTAAAATGAGATGTTGATTTGCAAATGGTTTGCCTTTGTAATGACATCCAGATGAAGAAAAATCCCAAAGTAATTTGTATGTGATTGGTCTTTGACTATAACAGCACATACAAGCTAAACAGTTATGGAATGGAATGCATTCAGATTATTTACCACTGGTCCTGAGGAATTGAGGCTTTTCCATCTCTGACTTTGTGCTCTCTCTGAGTCACCCTAAGTGAACGGGAATGTGTCCCTTGCTGTGCCATGAGTACTCCAGCTGCGCCTCACAGATCAGGCCCAATAATGCTGCAACACACCTGGGGATGCTTGTGTTGCTGTGGAAAGGCTTTATAGCCAAGCGGTTCAGTCTGGATTGTGCCTTTGTGGCGTAGTCAAGACTGATTTATATATGATTGGCCCCTGTCTGTAATGGTTGGTGAAAAAAATGAAATGGAATGCAATAGTTTGAGGTTCAGATTGATTCAGGCATTTCCATCCATTCATTTTGGAATGGCGGGGGGGGGCGTGGGGAAGGTGGCCTAGGCTAGAGGTGCTGACTCTGGAACGGGACACGCCGGTTTGAGTATCGGCGTCTGCCTAGCATCCTGTGATTCTGGGCAAATAACAATCTCCCCGTGTCTAAAAAATGGAGAAAAAAGTGTGATGTTGATCAGGTACTCGTGTTAAGCACTCTAGTGCCCTTGGGACAAGTTTGCGCTATATAAAACTTGGCTAAGTGAGTCACGTTAAGTGGCTAGATGTATCTGGTTGTGAGTCCCAAGCTCTGTGCCAAAACCCTGTGGAGGGAACACGTGGAGTAACAGTTCGAACTGTGTGGGGGCAGGACTAAGACTAATTTGCATATGGGTGATCTTATATCTAATGCACTAAGAATGAGGAATAATGAGGAAGGCCATCAGATAATCCTTGTATCGCACCATTTAATGATTACAGCACATTGTGCTTTACTTAATGTGACCTCCAACCTATTCACCAAACTGATAAAAAAGAATATGCCGCCCTAAGGAATGCACAAAGAAAGCAAATAACTATACATGCATCAAAACACATATGGGCAGAGACAACAAAAAAAGAAATAACAGACACAGAAAAGAGAGGCAATTGAGTCTATTACATTGGAAGAGGCCAGAAGTCTGTGTTGTACGCTGCATATACAAAATATAGATTACTTGTTGTTCCTCTATGTGAAAACGCACTTTCTGTGGTTACTATTTGTGCCTTATCTTATGCTTTAGGTTGTAAAAGACGATAGATTTTGCAGAAATAGTGGCTGTTAGGAAATAATTATTTTATGGGTAATAGATGCAGGAAAGGACACACATGTGTATTTGTTTTGATGACCCTGTTTATTGATGAGGTTATCCATGTCACCAATTGTATTTATTTGCTGATTGATGAAACAGGCTCTAAGGGTGGTACTATAATTTTTAGGCTTCTCTAGAAAAGGTCTCCATTGAAGTCAACTATTACTTTGAAATTCGACGGGCGTGGATCACCCATGCAGTGATGTTAGTCCTGTCATTATAACTAACTGGAGAGCTGTTCAGAGGGTGATAAAGAACTCAGCATTTCCTTGATGAAAACATATCACCAGAGATTCTTTTTTTATACCAAGACACTGAAACAATTGTTAATGGTGTAGGGTGAGAACAAAAATGTAAAAATTTACTTTCGTGGTTGAGCTGGGCTGGTCTTCATTAAAAATAGGAGGATTTATAATTATCTGAGCACTACCCATTCCACTGATATAGTGTAACTTCCGTCTCAGTCCCTCAAATTGCTGTTTTTGCTTCTTCGTTCTGTAAGCCATAATTGCCCATTTGTGATTGTTGACAAAAGCGTTCCAGAAGGCCACTGCCTACTCCTTAAAAAAAAATTGTGTAACTTTTCATATTTTTTTTAAAAAACATAACATTTTTCTTTAAGGAAAATGGGTCACATTTTTAAAAAAGTTTGCTTTGTTTGAAAGCTGATGGCCAATTATAGTGGAACACAATGTGCGACCTGCTTCATGAATATTGATGAGATAGGTCGAATTACGATCCACTACAATTCTGTATCTTGTGAACAGGACTATTAGGTCTGTTTGTAAAATACCAAATCATTCTGTAGAAGTTGATGCACAAATTACAACCACTTTTACCGTATCCATTTTACCACATTCCAAATAAAAAATGTGAAATTGCGAATCGTTATTAGTTGAAATTAACAATTTCCTATATGGAATCTTTGTACATAAGGCCCTTAGTATCAGATGACTCTTTCAGCACAATTGATCACCAAATTCTATAAATATATTAGACCACTCCATAGACATTTCCCATTCCACCAACATTCATACTTAAGCTTTAAAGACCACTCCCATTAAGATTTTAGTGCCTATTTTTGCATCCATAGTAACTTCCAATGCCCACTGAAGGATGCATCTTGATTGAAAATACAAGTTCATCAGCATCTAGGTTGGATGACTCAGCCTGCTAATGGAACCACAATCAACCGAGAGAGATATTAATCTGCTAAGATACTGGGAAAAATTGTAAAGATATGATCTATAATAATAAAAAGACTGCTGAGAAAACGCGCGAAGTAAAGACTGCAGATAATTAATTTTAAACATTAGAACGACTGTTGAGTTCTGCAGGAGGACCTCGTTTGGAGCATAATCTGCTTTGAATCAGTGAAATGATGGGCTGCGTAGGGGCTTCTTCCGAAGCAAAGAAATTCCAGTAGGCTTCCCACAGCACCCTTTTGGGTAGAAGAAACACTATGAACCAAAACAGTGCAGATGCAAAGCAGATGGGAGACTGGGAGCAGGCTGGCCTTATAGGCAAACATTTGTTGTTTCACTGTTCTCTTTCATAAAGGACCTACAAGTTCAAGAATGCAACATGCTGTTGACTAAAATGCAAGGACTGGCTGAAGGTTACACATGCTGTATATCAAGGTTCCACTAAGTAGTGGTTAGCTTACTGTTGTGTACTAACTGTGTATATTCTTTGAGAATTGGAGCAATATTTCCCCCACATACAGTGATAGTGGTTTAGTAAGACAGGTTCACGTTGCCCTCTATCAGGTGAGTAGCTCGCTGGGGACACCTGGGGAGCAGATGCTGGTCGGGCCTTGCCGCACTCCCTCTGCCAACATGGTGGCGGCCCGTGCTGACTGCTCAACACCCTTGACCTGCCCACCACCCTGAGAGAAAGCCCCGGCAGGGCCTTGGAAGAGCCCTTAGAAAGCATGCAGCACCCTGCTGGAGAGATTCATCTCACCGCTGAGGCACTGAGGCAATCTTTTTGCCAGACCGGATGGGGCTCAAGGGTTGTTTGCCCCACAGCCTGCATGACAGGGTCCCAGGCACGATGGCTCAATCCAAGATCGACAGATACACCACTGGCCCTTCTGTACCTGTCAAACAACTGGGGGCTGAGTCCAGTAGCTCTGTGGCCCCTCCAAATATGGATGTGGCTCAAATCCTGCAGGCAATCCAGACCTCCGGGAAGCCCTGGAATCCAGAATTCTAGAGGTGGAGTCAGGTGTTGTACTCCTGCCACAAGATCTCCTCAACATGACTGGAAGGGTCACAGAGATGGAGGGATGTGTATCCACACTTAAAGACAACTAATCAGAACGTAAAGCCAATGTCAAATCACTTCTGTCTACTGTCCGCAGATTTGAGTCCAGGGCGGAGGATGCTGAAAACCGCTCCAGTCGGAGCAATCTGCACTTCATAGGCTTCCCAGACGGAGTTGAGAGCCCCACCAGAGACATTTCTTGAAACATGGATTTAATCAAGGATCCCTGAGGGGACCCTGTTAACTTGGTTTGGAGTGGGCTCATCAAGCATTGGCGCAGACACTCCCCGGGGCAACAAAGCGCCCAATCATTACTAAAATCTTGAACTTCCTAGACCGAGATGCTATCCTGCAACAGGCCCGTAGCCTGGGCAAACTTCACTTTCAATCCACTCATGTCCCGATTTGCCCGGACTACACTAAGACCATGTAAAAACAACGTAAGTCCTTTGATGCAGATGCTCTGGGCAATGTCTCTCCCATACATGTTGCTTTTGCCAGCAAGACTTAAGGTAATCCACGACTCTCGTTCCCACTTTGTGATATCCCTGAGGAGACTTGGGAGTGGGCCCCTGAGCAGGGGTCACTGTGGCTCTTTGCACCACAGGCTGGTAGGGCAGGTGCCAACTCAGAAGACGTCCATTCTGGCTTCTGCTCACTCCCAACCCCATGGGAAGTCTGGGCCCAGGGTAAGGCGTGGACAGCAGATGCACTCCCTGAACTCTTCTGACACAAAGCAAATTCCTGAGGTCCACCAGGGGGGATACTTCAAATGATGGTGGCTCAGTTGGGTGGCAGGGATGATCTCTCCACCCGCATCTAATTCCATTCACTTCGTTTCTGCCCTGGGCCCAGGGCGTGCTTTTTACTTTGATTTCAGTTTTGACCCTCATTGTCCCATCCTGACTCAGGAGGAGGGTTACCTCAAATACCCCATTATGCATTTTGTGTATTTTGTTGGTGGGTGTTGGGCTACAGATGCTTCTGGGATGGAAGTATTTGGTAGTTGCTGTTGAGGGGGTTCTTGGATTGTTTACATTGTATTTTTTTATTGCTGTTATTTTTTCTTTTATTGCTTCCAGGTGTGTCTCTTGCTCCTCTCCACATTATGTGTGGTCTCTCCACCCACAAGCACATACCACTTTCCACTCTCCTCATGGCCCCCTTTAGCCTCCTTTGGTGGAAAATCAATGACTTCCTAGACTGTTTCAAGTGCTCTTCAGGCCTTGGGTCCCTCAAACAACACCAGCCGAGTTTGGTGCTACTCCAGGAAATCTACCTCGTGGGAACCTAGTGTCCATTTCTTCATCGGTTTGGGTACAACCGAGTATATCATTTTAGCTTCGGACGTGACTCCAGTGGGGGTGGTGATTTTACTCAACAAGCACTTCGCTCTTGCTAGAATTTCTTCGTGCACGACTCTCACGGTCGGGATGTTGGGGTGATAGATACACTTGAGAGGAAACCCTATACTGTCCTAGGTGTATCCATTCCACCACAATTATACAGACAAACCTTTCAAAATCTCACAAAGGTGGTTGCATCACTACCCCTCAAAACTCTGCTGATCGGGGGGATTTTAATACAGTGTCTGTCCCCGCAATGGACATCTCGTGCTCCACCAACCTGTTGCTGGTCTCTTGGGTGAACTCTCTGGGACTCAGAGACATCTGCCGCTTATGGTGCCTCTGAAGAGGCCATAAAGAGGCCATAAACCTATGTCTCTGCATCCACAAAAACCCAATCAAGATTAGATCATATTATTCTCCCTGCTACTGACGGTCCTGCCACTTCTATCGTGCAGGTAGTACCATGGGGAATATCAGATCATTCCCTTCTCCTGCTCTATTTGGGAGCACCAGCAAACTGCGCCGCCCTATGTGACGGCTCAATGCCTGGTTCCTTACCAGCAACCGGTTTCTTGACCAACTGGCTACCCAGCCTTCATCAAGCTGCAGTTCTTAAGACATTGGCTGGGGCTACTACCAGTAACAGAATACTGAGCACCCTGGCTGCGCAGAGACCTCCCCACTGTCTGCAGCCTCTGTGGGACAGGTAAGGAACACCTGTTTCATTTAGTCAGCTCCTGCAATACTGTACACAAAGAAAGGAGCCAGCTATTAACAAGGAATTTTAATCAAAGGGGAATCCATTCAGGAAGACAAGTGGTTCTGGCCTGCTTTGACCCAGGGGACCCCCAGCTGATTCCCGCTTTGGTAAATTTGTGCTGAAGGTCGAGTGAAGACTGCATAACAATACAATTTCTCCAGCCCAGAAGTCCCAAACTGCAACTTAAGGAAAATAGAAACATTATCCCTCAGGGACAGTACTGTCTTCTCCCAGGCAACACTGTGTCAGATTCTGGTCACTATACCTCTGAACGACACGTTTTCCTTTAACAAACTGATACTTTTAAATATGAATGTAAAGACTCAATTTTAAACCTGTTATTTTTTTATGCGAGACATCAAACTATGTAGCTATAGCTTGTCAATTTTTTATTTCAATGGTTTTAAGTAACTCAGCAATTATTTAATAAAATTCAAATTATATCTATCAGATATCCCCCTTCCCAGCCACTGGACTCCTTCATCACTGAGGATGAAGTCCTCACAGCCATCCATGATTTGAAATCCAGAAAGACTCCGTGCCCTGATGGTTTTCCTTTTGAATATTATTCCAAATTCAGGGACATTATTAGCCCACACCTATTGCGGCTCTATAAAGAGGCGGGTAAAGAGGCTCCTTCTCCTCAGATCTTGACTTGGCCTCCATTGTGGTTCTTCCAAAATCGGATCAGCCACTGAGAGCTTCGGGTAAATCAAGCTAAATCACTCCTCTTCCCCGTACAGGAGTGTGATGCTGTCCTGGCAGCAGAACATCCCAATCCGCTCACTCAATTTTAAGTTCCTCAAGGTTCACATAGCCACCCTGTCCGAGCTCAAGCATTCTGTTACCTGGCGCCTCTCCTTCAAACGACTAAGACTCTCTTGACTACTTGGTCCACCCTCCCCCTCAACGCTCTGGGCCATGTTGCACTTACCAAAATTACAATAGACAATAGACACAGGAAATAACAGAAAGGTGCTTGAAAAAGCCATACTTCAACCCTTATTACAACGGACAAATTGATCCTGCCAGGGGGAACCTCCTGTAGTCACACACTGCGGGCAGTAAAATAAGGCAAAAGTAAGCAGAGCACCCGCTTTTGCCGTGGAATCATTTTAGTGTAAAATAACTTGCTTGGACAAGGATGGATTCCCACCATTCAAACCTGTAGGGGGCTGGCCAGGATCCCGCTGGTAACTGTACCGATGTCCGATGTGTGTTACACCTAGTTCCTGGAAGGGGCGTGTCAACGTCAGGCGGCGTGTGCCACATGTGTGAGAAGCTGGTGCGTTAACCTGCCTAATACAGAGGCAATCAGGATGGTTTGTAAAATCCGCTTCCTGGTTAGAATCGAGGTTGTGTGTCGAGTGTTAAATAAAGTTTCTATTGACATGCCTTAGATCGCAGCAGATCGTGTAAGGCTAGCCAGTTGTACTTGAACTTAAGTGTCAATACGGTTGCAATTTACATGCAGGTGATAATAAAATACATAAATGCCATAAAGAAGCTTGTGAGGAATGTTGTACATAAACTTGTGTGACAATAAAGTTGTAATTGACATATGAGCAAATCGCAAGTCACACTTATACTCGTGGGTTAAAAGAGTAAAGTGTGGAGATCAAAGTAAACCCGCCGGAGCAGGGGTACCAGATGGCTTAAAAGGACACGGTTGTCTATTGACAAAGGGCCATTAAATGGATTTTAAGACTAGTGGAAGGCTGATAGGTGGTGTAGTGATATGTCAGGTACCGTAAGGGCTATCATACATTTAGGATGTATGAATGGCAGTGATAATGCCCTAGTGTAGGTGTTCTGCTAATCTAGATAGCCTATCCTTATCCCTTTGTAAGTGTAAAATAGCATGCCCATGTGTTTTAGCTTCAAAGTGTCACATCATGCTCTATGAAATGAATTCCATAAGATGTTGTTGTTAAGTCCAATGAGCTGGGTGGACAGGTGGTAAACCCAATGTTGCTCTTTTTCTAAGAGCTGATTTTGTAGGTGGGTGGTATCTTTGTCCAGCTGTTCAATAACCTCCCATTTCATGTCGTTGGTGGTGTGTCCAAATTCTATCAAATGTTCTGTCATCTTAGTGATGCTGCGCTTGCAGCAAATATTGCTTCTATGCTCGCAAATTCAGATTTTAATTTTGCGGCTCGTCATCCCCATATATCAGAGTCCGCATGGACATGTGATGAGATAGATCATTTTGGCAGAGTTACAGTTCATGTGTTTTCTGGTCTGCCATGTTTTCCCAGCTTCTAGGTTCAAAGTTTTCGTAGATCTCGTGAGGTGGTACAGGCTGCAGTTTCTGCAGGGAAAATGGCCCAAAACATTATGAAGACCCATGGCATTAAGTACAGTATTAGGTGTGATGGTTTGCTGTTTGGGGCGCATAGAGACCAAGCTGTCTCCGAAGCTTTTTGCTCTCCTGTACGAAAACAACGGTTTTTCCCATTGTAATTTCTCACTTGTGAATATTCTCCAATTCTTTTGGAAGATTCTTGTTACATTATTTGAAATGAAGTTAAAGGTTGTGACACATGTGAGTGGGATAGTAGATGTTGGCTTTTGAGTTTGTTCCAATAGGCCTTCGCGATTCTGGTTCCAGGCTCTTTTTTGCGCTTTTTTCATTCTTCTCTCGGGATATCCAGGAACTTTTAGTTTGGTTGCCGAGGAGTTGGCCTGACTCTTATAGTCATTGATATTGCTACAATTTCGGCACAGTCTTAGGTATTGCCCATATGGCAGATTTTAACGTAAGGGTCTGGGGTGGAAACTTTCAAAGCATAAGAGGGAGTCTTTTAGCCGTGGGCTTGAAGTGTGTTTTGGTTGAGAGGCATCCCCTTTCTGCCCTGATGTAGAGGTCAAGGAAAGTGATACTATCTCCACTCGCATTGTGAGTGAACTTTAAGTTAGGGTCCTGTTCATTTATCCAGATTAAGAATTCTTTTAATCTGGTGTCAGTACTCTCCCATATAAGGATCGCATCGTCGATGTATCTCTTATAGAATTTAATGTTGGTAAAAAATGGAGAGGTGGTGTCCAGAAGGTAGGTTTTTTCAAAGTTATACACGTAGAGGCCTGCCACACAGGGGGCAAATGTGCTGCCCATTGAAGTGCTGTATATCTACAAGAAGAGGTCCCCTTCAAATTCAAAATAATTGACTTTCAAAGCTAGTTCAGCACATTGTAAAACGAATGACTTTGAGGTCTTGTAGTCCCAGGTGATGGAGTAAAGTGAAGAGCATAGAACTTGTAACGTGTCGTTTTGTGGAAGGTTGGTATACAAGCTTTCTATATCTAAGCTGACCAAGAGTGAAGTGTCAGGATTGAAACAGGGTGTTGAGGTAACCCAGTAAGTCCTTAGTATCTTTTAGGTAAGTTGGTGTTGCTTGTACTTTTGGTTGTAGATAGTAATCACAAAAGCAGGAAAGATGTAACACACATCGGACATCGGTACAGTTACCAGCGGGATCCTGGCCAGCCCACTACAGGTTTGAATGGTGGGAATCCGTCCATGACCAAGTAAGTCATTTGGCACTACAACGATTCCAACGCAAGAGCGGCCGGTCGACCCTATTTTGCCTTCCCGCTTACTTACTGCCTTTTATTTTACTGTGTGTACAGGAGATTCCCCATGGCAGGATCAATTTGTCTGTTTTAAAAGGGTTGAAGTAAGGCTTTTCAAGCACCTTTTTGTTATTTCCTGTTTTCTACCATATTGGTTAGCCCTTCGATCATCACGCTCATCATATATGCTGGCTTAAACACGACCAATATATTGTGCTCACTACAAGAACCTTTTTGCACTTAACTCAAATAGAAGTTAAGTATTTGAGGGTTTAAGTTAAACTAGCATCAGTGCAGCTGCTCCAGCACTCATTGTAGCAGACACAATAGTCTCACGTTCGTACCTGAACATAGGCAATCCTAATAGAATGCCCTAAAGGTCTCTGGTGCATTCTTGTGACCATGCATGGTACCCACCAGCATTTCAAACATGCATGCCATTACCTGTTACCATGCATGATTTACCGACTTTACCAGAAGTTCAGAGCATGATACCTCTTTGAGGAATTTGCACCACAGCTACTTACGACTCAAGAGTACCTACAGAGCACAGCATATAACATGCTTTATGCAATTATATTTTGTATGTCAATCAATCAATCAATCACGGCATTTGTAAAGCGCGCTACTCACCAGGGAGGGTCTCAAGGCGCTGTATGTCCTGTGTTTCTTTTTACGTTGTGTATTTTCTATTACAGATTTCAACCTTTACTGGGTCCGTAAGTACGGTCTGCCCACCACACTCACAGCACACTTTAGTATGTGTGCTGATATCACACTCATGTGGCTGCTTCAATTTTTCAGCCACCTCACTATTTACACCATGGTCCTGATGAAAGCCTACCGACTGACGTAGGTGGCTGAAACATGTCGACCTTTACCTCAGGGATCTCGAAGCACCATTTTAACTTCACTATATCCCGCTTGTGTTTTTAATCATGTCCTAAGAACCTTCTAATAAAAAACTTTCCATGGGGCATTTCTTAGAGACATTTTAAAGAACGTTCACCTCAGGCTGAGTATCTTACTCACAGAGCACTCACTCCACTCATCAAAAACCTGCTCCGCTGTAATCAGGCGTTGTAGCACAGCTGGGTTGTGCTCGGCAACCCAGCTGGGACCCCAATGATGAAGCATGCCATCAACTAAGTTGGTGGGTGAGGGGGTCTTCATACACATCCACTGGGTGTCTGTACTCCGTTACAGTGTATTGAGTCACTTGAAATGGTAACATTTTTGGGGGGACTTGTCCACGTTGTTTATATCATTTTCTATTTTGAACATAATTTTAAATAGTTATTATTATAGTTACACTTTCTATGTGCATGTTACTGTATTCACAGCATGAAACCCGGAGTGATTGTACGCTCTACTAAAAGAGTTAAATGCATCCAAACATACTGGAAAAAAAATCATAACCCTACAGCCTGCAACAGAAAAAAATCTAATTTTTTTAATAGTTTTTCTGATCTGCGTGGACATCATTTAGGGATCACCAAAACTAGAAACTTCTACCCCTGGCTAACATCTCACCTCAGAGGTGGCAAAAAAGTGGCAAAAACAGAAGGTGCACAGTGTCATCGTGAACACTTCACTTTGTGCAGCTACCACTGGGACATAATGTTTAATACATTATGGAAAGCATAAACATTTACAACTTGTTTCCATATTTCAGTATTGTGAATTGAAGAGATGTGGCCTAAGAACCAGAGCTGACCACTTTGGAACAGGGAGCCAGGTTTGAGTTTCTTCCTCGGCTCAGCATCCTGTGATTCTGGGCAAATCACTGAGGGCCATATTTAGAATTCAGCAGATGGGTTAATCCATTGCAAAAGTAATGGATATCCCGACCGCCATATTGTAAGTGCCATTGGACATAATGCACTTGTAATTCAGCGGACCGAATATCCGTCACTTTTGTGATGGAGTAATCCTTCCACCAAACTCGTAATCAGGCCCTTAATCTTCCCATGTCTCTGCCCTTAGAAAGTGTCATATAATTTGGTGCTCATGTGATGTGTTTTAGCTTGTGACTGGAATTTTATTTTTAATTTAAATTTGTGTATCTCTTTAAGATTTAATAATTCATTTTCTCTTTGAGGTATGCACTCGGCTTTATTCATGCCAATAGTTGTGGTATCAAGATCAAAGTCTTGTGAAACCACTTCTTGGAATTCAGAGTCAAAGGCCATATTCTTTCACTTCCTCTGATGTCACTGAGGTAAAAGGGTATGTGATGTTCACTACCGCTAAACCTGGCATTTTGGTGAACTTATGTCTGTGCTGCTATGGTCTCCACAGGCCCACTCCCAAGGGCAAAACCAATACCCCTGCCAGTCACTTCTTCTACACCTCTCTCAGACATTGTTCCATCAAGCACATCAATAGACCCTCAAGCAACTGAGAAAGTTATCCAGGAGGAATTCTGATTAATAAAGGAAAACATATACACATACTCACTTTGTTCTCCAAGCTCTACACCAGACCTCTCAATAGATTGCAAATATAGTTTGAAAACATAATGATATATTCTTGTGTATTTCACTATTATTGTTTTTCCATATGCATACATTTGCATACCATTGTGTGTACTAATATAATTTATAATCAAATACGGATGATGTCTCTTATTGATCTGAATTGTCCTTTAGCTTTATTATGCTTGCTCTAGTAGGCTCATAACCCATTTTATTTAGGGGAGTACATTTGCACATTTATGTAAGACATAACCTTGTTTTCAGTATTGGGAACTGGACACACGATTTTAGGACAGTAATAAAATAAGTATGGTATTCATGAATAATATCTTCTCTTCAAGGAGATCTTGCAGTTCCTCCAGCAGAAGATCCGATCACCTGTTTATTAGGCACGTTTTTGCTGAAAGTAACACATTTCTTTTGCATGATTAGGTTCAATAGACTTGTATTGAGTGAAAATATATAAATACTGCTCTAAATTCCATGTTTTTTTAGCATTAGGCTCCATCTGACCCCTTTTAACCACATGGCTGCTAGGCGTTTCCCCCCCCCCCCCCCCCCCCCCCCCCTGTGCTGGAAAATGCCATTTTAGTGGCACCATGACAAGCTCAGCTTGTCATCAGCACACGACACCCGTGGGTGATGACGAGCTGAGCTTGTCATCAGCATCGAAAGGGTTAAAGTGAGAGCTCTGGACAGTTGAAATGGGTATTGCTTTATAGGTTATGTGATGTTATTCTGTATAGTGCAGATCTTATGCAGGAGTGGACCCTTCCACAGTATGGGCTAGGGGAAGAGCAAGGTGTTCAGTTCCTTACAGAATTCAAGAACTGAGGAGGCAGCTTTGATGTGCATGGGCAGGTCATTTCAGGCTTTAAGAGCGAGTTAGGAGGTTCTGCATACGCATGGGGTGTGTTCTTGAAGAGGTCCAGCTGAGAAGAGGTGTCTGGTAAGTTTCTGGAGGTCTGTGCAGTAGTTGAGGTATGTGGGGCCAATATTCTATATGGCTTTTTGTATGTGAGGAGTTAGAAGAGTGC
Source organism: Lissotriton vulgaris (assembly GCF_964263255.1). Classification (NCBI taxonomy): domain Eukaryota; kingdom Metazoa; phylum Chordata; class Amphibia; order Caudata; family Salamandridae; genus Lissotriton; species Lissotriton vulgaris. Next base: position 724,049,724 of record NC_141691.1, read on the forward strand.
TTGTTTATAATAATAATAATAATAATAATAATAATAATAATCTTGAATCTGTAAAACGCACAGCTACCTCCGAAGTGGTTTGCCAGCGCTGGGGGCCCTCGGGAAGATTAAGCAAGCTATTGCCCAGAGTCACATGGTGCTGGGCTGACCTGGTGCCGAGGATCGAACCGTGAACACCGTGGTCCGGAGTCAGGCACCCTGGCCGCTGTGCCACACCTCTTCAACATTGTTTATGAAGTGGCAGCCTGTGGAACTCGGAGGTGCTGGGTGATGCGAGTGTGGGGTGGTAGATTGAGGGTGAGCCTGGCTGCTGAGTTTTGTATGGTCTGGAGTTTTCTGGTCAGTCGAGCAGTGATTCCAGCACAGAGCGTGTTGCTGTAGTTCAGTTTGCTGGTGACAAGAGCTTGAGTGATAGCTCTGTGAGTATTTGTGAAGAGATATTTGAAGACCATCTTTAGCATCTGGAGTGTGTGAAAGCAGGAGGCTGAGACTGCATTCACTTGGCCTATTATGGTGAGTTGGTTGTCCATTAGTATTCTGAGGTTCTTTGCGTGGATTGCTGGGATGGGTGTGGTTCCGAATTCAGCAGGCCCCAGGTAGAGTCACAGAGTGAGGTGTCTTTGCTGAAGATTACTACTTCTTTCTTGAGCTTGAGACAGTTAGTTTTCATCAATCTGGTGACTTTCGTCATGCAGGCAGAGAAATGGGTTTGAGAGTTTTCCGTTGTGACGGAGAGGGAGAATCTGAGCTGGGTGTTGTCAAAGTAAGATATGATATGGGTTAGGCAGAATTTTTAATTCCGTCAGCCGATTTGGAGGAATTTAGTAATTGTGCGGTACTCTTGCAATGCAGAATTGGTAATACATTCTGCTACTCCACCAACAGAATTAATCATTCATCACTAATGCTAACAAGTGTTGGATACTAACTAAATAGAAGCATGTATACTAGTAAATCACTTTAAAAATAAAAGAAAACCAGGTTCTAAAAGGCACCCGTCCAGCACTAGGTACAGGTGCCTTTCTGTGATTACTCTCACTGACCTCAATTGTCCTGTTGTCTGAACCATGCCCCTCTATCCCAAGTGATAGTGGAGCTGCACTCCCAAACTGTGAAGAGTTTAGTTACTCCCTCTGTCAAACACTCAGGAATCCATGCCTTCTTGCCTAAAAAGAGCTCTGCTAGGCCACCTAGTTGTCACTCGTTTAAGCAGAGTTCTAAAAGCTATGTGGCGGACTTCCCTTGCTGAAGATACCAGCAGCGAGAGCCGTGATGCTGGGTTAAGCAGAGTGCAGTTGATCTTTTCACTATGCAGCATGCTGAATTTGAGGCGAGAATGAAAGTTGGAAGTGTACCTGCCTGCATACATAGAAGAGCATCCCAGCAGCGTACTAGCTACTAGTAGCTAGTTTGTAAAATATTTTCGATTCTGGATTCTCTACTGTGTCAGTAACAACTTGGATATGATAATTCAGCAGGAACCCTTTTTAGGTCGAGCCTATAGCGGCAGCGCGCATGTGCTGCTCGCTCTGCGAGGCATGCAGTAATAGCGTATGGAGTGGAAGTTCCGCCCACTCTCCGCCCATGTTTATAGTTGGCTTGTGTCATTGTCGTTCAGAAATGCTGCCTCCTGATTGATTACAAGGCTTGTTAGTCCCTCCCATTATGGCCATGTCATCATTTGGAACCTCCCATGGCTACTCGCCCCGTTACTTTGAGTGCTACACAGGTACGGCATGTGTTATCTAGACTGTGAGCACTACTTTTGTTGCCTTCTCGCCCCCTTCTCCTCCCGCCCGCACTCCCGTTGTCAATGTTCCCCCCTCCCTTCCATTGTCCGTGGTCCCCACCTAACCCCGTTGTCCGTGATGCAATGCAATACGTCTCTCATAAATGCAAATGCTTGTTTTATCTTCGCCATTTGTTCAAATATACTTATGCCGCGCATAAGCTGCGCTGTTGATTCTCCCCTCAGTTGCCGTTTCATCTGTAGTGTAGTTTTTGAGTAATTGTGGTATGGTTGCTGATCAACTTTCGGCTTTCTCATTGGCAGGAAGGGGCTGTATTGGCACAAGAAAGAATACGATGTCTCCATTCGGGGCCCAAGCAGGCGCCCCTTTTTCGCACTTGGTTGCTCCCACCCAATCATATGAAATGCCTTGAAAAGGCAGCTATGGTACTCATCTTAACTACCCCCGTCGAGGGGACGCGGGCACAGAAGAAATATTTAAGCAAACATGAAAAACGGCGAGCGCGCATATTTAGCCAGTGGTCTGTGAAAGGTCTTTTTTTAATTGGTTTTTAAAGGTTTGTTAAGACTAGAATGCAAAGATGTTGAAAACAAGTTCTGATGTAGTGACAGATGGTATTTGATAACAGAGCAGACTGTTCGTATAATACAAAGATGCTTCCGCTGCACATGCAAGTAGCTTGCAGAGAGAGTGCAATTGAAAATGTGTACAGGTGGCAGGCCGTTCCAGAGGTTCTTTGTGCAGCCCATAACTTCCCCAGTTTTCCAGCAGTGCCCGGAACTGGGCAGACATCCTGCCATCTCTTTGGCCTCTGCGCAAGCGCTCTTTTATTACAATCATAGGGCTGGGCAGGGCTTTAAGTGGGGGAAAAACTGGGGGTGCTCTAAAAGGGGTGGGGCAAACCTCTTAAAGGGGTGTGGTCTATTCAAGTAGAGGCGTGGTCTAAATCAAGATAACTGGTGCTGTTTGGGCTGGGATAGGATCACACAGACTAGTTCCTCTCTCTGCGCTTCACTTGTTGCTGAATTACACTGCAGCCTTGACACTCAGTGTGAAAGTTCAGAGCAGGGTCATGCTGCCTGTGGTCGTCCCTATTCTAATCATCCCACAATGTCAAGGCTGGCACCACGATGACATTGCTCCAGCACTGCAAAAATAGAAGTGAAATCCTGAGAGAAAATGGCTCTCTTCAAAGGATCTCCCTTCCTCCTAAAACTCTGTTCACCTGGCAGGACGTTGTGACGTCCTGCCTGGACCTCCACTACTCAGTAGTGAGCAAAATGAGCATGTGCACATCAATTTGTATGCTCTCACTGCAGTCCAAGAAAAAAAAACCAGACTACCTATGCGAGGCCCCGAAATAGAGCCTGATAGAGACCCGTTTCAAGGCTCCCTGAAATTAACTGCTGGGGCTCAGACCCGGCCCACTTAAAGCCCTGGGGCGGGGGCAGTGGACGAGACAGAAACAAAATGAGGTGTAGAAAAGCGGCTGCGAGAAGAGATAACATTTTAGGGTGATGGAGGTTTGATAGTACAAAATAGGGGAAAGAGGGGCTAAGTGCTAGCAAGCGAGAAGTCAATTATTGTACAATAACGCATAGTTCATTTGAGTGAGAATTCGTGGTTAGTAAGAACGGGCTGGCACAGGGGATGGGTAACCTGAAAACTGAGAGTGGGCAATAGCTAGGCAGCTATGTAGTGAAGGCAGAGTGTGTTTGATGAGTTGGAAGGGGCTTGTTTAAATGGAATGGCTGGGGAGTTAAGTATCAATCAATCGATCAATTCAAGATTTGTATAGCACAGCTGCTTCACCTGTGAGTATGGTATTGCAGTTCTATGAAAGGACAAAGATGAACAATTGTGGGGGTCATGCATCAAAAAATCTTCTGGGTATTTATTGTACAAGCAACCAGAGTAATTTATTTCTCTTTTTTTGAGAAATACTGCTATTAAGTATGTAACTGTCTGCACTTCTGCTCCATGGGACGAGTGTGGCTGGAACATACCGATTTATTCTACGTTCTTATCTTATTAATTGAATTTAAATATTTATCATTTCGCCATTATCTATCTGAGTTTCCCTCAGTTTATTTTGATAAAAAAATATGTCAATGCAAATGATTTTTCCAGCATCTCTCAAACACTCGCTCCCGTCTAGCTTTAAACTTGGCGAACGCCCGACTTTCTTTTTTTATTAATTTACTTTTGTAGCAAGAATGTTAGCATTAAACATGTCAAGTTAAAGCCTGGCATGCTACAAAATTAAATAAATAGAAAAGAAAGGCCCTAAAAGCGAGACGCATTGCAAATGCTTGTTTGTTAAACATTTGAGGCATATGAGGTAATATTTCAAATTTGGATAGGAGCAAAAATTTGCTTATATTATTGTATCATGAATTTCTCAATATAAGCTAATAGAATCCACTGCCTGCTTGAAATAGGGTCAGATAATCAGAATAGCACAACAAAATGCCTGAACCATGTGTTTTCAAACAAGGGCTAGGTAAGACCTATCACCCAGATACTACAGTTGGTATGTGCACCGGAGGCTTGGAATGGACACAATCTCGCATTGCACATCCCTACTTGCTGTCATGATGGCCTGCAATCCAAATTAACTGGGAACCCTGAACAATTTCTGTATTCTGTGCTTCCCTGTGAAATATGGATTATAATACTGGAGAAATTGTGGCAGATTTCCGTCTGTCCACTGATTGTGTAGATCAAGACGCTGAAGTTAACAGCATGTTATGAGCGCATCACTTTACTTGTTGGCCATTTAAAGATGGTAGTATGTAGGGTAACATTAAGTTACCTTTGCGCGATGATAATATGTCAGTTTTTACATTGAGGAATAACATATGCAGCCGTATTACATAAGGTGCCCCGGGGGCGCAATGGGCATTTGCCCACCCCCGGGGCACTTTGGCATTATAGGGGGTGCAGATGCATGCACTTCCCCTTCTAAAATGCTGATAGCGCTGGCGCACTTAATGCGCCAGCGCTACCTTCAGAGGGTGTTCCTTTGACTCTGCGCCCACGCCATATTACAGATGTGGGAACAGAGTCATAGAAGCCTGAAGGAGACGCACTGACAGTGTGCCATTTAAAAGGTGGCACACTATCAGTCCGCCCCCTGAGAGCAGCCCTCTGTAGTGGTAATGGGGGTCCCATGAACCCCCCCAGATATCCCCTTGCAGGCAGGTGCGTCACTAACTGCATTCACCTGCAGTGTAATCTCTAATTACCTTTGAAAGTGCGGACGGGTGCCGCCTGTACAGTGAAAACACGGAGCAGCTGCTCCGTGTTTTAACATGAATGCGCTGCCCCCAGGGCTTCGTGAGTGCGCAGCTGCGCTGGGGGCAGCACATTCACCCTAATAGGGGCGCATTATCATTGTTTGCTCCTAGCCCACCTTTTGAAAGGTGCACCGGGCGTAAACAATGATAATGTGTAATACGGCCCCTGATGTTTCTGCAGCAGCTGAGGCCCGTCTCCTGCAAGCACCTCCAGTGCACCTTATGTGCAATCTATTGAAGCAGTCATGAGCAGCGGAGGCAGTTACCAGTAAGCAGGTCTTTTAAAAGTTTGACACAGAGCTTACCTTCAGCGAAGTAGACAAGTATAAACCAAAAGTATAACTCACTAGAGGTTAAGCAGTGAATTATTCAGCTTCTAGTGAGTAAGCATGGGTGAATTTTGCGGATCTCGCGTTCGCGGATTTTGCGGATTTGCGAACTCGCAATCCGCAAAATCCGCGAATTCTCGCGAATTTGCGGATTTTTTTTTATGTTCGCACGGGTTTCTGCAAGTTTGCGAGGGTTTTGTACAATTTCGCAAATTGCGAAATTGTACAAAATGCGTGCGAACTTGCAGCAACCCGTGCGAACACAATAATATGAAGAGAAAGAAGCTCCTGGTCACAGGAACAGCACGGGGATTGCGCTCATGAAAGTCAAGGATGCAAAGGCCTACCCAGCATCACAGCTGACTTTCCACTGTAGATTTGGGAAGAGGCACACCTGTCCAGCCTCGAAGATGCTCATGATTGTTTTTGGGCTAATTAATGAGTCACTGAATTTGAGCATCAACTAGTTCGAGCGACCATGTGTGTGTTACTATGCAATCGCCCCGAAGGGCGCAGGGGTCCCTTGAGTGAGCTGTCCATCATAGTGGGTGAATGGCGGGAAGACGGTGCAAACCGCGAGTGTGTGCGCGGGGCCAAACGTGCGGGGCTTCCATGCGAGTTCACATGCCTCTTGTGTGCATAAAAGGTCAGAGAAAGATCAGTTCAGCAGATGAAGAGAAAAAGCTCCACAGGAAGGGTCACAGGAAGGGCATTTGTAAATATTTTAGGATGGCGCCGGCAAGCTGCCAGCGCCATCCTAAAATACTTACTAAATTAGGTTCAACAGGAAGCTCTAATAGATAAAATAAAGCAGTTGCGAGCACCTGCTTTATTTTATCTATTAGAGCTTCCTGTTGAAGCTAACTTAGTAACTATTTTAGGATGGCGCTGGCAGCTTGCCGGCGCCATCCTAAAATAGTTACAACAGGGCAGGCTTGAACTTTTGCCCCCGGAAAAATCCGCCGCTCGCGGATTTGCGGATTTGCGGATTTTCGGTAAATTCGCGGGATTTCGCGGATTGCGAATTTACCGAAAATCCGCAAAAAAATCCGCGAGCGGAACGGATTTTCCGCCCATGCTTACTAGTGAGGCACCTATAGCTCGAGCTCCTCATGATTCGGCAGAAATACATTTTCCTTTTAGAACTGCAATTCCTCCAGGTAAGTGCAATTCTGCGGAAACCTGCTGAGTTTTTAGGTTTGGTACTCCGCAACTTCCGCCCACCCCTCTATATGACGTTGATTTGGGGAGTACGGGTGATGTCGGTGACTGGTGTCATGTAGACGTTGAACAGAGTGGGGATGAGTGAGGATCCTTGTGGAACTCCGAAGATGAGGTTGATGGCATCTGTGGTGAAGGGGACTACGCTGACTGACTTGGTATAGCCTGTCCGGAAGGAGCAAATCCAACGAAGTGCGGGCTCTTGGATGTTCTAAGCTTCATGCAGTTGTTGGATTAGGCAGAAGATGGAGACTGTGTCAAAGCCTGTGGAAAGGTCTAGTAGACTTAAGACCACAGTGTCACCTATGTCCATGATCTTACTGATGTTGTCAGTCACAATGATGAGGCCAGTCGGTGTATTGTGGTTGTGGCTGAATCCAGATTGAGTGTTGTTGAGGAGGTGGTTGCCATTGAGGTGAATGGCAAGTTGTCTCCTTATCATATTTTCCAGGACTTTTGTTGGCAAAACAAAAGTAGCATGGAGATAATGCGGTAGTTGGCCAGCGTCATCAGGGTTTGCTAAGGGTTTCTTGAGGAGGAAGATTACTATGCCATGTTTGCAGTCATCTGGGTAGGTGGCTGTGATGATTTAGTCATTCACCAGGTGATCAGGATGTTCCTCTGGGGGTTGTTGGCTGAGATGGGCCTGAGATCTGCAAGGGTGGAAGAATCCGGTTGGGATTCGAAGTTGGTGTAGATGCTGGTGATCTTGTTGCTAAAGAATAGGGACTGCTGGGTACAGAGGTCCTGAGAGAGGGGTTATGCATACATTCTGATAACACAGATCCATTAAGTGACTAGTTGGGCCCATGCTGTCCTCAAAATGGGATATAAGAAAAAACAGGACTCAAAGAGCAATTGGGAATTTTACAATAGGCACCACTGATACAGAATTGAACAAGCACTAGTGCAGACAGTAGGTAAGCTACTCCTATTCTCAACTCCTTTCCCTAAAAGGACATAGGGAGGCCTGTAGCCTTGACCCAAATTACCACAAACAACTGAGTGAGGAGGGATGATATTCAACTGAATGATCACTCTCTGTGGAACAGCTAACAAATAGATGTTGGGGAAATTTTGCATCTTTCACATGTGGTCCTGGACATGGCGAGAAATTGTGAGTTGGAATTCACGAAGAGCTCTCTTCCATGCTGCCTCTGTCCATGTCAAGGTACTTGCTGCATTTCCTGGCAGCTGGTTCTTTTTAGAAGATTGACATCGGAATGGCAGGCAAATCCGATGTGAGTCAATCCACATTCCTGCACCAGGTCCCACTTTACAGTCACAACCAAGTCCACAGTGCATCACCATGATGTAGACCCAGCAGTATAGGAACGATGAGGACTGCAAGTTTGAGCTGTAGTCCATTTCCCATGTATTATTGGATTTAAGGTCTACACAAATGTAATATTACAGCCAGATCTCCACACGGATGTATGACGTTACAACGCATACTTTTACTCCGCATACCATTACAACATAGTATTCACAACGCATACCACTACAACGCATAGCGCTTTGGGGTGCTGGATAGTGGTAAGTATAATTTACTATTCTAACTCCAGTCCCCGTGGACCCTAGGGAAGGTGTTGGATAGTAAATTAAACTTACCTCTTATCCTAGAGCGCCCCCCAGCGCTATGCGTTGTAATGGTATGCGTTGTAATGCCTGCGTTGTAGTGGTAGTGCGTTGTAAAAAATGCGTTGTAACAGGTGAATACCCCACCACACCTGTGTTGCAACTGACATCACTGTCACTCTACCAATGTACAAGGTTTTGGGATTACTGACCAGTATTTTGGAGACCAGTATTGAATTTTGCAACTCAACCGAATTACTAATAGGTAAAGTTGAAAAAGTCTGAATTAGAATAGGTCGCAATCTGACCTACCTAATTAGTATTCATTAGGTAGGCTGTAAATTGCTTTGATCAGGCGACCACCATGATTGTGATTGCATTTAAACAAAATAAACCTTTTTGGTTTTTTTTAAAGCAGCCCAATATCATTAAAGGAAAATGGGCTACTTTTAAACTAAAAGGTTTTCTCTGTTAATAGTTCATCTGAGAGTTCGCTGTGGTCCCCTGAACTACTGCCTACTTCCCCAGAAACGTTTCTCATAATTGACAAAGGATCCCAAGGGGGTCCCTTCCCTTTTGTGAATGAATTACTACTAATTTGGAGGCAAGTAGCCTTTAAATGGCTTGTGAACAGAATTGCAGTTGCAAAACATTGATGCATTGAGTACAGAGTCTCTATTTGGAACATACGCCCAAAGCACACCACTTTTGAGTACGAAATCAGTATCCAGCCACTGTCCCATTTTTGGACAGGGTAACATTTTACTGACTTCTATAATGAGACTGATATACAGGAAAACCCTTTTTTGCACATGCAAACTCTGATTCCAAGTGCAACTATAAAAAGGTGAGTACATGCAGTGGAAGCTGGTGACATTTGAAAGTGGTGAGCGCAAAAGTTTTGGTGAGTGCATAAGAGGGGTTCTGGTTGGTGCAGTGGAGAATAGTCACTTGTGTATATTTAGTGGTACAAGGTTCCAGTCTGTGACAGTAAGCACTGTGAACATGTAAGTCATTATTTTAAACTTGCATTACACACAGTACAAAATAGACTGCTGAAGAATGCACAAAAAGGTTTAAGATGAAAAGTGTCACCAAAATATAGATTTTTTGCAGAGAGTACGTAGTGCATTTTGTTTGTAACTGTCTTTTAAAAGCACACACTTCACAATTTAGCTGGTAGCGCCTTACAATAATCATCAAAAAGAATAAAGGCATATCAGGGTGCTTCAAGTGATTTCATCAATTAAAGCCAATACCTTCCAGGCACCCTTTTTATTTGCAGATTGACCAGTTGTGCACATTTACATTTCTTTCTGGGAAGCAGGCACAGTGGCAGGAAGGCTTGTTTTAGCTGTCTGCCCGTCCCTTGATTTCACAGCAAAGGGAGTCTCCCTGACTTACACTGCACCTGAACCATTTCAAATGGTACGGTCCTGCCCTTCAGATTCCCCCCACTCCCGCATTTTGCACCCTTATGCAAGTAACGTTTGGTGGACTTTTGCGGCAAGAAGAGAAGAGTGGGGAGACGAGACTGCTGTGATATATGGCTCGCAATGTCCTCACTCGGCCTGTACAAAATATGACGGTATGAAGCTAAATTTCTAAAGCGGATATTTGTGCCCAAGGCACGATGCACCCACACAGAAGCCGAAACACACGGGCATGTAGCTGTGTGTAGACAGAGAAATCAAATGTACACACCACAAGATTCGCCATCAAACGGTTTGTTGCCACAAAGCTGCAATTCTAGAAACAAACGGTTTCTGAAGCCTTTGAACCAATGAGGAAGTACTTTGGAATTTCAGCAGCTTTTCACCTCTCTGGTTAATATATAGCTTTGAACATGCTTTCATCAGTGCATAACAACCGATAGCCATGCCCTTGATATTCATTGACATCACAGAGTTGCCGAAATCTAATGTTAAAGTACACTATTTTCTGATTAACAAGATCATGGCACTGGCAGTATAAATACTGTTTCGAAACAGAGCGGATTGTTCACATTTGTATTGTGCTTTGTTCACATTTTTATTGTGCGGGCCAGGGCCGGTTCTATGATTTGCGAGGTCTGGGCCAAAAGTGAATGCGCGAGGCCCCTCTAATTTACTTAAGTGACCCCTTGCAAAGAAACCATTCAGAGACACCGCAGGAGGCTCATTTTAAAGGATTTTACTGCCCCCACAGTTTTAACTTCCAGCCCACAAGTAATTCTCACACCTCCAGCCTGATAGGTGTAAGAATTGCTTGTGGGCTATGAGTTAACACTGTGGGGGTGCTAAAATACTGTACAATGGGCCTCATGCAGTGTCTCTGAATGGGTCTCCTTGCAATTGGGACATGGGGAAGCGTCTCCCTCCCCTAGGCCTCCAGACACCAACCCTGAGAGGCCCAGGGAGGAGACCCCTCCCATAGACCCTAATTGCAAGGAGACAGGGAAACAACAGGGCACACGATCGGCTAGTGCCCCATGCTGGCGGGCTGAGTGCGAGGCCCTGGTCACGCTGCCCATGCCAAGCGCCGGCCCTGGTGCGGGCAAGACAACTGTAAGACGTTACTTTTACCCTGCAGTCTTGCTTTACTTTTCGCTACTCAACTGTTTTAGCACGGTGATGTGCACATTGAGTTCAGTCAAATGTGTTTGCACTGTGCCGGCCTTAACCCAATAGCAAGTCCCAAAACATATACATACACATGAAGCTTTCTTTGCACACATTTAAAAAATGCTGCATACTCGCATACCAAGCTCAAAATACTTGTGCAGCAGCCGCAAATCTACACTGGATGGGTTGGTGCTCACCTAAATCACAACACTAAATCACAGACTTGTAGTAGTACATGGACTCCACTCAATGAGGGCTGAGGATGGAGGAGGAGCTACTCTACGAACGAAGATGGCTGCATAAGCTCCCGGCTCCGCCAACCTCCACCGGCGGCTCGTATATCCTGTTGATTATCCTTTCCTCCCGCCGGACTCCCGTACACATGAAGTGCTCCTGACTCCTGCGGTGCAATCCCGGACTTCCCAACTTACCGGGTGACGAAGTTATATCGAGTACTATTCTTGGCCTTCTCCAGGGCTGAAGCCGGGACCTCGATTACTAGCCCGTCCGGGTTGGAGTTGCACAACATCGGCTGTGGGACCAGGGTTGCGCCCGGTCTCCCGAACTTGGGTCATTCCTTGCATTTTCGATTGGCAACTCAGTTACTGGCTTACGCTATGGACACGGTACAGTAACGCAAGTGAAGATCGGCAACCGCGGTCGGGGGTCCGGCACCCGGAGACCCTCCTGGGGGGCCGGGGTCGACAGGCTTGGCCCCCGCGAGTGGCGAAGGTGTCGATTCTGCCAGTTCTGTGAGCGCCTGCTGTTGTCATCGGCTTTGTGTGTGCCTGGTGCCTCGGAGTTGTGTCCGGGGTTCGACTCCTGCTTCGTCTCTTCGCGAGAGGGGATGGAGGGGACGGACGGCACAATATCGTTGAGGTCCGTAATGGCCGCCATTGGGGCGCTCCACTCTCACATCACCGGCATGTACGCTCGGATGTCTGTACCGCTGGACAACGTTTGTTTGTGACCGGAGACGATGCTCCGACATGTTATCAGCAAGCTGTGGTTCCTGTGGAGTACTCTGCTCACTACTTCGAGGTCCCTGGGCGAAAACCTGATTTGGCTCACTCTGATGCCTCTGGCTCCATGGATGGCGCACCCGCGATCATCGTTGGCTTTCCCTACTCGATCCCTGCTCAGCGGAATATTGTTGCTAAAGGTTTTGATCACCATGAACAGCTCTTCAGTGACTATTGGAGAGGTTTGCCTTTCTTCTTCATCTTTCCTTGCCGGAATTGTGGACGTCACCATCTTGTATCCTGTCTTCGATCCGATACCATTGACTTGCACTGTGTTGAACGCTTCGATTTCCTTAAGATGACTGTGGCTTGGGCGGCGAGGGCTATTGTAAAGACCCGTACTGGTCAGGGTTGACTTTGGCTTCTGGGATTTGCTCCGTTCTGTGCTCTATGCCGGGATTGTACCTTATAATGTAACGGGGGTCGGTTGGTTTTACTGATGTCCTCCCCAGGTCGGGGTTCAATACTTGCTTCAAACAGTGGCTACGATGTCTTGGCGAGGTCGCTAATGGCGGGAGGTAAGGGAGATCGGGAGTGTGTATGTCGTTCTCCTCCTCCGCTCTCTTTTCCTTTCTTTAGGGTAGTTCTGGGGCGACAGGCCGTAGCCATTACAGGGGTGCAGGGTGGAGGGTGTTGGGGGGAGGTTTGTTATTTTAGTTTGTTTTGTTCTATGGTCCCTTTCTTTTCCTTTCCTCTTCTCAGTAGGGTCTGCTGTCTTTCCTTCTGTCACTTCTTGCTTTATTGGGCGTCTATACCAGCTTCTACTTCACTGTCTCCTAAGGGTGGGTTTTCTGGAGGGTGCTCGCACTTGATCGCTTGCTAATAGATCAACTTTACTCCTTGTCTGTTGTCTGACTAAGGTTGTAATATTCGGTACCTGTTCTTGACTGCAGTGCGTGGTACATCCCCTCATCTCTCATTGCTTCTTATAAAATGGTGCGACCCCTCCTACAGTAATGCCACAACTGCTTCTTCAAAAAGAAAAAAACGAAACCTCTGATATACCCTTTGTACTGACGGTGCATTTAACCATACGCTATAATCTCTTCGCAGCTGTTGCCAGGGTCGATGATAGATGCATAAATCCTATTTTGAATTGCTGACTTTGCGGCCGGCCCATGTGGTTGTAGGCCGGCGCTTATAATACTTCAATGCATCAATAAAGGTTTTTAAAAAAAAATAAAAATGAGGGCTGAGGATCAAGCGGTTCTGCAATTTGTCACACAAGGCTCGGATAGAGTCATCAGGACAAAAATTAAGCAGAGGTCACAAAGTGTGGTCTACTGATGGTCTCTCCCACGCTCCTCTTCTATGCTGCACAAACAACATACTGAACGCAGCCGCGCATAGCAAACAGGCCAATTTATTTATTTATTTACTTATTTATTCGCAGAGTTTTATATATTACTGCATGGCTTCACAATAAGCCATTACAGTGATTGGTCATGACCCTCCTACCCTTAGTAGAGTAAGGCGTCTTCACCAGAGTGTCTAACAATCACATCTGGCAGCCACTGCAGATGCGGCTCCCTTGCTCAGAACAGCAGTGTCAGGATTGGCTAGAGCGGGCAAACTCATCGCGCATTAGTAGACTGGGGGTCTGCCGATTTGATCAACCCCCGCTCACTAATGGGCAGTGCAGGGAAGCCCGAAGGTAAAGCGTCCGCACTCCGTTATATTTTAGAGTAAACACTGTGATGAAGGTAAATTGGTGCAGTTTGGTAACTACTCCTGAGTAAGAGGATGATTACATCAATTCTGTAGCGTTATTCCAACCATGGACAACGTCCCCAAACGCACTCAGAACAACAAATTTTGAAGACGAGTGATTGACAATTTGGTTGTAAGTTCATACGAGTAAAGTTTTATTGAATTTCCTTGTAAATATTTTAACTTTTCATGATGTTATCTTCACATCAATAATTACCACACATGTAAATTCTTGCCCAAACCATTTCAGACCCTTGGCCCTTCTTCAGGGGCTTCAAGTTCTGTCAAGAAAGATATACACAACTTAAAAATGAAGCAAACATGTATGCATTGTGAGACCGTTACAAAAGACCTGTTTGTCATGCTTGCTAGTGAAGTGATGTCAACCTTATCTTCCCGATGGTGAACACGAGATGCGAGGATAGTTAGAAGTAGAGGGTGTGGGAGTTTCTAAAAGTGGAAATGAACAGTAAAAATGTGAAATAAAAGCAAGTGTCAGAAAAATGAAAAACCGTGTACCGGTACGGGACCCAGATCAGAGTATTATCGCGTTGACTTCGTGATGGGAAACATGCAAATTACAGGGTGAATGCTTGTAACAGACAGTGTTTTCATAACTAAGACTGACTGGTATGATGTATTCAAAATCGCGACTGGTAACGCGATATAGATATCAAAAACATGCCATAATCCTTATACTTAAACAATTTGAAAAAAGAACCGTTACTTTAGTGAAAATCACATCTTACAAGGGTAGCGACACGTGGCATTAAAAATCACACTTACGAGTATATGAGAGAAAGTTAGTGTCCCAGGTATCAAAGGCAAGGCTCGTGATCTACCAAATAGTAAAACGGTACGTTAATCAATGTGCCATGACATTAGCGAGTCATTGGATAGAAAACAAGGGGGAATGCGCCTTACCCCGAGTGTATGGCGTGTACGCTCCTCTGGCGTGCTCAGTAGCTTCCGTACAAAACCTGGAAGTCCAACAAGTCGCAGTGAAGTGACGCGTTAAAAAAGCATGTAGAGCAACGTTAAAAATAAACAAGATACTATGTGCGCTGTGAAACAGAGTGAAAAGATCTTCCCGAATCACAATGGAACAAAAAGTGAAAAAAACGGGGGTAAAAGACCAGGAGTGAAAACAATGGTATGGCGTGCAACTGACAGTGAATAAAAATGTCAGGGAATGTGAAAACATATAAATGAAATCCAGCAGATCTCAAATCAATCATTTCAAAACAGGTAAACAAGATTAACCCCTTCAGCGCGGCGCGAATTTTCGCGCTGTGCTGAAGGTTCTAATGAGCCTATCGGCTCATGATGGAACGGTTCTGTCATGAGCACAGCTCAACCGACGCTCATGACGGAACCGTTCCGTCATGAGCATGGAAGGGGTTAAATTAAACAACCACTGTACATGTCAACAAATAGTAGTAAATACGAAAGTACTTGGGTGAATCAAAATGTCTCAACGACATTTATGCTCAACATCAATAAAACATATTCCAAGGAAACCGATGGTTTCATCTTTCACTGTTACAAAGAGATTGCAGTCAGTGTTCGTGATCACAGAAAGCAATTAAAGTCCATCCGATCATTGAGTCCTTTCGGGTGGACTGTGTTGAGAATATTAATCCAGAATATTTCGCGTCTTAAGAGGTGCTGTGAATTGTTTCTTCCCGGGAGGGTCTGTGGCTGTTCTAATACCAGAAAAACGGATTTGGCTCGGAGTGTGATTATGAGTGTTACAAGGTGATGCCAATAGTGACTTGGAACTTTTGGTACGGATGTTGCTTTTGTGGTCCGTTAATCTTGTTTTGATTTTTCGCTCAGTCTTTCCCACATAGGCTAGCCCACATGGGCATTTAATCATGTAAATCAGATTACGACTGTCACATGTTGCAGTCACTTTTAATTTAATTGTAGTTCCTCGACTTGGATGTTGAAATTCTTTGCCTTTTATAATGGCATTACAGTTTGCACAGTTATGGCACGGCAGAGTTCCTTTGTAAGAGCGTTGTTTCTGGTCATCCTTTTGGTTGAGTAGTTCTTTGATGTTTTTACTACGTTGGTATGCAAATCTGGGTGTGCTAGAAAATATCCCATTAAAATCATCCTCCAAAGTTAATAGGGGCCAATGTTTTAAGATGATTCTTTTAATTTTTTGGCTCTCTGTTGAATATTTAGAGATGAAGAACATTCTCTGTTCCTCTTTGTGTTTGACTTGTGTTTTTCATAAACTGGTACGATCTGTTCTTTGTTCTTTGGATGTGACTTCATCTAGGATACCTGTTGGGTAACCACGCTCTCTGAATTTGGTTGTAATAGTTTGTATACTGTCGTTACAGGCTCTCTCAGGGCCATAGTGTCTACCATTAATTCTATTCATGAGCCGGTTGGAAAGTATTTAGACAAACATCTACATCCGATTGTCCAAACCATGTCAACGGACATAAAGGATACCACCAATTTTCTTACAATTTTGGAGGGCCATGCAGCTACATATACTAAAGAGATGATTTTGTGTACCATCGATGTGAAATCGCTATACACTTCAATTCCCTACAACCTTGGATTAGAGGCAGTTGCATCATTTCTAGCAATGGCAGACATGTATGAAGATTTTAAAACTTTCCTTATGGATTTACTTCATTTCACCCTCTATCATAGCTACTTTAGTTGGAACAAGGAGTTCTTTATTCAATCTTCTGGAACATCGATGGGCAATTGCGCGGCTCCCGTGTATCCGAACATTTTTATGTACCGTTTTGAACTTGATAACATCCTTAACAATCAGGAATGGTCGAAAAATCTCCTTTTGTACAAAAGGTACATTGACAACATCTTCATTTTATGGAAAGGGACTGAACTAGAATTAACCACAGCTATTTCGAAGCTGAATTAGATAAACGAAAGGATTGGTTTCACACACACCATAGTCAAATATCATTTTTGGATGTTATGATACATCATACTAATGGAAAACTGAAAACCACTGTTTATACCAAAAACACAGACAGAAACAATCTATTTTCACCAAAACTCACTCAAGAAACACCTTCCCTATTCTCAAGTGTTGAGATTAAAGAGAGTTTCTTCCACTGAGAGAGCCTGTAATGACAGCATACAAACTCAGAGAGCGTGTTTACACAACAGGTATCCGAGATGAAGCTGCATCCAAATTACAAAGAACAGATCGTACCAGTTTAATAAAAGCACAAGTCAAACACAAAGAGGAACAGAGAAAGGTCTTCATCTATAAATATTCAACAGAGAGCCAACAAATTAAAAGAATCATCTTAAAACATTGGCCCCTATTAACTTTGGAGGATGATTTTATTGGGATATTTTCTAGCACACCCAGATTTGCATACCAACGTAGTAAAAACATCAAAGAACTACACAACCAAAAGGATGATCAGAAACAACGCTCTTACAAAGGAACTCTGCCGTGCCATAATTGCGCAAACTGTAATGCCATCATAAAAGGCAAAGAATTTCAACATCCAAGTCGAGGAACTACAATTAAATTAAAAGTGACTGCAACATGTGACAGTTGTAATCTTATTTACATGATTAAATGCCCATGTGGGCTAGCCTTTGTGGGAAAGACTTAGCGAAAAATCCAAACAAGATTAACGGAACACAAAAGCAACATCCGTACCAAAAGTTCCAAGTCACCATTGGCATCACATTGTAACACGCATAATCATACTCCGAGCCAAATCCGATTTTTGGTATTAGAACAGCCACAGATCCTCCCGGACAGAGACAATAACAGCACCCCTTAAGATGCAAAATATTCTGGATTAACCTTCACAACACAGTCCACCCGAAAGGACTCAATGATCTGACAGACTTTAATTGCTTTCTGTGATCACGAACACTGATTGCAATCTCTTTGTAACAGTGAAAGATGAAACCATCATTTTCCATGGAATATGTTTTATTGATGTTGCTCATAAATAGTCGTTGAGACATTTTGATTCACCCAAGTACTTTCGTATTTACTACTATTTGTTGACATGTACAGTGGTTGTTTATTTAATCTTGTTTACCTGTTTTGAAAGTATTGATTTGAGATCTGCTGGATTTCATTTACATGTTTTCACATTCCCTTACATTTTTATTCACTGTCAGTCGCACGCTATATCATTGTTTTCACTCCTGGTCTTTTATCCCCGTTTTTTCACTTTTTGTTCCATTCCAATTCGGGAAGATCTTTTCACTCTGTTTCACAGCGCACACAGTATTTTGTCTGTTTAACGTTGCTCTACGTGCTTTTTTAACGCGTCACTTCACTGCGACTTGTTGGACTTCCGGGTTTTGTACGGAAGCTACTGAACACGCCGGAGGAGCGTACAAGCCATACACTCGGGGTAAGTCGCATTCCCCCTTGTTTTCTATCCAATGACTCGCTAATGTCATGGCACATTGATTAACGTACCGTTTTACTATTTGGTAGATCACGAGACCGGCCTTTGATACCCGGGACTCTAAAATTTCTCTCATATACTCGTAAGTGTTAGTTTTAATACCGCGTGTCGCTACCCTTGTAAGATGTGATCTTCACCATAGTAACGGTTCTTTTTGCACATTTTTTAGATTTTTTTTTTTTTAATTTGTTTTTATTGTTGCATCATAACACCTGGATACAAAGTGGATCGATTGCTGGCGTGGCGTCAACATTCAGCCACGGTCAGCCTTGCGCGCAACTTTTCTGAATACAAACTCGCGGTAATTGTCATTTCTTCCATTGAATAATACAGATTATACAGATGCATCATCAGACTGGGGTCTAGGTATCGTGCTCCGTAAGGGGGGAAGGAGAATACTAGTGGGTACGTGAAGACCCGCCTCGATGTTACACATTTTTTAGATATAAGGATTATGGCATGTTTTTGATATCTATATCGCCTTAGCAGTCGCGATTTTGAATACATCATACCAGTCAGTCTAAGGTCTGAAAACACTGTCTGTTACAAGCATTCACTCTATCATTTGCATGTTTTCCATCACGAAGTCGACGCGATAATACTCTGATCTGGGTTCCGTAATGATACACGGTTTTTCATTTTTCTGACACTTGCTTTTATTTCACATTTTTACTGTTCGTTTCCACTTTTAGAAACTTCCACACTCTCTACTTCTAACTATCTTCGCATCTTGTGTTCACCATCAGGAAGATAAGGTTGACATCAATACACTAGCCAGCATGACAAACAGGTCTTTTGTAACGGTCTCACAATGCATACATGTTTGCCTCATTTTTAAGTTGCAAATATCTTTCTTGACAGAACTTTAAGCACCTGAAGAAGGGCTAAGGGCCCGAAATGCATTGGGCAAGGAATTTACATGTGTGGTAATCATTGCTGTGAAGAAGATAACATCATGGAAAGTTAAAATATTTACAAGGAAATGCAATAAAACTTTACTCGTATGAACTTACAACCAAATTGTCAATCACTCGTCTTCAAAATTTGTCGTTCTGAGTGGGTTTGGGGACGTTGTCCATGATTGGAATAACGCTACAGAATTTATTCAGTGCAGGGAAGCCTCAATTGTACATGTCGGTCTGGCGGGAGAAAGGCAGCTGGCCAACCCGACATTCGTACTTTGGGCCTAGGTGCCGTGCGCTTGCCGCTTACCCATTCCTGTATACTACTACTGGTGTGTGTGTGGCTGTGGTGTCCATCAAAATGAAACCTCACCCACCAGTAGTCATTGTTTTAAAATGCAAATGTGTATGCACATTAAAAGGGGATTCAGGAGGGCCAAAATACTAGTGGGTCAACGCCCCAACACTCAAAGGCAGCAAACATCCCTGAGTACATATGAGGCCATATTTTGATAGGCTGCACTGGCTCAGGGCAGAGTCAAGCATCTGCTTTTGTGAGCCTGCAATGAGTAAAGTGAATTAATTTCGCCTGATATTTCTTGGAGGTAGAACATTATGCTTAACAGCACAGTCAAAAAAACTAAATGAGGTAAACCTTGCTCACTATTTCCAAGCTGTATTGCCTGAAAAACCAGCTCTACCTCCAAGAAGTATTGGGTTACTTTAATTCACGTTACACACTAGTACCGCATAACATCAGGAGCTCAGCTCTGCGCAAATGTAGCGGAACCCATAATGAGATGGCTCCTGAACTTTAATTCCTCTTTACATCTTCCCCGTGTCATACGAAATTTACCTGTGGATAAATTAATCCATACCAAAACCAAGTTGTTAAAGTGTTGTGTTGCGATTGGACAAGTATGCAGCATCCTCATGTAAAGCAACTGGTGCTATGTAAAGAGCTCTGATACCTGATTCAGGTCAAGTTTGGCCTATATAAAACTCTGTAAAATAAAATAAAGTCATGTACATCTACACAGTTGCAGCTCCTGCAGGTAAGGGCAGTAGGGCTGGTCGCCTGGGGGGGGGGGGGGGTGGAAGCCGACTGACAACGGAATACAGGAAATAAATAAATAAATCCTATTCCGTCGTCTGTCGGCTTCCTCCCCCGCCCCACTGCCTCACCACTCTTACCTCCAAGAGCCGCAACTGCATCTACATAGAGTAACAATATGTGATGTGAGCATAATTGGAAATAAAAATGCAAAAGTGTAGCAATGTATCACATATGAACTGCAGTTAGTTCATACATGTCCATCCTGCTTCTCCATGGCCGTCTGTGAACTAAAAAGGAGCTAAGGATGTCGCTTGGACGACCCTTAGAGATTGAAGAAGTTGATAATGTCAGCCACGAGATTCTCTCGAAATGGGGCATGAGTCTGTGGTTAAACAGGACATCACCCAGAAGTGTACTACAGGGGATGAGTGTGAGGGGTGATCAAAACTGGAAAAGATTGAAAACCAGGGGGCATATTCCCAAGGGCATTGCGCCATAAAGCATCACTTTTACCAACGCTCTGGTGGCACAATACCCTGGTCCATATTTACAAAGCATCACTAAGTCGCTTTGCATGGTTTAACGCTGCTTTGTAAATATTGCAGGTATCTACGTGAAAGGGGCGTGCAGTGGGTGTTGCTGTGGGTGTTCCATCCCAGGACACATGGCTTTTTGACCCTGCCCCAGATTTACAAGGATCTGTAAATCTGAGGCAGTGCCAAAAACTAATGCCACAAGTGTTAGAGTGCCACAACAAGGAGAAATACGTTTATTTCTCTCTGTTTTTTACTCTTTCTGTGTGTGCTGCATTCTGCAGCACAAATAGAAAGGAGCAAATCGCCTTTAATGATTGTTTATGTGCAAGATGGAGTCCCTTCCTCCACATAAACAATCATCCATGCAAACACAGGCACCCTGCGCCTGCGCTAGGCAGCTTTTTTAGTGCATGTGCTTAGGAATACACAGGGGTCTGCCATAATCTTGAGAATATGATGCATCTGTGCGTTTTTAAATGACGCAGCCCGACACTGCTAAATTGCTTGCAGCACCGCACTTCGTCATTTCTTTGTGAATATGCCCCATGAAAGCACTTGGAGGAGCTTCACCGACTGTATTTTACTCCAATTTAACATACCTTTTCCTTATTAACTCCCAGCACACTGAAATATTTTAGTAACTCTAGTGCAGATTGACTTTGCACAGCATAATCTGGAACAGGGCATGAAAGGTGTATTTGTAATACATTGATGTGAAACTCAACTTAACTCATCCTGCTTTGGGGGGTGTCACCCTTCAAGGTAACATCTCTGCCGTAGAAAAATTATAAAGAAAGTGTACTATTTACTTAAGTTGAATTGAATCAGAGCTCATGCAAAGCTCCCCAGTCTTTTGGTAAAACAATATTAACATTTATGGCCTTGAGAATAAATTTTCCCACGGCTTGATGGTCAAATACCTCGCAAACGTTAAAGGTTAAACACTTTTTATGTAAGGGCGAATGCTGTATGTATCATCTGTAAATAGTAGGTCTTGGCCCATTAGTAGAGTTAATGTCTGTGCATTTTGACACTTTGTGGTGTGATGTACGCTCCGTGAATACTGCGCTGCGTAGGAAAAATACCTTTTGTAATCGATACAGCTTTGCAGGCAAAAACGTACACGCGTTGCATTGCTTTCAATGGCGATTTTTGTCGCTTCCCTTGCGGGAGCGAGCTTTGGCACCATGGTTTAGCAATTATCCCTCCTGGTGCTGGCCGCTCCCGCAAGGGAAACCCTTTCACTTTCCTGCCACTAGGCGCTCGCACTTGTTAGTAGCACGTTGCTTACTCAAGTCTTGTCTTTACTTTCTCTCCTTTTGGCTCTCTGTTTTCCAGTCTCTTGCTTTATCTGGTGATGCCTATCTCTCTTTGGCTTTAGCTCGCTGTTTCTCTCCCTCTTTTTATCTCTCCCTGCCTTGCGCCGTTGTTAATGTTCACACAAACAGACAAACAAAATGCGGTGCTCAGATTTATCATCCTCATGAAATTGAAAAGTGGAAGCATTCATCACTGACATGCTCTGAGTAGCCTCTGCTGGTCTTGATGCAGTTTCCTCTATATTGCTGTGTCTGCCGGGGCAAGGGGTCTTGTGTTCGATGCCTTATGACAACAGACATTTAGTTTCCTCAATTACTGTCCTACTGTCCCTTTTATGGATGCGCATCTTCAATGATGCTCTCGTACCCTCCACCTTAGAACAGACATCCAGCTGACTGAGAGAGGGCTCACCAGCTCAAGACGTGTGCGTTGTAAGCAGCACGCCCTTCTAGAGCACACTTGTACGCATGCGCTGTGGGTGCTTGGGAACAGATTCTCACGGGTACTTGGATTTGTCACAACATCTTTTCTGCATGCTTGTTGGCTGGACTACATTTCCCAGGATACAAGTGTACAACTATGTATATGCTGCGGAACCACAAGGAAGCAGCAGTCCGTACAGCTTGAATCACACGTATATGCGAGGCTGGTGAGCGCTTTTGGTTTTGCAGCAGCACTAAACAAGGGGCATGGGACAGTCACAGACCTCCTCATCTTCGCAGGGTGGGTCACACGCTTTTCAACAGGGTGCGTTGGAGCTGCTGGTTTTCAACTTTTTGCTTATTCTAACCATCCTCACCATATGGCTCTTCAAAAACCATCACTTTCGCTTCTTGCACGAGACGGGAGGGGCCATGGTATACGGTGAGTGTGCCCAATGATGCTTCTCCCTCCTAACCCACCCACCTCGGAGATGGATACCCTTGGAGAGATCCACTCACAGTTCACTCTTGGGGGAGGTGCTGATAGCGTATGCGTTTATAAAGTACACTGGATGTTTGTTAACACGTGCACAGTATTAAAACATTCCCTGCTGCCGTATCAACTATTTCTGAAGTGAAGGTTTTAAATCTAAAATGCAAAATTCCGCAGTGGAATGTAAAAAAAAAATAATTTGCTCATTTTTTATTGCTTTAGATTATTGCTGTTTTTGTATTACTTCCCCGAAACACCAGAGTGTTTTATTTTCTGCAACCTATACGACGTGTGCTTTGTTGATCAGTAGCGCCTGCGTGGTAGCAGATCTGCAGATACTTTAGGCGCGTGTTAACATTTACAAGTCATTTACTGCTTTTGATCTGCGTTCAAGTATCCTAAGCACCACAATAATTAATGTGCTTGTGCACAAGAAGATCTGGAATCGCTCAGATTATGGCTTTCCCAAGGATTATGGCTTTCCCAAAAGCGAGCCATATTGGCTATGCCAACGCTTGTTTATGTAGCATTTCATCCAGCTCCTTGCCCTTTCTGTATGCTGGAAAGGGCATATATTATTACCCAATTTATGATACTAAATGTAATGTACTGGTAAGTATGGACCCCCAGAACACCACATGTGTTATTGACTTATTAAGACATCTTAATTCTTTATACTAGGATGTAATGCATTGTTGGCCCCTGGAGAATGGATAGAGCTAGTGGTATCTAAAACCGATTTCTGCACATCATTTGCCAATAAAATAACCATACAAATTACACACCCAAATAAGATTTGTCTTAACAAACCCTTCATTCAAGCATGTCCCTGCAAGGAGTTCTACAATAGGCAGACTGTTAGATTTGGCACTATGACTATTGTGAAGCCCATCGTACTATAACATGGCATTTGAAGACATGGGGCATGGTATAAAGACTTGTAGCACTTTGTAACTCATTTCCCTAGAAGGCAAGAGCTAGACAGAGGAGTTGGTCCAAGCACTGACCAAGTGAGGGAGATGAGCATCTCATTTACAGGAACCTGCAACAATAGGGTTACAAAAGAAGGGAGATGATGGAGAATAGCCTATGCGCACAGGGAGTAAAAAGATACTGCCTGGCTGTCTTGCTGAGATAAAGTTATGGTGGTCACATGATCATGGCCTCTGCTTGTGCAATGCAAAAGTAACCAAGCACCCAGTCAGCTCCAAGAGTCATAACTTCTTTGCCCCTCCTCTTCTGGGAGGACCAGTAATACAGCATGCTGAAATTCTGCATTGTGGAATCTTTGCATGGTGGTCTTGTGAAAATTGTAAACCTATGTTTATTTACTTATTTAATAAGTTTTATATAGCACTAGCCTGACCGGAGGGTATTGGAGTGCTTCACATCAGTTGCAGAGCAGAGCAAAAGAGAGCAGAACATAGTACAATAAAGCGAGACATTCCAGATAAGAATAATAGTAATGACAATGATAAAGAGTTCCATTTCAGGGTCGTGTTAACACCGCATCCGAGAGGGGTGCGGAGTCAATTTCCGCACTCCAACTGCTCCTATCTGTTCGCTAGGGATCGATCGAGGAAAAGTATTTTGAGCTGACTTTTGAATTTAGCGAAGGAGGGAATAGTTCTGATGTGTGGGGGAATAGAGTTCCAGATTTTGGGCGCATTTACGGTGAAGGAATTGGCCGTGGTTTTTTGTTTTCGTGATTTTAGCGGGATGAGAAGTAGGGTGTTAGAGCTTCTGAGGTTCCTGTTCTCACCTGCTTTTTTTAGTTTAGCCGCCAGATATTCGGGTTTGCCTGTGTGAAGGGCTTTGTGGGTGAGGCAGGCTGTTCTGAAGTTTGCCCGCATTTCTATTGGTAGCCACTTGAGTTCTTTGAGTGCAGGAGAGATGTGATCAAATTTCCTTTATTCCAGTGACAATTCTGGCAGCCGCATTGAGAGTTGTTTTCAGAGGAGCAAGATGTGTTTTAGCTATTCCCGAAAGGACTGCGTTTCCATAGTCCAGTCTTGACAGCACCAATGCTTGTGTGGCTTGTTTAAGATCTTTGGGTGGATGAAAGGTTATATTTAGTTTAGTAGCTTCAGGTTGAGGAAGGCGCTTTTAGCCGAGTTCTTAATGTGTTTGGTCATGTTCAGTTTTGAGTCTAGCGTGATGCCTAATGATTTAACAGAATCGGCCAGGGTAGGTTCTCATTGAGCGCATCGATGGCTTTTAGCCACTCGACAATTTGTGAGTTCTCTTCTTTGTTCAAAATGAGGAGTAATTTGGTTTTGTCCGGATTCAGTTTTAAGTGGTTACTTGACAGCCAAAGTTGCACTTCCCTTAGTATATCATTGAGTCTTTGAATGTCTTTAGCAGAGGAGATTTCCAAGTAAATTTAAGTATCATCAGCATATAGTTGGAAGGGGATGTTAGCTTTTCTGAGTAGGGTAGTGAAGGGTTCCATGTGAATGTTGAAGAGTTGAGGGGAGAGCACTGATCCTTGGGGGACTTCCCTATTGACTGGATGTTTGATTTTGATTCTCTGGAAGCGGTTGTGAGGGAATGAGGAGAACCATTTATGGCCACCTCGTCTAGACAGGCCCTTTCTTCGATAGCCTTGAGGAGAAGTTTGTGATCTACTGTGTCGAATGCTGCTGATAGGTCTAGGAGAATAAGGAGGCAACATTGGTCTGAGTCAAGTGATTTGTGGAGGTCATCTATTATGTTGAGTATTGCGGTTTCTGTGCTGCAACCTTGACTGAATCCCGACTGATGGGAGTCGAGAAAGTTGGCATTGTCCAAGTGTTGAGTTAATTATTGAAGTACACTTTTTTCTAGGATTTTGGAAAGAAGAGGAGGGTTGGAGACGGGTCTGAAGTTTTTTAAGTCATTTATGTCCAGGCCTGGTTTTTTCAGCAGTGGGGTGACTTGTCCCACTTTCAGACAATCTGGAACAATTCCAGTTTTTAGGGAGCTGTTTATAATCCTGCACCAGAGTGGGGATAGGGAAAGTTTCAGTTTTTTGGTGAGTTGAGCAGGTAGAGGGTCTAGGGCATGAGATGAAGGTTTGGAGGTGGAGATAAGTTTGACTATCTCATCTTCTGGGATGGCTGGAAAAGTGACCAGGGTTTAGTAATGGGAAAGGGAGCGCTACCAAACATCCCAACCAGTCTGCTATAGGGAAGGGAGGCGCAATTGATGTCCAGAGAATGCTCGATCTTGGAGATCTTACCATTGAAGAAGTTGGCAAAGTTGTCACACCGTTCTTTGGATGCCTGCCCTAGAGACGTATCAGGTTTGGGGGTTTGTTGACTGATGATATTAAAGAGCACTTTGGGTCTGTTTTTTGCGCTATCCAGTGCAGAGCGGAAATACATGGATTTTTTGTTCTTGATATGACTGTTTTATTTCTTCCTGACTGTTCTGAGTTGATTGCGATGAATGGTGGTGGGCATGATCCTCCAGCGTCTTTCTGTGGCTCTTAGTTGTCTCCTTTCATCATTAATGTATGAGTTGAACCATGATCTGGACGGACTAGCTCGATTTTTTTTGTTTTTTTGTTTCAGGGGTGCTATTTAGTCAAGCAAGATTACCATATTCGTGTTATAGAGCGAGGTGAGATCTGTTTTGGAGAGATCATTACCGCTGGGTAGGAGAACATTTTGCCTTTCTTCCATGACATCCAGGGGAATCTGGGAGAGATTTCTGGACCATTGCGGAGGTCTTGAACAGGATGCAGGGATAGAACTCTTTGGTTGATGTGGAATAAGATCATGTGGTGATTCGACCAGTCCACTGGAAGAATGTTGTCCATCGTAATTGCGTATCAATGGGCAATGATGGCATCCAAGGTTGCTCCTTTGTTGTGAGTTTCTTCAGAACTGTGTTGGGAAAGATTATTGTCGCAGAGGAGAAAATTGAGAGATTGATTTAGTGTGTTGTTGGCTTTGATCCATGCTTAGGTTGAGATCACCCAGGATTAGGTAGTTAGTGTCTTTGAGTGCGCAATGGGCAATCAGGTCAGATAAGCGTTGCCATATGTATGTTGCCATACTAGCTGGGAGTGAGATGTGCTTAAAAGTGTGATGATCTGGGAGCCCCAACCAGCTAAACAAAAGTAACAGAATTTCTGAACACTGGGTGGGTAGTTCACCCCACCCAAGATCCACAGGTCCCCCAAACAAAGCTAAAATGGACCCCGCCCCCCCAGACAATGCTAAATGAAGTAAGCCTCAGAGTATAATGCCGGTGGGTAGAGGTTGATTATGGTCAGCCCACGGGCAATGGCAATGGGATAACTGATGACCAACATGGGTTCAGTCTCACCTTCTAGTGACACTTATTTGAAAACTAATAAAGTCAATGGTGCAAAGAAAGCGTAATATAGAATTTCTGGAACAGAGAAGTTGCAAAAGGTATGTGGTAAGGGCAAAGAGAGCTTAAAGAGCGTGAAGAAACAAAATTCCCCTCAGAAGTGCAGAACTAGCAGCAGTGAAGTTCAAGTCCAAGATTGATTTGCATATGAGTGAGTCTAATCTGAGCTGGCATGGTGGGCAAAAGAACAATGGATTGGAATGCGACCTCAAACGATTGGCAGTGGTTGAACTCATTACAAGCATCCTCTCATGTTTGCTCCATGTTTAATTGCCATGTAAAATATGTATGTGATTAATGTCTAATGCAAGACATATATTTATGTGTGAAAATGCAAGTACTAGAGGCCCATCAGGGTTAATGATTTGATTTGTTTTTAATTTTTATTCTGATAAAGCTACTGACCCCAAAAAGTTCCTGGTGCTGAAAGTACTTTTACTAACAAAGAAATATGCATAAGAGTGAAACAGGTAGGACCTGAGGGCCACATGGAAGACCATTTTAAGTGGTCACAAATGGAGATTCAGGCCGTTTGTGACAGCCAAAAATTGTTGTAGCATGTACCAACCCTATTTTGCAAGTCGGCAACATGTTACCGACTTGCCAAATAGGGTTTGTGAGTCAGTGTTAGGAAGGGGCGTGCTAAGGGCTTCCCTTCCTAATACTGAGTCGCAAGTGCATGTACAATTTTTTTGCAATCAGAATGCAATTGCAAAACAATCGCCGTTTACCGCCCACTTCAAGTAGCTAGTAAGCCACTTGCGAACTTCTTCCCCTTTCTGGTTGTCAGCAAAAATGTAGGTCCCACGCCTGAAAAGGTGCCTATTCTTAAAAAATAAAACTGAAACATTTAATTTAAGTTTTTGAAATGTATCTCGTTTACCTTTAAAAAACAGGCTGCATATTTTTAAAAAGTTGCTTTATTTAAAAAGCAAACACAGACATGGGAATCTGCTGTCCCCAGCGGGCCACCATCCCTGTGTTATTGCCCATTCCCATTGGGTCGCACATTGTGACCTGCCTTATGAATATTGATGAGTCCGGTCATTTACGACCCCATTGGAAATCACAAAATGTGTTCGAGACATTTCCTTTTGCAACTTGCAAATTGAAAGTCATTAATATTCACAAATTGCAAGTCGCAAAAGGAAATGGTCGTACATGTGGCCCAGAGTGTCCTATAAAAGCAGGGAAGTCAGGAATCTGCCATAGGTTTAATGGTAATCCGTTCCTTGTTTTGGCTCCTAAAAATGTAAGGGAGTCACCTCCTTTTCTGTTTGATTATATTACTAGTACTTGCAAGAGAAGTAGTTTCTAAGATTGTAGCAAATGGCAGGAGATATTAGGCTTGAATAATTCAGCTACAAATCAAGTAAATTGGAAAATGGTAAATGAATAGTAGTAGATGCCTTGACCGCAAATAAAGTTTAAAGACAACAGGAGCAACCTATAAACCCAAGGAGACCAGGGTAATATCAATATCTTACAAAAATGTCTCCAAGAGGTATCATTTAGAAAATTCAATTTGCCTAATTCAAACCATGCTATAAATGTACGTATTGTATATGTAAACAAATATCAAGTGAGGATATGGCCAATGGTAATCCATAGAGAAAATACTATTTTAGTATTCTTCAACCATTTCTGTATAAGTATCTGATTAATGGCAGCATCAGAAGTAAATACAAGAGTGCTCGATGTGCAAAGTGTGTAAAGTGTCAAACAGTGCTTGTAAAATTAGTAAGTGGTGTAAAGTGATATACACAAAAAACAAAGACAACGGCGAAAAGTAACAATAAACAGATATTGTGCATGGTAAATAAATTAATTGAAGTGTTCATATATGCCTCATTATACAATTAAAATTATTATTGACGATGTTTCGACCTTTTACCATTTAACAGGTCATCATCAGGACAAAATGAGCACATTTACTGTAATGAGCACAGTGAATATATGATTGCGGCCTTTCAAAATTCCATAATTCCAAATTCAAAAATTCCTTTTTGTATTGTATTGAGATATTCAAAGGAAATTTTAATAAATGGCACAATGAAGGGCCAAAGAGTGTGCACAATTAATGTAGCAATGAAGTGTAAGTATATATCCGCTTATAGTTTTTTTAAAAAAAATGTACATTAACACATTTAACTATATGGGAAAATGGAGTTCGTAAGAAATTCTGCATAATATGTGAATGATTTAGGCTGTAGAGAGGATTCCTCTAACAGGGAGAGCAGCACAGTCACCAATGCACAAATACTTGAGTCCATAATATTGCAGAGTTAAAGTGGAGCCCAGAGTTAATGTGGTATTAACATCTAAAAGCCTTATAGTTGAAAAATAAGGAGGATGTGGTGTGTGCGGGACACTCGAGGATCATTAACATCATCTCCCACCTGCCAAAGAAAATTGATCTTAACTCGTTAGGTGACCTCAACAAGTCAAGCAGAAAATATAAAATAATTGCTACAGAGCCTCTGTTACTTCAACTGGGGCAAATCACTGACATTATTACCCATAGTCCTAAAGATGGTGCGCCAAGTTTTAAGTGCACAGGTTTAAGTGGAGTTTAGCGCTGTTAAACAGGTCATTGCAAGACAAGGGGGCTTTTTAAACTTCTGCCATAAACAACAAAATATTATTGTTTGAACTTCTCCTCTGGATCCAGATGTCACATAGTAAGGCCAACTCCCCTGCAAGTCTTATTCAAGGTTAATCCAGGCATGTGGTCCGAGAAGCTGGCTCTGCTGTATAATTGTTCTCTTGCAAATGACTCAATCCCAGACTCAGGGAAAGGTGCAGTTGTGCATCCAATTTACAAAGGAGGCGATAAGGCATCTCCGGCAAATTACTGCCTAATTACACTCCTAGAAAATGATGCCAAATATTTTGCAATGCTCCCGTTGAACGTTCTGAAGAATTGAAAATCATACCAATAAACCAAATGGGTTTCAACCAAGATACAGGCACCGCTACAAACCTTTTAGCTCTATCATTAATCATCAATAAAACCCTGGTGACTTGCACCTCCCTGTATGTCTGGACTTGAAATCCATAGTCGATTGAGTACTCAGGAATGGATTATGGGAGAAACTGAATAATTGGGGCTTTCACACGAGACTACTCAAGCGACTCAGCTTCTATATCAAAACACCTGGATGAGAGTGAAGATCAGTGAAGGACAGAGGGTTTTGAGTAAAATTACAGCTTAAGTCGGGCTGAAACAGGGTTGTGAGCTTGGCCATTTGCTGTTTAACCTATTCATTGTAGATCTCCCTAGCAAACTGGAGCTGGTGAATTCTCATCCACCTAAGGTTGGTGGCAAATTAATCTCTAATATGTTGGACACTGAAGACGTCCTTATCAGTAAGACTCAAGTTGGCCTTCAACGATTCCACAGTCCCCAAAAACTCAACAAGCGGGGGACATGGTATTAACTGTCATACTGAGGGTACCTGAGAATTTGATACTTGGGATTAATTATCGATTGCAGAAGATCATTGCTCGCTCAAGAGCAGTACATCCATGCAAAGGCCCTTGTATTATTATCCGCTTTTGTAACTTTATATAAAACCTTTAGGACCCACTAGTGACCCAGTGGTAAATGTAATTAAAACTAAATTGCTACCTGCTATATACTATGGATGTGAAATCTTGTGAGGCAGAGAATTACTTACACTGGATAAACTTGTTCTAAGAACATGCAAACAACTATTCAGTTTACCAAGATCTGCATACCCTGCGCAGGTTTAAGTGGAGTTTAGCGCTGTTAAACAGGTCATTGCAAGACAAGGGGGCTTTTTAAACTACTGCCATAAACAACAAAATATTATTGTTTGAACTTCTCCTCTGGATCCAGATGTCACATAGTAAGGCCAACTCCCCTGCACAATTGATTGTATATGCTGTTACCAACCTCAAAGCGCAAGAACTTTGGAACACACCGCTCACTTTACAAACTGTTTGAGAAATATATTGATAAGAGTGAGTACACTGTCATATGACCAGGATCAATTGTTTTTTAACTAGACCACTCTTGGGTGAGTATACTGCATTGCATGGCCAACTGAATTTTTCCACCATATATTCAAGTTATACAGAACATAAATTCATGCTGTACCGCATCGGTTACATGCCATCCCCTGAATAACCTCCAGGTCGGCTAGGGAGCAGTGCAGTATTTTTTTCAGACTGTGTGATGAATCGGACGTTTCTTTAATCCATTACATTTGCATTTGCCTGGCCCTTTTGATGGGCCAGGCAAATGAGGAAGCCAGTTAAGGAAACTGTTTAACAAAATGCGTACATGAAGTATGCCGCGGGAAAGCTACCATTTGTGCGCTCAATCCAAATGAACCTTTTCTGAATACACTCTTTGTAAAATTCCTGATGTTGCCTGAAAATAAACTCTGTTCAAGAATATTTGAGCATGAAATTGTCCCTGGGAGTGTGAGTTATTTGTCGGGTGAACGTGAGTTAATTGGCCTGTAGTAATTTAAGTTTGTCTCACTCCTTAAAGCTATGGGATGCTATCTGTTTTAAATGAACTCATTATGAATTGTTGCACAGTATTTGAATGCATGAAACTTATCATGCAACTGTTTTAAGTAAATAAGCATGTAAAAAGGAACTTGCTACTAAAAACTTACGGTCAGCCACAATTTCTCAGGTGAATAATATATTTTATTTATAATAAAAAAAACATACACTACTTGATTAATTCAGTCAATCCAGTGCTTAATATGAGCAGGTGATTTTAGGTGCTCAGCACCGGCACTTCTTTCACAGGACCGGGGCTACAATTTCTGACCCTGAAGGTGGGGGTCTCAATATTAATTGTTCAAATTAAAAATAAAAAGAATGACATACATTGCATGGTGACTGGCTGGTAAATGTTCATTGACAGGCCAGCATACGCCTGTCCAGACAGGCATGATTGTGTATCACCACGTTAGTGATGATGTCATCACGCCGATCACAAATCCAAGAAGTCATCGACAAACAATGGCTTGCATTCTATTCCCAGAGTCTGCTGCACCCTGCTACTGACTGAGCCTAAGCCTCCCATTGGATAATTGTAGCTGGGGGCTGGCTCATGACGGAGTTGAGGCAAGGAAGCTGCAAGAGCGCATTTGGAACTTGGGAGTGAGGGCTCTTGAGGAAGAATATACGAAAGTAAGTGTGGACTTTCCACTTGCTGCGTAGCCAGAGTAGCATATCCTGCAGCCCTGCATTGCTGCTATCCTCAACGTGCTCGTTGTAGCTGTGGCCCAACACAACTATTGCGCGCCATGGTGTCACCTGTAGATTCTGTGTGCCCAGCATGGTAATTGCTGAGCTTGTGTGAGTCCAGTAGGTACCACTTCCATACTTACCGGCATTGGCAGCATTACGGCTGGGGTCAATGCCTGTGCTGTAGCAGGCAGGGTCACAGCAAGCTGAGCAGTAGATGCCGATGCCGTCGCCATCCCTGGACCTACTAGTTACAGGCAGCACTAGCAGTGACATCACCTTCTGTGCTCGAGCAGATGTCTGTTCCGCAATAAACCCAGTCATACCGCACTGATTATTATATGCAAAACAAGCATTTACAATGCAATGGTCTCAGCATTATTAAAGGTAGAGCTATTGGCATTGCTCATGACTTTTTTTATTTATTTTTTTTAAATCATAAATAAATGGCATTGTCATTTACATTGCCAATAGCGTAATCGTTAAATAAATGGCATTGTCATTTACAATGCCAATAGCTTAATTGCTCGCAAATGCATGACCTATTGCATTTACACCCACACAGAGCCACACACACAAAGCCACCCACTGACACACATACAGAGCCACCCACACAGAGTCATTCACACAGAGTCACCCACACACACCAGGGCTCTAAGTGGAAGCGTTTTTAATAATATACAAGCCATAGTTGCTGCTTATTTACTTGGTGTATCATATATATGGATGCAATGACAGAAACAGCAAAATACAAGTTGGGTGGCACACTATGCTAAGCACAAAGCCAAGCGTTTTATAGAATATTTTACTCTTGAACTGACTACCAGTAAAGAAAATATACACATTCAGACAGTGTTACAAAAGAGTACAGCTGCAATTAACATCCAGGTTTAGGTGACAGAAGATTGAACCTAGCTCCCAAAAATAAGTAATAATATTTGCAAACTGCACTGCCCCCCCAAAAAATAGACTCGGGCTCCAATGTTCCTACAGCACTCCTCCCAAGGTCTTAAAAAGATTTTGCACCCTGTGTTGGCAAATTCACATTCACGTGCAAAAGTATTGGAAAGTACCTACCAAAGCAACGTGGACAGTGAACTCCACTCCAATACCGATGGATGCAATAAGGATGACGACAGGCACAGCACTCAGCTTTATCCCGATCAGCCCCATCATTCCAAAGAGCTCCACTGTCATCAGAGCAAGCACTATCACCTGAAAGGATGCAAAAAACACTGTAAACTCTTTGGTCAGACCACCAAGAACCAATGAATGGTCCAACAAGTTAAATAACGAAATAAGTAATCTCAGATGAGCACACAACATTTTGCTTGTGGCAGACATTGATAGCCCATGCTTACTGTGCCAGCTCCGTCTAGGAATTACTTCAAGATTTGCCATCAATACTTTAAGTACAATATAATGAGGAGCAAGAGAGCACCAATGTTTTATTTTAAGTAGATAACAGTGATCCGATGTTCTGCTCAAGTTAGCCTATGCATGCTACCAGAATAGCCAGCTAACAAGTGCAAGCATGAATTTAAACACTTTCTAATGTGACCAGTGCTTTGAATAAAAACGCTAAGTTCGCACAAATGGAATGGTGACCGCACCCTTT
This sequence comes from Lissotriton vulgaris, assembly GCF_964263255.1. Classification (NCBI taxonomy): domain Eukaryota; kingdom Metazoa; phylum Chordata; class Amphibia; order Caudata; family Salamandridae; genus Lissotriton; species Lissotriton vulgaris. The sequence continues at coordinate 724,083,624 of NC_141691.1, forward strand.
ATTGCGCGGAACAGATTATACAGCGGTGCTTTTCATTGCCTCCCAAAACCATGAAGTACAGTTTAACATGGACTTGGTATATCACAGTTAAAAAGAACAAAGTTGCTCTGAAAAAGTGACATCCTAACACAAGTTACTATCAGGAACAGGTGAGAGCGTGACAGAATGCAGGGCAGGCAGATTCTGCTCATTTAAACACTCTGCATGCCGAACAAACATTTTATGCTCAATTTATGCCTACTGCAAAAGACGTAAAATCCACAACACACACAGGTCACCCCTTGACCAAACCAGTCCAAAAAGGATGCTGGGTTTCTACTAATCTGACTGCTCAATATCACAAGCTGATTTCCCCCCGGAGCAGCTTAGCTATCCAGTCAAGGCCCAAAGTGAACATTAACGCTAGACTTATGGTGAATGAGTTGGTATGAAAACACATCTGTAATGCAATGAAAAAAAATCTTATTGCTAAAGAGATGCTGAGAAATAAGCAGCTGGTCAACCCTGGCACCAAGCACAGATTCATTCATTTGATAGTTTGACATTTACCATTCTCTTTTATAAGCATATAGAACTATTAGGGATAGAAGACAATGTGAAAAGTTAATTTCCTTCCGCCATTCTGACATTTTATGACTACACATATATGATGTACATGTGGGATATAAATCCAATTTCTATTGGCACTGGTGATCAATCTCCGCAACAGGATAGGCATTTAATGATGGACAGGGTACAACTAACCAACAAATAAGCTTTTTTTCTTTCACTATCCTACGTGCATTACCGAGAACACAACAATTAAACTCCTCCCCATTTAGACACGTACACCTAGTGTTAAAAAAAACTGAGCTTCAAATCAATGTGGAGTTAACTATGCAAGCAACATCAAATAAAGTTGCTAAAAGGCTCCTTTTAGAAAAGTGCTGCTCATATGGCGCCCATGGGGACATTTCTCAGCAGGAGTACCCCGCTCAGGGCCCAGTTACTTCAGCGCTGAAGTTCACCCCATCTCTTTTCCTGGCTCCTCCCTGCCTCATCCAAGGTCAAAAAGACATTTCATGAATGATGTAAGAGCCAGGCGGGCAACTAGAGCCAAATTTCGGGGGGGGGGGGGGGGGGGTTATTCTACCAACCACAGACAGAGTGGCTGTAAGAAGGGGTGAACACGCAACAAAAACCTAATTTACAATGAATGGTCTTTTAAAGACCGGTTAAGTACTCGGGTGCGGCTGCAATTAGATGCTCGCCAGCCCGCAAAGACATGTCAGCCCGGGCTGACACACACGACGGGGGGGGGGGGGGGCGAGGCTAAAGCCCTGGGAACCCAATGGGTGTTGCGCGCCTGGTAAGAGCCACACTGCAGCAGAGGCCCAGACATAAACAAACTCTCGTGGACTATAGCGAGAGCTATGCTGAAAGGAATTCGACTGCCACAGAAGCCATTATAAACTTACAATGATTCCAGCTGTCCAGGGGTTCAGCATGAACAGGGCACACACCAGGAACGTGCATGCCAACACCACGCTGATGGACAGCAGGAACCAGTGTACTGCTCCCAGAAGAGGAAGGGGTAGCCGTTAGGGTAACTGGCCACCCCCAGGCTGGAGAAGTTGTTGCAGATTACCCGCACTTTCTCAATCGCTTCCACGAAGTCTGACGTTTCGCGCAGTCCGTTGAGGTAGAAGGGAAACTGGGCGTATTCAATGGGGGGCGATGCTGGAACTGAAGGATAAAAAAGAAAAAACTTTTTGAAGACTGTCTTTTTCAGCTAATGTACAACATATTTAAGATACAAATCCACCAATCAGACGCGAGGGAGGGCAGACTGGAATGGATTATGGTGTGAGAAAAAAGCATAATTGCTCGGATGGCACGTTCCACTAGCGAACTACCGTACTTTTTATTTTCCTATTTTAACAACCTGGCTAAGTAAGCCCCTAAAATCATTGCGCCAAATGCCCCTTAAGAAGGTGGCTCCGCGTTCTGCGCGCCAAGAATGGTTCATAATGACGATGCTGCATCTGCTGGAGGGGGCCTTGGTAAATCGTCCGGTAATGTTTGGACAAAGAATGCAGGTGCAAGGCCTCCCCGTCACAGAAGATAAAGTAATTCCCATATGGTGAGCACCTTAATTGCTGATAAATGCCATCACCAGCGAACACGCTCATAAAAAATGCAGACAGGATGTTGGGCTTTGAGATACCGATGTCAAAGTCACAAAGGCATTGAATGAGAGAATGCGTGTTAAAATTAAGCATTCTATGCAGGCTGCTTGCGAGCTATGGGGGATAAAGGGGACATCCGCGGTCCCTGCCACAACCATCAGCAGACCTGACCCCGATCTCGACACCCTCACGCCACAAGTCAACCCGGCCTGCTCCTCCCGGCGATGGCTCGGCCTCGTTCCAGCACTTGTTTCATATCCTAGGTATGCCTGTATCACCCGATTACTCACCCTCAAATGCCACAGACTTCTCGGTATGCATCAGCAACATTTTAAGGAGTGTCATTTCTTAACACACAAAAGATCCTAACGGCGAGAGGTGGGCAGGCCGACTCCGATGCAGGGAGGATTATTGACCGATCGATGCCCTTGGGAATTCCTAGGACTCTGGCTGATTTCTATTGAAATACTTGATCATGGTTTTGGACGGTACTCGTCACAGCTGAAACAATGAGCTCACATGAGTGCTGAATTGTTCAAACTCAGGCATACCCACCAAGAGAGCAGATTGAGGCTTGGTACTCCCGATTTTGAAAGCCAATAATGTCTTTATTTTGTCCGCCTCCCTGCCTGCAACTACCTCGGTTTCAATAGAAGTCAACTTGGCAAATACATTCTTCCAATTTTTTTTTATTTTTAATCTTTCACTTTGCTCTCCGAAAATATTGGCAGACATGTGTGCTTAGGTAGCACCAGAGACCTCCGATTTCAGAGACAGCGGCCAACTTAGTCGCCAGATCTGCAGAGTTCCTCGGTTTCTAGGACTGCGCCCGGCCTTTCCCTATCAGCAGCGAGGCTCGCGCTCTCTGAATCACTGCATGCCGGCCCTGTTTCCGTCTGTGTGCTGACCCTGCTATCAGGTCAGGCCGCTGCCGCTGCCTCGTGCCGCCCTGTGTGGACAGGTCGGGCGGAAAGTGCTTTCACATTTGCTTTGGGCACTGAACGCCGCAGCGGGCAGAGGCTTTGTGCTGCTGGCGCACCAGATTCCTTTAAGAGCCCAAACTCCGACAAAAGACACTGCGCTTCTGCAAAGGTCACCAGGCAAGCAATGCTCCGCATAAGCGGGGGGGGGGAGGGGGAGTGGGGGGGGCTGGGAATGAAGCACTGGAGGACAGACGTTTTCAGGGAGGCTTGAGGGTAAATATTTTACCTGCATAAAACCAAAGACCTTATTCATAAAGTTATGTGTGCATGTACGTTTAGCAAGCGGAATAAAGGGGACATACGCGGGCCCTGCCGCAACCATCAGCAGGAGACCTGACCCTGATCTCGATACCCTCACGCCACAAGGCAACCCGGCCTGCTCCTCCCGGCGAGTCACGCCAGGCACGGCATTGGCACGAGGGGGACAGGGTCCCGATCTAACTCGCGACTGGACCGCAATCAGTCCACCCGCCCGTCCCAGCTCCAACGGCCCGCAGCCAATCGGGCCGAGGTTATCTCTCTGTTTCGGGCTTCATAGGAAACGGGACTGACTGGGCTGCAATCCTGTTTCAGGTTAAGGCGCCATTCGGCTCCGGTGTTATCTCTTCCAGTTCTCTGAGAGGCTGTCTTGTAGCGCGACGAGTGAGGTGCCATCCAACTGAGCCGTGAGTGGAAGCAGCCGGCGGTCTCTGCGGGGTGTTGTTTTTTGCGGAATTGATGTTTGCAGTTCTCCAACAAGGGTTTACAACACAGGGCGGCGAAGCCAGTGTGGAGGCCCCTCTCCCCGTAGCTTCGCTCATCTCACCTCTCTCCGGGAGGCTCGGGGTGAAGTCCATTGCGGTGGCAGCTGTTGCGGTGCTCCAGCACAATGCCCGCTGCTGCTGCCGCCAGAATGAAGCTCCGGCTCCCAGTCCAGGCTCTAGCACACAGCTTGCGATGGCAGAAGGGGCGGAAAAGACTGCAGTTGGGCTCCGAGGCGCTGGGCGGAAGCCCCATGCAGTTTGTGCCGGAGCATGTGCGCTGCATCACCGTACTCGGCACCGGCTGGGCAACAATGGCTGCAACAAAGCTTGCGACATTTTCGGATTTGGGGGCGTGTTTTGCTGTGCTGAGTGACGGACGACGTCACTGTCTAAAGAACAGCAAAAATTATGCCCCCAAATCCGAAAAGGACGGGGCTACATCGGAGTGATGGATCTCTCCTCCAATGGCTGGCCTCCGTTTAGGAAGCCAGCCAATGGAGAAGAGACGGGGCAAGGAGGCGGGATCTACTGAGCTACTGAGAGACATTAATTCTCCGGACCGGAAGCTGCTTCGCAGCTTAACGGTCCCTCGACCTAAAAAGCATTTTCATTTGGTGTACATTTTGTTCATGCACTCGGTGTAGGTAAGAAAGTAAAACACGCCATCTTCCACTTCTTTAGGACTGACAGCAGGAAAACGCAGAGTTCAAAATAGCAGGGGCATGTACAGGCTGACAACATGAGTCCCAGGCAGCAGCAGTGTTATAGTACAGAGAGAGATCAGGAGTAAAAAGGAGAAAGAAACAACAGGAGAGGAGATAGATAGGACGGAGCTAAATAGAAGAAAAGGAGACCAAATCAGATACAAAGAGAAAGCAACCATGACATAAAGAAGAGAGCATTAAGAATAGAGAAGATAGAATGAAAGTACGTAGAGGACAGGACAGAGGAAAAAAAGCAGACATGATAAAACAGAGACACAGCTAATCACTGCTAGAAGAGTGATAGTAAAGAGCCATGACCGAGGAGAGAGAGAGAGCAGAGCATGGATACAAGTGAAGAGAAAAGGGCAGGTGTAGAATGAATAGAGGGCAAATCAGAAATACAGGGAATAAGGTAACACACCAGGTGTGACAAAGATGATAGAAAACAATTAGAGAGGTGAGAGGATAGACTCTCAGAGCAAAAACTTAGGGGATAGACAACAGATCAAATTTAGACGATAGAGATTGAGGCAGTGAGAGTTTTGAAAGTGGGGTCACCGGAGGAAGAAGTGAGCTGTGGCCTCCTTGTCAAAGTTTTCAGCACCTGCACTTCAATTTTTACAAATTAAGCACTGAGTCAAGCACAATTTCTCAGGTGACTAACAGGCAGACAATAAAAGTTTCTCGGCTGCACTTTGTATTCTTAATCATTTTGTCTGAACATTCGAAGTTTGAAATTTGTGTAACAATTATGGTCATAAGGGGAATGTTGTCCTCTGTCCCTCTGGGCCGGTCACCCCACGCACCGCGCGCACTCCTCGTGAGTGAGCCCAGGCTGCCCCCCGTTCCCGCCAAGTGCCGCCACTGCCCGCAGCTGTGCTCCTGGTTCCCACCGAGTGCCGCCGCTGCCCGCAGCTGTGACCCTGGTCCTCTGCTGTTGCTGCTCTTGCCCCGCTTGCGCTGAGATTGTATTTTCGCATCGTTTGGTTGTATTTTCCCTGTGTAAATTGCTCCTTGCTTAGTTTGTGTATTTGTCCCTCTGCCCCGTGTTGCTTTATTTTTGTTATTGTTGTACTCTCCCTCCCCCCTGTTCTCCCCTTGTCGCGCCCAGCCCCTGCCGCGCTTCCTGCCACCTCCCTGCTCCCCGCCGCTGCCCCCTGCGGCCCCGCCCCCTTCCCTCGGTCGCCCTTCCCATTCGCCGCCCCGCTCCCTCCTCCCAGCTGCTCCTCCCTCCCACTGGACCATATAGGACGGAGTGCACGCGGTGGTGAGCAGTGACCTCTGTCCCTCTGGGCCGTTCACCCCACGCACCGCGCGCACTCCTCGTGAGTGAGCCCAGGCTGCCCCCCGTTCCCGCCAAGTGCCGCCACTGCCCGCAGCTGTGCTCCTAGTTCCCACTGAGTGCCGCCGCTGCCCGCAGCTGTGACCCTGGTCCTCCGCTGTTGCTGCTCTTGCCCCGCTTGCGCTGAGATTGTATTTTTGTATCGTTTCGTTGCATTTTTCCTGTGTAAATTGCTCCTTGCTTAGTTTCTGTATTTGTCCCTCTGCCCCGTGTTGCTTTATTTTTGTTATTGTTGTACTCTCCCTTCCCCCTGTTCTCCCCTTGTCGCGCCCAGCCCCTGCCGCGCTTCCCGCCACCTCCCTGCTCCCCGCCGCTGCCCCCTGCGGCCCGCCCCCTTCCCTCGGTCGCCCTTCCCATTCGCCGCCCGCTCCCGCCTCCCAGCTGCTTCTCCCTCGCTCCGCCCCCCCCCCACTCTCCACATATGGCAGAGTGGCAAACGCGCAGCGGGCGCGCCCTAGCCGGAGGGACACAGAGAGTCCGCCTCTCCCCGTTCAGATCAGAAGCCACCGAAGTCATCTGCGGCGTTCCTCAGGGCTCCTCGCTCAGCCCCACCCTCTTCAATGTTTACATGAGCCCCCTTGCGGCCATCGCACGCCAACACAACCTCAACATCATCTCTTACGCCGACGACACCCAGCTGATCATCTCCCTCACCAACGACCCCGCCACCTCCAGAGCCAAACTGCACGAAGGGATGAAAGACGTAGCCGAGTGGATGATGAACAGCCGCCTGAAACTGAACTCAGACAAGATGGAAGTCCTCATCCTGGGATCTTCGCCCTCAGCCTGGGACGACTCCTGGTGGCCCCCTGCCCTGGGCAGCGCACCCAAACCAACAGACCACGCACGCAACCTGGGCTTCATCCTGGACTCCTCCCTCTCCATGACCAGACAAGTCAACGCCGTCTCCTCGTCATGCTTCAACATCCTGCGCATGCTACGTAAGATCTTCCGGTGGATCCCCACCGAGACCAGGAAGACGGTCACCCAGGCACTCGTCACCAGCCGACTGGACTACGGCAACTCCCTCTACGCCGGAACCACTGCCAAACTCCAGAAGAGACTCCAGCGGATCCAGAACGCCTCAGCAAGACTCATCCTGGACATCCCCCGACACAGCCACATCTCCGGACACCTGAGAGACCTGCACTGGCTCCCGGTCAACAAGAGAATCACGTTCCGACTCCTCACCCACGCACACAAAGCCCTACACAACCAAGGACCAAGATACCTCAACAACCGCCTCAACTTCTACACTCCCACACGCCAGCTTCTATCGACCAACCACGCCCTCGCCGCCGTCCCGCGCATCCGGAGAGCCACCACAGGAGGAAGGTCCTTCTCCTACCTGGCCGCCAAGACGTGGAACTCCCTCCCGACCCACCTCCGCCTGACCCAGGACCACCTCGCCTTCAGGAAGCAGCTCAAGACCTGGCTGTTCGAGTAGTAGGGGACTCCCCCTCCCCTAGCTCCTTGAGACCCTACGGGTGAGTAGCGCGCTATATAAATGCTGTGATTGATTGATTGATTCTTAGATAGCGACCCCCATTATCCACACACAAGACAGACCCTGGACGTTTTGTAGGAACAGCCTATTCACATGATGATGAAATTAGAGGAAGGTAGACACTCGCAGGCCGAGAATCCATTGTGGCCATTGGGTCAGATGCTTTTGTCGGTAAACAGCGTTTACACCGCTATTGTTACCACGCAAGTAGGTAACAACGCAGTTGTTACAATGACTGCGTTGTTACCACGCGTGGCTTTACATCGCAAGTCATTTCTACAACTTGCGCTAGGTGGTGTGCAGCACCAGGGAATGTATTTGATTTTAAGACCAACACATTCCCTGCTGTTGAGCTAACTGGAGTAGGAATAGTCAATTTTACTATTCCTAAGTCCAGCGCGCCATCTAGCGCAAGTCGTAGAATCGACTTGCGATGTGAAACCACGTGTGGTAACAATGCGGTTGTTGTAACAACCGCATTGTAACCTACCGCGTGGTATTTTCTGGCATAGTAACGTCATACATTCGCTTTTGGCTATTGACATGCCAGGAGTACCAGACATATGCAGCCTGGGAAATGACAGAGTTCTGAAAAAGTACAGAACATCATTGTGCAAATGTTTGTTCTCACTCACCTTTAAGACATTCATCTTCTTAGCTCCTGTGTTTTTCGCTGGATGCCATTTTGCTCTTGCATATGGTTGTCCATTTTGGCTAATCTAAGAGTCAATTTCATGAGCAGTCAATGGTGGCTCAGCATCCAAAGCCACACAGACTCCTGCTGTTCAAAAGATCCTTCCAGCCTTGGGAAAGGTCTTCCCCAGCCACCCTCGCTACTCATGCATCATGTTTGGTTGACACTTAATTGACACTCCGTGAGTATCATACGATTGGAGGTGGAGTAGGGTCATCGGAAAGGGGGTAGATGAGGGAATGGAGCATTGGTGAAAGCCAGACCTGTCCTTAAAAGTCCCACATGGACAGCATTGAACTAAGCAGTTCCTCAGCAGCATCTCCTCTGGCGCAGCAGCGCCCCCCCCCTCCCCACTGCTGGGAGCCGGCTGAGGGAGAAGGGAAAAATAAAATGATAAAGCTATTTTATTATCATTTATTTTTCTTTCTCGGCGAGAGCCAGTCAAGTCTGGGCAGAGTCATAATGACAGCATGGGAAGAGTAGTGTACACTGTAAGTGCGCATGACCGTTTGGTTGACTGTCTAAAGCCGGCCAAACTGTCTTGCGCACTTTGAGCTCTCTCCACCCAAGCTACTCTGCACAGCTGGGTGAAGAAGAGGCACAGGCTCCTTGGACTTGAGCGAGCATCAACCTAGCCTGCTCAAGTCAATCGCGGCCATGCTCTCACGCTGGTAAACAGTATTACCAGAATGAAAGCAGCCTCTTGGTTGGTGCCTATGAGCCTGCGCAGTGTGCACCACCCCATGGGGAATCAAAGTTGAAACCGGAGCAGAAAAACCACGAGACGGTGGCCGACAGCAGCAGGTAAGAACCTTTTTCTTTTTATTGTTATTTAAACCCAGCCATCACACCTCCCAACCCCCGCCCACCACTTGTTATCAAGAGCAGCCACTACTGCAGTTCACTGCTGGTGCTCTACTGTGTTGCATGCTCCAGAGCACATGCAACTTGAATCCAGTCACTGCTCACACTCTGGGCAAGATTCTCCTTTGCTAAAAGGCCAACAGCATACATGATCTTGAGGTATTCCATCATAGCACACAAACACAACCTGACAGTAAGCAGCTTTTCAGCCCTGCATTCTGCAATATCAAAGCCTGATGAATTGCCACTTATTGAAAGCTCAGTGGGTATTGCTAGCAAATCATCCCATGGTTCCTGTAAACTGCAATACCTTCACTGGGGGCTGTGTCTACTGACTAGCTGGGGAAGTTCTCCCATCTGTAGGGGCCATAATGTGTCCCCATTGTACCACATCATACCAGCTGACCAACACGCTTCTACCTGATGATACCCATGCAATGAACTCAAAGAGGGAACATCTGGCAAAAACATTTGATTTCGTGGGATATTGGGCCACAGATCAGCGCCTTCTTTCATATACATTTAGGGGACCTGACCCTGTATGATTATCTTGTGTGGCTCACTGATTAGAGCGGCAGACCCTGATGCAGAGATCTGGCCCGGGACCAGGGTTCGATTCCCGACACGGCTGGGTCCTGAGCCCAAAAATGTCCACTGACTCGATAATTCTCGCCTCGGTGCCTACTCTAATCATGGGGTCCCATGCTGCAACTCTGGGCAATAGTTTGCTTAATCTCCACTACGGCGGCCCACCCGCTGCGGGATGCCTGGCTTTCACCTTGGGGGTGCCCAGTAAAGGGTTATCTCACAGGGAAAAAGCCAGGACGGGTTCCCAAGGCAAGCGCCTTGATGCCTTCGGGTGATACGTGCGCTATATAAGTCGCAATACATTTACATTTACATTCTTTAGAAGAGGGTGAGACAACAAATTAATTGGCGAAGCCGAGCCAAGGGTCTGGATTGGCTTTAAAAGCCTTTACACTCCAAGCCATCAAAATGTTGGCAAGTAAATCATGCAGCAAACATCATGTAAAACAAGCATTTGCAATGCAATAGGTCTCGCATTAGAAAATTTTGAGCTATTGGTATTTTATTTATGTGTTGGTTTTGAAAACAGCAAAATTAATAGCTTTGTCATTTACAATGTCAATAGTTATAACTTTCGCAAATGTGACACCTATAGCATTTGTAATGCAATATGTGTTGCATGTACGTGAATTAGATGTATTGGTATTACAAATAACAATGGTTTTAAAAAAAAAATTAAGAATGAATACTTAAATAAAAGTTCTTGTAATTTATAATGGCAATAGCTTAAACTTTTGCAAATAACTTTGGTGAAGATTATGTTCAGTGTATTTTATTGTGACGAAAATCCAAGAACAGAAGTGAAATAATATTTTTTTTGTGTTATTTGTAATAAAGCTTGAAACATTGAGAGAACATCTTTGAACCAGTTGTTGTTGAATGGTTGCACAGATTGATGCTGTGGTGGCGCTGAGTGATGTTGTGGTGGCGACGAGTGATGCTGTGGCGTTCAGTGATGCTGTGGTAGCGCATAGTGATGTTGTGGTGCCCCTGAGTGATGCTGTGGTGATGCGATAGATAGATAGAGTGAGGGCGATAGATAGATAGAGGGAGGGAGGGCGATAGATAGATAGAGGGAGGGCGATAGATAGATAGACAGATAGATAGAGTGAGGGTGATCGATAGATAGATAGATAGATAGATAGATAGATAGATAGATAGATAGATAGATAGATAGATAGATAGATAGATAGATAGATAGATAGATAGATAGATGGCGATAGAGAATGCAATAGTTGTTATGCTATATTTTGTTGTGTTTTTTTATGATATGCCATGCTTTGTTTTGTTATGCTATGCTATGTTTTGTTATGCTATCTTTTGTTGTGTTGTGTTTTGTTATGCTATGTTTTGTTTTGTTATGCTGTGCTGTGCTTTGTTATGCTATGCTATGTTTTATTTTGCTATTCTATGTTTTGTTATGCTATGTTTCGTTGTGTTTTGTTATGCTATGCTATGTTTGTTATGCTATGCTGTTTTGTTGTGTTATGCTATGCTTTATTTTGTTATGCTATGCTATGTTTTGTTATGCTATGCTTTATTTTGTTATGCTATGCTATGTTTTGTTATGCTATGCTATGTTGTGTTTTGTTATGCTATGCTATGTTTTATGTTATGCTATGGTTTGTTTTGTTATGCTGTGCTTTATGCTATGCTGTTCTGCTATGTTTTGTTATGCTATGTTTCGTTGTGTTTTGTTATGCTATGTTTTGTTATGCTATGCTATGTTTTGTTATGCTATCCTGTGCTATGTTTTGTTGTGTTTTGTTATGCTATGTTTTGTTATGCCATGCTATGCTTTGTTTTGTTATGCTAGGTTTTTTTTGCGATGTTTTGTTGTGTTTTGTTATTCTATGCTATGTTTTGCTATGCTATGCTTTGTTATGCTATGCTATGCTTTGTTGTGCTATGTTTTGTTGTGCTATGTTTTGTTGTGTTTTTTAAGCTATGCTGTTTTGTTGTGTTTTGCTATGCTATGCTTTGTTAATATATGCTATGTTTTGTTATGCTATGTTTTGTTGTGTTTTGTTAAGCTATGCTTTGTTATGCTAGATTTTGTTTTGCCCTGCTAGGTTTTGTTTTGTTATGCTATGCTGTGTTATGTTATGCTATGTCTTGTTAGGCTATGCTATGTTTTGTTGTGATATGCTATGTTTTGTTGTGTTTTGTTATGCTATGTTTTGTTATGCTTTGCTATGTTTTGTGATGCTGTGCTATGCTTTGTGATGCTATGCTATGTTTTGTTATGCTATGTTATGCTCTCTGATGCTATGCTATGTTTTGTTATGCTATGCTATGTTTTGTTGTGTTGTGTTTTGTTATGCTATGTTTCGTTGTGTTTTGTTTTGCTATGCTATGTTTTGTTTTGCTATGCTATGTTTTGTTTTGCTATGCTATGTTTTGCTATTCTGGTTTGTGGTGTGTGTGTGTGTGTGGTTGTGTGTGTGTGCGGTTGTGTGTGGGGTTGTGTGTGTGTGTGGGGTTGTGGGTGGGGGGTTGTGTATGTGGGGTTGTGTGTGTGGTTGTCTGCATTTGTGTGGGTGTAGTTGTGTGGGTATGTGTGTGTGGGTATGTGTTTGTGTGGTTGTGTGTGTGTGGTTGTGTATGTGTGGTTGTGTGCGGCGGGTTGTGTGTGGGGGGTAGTGTGTGGGGGTAGTGTGTGGGGGTTGTGTGTGGGGGGGTTGTGTGTAGGGGGTAGTGTGTGTGGGGTTGTGTGTGGGGGGTTGTGTGTGGGGTTTTGCGTGGGGTTTTGCATATGTGTGGTTGTGTGTTTGTATGTGGGGTTTGTGTGGGAGGGTAATGTGGGGGGTAGTTTGTGGGGGGTAGTGTGTGGAGGGTTGTGTGTGGGGGTTGTGTGTGGGGTTTTGCATGGGTTTTGCGTGTGTGTGGTTGTGTGTTTGTGTGTGGGGGGTTGTGTGTATGGGGTTGTGTGTGTGGGGTTGTGGGTGTGTGTGGGGTTGTTGGTGGGGGGGTTGTGTGGTGGGGGTTGTGTTTGTATGGGTTGTGGTTGTGTGTGTGGGTTGTGGTTGTGTGTGTGGGGGGGTCGTGTGTGTGTGGGGTTGTGTTTTTGTGTGAGGGGGCGTTGTCTGTGTGTGTGTGTGTGTGGGTGTGTGTTTGTGTGTGTGTGTGTGGTTGTCTGAGTGTGTGTGGGGGGGTTGTGTATGGGGGGAGTTGTGTGTGTGGGGGGTGTGAAGGGTCGGGCCTGCAGCTCAGAGAAGGGGCTCGGTTTCCCGAGGGAGGGCTACTGCCTGCTTGGCCCAGATGTTACAGTCTGCTCGAGAGTCTCTGGCACCATCAGAGATGGAGATAACATTCGTCCTTGGGGGTAAATAGTAGGAGGCAAGCGCGGAGGGAAGAGAGGGGGGAGGGAGATCACAAACAGAGTGTGAGAAATTTAAAACAAGCCGCACAGGACTAGATGCTTGACCACCATTATTTAAGATGTAAATAAAAAATAAAAATGAGTTGGTCGAGGTGTGCGGAAACACATTTATTGGGAGGGTGTTACACCCCAAACACCTTCCCCGTCCCTAAAGATGTGCCTCTCTCCCTGCAGGCTCTGAAGAGACGGCTGTGTAATGGGAGGAACTGTCCGTGCTGGTTGTGAAGTCTTAGAGACGGTTCGAACAGGCTCAAACTAAAGACACATAACGTGAGTCTCCACATGGTCTGATGACTAAAGAGTGAAACTCAGGAGATGAAATTTCCCCAACAAAGACACACCATTACAGGCCCCGCCCCTACTGGGCACTTCGCAGCAGTCACCGTCTGGAATTCCGACAGAATTCCCCTCAGAACAGCTGGTAGCCGAGCGGGGGAGGGGCCACTGTCGGTGTGAGGAAAGTTGCCTGCCTCAACTGAAATGTATGTGCAATATCCTGAGTCACCACATCAGAATGCAAACACCGCTCTCTGCAGAGGGAAGGACGTTTCCAACAACACGCACAACACAGAACAAATACTGGGCACAACACAGAACAAATACTGGGCACAACACAGAACAAATACTGGGCGGATACCACACTCCTAACACGTCCAAGGAATCATGGCCGGTGTCAGGAAGTAAGCCAAAACTGGCGAAGCTTGTGCTTGTTTAAAAGGCACGTTGTCTATGACGGGTGATGTGGGACTATTTGCAGACAGTTTAGGGCTCACAGGAGGAGGTGTCTCACAGGCCGTCAGTGTCCTTTTCACATGATGCCCACAAGTGCTTGCCACAACATGCCTACGAGAGTGCCCAACAGCAGAGTTGAGCAGGATTATAGGGACCTGAAGGGTCTACCAAGGTCTCATCATCCAGGAACAACCGAGGAGTACGAAGCTTGGGGAACGGGAAGGCCGTCGACATCATGTACATGCCATGGATTGTCCCGGACTCCGAGAGGCCTGTTGTGGGGGGAGCAGCCCTGTGTAGCGTCCTCACAGCGTATGCTTGGTGATAAAAGTATGTATTTAAGTGTAAATTTGCGGTTTACCGAAAACAAATCCGCAAGTGCTCCTACAGGCACCATATTTCCAAATAAATTCAAGAGAATGTGACTGACACATGTAAACTAAAAGCGAACCAATCAGAAATACTGACTAAAAGTCTATGCTCCATTAAAGCTACAGCATATGGTCACAGTGCTTATAGCTTGGAGATGAATACAGCTGCGGTAGTGAGTGCTACACTTGCTATGCTTTTATTACACCACAGTCATCCAAAGGACTGCATATGTAATGTTCGTGACAAATGTCTGAGCCTGCGGGGATGCTTTCATGAAATATTCACTTAATCTCCCTATGCCTACCCAAACAAGAATAGTTGGCATTATGTGTATTTACAAACTGAACGTAACTGAAAATATGGAAGTTCCAACTTTGTGAAAGACTGTGACAAGTGAGGCATTTAGTGTGGGACGTGGGTAGTTACTTGGGGTATTTGGCAATGGGTGGTGAGACGGCATACTTATCTCCCATCCGCTGGTACTGAGTGATCACATAAGAGAGTTTTAGACAAAGAACTATGGCACTCGTAAACGCTTAGCGGCCGCAAAATGAAATTAAAAGCGGCCGCGAAATGAAATTACAAAAAAAACAAGCTCTTGGCATTGCTGTGGGGAGGGGGAAGAGAAATGCACGGCCTGGCGGCCGTGAAAGTGGCTCTCGGCATTGCGAGGGGCGCATTCCTTTGAAGTGTCTGGTCTGATGCAATTATGCGAGGCAGGCTGGTTAGGAAGCAAATGGCAAGGGAGAGAGGCTGAGGTTTTGATGTGGGGAAATGCGCGTGCTTGTGGTCACGTGATTTCTTGTGAACTGTTGAAAATCCGCACTCGGTGAAACTTTCTGGTTTCACCACAATAGGTCTCTCTACGAGACCTAAAAATCAGATAAAATGTGTAAGAGTCTCACCATAGCACATCAGATTAAACCACTGCAGTGAGAGGCATTTATTAAAATTCATAGTTTTTAATCAGTCATTTAGAAACACTCCTGCCCCCTGCCCTGATCGCAATGCCTTTAGCAAACTAAGACGCATGTCAGTAGTCATGTGTGCCCCAAGTACAAGAGTAGAATAAGTTGTTATTAGGAATTTGAGCAACTTTATAGTCTAGGCAAGAAAGCTTTTTGTACAACGCAAACCCTGAACTCACAAATTTCAAGGTTCTCTCCCTTGTGATGATGCACAAAGGAGGCAGGGTAAAATAAATACTTCCTTTGGATCACACACACTTTGGTCTAGTGGGGAATCCGGAATTTATCACAGGTTTTCCGGTTTCACATTGTGCAAGTTAACCACTAGGTGGGTATCTCTTTCTCTCCCCAGCTGTACATCTAAGGTTGATGATAACCCTTGTAATTCCTGGTGCACGAGGTTAGAGCTCAAGTGGCAAGCAGAGATCACATGAAGGGCAGGCTTGCTTTGGGTCAGGGGTCCAAGAAGACTCCGAGCTGAGCCAGAGCCAGGTACCTGGCTCGAGTCTAATTAGAATTTTCATTGGCTCCCCCACTTCTAATGCTGCGTCCCTCTCTCTTATCCTTCTCTTCCACAGTTCTCTTCAATCTTGTAAAAAATTTCCTGTTTAGCCTACATCTCAAATTTCCAAATACTGTACCTCATTGCTTGTTGCCCATATTCATTTAATCCAGTTTTCTTGCTTACCTTTATCAAACTACATTTTCTATTCTCCAAGGTCTGATGTCCCTAGATGGACTCATCATCTTCACCGTCAATATCCTAATTTGAAGGGCCCATTTTTAGTTGTTTATATCCTTGGACTTTAAATTTAGGTTTACTGATAAATGTTTCAAATGATAACCACCCATTTACATGTTGTGATATGAATGAATCTTAGTAATTCTTTGACTCTGCTTCCAAGAGTGCTGGATGCGAACAGGTACTTACTGTATCCAGGAAATAACAACACTGCAGTATGATGTATATACCGGTGAGGTAAATACCTCCTATCCTAAGATTTCAATCAGAAAGGGGAGCATTACATGTGGAGTTCCTTGCCTACTGCATGGAATTCCACAAGGATCTACTGAGCATGTTATCCCACTAACTTGTGGAAGGGTTAGCCTGCTGAAATAGACTTAGGAAATTGCAGGGGTGCAGTAATGATCAGAAAACTTGGAATTAAACTCGGAATTATGATATGTGGTGTCACAAGTTACCCCGCTTGTGGGAATGCATCACCCCAACCATAACTGGTGCCTTAGAAGTGTAAAATATCTCCATATTTGTGCAGTGGACTTGCAGAGAACCACGTCGTGCATGGTAAAGTAGCCACTGAAGTGCAAATTGCCATTCATGAATTAAAACTTTAAAAGGCAATTGAGCTTGTGTATTTGTGCAAATACCAGATTTCCAGGCCTGCTTGAGAAATATTCATTCTCAGTGTGAGTGGAATTAAGAAATAATCTCCTAGCCCTGGTGCCTTCATTTATGGGAGCATACCCTTGACGAAGCTTGTTGCTACTCGACAGGCACAGTTTTGTGCAGGAAAAAAATGTAAAACTGGAAAGAATCCAAGGGGCGTGGCATGCACGAGGACTGCAGACATGCATGAGTCAACGCCTCCATAAATGTTTTATCTAAATCACGCCGTGCCCTGCCCTAAGGAGTGTCCTTCTAGTTTTAGCCTCTCTCCCTCTCCCTCTCTCCCGCCTGCTAATTTATCCGGAAACCGTGAAAAATAAAAAGCTCAGCATGTTTATCTGTGGCTTTGAGCCTGACCAAGTACGTCTGACTGAGCTGGCTTTAGAGAGAAGAACCTCCATTTCAATCTCGCTTCACTCTGTTCCCATTACACACCAACGCTCACATGAAACCTTGTGTCTGCAAGTCAGTTTAATGGGAACTGGAGGGTGTGCTGCCAGCTAACGCCCATTCTGGGAGGGAGGTATACTTAATCAGCCAAGAAATGCGTAGTTTTGGTTTTAATTGTGCTGTGGGTGTGTCATTTTGCAATAATTCATAATATATTTTATACTTTTTTTTGTTTGAGCCTTTTGTGAATCAGAATTACTCATTGTATTTGTTTCTTTGTAACATATATACGTACATATGTGTGTATATTACATACATGTATATGTATTATGCAGTGGCAGGTGGCACCGTGGAGTTATAGTTTGATCAGAGTTTTCATGCGAAGCGCGTTTTTATTTCACTAATAACTTTTTTGCAATTTCACACATCTTCACAAAACTTTCCAAATAAAAGTTCATCTACCTCGGCTCCTTTATTGAGCATTTTGCATCTATCTGTGAAGCGGGGATCAAGACTCCCAGGTCCCAATGCATCTCCCATGTTAATTTCCTTAGGAACATTTGTTCTCCGATACAGAAAAACACAGCCGAATGGAATTACACCGAAATTGGCAACAAGTTAAAACTTCACTCAGTAAGCCTGTTGTTATGTTATGTTATGTTATGTTATGTTATGTTATGTTATGTTATGTTATGTTATGTTATGCTATGTTATGTTATGTTATGTTATGTTATAGAGATTTGTAGAGTGCATGGCTGCCCCAGCAGAAGGGCTGGGAAAAAACCTAACTGCAGATGATGACCAGACAGAGAGGTAACCCCACAGAGTGCTTAGATGGAAACCAGGGAGGTCTTTAGGGATTGTCTTAAGGACCAGTGGTTCTTAATACTCCTGAGAAGTAAAGGTAGTGCGTTCCAGAGGGCAGGAGCTGTAACGCAGAAGGAGCAGCCACCTGCTCTTTCTCTTCTAATACGGGGCACACAGCCAGGTTAAGGTTGGCTGAGCGCAGAGGCCGTGGGGGTAGGTACGGAGACAGCAAATTGAACAAAATGGGAGAAAAAGATCTTGTGAGTCATGTGCAGAGCCTTAAATAAACACGCTTGTTCACAGGGAGCCAATGCAATCTGCTTATAATGCCAGCGGCCGGGCAATGCTTCGGAATAGAAAACAGCATTGCTGTGGCATTTGGGCCATCTGGAGTATTCCAATCACAGCCTTATTAGAACTCAGGTATGAGATATTGCAATAACCCAACCTGGAAAGGATTACTGCCCGGACGATGACTTGACGCGGGGGATAAAAAATAGCAAGAATGAGTTTGAGCCCACATAGAAGCCTAAAGATAGAGCCTACCACTGGTTTCGCTTGTGCTTTAAAAGTTAAGGCACAGTCCACCCAGACACCTAGGTTTTTGCCCACCAGCTTGGGGCAAGGACGCAGCTCAAGGGAAGGAGGCCACCAGTGGTCATTCCAGGAGTGGAAGTCCTTACCTAGAAGCAGAATTTCAGACCTATTTGTGTTCAGCTGCAGGCAGTTAGCACCCATCCAAGCTTCGACCGCCAGCATACCTATTTGGAAATTGGTCAAATCCAAAGTAGGGGTTGTTGGAAAAGGACAGCACAAGCTGGGTGTCGTCCGTATAGGACACCAGCATGAACCCCAGGGTTTTCAAAACCTGAGCCAATGTCTGAATGTAGATGTTAAGCAAGGTAGGGGCAAGGGAGTAGCCCATGATGTAAAGTGTGCGATTTGGAGTTATAAGGAAGAGACACAACTTAGAAAGAACGATTGGCAAAAAAGAGGCAAACCAGGGTAGCAGTTCTGACTATCTTGATCTCTCTTAGGCCCTGGAGCAGAATATTGTGACATGCAGAGTCAAAGGCAGCACTTAAGTCAAGCAGAATCAGCACTGAAGATCAACTTTCATCTAAAGCGCCGCAAAGTTGCTCAGTGACTGCAAGGAGGGCTGATTCCGTGCTGTGCAGTGACCTGAAACCATTCTGGGAGATATCCAAGATATGATTTTCTTCTAAGAACTTGGTTAAGATAGCATTAACATGAGTCTCTGTAACCTTTGTGAGAAATGACAAAAGAGAAATAGGAAGAACATTTTCCAGTTTTGAAGCATATAGAGCAAGTTTTTTTTAAAAAGGGATAACTTTGACATGCTCCCAAGAACCCGGTACCGCTGCCAATGAGAGATTAATCAGTTCAAGACAGACTGGAGAAAGACAGTCCTGGAGTTTGAGAAACAGGTCTCGCTTAAATGAACAGCCGGGGGAGACCGATTGAACTTTCTTTCATAAAGTGTGTAGCTCTGAAAGGGACAGTGAGGGTAAGAAATGGAGCTGTGACAGGTTAGTACTAGTCAATCCTACTGGACTGGCGGTAGTAATATTAAGCGCAGAGTTGGAATAGAGCTTTCTACTTTACTTATGAAGTAACTTACCAACTTCTCACATTGGTCATTGGAAGCTTCAATAAACTCCACAGCGAGTACAGGTATAGTTAGACTCTTGAGGAGGGAACAATACTTTTGCAGGATTATTACTGTTCTTTATTTCATTCCAAAGTACTCAGCCCTGGATTCATTAATCAATTTATGATAAGACTTGATGGCAGCTCTATATAGTGTTTTTTTAAGAGTCAAGAGAGTGCCTCCGAGAGCCTTCCAGAACCTTACAATTCTTTCATACCAACATCAAGATTTCATTGAACCTGGGGGCCGAGTACTTTTTCCTGCCCCGGGCTAGTCTGACAGGGACAAAAGTGTCTGGAGCAGAAGTAAGCCAGTCCTGGACAGTATTATTTGCTGCCACCACATTGGAGTCCAGCTACAGATGCAGAAAGTGAAGGAAGCCTGCAACATTTTGGAGATTAAGCTTATGCCATGGGCATTTAAAAAAAGAGGCACAGGGCAGGAAGACTGATTATGGACATAGGGAATAAAAAAATGATCCGTCCAAGTCATAGGGAGAGGGGCAAGTACCCTCAAGGAATGAAGATTTGAAAAAAAGTGGGTCGAGAAAGTACCACGCTGACAGTGTGGCACCAGAAACTCATTGCGTTAACTGACATGCTGCAAGATCATCTGAGAAATTAACACTATCACCATCTTGTCTGGCCTCCAAGTGGAGGTTAAGGTTCTGTGTTAAAGTTAGCTGGCTTAGTGGTCAGTGGGCCATAAAGTTGGTGAATGTCTCCCTAAAAGTATTGGAAAAGCTTGGTGGGCGGTAGATTTACACCCCAGATAAAGTGAAATTATTGTTCATTGCAATATAAAAAAAGGCACTTTCACAATCTGGAATATTGTCTGGAGACATCCTGCAAGTATAGTCCGCTTTATAAATCACTGCAATACCCCCACCTCTACCACTGACTCTATAGAAATTCTTCAAATGGTAGCCCAAAGAAAGTGCAAGGGCTTGTTCCGCCACCGAGTCCTGGGTTAACCAGGACTCCGAATCTTCTGATTGGCCAATGGAGCCTCGACTGCCTGGGCAACTGAGAACCATGGTACCTTTTGTGGTCCTGTGCCACCCTAGTCTCAGGAACCGCCACATGAGCTGTGGGCTTTAATTTTCGCTCATCTGGGGCCACCTTTGTTCATGCTACTTCAGCTCCTAGCTGCTGATCAACGCTCCTCCAGCTCCAAAATGGGGTAAACAGCCTTTACAACAAAACTTTTACAATGCACTACCATTACGACGCAACCATTACAACGCAAACCATTACAACACATTGCGCTGGGGGGCGCTCTAGGATAGGGAATAGATTTAATTTACTATCCAACACCTTCCCTACTATCCACGGGGACTGGAGTTGGAATAGTAAATTAAAATATTCACTATCCAGCACCCCAAAGCGCTATGCGTTGTAATGGTATGCGTTGTAAAAACTGCGTTGTAACGGCATGCGTGGTAAAAGCATGCGTTGTAACGTCATACATCCCCAAAATGGCAATCACCTGCTTAAAGTTTGCAGCTGCCTTTTAAATCGGCTCAAAAGCTAGTTAGTTCAGGTTTTCATTCTTCTTTCCTTCCCTTTTCCATCACAGCTTTTTCCTTCATAATTCCCTTTTGGTTTCCCCAATGATATGTGCTTTCTGCAATGTGATTTTTGATGTTATTTCCTTTTACTGGTTGTTTTTTACCATATGAAGGCTTCCGTATGGCTGGAGAGTGTGTCACAACAAAGCTGTGCTCCTTCGCCTGTTTCCTCACACCCTCTGCTTGCTGATCTTTACTCCTCCCTCCTAAAGAGTTACACTATTAGATTCCAGATTACTGATTTTCTTCAATCCTTTGAAGTCTATGTCCAGCAAGGGGGTTTTGAATCCCATTGGCCTTTTGCTCCTGAGAACTTGGCAGCTTCTACTGGATAATTGCCTACCACATTTTCCAGTGCGTGGTAACATCATACTTCCAGAAAAAGTGGCTCGTACATCGGACAGTAACACAACGCACCGCAGCAGGTCACCTTGCTGAGCTGTGTTACAAGGGAAGGGCATGAATGCACCACATTTATTACAATAGAGCACATTCCTGCCCTTTTCCTAGAGGTGGGGCACAATGGGCTGCCTAGCGCCAATGCAGGCCCCCTAGCACCATGGTGCAAGGGTGCCTGCATTTCATGCAGGGTTGTTTTTGTGCAGGAAGGGGCACCTTCCTGCACAAAAAGCAATCCCCTGAGGCATATTCCCCTACCTATGTGTGCTGCACAATGCAGCACACATAGAAAGAGGAATCAATGAGGAAAACGCAAGATATTTCTCCTTGTTACACCTCCCCTGGGAAGGCGTAGCATTTTGGTGCATTCCCAGGTCTACCAGCAATGGTCAATCTGGGAATGCGTCAAATCCATGGGAGTTGCATGGAAACACCCATGCAATGCCCATGGGACATCTTCCCAGGGCTAAGTAACACTGCGTAGTGATGTGCACTGCATTGCATCACTCCTGATTTATCAAGGCACTCAGGGCCATGCACAGAGGCCTTGCGTGGCTTGATAATTTGCATTTTGAGGGTTGCATCGCGCATGCACCACATTACGTAGTGCAAAAGCGACGCGACGCCCATCATAAATATGGCCCTAATAGCGTTGTCAAAACTCTCACTAATAAATGCTTTTCAAATAATCTGATGTACTAAAGGGAAACGTTTTTTGCATTTTAAAGAAATACACTTTCTTGAATTTTAAAGACAGTTCAGCATATATTAACATGATGTTTGTTGCATGATTTATATGCCAAACATTTGCAAAGCTCTGCCCGGGCTTTGCGCTTCCTGTTAATTTCTTGGCTCGTTCATCTCTAGAAAGTACCCAGACCCTATTGGTAAACACCAGTGTCTTCTTAGAATGCTAGCCAGTAAACACTAATTGCCCCAGGGCCCAAAAGTGGGGGTGATTCCAGAGTTCGAAAATATGGGGTGTCCCACTGGCCTGTTGTCCAATGGAAGTATTCTATGTGCCTCTGAGTACTGTAAGATCTAGTTGGACCAGGATGTATCTTTCTCGTGGGGTTAGCAACAACAGGCAGCAAGTATCTGATGTACAACTAATACATAAACAATCAATGAATTCAGCAACTATATTCGCAATTATAACAATATCTACTACGGATATAGGGTGACGGTAATGTAAACTAATACAAATAACTTTTGGTAAAAAAATATACAAGTTTATTCTTATTTCATCCAAACTGAATCATTTCGTAATGTTAAAAACAACAGTAAAAGCAAAAATATAGGTAATCATTCAACATAATATTGTACAGTGCATTCTAATTAAAAATAGGGTACATAACAACAAGAATCACAGGTTAAGTCGACGCAGCGTTTCGGTTTTTCTTATAAGACACCTTCTTCAGGACCGATTCTTTTTCATAAATCTTTATTTTTGAGTCCACTTAAATTTTAGTGGTATATAGTGCCCCAGTCTTGTACGATCTGTTGGCATCTGCTGGATTCCAGTCTGAGAATATCTTCGATAATTAGATATCTGGCCTTCCACACTGTGCGAGGGAGTCACCGTTGTGTATTGGATGTAGAGCTTCCTATTCTCGTGAGGGCAAGCCGCTGCAGTCGATGGGATCTAGATCGAGATTGGCGCAAAAAAGTTCAGGGGGTGCTCTCCCGTTCCGTTTCTTTTTGCCGACTGCACTCTTTGTAAATGATTACGGCCTCCCGGCTCCTACTCGTCACAGCGTCGCCGGTTTCGTCTTTGATTCAATTCCGATTTCGAACACTCATTTAGCATTTTATGGTGCTGCATACTTGGTCCTGTCTTTATACTTCCTGGGCACAGCCATCATCTGTGCCCTGTGGGTCCTGGGCACAGGATTTGACCTTCAGTCACACTTCCCGGTAGTACCACAGCACATTTATCCATGTGGTACACCATGTAAGTGTGTCCTTTGGCCACATATGTCAGTTGACATTGTCCAGTACCAGCTTCTCACAAAATAAATAAATAAATAACGATGGACTGAGATGGGGCCTTGAATAATTACCAGTGGCTGAGAATAATCCAAGCATTCCATCCATCACTTTTTTGGTATACATTAGTGTGTCGCCCTAAGTGGGACGGGTATGCCCAGATGTGGGTACCGGGCACACCTTGTCACTGGAACAAAGCTATACCAGGCTGATGAGCCCTAAATAGAGCAAACCGGTCCTGGGTTGCTTGTGTTATGGGTCAGGGAGGACCTGGCTTTGGCAGTTCAGGCAGGACTGTTCCCATTGGAGTAGGTGTAAGACTGATTTGGATATGGCTGGGTCCAAAGTGATGTGACATGGTGTGCAAATTAATGATGGACTGTGATGCGGCCCCAATAATTACCAGTGGCTGAGATTAATTCAAGCATTCCAACCGTCACTTTTTCGTATACATTAGTGTGTATTCCAATCCAAAGCCCGCAGCTTTTGATATGCCCTTTGAGTCGAGATATAAAGAAATAATTATATAACACACAACTGCTTCAGCACTGTAAGGAAATGTCACACTATTTCTTCATCTTCTTTGTGGAACAGGGATTGATATATAATCATATACCCCCATGTGTGTATTTTCAAAAAATTCAAAGCAGGCCAGTTTACCACAGTGATGTTTGACAAATGTTCAAACAAAAAGTGAGGTGAGTGAAGGAAGTGCCTCATGTCAGTAACACCCTGAGAGCAGTTGGTGGGTACTCACCAATTAGCTCACTGCGTCATCAACGGCCCTTCCCAGACAAAAATGAAAATCAACTCCCAAACATATGTAAGGGAGAAAGAAAGCTGTGTGTCAAGTGTGTGATATTTGTTCAAGTCCAAATAAACCATTCCCTGGAGACCCCGTCGAAAGAGGAGGCCACTTGTGGTACTCCCAAAAGGTTAAGATTGAGGTACGGAAACACAAAGCATCCATCTGTAATTTTTGTTGTGGCTGTACTCATTTAAAACAACAGTGTCATATTTAGACCATTTAAACCTGAATGGCTGACATGTTTCATTGCCATTAATTTTGTGGCAATTTCATAAGGGCACTGGGATCCAATTCCACCTCAAGGATGCACTGGACATGTAGATTGTAGTTAAAAACAAGAAGAAATTAGAAAAACAACAGATAGCAAACTAAATACCCGTATTTAGTTGTATCACGCCCAGTAAAATTGTTTCTTCGAATATTAAATGGATGGTCTATTTACCAGATAGTTGCCAGGTAGAATCCTACTGGCAAGCCATCATTTAAAATCACAAGGACAGTCACCTCGATCACCTGGAAATCGATATGTGCACATTATCAACCTAAACATCCCACATAATGATTGCTTCTTCGTGACATTTTCGATTCAAAGACATGGGGGGACCGCTATGTTCTAGATATACAGGTACATGCATCAAAGGATTTTGCGATCGCAAACGGTGTGAACCGCAAATATCGTCCGTTTGCGATCGCAAAATCTGCTTTTGGAATGCATGAAGGGTGAAGGCCCTGGCAATTTGAGAATTCGCAAATATTTGCGAATTCCCAAAATGCAATTGCATTTAAGGAATCGCATTTTGCGATTCCCTAAATGCAATGCATGAAACTTTAAAAAAATGTGAATTCGCAATTAGGGGGAGCAAATTACCATGAGGTTGAACCTCATGGTAATTTGCGAAAACTTTGAAAAATGCACTTTTGTGCATTTTTCAAAGTTTCATGTTGTGCACACATATGTCCTTAGGGCATGTGTGTGCACAACATATGTGCACAGATTGATTTCAGGGGTGCAACAGGGTGTCCTTTGGACACCCCTGGACCCTTGAAATCGCATTCTCAATTTGCGATTCGCTAATTGCTAATCGCAAATTGAGAATGTCTTCCCATTCATTCCTATGGGCCTCTAGGAAATCGCAATTTATTTAGCGATTTCTTGATGCATTGCATTTTGCAATTCCTTAATTGCGATTCCTTATTTTTTGCAATTAAGGAATCGCAAAAAGCAATATTGATGCATGTACCTGATAGTGTATCACCAGAGGGGGGTATTTCGCAGATGAAATATGCCACTCCCTTCATTCCACTGCTGATTTACAATCATATAAGCCATTTGGAACTTTCTTCAAGTCTCAGATGTTAACTCTTACATCAGCTATCAACCCCGCTACACAAACGTGTCAGGCTCAGGTATCTGATTAGTGTAGGTGACCCCAGTGTACAAGTTTTTTGAAAAGAAATTCACGAGTATATCTCACCGCCAGGCTTACAGTGGTGTCCCAGTGGGGGTAATCACAGTATCGTTGTTTCTCACTTATATATTTTTGGGAGTTGGTTTCCGTTTGTGTCTGGGAAGTGCCGATGATGAGACAGTGAGCTAGTTGGTGAGTACCCACCAACTACTCCCAGTTTGCTGCTTACGTGAGGCCCTTCCTTGACTCACCTTCACTTTTTAGTTGGAGCATTTGTCAAACACCACTGTGGTAAACCGGCCTGCTTTGCATTTTTAGAAAAGACACACATGGGAGGTATATGATTAAATATCTATCCATGTCCCACGAAGAAGAAGAAATGGTGTGACATTTCCTTACAACGCTGATGTAACTGTGTTTTATATGAATAGGGCTTTGTATTTCGATTACATTGAGTGGAGGGCGTCCTGGTTTATTTTCCCTTCTCAGCTCCCCATTTGGAATATTCCCTTTGTAGTGCCAACTCTCTCTGACCCTAGAACCCACTGGACACACTTTTGTGAACATTCCATGCCTTGTGCCCACTCCCTCTGCCATCAACCTCTGCGGGGATCACCATGCAACCATGGCCTGCAGGCTTTTGGCAGAAGATAGAACTGTAGAACCCACCTGCCAGACCTGGAAACTCTATGGTGTTGCAGAAGGCAGTGGAATACACATGCTAAATAACTACACAAAGTAATTTAACAGCTAACTCCAACTTAATGCCCATCGCATTAAAATGTACACAATAAATAGCCAAACCTATAGGTTCAATCAATTCCTTATGTTGGGAGTGGTCATTAGCCCTGCACTTCTCCAGTAAAGTAATGGGTTTTCTAAAAAAAACTGTCTTTTAAACATAGGTGCTAGATACAACTACAAGAATTAGGTACATGTATTTTCTTGCAAAAAATCAACAGATCAAAGATAACTTGCAAGACACGAGGTAACAAAATGAGATTTTAGGATTCAACACTGCAACAGGGGGAGCTGTATATGCAGAATACGATGGCTGAATAAAATGCGCTAACCTTTTAATGCACATAAGGTGTTTTCATTTAGCATTTTAGTCAAAGAGCAGTGGGCAGTAGGATACACTGCTGCATGGAACAGGATGAATAGCATTCATGTTGCACAAATAACATTTAATATAACAACACAAAAGGCCTAATTCACAAAATGTCT
This sequence comes from Lissotriton vulgaris, assembly GCF_964263255.1. Lineage (NCBI taxonomy): Eukaryota > Metazoa > Chordata > Amphibia > Caudata > Salamandridae > Lissotriton > Lissotriton vulgaris. Next base: position 724,110,350 of record NC_141691.1, read on the forward strand.
GTTGTGAATCTGTACCCGCAGGTTTACATCCATGCCTGGGTAAAGCCTTACGACTATTGGGATTTCAGAAAGGTTTCCTAGTGTATGACCGGAAAATGTTTAAGAATTAGCAACTGTGACTATAAGAAGTCATTTCAGAACGAACAATTTTACTAAGTGCACAGCTGCTCCTTGGTAAATGAAATCAAATTCATGCATTGGTGCCAAAAGAAGTGGTCCCAAAGCTTGGAAGCCAGATGAAGAGTAGTGAGATGGTTTTAAGATGATCTCAATCTTTGGTTCATTCATGCCGAGACGAGGTGATGTTAGCAGTGCTGGTTGTGTTGCTATCTAGACAGAAATGGATGTGGGTTTTGTTGGTGTACATTTGGGAATTTTACTTGTTTGAAAACATTGTTCCAAAGGGCATGCATAGATGTACAACAGGAGAGGGGCGTGGCCAACTGCAGAGAATGGAGGACGTGAGCTGAGTGAGCTCCGTCCTGAACGCCGACACCTGGCAAATAATCCTGGCTCCAACTAGACCTCAAAACCTACAAAGACAAGATTTGGAAAGTGGAATGTTACCACTATCGATGGTTGTGTCCCGGTGAGCCTGAATCAAGTGGAAGATGCAGTTTGCGCTGCCGTTCTAATCCACACAAGGAGGAAAAGGAATCGGTGGGAGGAGCTGCTGAATGCCACAAAGGAAGCTGGCCAACATTGGCGCCGCTGCTGCGGAGATCACGATCTCCTGATATATATGGGCACCGGGCGATGCTGAGGACTATAGCAGTTCCACAAAAGGAGCAAGCATCCGGACTGGAGTCGGCTGTCTGGCTCCCCGAAGTACGGAGACATATATGGCTGTGCAGACAAGATGGCAGTGGGCGGAAAGTGTCGGACCTAGCCGACTACCTGATCGCGAGAGGCGGACATCGAGCAAGTAGACTACTGGTGCTCCTTGCTGCTACTGACCCAGGAAAGGAAGCACAGATGACTGGAATGGTAGGAGAACATTGAGTGCTGCCGACCAAGGACGTAACCCGCCGAGGTGCAGTGTTTAGTGACTGCGACACGGAGCAGGGATCCATGTTTGTTCAGGACCAGCTACACGGAGACACTGCGGAGCACTGCGGAGCTGCTGGGGATGTCCCACCGATCAGTGGAGACTGAGAGAGTGTGATCTACCCTGTGGCACCCCAGGGAGGCTGTGACACTGGCGTTGTCAAGTGGTGAGACTATGAAAGCCGCAGGAAGGAGCGGCACTTGATGGATATGTTGAGGCCTGGAGGTCATTTTGGTTTCAGCAAGGCCTACACGGTGATACAGCTGGGCGCAAAGACCAGCGCTGTGGTAGCCCCAGCAGACGGTACCAGCTGAGAACAGGTAACGGTCCCAGTAGCGGTCCGGAGGAGATGATGTGAGTAGCGGCATTACAAGATCATGGGACGTAAAACATTGGAGTGTACAGGGCCGCTACCAACGGTGCCTTTGTTAGAACAGGCGGTACAAAAGGGGGTGGTGATGGACAGAGCATCTGAATCAATCAAACACTCACACCCAGTCAAAAGATCTGGGTTTAATCCATAAAGAACAGGGACATTGGAGAAGCCTACATACGGCGCTTCCGAGATGCGGAGGCTATTGTATCTGGCAGCCACTTGGTGTTGGGCTAAAGATTGGTAATTAAGGCTAGTGCTGCATGAAACGCGAGACGTGGCTAGGATTTCATCTTATCTCTACTGGTGAGTGACAGAGCCTTCAGCACTGCGGGGTCACTGGGAATGCTTGCTCTGTAGTGTACCTGGCAAGTGGACTGTGGAAGACTCGCTGAAGGGTGTTGTTCGTGAATACTGGAGGTGCGGACTTTATTTTTGGACTTGGGGTATACCTTAAAACCGAGGAGTCCACTCCATAGAAGAATGGTGTTCTGTGGGGGTCCCTGCACTGCATGCACTGGAAAAGAGGAGCATACGCAGCCGTCGAGACACCATGGGGCACCCTAGAGCCAAACAAACTGACTCAACGTCTACTGACGACACGCATTCCACATCTGGTGGTGAACCCTCAAACATCCCTGATAATGACGTGGTGCCACCCACGGGGACTGATCAACATGCAGCCTAACTGGACTTAATTCTCAAAGCACAGTGCCCCCTCTCACATGGCACTGGATGCCCACATAGATCCGCTCAGTCTTACACCGGTCACTCGTTTTTATTAAAGGGCAATTACCATACTTTGCCACCGTCCCTGCCCCATTCACAGCTTGGCATCAGACGCTCTCCCTTCATCCTCAATTTCTGTCCTCCATCGCTGCTACCCCAGTCCACCACTTCTACAGCTATCACACTTTGGGGATACCCAGGACTCCAGCCACTCCTGCCCCCCCCCCACATGACTTACCGACCGCGATATCCCCGCTCTTCCCTTAACATCCACATCCTTCCTTCACCTCCACCCTTCCTGACCTCGACCCACTCCCTTCACTCCCTTACCACGCCACCCTGACCATCCTAAGCGTGAGCGCCGTCCCTCCGTCAACCACACCTTACCCTTTTCCCTTCCTCCCTGAACAGCACCGTTTTCCCATCACAACCCGGTCCTGAAGATGATCCCAAACAATAAGGACCGAAACGTCGTCGACAGTTCAGCGCAATGAATGGCGCAGCCCCTAATGTGGCTCATCCAAACAAATCCTGCAAAACTTTGAAAAGTCTTGCTTTGTAAATTATCTGGAGCCACATTATTTTTGCTATTCACTGTATATATTCGAGCACCAGTCACTATGCGCCATATATGCTGACCACAATTGTCACTTGCGTCGACACCTTTGTGTCACCTGCACATGCTGAGCACCAAGTCCAATTTGGGTTGCTTTGTTATTTAGTTACCTACAGTACTGTTACAACTGTACCACTATTTTTCCTCAATTATACGATTCCATGAGCACGTTTGAAAAAAATCATTGAGTCTCCTTGTCAGTGTTTCTGTAATGCTTTATGCATACATGCTTAATTGCCTTTTAATAAGACCAGTTGGGATACTGTTTGTTTATTTTGATTACCTACCCCAATCCCAACGTGGTTGACGGGCCACACTCCTGTAGTCTTTTACAAAACTGCATTGACGCTAGGCAGCACACAGTTAGCCAGCGCTGGGAGAGAGCCAAAATGCTGCATATCTATGAAAATAGAGAGCATTTCTTATTTCTCCCTTTCACCCAACACAGAGCATCTAGTTCCCTTCCTGCGCCGCATTGCGTGAAATAATTGTAAATGTGCCCCCAAGTGCTTGTAAATGCTGTACATAGTCTGATGTAGTTTAAAATCTGGCTTGTCAACCCTTAATCTAAAGTCGCCCATGATCACCGATTTGTTGGCGTTGCTCGCAAATCACACCAGTTCAAATTGTACACCAAGCATGGCATCAATGATAAATAAATGGCCTTTATTGAAAATGCACAGCTCTGGGACTATATACAGTCGATTCTGATTTAGTGCACAGTGCTCCTAAATGCAATCTGAAAAAACAAAATAGGATGGACCAATGAGAAGTGACAGAAACCCTCATTACCGTTGAGTGCCTGTAAACCCTGTTGTGTTTTCGTCAGTGACTAGTTTTGGAATTAATGTTGCCAATGTGCTATTACAGTCAAACCTAATAACGCATACACACGGGTAGACCTGCAAAAGAATGCAGAAATAATAAACACAAAGCATTAAACATTGCTTTGCATGGATATGTATATTAATAGTGAAGAAATGCTGAAATGCTGATATATTAGGAAGAGAGTCCAGGCTAGAATAAAATGAGGTCCTTGATGAATGTAAAGCATTCACAAATTCACAAGTTCGCCCTTACCAGATTTGTTACGTTTTGCATAATTCTGATACGAAAACTAATATAATTTGGGTAACTTCATGAGCACAGATCTGAGTCTTCCAGCGTTTGTTAACATGGACCTCCCCTCCAGTTACAGTTGAGGGGTCCCTCTCTGAAGGATGTGTTATTGAGAGTAAAGCAAAGGATCATGTGACCCTGCAGCACTTTACACAGCTAAATATTAACGATGAACACTGACTGATTCATACCTAAGCTTCTTTAATTGCATGGTATAGTTTCACAGCCGCACATGTTTAACAGCATTGCACCAGCCCATGAGGGCAGTTGTTTCTGGGAGTGTTCCTGCAGGAGACCCATCTGTGAAAGAAACAATAAGGAGCCAGCTCATTGCATGAGTAATCATCATCAGCTGGCACAACCCTCCGGAAGAGCTTGTGTGTGAGTAAATACATCCGAGGTGTGTCTATGGGGGGAGGGGGTCTGTTGCTAGCCACAGCTGGAGAATTGTCCTCTTTTATGTCACCAGATGAAATCCAGACATTGTGGAGTGTGAGGAAAGGCTGTACCCACCTGGCAGCTGCACAGAGAGGATGTCAGCAGGAGTCTGGTTTCCACCCACACTGCTGTTGGATCACTGAAGCTGCTAGCCTGATGGAACTCACCTTCCTGTGTGTCAGTGCCCTTGTTGCCTGTCTGAACAGGACGGATAAATACACACAGGCAAAACTACAACCGAAACCTCTGCAGGGAGGACCCGGGGAGCAATGGAGAGATTTGAAGCCAGATCACTTAAAGTTAGAATTGTAAGTGCTACTTTAAGGCAGGGGCCCGTGACATCATTTCAGGGTGATTTGAATGTATGTATGTATGTAGGTGTACTTATAGAGCGCGATCCTGTCACCCGAAGGGCATCCTGGCGCTTGAACTTCGGACGATCACACTATTCGCTGCTCAGACATTTCTAGGAAAGAGATGCGTTTTTAAAGCTTTCCTGAACGGGAAATAATCCCTGTGGCTTCTCAAGGAGAGTGGCAGGGAGTTCCAAAGTTTGGCCGCTGCAACACTAAATGAGCGGCCACCCATCCTGACTCTCTGAAACCTCGGGACCACAAGCAGTTGTGCCGAAGAAGAGTGGAGGAGCCGCGAAGCAGAGTACCAGGCGAACATATTCTGCAGGGGCACTGGACCCTGTTGATGTACCGCCTTAAACACCAGGCACGCCGCTTTATACCGTACACGCAGGTGCACCGGTAGCCAGTGTAGATCTCTTAGAGCTAGAGTAGAAGAGCTAAAATTAGGGCGAGAAAGGGCCAGCTTGGCGGCCATATTCTGCACCCGTTGTAACTTCCCCAGCAGGTTTTTTGGGGCCTCCAGAAGTAGCGCATTACAATAGTCTAAACGACTTAGTATGGTCCCGCGGACTACTTCCGGCCTGGCCTGAGCGGGGAGGAGGGGCAGAACTTTACGCAACATGCGTAGCAGCATCATGCACGTGGAAATGGTTTTGTTGACATGTATATCAAGCTGTAAATTTGGGCCGAAGATCACCCCCAAATTACGAGCTGATTCCGCAGCCGACACTGGCTCAGGAAAAGTGGCAGGCCAAAAGTTCTCTGGAAGTACCCGCGGGATCCGGTCCATGGAGCAGTAGAGCACCTCCGACTTTGTGCTGTTAAATTGTAAGGAATTGGCCCGCAGCCAATCCGCTGTGGCTGCCATACAGCAATGAAATGTCTCCAACGGGACCGCGTTGTTTCCTTCCAGAGAAAAGACCAGCTGGGTGTAATCAGCGTAGTTAAAAGCCGAGACACCAAAAGATTTTATAAGCTGGACCAGAGGGCGGAGGTACAGATTAAAAAGTATAGGGCTGATGGTCGAGCCCTGTGGCACCCCCTGCCCAACTTTCCGTGGCTCAGATCGAAATGGAGGAAGCAAGACCAACTGCTGCCAGCTACTAAGATAGGATACCAGCCAGTCTCTTGCTCCCGCTGTGACCTCACACTCCTCAAGTCTCCTGATGAGGGTCCGATGGCAAACCGTGTCGAACGCGGCCGACATGTCGAGCAGCACTATAAAGGCTGCCCGACCACTGTCGACACACGAACGGAGATTGTCCAGTACGGTTAACCAGTGCGGATTCCGTCCCGTGCCCAGGACGGAAGCCAAACTGTGTCTCATCGAACCATCCGATTTCCTCCAGGAAGCCTGAAAGTGAACGGGTCACTTATTTTTCCATGATCTTAATAGGAAAGGGGAGCAAAGAGATTGGCCTATAGTTGGAAAGACAGACGGGGTCTAACGTTGGTTTCTTGAGCAGAGGTGACACTACTGCTAGCTTCCAACACTCGGGAACAGATGCCAGATCCAAGGACTGGAGGCAGATGGAAGAATTTTTTAAGCCCTCTAAGATCTTAGCAGTCTTCTTCTCAAAAGCACCCGCCAGGGAGTCACACAGGGCCTGCGACGCAAAGACCGTGTTGGCCACACACTCAGGATGGGACAAGTCCCTGACAATTTTGAACAGGGCTTGAGACTTATTAGGCGCCTGGTTCAAAGTGGTTTCCAGAAAAGCCGCCTTAGCCAGCTTAATCTGCGCCTTATAGCCCTGCAGTGCCAGCCTAAACTAGGCCCTTTCTGAGGTCGAGTACTGCTTCCTCCAAGCTCTCTCAGCGCGTTTGCAGCTCAACTTCAGCTGCCGTAGCTCCTCCGTATACCAGGGGCAAGCCCGGTTCAACCTACCTCGAGAATTACGAAGGGGCGCAACCTTGTCTAGCGTATTAGTAATAGACCGGCACAAAATAAGATAGCTTTCCTCCACCGAGTTACTCAGACAGAAGTTTTCTGGTAGTAAAGAAGGCAGAGAAGGTGAGCTAAGTAGCCGGGACCAAGGTCTGCCCAGTTTAACCAGTCCGACACCGGCTCCCCCCGAGGAATAATCCCCTATGCAGAGGGAGAAAGCAACCAGTGCGTGGTCGGTCCAGTATTGGCATAGGATGTCATTGACCATTACTAATTGTGCGTCAGCGAAGATCAGATCCAAGGCATGACCCCCCTGTGGGTCGCTGATCGGACCAATTGCTGCAGCTGAATGTCGCCAAGAGCTTGGCAGAGTGTCATGAACGCACGATCCAGTGGACCACCCTGCCATAAGTTGAAGTCCCCTTGGACCAGCAGTTTAGAGTGGGTATTAGATAGGTCATATATCAGGTCAAGGAAATCTGATAGGGAAGATACAGAGCCCGGTGGGCGATAGCACAACATGCCTGTGAGCAGTGTTCTCTCCAGATCTTTAATAGAGAACCCCATCAGCTCAAAGCCCGAAACCTCTCTAATTTTAAGTTGGACGAGACCCAGCGTTTCTCTATAGATGACACCAATTCCACCGCCTCTGTTTTTCAGCCGAGGAGTGTGGATGATTTTGAAGCCTGGGGGGCAAGCCAAGCCCAATTCGACCAGGCAATCCTCCCGAGTCCAAGTTTCAGTTAAAAACAAAACATCCAGCCCCGAGGACTCGATAAGGAAGGCAATCTCTGTGTGGTGCTTGCAAAGCGACCGAACGTTAAGCAGTCCGCAAGACAGAGAGTGAGACAGGGGTAGGGCAATAGCCCTCTGAGTCGGGGACGCCTGATTCTGTCTCAGTTCCAGAAGGGCAGACCGAGAGTAAACTAAGCGAGGAGAATGCGGAAGGCTAGAGGAAGCGGCCCTATGCGCGCCCGTTACGCGAACGGGCGCAAACGGGCTTACCTCTGGTGCACCTCCGGCGCGCCTACATCGCGCCCGCTGAGCGTAACAGCTGCGCGCTTGGTCAGCCATCCTTTTATGGTATTAGACCGAGCGGAAGTCCGCCTCCTGCGTCCCTTGCCCTCAGCAAGATGGCGCCCGAAGTGCTCCCAGCCTTCACCCCCACCCAAGATGGCGGTCAGACCCGCTAATCTATCTGTATCCCGCCGAATGCGGGTGGAAATCAATTAGGGTGCGAGTAAGCCTGTCCAATTCCCCGGCCTACGGAGCCGACACCTAGTTAAGCGGCGCAAATTTAGCAAGCTCTAGCAGCTCTATGGCGCGATGACCAGCAGCGCAAATAAGTTTTTAAAATAAGCACAATTAAAATGAAACAGCAGCAAAGAGCGCACAGGCCAAAAGTTCTGACCTGTCTGCACCCTCGGTGGCTTAAATAAGCTCACCAAGTGCGGAAGTCCGCCTCCTGCGTCCCTTGCCCTCAGCAAGATGGCGCCCGAAGTGCTCCCAGCCGTCACCCCCACCCAAGATGGCGGTCGGACCCGCTAATCTATCTGTATCCCGCCGAATGAATAAAGCAGTAGAGCTGTATTAACGGGATGCTTTCACGTTTGGCAATGGGAAATGGTTGTTTCTCAATGGAACATTAGTAAATATGCTTTCTTGTCTGGAAACACAATAACATTTGTTTAAAACGTTAAAGAAACATATTACATAAAACAACAAACTAAAATCAATGTATAATAACATAACAAAACAAAAACACAACAGGACACAACACAACAAAACGAAATAACAAAATACAGCAAAACAACAGTACAATATAAGCACAGCCGCATTCCTACACAACAGCACCCTGCCACAACGCAATGATGCAATACAGGACAACACATCCCAACAAAACAAAATGCATCCCAATTACATAGCAGAACAACAGTGCACTACAACACAACACAACTCACACAAAAGTAGCACAATGCAATTCAAAACATAACTCAATAGTAATAAAAAAACACATGACAACGCAATAATATTTCAACAAAACCACAATATTACATAGCATAAAAAATGCACCATTGTAATAGATAGAATACTACAAATGCAACACAAAACAACAAATAACTGCAGTATAAACCAACACATGAGCACAAACAAACACAGCAACACATCCAAAGTCAACACAATATACAGGGGTGCAGGAAGTGCTTCAGCACCTCTGAGATTAAATTACAGGAAAAGGTGAATGAGCACTAAAGAGGCCCGTACATTTTAATTGTCCATTTGTTTTTATTTCAAAGTAGAGGTAAAATGCCAGGCAATGTTTTTTGGCAAACTACAATTGCTTACCTCAATAGGGAATTGGAGACATTTAATTGCATGGTTTAAAGGGCACTCAATGGGATGATGGGAACGGAATTGACCAGGGCCAAGACAAAGTGGGAGGGGAATCTAGGACACGAAATAGTCGATGAAGAATGGGTTAGGATACTGACCTATACACAAAAAGTGTCAGTGAACACCAGACAAAAGTTTATTCAGTTTAGTTTCTTACACCAGGCGTACCTTTTTCATATAAAAACTAACAAACATGTATGAAGGGGTCCCAAGACCCTGCCAGAGATGCAAGACACTGACAACAGTCTTTTTCCATATGGTATGGACATGCCCCACAATGCAAACTTTCTGGAAGCAAATCCTCGGACACTTGGGCAGTACCCTAAAAAAAGAGTTCTTTGCAACACCAGAGATCTGCCTTCTGGGAGGACTCCTTTCCCCACACTTTAAAAAGCAGGCAATAAACTAATGGACCTCGCCTTAGCACTGGCTGGAAAACAAATTCCCATGACCTGGAAGACAAGTTTTGACTCCACATAGTCCAGGTGGCAGGCAGAGGTGGAGCATTGGGCCAGGGTGGAGGAGGAGGCTTTAGTATGAGAAAAAGCAAGTGTGCTATGTAGATGACCCTTGTCAGATATATGGAAAGAGGTGGTCCAAAGTTGTATTGAATATTCTGTCCCACCCAAAGCCTCAGATAGGACCTCTATAGTACCTGTTGAGAGGGAATGAGTAATAAGGAAAAATAATAGATTACCTTGTAGCAGACATGGCTGATAGGCGTATAGGAATTCATCCCTTTGGGAAGTTGCAAGACCCTACAAACCTTTCCAGCTGATGATTTAGTAGCAATTTCCCCTGAGGTCATTATGTGTAACCGATTCGAGATGGCCTGATGTTTGCTCTTAACCGTGTTTGAATGTTTAAAAATGTATATAAAATGGAAATTCATTCCCTCGATGATGCAGTAACCAATTGTGTATTAATGAATGCTTTCTGTATGTAACAATATATACTTGTCAAACAATGTTAAAACTAAAACAGTTAACAAAAATACACATTTAAATACCTGTAAGTGTACTAAAAATATTACAAATATATTAACCACAAATAAAGTACAAATGAGGGCATTGTTTTTTGTAATTCTGAAATGTGTCAGAAACGTTTTAATAGGATCAAAACAAACCAAACGTTTTATTCGTGTGATATACAAATGATATTTGTGTGCAGAAATTTGATTTTCACAAGCTAACACTTGTGCTCTATATAGAATCAGCAGTAAATTCATATCTGATGATAATTTAGTAGCCATTCTAAGTGGTCAGTTCAGCGGAAAATGTGCTCTCTGAAAATTCCAGTACCCCAATACCCCATGCTTTAGTCATATTGGGAATGAAGTGTTCCAAAATGCACCACTGGTCACACACTACTCGGATTTAATAATAACAATACTCTCCAAGCCATTCTTCTGCTGAGTAGATGAGGCTCATTTGCTACACGTCACTTGTTCTTTGTGTAATGTTTCCATTTTAATCATCACTATGAATTAAATGCTTAAAATTGATGGCTGCACTCTCATTCTTAAAATTGTTCCAGTACCACTGAAAATACATAACAAAGTCTAAAGACAGAACACCACTACACTGTTGTACTATTGTTGTATTGCTGTATTGTTTTGTATTTTGCTTTGTTATTTTTGGTTGCTAACTTGTTGCTGTGTTTGTTATTTTGTTGTTTTTTGTTGGTATGCTGTTGCGCATCTGTGTTGCTGTAATGCACTTTAGTGTGCTCTGTCGTATGAGTATTTTGTGATGTTTTGTAGTGTGTTATGATGTGGTGTGCTATGCTGCGGTTGTTATTATTTTTTATTCTATTTTGTGTGATGCTGAGATTGGTATATTTTGTTGGTCTGTTGCAGGCTTCTCCAACGAGTAGCTCATGATCTAATGACAGCTCTCTAGCTACCTGGCAGTAGCTCTCCTGTATGAAGCCCAACTTATTAAATAAGCTTGTGCTTGGTTGAAATAATATATATAGATATAAATTGGGATTATATATTTGAGATGAAAATGTGTTTATTTTCAGAACACAGAAGCTGATATTTAAAGAAAAAATGGCTGAATTTCCAAAATATAAGTAAAGCTGATATTTGAGTAAGAAATCATGTGGCATTGGGGAGACATTTAAACAATGTATTACCTTGGCACCAGAAGCATTGCAGCTATTGCTCCATATTGAAAAAGCCTTTATTAGATTACTGCAGATAACCATGCCTGATGTGCAGAGGTGATCACTGATAATAACAATACATATGGTGGCCACTAATGTATTTTTGTCTTATGTGGACACTATTACAATGCTAATCATATTAGTAGGTCTAAATGAGCTTCAATGAACATAAGTAGCTCTCATTATAGAAAAGGATGAAGAACCCTGGTCTATTGTATGGTATTGGGTTTTGCTTCATTTTTTTGTTGTTGAGTGGTGTTGCTTTATTGTCAGGTAGCCTACTGTTGTTTTTTGTTGCATCAGCATAATATTTCAACTGTAGTCCATCATCTTAAAAATGGACAAATCTTCTTATCGGAGGGTCGCAACACACCAGAATCGGTTTGCTCGTAAATGGAGAATTTCAATCGCTAGATTGCCCTAAGGAATGTTAAATCCACATAAAGGATATGTATTTTTTCTGAACTGCTGTTGCCCAGTACCACAGTTTCTCTTTCTGTGTGTTTTATACAGCCCTGTCAGCATATTTAGGGGCATATTACCAAGCAATAGCGATAATTATCGCTATTGCTTGGTTAGAGACAAAAATTTATCGCCGACCTGCGGCGATTTTTATCGCAGATAAAAATGGTATTACCAAGGTTTATTGCAAATGCGATCAAAATCGGCCGCAGTGCATGAATATCGCTGAAAAGTCCGCGATATTCATGCATTACCGAGCTAATGCTCTTAGCCATGTTATCCACCTCCCATTGGATAACATGGCTAAGTACTTGAAGCCATAGAAGGTTTAACATCCAACAAAGCTCCCGGCCCAGATGGCATCCCCCCTGATTTATTTAAGTCCAGACCACACTTCTGGGCTCCTATCTTGCTGGCGGTTTTCAATGCTGCCACTGTGGTAGGTTGTCCAGTGACCTGGGGGGTGTCAACCATTGTCCCGGTTTTCAAAAAGGGAGATAGGGGTAGCCCACTGTGCTACCGTCCAATCTCCCTAATTGACTCAAAGGTTAAAGTTATCGGGAGAGTTCTGTTGAGGAGAATCACTAGTTGGGCATCCGCAAATAATGTCATGTCTATATCTCAATATGGATTCTGTGAGGGCAGATCCACGATAACTCAGTGTCTTAATTTATTCCTCATACTCAGCAAATACACGGTGGCCCAGAAGGGTACGATCCACCTCGCCTTCATGGACCTGTCATCAGCCTTCGACTGTGTTAACAGGGGGAGGCTGTGGCAGCACATGAGGGCGAGGGGAGTCGACACTGAGATTGTCGACTTCCTGGAGGATATGCACCATCAAACCAGTGCCAATGTAAGATATTCATCTAATGGGGACACCACTGATAAGTTTATGATAAAAAAAGGAGTACGTCAGGGATGTATTCTTGCCCCTTTTCTTTTTAATTTCTATATTAATGATTTGGATGCAGCACTACAATCTATACAGGCTGACTGCCCCAGAGTAGGCAGAAGGGGCATCCCCGTGCTGTTATACGCGGATGACGCGGTTTTAATCTCGCGCACGGAGAAGGGGCTCCAGGCACTTTTAACTGCTTTTAATGTTTTCATGTCTGATAGGGACCTAATGGTCAACAATTCCAAGTCCTATGTAATGCAGGTTGGCCAACGCCCAAGAAAGAACTTTGTATTCAAGCTTGATGATAGTCCAATTCCGGTAACAGAGACTTTTTCCTATCTGGGTGTGCTATTTGACTCGAAGTTAAGTTGGGCCCCTCATCTGGTGAAGAAGAAGAATGATATGTTGAGGGTTAATGGAACCATCCTTAATCTTGCGAAAAAGATAGGAAAGAAACCAATAACTGCAATGATTAAGTTATATAATGCCAAGTCTGTAGCCACGGCGGTATACGGCAGTGAACTGTGGGGCTATGTGTCCAATACTCAATTACAGGTCATCGAAAACACTTTCTTTAAACGGTTACTATGTGTCCCTGCGAGTACCCCGAACCTTGTTGTGCATGAGGAGCTAGGGTCACCGTTTTTATGCGATAACCTAGCACTGAAGCCACTGATCTGCTGGGTTTCGCTGTGGCTTAACAAGGAGATACCACTCACTCATCAGATTGTACGGGATGTAACATCTCAGGATAGCTGTATGCGCATCCCCTGGCTAAAATACTTGAAATCTTGCTTTGAAATGCTGGGGTGCGCCAATTTGTTCTCCCATCCGAGTGGAATTGTGAAGGGGGACATAACAGCGGTTAAAGGAGCCTATCTTAAGCTTAAATTGGCGGACAGAGAAAGTGTGGAAGTGCTGAAACCAAGTGTCAGAAAGTTTATCATGCTTAAGTCGTGTGGTGGAATGGAGCCCTACCTGGCTTGCGCCTTCACCTCACATGAAAAGTTCTTGCTGACTAGGTTCAGATTTAACACTTTTCAGCAGCTTTTAATAAGACCCAAATCAGACATTTTTAGCAAACATGTAGCTCCCTGTGGCTGCGACGGGAGGTCTCCTCAGGATATGCTACATTTTATATTTTTATGCAGGTTTTATGATTATCCTAGACGCTACTTTCTTGTTGATTTGCTGAGAACACTGGATTTTAAACAAATTAGACCTGCCCTTATTTATTTGCAGCTCTTGCACAAGGATTGTGTACTCCATATTTTGTCGTTTTTAAAACTTGCACTGAGAATAAGAACTTGCTTAGACCTATGATCCTAACGATCATGATGCTTTTTAATGATATCTGTGTATAATGTTTTTTAATAATGTATTGATGCGTAATTTGAAAATGTAATCAATGTATGTACTTTTTATGGTTTGAAATATTAACCGAAATAAAGTCTCATTTGATTTGATTTGATTTGAACATGGCTAAGAACTGCTCAGGGCAGGTGTTAGCTTTTGGAGATATTCGCGCTTAGTGCGAATATCTCCAAAAGTTGGTAATAAGAGATAGCGATGTTAGCGACTGTTTCCAGTCGCTAACATCTTGGCACACCCACTTTGCATGTCATTAGTGATAAATATTACTGACATGCAAAGCGGGGCCCAAGATGGTCGCTATCTCCTACTAGCTGTTGCTAACATGTGTTAACGACAGCTAGGTAATAGGGGGATAATTTTATCTCCGCTTTCTTGGCTTTTAAAGCCAAAAAAGCAGAGATAAACCCCCTTGATAATATGCCCCTAAGTTCCATACATAAAGAATGTAACATCTTTGTGTTGTCACTAAAGCTATTCCAAACCTAGGCTGCTTTGACTCCTCAGTTTCAGTTTAACCAACAGAAAAAAATGTGGGTATGTCACATATTGTCGAGCCACATTTGGGCATATTAACTAAGAGAAAATCCTTTATCGATAGTAGATTTAGACCTAAATGTTTTGTTAACTTCCTCATTTCCTGAGGCTCAGAGAATTCCCATTGCCTAGGCTCAGAGAATTCCCATTGCCTAGGCTCAGAGGTCGGCAATAGCTATGTATGCTTCCAGTGTGGTAGTAGTCAACCAAAACATCATTGAATTTCCACTAAGTTCTGACTTTTTTTTAGGTTCAAGACATTTTGGTGGCCTCCCCTGACACTCCTCTAACCTCCTTTTCTCCATCCTGATCCTTAAAGGAAGGGCAGCAGAAGTCTGCCATACATTGGGATTTCCCCAATTCTTAAATGGAATTTGCAGGTAGGAAAGTCCCCATATAGGCACACCATCTCCAATTCTTTTCTTTCCGCACTGAAGAAGGCATGGTCTGCCCTTTCATGTTTTTTTTTTACGTATACACATTTTTCCTATATCAAATTTCAATCAAACCCCACCTGATACAAATCTGTGGAACTTTCTAAAGGCTTTTAATCACTCTCTGTTTCATATGGTATCTGTAGTCTTAGAGTTCGTTGCTTAAGGTCAATGATCATTTACCTCTGTATTATGTTTGCACATTACTAGTAAAGTGTTGTTGCTGTGCTGTGCTGTGATGTACCATGCTATGTTGTAAATACATTTATAGAGAGCGTTGTACCGTCATGAGGCGCTGAAGCACATTGGAGGACGGTTAGTATGCTCCACCTTTGAGTAGGGCTCAGTTGGAATTGTGAATTTCAGCATGGTCTAGGTATAAAGTGTTGTGGAATCATGCCTGATTGATCACAGCAGTGGTTTTATTCTCGCCAATGTTGCAGCGCCCAAGTATTTGATAGAAGGAACACAAGTGTTTGATAGCATGCATGTTATTTATATTAATGTATAGCTGTGTCTGATTGAAGGGGTTTGGCTTATGTCTGTGGTATGGAAGCGTTTTGATGTCTTCCATGACGAGCAACAGAATGCTTGCCCCATTCTGTCGAGATCTTGTAGCTGTGCTTATGCATGAAGTTGAAGAAGTATCGTGAGAAATAACTACGCGCATGTGCTTGCCTATCATTGTGAGTAACAAAGGATTTGGTCCTTTGTTTGTTTAAGCGACAGAAGAACAATCCACAAGAATGCATTTCATTGCAGGCAACTACGATGAATGCTTTTTGGAGTCCACTCTGAAGTAATCAATGCCAAAACGTCAGTGTGTTGAATACAGGTAGCCATCAGAAAAGGTTTGAAGAGTCCTCTCTGAAGTTACAGAGCAGCACTCTACAAGGATGCAGTGGACAGAGACGTCAATAGCAGGGGATCTTTGTTGTCCACCCTGAACGACGGGGGAGAAGGGTGAGAAGTCCACAGCATGAACAGAAAAAATACAGACTAAGTAAAAGATTTTTACAGCCCACAAAGAAGTCAAAATATTTCTATTTCTATGTCTCTGATAACATTAACTACCTTCTATTTGTTTGAATATGCTATATTGTTCAAATATATATTCAAGGTTGTTTTCTTAGACTTAATACACTATATGTGCAGTAGAAAAATTATCCAAATCCTTTTGGAGAAATGAGGATCCTTCCCATACCTCAAGTAGGTTAGCAAAAAATGTGCAAAAGAAAATATGATTTTATTCAAGGTTATCTTTGAAATACTACTTTAGCACTTGAAGTTTATGTCCCCAATGTGATTGGATAGCAAAATGAATTCTCTGTATACGCTTGGAAATGAAAGCATGTTTCCAAAACATTAACAAACAATCTCCGTGGTTTTCCATGTGATCTGCTAAAAAGGTCCAGGCCGCAGGAACAAGGTATCTCAGGGTTAGATGTACCAAGAATTGCTTTTGCGATTCTATAATAGCAAAATTTACTGATTTGCTATTACAGAATCGCAAAATGCAATGTATGTAGGTTTTGCAATAATAATTGCGATTCCTACATATTCCTTAATTGCGAATCACAAATTGCGATTTGCTATTAAGGAATACCTTCCCATTCCTATGGGCCTATAGGCCCATAAGAATGAATGGGAAGACATTTGCAGTTTACGAGTACCCAATCGGCACTCACAAATTGCGAATGCAATTTCAAGGTTGCAAGGGTGCCAAAAGGACACCCTGTTGCACCCCTGAAATATGCATGTGCGACACATGACATTTTGAAAAATGCAAAAAAGTGCATTTTTCTGGGAACTCGCAAATTACCACCAACTTGAAGTTGGTGGTAATTTGTGATTCCTTAAGGCCAAATCGCAAATTGCTGGTGCTTCCATAATTGCATTTAAGGAATCGCAATTTGCGATTCCTTAAATGCATTTGCAAAATAGGAAATCACAAATTTTGCGATTCCTTATTTTGCGAGGACCTTTTGGGATGATATATCCCAAAAGGCTTTTTCCCGTTTGCAAAGGGGCCGATTCTGAGAATCGTTCCGTTAGCGAACGGGAAAAAGGCTTGATACATCTGGCCCTCAGTTGCTTAGCAAGGATGCTCTCAAACATGATGAACGTTTCGTGGATAACTTCAAAATGGGCGCCACCATATGCAAACATTGTGAGAGTGCTTTGTCTTTATGGGAACTGTAATTCCCTGTGCTAAACTGAGATGCCTTGCATAGTGCAGCTTTGGAAGAAACAAAGCCACTCTCCAAACGGCACAAATGCTGTGCATTCACAGCAAAGCCTTTCCTTCCTCTAAATATGTACCAGACCTGCAAGTTTCGAATATTGCACTTGTGTGCCTGAAAAGTGCAGAAACGTAATTGCAGGCACAGGTCATAACAGGCATGCAGTGAATATAGATAGCCATGGGAGAATACCAATGTAGTTCACACAGGAGCGAGAGGAAGAGGCCCACGACAGGCCTTCATAAGTGATCTAAAAAGTCCAAGCAGTAGGGAGAACGGCTTATTATATAGTTCATGTGTGTAGCCTGAATAAAATGATTTATAATGTCCATCCAGGAGGATAGAGGAGTAAACCCTAGGCATGCACTGGATCAGGCAGCCATGGTAAATGATGCAAGGAGTCCACCCAGGAAAGAAAGAGGGTAAATCCCCAGGCGTGCACTGGTTACAAGCAGCAAGGATTGATGTTCTACTGAGGCCATTGATCTGGTAGTTCATTAATACAGGTATCTGCCACTTCCAGGTAATAGTGTAATATGGTAGGGAAATACCATGGAAGGAAAACAGTCAGTTCAGTGAATTGGAAGTCAGAAAGATTTTGAAGTGGATCGGGGTCAGAGGAAGGAAAGAATTAAGGTGTATGGCTTTAGGCCCTAACTGGCACCAAAAAGGCCCAGACAGGGAGGACACTCTTAACCTCTCCATTTTTAGGTCTCGCCTGAGCCAGCGCATGCGCTGCTCTCAGAGACATTTAATAGTGGGCTTTAAAAAGTGCTACCCCACGCTTTCACTGGCCTAGCACTTGTGGTTACGCACGCGTGCACTTGCAGCTGCCAGCTTTCAGAGCCCGATCAGGTGCCATCTGTCTTTCTTCTCGCTTGCTGTCTGAACGCTCCTCCAACTCTCCTTGGCCGCTCCTCGTGTTAGTTGAGACTGCTTTCACTTTCGCTGCTCACCATACGGAGCCTTAATGACTGCAGTGACTCGCTCAGGCTTTCGACTGGCTTCAACTTTTCAGGTACTTTCTTTCTCAGCATATACTTGTTCATTATTGTCGGTGTGCCCAAGTGTACAGTATGCTACCCTGTGTTCCTGTTTACCATCACGTGTTGTTTGTTTGTTTTAGGGTTTATTCTGTAGGCATATGTGCACTAACGCTAAAAAGGATGGACTTCTTTTTGTTGTTGTTTCAAATAGCGTCCTTGGCCTATTTTACTGTTTTGTAGTTGACTACGACGTGAAGATCGTGTTTTTAGAGCCTCCACATGCAGCTGGTTAAGCACATAGAGGTACAAGATGTAAACCAGACCGCATTTTATACCCCCCCACCGCCGTACGTATTGCAGTGCAACTTCATGTTCTTGTGTTATAGGCTTCATGAGAATAGGGAGTTATTTCAAGAGTGAAACTTGAATCTCCACCATCACCTCTAGTACTGTTACACACTTCACTGTGCTTCCTCACTAAAGTATTCTAATCTATTAATGATCTCTCAATTTGTTGCTGGATAATTACGTCATCACCCAGCCACGCCGCCTTAACCCTGCCTAACTACTGGACAGCACTTACCCAGTTGAAAATGGCTGAAGTGACTGAGCCGTGACTCACAGCCTTACCTCCCCATGTACGTTCCATTCCCTAAGACTTGTCTGTCTTAGCTGAATTGTTCGCAGCTCTTTGCCTGCTCCTCACCCCAGAGGCTTCTCCATCTATCTGCTCTTAGTCCCGTCCTCTCTCTGTTTTGCCCCCGTCTCTGTCCTCTGCCGTCACACCCTGTCCACTTCCTCTGCCCACTCTCGTCGTGCCTTATCCCTTATTATTTTTTCCAAACTTATCGCTGCTTGCAAACTACTCTTGCCAGGTTCAAAATATAGCTGGTGCTCTGTACCTGTCCGAAACATATGCAGTTTCATATCTCGGTTTCACATTTCCCTATCAAAAATGAACCCCATCTTGTGCTATTCTAAAATCCTCTGGGAATATTTTCTGCTACACGCCAAAATATATGTGTGTCTTGTCATGGCCATGAAAGATGTTCTTAGTGTTATGCCACGCTCAAAATTTAAACAATCCCTGGAACCATACCACCATTCATAGAAAAGAAAAGTGTCTCTCCCCTCTACCTTATGCAGTATTCCTTGTACCCCGCCCCTCTTCCAAATTTCCTCTGCAGTCTTCTTACATCGTTGGCCTTCTGTACCCGTCATAGAAAACAAGCATTGGCATGGCCAATAGGTCTCGCCTTTGGGACCTTTATAAGTGCTTAGCCATGTAACAGTTGATGTTGTTGCACTAAGGATATTGTGCTGCATAATTAAATACTTGTAAGGTCCCAAAAGCGAGACCTATTGGCTATGCCACTGCTTGTTTATTATGGACACCTTGACTAGATGCCTTGTGAGGATTGGTTACCTTTGATAGGGTATGCTATCCTGGGAGATCCCAAGAGTTATGTCATCAGCCCCGGTAACCTTACAGCGGCAAGGGAAAACAGTCAGAAGTTGGAGGAGTGAGTTAGATACCAGTGAAAGGCACCAGAAGGAGGCAGAAGAGGTAGGTCAGATACTGTTGTTGGGAGACCATCCAAAGGTGGAGGTCTCTGGCTTCAGGTCAGTTAATAGTACAGATAACGGCAAAAAATTATAAGTGAGAGAAAAAAGATAGCATGAACTGACAGAAGCCAAAACACACAAATATCGTAAAATCAATATAATTTTACTGACCAGCCAATGTGAGCTATAGACAATCCACAAATTCTAACCACATGGCCTCTCTCTAGTACATCTCAAGTGTCAGGTGATTCTCTGATTTTATATTTTCCTTTTTCATTGTGAAGCAAAAACTACACCAGAAGCTGCTGTGAAATCTGCACCATTTGTTGTGATAGTGATTTTGTCACTGGTGGACCTGCGTACCGGTGCTATTGTGCTGCTAATGCAAGTCTTTGTGTACCTTGTTCATACCTATAGGCTGAAAAGGTTATGTGTGTCAGGCATATTAAGACTTATTTCGACAGATAGAAATCCTTGAGTTTACTTGGCTTCATTGTAAGGGTGATGATCGAAAGGAAGATCACCAATTCAATAACTTATAGTTACACACACACGAGCACGGTGGCAGGGTATATAGTGCTACACCAACTACCTGTGTTTATCCAAAAAGTAATCAAAGAAACAAATAATAACACATTGCACAGTTGCTAACAAGAATGCCCTCCTCTCAAAACCAGACTCCATTTATAGTTTCAAATACAATCTATAAGCACAAAAAGTGAAAGAGGCATCATTGTAAAGACAATAAAAGTTGTTAATAACCACGTGTACTTGGTCCACGCTAATACGCGAAAACTCCTATCTCGTCCGTTTTTTTAAGTAAAATGGACGTGATAGGAGTTTCCTCATTGGCCGCTTTACAGGCCTGCGGTCTAGCGCGATACATTATGCGCTCTGGTTCGCAAAGGGGCAGATTCTCAGAATCTGCCCCTTTGTGACCAGTATTTTTGCATTTGGGATGCATCATCCCAAATGCAAAAATCGCAATTAAAGAAATCGCAAAATTGTGATTACTTAAATTGCTATTGCGTTTAAGGAATCTCAAATTGAGATTTCTTAAATGCAATGCATTAAAGTTACAAAATTAGCGATTTTGCTAATAGGGGGAGCAAATTACCATGAAGTTAAACTTCATGGTAATTTGCAAAAACTTTGAAAAATGAACTAAAGTGCATTTTTCAAAGTTCCATTTTACACACAAACATGCCCTTAGGGCATGTGTGTGTGCAAGATGTACCCATATGCAGATTTCAGGGGTGCAACAGGGTGTCCTTTTGACACCCTGGCACCCTTGATATTGCAATCTCAATTTGCGATTCTCTAATTGAGAATCGCAAATTGAGATTGTCTTCCCATTCATTCCTATGGGCCTCAGGCCCATAGGAATGAATGAGGAGGTATTCCTTAATTGCGACTCGCAATTTGCGAGTCGAAATTAAGGAATTTTAAGAAATCGCAATTTTTTAAGCGAGTTCTTCATGCATAGCATTTTGCTATTCCTTATTAGCAAATCCTTATTTTTCGCTAATAAGGAATCGCAAAATAGATGCTTGATGAATCTATGGGATAGTTCCTTACGGTTAATTCCGAGCATTCTATTTCAGATCTTTGATCAGGAATTCATCAAAGACATCATCTACTTACCTGGGCTAATAACCTGTGGAGTCCTTGTGCTTTGTGGACTGTATTCTCGCCCTGCAAGAAGCCCGCAAGGGTGAAAAGCGTTGGCTGTTATGTGTAAACTAATGAATAAAAAGACTCACTACAGCATCAAAAAAAAAACAATGATTTTCTGTCATCGCTATCTTTTTGTGTTTTGGGGATTAAACCCTATGAGTATTGTCTTTACAATAATGTCTCTCGCACCTTTTGTGCTTATAACTTATAGTTACCAATCATTTTAATGCAAGTGCGACTTAGGGTCTCATCATACATGCATATTTGCTGCAAAACAATGCTACAAGCTTTCCTCAAATAGTTGTGTTTGAGTTTGTGAGTCAGAAGTCTAGAACAGAGGCCACTTCTGCTTGAATGGCATGCTGGTGTTATAACAGGCTGACCTACCTCTCAATAAGTGAGCTTAGATGGAGTGTCTTGCTTTTCAGCACCCTCTGAAACGAGAAAGGTTTTCCGTTGTTCTCTGGGCACCAAAGCCGAGAGCTAACAGTCGATATGTGGTGAGTGCATTCACTTTTCAGGTGCTACATTAATTTGTTGGCTAGGCGTGTCTGAAGCTGTGCGAAGATCATGGGTGTTTGGAAGTATGTAGACAAGGAACACGTCCTAGAGGTAGCTGGGCCTATAAGGCAACCCTCCTTCTGAAAGAAGCACAGGAGTTTGAATGCATCTTGTATATCATGTAGTGAGTATGGCGAGCTCTTCGATACGGACTGGCACTCTCCAGCAGAAGCCAGAAGAAGAAATCGACCTTCTGGAGGTCCTCCAAGGAAGACACAAAGTATAAGCCCTATTTTGAGAACCATGCTGCTGTCTAGAGAAGATACCGTTGTGGACTGTATCCACGTGGTTGCTTTCTTTTGTCTAATTCCTTGTTTCTTCTTAGTGAACCAACCAATGCATCAGATTGGATCAGAATATTAGCAAAGGGCAGGAACAAGCACACCATTCAGCAGGGAGGGAAGCGGGAGGAGAAGGAAGAATGTGTGAAAGCGATGGAAATATTCATAGCAATATTGACTTGAACCTATGTTTCTGTTATCTGGACTGCTATATTTTAGGAAAAGGTAACCTTCGGAAATTGTTGGTTAAAACTCACGCTGGACACAATTTGGACCATTTAAAGAGTTCCCCAGAATGAAAGAGGTTGTAGACAGTGCATATCATTCCATATTTCTTTACTTATTTTTATGTTTTTTGCTACAATGTAAGTGTGTCTCGCAAGTATATGAGAGCACTTCGCAGTAGAATAAAAACTTTTTTTAAATACCAGGATATAAAACATCACATGGTGATGTTAGCGCAAGATTTAATAAAAGAATGTAAAAATAATGCAAGACAATTTACTAGTGAGCAAACCCAAACAAAACCGTGATCAAGGGCAGAGTTTTACATATTTACCACAGGAAAGAACTCCAGGGTGATCTACACAGGATATAGGAATTCCACACAAAAAAGCTTCTCCAGAAGACGACTCATATGAAGGTTCTCACGTTGACAAAACGTCGAACCGCCAACCTAAACCTGGCAATCATTTGTCGCCACCAAAGATTTGTGAATTTGCAACCAGATGGAACTGAAAAATAGCATACACAGTTATAAGGCTGTTGTAGGAGCACAAAGTGCAGTTATTTCAAAAGAGGGATAATGTGATTACATCACTGTGACCCTGCGAGCCACCTAAAATCAGAATGAAGTAAAGATATCAGAGGGCAAGACTGAATTTCCAAATTTAGGGGCACATTACGATCGCGGACGGACTTGCGTCCGTCCGCGAGCCCTGAGTAGGAGGGAACGTCCGCACGTCCCTCCTGTGCAATTAGGATGTGACCGTAACATTGCGGCGGGTGCGGCTTCAAGCTGCACCCGCCGCAATGTTAAAAATGCATACATTGCATTTGTATGCAGAAAGCGGCAGGCACCAGAGGTACCCCTCATGTGCACCCCCCACCCCCCCACCCCCCTTCACCCAGGGGGTCCGCTACAGGCCCCCGAGGTGAAGATCCGTATCCTTTTCCACGGCGGAGAACCCGTCGCGGAAAGCATTTTTTGGCAGCCATCCTTATATGTCTGGCGGTGTCTGAGAGACACCGCCACCATGTTAGGTCTTTTCCGCCGCGGTTGTAAGCCAACCGCGGCGGAAAAGCGGCGGACTGAAACCAAGACCCACCAACCATCCTAATGTGGCGGTGGGTCTTTGGTGGGTCCGCAGAGGATTTTCCGCATCCTCCGGGCCGACCCGGAGGATGCGGAAAGTCCTCCATCATAATCGGCCCCTAAATGTGGAATAAAGCATTTTCACAGATCAAACAGAATGCAGGTACACATTGACAGAAGTAATCCACGTATGGGCATGGGTATAAAAGAACAAATATGGGTATGAAAGAACAAATGGAAGTAAAAATCCAAGAATTTAACAGTCTTTGTAAAATGAAGCAATACCATCACTGGCCAATTAATGTATCCACAAAGAGCAGAAAGTTTAGTGTGATGATTGGAGGGACACAAAATCTTGTGTATTTTTTTTAAATTTTATTTATTTGGTGTTTTATATAGCGCAAACAAGAGGCAGCGTGTCTTAGGAAACTCAAATCTCAACCAAGGCCCATTGGAATGGGGCAGAGGACACATTATTCACCAGGCCCCCACTTCTACAGAGCCTTCGCTCATGCTGCAACACTTTATTTGTAGATTTTAGAGCCAGTCTGAACTACCTGTGAATAATCAGGTAGCCACCATGTGTAACACACTGTGCTTTCTCTTTCTTGAGAACATACATTTGTTTACATTTGAAACAGATCCTTATTTTAAAGGACCCGCTTGAGTCTGCTAATCTGGGCCCTGCAAAAGTTGCATACAGGCATGTATCAACTTTCCAAATACTGTACTAAAGCACTTGGAGATCTTCGACCGCAGACACACAATGGTGCAGCTGAGTGTTATCCTCAGATTGGGGTGCATGGATTCCCACCTAGAAGAGAGAGAGAAAGAGCCTAGTAAGTGGATACTTAAATTAAGAATGAGGAAGATGAGGCCAATACAGGGCACCGATACCTATTCCAGGCAGCAAGATAACAATCAGTACGCTTGTTGTATGCCGTTTTAGATTCCGAATGAATTTTCCTGATTCATGCCCTTATATAGGTACAATTCGCGTTGCCCTTATATAGGCATAGAAATCCAGCCCTTTTTTAGGAATAGCCCATGCTACCCAAATACAGGCATGTCTACTTCCATCCGTTCATCTACGTCACAACGAGTTCTAGGAAGACTCTTAAGCTGTTAGGGACTTCCCCTTGCTTGAATATTGAATATTCATTTCTCCAAGAACTCATTTATTATGCATGAACAACTATTCCTTGGGGTTCATCCATGACGTTCATATGCCGGACTTTACGTCAAAGCTGGCATTCCTAAACACCTTCAAGGTATAAATATACCTTCACTTGTTATGGCAAAACACGTTGTGGTTCGGTGCAGTTCGACTACCTACTTGCCCGAAGCAGCTCGCTACAGCAAGTGCCGAAGGAAGCTGACTCTCCGGCTGACGCACTGACAAGAAGCTCACATCCTCCTGCCGAGAATCCAGCTCCAGTGTTTCTGACTCACCTTGCGGGGTGTTGGGAAATCTAGTCCCGAGACAGAGATACCAACCTCTTTCATTCTAAAGGTATGGAGCCGATTAGAACCTAGAGAATCCTTTGGCAATTCTTGGCAGAACTAAAACTTATGCTAAGCAGCACTTACTTCTTCCCTGGTACTAGACCTAGGTTAGGTACATTGGGGTAGGCGTATTTTAGAAGCACCAGTTGAGTATTTTAGCCTGTGTTATTTATGTATGTATTCTTATATGTAATAGCACCAGACAATGCTATTGCAGTATTATTTTATAATACTATTCTTGCTGTACGCATTATACTTTGCATTCTGTCTAACGATTGTAGCAGTTCACCTCTCTTGCACGAGAAAGAAGACTGTTCAATAAACCCTTTTATTGAAAACGCCTGTCTCACTATTTCTCTGCAACTCTGTAGAAACAAAGCATGCATGATTGACTGAGTGAAATAGTTATCTATTGTTTCCACGACTCTGAAGATATTTGTTCCAGTCCTAGGGAAACAAAGTTGTCATGTTTATGCGGTTGTCAGAAACTAATCCCTTCTTGGTTATTCGAGAAAGTTTCTAGTGACCTCTGAGTTAGTCGACACACACAATTAAGTTTAATATACTCGGTAGAGACATACTGACCTCAGTCCTATGTCAAATCTGTAGTGTATATTATTCCAATGCGCAGAGCCTATTGGGAATATAGGAACTGCACTACATGGCGCCCAACGGTTTGGTAAGGCACTAATTTAATGCTAGATACTGAAGTAACTCAGTTGTGCTTTTCTCAGAGACCTCATACTCATAATACTCCAATAGACGTCTGGAGTGGGTAAGGGATAATATCCGCCATAGCTGAGTAGGACGAAAATCCTATCTATTAGCTTTTTGGTTTGTTCAACGTTGAAGGATACAGTGTTCCAAAATATTGTGCACCTTATCCTTGTTTCCTTGATACTTGCTCTGCAGAATTTCATTAAACAATGTCGAATAACGGCAACAACACCGATACCGGTGGAGCAGCGGCTGATCCAGTCGATCCAGCTCTTAACTTTTCAGGTTTCCAAGAAACCGACGTGGATGCTATAGCAATCCCTCTAAATTTAAGGAAAGCCATCACTATAAAATGTATAAAACATGGCCTATCTTCCAGAGATGGTAGGGCAGTTTTTGTGATAGAGGCACATCACCAGACAGAGGTATTCTATTCATGGATAGTCTTCCCTGAAGCAAATCCAGTAACACATTTGTTTCACTTCTACAAGGAAAGATGAACCACCAGAGGAATACATTCCTTTCGAGGATATTGAAATTCCACTCACATACCAGGAACATGAGCTCCGGTTTAAAGGCGCCCTGAAACATTTAAATCACATTACCAGGCTCGGTCCACTAGGTAGACCAGGAGCAACATGGTCGGCTCTAGCCGGCTACACACCTGACCCTGACATTGAAACAATGTCAGACGATGAATTACTAAGTAATATACAAAATGTAATTGAATTATACAGTGAAATCCCAACTGTCTGAAAGTCCTGAAAAGGTCTTTTCTAGAAACACTCCTAATCCTTCTTAAAAGAAGTGGGAAAATAGTAAACAAACTTCTAAAGAGAAGCGTTCTCAATCCCGAGGTTGGTCAAAGGAGCCCTCTGAAAGGAGGTATAACCTCAGGAATAGGGATAATTTGAGAAAACCTGCTAGATATCAAGATACTGATACTCGTTCCTCTCGTACCTTTCAGAATTCATCACAGAAATCTGAAGGAAGAGGACGGCCAGAAAACAAGAAAGAACGCTTAAAATCCAAAGACGATCAACACGTTCAGAAAAACAAGAAACCTAAATTCACCAATAAGAAGGTAGCAGGTCTAGAAATCAGACATGCCGAGGACCATGAGGACACAACTCATGAACGGAAAATGGGCTCAGACAATGTTGGAAAGCGCAGCAGAAGTTACCATAGCTCGCCAGAACCTAAAGGATCTTCTGGAGACAGTGGACTTGAATGAATTAATTCAAGTAGAAAATACAGATACCAGGGTTAGCTCTCCACATAGGTTATATGAAATAACACTACGGATGGAGGGAGACATACCAAGAAAAATAAAAGCACTCTTTTGGGAGCGACTTTCTAAGGGTTATGACATTCTTCTAGCTGAACAAGACTAGCCACCACAATTTGTCAGGGAGTGCCCACATGGCGAAGACATCGTTATGCCAGTCTTCTCTAATCATATTCCAATTAATTTAAAGTATACATATGCCAGGAAATGGGCAGTCGCCCAAGCTCCAGCATTATATAAAAATCATGTAGGATGGGATGAGGATTCGCCTCACCATAAAATACAGTTAAAAAATCAACCAACTGCACAAAGGCAGTACCCAGTTAAGCAAGAAGCTAAAAAACAGGTCAGGGAGATATTAGATCAACTTGAATACCAAGGGGTGATTGAAACATGCATCTCGTCAATGAGCAATCCTTTGTTTCCTGTATCCAAACCAGACAACACATATCGTCTAGTATTGGATTATAGACATCTAAATTCTTGTTGCAAAACATTTGCTGTGCACAATGCACACAGTACAGCAATAATAAATAACACTATGCGTAAAAAATATAAAACCACATTAGATATTCCTAACGGTTTCATCTGTCAAAATATTACACCAGAAAGTAGGTTGGTCGCTTTCTCAATTATGAGGACACAGCGCCACTTCTCTCATCTCCCTCAGGGATTCAAGAACAGTCCTGGGTTATTCTCAGGAAGAGTAACAGAGTTACTACAAACTTATGATGATGAAGCATTATCATATGTAGATGACATTTATCTGACAGATGATGACTTGGAAGTGCCTTGGATAGGCACTTGAACAGAGTGAACACCATTATACTTGGATTCGCATCTGAGGGTTACAAATTCAATTTAAAAAAATCTAGATTGCCCTTCTCAATGTCCTATTTCTAGGATATGAGTTATCATGTGAAGGCAAAAGCCTGGCAGCAAACTTTCGAGAGAAATGTGTGCTGCTCCAACCTCCAAAAACGCTGAAAACTTACAGTCGATTCTAGGATTCTTAAATTTCGGAAGTACTTACATTCTGAACTTCGCAGAAAGGGTTAACCCTCTCTACGAATTAATCAAACCTAATTTTAAAACAGTAAATTGGACACAAAAACACATAGAAATTTTGCGTTCATTGCAAACAGACATGTTGGCAACTAAACATTTACAGACACGTGTAAACGTACGCAACTTAGTGATCCGAATCATTCCGGGTCCATGCGGATTCACCTACTTAACTTTTAACGAAGGTAAAAAAGTACTGACAGTTTACAAATCACATTTGTATACACAAGCTGAAATGAAATTCACTTCAACAGAAAAAATTCTGACAGTGGTTCAGACTGCTGTAGCAAGAGAAAGAGCCCTGGCACAGGGAAAACGCATAATGGCCGTAACTCCTGTACCTGCCTTAGAAGCAGTGACAAAAGCGAGCATTCCAAATACTAAAGCTTTACATCTGAGATGGATACAATGGGTTAATTGTCTTACTGCAACAGATGTGGAATACTTTTTGATCCATATTTAAAAACACAAGCATTTCTACAATACGAACATGAATGTCCTCTGCCTACTGAAATTCTGCCTCTAGAGAAGTATGAATGTATAATATATTCTAACGGATCAGCTCAACCTGCTACGGGGGGTAAACAAGCCTATAGTGCTGCATGCGCGATCGTTAAAGGTCGTTGGCGCGATGGCAAATTTAGACCAATGGTCACTAAAACTCAATCATTAGGAGATTGTACAGCTCAGCAAGCTGAACTACAAGCATTCAAGATGGCACTTGAGAATACAGATTGCGAGTTCCCCACACTCATAGTGTGCAATTCTTTTTATTGTGTTCAATCTTACAATGAATACTTGCAAAACTGGCTTCAAAGGGTTTCAAAGATGCAAAAGGTGGCACAATCAAGCATAAAATGCTTTGGGAACAAGTAGTTCAATTACGAGAAGGACTACAAAACACTCACGTGATACTTACACTGAGTCATCAACGTGATGACGTTCACTTTGAAGGGAATTCATTGGCTGATGAAGCCGCGAAGGCAGCTGTGCAAACGGCTTCCGTAGCTGCAATCACTCGTTCAAAAACTAAAATAGACAGCGAAATAATGCTGCCTGTCAATGCAACATGCAAAGGCAGCGGTGCAGCGTTACCTCAAAACTTTCCACTCAAATACTCATATATAATTGATGCAAACAGCGTTCCTTTCGCTCGAATCCCTGGAGTGGGGGATAGAGTCATTCCAAACAGAAAACGCAGGGTAGCTTTGATTCATGAAGCACATCTGGGAGTGGGTCTAAGACCATATGAGAATTAAAAGAGACAGAGTAATTCCAAATAGGAGACGCAGGGTAACTTTGATACACAAAGCACATCTGGGAGAGGGTCTGATACATCAGGGGATCTCTAAGACTATATTAGAATTAAAAGAGATGTACTGGTGGCCAGGAATGAATGCACACATTCACACATTTGCAATGAACTGCAATGACTGCAATAGAGATCGCAGCACAGAACGCCGCCAGATTCCTGACTATAGAATAGACAGTATTAGCCTTTCTACAAGCAGATGTCCCTATGGACAAATGCAGTCCCACAAATGTTAAGACAAGGTTCATTTGGATGTGGCCTCAGCACTCGGCTGACGCTCGAACTGTTATAAAAGATTTGTGAGTCTTTATCGGCACATACGCATTTGGCATGCTACATTCTGACCAGTGTCCTGCGTTTAGCTGTCAAGCTTACAAGGAGGCCATGGCTAGTATGGGTGTTGCATTGCGGTACTCTAGTCCATTCCATCCTGAGGGAAATTCGGTTGTGGAGAGAAATAACCGGGACATAAAGCAATCCATAACAACTAGGGTATTAGACTCTGGTGACGGGTGGCTTAAACATCTAATAAGTGTCCAACGTAGTCTTAACAATCTGCCAAGAAGTTCTCTAGGGGGTATCACTCCACATTAAGTCCTTTTTGGGACCAGAATGTTAGTAGCGGACCTCGATTGTCAGACTTCAGTGGTAGACCAAAAAACATTTGATATCAAAGACCGTTTGGCTGTTTTACAGGACTTAAATGAAATAAGACCGAAACAAAGCAACGTGTTCCTGAAGCCAACCGCCACTGAAGGAAAACTGACCGTCCCAGCAAGGCCTGTCAGGATCCCAAATCTCGGTGATCTGGTCAGAGAAAAGATCATGGACAAAAAGGAATTTGGGCCTTCTTACAGACAACCAGTACCTGCACTAGCAATCCACTGATCAAGAACAGTTTTACTGCCGCCCCTTGCTGGTAAAAAGGAGAACAGGTTTGTGTCTATCGACCCGATAAAACCACACTATGTGGCCAATACTAAACAGTAGGCCAAGTGGACTCCGACCAAGAAGCAAACGCCCTGCCCTAGCTACTATCCAAGAGGTTCAAACTGAGAGACTCATCACCTTTGAAGAATCTGCAGTGCGAAAAGAAGGACTATGCAACAAAGCAATGCAACTTGTACCTCTTGAGACCCAAATAACAGTTGTCAAGAAACACCCGTCTACAACGAAGTAACAAGTGATCAAGTGGTTCCATCGATTTCAACGAATCCTGATGCAATCCCTCAACTGACAGAACTTCCTCCGGCTATTTCATTAACTTTGATACGTTTTCTGAGGATCCCAGCGAACCTGAAACGACGCCAGCAAAAAGTACTTTCAAAGAACAAACAACAGACCTTTTTCATCACCTGGAAAAGACCTATCTGGTTTCACCATGGATTGAACTTTGTTTGTGTCAGGTGTATTTTGTCTTCTACTTTGGTTGACTCTAGTAATAACGCTGGGTATGCTGATAAATGGAAGATATGTCACAATGGACAAAGCAAGAACATTAACTTACTCCTCAAGCCACACAAATCATCCCATCCTGAACAAAGAGACTTGTCATCAGTGAACATCACAGACATTCCTATACCAGGTGGTATAGCTTGGGACATAACAGAATATTACATTTTTGGCCCGTCGGAGCTGTTGAAGATTCCACACTTATTCAAGATTTCATTAAGTGACTTTGTTTCATCTAGTACCTTTTCTGATGATTGGGACTTCGAGACTGTTAATAATATGATGTCAGACTTAGAAATGTCTGCAGTATTCACAAATCATGAATATTTTGAAGGTTCATCAGACTATGAACAAATGTATTGTTATAATCATTATGGTCACCATTTCTTGCACAAATCAACAATGCCTAGTAATGTATTAATGTATAACCAATGGGAACATTGTCCTACGCCACCGAAGGGTAGCTCAAAAACTTTCACCAATAAGTTTCCACACTTTTCAGGGTTCAATGTATCTAATCCAGAATCGTTGCACTTTAAAAATGTGAACAAAACAGGAATGAAAAGTATGTTGACCAATAGAAAACAGATTTATTCTGCAGCCTTTTATGCCCAAGTGTCTAAACTAGGTTTTGACTTTTGGAAAGACAACATTGAGACAAAACCTGTCTGGTGTACAAAAGATTGGCAAGTACAGGGTATAGAAGCTTTATTTAGAGCCTGTATAATACCTGAGCAAATTATGTTTTTGAATGACACTGTCCAACAGACGTCATGCCTTGGGTTAGCCAAGATTAAAGACATGAACAATCTTCTACACCTACACCTACACTTGATAGCAATAACACTTCAGAGGGGGAGGTCGACATACATACCATTTTGCTTCACAACAGAACACATCCAGATTGGATTTTTTTTTGTTGATTTGGCCCACATACACAAACAACTGTCGAGATAGATTCCTGAATAAAACACAGGGTCTTACATTCAATAGGCCAGACCCAAGATATGTTCAAAGACAGCATCCTGGAATAGTAACAACATACAGTGTATGGAAGCTCTGACTTGATTGGCTACAAAAATCTACATATATCAAAAGTGGACTCGGACACTTGTAACTACGTTACAATAGGTTCTCTAGATAACCCTCATAGCAAGAGGCCAACAACAAAGAGGACGGCGCAAAACCTTAACCTGGCAGGATCAGCAGAGGAATATGCTGACCCGCAGCATGACCACCGAAAAAACAGGGACAAGCAAGAACAGTCATTAATTGTAAATTTAACGGACTTAGTCCTTTCTGAAGATCAATCAAAAGTCCTAAACAAAGGGCTTGGTTTTGTGCCTACCCCAACTCTAGATACTTTCAAACTTAAATGTGAATTGGCGGAATTTTGTCGAACCTTGAAATTAAAAGCGTACTTCACAGGAACTGAACAAAGGACAGAGGATGGAGATACCAACTTGAGGAGAAAGTCCACATTTAATCCTCCCAACACCTTAGTCCCTATAGAAATCCAAACCTTTGAACAAGCCATCATGAAAGGCATAGATGAAATGAGTATCTGCAGTAACCAGACCTTCCAAAATCTAACAAAGATTGAACGAAAAGCACTGGAAGAACTGCGGGGAAATGATAATATTGTCATCAAGTCCGCGGATAAGGGTGGGGGCATAGTGATTCTGGGTAAAGAAGGCTATCAACAACAATGCCTAGCCCTCCTTGCGGATGAAAAGTTTTACAGAAAATTTGTTTCAGACCCAACACCGAGACTGCAGAACTCAATTGCGATAATGGTTTATGAGGCAGAAACAAATGCATGGATAAAAAAAGAAAGAGGCAGACTATTTAATCACGAAAGAACCTAAGATCCCTTTCATTTACTCCTTACCGAAGACGCATAAAAATAGGTCCCCACCACCGGGACGCCCGATAGTATCGGGCATAGGCTCAATATTAGAGCCCCTATCACAGTCCGCAGACCAGTTTTTGAAACCTTTGGTCCAGAAAACGCCGACCTATTTAAAGGACACCCGAGATCTTCTCAATCAAGTGCTAGAGATGCCTTTTGACCAAGCGACCATGTTATTGGTCGGATTAGATGTAGAATCATTATATACAAGTCTACCACAGAAAGAGACATTACAAATGCTTGAGGACACATTATTTATGGAGGAGTGGAACTACCGAACACCACGCCACTTTGTCCTAGAATGCTGCCGACTGGCATTGACTGAGAATTATTTTGAATTAGATGATAGCCTGTTTTTACAGAGCCATGGTACTTCCATGGGGAGTGCGTTTGCTCCTTCAGTAGCAGGCCTGTATGTCAGCAATTTCGAAACTACCAATGTGTTTGCTGACACAAATCCTTTCGCTTCCAGTATTTTATACTGGAAGCGGTATATAGATGATATCCTGATGATCTGGAAGAATGAGAAAGATCTAAATCTATTCATTGACTGGTTGAACACAAGAGACAGGTGCCTAAAATTTACGTTCACATCGGATAATACTAGCATTGACTTTCTAGATCTGACGATTTTCATAAAAGATGGACAGATCGAAACAAAAACATTTACCAAACCTACAGCAAAGAACAGCTTGTTATCATACAGGAGCTTCCACCCAAAACCTTTGAGGGACAACCTGCCTTATAGTCAATTTTTAAGGTTGAAAAGAAATTGCAGCCAAGACAATGACTACAGAAAACAAGCACAAGAGCTGAGTCGGAAGCTGCAGAGTCGGGATTACAAACAAGCCACTATCTCGAAATACCGGAAGAGAGCAAAAAATCAACCGAGAACATGCTTACTTGAAACCATTACAAAGGAACTTGTTCGAGATCTGGTAACATGTGTTACAACATACTGTCCGGCAACCTACACGGTCAAAAAGATAGTGAACAAGAACTGGCGGATATTGACATCAGGGAATCTGAAATGGCCCAAACCCAGATTCGCAAACCGACGAACACGAAACCTAAAAGATATCCTTGTCCACACATCCGAAGAAACAAATCACAAGTGGACAATTAAGGAATACTGAGATGGCTATTGTGACAGGACACCACCCCTGTGGAACGTGTCTCGTTTGTAATTTAACAACTACGACAAAAACTCTACAACTGACAGAGACATTGCGTTGGACTCAAAGGCAGCATACGAACTGCAACTCCTCACATGTTATTTATATGATAACATGTCCCTGTGGTAAGCAATACATAGGAATGACCTGCAGAAAAGTAAAGCTAAGAATTGGGGAACATAAGAGCAATATAAAGCTGAAGAAAAACGATACAAAACTCTGTACCCATTTTGTTGAAACTGGCCATAGAGCAGAAGAGTTAAAATGGACGGTAATTGAAATGTTAAGAGACAAGACCGGCAATGCTGAGAAAGTTCTATATGAGAAGGAACAAAGATGGGTAGACAGACTTAAAACCCACCTGTGTGGTCTCAACGACAATGTTCCATGGCACCATTTCGCGTAATAATCCCTGCACAGACTTGGCCCATGGCTATGTCTTGACATATAGACGTCCAGATAAAGGATATTCAAAATGAGTCCTTTACGTTACATTATCTACCTTCCCCGATTGTTATGATTTCCATACAGAGGGAATGTAACCATCAATACTAAGGACAACGCTCAATAATATATCGGAGTACAACAAATAACTTTGTAACTGCATAATAAAAATTATCGATTGCAAAAATGATAACCACAATCCAGCGGTTATTAATGTTGTAAGTAGCGCATGGACATGGTGAATCGTTTACTTTTAATATACTAACGCTACTTGTCCTTCTTCCATGATCTAAAACTTGAAATGCAGCATGTTGACGACATTCTAACGTTACTTGTCCGCTTTCTACTTCCATGATCTAAAAACTTGAAATGCAGCATGTTGACGGCGTTTCCGCGTCCGGGGGCAGAGCCAGCACCAGACGCGGAATTCGCCTCAAACTGCGGGTGAGAAGATTAACGCGGAATGATTCAACATCACGCTGAGGGTAACAAAGGCTCTAGTAACGGTAACATTTTTTACCTCCTGCTTACAGCCTGGGACTCCACAGTCCAAATCCCCCGAGGACGTAAATATTTCCTACTGATAAGGTAACAACTCTGAAAACCAAATGCATGTTGTGTATTATACTAAACTCTCTTCTCAGCAGGTCTATATCTACATAACTAGCGATTATAACATCTTTATTGTGAATGTGAGAAACGTTTTGATAACGAGAGTGAGAGGGGGGAAAATTTGACATAAAATCCCTCCATTGAGTCTGCGCACTGTTCCCAGAGATACAAAGATATACCTTGATCACTAGTGATGTATCAATTTTTTTGCTATAAAACGAGATGAGGGGTTTTTGAAACATGAGCAATTGCTCCTGTCCTACACCATCACTTATTATTGAATAACGTGCCCCCTTGATTTTACTTAGGGATTCTCTATCGTGATTCGCCAAAAAGTCCATTCAGAATGCAATAACTATGAATAATAAGTGTCATGGATAAATAATATTTGTGAAGAATATTTGTGAATAATTGACCACCAAATAGTGCTACTATAGGAAGCTGTGTACATACAGAGGTATACCTAGAGTATTTAAGAAATTGTCACATATTTGATTTTTATTACAGGTAAACTGAGCCTTGCAATAAAACTACGGTGGGTACATTTAAGACCCCTGAATACTACACAAAAGGTGTGAGTATAAATTCTAATCTGTTTGTCCTTACGAATGCTCCATAGACCCGACTGGGCGACAAGGAGCAGAAACATGTTGACTATCTGTTTAAAGTGATATGCGAGGATCCAGTCACTTGATCCAAAAGTATACCCGTCTGTTTCTTTTAATAACAAATCACATCTGTTTATAATTAAAGTAGTTGCCTGGATGTAGGTTTGCTTTTTAAGAATAACGTTCTTTTGTGGTGGTACCTACACACATCTCTGGACACTACTACGCTACTCCAGAGGTTGCCTCAGGCTTAAGGCTGGCATGTAGCACACTAGATCACCCAATGATAAATGCCACAACATCTATGTGGGGCGGAGAATCAATATAAACCGCACAAAACTAAACATAGCGTTTATGAGGGTTATCTAGAGAACCTATTGTAACGTAGTTACAAGTGTCCGAGTCCACTTTTGATATATGTATCTAACCTGGGGAACTGACTGGACACCAATTCCTCCTCCCTATCTTGATTAAGAAAAAAACTACAAACATCTACATTTAAGGATGTAAAGCAACACTTATCTTTACCTAAAGATGGCGCAGATCTTAGGGAATCCTTGCTAGGACTGAGAAAACCAAATCATAAACGTTTTATATATGCCGGTATCTATGCAGCTTAAAATGAAGCATGGAAGATTACGCAAGCAGAGACTGCAGAACGAATACGAGAAATGAATCGTATTAATTTAGAGAAAACTCTCTCTGTAGTTGACAATGGGTTAACGGCTCTGTCGTCCAGGACATATTCTTTGGACATCATAGTGTCTTCAACTGTGTTTTTTGCAATTTTCACTCCGAGTGGGCTGGTTATGCTCAGACGTGAGTCACAGGCTGTCCACATCACTGGAGTCAAGCTATCCAGGCTGAAGAAGGCTGATAGCCAGAAACCGGTCCTTGGATGCTTGATTCCGGTCTAGGAAAGACATGGCTTGGTAGTTCGGGCTGGACTGGTCCCATGAGGTACAGGGTCAAGGCTGATTTGCATATAGCCAGTGTCTGACCTAGGGTGGTGTGGAGTGCAAAAAAACGATGGATTTAGGCCCAGATCTTTGTACTGGGGTGAATGTAAGACATTGTTCTGCATTCTTTCCATCAACTGTGCTTTTTGCAATTTTCACCCCGAGTGGGTTGGGTATGCTCAGACGTGAGTCCCAGGCTCTCCACATCACTGGAGTCAAGCTATCCAGGCTGAAGAAGGCTGATAGCCAGAAACCGGTCCTTGGATGCTTGATTCCGTTCTAGGAAAGACATGGCTTGGTAGTTTGGGCTGGCCTGTTCCCATGAGGCACAGGGTCAAGACTGATTTGCATATAGCCAGTGTCTGACCTAGGGTGGTGTGGAGTGCAAAAAAACGATGGATTTAGGCCCAGATCTTTGTACTGGGGTTAATGTAAGACATTGTTCTGCATTCTGTCCATCAACTGTGTTTTTTGCAATTTTCACCTCGAGTGGGCTGGGTATGCTCAGACGTGAGTCCCAGGCTCTCCACATCACTGGAGTCAAGCTATCCAGGCTGAAGAAGGCTGATAGCCAGAAACCGGTACTTGGATGCTTGATTCCGGTCTAGGAAGGACATGGCTTGGTAGTTCGGGCTGGACTGTTCCCATGAGGCACAGGGTCAAGGCTGATTTGCATATAGCCAGTGTCTGACCTTGGGTGAAGTGGAATGCAAAAAACGATGGATTTAGGCCCAGATCTTTGAACTGGGGTGAATGTAAGACATTGTTCTGCATTCTGTCCATCAACTGTGTTTTTTGCAATTTTCACCCCGAGTGGGCTGGGTATGCTCTGACGTGAGTCCCAGGCTCTCCACATCACTGGAGTCAAGCTATCCAGGCTGAAGAAGGCTGATAGCCAGAAACCGGTCCTTGGATGCTTGATTCCGGTCTAGGAAAGACATGGCTTGGTAGTTCGGGCTGGACTGTTCCCATGAGGCACAGGGTCAAGGCTGATTTGCATATAGCCAGTGTCTGACCTAGGGTGGCGTGGAGTGCAAAAAAACGATGGATTTAGGCCCAGATCTTTGTACTGGGGTGAATGTAAGACATTGTTCTGCATTCTGTCCATCAACTGTGTTTTTTGCAATTTTCACCCCGAGTGGGCTGGGTATGCTCAGACGTGAGTCCCAGGCTCTCCACATCACTGGAGCCAAGCTATCCAGGCTGAAGAAGGCTGATAGCCAGAAACCGGTCCTTGGATGCTTGATTCCGGTCTAGGAAAGACATGGCATGGTAGTTCGGGCTGGACTGTTCCCATGAGGCACAGGGTCAAGGCTGATTTGCATATAGCCAGTGTCTGGCCTAGGGTGGTGTGGAGTGCAAAAAAACGATGGATTTAGGCCCAGATCTTTGTACTTGGGTGAATGTAAGACATTGTTCTGCATTCTGTCCATCAACTGTGTTTTTTGCAATTTTCACCCCGAGTGGGCTGGGTATGCTCAGACGTGAGTCCCAAGCTCTCCACATCACTGGAGTCAAGCAAGCTACCCAGGCTGAAGAAGGCTGATAGCCAGAAACCGGTCCTTGGATGCTTGATTCCGGTCTAGGAAAGACATGGCTTGGTAGTTCGGGCTGGACTGTTCCCATGAGGCACAGGGTCAAGGCTGATTTGCATATAGCCAGTGTCTGACCTAGGGTGGTGTGGAGTGCAAAAAACGATGGATTTAGGCCCAGATCTTTGTACTGGGGTGAATGTAAGACATTGTTCTGCATTCTGTCCATCAACTGTGTTTTTTGCAATTTTCACCCCGAGTGGGCTGGGTATGCTCAGACGTGAGTCCCAGGCTCTCCACATCACTGGAGTCAAGCTATCCAGGCTGAAGAAGGCTGATACCCAGAAACCGGTCCTTGGATGCTTGATTCCGGTCTAGGAAAGACATGGCTTGGTAGTTCAGGCTGGACTGTTCCCATGAGGCACAGGGTCAAGGCTGATTTGCATATAGCCAATGTCTGACCTAGGGTGATGTGGAGTGCAAAAAAACGATGGATTTAGGCCCAGATCTTTGTACTGGGGTGAATGTAAGACATTGTTCTGCATTCTGTCCATCAACTGTGTTTTTTGCAATTTTCACCCCGAGTGGGCTGGGTATGCTCAGACGTGAGTCCCAGGCTCTCCAAATCACTGGAGTCAAGCTATCCAGGCTGAAGAAGGCTGATAGCCAGAAACTGATCCTTGGATGCTTGATTCCGATCTAGGAAAGACATGGCATGGTAGTTCGGGCTGGACTGTTCCCATGAGGCACAGGGTCAACGCTGATTTCCATATAGCCAGTGTTTTACCTAGGGTGGTGTGGAGTGCAAAAAAACAATGGATTTAGGCCCAGATCTTTGTACTGGGGTGAATGTAAGACATTGTTCTGCATTCTGTCCATCAACTGTGTTTTTTGCAACAGACATCATGGAACAGGACTTGGTCATGTTGCAACATGGTCAGTCGCAATTACGTTCTATCATGCTATTAGGCTGGACGTTGCAAAACCTTCGTTCAGGCTATGTGCCTTGGCGTTTAATCAATACTACGTCACTGTTTTCAGAATT
This sequence comes from Lissotriton vulgaris, assembly GCF_964263255.1. Taxonomy (NCBI): domain Eukaryota; kingdom Metazoa; phylum Chordata; class Amphibia; order Caudata; family Salamandridae; genus Lissotriton; species Lissotriton vulgaris. Next base: position 724,149,441 of record NC_141691.1, read on the forward strand.
CAATCTCACTGATAAACAGATCAAACTGGCACACAGGGGAGCCGACTATACAGTGCTGAGCATTGAAAAACTGGAAAGATTGCCATTTACAGGCGCTGAAAAGCCGGCTACTGAATGGATTATACATGGAGCAATCACTCTGCCTGTTACAATTTTCCATTTTCATTATTGCCTCAAACACATACCAGCAGGTGCACATGAAAGGTTGGGTAAAGAATACATCAAGACATCCTGGGAATTACCATACACACACAGATGTTAGAGTGGGGGAAGGGAAGTGTTTCTTAGTGGTAAAACTGTGAAAACACACTTAGCTGTTCTCTCCTTAGACAGGGTATAAACTTACGGGGCCTGCGGTGGTTCCTCTAACAATTTATCCTGCCATTTGCGAGGTTCACCAGCTGCAGTGATTGATCCAATATTTGGACAACTTTCAAATGGGATTTACCTCATGTTGAATGATCACGGCTGCTGTGGCATGTTGCCAGGCATACCATATCTAGTAACTGTGTCAGCCAGGGTCACTTGCTGTATGCCAGTACTGTTTCCTAAATCCAAGACCGCCAGGGAGTAACCGTTATGGCCTTCACTGAACATCTCTTCTATACGAATTGATACTCTAAGCAGAATGAAAGCCATTCTTTTGCAAAAAACTGTGCCACTGACCTCGCCCAAAGAGACTTATGATCTGCAAGTCGAAAGGACTTCTGCCGAGATACATGCCCTCTTAACTACAAACTGCCCTATACATTTCTCGGAAATGTTAGGTAGTATCTTAAATATGTCTGATACGAGCGGTATTGTACACCTATTTAAGAACGTCTGTTCCGTACTGTTAGCACCTTTTCAAGCAGTCCTAGGAATATTTCCAAACTTCGTGCACTCTGTGTTTGGCGGACGGCCCCTCCTTTTGGGACTCGTTGCGGGAATACTATAAATTACCAGCGCCCCTCCAAGCACCATAGAGAGAGATCTATTGGAGATGAAGTGTTGTGAACGCATCGTCCAAATCTTGGGATTAACTCGTTTACGAGAATTAAATACCACATGGTTTCTGTCATTCAGACCACTCTGGCAAGATTGCATCTTACCTGTTCTGCGCTGCCTGCTATGCGGAGAGGAATGCGTGCTAGACATCTGTCTGACACTCCCATCAGTCATGCCAATGGATGTTGATACTTTGCTGGACCCGGTAACAGCCCATGCGCAGTGTTGTCCCCAGCGGGTACCAATTCTGATGACGGCATCCTTGAGATCTCACAGACGTAAAATGCTGATGCTTAGGCATGAGAGGAAACTGCAGGCACACAGGTACCAACTGATTTGAACATTGTTAATGCGAACAATGCTGAAGGCGATGCTTCACATCTATGTGCGGTTAATCTTCTAAACAAGGTAATGCAACTATCACCTACAATGATAGACAACTTTTTTACAGACTTAAAAGATGTCATGTTTTCTCCAAGCACTAACACTGACTTTTGAGCACACAATGTTCTGAGAGACTTTGAATTTGACCTTCATTTTTTGAAAACAAACTTTTTTCCTATGATTCATTAATTTTTTCCCCCAAATTTGTATTTTTTCAATCTTGGCACAAGTAATCTGCTTAAAGTAGAACTATTCATAGAGAACAAGAATTCTTTGAATACTTCCAGAGACAATATTTGACTTTTATGTAATCTGACATGAAATATTTTCAGCCTTTTTTTCTTCTGTATTTACGAACCATTTAATAAATGTATATCTTCACGAGTCATTCATTTAGCATCCAAATGTCAACATATATGCTTAGAATGAAACATTGCTTTAAATGCGTACAGCACCAATGCATCTTTTATGTGTACAACCTGTTCAAATGCATTTTTATGTATTTTTGGGTGGGTTTTCACACTTCATGTGTAGATATGTTAAACATGTTTAGAATTTAGTAACGTCGTACATAAGAAAGTGGAGTGGGTGTTTTATGTCGTTTTAGATTCCAAATTAATTTTCCTGATTCATGCCCTTATATAAGTATAGAAATCCAGCCCTTATTTAGGCATAACCCATGCTACCCTAATACAGGCATGGCTACTTCCATCCGTTCATCTACGTCACAATGAGTTCTAGGAAAACCAGACTCTTAAGCTGTTAGGGACTTCCCCTTGCTTGAATATTGATTTCTCCAAGAACTCATTTATTGTGCATGAACAACTATTCCTTAGGGGTTCATCCATGACGTTCATATGCCCGACTTTACGTCAAAGCTGGCATTCCTGTATAAATATACCTTCACTTGCTATGGCAAAGCACGGTGTAGTTCAGTGCAGTTTGACTACCTACTTGCCCGATGCAGCTCGCTACAGCAAGTGCCGAAGGAAGCCGACTCTCCAGCTGACACACTGACAAGAAGCTGACATCCTCCTGCAGAGAATCCAGTTCCAGTGTTTCTTGCAGGGTGTTGGGAAATCGAGTCCCGAGACAGAGATACAAACCTCTTTCATTCTAAAGGTATGGAGCTGATTAGAACCTAGAGAAACGAAGCATGCACGGTTGACTGAGTGAAATGGTTATCGATTGTTTCCACGAATCGGAAGATATTTGTTCCAGTCCTAGGGAAACAAAGTTGTCATGTTTATGCAGTTGTCAGAAGTGAATCCCTTCTTGTTTATCTGAGAAGGTTTCTAGTGACCTCTGAGTTAGTCGGCACACACAATTAATTTTAATATACTCGATAGAGACATACTGACCTCAGTCCTATGTCAAATCTATAGTGTATATCATTCCAATGCGCAGAGCCTATTGGGAATATAGGAACTACACTACACACTGATGGAGCAGGTTTTCGCAAAGTAAAACCTGCTCGGATTGAACCCTTCTGTATGGTAAAATACTAATTAAGAAACGTGTGAAACTAATAAAATAAGACTAAAGGAGAAAGATGAAAACTGCGCAAGCGCGTGCTCGGAGTGTTAGAGTTTTATGCAAATGCACATGGCTAAAGTGGAAAATAAGACAAGAGTTAAGAGTTTATTTCCACTAATAATTAGAAAATAAATGTGCAGCGTGTAAAGAAAATAAAAACAAATGAAGGCATTCAAAGTGTGTTTGATAATAGTGTTTTATAAAGTGATGATTAATGCATGTATTTGTCTTTCCTAGAAGTATAGTCTGCTGCCCTGCAGAAAAAGCCAGAGAGACATTTTAGAGTTAACATGGGATATTAGAAATGTAGAAGGGGAGAAAATGGAATACTGTGAACTGTTCTTCGTGTGCCTCTGAGGACGGTCAAGGTTATGTGGAGGAAACAAGGAATACAACGAATGCAGAAGTTCCTTCCAGAGCGGATATGAAGATACTTGTATCGCAGTTTCATACTTTTGCCTGAATGAGGAATATGTACGAGGCGCAGAAGATAGATATGGAAGTTTTACTATTGAAGCCTGAATGACGTGTATAGTTCATAGCAGAGAACCAATGAAATTGAAGACATGTCAAGAGTGGTGTGATTCAGACACCCCTTGTTTTAGCCAATACATTTTTTTCTCTATGTGGGTGGATAGAACAGAGGTTGGACTTGTACTGTTTTTGGGGTATAATTAACTGTACTAAGGGGTGGGATGATCGAGCACGTTTTCCTACTTTGTGAGAGGAGAGATCTGTGACGATGTTTCCTATATTCTATGGGCTGGCTGTTGATTTGCTGATCCTGACTCTTTGACTTTGCTTGGTAACTCTTCTAGAGTCTATTGCTAGGGATGGTTGTGGGGACTCGTGCCTACTCAGCCACAGGTGATCGGTGCTCCTCCCCCGGCAATGTAGACCGCAGAGTGATGGGCGCACGCTGAACGCGAAACGGGGGAAATCTCTGCTTTGGTGGTTTGCGGTTGATAGTGCTGCAATTGCTGCCACTCGACACAGAGACCTGCATTAAGGGAAAATTTACTATGTGAACTGGATTTGGCAACGAAGCCGCAGCCATAATTCCAGTTGTAAACCCGCCAGCGCTTACCAGCTCTGGGCTCTTGGCGGAAAAGAGCTCACTGAGCAGCAGGACGGCTCAGGGTCCGGCGGTCCATGGAATCTGTGAAGGGAGCCATTGATCCATGCTCATGGAAGATGGCAGGAGCTCTACAGGCGCTGTGAGAGGGACAAGGAGGTAATGTGACGCCTGGTTTTGGAAACTGAGTGTTGGGTTGAGCTGGCAACTGACAATAGTTACCTCAGTTGATACTGGAAAAGATTTGAAAAAAGTAAAAAAAAACTGGGAATTGGAAGTTCAGTGCTGGTTGGTGTATAACCACTCCATAAGCAACCTTAATACCGTTAATAGAGGAACTCTGCGCCTAGTTTTATTCAATCACATATCTTCCCTATTGTTGGTAGTTAAGACTTTAGATACCAAACATGCAGCCCCAGTATTTAAGAATTTAAAGAAAGATGGGGAGACATTCTAAGCAAGTGAACGTAGTAGCTAAAGTGAATGCAGCAGCTGGGCTGAAAGAGAAAAAACGTCTAATGCAAGCAAAGGGGACATTATCTTTGGCTAAAGCTGCGAGCACATTAAATCTGTCAGGCTTGAATTCAAGCTTCGAGAGCTACGCAGAAGATCTGTCTGAACCACACTCTGAGCTGCAGCAAGGGGAGAAGACCCCACTCCGTTGATCATAATGGAGGGACCTATTGATAGGGAGAAGGGACAGAGTAGTGAGTCTGTGCCAGGGATGAAAAAAGTAGAGTTGAAGAACTCTAAAGATTTTCCACTATTCACGAAAAAAAAACATTCAGCCCACAGCCGTCCAAGGTTCGCCACACCTAAATACAGCCTTGGCAACAAAACCAGAAGACGCAGCAATTAACTCTTTGCAGATGCTACACATATCTCCATCTTCCCGGTTCCCAGTTCCGGCACCGCCGCTACCCATTTTGGTTGAGGAAGGACGACTGGCGCACTGCCAGGCAAGACCACCAGCCCCATCAGTTCAGCTTTCACTACCTGATCAGTCCTCCTTTGTCGAAAAATGTCCTAAAACAACATTAGCAAGCTGGGCTCAATCTCACAAACCATATCGAGCTCTAATGAAGAGTGGCCCGGAACCTCTAGGTCAAAAAGTCAGTGTGGAGAATAAAAGTTCACAAGATGATCCAGAATCTCAAATTAGCGGAACCAATATGCAACAATGTGAAATCAAAACTTTACTTAATCTCATACTAGATGAGATCAGGGATATGAAAAATCTCAGGAGAATGAGATAGCCGCTTTTCATCTCCATCTTGGAAAAATTGAAGAATCAGTTGCAGGCATCCCGCAAGATTTCAAGAAGTTGAATCTAGGATAGCTCAGTTGGAGGATCAGATAAGCTCTATGCTCCAGAAAATGAACTCAGTGACAGAAGACAAAACTTTCCTTGAGAATAAGCTCGAAGTATTGGAGAATCATTCATATACGTTACAAATGATTTTGGACCAATTATTTTCTTTGAATTAGAACAGTATGACCATGAAGGTGAAAAAGTTATTAGATAAATGGTCTCTGCTCCAATTATCATTAATAGGGAGGATTTCTCTGGTCAAAATGTTGGTGATTTCTTTGCTTCTGTTTCTTTTTAGCACCTCCCTTTGAAAATTCGGAATTATTATATTGAGGAGCTAGATCAAACAATTAGGAAGTATGTATGGAAAAATAAACGCCCCCGGGTTAAGATAGCTACATCACAATTGGATGTAACATCAGGAGGATTGGCACTCTCACATGTTTCAACTTATTATAGTGCTTCTTTAGCTAACTTACTTTTCCTATTGGGTGAGGAAAAGTTAGTTTTTGACAATTTTCTGTTAATACATATGCTGAAGGAAAGTGCAATAAGACTCCCCGTTTTTTTACATCTGGCGAAACGCCCTAAAAAATCAAGATACAAGGTGATACTGATATTAGCAGAAAGAACCCAGTTATTCTTTAAATCACAAGAAATCCCAGCATTTGATGCATACACCCCTATTCAGGATTGGACAGTAGGAGGACTCATATTGTCCAGAGGGCTTTATCAAGTATGTCAAGAACTATGGTTTGCCCAGCTCGGGATTTTTATAACCATGAAACATTAATTACATGGGAAACAGTATATTTACTATTTTGACCACTGCACTCCCTTTGAGTTTTCTTCAGTTAGTTAATTTTCTCAAAACAAAATATTCAATGATGGGTGAGCCTGTACATCAAATCGCTAAGCAGATGGCAAATAAAATGGTGGGGGTATCGGCTACTGCATCAAAAGGCCCATTCTGAAGAGATCTTGACAAAAGAGCTCCAGAAAATTCATTCAGAGGCGGGTTGCAAGCTCAATGTTAAAGAATGGAAACAGCTTAGCGAGTTAGCAAATAAAGCACTAAGAGGCGCTAATTAAAAGAGAATGAACTTCTTATCTAGATGGTTATTATACTATACACCCCAGAGATTGTCTAAAATGTTTCAAACGTGCCTGAATCAATGTTTTTGATGTAACAAACAAGGTGATGGTTGATGGGTGCGTATATTTTATGAATGTAACTATTTTCAGGAATTCTAGCAAGGGGTTTTTGCTGAGATGTCTCTGATTATGTCCTTGACAATTGAGCCATCAGCTATGTTGGTGTTATTTGGTTCCTCAGGGGAGGTGAAATGTTTAACAAAATACCAGGAATATTTTATATTAATCTCCATAGCAGTCGCTAGGTCACTCGTCCTTCAAAACTGGAGAACCAATAAACAAACCAGTATCGATCACTAGTTTAATAAAATGTCCAGGGCTTTTAGATTTGAGAATGCCTACGCAAAACGTGTAGGGGCAATTGTAAGATTTAAAGGTATATGGAAACAAAATTCTTCTAAGGGGTTTGCAAAAGAAACGTGATTATAAGATCTGGGTGATTTATAGGAATTTTTAAATAATTCTTGCTATTAGCACAATGCACTTTAGATAGCATACGATCCTCTTGTATCCTTTAAAAACATTTGCATATTGCACTCTTTAAGTGGTTAGAGGTATATCTGCTGCTAGTCTTGTATGCACTTTAAACAGAATGTGATTTCGTTATTTTAAGATCATAACTGTCATCTATTGAAAATGGATACATTTTGGGGAGTATGCTTGAATATCGGCTATATCTTAATGTGGATCACTGAGAACCATGTTTTATATTCTTTAGATTAGATTTAGCATGGGTTTATTATGGAATGGTTTTTATAGTTGGCATTAATTAATTAAGATCTAATAATGTATTTGTCCTGGAATTTCCTGCTGCTATCCACTATCTGGGTTTTTTGTTATCAACCCTGTGATGTCATATAGCCTTTCTGTTTGCTCTTGTTTGTTTATTTTCCTGTTATAGCTTTTTAGATTTCTTGAACCTTGTAAGATCGGTTTGCATGATATTCTGACTTTGCATAACTTATTTGCAAATCACTTATACTTTAATCTTTTGTATCTACACCTATCCACTCACTCATTTCGCTTACATTTGAGATGTATAATTGCTATTATATTGCTGATGTTTCTTGTGTGTGATGATCCATGATTCAAGCTGTATTTTACTTGATGAGCAATCACATTATTTAGATAAAGCATTTTTAACTCACAAAAGATGATAAAGATGGTATAAATTGATGTAATCCATCAAAACGCATCAATGCATTTACCAAGTACAATTCAGAAGTCCATCGCTTGTGTTGTAATACCGATTTCATCTTTTTATACAACAGAGTGTTCTTACAGGACATTAATTGTACAATTTGTATTGAACAATTGTTATGTCTTACATGTTTCTGTCTGCCTTTTAAATATGCGGGTCCTAATTTTACATGTATTAGCCTTATTTTAGCAGTGACTTTTTGTGTGAGCAACAATATGTGTTTTTATCATAGGATGTATATTATTATGTGTTTTTTAAGATTGTTGTATAGATTTATACTTGGATTAAAAAATACCAATTTCCTATATTGAGGTATATTTTGATTGTTTTTTATGTGGAACGTTTGAGTTGTATCAAGGGGATAGCACTCTTTCAGGTTGTTGAACCTTAATTCCCTTGATAAATTAAGGGGTACCTCTCTTCCTTTAATACGTACTACAGACATACAACAAAACTTACTACAAAGTGTTATTCATAAACTTCACTTTTGTAACTTACAATTTTAAGAAAGTTTACTACTTGTTGGTACTTTTGTAGTAACTTACACTTTTATAGAAAGTCCCTACCTCCATTACTTTCCATGGAGGGTGTTGCAGTACCAGTAGTTGTCCATGTGCAGTGCTGGACTTACTACAAAAGTGTAGGTTGCTACAAAAGGGCAGTTTGTGAATGCTGAAAAGAGTAAACTTAATCAAAAGTGTGCATTTCCTTTCTGAAGCAGGACCGTAGAAGTTTACCTTTGGGAGCAGACTCTGTAATGTTTATTTCTCTACCAATAGCTTTTACTTGAATGGACTGGCCTAGTACTAAAACATTCCTCCACAAATTATTTTCCGTGGAATGTAATTATTTTTATATTTTCTGAGCCAAGCAGGTGCACCATAGTTCATTATAGGGTGAATTTTTGCCAAGAAGACTTTTGGACCTCTACTAAACAGTGTGCTCCAAGTTTGTAATGTAAACGTTGAACGCCATTAAATATATTTTTCACCCAACTACTCTGAGTGTCAAAAACTTCCTGCCATGTCAAACTTTTATCAATACGTAAAGCCAGATCTTAAATGACTTAACTGACTCCTTGAAATTTTCTCCCAGATGCCATAAAGGCCGGGTACAAATTTACCAAAGTAGGCTATCTGAGTCTTGCTCACGTTAACATTTAAGGAATTACTTTTATAGATGGTAAATGCATGATATTCCAGAGAAATTTATTGCGAGTGATCAAGGACACTCATTGATTAGAAGTGAAAAAATACTATAACCATACATCCAAAGCTCACCCTTTGACTATCAAAACGCTGTTTTTAGATTTGACACTGTGATAGTGCATTTTAAAGTACCCGTAGTTATCATAGTAGTCAATTTTAAATTGCACCCTTATCCTATTATGTTTTGAAGCACTGCAAATTTATTCAGCACCACTGACCCAAAAAAACAAGGTGTGGCGTTATCCATCACTCGTGTTATGGCCCAGTGCAGCTTTACATTTCACAGGGTGAGCTGCACCGGTTATACCGGTTACAACTAATCCCAGATGATGAAGTTCTGCCACTTGGTGGGCTGATGGGATTCCTTCCTAATTAAGGACAGGTTGTGGTGACGACACAGATTCTGTTTTTGCCTTAAACTGCTGAATTTTGTAGCCTTTCCCAGTTGACTTAATGGAATTATTTTGTCTTTTTTTTGTTTAATTATCATTCCATTGGAGACCATGTCTTTTTTTCAGAGCACACTCTATAATTTAATCTCCCAATTTCCACCACTCCTGGGCCTACTCTTCTGTCCTCTCCATGCTCCTCGTCAGAGTGCCAGGTGGCGGCCTTGATGATTCCTTAGATATACCCTCCTGATGCTCTTCAACTGCGAGTGGCAGTGTTAAAAGCCTAGAAAGAAATTAAAAATTCAAGAAATACGTCACACTGACTCAACCTGGCAGCCATCTTAAAAGTATTAGGCAGGAACAGGATAATATCCTGACATAGCTCCCTAGAATACACATCACTAGTCGAATGTCAAGCCAAAAATATATTTTCTTTTGTGCTTGACTCCAGAAAAAGAAAGGAAAACTTGATCCGTTTTATTCTAACACTTGCTGAAATCTTAGACTCAGTACTCAACTCCTCAAAGGCACTTATGGATTCCGCCAGGCTTTTACATTTTTGTTAAAATGTTCTGGAAAGAATTAACTTGGTAATTGGTAGACATCAATCAATCAGTAGATTTCTAGAGCGCTTCTTGTCACCCTTCAGGATATCCAGGTGCTGGCAGGGTCTAGTTGATTAGCCGAATAGCCAGGTATTCAGGGACTTTCGGAACTCTAGAAGAGATGGGGAGGTCAGTAGATGAAAGGGTAGCTCATTCCATGTCTTCTCTGCTAGGTAGAAGGATCAACCTTTGCATCTGCTGCGTTGGATGTGGGGTGAGACTCAAAGAAAGGGACGGTGAGCAAAGGTGTCTGGTGGGCTGGTGGGCTGGTGGGCTGGTGGGCTGGTGGTTCAAGTAAGTGAGTCCGCAGTTGTGTTTTGCAAATTGTTTCCTAAGTAGGGCTGTATAGAAAATGTATTACGCTTGTGAAATTTGCTAATTCTGTGTTACATGGCCATGAAATTTTGCACAACTGTATTCAGCAGGAACCTGATTTGAGCAGAAACTGCCTTACAGGAGATGCTCTCCTTGAACCAGTCCATCTTGCTCTTGATCTGCTAAAGATTTTAAATGTTAGGTATGCATCCAAAAATACTGCTGGGTGGTGCAACTAACTGCCATCAACCACTGGGATTTCCTCCCTGCGGAGGAGGCCACATTTCGAAGGGATAGACAGATCCTGCCGCCACGGGGGCACCTCAGGGCTATTTATGGTGGAACCAGACACATAAACCTTCAAGGTCCAACAGCGGTAACATTCAACCTCTGACACACAGCATCAAACACACTCTGCTGGAGAGACAAGATAACACAGGCCTCCCCCTTTGATATACGGAAAAAGTGGATACAATAAGAACACAATCAGTGTGACTACATCAGCCTCTCTAAGGTAGGAGATCTCTTGATGCAGGAAGGGGTGACCTCCTTTGCTGAGTTGCAAAGCGAGTATCAGCTAGCCCCCACTGGAACATGCCCCTACCATCATATATGTCACACACATCAAGCCACACTGCCAAAAGGTGTGGAGCTTCCTGAGTCTTCCCCCCCGCATGAAAGATTGTTGGATGAACATATGCACTCAAGGGCGACTTCCCTCACATACCAAAAAAGAATTAACAGCTCACCAGATACCTTGAAACATCTGCAGGAACAGTGGCCATGAGACCTCGAGGGCCTGGAAGATGATTAATAGACTGAAGCCCTGGTGGCCCCAAAAGAGGTGGCCATACAGGCAAGGTTCCACTTAGTGCAGCTAAAAATTCTCTACCGATCCAACTATGCACAGACCACCATGGTAAAAATGGGTAGAGCAACTGAGATGGGTTGTCATAGGCGATGTGGCCAGGTTGGCGCATTCTGTCACACTATATGGTGCTGTCCTGAGATAAAACGGTTTTGGGAGCCTATGGTTGTATGTATGAATGAGTTGCGTGAGAGCAATATGAGTGCCTCTTCAAAATAGTGTCTTTTGAACATCTGGGTTGAGACAAATCTGAATTACATGGAGCATATATGGATGACCCTGGGACTAGCAATAGCCAAGTGAAATATTGCTATGGACAGAGGAGCAGGCACTACAACTCGGTGACTGAAAGCAAGACATGGATTACTGCATGTTGGCTGTGAAGTTCTTATCTGAAGGTCGTGGCTGTCCCCAGAAATGGCCGAAAATGCAGGGAAATTGAAATGAATACAGGGGCAATCCTTGCACTCTTTTAACCTATATTGGCTTTGATGTATCACTCCCAAATCAGTCTGCATTGGATGTCGATGTTCATGATACTGCTGGTGGGGGGGACTGGAAATGATTGACTTTGCAGGGGAATCAACAATATAAAGATTCATAAAAAAGGTGAGGTAAGCCTCTCACATTCAATTGCCCGCAAAATACTGCTAAATTATTTATTTTAACAGTTTATAAAGTCTGCAAATGCCTGTAGGTGTCTCTGAGCTATGTACTGGATGAATAAGCCGACAACTGGAGAAAGCCTATTGCTTGAAGAGCAACGTTTTTATTTGTTTTCTGAATGATAGCAGTTTGGGACTAGCCTTAATCTGCAGAGGGAGAGAGTTCCACAATTTAGATGTAGCCACAATTAATCTTCTGTCACTCCAGTTGACTTTCTTAGTTCTAGGGAGGATCAGAAGATTGACATCTGTTGAATGAAGAGATCTATTGGGTGCATAGGCCAAGAAAGCTTTCTTCAAGCATTCTGGTCCTGTGTTGTGAATTGCCTTATAAGCAATGCAGAGAGCCTTAAACTTCGTTCTGCTTCTTCAGTGGAACTGTTGCACCACATTGGAGAAGGGTTTAAACTTTGGGGTACCTGTTAGCATCCTAGCGGCTGCGTTGTGCACCAACTGCAGCCTACCCAGAACCCTTTCTTGGGCATTAATTAACAGGCTATTGCAGTAGTCAACCTTAGACATGACCAGAGCACAGATTAAAGTTCTCCCAGTGCTGACTGGGATGAAAGGTAACAACTTCTTTATCATCTTTAGCACATAAAAGGGCAAGGGAAGCACTGCGTTAGCATGATGTATGAAGGATAGTCTATCATCAAAAATGACACCCAGGTTTCTAGCCTTCTTGATGGGGATAGGTGGTACTCCCAGCTCAGTTGGCCACTAGGTCGGAGACCATCCTGGGGCAAGGTTTCCAAAGACCATTACCTCTGTCTTGGCTGAATTCAATTTAAGACAGTGATTAGACATACAGGTACTAATGGCCAACATGCCATCATGAAATCTAGTTGAGACTGCGTCTCCATCCTTATGTATGGCAAGCACCAGTTGTGTGTCGTCCGCATATGATGCGGAACGTACTTTTTTTTCTAGAAACAAAGGCAGCATAGGCGGCTTGGGCTGAGTGACAGCAGGAGCACACCAGCTCTGGAGTTTCTTTTTATGAATTTTTGGTTGCAAATTAGCCTGTCTGTGCTTGAGGGAAAGGCACGGATTTAATTTCTCATCATAAACTTTGCATTGACGTGATTATAAAGTTTGTTTTTTCTTATAATCAGTCTTCTGTCTGAAACCGCTCTCCAAGTTTAAATATGTGATTTATTTTATAAATCGCTGGATATCTCTTCTTAATTCATGCATCCTTGCACTAATGGATCTATTAATCCAGCTAATGACTCGTTCTTGTATTTATCCACTCAACCATCTACACTAAAGCACACACAACCAACAGGTATATGTAAGACAATTAAAGAATAAAATTAGATGATGTTACAATTTGCCAATGTGGTGGCCATCTTTGAGTGTATATCACTCCTCTATTTACAATGTGGAAAATGGCGCAAAATAAAGTGCATAGTGCTCATTTAAAAACATTGCGACAACAAACATTTCTTAATTCATGTACATACATTTCATTTTGATACCTTATGAGATATAAAATGCCAAACATGTGGTTCTGATATGACTTTGTGTTTTCTCAGTTAATTTTCTTTTAAGGGTGTATCCCCCAATGAAACCTCTTATAAATACCTAAGATCTACATGTTTACACATATTTGTCTCTGTTGTTTTGTAGCCCTGTATGGGCAAAAATATCTTTTCGTCATTAAATCAATAGTGCTTACGGATAGGGAACATAAGTGAGTTGATAGGGAGTATTCTATTTTTCAGTTGTTGTTAGTACAGTTACAGTTAGTAATACACATGATCCCATGTGTGTACTTAGAGGTGGACCCACAATTCCTCATCGTTATTGAGGCCCCATGGTGTCATGGTCTTGAGGTCAATTATATACCTTGATTCCAAGATCCTGAGTGCCTTTTCTCTGTCTCCCCCACGTTCCAGACGGTTCACTTGGTCAATACAATAGAAGCTTAAAAGGTCTCTATCACTGTGGTGGCATTCCGCGAAATGCCGAGCAACCGGATATGATTTATCTTTATTAGTGATTGCTCGCATGTGTTCGAGTATTCTAAGGTTCGTGGGGTTGATAGTGCTCCCTATGTATCTTCGTTTACACGACACTCTAGACAGTAGATGGTAAAATTGGAATTGCAATTTAGCAGTTTCTTTATTTATCTGTTGGGTCTTTCCTCACCTGTTCTGCCCGGATATTCTAAGATTTTTCTACTCCCTTTGCAGGCTTTACAGCGCAAACAGGGGAAAAATCCTTTTAGATTAGTACGATTTATGGGCTGTGGCTCTGAGGAAAAGTGGCTGAGCACAAGGTGATCTGAAAGTGATTGACAGCGCCGATATGTTATTAATGGCTGTTTAGAAAGGTGCTTTTTCAAAATGCTGTCAGTAGTCAGAATGTGCCATTTTTTCTTAAAAGAGTGGACCAGGTCACCAATCAATCAATCAATCAATCACAGCATTTATATAGCGCACCGCTCACCCAAGAGGGTCTCAAGGCGCTAGGGAAGGGGGGGGGGGTCCGCTACTGCTCGAACAGCCAGGTCTTGAGTTGCTTCCTGAAGGCGAGGTGGTCCTGGGTCAGGCGGAGGTGGGTCGGGAGGGAGTTCCATGTTTTGGCGGCGAGGTAGGAGAAGGACCGTCCTCCTGTGGTGGCTCTTCGGATGCGGGGGACGGCGGCAAGGGCGTGGCCGGTCGATCGAAGCTGGCGTTTGGGAGCGTAGAATTTGAGGCGGCTGTTGAGGTATCCCGGGCCTTGGTTGTGTAGGGCTTTGTGGGCGTGGGTGAGGAGTCGGACGGTGATTCTCTTGTTGACCGGGAGCCAGTGCAGGTCTCTCAGGTGTCCGGAGATGTGGCTGCGACGGGGGATGTCCAGGATGAGACGTGCTGAGGCGTTCTGGACCCGCTGGAGTCTCTTCTGGAGCTTGGCGGTGGTTCCGGCGTAGAGGGAGTTACCGTAGTCCAGACGGCTGGTGAGGAGGGCCTGGGTGACCGTCTTCCTGGTCTCGGTGGGGATCCACCGGAAGATCTTACGTAGCATGCGCAGGATGTTGAAGCACGACGAGGAGACAGCGTTGACTTGTCTGGTCATGGAGAGGGAGGAGTCCAGGATGAAGCCCAGGTTGCGTGCGTGGTCCGTTGGTTGGGGTGCGCTGCCCAGGGCGGAGCGAGCGAAACGGATTTTCCGCCCATGCTTAGTTTTCAGATTGGTACATGCTGTCGACGTTGTTGTGGTGGTCACTGCTCTCGATGGTCGGTCTGTGGCGGACCTAAACATCACATTTGCAGCAGACTCTCTCTCTCCCGTTATGTCCTCATTGCCCGACATCACTATTTGTTAGAGTATGTCCTTAATAATGATATTTAGGCGGGGCGGTGATTTCTCACTACGTTTAGGGGTTTGCACTTTAACTACGGTTCCTTCGGGACAGAGGCTGAGCAGAAAATGTAAGTTACAATGCGGAAACAGTCCACTCACCGCGCTCAGTGCAGGCGTTTGGTCACCGTCAGCCGACGTCTTCCTCACATCTGCGCTCGTAGCAGCTGGTACGTAGCCTGTGTCCTTTATTGATAATCTTCTCAGAGCACGTTGTCCGCAGCTCTAATTTAAATATAGCTCAAGAATGCCTTGGGGCTAACGGCCATATTGATTTATAGCACCGGTTCCTTCACCGCCGTCGCTCCTCCAGCTCCCGGGTGCTCCACGCCAGCGCTGGTGAGGCGCTTAGAAACTGCAACACGTTCAACTGTAGAGTCGAAAAAAATGGCAAGCACACTGGAATCCGATTTCAGTGATTTTAATGCAAACCCCCCTTCACCCCTGACAGACGCGTTTCGCTATTCCAGCTTCGTCAGTGTCAGTTTGTTTGTGTAAAAGGCGCCATTTTAAACCTATTGGCCATAGCTAAAATCATTGACATCGATGATGTTACAATTTGCCAATGTGGCGGCCATCTTTGAGTGTATATCACTCCTCTATTTACAATGTGGAAAATGGCGCAAAATAAAGTGCATAGTGCTCATTTAAAAACATTGCGACAACAAACATTTCTTAATTCATGTACATACATTTCATTTTGATACCTTATGAGATATAAAATGGCAAACATGTGGTTCTGATATGACTTTGTGTTTTCTCAGTTAATTTTCTTTTAGGGGTGTATCCCAATGAAACCTCTTATAAATACCTAAGATCTACATGTTTAAAAAAATATATATATATATGTAGTAATATTTACATGCACAGACTTTCACATGTGTGTTATGCAGAAATAATCATATATGTTTTTCATCTAAATAAATTGATAAACACATAGGGGCTGATTACGATATCAGGCGGAAAGCCTCCGCCCAACAGCGACTCGGAATTGGAACCGACTGACTTGCGGTCAGCAGTTCAGACCACCGGATTACGATGCGACTGAACACTGTTCGGTTGGATTCCCATTGTTCCTAATGGGAGCTCGTGTTCCGCCCGACAACAGGCCATAACACAGGCTCATACGGGGAAATAGGTTGTTTGCGGAAAACCTTGCACCCTGTTGCAGCCACCCCACGATGCCTGCCACACAGTGCAGGATTTTCCAGGGGGGACCCTTGGGTGCCCCCTCGCCCATGTACCGTAGGCACCGGGGCAAAGGGATCCCAGCCATGGTCCCCCCAAGTCACTTTCAGACAGCCTTTCCGTGTCAGACAGGCTGGCATGGAAAGGTTGTTGGAAATCGACAATGTAATCCCGAGGACGGAAACGCTGTCCATAGGGGTGTATAATGCGGTTCCAACTGGCATGTATACTCCACGAGTCGCTCGGAACCGATTCAGAATGACAGTGTGCTTTACATTCCGACCGCGAACATCGTAATCGTAAATGTAAACTGACTGAGTCGGTCGGAAGTGCTCCGACGTGGTCCAAGAGATTCCAACTGTCGGGAGGAGGCTTTCTGCCCGACATCATAATCAGCCCCTTAAGGGCCTGTTTTACATTTTTGCGGACTTGTTACTTCTTCACAACAGTGACGGATATCTGTCCGCTGAAATATAAATACCATAGGCTATAATGGGATTTAGATTTTGCCAGATGGGTTATCCGTCACAGTTGTGATAGAGTAACCCGTCCGCTGAGATCTAAATTAGGCCCTTTGACATACCTTCCCTATACCCATAGTTTCATACTGTTATATATGTATATATATGTATATATATATATATGTATGTATTTAAGGGAATGGCATAAAACATGGACACTAACAAGGGCTTTATCTCTGCTTTTTTGTTTTTAAAGCCAAAAAAGCAGAGATAAAACTAGCGCCCTCTCAGCAACAGGGTGCTAACACGCAAATTTGCATGTTAGCACCCTTTTACTCTACGCTTCCCCTTGCATTTCTAATGAGATGCAAAGGGGGCGTTCCATAGTAAAATAATAGGAGAAATGTCGCTTAGCGACTTTTCTCCAATTATCAAGGATATCGCTAACCCTGTTAGAGGTTAAAAAAGCAGCGCTAACCGCGGTTAACGCTGCTTTTTAACGTGTGGTATTTTTCTGAATTTGCCATGATATCCTATGTAATGTGGATATCATGGCTAAGTATGTCTATCCCTATCAGCAAACTATCGCCAAACCTTGTGGGATTATCGCTGTATTTCCAGCGATAATCTCACAATTGCCAGATTGCGCTCTGAATTTGATCACTTTGGAGATAAGCGTTGCTGATAGCACGCTATTTCCGCGATAAAATTCAGAGTTGGTCGGCGATAATTATCCTAGCGCTAAGAGCGCTTAGTGATAATTATCGCCTGGCCTTGCTAATATGCCCCCATATTCCTGTGGTTCATACAGCATGCCACATGACCACTACTTGGGTGCCTGTGAGTTTTCTGTTATGTTATTGCATCCAGATGTATCACACAACTGCCAATGGATATACCTTAAAAAAGCCAGACATATTGGCTTTGCCAAAGCTTGTTAGCTGCATTTATAAATGAACAACAAGGATTTTGTTGTCAATAATCAGTATTGAAAATGTTTCACTTCTGAACATATGAGACTGTGAATTAAACATCACTAACTTCTGTGAAGGAGGTTGCGGCCTTCGGAGTATCTTTTGCTGTCTTTGACTTTTTCTTCCCCACGTCTCTCTGAAAACATATATCTGCATATTTCACTCTTTCCCACAATTGACACACATGGGTCCATCGCCCTGTGCGCTCTTCAGAGAGGCCAAGGACTGAATGTGCCTGTAGTCTGCACACCTTTAAGACCCATTGACAGGCAATGTAAGCAACCTACACTGCCTCAGCTTCAGAACTCTCAATCACTCACTGTCATATTCACCCACAACCTGAACTCACGCAGACACTGGGAGGCAGCTGGGTTCAGATTTATGATGCCCTTGCGCCGCAATTGCGTCACTTTAATTGACGCAACTGCGGCGCAAACAATGCGCCCTATTTACAACGTGACGCATCTAGGAGATGCGTCACGTTGTAAAGCCCTGCGCCATAAGGAGGCGTTCCTGCGCAAGGGGGGCGTTCCTGCGCAGGAACGCCTCCTGAAAGTGGCTGAGTGAAATCTATGAGATTTCACTCAGTCACTTTCAGGCCAATGCTGCGTCAAAACCCTGCGCCTGCTTGAAGCAGGCGTAGGTCTTGATGCAGCATTGTGTAGATGCGGCACCCCCGAGCCTTGCTGGAGCTGCGTCGCACTTGCGACACAACTCCAGCAATGCGCCACATTTCCGGCACAGATGCGTCACGCATCTGTGCCGTTTTTGCACCATGGTGCGCCGCATTATAAATGCGGCGCACCATGGCTGGCGGAGCTGTGGCGCACTGTGGCGCACGTTAACTGGCGCATCCCTGGGGATGCGCCAGTTAACATAAATCTGCCCTAACTATACAAGAGTCATATGTTGTCTGAAAAAGAAGCTACAGAAAATCACCTTTTATATAAGCAAATACCACCAGGGAGTACATCGCTTATATGGAATACGCTAAGGCGTTTTACAGCCATAGTTGAAACATCCATGAGAGGTTTTGTCAGTCAAGCTAAGGTCCTGAAGAGAGGGCCCGGTAGGAGCCCATTTCACACCGGGTTTCCAATTACCCAGCAGGACCCGACCCACTTAATTCCCTCCTTGTACCTCTTATTGGCCTTAACAAATGCCTGCATTTCTTAGAAAGAAAACATCCAAGTCATTAGTTCTTATGATGTTTCCGGAATAAATCGAGAGCAGGCTCTCCCATCAGACTGCTTCTGAATCTGAAGTTCAAACTTTGAAGTTTTATTGACAGCAGCTCAGATTTTTTTCAGATTAGTCGCATCCGCGCTCATGTGAAATGGCTGTAGGGGAAGCAGTCACTCTCCTCTCCCATTCAGAGTGGTGTCAAGACATCGCCTATGAGAAGACACGCATCTGCCAAAGGGCAGGGAGTAACCTCCTGAGGCCTAGTCTGTTTCACAGGATCCAGCTCATCAGACTGTAACTCACAAATGAGTCATGGGCTGAGGTGGCATCGCAGGTAACACCCAAGGGGGGGTCAGACTGGTAAAGGCAGCAAGGTGTGCACTGTAAGAATAAGTGCTCACAAGGCTTGTGTGTCTGGATTTAACGTGCTCTAGTACATTCGAGCGAAACACATGGGTTGAGCCAGCAGAGAGGGTTATAGTTGTAAAGTAGTCCCTGATGCAGTTTAAAGCAAGCATTCGAGAGGGGGCAGGATACATCCAAAAAGCCAATAGTGTTAATTAAGAGGTGAATACGCCAAGCTAAACCAAGATGTACCCGACAAAGTCTCAGGACAATGGCTGAAAGAGACTGGATGAAGAAAACCAAAGGTTGAAAGAGGTAGATCAATCACTCAATCAGGTGTTATGTAGCGGTGCTAATCGCCCGATAGGTGCTTGCATGTCCCGGAGGCTCATTCGAACAACCTGGTTCTTAGGACCCCTCAGAATTCTGGAAGAGAGGTGATGTGCTAAGGAACCATCATGGCCACGTGGATGTGATCCTATCCGGCTCCCGCACCAGAGTCCGCCTTAATGCTGCCATTGAGACTTTTAGCCGTGAAATCGAAGGGCCGACGATAGCAACACACACGGAAAGCATGGGGAACATTTTCAAGTTATAAAGAGACCAGGGGGTGCTTTGGTCTAGACGATGCGGTCTGGCTGGAGCATTGCCGCAAGGAGAACATGGCGGCCGGGCCCTGCTGTTAAGATGCTGCTGGGGGCCGGAGCGTGATCCTCGGCACCGGAGCAGATTTCGGCGCTGTGAGCTTCCCCTAGTGCCACGGCGCTGGTGAGATGGATTGCCACATGAGAGGGTGCAAAATCAGCAGCAATGTTCTTTATGCAGGAAGTGTGACGCCGAACATGAAATGGCAGCTGGCTTGGAGTGAAGGCCCAGAGTGAAGGCCCCATGCAGCAGAGCCTACAGATGCGGCTGAGGAAGTCACGGAGAGACAATTGTGACCAGGGCACAGGCTACCTTTCCATTACACCATCACAAGTTCCTCTGTGGCGTCCCTGACTGCGGAAACTGCTACAGCTACAACGAGAGGTGAGAGCAAGAGCGATACCCCTGAAGGCCCGGGGGGGCCCCCACTTAGCTGTCAAGAGGCTCCCGCCTCCTGATATGTGGCGCGCTAGCCTGAGTGGAACCACTAGCAACGGGCTGAAAGCAGGGATACTGCAGCGAAGGAAGAAGCCCCCAGAAAAGGCCTGCCTGATCTTGCTGCCTGGCCTTAAGATGGCGGCTCAATCCCTTATATCTCAAGCTCTTAAGGCACCCGGTGGTATACAATAGGCCATGGCCACTCGTAGGACGCTGCCCAGAGGCCCTGAGGAGCATGCTCGGTGACAGGAAAGAGACCCTGGCCTACAGTCCATCTTGAGAACCACAAGTCTAGTCCCCACAGCCGAGTGAGAGGGGGAACACACAAGCGCACCAACCTGCGGCTTGGCCACCGGTAATTGCACGTATGCCTCTCAAAAATTCACAAGCCAACAAGGGCTTAAGCTACTTTGAAAACTCTAACATGGGAGACGGACAAGAACTAGGGCATAAACAGCCAAAGGAGAATATGGGCTGACCCGCGATGATCTCCTGGCCACACTCAGGGACTTTAAAAGAGAGCTGCGCGACAACATTAAAGGCGACATCAGCTCTTCTCTCGATGCCTTCAAATCTGCCCCTTACCCTTCCTTGCTCCATCCACCTTGTCCCCTATGTTCCCCTTACCCTTCCTTGCTCCATCCACCTTGTCCCCTATGTTCTTTAAATGCTTCTCTTGATACTTATGTAACTTTTAACTTATGTAAATTGCAACATTATTATTCCTCATGTAAAGGGCTCTGATTCCTTCGGGTCTAGCCAGCGCTATATGAAACTCATTAATTAATGCGTTCCCATTTAGTACTCTTTCTCTCTTTGTCTACTTCCCTAGCTCCTATCCCTTCTCCCCTAAATCTCTCCCCTTGCCTGCTACTCTGCCTAGCCCCCTGTCCTTTGTGCCCTTTGACTAAGCACTCCTTCTCCCCTTGTTGGGGAAGGATCCAATATTTATACTCTGGAGTCTCAGCGAACCCGTTGAGAGAGTCCACTGCGCCAAGAGAGCCACTCACAGCTGAGTTATGGTATGGCAGCCCTTGCCAAAGCACTCCCTTTCCCCTTTTTGGGGAAGGATCCATTATGTAGGCCTTGGAGTTTCAGAGACCCCTCTGATAGTCCTCTGCATAAAGGGAGCCTCTCACAACAGAGATAGGAAAGTAATACCACTTCCCCTGGGATCACAGCTTACTGGACTTTGGACGTTGCTTTGACTCGTCTACCGGTATGTGTCCTCGTCGCCCTTCCCCTCCTCTTTCCATGCTGTGCCTCTCACCCTCCCCTCCTCTTTCCCACCTTCATTATCGGTCTACTTCCCCTGCTCCTACCCCCCTCCCCTGAATCTCTCCCCTTGCCTGCTTTTCCCTTTACGTATTTGTACTTATTGTTTATCTCGACCTTACAAGTAACTATGTTGCCATGCTCTAATAACTGTGTAACCTTTGTAACAATGTAACCTGTAACTATGATCTGATACTCATGTAAAGCGCTCTGATACTTCTGGGTCTAGCCAGCGCTATATAAAACCTTTTAAATAAATACAAATGGTTCAGAGCTGCATGGGGAGGCTGTTTCAGGTCTCTGCTGCGATGTAGGAAAAGTAGCATCCTTCACTTCTGCTGAGGTGGATATGGGGCATGTGGGCAAGTGAAAGGGGGGCAGAGCGTAAACTCCTCAATGGTAGGTGGAAGTTCAGACGTGGTTGATGTAGGCGGGTCCTCAGTTGTGTGGAGACTTTTGTGTGTGGGTCCGCATCTTGAATTGGCATCTCTTCTGTACAGGGACCCAGTCGAGTTGCCTGAGGTGGGGTGTGATGAGGGTCCGTTGGGGGGAAGACGGGAGAAGGTTGAGGACGAGTGTGGCTGCGGTGTTCTAAATGGTTTGAAGTCTCTGTAGGAGATGTGAGGTGATTCCTACATAGAGCGCATTGCCATAGTCCAGTAGGCTGGTGATGAGAGCCTGTGTCACAATGCATCTCGTGTGCAGGGACAGTCCCTTCAAGATCTTCTTTAGCATGCGCAGAGTGAGGAAGCAGGCAGAGCTGACTGCATTAATCTATGATGTCATGGTGAGTTGTTATCAATGATGATTCCGAGGTTTCTTGTGTGGTCGGTGCATATGGGTTCAGGTCCCAGGTCTGGGTGCCACCAGGAGTCGTTCCAGGGCTGCTGTTGTTGCTGAAGATTAGTACTTCTGTCTTGCCGTTGTTCAGTTCCCAGTTCTAAAGCCAAATCTATGAATATTTCTAGCAACAGGTCGGTTTGCCAGCTGCACCGACAAAATCCAGAACTAAAAAGCCTCCATCTAGAGCTGGTGGCCAATCCATAGCATTATCCCCACTGTGGTAATGACATCACTGGGGTTGAGATTTGCACTATTAACTTAGATTTAACATGTTTTGATACATAAATAACGTGGTAATTGAATATACCACTAGTTTTCATCATTTGTAAGTGGATGAATTAACCGCTGTCTTTATTTTAATTTTGTTTTTTGTATACCGTGATCTCGACCAAGCCAGTGATGGCAGTGCTCTTAATGTATTTACAAAAGCAGATTGTAAATATTTACAAACAAAGATTGCCCAAAACAGAGAAACCCTCAGAGAAAATGTGTCTCCAGTTTCGTTACAGGAATATGTATTGGGCAAATAAAACTGGAGTATAATTCCAGAATTTAAACAGTAGGTAATTGTTCATACAGTTCTTGAACATTGTGAAATATATGTCCATACAAATCTTGATAGGCAGTGAGTTTCTGATTTTGGGGCCATAGCCTTGAGAATGCAGATCTCCTGGTGACACTTTTCATAAACTTGGGTAGGTTGAGATATGTGAGGTTTTCACTCTTAAGGCTCCACCTCCTTCATGCTGGGTGTTCAGCCTGGTGACGACATGCACACAATATCTACATAAATGTTTGAAATCTGGCCGCTGACATGGTCTCATACAATGTTACACCAGACCGGCCTCTGTAAATGGGCAGAGAACAGTGGCAGCTGCCATCTATTTAAGGTGGAAGGGCGTCTGGATGGGGAGGTGGAGAATGAAAAAAAACGTTCCTGCCGCTCCACTCCTGCTGCCAACCGCTTCATAGCTCCTCTCATCTGGACCAGAAGTGGAGGGTTCTCATCCTATGAGAGCAGTGCTTGGCCTCATTTGCCACTCAGGTAGTGCCTGAGAGCCTGTGGCTTTTCTCCAATCTGGCTGTGCAACACAGCTGTGTTGGTGAAACATAAGTGTGTATGTCTGTTTGGCCAGCCTAAGACGACTGGCCAAACAGACATGCACACTTATAAGTGTACACTACTCCTCCTCACCGCCATGCCAAGGCCAACCCTGCCCTATACTAATTGCTTGGACTCCATCGCCATCGCCATCGCGGCACAGACAACGAAAAATAAAATGATAATAATATTGTGTTATTATCATTTTATTTATCATCTGCTGGCTCTGGGCAGTGAGGCAATGCTCCTTCGCCATTATGCCCTGGCAGAGAAAGTAGTAACCAAAGATTGAGCAACCCAATATACCCTTGAGGATTTGAGCAAAAGATATGATAGGGTATAAGTACCTTCAAGGGATTTTGTTATTATATATTTCTAACAGAATTACAAACAATACTTGGCGGCCCTATACACATGAGACCGATAGTGCAAAGCAACAGTCAGCAAATGTTCAATCAATATACATAAGTCACTTCAAGTGATCCAATATAGAAGAGAGGAGAAGGTGTGTATGAACAAATATAGTATTTAATACTCAAAGATCGATTTGAGACAAGGGTACAGAATAAATAACAATGTTATAGGAATAATATTTCAGATGTAGCAATCAAACAAAGCCTCTCTATAACAATTGTATGCGCTTATCTGCCTGTTCACAGTTGATTTGTTGATTCAGCAGACAAAGCGTATATGTCGACGTTTCGGTCCGAAACGTCGACATATACGCTTCACTGGCAGAGAAAGGGCAGTAGAAGATGGTTACCTGCAAAGGCATTGACTCCAGTTGACACCCTGCCACGACAGGAAAGTGGGCAAGAAAATCACAGAAGGTTTGAGCTATGGCCCAAGGAGGGCAGCTGGATCGAGAACATGTAGTCACCAAGACCCCAAGGAGGGAGGAAGAAACAGGAGAAAGATGCACAAGAGGGTAGTATGGCAAGGCTGTTTCAGTATGTGACATTACAGGATTACATTGTTTCACCTTTTGGCAGGTGCCCAAGAAGGTGGTAGGAGAGTATATGCCTCTATTTCATTTGTGGTCTGAAGGGCAGCAGCAAATGATAACATTAATAAGAGATAGTATTCTACAAGCACAGAGATGGTAAAATGCAATATACAATCTGCCTTTCATCCTTTGCCCGTATGCTTGGGGATTTTTAATTTTTGAAAATTTCATTTGAGTTTAGTTTGAGGATAGAAATAATATTCACTAAAGAATGCCTAAATTATTCTCTGTGGCTTGTACAATAGTCAAAATATCTAAAACCTTCTCAGAATGAGTAGGAAGTGGACATTTTGGGGTATGGGCACCTGCTACACTACCAAAGTGAGAAACAAGCATTGGCAAAGCCATGTGGTGTATCCCATTCAAGATCTCTTGACTTTGCCAATGTTTCTTAGACATGTTGCACAGCAGTGCAAGCTACTGTGCAACACGGCTTAAAGTAAAGTAAAAAAAAGCAGTATAATGTGGCCAGCGCTGACTGCGCAAATACACTTTTTTTCCTTTAATCCCTGTCGCCCTCGCTGATGTGCAATATGGAAAAAAATGCGGAGGGTCAAGCTACCAGAGGGAGGTGCAGGGGAGGAGGGAGGGAGGGAGTACCAACACAAAAGACAGCATAACCCGGCCTCCAGACATGTTGCTCCACTCCCCGCGCAGCTCCACCTGATCGCGCCAGTGTTCCCAGCCAGCCTCTGCCGCTGTTGCCAGGACCTTCTCGTCATTTGGTCTTTTTCATTTCTGCTTTTGCTCTGTGCTATTGCATCTCCTTATGTTTTGCTGTACTCGTCATTTGGACTCCTACTGTTATTGTGCCCTCAGCTGACCCTGTTTTGGCCCCCACTGCCCCCCCTTCTTGCTATCTGTAGTCCCTCGCCACCCCCACCCATCGCCTGCTCCCGTCGCTGCGTCCCCTGTGGCCCCGCCCCCTCGCCCTCCATTGGCCTCCCCGCTCCCGCCTCCCAGCTGCTCCTCCCTCCCACCCATCTCATATAAGGCGGCCGCGCAGCGGGCACGCCTAAGGCAAGCCCGTCTGCGCCCGTCCACTCCTGGACAGCGCCCAGCGCCAGAACCCCTGGACCCCGCATTGCCCGACCCCGCTACGATGCCAGCACCCTCCACGCACTCAACCCCGGATGAGAACACACATGCTACTGAGCCACCCCGAAGCGCACCCACGGACCCTTCACCTGCCGGACCTGCTGCTTCACCATCATCCGGCCCACCAAACCACCAACAAAAGAAGCCAACTACCTCAGATGCATCCTCCTCAACACCCGCTCCACCCGCAAATACGCCATTGAACTCTGGGACCTCCTTGACTCTACCTCCCCAGGCGTCGCCTTCCTGACAGAGACCTGGCTGAACCCCTCCTCGGCACCTGACATCGCCATAGCCATCCCGAAAGGCTACAAGATCTCCCGCAAGGACCGCACCAACAGCATTGGAGGAGGAATCACCATCGTTCACAGGAACACTCTCAGAGTCTCGACCAAAACAGCTGACACCCTCAGCACCGCAGAACACATGCACTCCCAGATTCACACCGACGCGAGCACCACCCTCAAAGGAACCCTCGTCTACAGACTCCACGGACCACGGCCACAGTTCAGCGACTCCATCGCCGACCTCATCCGCACACACGCCCTCGCCTCCACAGACTACATCCTCCTCGGGGACCTGAACTTCCACCTCGAGAACAACAACAACACCAACTCCACCACCCTGATCGACAACCTAGCCAACCTCGGACTCCGACAGCTCGTGACAACACCCAGCCACTCCGCCGGCCACACACTTGACCCCATCTTCACAGCAAGCCCCCACGTCACCTTCACCCACACCACTGAACCCCACAGGACTGGCCACCTCTGCATCCACTTCACCTTCAGGAAGCCCAACACGCACCACCGCACCCAGCAGATGCCTGGTCACCGAAGACCAGCTAACCACCACCCTCGCCCAGAGCCCACCCGCCGACCCCACCGACCCAGACACCGCCGCCCACATCTTCAGACAATGGATCAACAACTGCGTCGACACCCTCGCCCCGCTCAAGGCACCCTCCAACAGCCACACCAGCAACAAGGCTACCTGGTTCACCGAAAACTGGAGAAGAACTGGCTCTGCAATCGTACTCTGGACAGCCGCGCAGCCCACAAGAACGTCACTCGCAGACACCATCAACTCATCAGAACCGCCAAGAGGGCTTCATTCAAAGGCGGCCTAGATAACAACACATACAACAGCAAAGAGCTCTTCAACATCGTGAAGGAGCTCTCCAACCCCAGCTCCAATAACAACGACATCCCGCATTCACAAGATCTGTGCGACTCACTGGCAACCTTCTTCCACCGCAAGATCGCCGACATCCACAACAGCTTCAACACCGCGACCCCCCCAACACCTACCGCCCCCACGTCCACCACCCGCACCAACCACCTGCTCTCCTGGACCAAGATCAGCGACAAAGATACCAGCGAGATCATGAACACCATCCAATCCGGATCCCCGCTAGACCCATGCCCTCACCACATCTTCAACAAAGCCGGAACAGCCATCACACTGCAACTCCGGAAAATAATCAACATCTCCTTCGAGACAGCAACCTTCTCGGAAAGCTGGAAGCACGCCGAAATCAACGCCTTACTCCAGAAACCCAAGGTGGACCCCAAGGACCTCAAAAACGTCCGACCCATCTCCCTGCTTCCGTTCCCGGCGAAGGTCACCGAGAAAATCGTCAACAAACAACTGACCCGTTACCTTGTGGAAAACAGCATCCTGGACCTGTCCCAGTCCCGGTTCTGCAGCAGTCACAGCACCCACAACTGCCCTCATTGCCACCACCGATGACATCAGGACCCTGCTTGACAACGGAAAAACAGCGGCCCTCATCCTCCTGGACCTGTCAGCCGCCTTCGACGCGGTCTGCCGCCACACACTATGAACACGCCTCCACGACGCTGGGATCCAAGAGAAGGCGCTGGACTGGACCACCTCCTTCCTCTCCGGCAGAACTCAGAGCGTCCGCCTCCCCCTTCCACTCAAATGCCACTGAGATCATCTGCCGCGTACCCCAGGGCTCTTCCCTCAGCCTGACGTTGTTCAACATTTAAATGGCACCCCTCGCCCATGTCACCAGACAGCACAACCTCAACATCATCTCCTACGCCGACGACACCCAGCTGATCCTCTCCCTCACCAAAGACCCTCACACTGCAAAGCCCAACCTCCACGAAAGAATGAAGGCCGTCGCCAAATGGATGAAGAACAGCCGGCTGAAGCTGAACCCAGACAAGACGGAGCTCTTCATCCTCGGACCCACCCCTTCGGCCTGGGACTAATCCTGGTGGCCGAGCGCACTGGGAACAGCCCCAACACCCACCGACCACGCACGCAACCTAGGGATCATCCTCGACTCCACCCTCTCCATGACTAAGCAGGTCAACGCCGTCTCCTCATCCTGCTTCAACACCCTCCCCATGCTCCGCAGGATCTTCAAATGGATCCCCATCGAAACTAGAAAAACAGTCACCAAGGCCCTTGTCACCAGCAGATTGGACTACGGAAACGCCCTCTACGCAGGAACATCAGCCAAACTCCTGAGACGATTGCAACGCATCCAGAACGCCTCGGCACGTCTGATCCTCGACATCCCCCGCCGCAGCCACATCACACCCCACCTGAGAAACCTGCACTGGCTCCCCGTCAGCAAGAGGATAACCTTCAAGCTCCTCATCCACACACACAAAGCCCTCCACAACACCGGCCCAGCATACCTCAACAGACGACTCAGCTTCTACACCCCCTCTCGCCATCTCCGCTCCGCCGGCACCGCCCTGCCACAGTCCCCCGCATCCAAAGAACGACCGCCGGCGGCAGATCCTTCTCCCACCGCGCCGCCAAGACCTGGAACACCCTCCCCACCAACCTACGGCAGACCCAAGACATACTGGCCTTCAGAAGACTCCTCAAGACCTGGTTCTTCGATCAGTAGCAGCACCCACCCAGCACCTTGAGACCCACACGGGTATGTAGTGTGCTTTAGAAGTGTCCTGATTGATTGATTGATTGAGAGGTCCGGAGAAAGCAACAAGACTAAGGTGTGGGGGAGGATGGAGGAGGAATGAGGAGGGAGGGAGAAGCAACACAAGGGACAGTGGGAGGAAAGGGGTCAAGAAAAATAAAGGAGAAGCAAGAGAGGGAGATTGGGGCTGGAGACCATACGGGGGATGTGAGACTGGAAATTGGGGAAGGTCTGCAGACAATTGCATTATTCTAGAGTGCATGTAAAAAAGTTTTTTTTAATTACATGCAGGAGCACATGGCCAGTGGAAGGACACTGGTGGCAGACAGGAAGCTGTACTTGATGCAAGCTCCACAGCAGAGTCAAACATTGGAAGCACCTGGAAGATGGAGGAGGCGAGCAGGAGGCGCTGACCAATAAGAAGCAAGGAAATGGGAGTGACCACGAAGCCAACCAATGGGAAGTAATGAGCATTCTCTAAGCCCGCTTTAAGCTTTTTTCTTTTTTACAAATGATTTTGCTGACAGAGCATGAGCTGTCTCAGGAGAAACCTAAAAAGGACGGATTGGATTAGAATGCAAGCCTCAAAAGAATGAGTGCCTGTGCCCGAACCTCTACTTAGAAGCCCGCTAACGGCACTATTGCATGTCAGCACACCAAATACCAAGGCTGCGTAGCCTCGAACCCACCTCATGCCTCCTTAATCCACTACCAGACACTCCCGCCCCCTTTATCTCACCCATACTGGTTTTCCATCTTTTCTTCTTTTCCTTTCTTATTTCGTGTTTCCCCTCTCTTGCTCTCGGGAAATGCCCATTGGGCTAAAATAAGTGCTGAGCCCCCAAAATTGGTGACGGTGGGCACCACCGGCTAAAATTAAGCACTGACTGTAAATCTTCTGTAAGTGAATTAGATTGAATACGTCACATCCCAATGCTCACCATTTTGTAGCTGTTTGCTTCGGTGTACCGCGAGTAAGTGAATATAAACATAGCTGACAATTCAATCTGGAGCTGTCATGTCGGAGGAAAAGGTCAAATCTACATTAAAGTTCTTATCAGCGACTTGTTTTGTTTGTTCCAGTGTTTTTTTCCAGTCCAAGCCAAAGCTTGATGTAAAAACCTCTTGAGAAAAATGTATGCAACTCAGTGAAAAGTTGTTTTTCTTATTATTTTATGTTAGTGGTGAGCATGGATACAGTCAGTTAGATCAGACATTATACATAACTCTCAGTGATATGTCTTCATAGCAGTCTGGAAACGGTACATCACTGTCTGAAAATGCAACCTTAACACACGCCGCAGCCTGAGGAATTGGCGGGAGCGACTGGCACTAAAGTGAGCAATGTCGGTGTCAGCGGCAAATAAAATATGTCATGTTGGCTTTGAATCGCCGTAAACAAAGGTGCCTTTTCTCTTTGCTCTCCACCCTCCCTCCTCAGCCCACGCCCTTCTGCCTCACGAACACAAAGAAGCTCTGCCTGGGCTCCAGATAAAGCACAATCATTGCTGAATCAGGAAGCCATCATGAGAAACGGTGAATGGGCCTGAGAGAAAAGACTACGAGCGGGAGGGCAGGGTTACTGGCAGGTCACCAGGCTTCGCAGAAGGGTGAAATCGCTGCTATGACGAACGGCGGCACCCGGGTGGAAAAGATAAAAGACCATTGCTTAAACGGTTTCGCAGTTATGAAAAACACTCCAAAACATCCCTGAATAGATCAAACACCGACAAATTGCAAGTTTTCGATTCTGTTTAATTTCGCCTTAACTTAACTCCAGTATTTAATATTTGTCTAGCATGTATTTGTTTTACCTATCCATTTATTTTCATTTAGCATGAGCTCGGCCCCTGTGGGACATCCCAACACCATAGAAAGATGAGAGTATGTAGCTACCATTATTCCATAAAATGTCTTCTTTAATGCATATTTTTAGAACTATCCCAAGAGAAAGTCTTAAGTCAAGTATTGTACTTCCCAGTCTCTCTTTATTAAAATAGCATCAAGGAAAGTACACTTTCTAAGATTTCCTGTTAAGAAAATGCACCCAATTGTCAAGGAATCTAATGTTCAGAACGAATCTAGGCTGACTAGATGTCATTAGAGCCTCCCCTCTGCTAGCCAGTCTCTTTTTTACTCATTCAGAAATACAAGCGCGAGACCCAGAGAAGGGCAGACTATATTCCATCAATTCGCAAGATAAAGCGGAAAAAAAATTGCTAGCATTCGCGCCAATATTATTGTTTCTCTTTCTTTCACTGTAAAAAACATAGCAGTCAATGGAAAACGTTTTAACATCATACAAATTACATTTCCATGGTACTTTACATATAACCACCAATCATGGTCCAGCAGTCTATATAAATGTCACTATTGACATTTTGAGAGCCTCTTTCTTTGCTCCAAACAGTCTTACAATCCAACTGCGATAACAATGAACAGCACTCATATGGCCAACTCCAATGGTCATCCAACAAAAGCTCTTCTCAGAACCGGAACACGAAATGTCACCCACGACATGAACACTGGACAGAATCATATTTTTTCTGATCCGAACCTGGGATAAAAAGGAAGACCCATAAAAAACATAACTTAGACTATAATTACGGGTGGTTCAACAAGTTATAACAATCATATAATGACATAGTGAGCGGGATAATCCTCGCCTCCGTGTCCTTAATAGAATTGAAAGTTCTTGGGGCAAATGCTAGCAATTTGTTTATTCTATTACAGGACAGAAGGCTCAGATTATTGCTAATTTAACGCTTATGAAAAACCACAGAAGTAATATCGCCCACAGCTTTATAATTATACAGTTTGAAGGTAGACTCAGACAACCAGTCTGCTGATTTTGAATGGTAGAAACCAACATAAATGATTTAGAGGCCATCGCCCCTCGAACACCAAAGTGAGCACCAAAGACCTGAGTATCAAAACCCGCTTCCGCCATGATTGATTTTAACCATCTAGCAAATGTGACAGAGGAAATAGGTTTGAAAGGCTTTTGCAAAGCAATTAACAATAGTCTACAACGTTCAGGTCACAAAGAATGAGTACATTCTACATAAGCTTTTGAGCATTGAACCAACACACACTTTAGCATTAGCAAGAAATGCATTATACTCTATGAATCAATAAAACGTTATAGTTTTGCCATTGATGGTAAAGGAAACTCCTTCCGGAGTAAATACTCTACATATTAAGTCGAGAACTCTCACATCCGACATACGTCTACAGGTGGATAAACATAAGAACAAAGCCAGTTTAGCCGACAACTATTTTCTAGACAAATGAGAATTTTCCGGCCATTGTTCAAACTGAGCCAGGATCAATGACACATCCCACCAAAATTAATACTTGGCCTTGGGAGGATTAGCCACCCAGTTCCCCTTAAGAAGTTTACAAACCATCGGGTGCATACCTACCAGCTTGCCACCCACCTGCGTATGACCGGCAGGAATGGCAGATCCAAAAATTATTCACTGACCTGTAAGACATACCCGCAGAAGCTTTATCAGATAGAAAATTAGAAACATGGGGTAATTCTTCCACCACGGGATCCAAGTACCGTTCCAAGCACCAACGCACACTGCAGCGCCAAGCTGAACAACATTGCTTACGGGTGGAGGGAGCCCAGGCCTTTTGAATGAAAATTGAAGCCTTTTGCAAAATGCCTAAAAGTATCCAGATTATTAGCGCAAATGAGCCCTAAATACCTGCAAACTTTGCTGACAAAATATGCCCCTGGACGTACCCTAAGATCTACTTACCAGGCACTGGTAAAAATACCCAGAATTTTCAAAGCACGCTCCGGAGCACGCTCCTTCAGGTTCCTGGCGTCAAAAACTTGGAACTCCCTCCCAAGAACCTTAAGAACGGAACCTAACGAAAAAATGTTCCGCAAACAGCTAAAGATCTGGCTATTCTCCAGCGTATAGAATAAACATGAGTACCCACCTCCTTAAAACCTCTTCTCTATTCATGCCTTAGCGCGGGGTCACACCGTTGGTGTAACCATGCGCTCTCAAATGAATAAATATAAATAATATTATCAAAGACAGTTGCCCCAACATTATCATCAGATGCAGTTCTCCGGGAGGGTGCTGGAGCATCGTCTGAGACCAAGGCAATACACGTGGATAATCGCACGCTATCCTCAACAGAATCAAGAACCAAGGCTGGGATTTTCAAAGAGGTGTTACCAACACTAACGCCACCATTTGGCGATTGATCTGTGTTGCCACCCTGGGAATGAGAATGAATGAGGGAAACTCATAGTTCAGATTCATTGACCAGTATTGTGAAAAAGCATCTATTGCTTTCGCTAGCGGGTATGGCCTCCAGCTGAAAAACATCTCTAGCTGAGGATTCAATCTGGAGGCGAAAAGATCTATCATGTGCAAACCCCAGATCCCCTGTATCCATTGGAACAGATGCAGATGAAGCCGCCAAATGCTGTAATCTGTCGGATACCTGGAGTTCCAGTCCGCCAGAGCATTGGACTGACCCAGAATGTACTGCGCTATCCTTGATATCTGTTGACTCAGGCAGTAGTGCCAAAGGTCCTTGGCTATCTCCACCAAAAGGGATGATCTTGTACCCCCTAACTTGTTAATGTATCGCACTGCTGATATGTTGCCCATCCTGAGAAGGGGGAGAGTATTTTGCAAAAGTATTGCAAAGGACCTTGCCAACAACTCTAGGCAGTTGATATGAAGGGACAATTCTTGGACAGACCATCTTCCGCCTTTGAAAATATCTCCGCCACGCGCTCCCCAGCCCCATCGGATGGCATCTGACTCTATTATCATCTCTGGTTGGGATCCGAATATGGCCCTGCCATTCTAGGCATCCACGTTTTCCAACCACCAGATAATTTCCTCCTGGTCTTCCTCTGTCAGGAGAATCTGATCCATGTAACACAGACCTTTCTGAAGATGTAGAATTTTTAACTGTTGACGAGCCCGGTAATGGAGAGGACCCAGGAAAATGGCTTAGGTAGAGGATGCCAACAGTCCCACTAAGCGTGCAGTCACCCGTAAAGAGACAATTTGTCAAGAAAGAACCGATTTCATTTATTTCTTTAGATCGCACAATTTCATTTTGGGAAGCTTCAGCGGCGCCAACTGGGGGTCGATCACAAACCCTAGAAAGTCTTTCATCTGAGACAGACAAAGAACGGATTTGGTCCAGTTAATGACGAAACCCAAATCCTGAAGAAGTGACGTTGTCATCTGTAAATGAAGATTGGCTAAGGATTGTGATTGGGCCATGATGAGTGATGGGGAAATACTGGCACCCTCCCAGGAGCAATTGAATGAAACTCACCAGAGATAGCAGGTTTGCTCAGAAACAGATTGAAATATATTTATTGGTACCAAAAGCATGCATCATTGCTAATTAGCAAGGAAGAAGTCAGACCTGCCACCTTAGGGGCTCTCAGGCCGCTTCTTCCCAGAGTGACAAGTTTCTAGGTGTTATATACAGTATGAAATGCCATATCAGCAGAACAAAAATAAGGCACCAAGCCAAATATGGCTGACATGGATGTGCAATGTCTGCACCATGCAAAACAGCCAGATATGGGCAGACCAGAAAGACAGGCTCTGCACTGTGTAACACTTGCATATCATGTAGTCAAGACAAGTAAGGTGGGAAGTGTGGCTCAATGGTTAGAGCAACTGTTACAAAAAAGAGAACGGCAGACCCTGATGCAGAGGTCTGGCCCGGGACCAGGGTTCAATTCTCACCTTGGCGGGTCTTGGGCTCAATTTCCTCGGACTTGATAATTCTCGCCTCGGTGCCTATTCTAATCATGGGTCCCACTCTGCAACTCTGAGCAATAGCTTGCATAATCTAAGGGAGGATTGATGATGGATGTGAGCTGAATAAGCATCTCATCCTGGTAGGTCCATACTCTCTTCATTATTCAGCTCACATCCATCATCAATCCTCCCTCTATGTTCATCTGTTGTTGGAGACCATTGTGCTTCCTTTACATTAGCTTACAACAATTGTCTCTGATAAGCTGTATTTTTGGAATGCTTTGTTCATTATTCCCATCTGCACTGGCTGTAACATGCTTTCATTTAATACTGTGTCAGCAATGGCATCACCTTTGGGTAACTTAGATTTAGCTCCTGTGTAGGCTTCACATTTTTATTACCGCTATCGTGGTGTATAATAGTATTGCTGTAAATAAGATCCTTACTAAAGGAGCATTTTTAATAAGGCGCCCTGCTTCTGTTATGAATCCGTGATAATTCCACAGCTGGCCACAAATAAGAACTGCAAAGCATAATGTGAGTCAGTTTAAATGTTAAAAGTTTTACCATTGACTAGAATTCATGCTTTCTTACAGCATACAGTTCATCTTATTGGGTAGTGTTGGACTTGGCCCGCAGGGCAGGTTCACCCCTAGACTTTTTGCCTTATTTGTGACCCTGTGTTAGTGATTTTTGGGTCTCTGCGCACTTTCCCCTGGGTCCCAGAGTGAAAGTGCGTGCGTGTAGCATGGCTGGCCTGCCCTCCCATAGGAATGCATGGGGAATGTGTGTGTCCCTGGTAGTTCCTGATGCGTGGGGAGTGCAGGCTCGAGTTTGGTATGCTTAAACTCGTGAGAGTGAATGCTGCAAGATGGTGTCTGCGGCATGTGTGTGTCTAGTTGGGAAGTGCTACTTCTGGACATTGAGATATGTGTGCAGTGAGGGTGCTGGAGCGTGATTGGCTGGAGCTGGCTGGCATGCCAGGCTCCAGGAAGTCTGGATGGGTCTGCCCGGTGGTGAGTGGGAGATTAGCATGAGTGATGTGTGGGAGGAGTGTACCTGTGTCCTGGATGGGCTGGGTTTTCCCCACACAATGCTGGCTCCGCCCCCCTGTGGTGTGTCTAATGACCCTAACCTCCCCAGTGAAAGGAATGGGTGGTTGGGCCATCAAGAGTGCTCCAGAACCAGCTGCGACTGGTTTTCCCCCCACCCTGCACATTGTAACAAAGGAATTTACAGTATAAGAAGGGGCTGTGTCCCCTTGGAAAATGTTCTACTTTGGAATCCTGCCAGAGGGGGCTTTTGCCGCTGCTGGGGCCAGAAGGACCGCCACTTGGGGAGTCTCCCTGCCTGGAGACCCAGTGTGCTGGCTCTGGCCCAGCCTTGCCCCCCTGCCTGCCTCCAGCCCTGCTGGAGCCCTGTCCTGTCCTCCAGTGCTGGGGAGCACTGAGGACTCCTTGCCTGCAGCCTGAGAGCGCTGCTCTCTGCCCTTCAGCGCTGGGAGCGCGGAAATCGCCTGCCTAGCGCTTGGAGAGCGCTGGATTTTACCCCTAGCGCTTGGAGAGCGCTTTTGTCTGCTGTTTAGCGCTTACGAGCGCTTTATGGTGCCTGCAGCGCTTGGGAGCGCTGTGGTCTGCAGAGGCCGGTGCCCACCCGGCATCCGATCGCCCCGTGTGGCGAGTTGACGGCGCGGGTGCCACCCCGCTTATTGCCGTAGTGTTTTGCCCGATTGACTGATCCACGAGGGAGCCCACTCCTCGGATCATCTGGTAAGCCGCCTGCCTGCCTAGAAGCGAGCCGCCGCGCTGCCCGCGGCGACCCGGAAGTGGTGAGGCGGCCGACCAATCACAGTGCGGCCCCGGAGAGGCCGACCGGAAGTCCCGCCCCGCTGCCGCGACCCGGAAGTCAGGCAGGCCGGGGGCAAGACGAGAAGCAGCCTGCCGAGGAGAGCCCCGGGACCAGCGGGAGAGACCCGCCTCCGCTGGAGAGCCCAGCGCGGACCCGGTGAGTGAAGGTGCCTGCAGAGGAGGGGGGGAGCGTCGGGACACATTGCCGGTGTCCGCCCCGCCCCCTCTCTGTAGCGCGACCTCGCGCCTTTGTGTTTTGAGCCTGAGGGCTCAGGGGGCATCTGAAGATTGGAGCAACGAAAGGCTCCAAGGCGCCACAGGGATTTCACGAGCCCTGAGAGGCTCTGAGCGCCCCACCTTCCCTTCGAGTCCCCAGAGGGGGGGACTCCCCAAGGAGAAGCGCCGCAGTTGTGCCTAGAGCCTGAGAGAGGCTCAGGGCGCCATTCCTTGTTTAGAGAGCCAGAGAGGCTCGCAAGGACCTTGTCTATACTCCGGGTCCCCAGAGAGAGGGACCCCACAGCCCAGCGAGGCTGCACCTTTTGTTGCTGGAGCCCTGAGAGGCTCAGCAGCCCCCCCTTACTGGTGAGAGAGCCTAAGAGAGGCTCACCAGTGCCACAGTGGTGGTTCTTTGAGCCCAGAGAGGCTCCAACTTTGCGCTAACTTTCCCTGCTCCAGTTGCCCAGCACTTTGTGGGCAACTGCCACGTTTAGGCCCTGACATTGGGACACCGGGACAGTCACAGGTGGTGACTGGTGAGTTGGGGGAAATTATTATTGATTCTGCACCTCTGAATGTATTGTTTATGCGTCATGTGCCTTTACACCTCTGAATGTTACGGCATCATGTGTTTTGCTTTTACACCCCTACAGGTAGTGTGACGTGTAGGTGGTTGTTTTCTCCCTAGTACAGGTGGTGCTAGTGAGGCCCTGTTACCAGTGATTACTGGTTGTATGCTATTACTGAAAGTATTGCTGTTACTGAAGGTATTGCTTTATTACTGAAGGTATTGCTAAAGTGCTATTACTGAAAGTATTGCTTTATTACTGAAGGTATTGCTTTATTACTGAAGGTAGTGCTAAAGTGCTATTACTGAAAGTATTGCTTTATTACTGAAGGTATTGCTAAAGTGCTATTACTGAAAGTATTGCTTTATTACTGAAGGTATTGCTTTATTACTGAAGGTAGTGCTAAAGTGCTATTACTGAAAGTATTGCTTTATTACTGAAGGTATTGCTAAAGTGCTATTACTGAAAGTATTGCTTTATTACTGAAGGTATTGCTAAAGTGCTATTACTGAAAGTATTGCTTTATTACTGAAAGTATTGCTGCTAAAAGTGTTGATACCCTTGACAGTGGTTCAAGTGGCCCTGTCCTGTACAAATATCCCTTGTAAATTCCGCCCGTGCCTGTTGGCACAGTGTAACAAGATGTGTGTTTTATCTGATGTATATTTATTATAATACAAAGGCTATTTTCATATAACCTTGTGTGGAGTGTTTCTTTGTGGTGGGCCTTGGGTGTTGTTGCTGGGGTGCATGCACAAATACTTAACTTACATCGCCTCCAAGTTTAGCCTTGACTGCTCGCGCCACGTTACCTAGAGGGCGAGTGGGGGTTGCCTTGGTGTGTGACTCCCTTGCCCTGACACTTAGAAGTGGCGATCCCTGACTGACCTCGACGCGAGTCTTGGCCGGCCAGGGTCCCGGTTCTAACATTGGCGGCAAGCGGTGAGGATAAGAATTTGTGTTTGCGTTGTACCACAGTAGCAACTGGCCACTACAAAGCTCTGCATTTTAGATGACCACATTGTTGGGGATTATTGTGTTTTTGGTAAAGTTCCATTATTGCTTCTCCTGAAGAGTGTCATTTGATAATTGTGTTCAGTACATTTGTCCCCCGCCCTGCTTCCAGAGTTTGGTACCTGTGTCACACGTGGTCAGGTTGAGAAGTCAGGGGTGGTAGAAACTGCCTTACCGATCCGAGGGGAGGGTGTGTGTGGATGAATGGTGTGTTTTCCTGGACGCATGAATGAGTTCTTTTTTTTAAGGAGAGTGGAAGTTTTGGAATTGTGTACTCTTACTTCAGATTGCTAGTTCCCGTGTGTTGCACGTGTTTGTGAGCATCCTGTCAAGATGGAATCTCCTTTTAACCTTTGTGGCCTGTTTAAGTACAGTGTGCATGAGTTGGTACGGTTATGTAAGGAGAGAGACATCCCAGTGAGTGAGTCAGACACCCAGTCCAAGCTTAGGGATAACATGATCCTGTGGCAGAAGGGTGACTGGGAGCGTGAGCACAGTGAGAGGGAGAGGGCCCGGACCGCACACCATGAGGGTGGTGGGTCTGAGGGGAGCCCTGAAGAGTCTGATGTGGAGAGTGAGTTTGACAGTGGATGGGCGCCAGCAGAGAGCGAGTACCCCCTAGATAGGGAGTCCCTTGCTGGGTCCAGTGTCAGATGTAGCACCCCATCCCTTTCCCTGTCCCCAGAGGAGTGGGTGGATAGGAGAGAAGAGAGGGAGCACCAGCTGGCCATAGAGAAGCTCAGGTTAGAGCATGCCTGGAAGATGGTGCAGCTGGGTGTGAATGAGCGGATTGCAGAGGCTGAGAGGGCCTTGGCCAGGGAGAAGATAGCCCTAGAGTGTAGGTTATCCCCTGACCGCAGTCAGAATTTTCTGGATTCCCCAGGGAGGGTGGAGTCCAGTGGTGGCAGCTATGTAGAGCCCAGTGCGAGCAGTCCCACCCCCAGTTCCCCCAGTCTGGTACCTGTTTCCCCAGAGGAGGAGTTAAGGTTGAAATTCAGGGGCAGTAGGAAGCTGCCTCACCAGTCGTGGGAGGAGTTTGAGGATGAATGTTGTGGGACACTGTTTGATTGGGTAAAGGTTCACACGAGAGATGATTTTGATGTCTTGTTTGACCTGATTGTCAAGGAGCACCTGCTCAGTTGTTGTTCTCCAGGGTTGCGCACACACCTGTTGGGGTGTGGATTGTCTGAGGCAAGTGAGCTTGCAGATGAAGCAGACCGCTGGGAGAGGGCCAGAGGTTCTTTACAGTCATTAGAGAGTGAATCCAACAGTAGTGGTACAGGGAGCTCTCAGCCCAGCGTGGTGGAAGAGGCTCAGTGTAGCCCAGCTAGGTCCCAGTATAGTGAGAAGGGTGAAGGGGCTGACTGCCTGGCTCAGTGGAGCAGGAGTCAGGGGGTGGCTGAGAGCACCCAGAGGCCCGAAGCCCTGTCTCAGAACTTGGGTGGTTTCTTGAGGGAACACCAGGTTGGCGACCTAGGCTGTCCTGTTAGTACACTTGAGGAGCATCTCCTAGTGTTTAGGGAACCTGGAGCGTCTGTAACTAGAGCTCCAGGGGTTCCAATGCCCGGCAGTGTCGCTCCAGTTGGGAGGGCACAGAAGTCCGAAGCGAGGAGTGATTGGGGGACGAGTTTCCCAGTGGATGCACCAGTGGACCAGAGACTAGCCAGTTGGGCTAGGTCTTGGGAGGACGCGGGTGGCGCCACTTCTGGTCTGGGGGATCTTTGCGCCCTGTCAGGTGGACAGGAGGCGGGAGATCTGCACCAGACAGACCGTCACACGACACATGAGTCAGGTGTCAGCCTCAGGGGGATTGCGTGTGAGTCCCCAGAAGTCCTGGAGTGCCAGGCAATTATTCCACCAAAGGTTTTAGACCGGAGGTTGGGAGGCCAGGTTCAGGTTCGGCCTGACCTGAAGGGTAGGACGACTGTAAGCAGTGTCCTGACCGGTTCTTCCAGGGGAACTTCTCCAGTTGGGAGAGGGCAGACCTCTGGAAGGGGGTGCAGAGGGTGGGAAAGCCCACCTCTGACCCCGGCGCAACCTGAGGGGTTAAACCCTGGGTTGGAGTGGCGTTGTAAGGGTACCCCTCGCAGGAGGAGGAGGAACCCTGGAAGACGAGGTAAGGGGAGGAGAGCCTTCCCTGAGACTCCTGGTCCGCCTGAGGTTGTAGACCAAAGGCTGGTGAACCAGTGGCAGTCTAGTCCTGTCTTGCAGACAGGGAGAGTGGAGAATGGACACTATGTGCCAGGGGTTACTACCCCCCGCTCTGCGAATTGGCAAGGACCGGTGGCACCTGGGTGGCCCAGGGCCGGGTCCTGGCCGCGGACAGCTGAGGAGTACCAGTGGGGTAGCCCAGTTGGTCCTTACAGGAGCTTTAGAAGGAACCCTAGGGGTTCACCGTGGCATAGAACAGGAGAGTGTCCCGGCAGTGGCGGGCCTGCGTCCGTGTTCTATCGCCCCAAGCAGGGAAGTCCATCACGGTGGTGATTGTTCTCCCCTGCGTTTTGGCTGGAAGGGGGTTGTGTTGGACTTGGCCCGCAGGGCAGGTTCACCCCTAGACTTTTTGCCTTATTTGTGACCCTGTGTTAGTGATTTTTGGGTCTCTGCGCACTTTCCCCTGGGTCCCAGAGTGAAAGTGCGTGCGTGTAGCATGGCTGGCCTGCCCTCCCATAGGAATGCATGGGGAATGTGTGTGTCCCTGGTAGTTCCTGATGCGTGGGGAGTGCAGGCTCGAGTTTGGTATGCTTAAACTCGTGAGAGTGAATGCTGCAAGATGGTGTCTGCGGCATGTGTGTGTCTAGTTGGGAAGTGCTACTTCTGGACATTGAGATATGTGTGCAGTGAGGGTGCTGGAGCGTGATTGGCTGGAGCTGGCTGGCATGCCAGGCTCCAGGAAGTCTGGATGGGTCTGCCCGGTGGTGAGTGGGAGATTAGCATGAGTGATGTGTGGGAGGAGTGTACCTGTGTCCTGGATGGGCTGGGTTTTCCCCACACAATGCTGGCTCCGCCCCCCTGTGGTGTGTCTAATGACCCTAGCCTCCCCAGTGAAAGGAATGGGTGGTTGGGCCATCAAGAGTGCTCCAGAACCAGCTGCGACTGGTTTTCCCCCCACCCTGCACATTGTAACAAAGGAATTTACAGTATAAGAAGGGGCTGTGTCCCCTTGGAAAATGTTCTACTTTGGAATCCTGCCAGAGGGGGCTTTTGCCGCTGCTGGGGCCAGAAGGACCGCCACTTGGGGAGTCTCCCTGCCTGGAGACCCAGTGTGCTGGCTCTGGCCCAGCCTTGCCCCCCTGCCTGCCTCCAGCCCTGCTGGAGCCCTGTCCTGTCCTCCAGTGCTGGGGAGCACTGAGGACTCCTTGCCTGCAGCCTGAGAGCGCTGCTCTCTGCCCTTCAGCGCTGGGAGCGCGGAAATCGCCTGCCTAGCGCTTGGAGAGCGCTGGATTTTACCCCTAGCGCTTGGAGAGCGCTTTTGTCTGCTGTTTAGCGCTTACGAGCGCTTTATGGTGCCTGCAGCGCTTGGGAGCGCTGTGGTCTGCAGAGGCCGGTGCCCACCCGGCATCCGATCGCCCCGTGTGGCGAGTTGACGGCGCGGGTGCCACCCCGCTTATTGCCGTACTGTTTTGCCCGATTGACTGATCCACGAGGGAGCCCACTCCTCGGATCATCTGGTAAGCCGCCTGCCTGCCTAGAAGCGAGCCGCCGCGCTGCCCGCGGCGACCCGGAAGTGGTGAGGCGGCCGACCAATCACAGTGCGGCCCCGGAGAGGCCGACCGGAAGTCCCGCCCCGCTGCCGTGACCCGGAAGTCAGGCAGGCCGGGGGCAAGACGAGAAGCAGCCTGCCGAGGAGAGCCCCGGGACCAGCGGGAGAGACCCGCCTCCGCTGGAGAGCCCAGCGCGGACCCGGTGAGTGAAGGTGCCTGCAGAGGAGGGGGGGAGCGTCGGGACACATTGCCGGTGTCCGCCCCGCCCCCTCTCTGTAGCGCGACCTCGCGCCTTTGTGTTTTGAGCCTGAGGGCTCAGGGGGCATCTGAAGATTGGAGCAACGAAAGGCTCCAAGGCGCCACAGGGATTTCACGAGCCCTGAGAGGCTCTGAGCGCCCCACCTTCCCTTCGAGTCCCCAGAGGGGGGGACTCCCCAAGGAGAAGCGCCGCAGTTGTGCCTAGAGCCTGAGAGAGGCTCAGGGCGCCATTCCTTGTTTAGAGAGCCAGAGAGGCTCGCAAGGACCTTGTCTATACTCCGGGTCCCCAGAGAGAGGGACCCCACAGCCCAGCGAGGTTGCACCTTTTGTTGCTGGAGCCCTGAGAGGCTCAGCAGCCCCCCCTTACTGGTGAGAGAGCCTAAGGTGGTTCTTTGAGCCCAGAGAGGCTCCAACTTTGCGCTAACTTTCCCTGCTCCAGTTGCCCAGCACTTTGTGGGCAACTGCCACGTTTAGGCCCTGACATTGGGACACCGGGACAGTCACAGGTGGTGACTGGTGAGTTGGGGGAAATTATTATTGATTCTGCACCTCTGAATGTATTGTTTATGCGTCATGTGCCTTTACACCTCTGAATGTTACGGCATCATGTGTTTTGCTTTTACACCCCTACAGGTAGTGTGACGTGTAGGTGGTTGTTTTCTCCCTAGTACAGGTGGTGCTAGTGTGGCCCTGTTACCAGTGATTACTGGTTGTATGCTATTACTGAAAGTATTGCTGTTACTGAAGGTATTGCTTTATTACTGAAGGTAGTGCTAAAGTGCTATTACTGAAAGTATTGCTTTATTACTGAAGGTATTGCTAAAGTGCTATTACTGAAAGTATTGCTTTATTACTGAAGGTATTGCTTTATTACTGAAGGTAGTGCTAAAGTGCTATTACTGAAAGTATTGCTTTATTACTGAAGGTATTGCTAAAGTGCTATTACTGAAAGTATTGCTTTATTACTGAAGGTATTGCTAAAGTGCTATTACTGAAAGTATTGCTTTATTACTGAAAGTATTGCTGCTAAAAGTGTTGATACCCTTGACAGTGGTTCAAGTGGCCCTGTCCTGTACAAATATCCCTTGTAAATTCCGCCCGTGCCTGTTGGCACAGTGTAACAAGATGTGTGCTTTATCTGATGTATATTTATTATAATACAAAGGCTATTTTCATATAACCTTGTGTGGAGTGTTTCTTTGTGGTGGGCCTTGGGTGTTGTTGCTGGGGTGCATGCGCAAATACTTAACTTACATCGCCTCCAAGTTTAGCCTTGACTGCTCGCGCCACGTTACCTAGAGGGCGAGTGGGGGTTGCCTTGGTGTGTGACTCCCTTGCCCTGACACTTAGAAGTGGCGATCCCTGACTGACCTCGACGCGAGTCTTGGCCGGCCAGGGTCCCGGTTCTAACAGGTAGATGTTCCAAGTGGCAGAGCTGCCCTTCAGCTATTGCTATAGCATACCCTGCTCTGTAATCAGTGTCTATTATTCTGCTAGAGGAACCATCAGTGTACCACTAATAGTCTGTCTTTAC
Organism: Lissotriton vulgaris; assembly: GCF_964263255.1. Lineage (NCBI taxonomy): Eukaryota > Metazoa > Chordata > Amphibia > Caudata > Salamandridae > Lissotriton > Lissotriton vulgaris. The sequence goes on from NC_141691.1 coordinate 724,192,882, forward strand.
TAATAGTGTCTAATCTTGGCATGGTGCCGTTTTCTACAATCTCAACACCAACTTACTTAGGGGTCTTATCTGTTTCTAAGAGAATGGATCTCATCAGAATAACCTATTGCAGGTAATAATTTTGCCAGATTAACAGGTGGGCATCTTATTATGACAATTAGACAACATGGTGCCATTATTAACCTGTGTGCCTGCTAGCATAAAAATGTTGTGTCGACCCAGACAGCAACAACTGCACCAAATATGGCACCTAGACAATACTGGTATAGTCCAACACAATGAGAGCCGTCCTCTCCACCATCACAGCTGCTGACCCCTAATCACGGCAGAAAGCAAAATCACATAGTTGTGTCCCACAGGCCTTTCGTTTCCAGCTGTGTCAGCACACCATTGGCAGCGTAGTTTGTTGTCCAGCAGTCCCCATGAAGGTACAGTACACAATGTCTCTTTCAATTTCTTGAAACAGTTTGCAAGTTCATTTTGTACCAGTCATAGCATCTGCATTCACTATCCATTTGTGGCAGCAGTTCATTATCCCCAGGACGGACATTATTCCTTTCTTGGTGGGCAGGAGCTGAATACCCTGAAACAACGTAATTCTGTCAGGTGATATGCGTCGTGTACCTTGGAATTTCACAAAACCCAGGTAAGTCGCCTCTTTTTAACAGCATTGGCATTTTGACAATGAGGCTTCTCTTCTCTCCTGGAGGTAGTTCAGCAGAGCTACAGTGTCTTTTGTCACAGGCTTTCACAGGCCTCAAGTGATGGAGATGTCACAAGGAGGTTATCAGCATAGGTGGTCCAAGTCTCTCTTTACTCCTGCGCATTGACATTGGGACTCACAGTAAACGAAGTGCACTTGGTATCCCAGTATGACGGCACAGAGGTTTTCACCCGTAGATGGACTTTAGTGCTAGAGAAAAATACTCTGCCTCTACAGGTATTAATAATAATATCGTACTGGTGTCAGGCACAACAGGCTCTAAGGGAACCACAAGTTCATAAGGTAATCACTTTATGGGGACAGCATGTTTTCACCAGCCTTCCTCTCTTTTTAAAATCTTATTTATTTTAAATATCACTTTTATGGTGAGGGCATTTTTCCAAACCTCTCCATTCCCTAGATCAATAACCTTATTGTAAGTTATGTGTACATCCATCCATTTCCTTTTCATATGTAAGAAACTGCAGTCCAACAGCATCATTCATCATATCTCAACGCATCCACAAGTGCTCTACTGGGGGTGCATACAACAGAGAATCCTTACTGAAGCTGCAAGAAGCAAGTGCCCTGTTCTAACCTATCGTTAAAATTACTAATAGCGATATCCCTAATAATATTAACATGAATTGAGCATTCATTTTGACTGTAATTTCTCTAGTCACGTTATAGATTTAGACATCATTAGAGCAAAATTTACATTTACCTGTAGTGTTGTACCCTACAATGGTAGAATCAGGAGATTTAATTAATATAAAGGAATTTAAGTTGTTTAAACTACTCTTCAACATTAGAAGCAGGTATTATATCTGTGTTTTTCCTATAAAAAGGCTCGAAAACTCCCTGCGTGGACAGACTTTACATTACTTGTACAGGCCTGCAGACACTTCTAAAATTATTTTTCTTAATAAAAGCACCTAAATTGTACGCTTAGGACCATGCTCTTATGTTATAGGAGCAGCAGGAAAATCCCAAACTGCTAATTTTACAGGTATTCTAGTGGGTACATTTTCTCCAGCAGAACATGTTATGAGAAACTCCTATAAAACAATATTTTCTTCAAGAATGTTTGCTAAGGCACATTTCGGCGTCTTTCCTGCATTCTACTTTTCACAATCCAAACTATGCAACATCAGCTCTAATAAGCACGGTCAGCTTATGTACACAGACTAGCTAATAAAAACTAGCAATGCCCTTGCACAACTATGTAGCATGAAAATATCCTACAATAATGGTGTTATCACCTGAAAATTTTATAACAAAACTACCCACATCTAGTTCCCCTTAAAGGTCAAATAAGGGAACTGCAATGTAAACTACTCATCCTTTCATAAAAACATCAGACAGGATGGGCAGTAACACAGCATATATGTTTTATTCATTTTATTAATGCTAACAATGTTTAAGACAGTATTACTGAATAGCCAAATAAATGTCTCATGGCTATTTCATAGACAGTTTAGACAGGCTCAAAAGAGATTGAGAAAAAGAGAGAGAAAACATTTTTTCCTACCCTTAATTTGTAGAGCAGCTAGCCTCCTTCCCCCATTTTGACAGTAGGAAACCTGAAACAGGTTTCACTTCTGTTAACACTATCAACCCCTATATGTAGAAACTGGGCATAAACAAACTCTGTGGAGGTAAATATTACGTTGAGGGCTAAAAACATGAATACCCAACCTCAAATCCCTTTAGTAAGTATACTAGTTGTAATATGAGGGTACATGAAATCAAACTAAATCACATTGGCTCAGCCCTTGTACAGTAAGCACAAAACTAAAAGCATGAGTGCTGTATATATGGCCAAGCTCACATATACAATTGTATTGCGGTATATTCATATGAGTGCATAAGAGCTTGCTTTTGCAACAATAAATAAGCACAGCTCCTCCTTTTTTCCCTGCGCTGCCATCTTGTCTTTCAAAAAGTTTTAGAGGTCAAAAGTCAAAGGCAAACCTTGCTCTGAGCCCTGTTAGGCTTCTAAATGTGGAACTCAACCTTTTAACCCATTAGCAGCTGTCCCATTTTGTGTGCAAGGCTTTCCATGCGGCTTTCCCCAATTCAAAGTTATCCTGGATACTGATAGCTGAACAAGCAAACCCATCCCCCTCCCGTGTGCCAGCAAGGTAGAGGTAAGCCAATAACTTCTGCTGTTTTTTTTTATTTATACTTATTTTTTTTTGTGTGTAGTGTGCTTTCTAGCGCCTAAAGAACTGGCATAAGGCGCCCAGAACTATTGTGCATTAAGGCATGCAATGTAATTCTCATGTCTGACATTGAAATCTGGATACATACTTTGCACAGAATAATTTTCAACAGTTCTGAGTATTCCAAATCAGTCTAAATCTATTGTTAGCAGTTTTTATTTTATAGCAGCCCATCCTCTGAGCAACCACCAATTACTCATATAATGTGAATGCCTTGTAATATTTAATATCATGTATCTAAGGATAGTCAAATCTACTCCACATCAATGTCTATTTTTAATATTTGTTTTATTTTATAACAATGAGAATATCGTCCAAGTAGACTATCATGTTCATTCCCTGCTCCCTGAGATGAGCTATCACTGGCTTCATCACCTTGGTGAAACAACATGGTGCCGGAGAAAGCCCGAAAGGAAGGACCAAATATTCCAACAACCTGCCCTTCCACCAGAATTGAAGAAATCGCCAGTGAGGAGGAAAAGTCGGAATCGTCAGATATGCATCCTTGAGGTCCAGCCGGACAATTCAGTCTCCCTTCCATAGCAGGTCTGTTAACAGATGGATGCCCTCCATCTTGAAATGTTTGTACACTAAGAAATAAGGGCCATATGTATCAAGAAGTCATTTTTCGATTCTCAAATAGCGTTTTTTTGCGAATCGCTATTTGAGAATCGCAAAATGCTATGTATGTAGGATTTGCAATAAATTTTGAGAATCCTACATATTGCTTAATTGCGAATCACAAATTGCAATTCGCAATTAAGGAATACCTCCCCATTCATTCATATGGGCCTAGAGGCCCATAGGAATGACTGGGCAGACATTCTCAATTTGCGATTAGCAATTAGCGAATCGCAAATTGAGAATGCAATTTCAAGGGTGCAGGGGTGTCCAAAGGACACCCTCTTGCACCCCTGAAATAAGCATGGGTGCACATGTGGCGCACATACATGCCCTAAGGGCATGTATGTTCTTCACATTGCACTTTCAAAAATGCAAAAAAGTGCATTTTTCAAGGAAATCGTAAATTACCACCAACTTGAAGTTGGTGGTAATTTGCGATTCCTTAAGGCCAATTAGCATTTTTTTAATGCTTCTTAAATTGCATATAAGGAAACGCAAAATTTGCGATTCCTTAAATGCAAACGGCGATTCCTTATTTTGCACGCAGATTTCTTTGATACATACCATTTAGCAAAAATGCGTTCGCAAAGGCTGAAATTCTGAGAATTTCGGCGTTTGCAAACGCATTAGTGCTTGACCCTTGGTGATTGAAATCTCTCAAATTCAGACCCAATTTGTGACCACCGCCCTGTGTCTGAACCAAGAAGAAGTTGCTGCAGAAACCGCGGGCATTGTCATCGCAACACGCTACTGCATGTTTCCGCAGCAGATCCTATTTTTCTGAATCTATAAAAGCACACTCTTGTTGGGAAAAAAATACCTGCTGAGGGGGAGGCACTTCTTGAGGGTATGATAAAACTCTAGATGAAGCCCCTGAACAGTCTGCAAAATCCATTTGTCCTGAAAAAGCGCCCTTCCATTGTGGAGGAGGAACAGAACAGGACCCCCTAATGGCATCTCTGAAGTATCGAGAACTCTAACCAGCTGAGTTCTGGTATTGAAATCCCACTCTGTGGCTGCCTCTGTTGAAACAATGTTTGGAGAATCTTTGCCTGGTTGGGTAGAATGTGCCACCTTTGGTGGAGTTCCAATCTCCTCTACCTCAACCGTATCCACCTCTGAGAGGGCCTTGATAGTAGTAACAGCCTGGTGAGCGGTCCCTGCCTCCTCAGGCCAGGTTAAAAAGGCCAGCTTGAAAGACCCGTTTGGTGTTGAATTGGACTTTATCCAGTGATGTAAAGGTACCCACATATTTAGATACATCTTTAACACATTTAGTTCCAAAGAGGTTGCCCTTCACCAAGGGACCAACTTCAGCTGAAGCGAGCTTGGTAAGATTGGAGTCCATGTGCATAAGGAGCAACTTACGCTGTTCAGTTGATACAGACAAATTCACATTCCTCAACAGGCATATAGCCCATTAGGTCCAGCCAGCTAATAAACTGGGATCCACAGGAATGGCTGTCCCCTTAGCCACAAAGGCCATTTCTAAAATCTTTGCAAAAGGGCCAGCCAAGTCCAGCAACTTATCCTGATACTCACACAAAGCGCGGTCAACACCCTTTTTAGGATCCTTCGCAAATTTTTTCAGGAAGGTTAGCATGCTCTGATCTATTTCTGGGGTTTCTGCCACATGGTCAGGGATGTTGGGTCTGGGACATTCCGCCCAAAGGCGGTTACTTACCTCCTTGTTTCTAATTGTTGTGAAGATATTCCAACACTTTGGGAGCAGGAACCCAATCTGAAGAACAAGGATGGACTATATCCTGAGAATTGAACGTAAAGGTAGTTGGATGGACCCAGATCAGGGACACTTGGCTTAGCTGAGGCAGATTTCTTAGAATTTTTCTTCTTAGGGTGGGTATCATGATCTGAATTGGCAGAGTCAGTATTAGTAGTGTTAGTATCGGTATTATTCCTATCCGTGCACTTGGGCGGTGCACTTGTGAAAGCCGACGGGACTGAATAGCCATGGTCACCCAAAAGGACCTTTAGCCAGAATGCCAGTGTGAGATCACTCAGAGGACTTGGCTTTACGGGAACCCTCCAAAGAGCCTGGTTGAGGATCCGGTGTTGTTGGATTTTGAAAGCCATGACATTTCACAAAACTCTCCTATTGTGCAGTGATAGGTTTATGGGCAGCAGCCACAACCTGATTCACTGTAATGGGGACAGCAATCTCAATGGCCCTGTTGACTGACTTCTGGACTGAAGCATCCAGAGCGTCAACTAAGTTATCCTCCAAAAGGAGCCCCTGCTGTTCGTCATACAGGACTCAAATTCTTTCTCCTCAGAGGGGGCCCAATATTTCTGATACATTTTTTATTGGAACACAGAATAACTGCCAAGTGTATCCTCAAAGGACACTTGAGGAAGGCAACCCTCATGCACAACAGAAAAGAGAACAAGCAGCCTTCAACTTAGCTCCTTTGCAAAGCTGTAATCCCAATTAATGCAGCCACAGGACATCCAGGGCGGCAGGAGCCAAAAGATACAAATGAGCGTGCACTCTCTCAAGCAGGGCTGCCCAATTATTTCAGCCAACAGCTGTCATAACACCTTGCTACAATTAACCAAAAGGAACCAAGTGTTAATAGAACGATACGGCAGGAGGACACAATTGGTAGGACTGCAGGCGCGGTTCGTCCATTGGGGCGTGGGGGCGTAGCCCCCCCTGCCCAACGCCGGCCGCAGCTCCCTCATGACAATCATGTCAATGAATCAACATGACGTCAGACCGCCGGGCGGGCATAATGTTGATTCATTGAGATCGTACAGGCGGCAACACAAGTACGCATGCGTGGGGACGGAGGGTGAAATTTTTACCCGTGCCCACGCATGCGCACTTGTGTTTTTGCGGCGTTGCGCATGCGCATCAGAAGCCCTAATGGGCGTGCTGCGGGCGAGAGGGTACCTGTGCCCCTGGCGCCAGGATTGGCCAGGGGCGCTGTGAGCCTGTGACGTGTGGGGAGCAGAGCCCAGAGGTTGCGCGGACCGGGACCGGCAGCAAGGTAAGAGTGTGTGTTTTTAGTGCATTACTCCAGTCGTCTCGTCTCTTCGTCTACCAAGTCCCATATTTGTTACCCTGTCAGTTCAACACATCTCCGTTATTTCTTAGCTTTTTTCTCACTCGTCTTTATTATTCTGTTTTTAAAGCTCCGTGCCGCTCTTCCCCTCTGCCACCTGTCTCCCCCCGCCCCGTTACTGCTCCACGCCGCTCTGAACCTGCTTACTACTCTCTCTCTGACTATGCCTCAGCTTGTTCCTGACACTCTTTCCGTCTCAATCTCTCTTTTTCTTTAACATTTCAAAATGTTAACAAACTGTAGAGGCGGAATAGCATGATATATGCATTTATTATTGCATGCATGTTGGTGTATGTTTGTATGTGAATTTGTATAGTACATACCTAGGGCTTTCAGGATGGCAAATACATGGGTCGTAGAAGGTTTCCAGCATAAAAAGGTAGGGGTGATGTAATATGTAAACTGGCACATCCTTCAACATCGATCCTAAAGGCTTGTTAGAGTCCATAATTTATTTTTATATGGTCATAAAAATACATGAATGATGGATGGATGCAGGGTGGGTGCATTAATGATTGTTCGGTGGATGGGTGCATGGATGGATGCATGCATGATGGCTGGATGGATGCATGAATGATGGATGCAGGATGGATGGGTGGGTGGATGGGTGGATGCATGAATGAATGATGTATGGATGCAGTATGGGTGGATGCATGAATGATGTATGGTTGGATGCATGGATGCATGCATGATGGATGGATGCATGATGGATGGGTGGATGGATGGATGGATGTATGGATGGATGCATGGATGCATGCATGATGGGTGGATGGATGAATGGGTGGGTGCACGAATGAATGATGTGTGGATGCAGGATGGGTGGGTGGATGGATGGGTGGATGCATGAATGTTGTATGGATGAATGCATGGATGCATGCATGATGGGTGGATGCATGATGGATGGATGGGTGGATGCATGAATGAATGATGTATGGATGCAGGGTGGGTGGGTGGATGGATGTGTGGATGCATGAATGATGTATGGATGGATGCAAGGTGGTTCGGGCTCGCTCGCTGCCATCGATCGCTGCGGTGCAATATGCAAATTAGTTTACGCCCACCACTTTCAAATGTCACCAGCCGCCCCTGTAGGGCTGTGCGTAGCCCAAAACCCCCCAAAATAGGACAATTGGGCTACGCACATCCATGGCTCTACATAGACATCGGGCCCGATCAAGGAAGGCACTGATCAGTCCTTGGAGGCCACAGTGAAAAACACTGCTCTGAGGAGTGAGGGCAGTGCAAAATAAGGAAAGAAATATTCCTGAAGACTGGATTGGTCACAAAAGCAATGCAGCAATGACTGTGGATCGGAGCGCAATTTACAGGTAATAAAAATGAAACTCCCGAAGTCGGGATTATTAATCGCCCACTCGTTCAATATTAAACAATGTCCCAATTACATTACAAGTAATAAATTAGACAGAGACACTTATCTCAGCTGCGAGCAGCAAAGAAAGAGGCTCTTAAAAAGGGTATGGTGACTCTTGTAAGGAATGCTGGACCATGATTAGTGGTTATATGCAAATATCATGGCAAATCTTGTTTGTATAATGTTAAAACGTTTTTCATTGGCTTCTATGTTTTTTGAAGTAAAAGAAAGAGAAGGAATAATCTGAGCCTCCGGTCCTATAATAGAATCTGGATCCTATCATGGACATCAGATTGAAAAAGCCCATTGACGACAGAACTGCATTGTCACTGAAGAGCAGACAATGCAATGAATGCCATAACTTACAAAAAGGGAGGGTGTGCAGATTACCCCCACAACTCAGGCATAACAAATGTGTTCGTGTTTTTAATAAAATCAACAATATTCTCCACAATAGGAAAATACTCATTTGTTTGGCAGAACCAAAGGCTCATACTATGCTTATTTATTTTTTTCTAACATTGTTATTGCCATTTTTTCCTAAAATGAACATGAACTGAATAAAAGCAGCTCACTAGGCATATCATCAGTTACACAGTGATTAATGACAGTAGGCAATATGAGGTAGCATATAACTACATGCTGTGACAGGAACATCTCAGCATAAATCATAAACGATTACCGATCCCATCTCCAGATACCATAAAACGTTTGCCACTGTTCCTAAATTCTCTGATGCTTCAGAGGCATCCATGTAGAACATAAAGGAAGTTCACTTAATCAACAGATATCCATATCCGGTATCTACTTACTAATGGTTAGATCTTTCAACTTTCTCCAATTTTGCGCTATCAACAGACCCAGTTCAAGGAGTGATTTCTCATACAAGATGGCCCCAGAAACGTCCATGATATTCTGTAGAGCTATCTGAGGGTTTAAAGTGATGAGGAGCCGAGAGTGTCTATACTGCTATCCAGAACCTAGTGCATATTCTACAGATCCACACTGTACCTAATAAGTCCCCCTCTTCCCCTTGCATCGCATACATAATGGGGAAGATTCCCTGTCCATCCTCCACAACCTTTTTCTAGTACAGTATATGTGGGTGAGCTTCTAAAGGATTGAGCATGGCTCCAGTAAGAGCAGGGTCGGACTGAGAACCCAAAGCAGCCCTGGCAATTTTGTTGGACTGGTCACCATCCGGGGGGAGGGAGGATGGGGCAGGGGGGAGAGAGGTTTTGCAAGCATGAAGCTCCCAGCAGGAAACTGGCTTTTGTTGCAGTCCCCCCTACTCCCCCCCCCCCTTTTTAGCTACTGAATGCTGGTTTTAAACTCTGACAGTGCACTAAGACCTGAAAACAAGACCTCAGTGCCAGTGCTCCTTCCCTAAAACAAGGTGAATTCATATTGTACTACAATTGACTAAGGACTTTAGCACACCTATACGTCTCTAGTAAATGGTACCCAAGGTGCCTAAGGCATGGGTGTTAAAAAGGGTCCCTAAGTGCTGCAGCATATTTTATGCCACCCTAAGGGACCCACATACAAATTCCACAGAGACTGCCATTGCAGGCTATGTGACACGGTGCAAACCATGAGTGAAAACATGACATGACACACCCTGTGTGTCATGCCAAAGTCATTGCATTTAATATATTTAAGTCAATCCTACAGCAGGCTTTCGAGCCCTAAGGCAGGGTGCATTATATTTTATATGGGACATATCTGCATGAGCAGATGTGCTCCTGTGAAGTCTAGTACTATTACTAGATCTTGCAAGTGAGCAGGGAAGCTACTTCCAGGTATGTACTGGGCACTGGTCAAAACAAGTTACCCAGCTACATAATGGCTTCACTGAAACCTATGGTATTTGGTATCAAACACCTTGTATTAATAAACCCACACTGATCCCAGTGATGGATTTATTAATACATGCACCCTGAGGGTACTTTAGATGTACCCCCTGAAGCCTACTAGCCCTCTAATATACTGACTGTCTTGCCCAGTCCAGTCTGCCGCCATAGATACGTTTCTGACCCCTTAGGAGGTGAGAGTCCGGCTCTCAGAGGACAGAAAGAATGCCTGCCCTGCAAAGAGGTGTTTTACACCTCCTCCAGGAAGGCCGGTAAAGCAGCGTAGGAAGCTTCAAAGGCTTTTGCTGCCTTTGATGTGTGACCCAAGGCTTCCCCAGACAGGAGAGATGCCACTCGCTGCCCTGGACCCATCTGGCCCCGGGACAGGTGGGAAATTAGCCCTGCAGGAGGTGTATTGCACTGCCAGGCTGGACACACCTTTAGGGTGAACATCCTGAAGTGAACACAAAGTTAGGAATTCCACCATCTTGAGTGTGGCGGAATTAGAAATTCTGGGACAGGGTGATGCCCACTCCCCAAGGGAAGTGGTCATCTAAGGGTTGTAGTGACCCAGGGTTAAGTAGCCCATTGGCTACTATTCCTCACTACCATTAACACCCCTAAATATAGTATTTAGGAGACCCCCTGATACCAGAACATCAGATTTCCATGGAAAAAGAAGGAGTCAATGAAGAAGAGTGCTGATTCGAGAACAAAGCAGCAAAGTCCTCATCCAGGGCTCCTCCTCCCCTGCCTGGGACGACTCTTGGTGGCCTGCAGCACTCAGAATACCCCATACACACCCACAGACCATGCATGAAACCTCAGCATCATCCTGAACTCCTTACTCTCAATGAACTGCCAAATCAACACCATTTCGTCCTCCAGCTTCCACACGTTCTGCCTCTGTTATAAGATCTTAAAGTGGATCCCCACGGAGTCCAGGAAAACGGTCACCCATGTGCTCGTCAGCAGCAGTCTTGACTACGGCAACACACTATGCCAGCACCACCCAGAAAAACAAAAAAACCTGCAGACCATCCAAAACGCCCGTGCCGGACTCACCCTGAACATCCCACGCCACAACAACATCACCGGTCACTTGAGAGACCTTCATGGCTACTTGCCAACAAAATAATCAACTTCAAGCTTCTCATGCATGCCTAAAAAGCCCTCAACAACACCAGACCTGTGTACCTCACCTTCTACACTCACAACAGACAGCTTTGCTCCTACCAACTGGCCCTGCCAACATCCCACTGATCCGCAAGGCCACGGCTGGAGAAAGATCCTTTCCTACCTCGGTGCGAAGACCTTGAACTCCCTGCTGTTGCACCTCAGGCAATCACCATTGCTGCCGAAATTCAGGAAGGACTTCAAGACCTGGCTCTTTCACTGAACCGCAGACTCCCCCACACTCAGCACCTTGAGACACTCACGGTTGAGTAGTCGTGCTTTATAAGATTACTGATTGATTGATTGACTTTGCACCAACTCTGCCAGCCTGCCTGCTGCCCTCGACAATCGTGGAAGAAACAGACTTGTTCTGCCACCGTGCAGAATCCAAGAAACCTAGAGGGCTGTCAGTGTGCCTCGCCAATCACCTTCGAGTAGAAGAGCTACTCTCCTGCAGTCACAGGCACCAAAGAAGCAAAGTCCGGTTCACTGTCCTGCTGTTTACCGGGACTATTGATGCTCCAGCTGCCCAGGAAAAGGTCGCCATGCTCCTACAAGTTCGATCCATCCTCCCTCCAAGTATGGGGATATCAGGACTGACCAAAGCTGCACAGCCTCAAAACCTGGGGTCCTGGACTCCTTGCAGCAACCAAGCCTTGTTGTGTCCAGACCGGACACCAACACCGAGCATGACTGACCTGCACATTGAAGGACTTCAGGGACAGGTAGACCCCATCAAGAAGGGTCCAGCTGTCCTGTTTACCCCTCTTCTGCAGAAACTAGACAAAATGAGAGCCTCTGACCGCCGCCACCCAACACCTCAAAGCACCTCTGCACCGACGCCCACGCAGCCCGAGTACAAGAAGAGTGATTGTGCCAACGGGGTCCTGAGATCCTCAAAGGCTAAGCCCACCCTTGGGTTTGCCTAGACTGGACTTCCAGTCACTGCCTGCAGTCTCTTTCTGCAGGCCCCTTCCAACCGAAGTAGGTACCAAAAGACACCCTTGTACCCGAGCCCCTAGGCTCGAGGAGAAGTATACCAATGGAATCCCTATGTGCCCAAGCACATCAAGGGTCGAGCCCCCCTGTGGGTTCCCCAGGACTGGCCCCCAGCTTTCAGCCTCTTTCTTTTTTTAAAACTGTTTTTATTGAAACAATAAGCAAGTGACATTACACATCACGGCATAAATCAGACAATTTCCTCCATAGTACAATCACAGTAACATTAACAGCTGTCTTTGGAAATTGTGTGCATAGCGTATCACCCCTTTAATATACCATCCCTGTAATCCCACTACGTCTTCATCCTACCTCCTCCTCCTCGTCTGAACTATCCCCCTCTGCCTCTGGCAGTGGGTCACAAATGTCTCCCCGGTAGGTGTTCCACATAGTCCAAATTTTATTCCACTTCGTAGGGTGCCCCTGTTAGTTTCAGCCTCTTTCTGACTAGACCGTGCCCTATTGAAGTGAATGAAACACCTGACGCCATAACACACCTCTGCACCCGGATGCCCCTTAGCCTCCTGAGATTACCTGTTGGTGTGGCCTTATACCTTGCCCCATATTCACCCTAAGTCCAGGAAAACAGTCCCTTAAGTCATTGTTAAGTGCCCGAAAGTGTACATGATTTTCCCCCCATAGGATAACATTAACTCTTCAAAATATTGCACTGTCAACTTTTGAAATCTGTAAAAGTTTATAACTGGAAAAGTACTTATCTGATTCTAATGCTCTTGGTATCTAAATTCAAATAAAAATACATGTTATTTGTATAAATTGGTGTTGAATTTATTTATTGAGTGTGTCTCACTTACTGCCTTTGTGTGTGCAATAAATGCTTGGCACTATCCTCTGATATGCCAAACCAGTAACCCACACTACCATAAAAAAGAGCATTTGGAGTGTCATTTGTGCCTCTGTAAACTATTTGGGGTTTGCTTTGACTTTTTACACAGTGTACCTCATTTTGGTCCACTATATAAAGAACCAGCTTCCTACAGGCCCACCTCTGGACCACCCAATCCACTAGTCAGGCATGAACGATACCTCGTACAGGTTCCCTTATTGTCTTCTCTAGACGGAGTATCTGCTGTGCCGGGCTGAACGGAGCGATGCCATCCCCTGCACCCTCTTTAGAACCTCCCAGGGAGTAGACTGCTCCCTACGTCCACTCCTAGAGCGCCTCCAACATATCAAAGAAGGTGGTTTTGGAATGGAGGATGACCTTCCTCTTGGCAGGTTACAGCAGCATATAGTGGATGTGTAGCGCTCTAAGCTTCTACATGACTCTTCAAATGACTATCACTGCTGTTGCATTAATCTTGTGTGGTCAGCAAAGGTTAGGGTGTAGGGGATTTCGGATTGGATTCTGTGCAGCCCCCCACCTTCAGTATATCATCCCTATCTTTATAATTTAAGATGAATGCTTTCATGGGACAGGGTGGGGCCCTAGACAGCAGTCTCTAGGAAACAGATCAATGCACACTTTCTATCACAAATGAGAGAGTCAATCTGCAGACACAATTCATTTACAAAGCTATGATGAGCAGCATACCTGCTTATCTTGTCAACCAGCTCAAAATTTCTGGTGGCTCCCGGCGCACTCACAGCCAGGTGACCATCAGACTGGAGAAAAAAAAAGTTTAAAATGTCAATCCAAGGCAGCGGTCTTTCCATCTATGCATTCAGGATCTGGTACAATATCCACATATCCATACGGAACGCACCAGTTCGGCTCAAATTTTAGGAAAGAGTTTAATACACGCATTGTTAAGGAACACTACGTCACAATATAGTAGTACTCCAATAATCAGCTACCTCTCCTATCACTAGTTGACTGCATGCTTGCCTTTGAACCTATGCAATGCACTACTACCTTTATGGCTAGGTTCATACTACACGGATGCCAAATACATTCATACTTACATACATACATACATGCATACATACATAGACACATAAATACATGATCCCCAGCAGCTTGTTTTGGAGGAAGTGTTCTGGGTGGCACTCCTCAACACCCTTCAGAAACTCTGATAACAGTAGATTGTTCATTCTTGCTCTATATTCTGCAACTTCTACAAGGTCTTCAAATATTCCCATAGTTGTCTTCAGGCGAGTGATCATTGCCTGCATCTCCCTCATTGTGTCTTTCAATTCAGAAAAACGGCCTTTGACCTATGCCAACCTATCGACTGCATACCTTAGTTCTTACCAGAGATGCAAGACATCTAATCTCCCCTCTCTTATTATTATTTCCATTGATGTTTTAGAAGACTGAATGAATTGTAAATGAGAGTTACTAGTATCCCCTTGAGCTCATAATTGAGTCCCACAGATCGCCTTTGCACCTTGGAGGCTCTCTGCAGCTCTGGGTTTTTTGGGGTATCTTCCCTGGCTGGGTACCTGCCCCGTCTGTTTTTCAGCATTCTGCGTGTTAATGCTTCTCTCCATGGGAAGATCCTATTGATGTCATGCTTGGGAAACCGCGTATCTCAATATTCCAGAGTTCATACACATCTGATCAAGGCCAAGAACAGATTCAGATGTTCAGTGTCAGCCTTACAGCTTACGTATGGTGTTGGGAGGGAAATATTACCTGTGTGATAAAATGGACGTGTGCCCCTGCTCTGAGGGATAGACTGCAAGTGAAACTGGTGTTCTGACTTTTAGTTTGGTCCTGGCATTCCGTTAATCTAACATGGGTGCAGAGGCCTAGACCAGTCGCTGGTAATGTGAAGTCCAGAACCTCTTCTGTGACCTGAAGGGGTGGACAAAATGTGAACTCATAGTGGGACTAGGATTACTTTCCTGCCTTGAGTAAGCCACATAAAGCGCAATTGTCAGACTGGGCAGTTTCATGAAAAAGCCTCTTGCAACTTGGTGTGTCCCTATAGCTATAACAGGAGGTCAGTCTTGTGACCTTTGGAGACCACTTCTTTGTCCTGGGTACGAGGGAGTGAGAGCAGATCCAATTCTCCATGGTTCTTGTCAGGTTGCAAACTGCAGGTTCAGTCCTCCTATGATCTTTCTCAGCCATAGTTGTTCTGAAGCTAGTGTCCGGAGATGGTACATTTATGCTTGGCACAAGCTTGTGTGTAGAAGTAGCCCCTGAGGACACCGTAACCAATGGGATAAGTTTCCCAGGGTTACCAGTACCCACTTTTGTCATTTTCAAAATAGCCAAACTAAACTTGGGTTCTGAGGAATGGGGGCATGTGTGGGGCATATATAAGGCTCCCTGTTTTCTGTTTCTATGGATTTTTTTTATAGATAAATACAGACAAAACAATGTGTTTTCTGTCTGCATTTGTTTTTAAAAGTGGATGAATACAGAAAATTGTGCTTCTTTTAAGTGACTCTCTATGCTGTCTCTCATGAATTGTAGCCCAACACCTGAGCAGATGGACAACTTGGGAAATAAAAAAACAGGATGAAATTTTAATAAATAGTGGCATATGTCAACATGCATTTGTGGTATAATGCTAATATTTAGTGAATATATTGTTGCGTAATGTTTGGCAGCCTAAATAGCTAAATCACGTCAGACATCAAAGTATGAGGGTGTGTATCAGTTAAATAAATATGGAAATGTATAGTTTTGCAACTTCATTTATACACAAAGCACAAAATAAATATGGATAAATACAGATAAAATAGCCACAAATTAAATATGGATTAATGCAGGCGGAAATGTTAAAAAAAATAAACACCATAAAATCGGCAGCTCTAGGCATATGTTATGGTAATCCTTGTTTTATTCCACATCCAACACTAAAATCCTGTTTACGGTTGTCTCTTTACCCCCAACAAATTCAGAGACAATATTCCCTACTTACAGACTCTTTTCCTGGGGATTATATTTGCACCAAAATTCTGGATTTGTTTTGGGAGATTAGTTTAGGCTTTGTATTCGAAAGATTGTTTGGTCAAGAAATCCTTACTGTGAAGTTCAAATACCAAAGAGTTGGATGATCAATTGTCTGGAAGCTTTTCGCTGCTGTTTCCACTGGTCATGAAATCCAGAAACCTATTTGAGGAAAGAAGCACTCAGAACCACATGGATAGCTAGTGCTCGGGTCAGGTAGTGGCCGCTATTTACTGCAGTATATATTGGGATGGTTCCAGTATTCTAAACATCAGTAGTGTCAAGAGGGAAAAAGGTACAGTGAAATTCAAACACATAAATCAAAGCATAGACAAATCAATGTTCCAGTGTTGTTTAATCACACTGGGACTCAATGGCAATTTGTCAAACAGATATTGGAGAAAAAGCATCAATTAAATGTTCATCATTGGAATGGGTGACCCCAAAAGATCTCACTGTGATATTTTCCAACATGAACTTTGCTTTGGAAAAGGAAATGCCATGGGAAAACAGAGAGTGCTGTGCAAGTAGGATAGCACATTAACTAAAAATAGCATACAAACAATAGTCACTAAAATAAATAAGAACTAAAAGAACCAACCAACGAGATGTCAGTTGGGACCATTCCTTTAGCTGCAAACTGGTTCTAAAGTGTTTATTAACTAAGTGCCAGAAACAGTATTTTCTTAAGGACTGATGTTTATTTATTTATTTAGTTATTTAGTTATTTATTTATTTATTTATTTTTAATATTTGTAAAGCGCTACATATACCCGTAGGCGTCTTGGCGCTGAAAACCAATATTAAACTAAGGAAATGTGAGGGGGTAACCAGTTAAGTGAACAGATGTGAGGGAAGAAAAGAAAAGAGATTAATGAGAGAACAGCCAGGTTTTCAAGAGTTTGCGGAACTGAAGCAGTGTAACACTTTGTCTGATGTTAAGGGGCAAGGTGTTCCAGAGTCTGGGGGCCGCCACCAAAGAGCGTCGGTCACCCCAGGTAACTGTTTTGGTGCGAGGGACGACCAGTTGACTAAGAGTGGCTGATCGTAGAGCTCTTGTGGGTTTGTAAGATTGTAATTGGTCTCTTAGAAAATGTGGTCCTTGATTATTAATTGTTTTAAATACTATGCAAAGTGATTTGAAATGAATTCTTTTTTGCACAGTAAGCCAATGAAGATCTTTTATGTTTTTGGAAATGGGTTCAAACTTTGTTTTGCCGGTGAGAAGGCGAGCTGCCACATTTTGTATTGTTTGAAGTTTTGCAATTACTCTGGTTTGAGCATTGAGGAATAGCCTATTGCAATAGTCCAGGGATGAGAGGACAAGGGCAGAAACCAGTGTCTTAATGGCAGAATCAGGGAGAAAAGGGCGTATTTTCCGGATCATTTTTAACTTCAAGTGTGCTGTTGATACTGTTTTGGTGGCGTGGTTCATGAAATTTAGTCCATCATCAAAGATGACACCGAGGTTCCTAACCTTCGAGGTGGGCGTAGGAGGAGTACCGAAGGTCTCTGGCCACCAACAGGTGGACCAAGCTGGAGAGAGTGGACCAAAGATGAGTACCTCGGTTTTTTCCGAGTTTAGCTTTAGGCAATTTGTAGCCATCCAGTCTCCTATATCTAGGAGCCCTTTCTTAAATTTTTCAGCTACTTGCTCTCCGTCGCCTTTAATCGCCAACACTAGTTGGGTGTCGTCGGCGTAAGAGGTTAGGCTCATCCCGTGTGCTTTGATGGTCTTGGCAAGGTCCGACACATAGATGTTGAAAAGTGTCGGACTCAGGGATGAGCCTTGAGGAACTCCGCAGGGAGCAGATAGTTGAGCTGATTGAAAGGGTCCCAAAATGACAGCCTGAGTTCTTTTGGCTAGGAAGGACGCTATTAAGTTTTTGGCAGTGTGGCAGATGCCAAGTCCTTGGACACGGTCGACCAAGGTGTTGTGGTCGACCGTGTCGAAAGCCGCCGATAAATCTAGCAGAACCAGTATGGCGGTGCCACCCTGGTCCCTGATGACCCTGATATCATCAGCGGCTTTGATCAAGGCTGTCTCTGTCCCGTGATGTTTTCTAAACCCAAACTGCGTGTTGTCTAGAAGCTGATGTTTTTCAATAAACTCGGAAATCTGGGTATTCATGATTTTTTCAATCATCTTTGCCATGAAGGATAGACTAGCAATTGTTTATATTTTACATTATCCAAGATACATGCTTGTATATCATAGTCTATGTGTCCAATATGTCACTAAATGAGTCCTCACCAAGAGTGTACATGAGGCATAAACAATCTTATGCATGACCAGAAGATAGTGCCTCTATCACTTGACTTTTTAATCCACACAGATACTGTTTCAGAAGATGGTTTGGGTCTATCAGTAGTTGAAGGGAGCTGGGCATGAACGAATTACTGCAACATGGAGCACTATTTATTTCCTAAACACATTTTCATTCATGAGTGTTCTACACTCTTGAGAGCCATGGATATCTGAAGAAATTGTGGGCCAAAGGGGAGGTGCCAGGCAAAGGACTACCTTTTTGGAGAAAAAAAAATCATAGAAAAGGAAGAGTACAGAGTAAAGTACTCTCTTCCCCTAGTCAAGGCCCAGGTCAAATGGCAACCAGAAAAAACATACCTTAGCTGACAGAAAATATAAATCTAATAGAGCAAAGAGTACAAATGCATCTTTCTGAAGGCTCTTCAGAACTAGTGATAGCCCCCACAGTAGGACTGCAAATGATTCACCGGACAACAATGAAAACAAGCATTTGCAATTCAATAGGTCTCGCATTAGTAAAGTTTGAGTTATAGGTCTTGTAAATGGTATTTTTTTGTGTTAGTTTAGAAATAATTGAGAATAATAACTTTGTCATTTACAATGGCAATACTTATAATTATTGCTAATGTGACACCTGTAGCATTTGTAATGCAACATGTATAGTATTTACATGACTTAAATGTATTGATAATACGAATCACATTTTTTAAAATTATTTCAAATAATTAATACTTAAATTAAAAGTATTGTAATTGATAATGGCAATAGTGTATACTTTTGTAATTAACTTTTGTGAAGATTATCTTCATTGTATTTTATTGTTAAGAAAATGCAAGAACAGAAGGGACATATTAAAATCTTTTTGTGACATTTGTAATAAAGTTTAAAACATTGAGAGAACTTATTTGAATCAGTCGTTGACTTGTTGCACAGATTGATGCTGTTGTTGTGCGGAGTGATGTTGTGGTGGTGACGAGTGATGCTGTTGTGTGCAATGAGGCTGTGGTAGTGCATAGTGATGTTGTGTTGCCCCTGAGTGATGCTGTGTTGCCCCTGAGTGATGCTGTGGTGATGCGATAGATAGATAGCGTGCGATAGATAAATAAATGGAGTGTGGGTGATAGATAGTTAAATAGAGTGAGGGCGATAGATAGCTAGATAATTTGTTTGAGGGCGATAGATAGATAGATAAATAGAGTGACAGCGATAGATAGCTAGACAGAGTGAGGGCGATCGATAGATAGAATGATGACGATAGATAGAGTGAGTGAGGGCGATAGACAGATAGAGTGAGGGCGATAGATAGAGTGAGTAAGGGCGATAGATAGACTGATAGATAGAATGATGGCGATAGATAGAATGAGTGAGGGCGATAGATAGACAGATAGATAAATATATAGATAGATAGAGTGAGGCAGAATAGATAGATAGATAGATAGATAGATAGATAGATAGATAGATAGATAGATAGATAGATAGATAGATAGATAGATAGATAGATAGATAGATAGATAGATAGATAGATAGAGCGATGGATAGATAGAGTGAGGGCAATCAATAGATTGTGGGCGATAGATAGATATAGGGTGATAGATAGATAGATAGATAGATAGATAGATAGATAGATAGATAGATAGATAGATAGATAGATAGATAGATAGATAGATAGATAGATAGATAGATACTGAGTGCGATAGATAGCTAGAGTGAGGGCAATAGATAGAGCACGGTAGAAAAGAACAGGGAGTTAAAGAAGGATGCGGGTTGAAGTGAGCAGCAGATCAGCACAGGAAAATAGAACAGGTAGTTAAAGAAGTAGGCGGGTGGAAGGGAAGAGCAGAGCTGCACAGGAGAAGAGAACAGGGAGTTAGAGAAAGAGGCGGGTGGAAGAGAACAGCAGATTACCACAATAGAAGAGAATATGGAGTTAAAGAAGGAGGCGGGTGGAAGAAACCAGCAGATCAGCACAGGAGAAGATAAGAGAACAGGGAGTTAAAGAAAGAGGTGGGCTGGAAGAGAGCAGCATATTAGCACAGTAGAAGAGAACAGGGAGTTAAAGTAGGAGTCGGGTGGAAGAGAAAAGCCGATTGGCACAGGAGAAGAGAAGAGAACAGGGAGCTAGAGAAGGAGGCGGTGGAAGAGTGCAGCGGATTAGTACAGTAGAAGATAAGAGAAGAGGGAATTAGAGAAGGGGGTGGGTGGAAGAGAGCAGCAGATCAGCACAGCAAAAGAGAACAGGGAGTTAAAGAAGGTGGCGTGGTGGAAGAGAGCAGCAGATCTGCACAGTAGAAGATAAGAGGGATTTATAGAAAGATGCGGGTGGAAGAGAACAGCAGATTAGCACCGGAGAATATAATAGTGAGTTCAAGACGGATGCGGGTGGAAGAGAGCAGCAGACCAGCACAGCTAAAGAGAACAGGGAGTTAAAGAAGGAGGTGGTGTTGAAGAGAGCAGCAGATCAGCAGAGGAGACGAGAAGAGAACATGGAGTTAGAGAAGGAGGCAGGGTGGAAGAGAGCAGCAGAATAGCACAGCATAAGAGAACAGGGAGTTAAAGAAGGAGGTGGGGTGGAAGAGAGCAGCAGATCAGCACAGGAGAAGAGAACAGGGAGTTAAAGAAGGAGGCGTGTGGAAGAGAACAGTAGATTGGCACTGCAAAAGAAGAGAACAGGGAGTTAGAGAAAGAGGCTGGTGGAAGAGAACAGCCGATTATCACAGGAGAAGAGTACAGGGAGTTAGAGAAAGAGGTGGGTGGAAGAGAACAGCAGATTACCACAATAGAAGAGAACATGGAGTTAAAGAAGGAGGCGGGTGGAAGAAACCAGCAGATCAGCACAGGAGAAGAGAAGAGAACAGGGAGTTAATGAAGGAGGTGGGCTGGAAGAGAGCAGCATATTAGCACAGGAGAAGAGAACAGGGAGTTAAAATAGGAGTCGGGTGGAAGAGAACAGCCGATTGGCACAGGAGAAGAGAAGAGAACAGGGAGCTAGAGAAGGAGGCGGTGGAAGAGTGCAGCGGATTAGTACAGTAGAAGATAAGAGAAGAGGGAATTAGAGAAGGGGTGGGTGGAAGAGAGCAGCAGATCAGCACAGCAAAAGAGAACAGGGAGTTAAAGAAGGAGGCGTGGTGGAAGAGAGCAGCAGATCTGCATAGTACAAGATAAGAGGGATTTATAGAAAGATGCGGGTGGAAGAGAACAGCAGATTAGCACAGGAGAATATAATAGTGAGTTAAAGACGGATGCGGGTGGAAGAGAGCAGCAGACCAGCACAGCTAAAGAGAACAGGGAGTTAAAGAAGGAGGTGGTGTTGAAGAGAGCAGCAGATCAGCAGAGGAGACGAGAAGAGAACATGGAGTTAGGAAGGAGGCAGGGTGGAAGAGAGCAGCAGATTAGCACAGCATAAGAGAACAGGGAGTTAAAGAAGGAGGTGGGGTGGAAGAGAGCAGCAGATCAGCACAGGAGAAGAGAACAGGGAGTTTAAGAAGGAGGCGAGTGGAAGAGAACAGCAGATTGGCACTGGAAAAGAATAGAACAGGGAGTTAGAGAAAGAGGCTGGTGGAAGAGAACAGCCGATTATCACAGGAGAAGAGTACAGGGAGTTAGAATAAGATGCGGGTGGAAGAGAGCAGCAGATCAGCCTAGGAGAAGAGAACAGGGAGTTTAAAAAGGAGGTGGGGTGGAAGAGAGCAGCAGATCAGCACAGGAGAAGAGAACAGGGAGTTATAGAAGTAGGCGGAGTGAAAGAGAACAGCAGATCAGCACAGGAGAAGAGAAGCGAACGGATTTAAAGAATAAATATGAGTGGACGAGAGCAGCCGATCAGCACAGGAGAAGATAGCATTGAGTTAAAGAAGGAGGCGGGTGGAAAAGAACAGCAGTTCAGCACAGGAGAAGAGACCAGGGAGTCAAAGAAGGAGGCGGGTAGAAGAGAGCAGCAGATTAGCACAGGAGAAGAGAACAGGGAGTTAAACAAGGAGGCGGTGTGGAAGAGATCAGCACAGCAAAAGAGATCAGGGAGTTAAAGAAGGAGGCGGGTAGAAGAGAGAAGCAGATCTGCGCAGGAGAAGAGAAGAGAACAGGGAGCTAGAGAAGAAGGCGGGTGGAAGAGAGCAGCATATCATCTTTGGTGAAGCAAATAGTAGAGGGAGGTAGAGAAGGAGGTGGGTGGAAGAGAGCAGCTTAACAGCCCAGCAGAAGAGAACATGGAGTTAAATATGGACGCAGGTGGAAGAGATCAGCATATCAGTACAGGAGAAGATAAGAGGGAGTTAAAGAAGAAGGTGGGGTGGAAGAGAGCAGCAGATCAGCACAGGAGAACAGAACAGGGAGTTAAAGAAGAAGGTGGGGTGGAAGAGAGCAGCAGATCAGCACAGGAGAACAGAACAGGGAGTTAAAGAAGGAGGTGGGGTGGAAGAGAGCAGCAGATCAGCACAGGAGAAGAGAAGAGGGAGGTTAAAGAAGAAGGTGGGGTGGAAGAGAGCAGCAGATCAGCACAGGAGAAGAGAAGAGGGAGGAGTGGAAGAGAGCAGTTGATCCGCACAGGAGAAGAGAATAGTGATTAAAAGAATGAAGCGTGTGGAAGAGAACAGCAGATCATCTTGTGACCAAATCACATGTTTTTAATGAAGCAGGCGGGGTGGAAGAGAGTAGCATATCAGCACAGTAGAAGAGAAGAGGGAGTTAAAGAAGGAGGTGTGGTGGAAGAGAGCATCAGATCTGCACAGGATAAGACAACAGTGAGTTAAAGAATGTGGCGGTGTTAGATAACAGCATATTGTTGGAGGAGAATTGAACAGGGAGATAGAGTGAGGGCAATAGAGTGTGGGGCAATAGATATAGTGAGTGCGATAGAGTGAGGGCATTAGATAGATAGATATAGTGAGTGCAATAGATGTGTAGATTGATGTAGTGATGGTGATAGATCGAATGATGGCGATAGCGAGTGAGTGCAATAAATAGATAGAGTGAGGGTACTAGCTAGATTGATGGACTGACGGTGATAGAGTGTGTGCTATGGAAAGATAGTGTGAGGGCGATAGATAGATATAGTGAGTGCAATAGATAGATAGAGTGAGGGCGATATATATCGAGTGAGGCAGATAGATCAATAGAGTGAGGGCGATAAATAGATAGAGGTCGATTGATAGATAGATTGAGGGTGTTTGATCGATAGAGTGATGCTGCTAGATTGATAGAGTGTGTGTGATAGATTTATAGATTGAGTGCGATAGATAGAGGTAGGGCGATAGATATATTGAGGCTGTTAGATAGAGTGCTGTGTATAGGTAGAGTGATGGTGATAGGTAGATAGAGTGAGGGTGATAGTTAGATAGAGTGATGGCGATAGATTGAGTGACTGCGAACGGTCGATAGAGTGATGGTGATAGATAGATAGAGTAAATGTGATAGATAGAGCGAGTGCGATAGATAGTTAGTGTCCGGACGATAGATAGAGTGAGTGCGCTAAATAGAGTGTTATTGATAGATAGAGTTATGGCGATAGATAGAGTGAGTGTGATAGATAAATAGACAGATGTAGCTATTGCGCTTGCTCAACAGATAGAGTGAGAGCGATAGATAGAGTGGGTGCCTTAGACAGATTGATAGAGAGTTTGATAGATTGTTGTGTGTGTTGTGGTGTTGTGTGTGTGTGTGTGTGTGTTGTGTTTTGTGTGTGGGGGTTTGTGTGTGTGTTTTGTGTGGGGTATTCTTTTGGGGGGGTGGGTATGTGTGTGGTGTGTGTGCGAGTGTGTGTGTGGTGTGTGTTGTTTGTGTGTGTGTGTGTCGGTGTGTGGTTTGTGTGTGTGTGTGGGGGTTGTGTGTGGGTGGGTGTGTTCAAGGGTAGTTGTGTGTGTGGTGTTGTATGTGTGTGGGATTGTATGTGTGTGTTGTTGTATGTGTGTGGCATTGTGTGTTTGGGATAGTGTGTGTGTGGGAGTTTGTGTGTGGTGTGTGTGTGGTGTTGTGTGTGTGTAGTGTTGTGTTTATGTGTTATGGTTGTGAGTATGTGTTTTGTTTTGTGTGATGTGTGTTTTTTGTTTGTTGTGTGTGTGTTAGTGTGTGTTGCAGATGTTTGTGGGGGTGTTGTGTGTGTGTGGTGGTGTGTGTGTATGTTTGTGTGTGTAGAGTTGTAGTGTTCAGTGTCTCTGTGTGTGGGTTGTGTGTGTGTGTTTTTATTTCATTGTGTGTGCTGTTTGTAGTGTGTGTGTGTTGGTGTGCATGTGTGGTTTGTGTGTGTGTGGGCGTGGGTGTTGTGTGGGTGTGTTTAAGGGTGGCTGTGTGTGGTGTTGTATGTGTGTGGAATTGTATGTGTGTGTTGTATGTGTGTGTCATTGTGTGTTTGGGTTTGCGTGTGTGTGTGTGGTGGTGTGAGTGTGTATGTTTGTGTGTGTGGAGTTGTAGTGTTCAGTGTTTGTGTGTATTTTGTGTGTGTTTATCTCATTGTGTGTGCTGTTTCTAGTGTGTGTGTGTTGTTGTGTGTGTGTGTGTATATCCTTGTAATGTAAATGAAAATGGCGGATGTGCCAATGTCCCCTAACGATAGTTATGTTAGTTAGTGTTGCAGTCTAGTTTTTGTTTGCTTTTGTGTTCCTTTTTTGATTGACGTGTGTCACAAGGCCTCATAAATAAGGCCCTATATGTCAATAGTCCATGGCTAGGAGAAACACAAACTCTGGATGTAAAATGTAATGCAATGCTTGGGGTTGTCTGTACTGATAAAAGGATCTCGCTGGCCAAATTACCTGTCAACATAAAATAAAAATCTGGATCTGCCAGTTACAAAATGTGTCAAATCTATGACTAGACAAAACACAGATCTCTCCAGTATAGGCAATAACCACCAGTAATGTTACAATTATTACCCCGCCCTTCAAGACTCCACCCCCTTTTTGTTGCCACACCTTGACCCCCAATGTATGTATTTCCGAAGCGAAGTTTCTTCCAGCACTGGTTGAGATGGAAGATTGGCTGCCTTTCCAATAGTTAGAAACTAAAGAGTTCGTCCTAAGGAGTCCCTTTTTACGTCTGCATTGTCAAAAGTTGAAGAGAAATTGTTACTGGCTCACTGACATTATTGTGAACTTCCTGTTCATGCCAGCTTCAATCCCATCCCACCCTGTGCTCGTGGCCTTGAGTGCGTAGGGGAAGGGGGACTGTACAACATCATATACGGTCGGGAAAGACTGTGTCAGCAAAGCAAGGGAGAGCCGGTTGTGGTTGGCTGAGAGCACAGAACGTGGCGCAACAAAAGGCTTTAAAGGCCAAGTTAAAAGGCACTGTCCCGTCTGCCAAATTAAATAATAAAACAAAAAAACAAGAGTGGTGACGCGAGTTGTGCGCACGCGCGCCAACAAGATATAAGTTAGAGCTAACATCGCTAAGGCATGCCTGTAAATAAACATAAGGATGGCATAGGTGTATTGAAGACTGAACAGTCAAACTGTAGTAGGAATGTAGCGTCTCATGTGGCCTACTATGTTGGTGGGCTGGGGACATGCGTCTAGGAGTGCAGCATTAAGGGCAAAACAGGGTGTGATCATGGGGTGGTAAAGGGAGACAAAAAGAGGGAAGAAAACAGAGATGGTGACTGAAAGCAATGTGTAAGAGGATGAAAACTGTGCATACCGTTCGTGGTTTCGTTGGACGGTGGGAGAGAAAGAACCAGGTGTGTGAGAAGCAACTGTGCTTAACAGAACAGGAGGAATCGCTGTGTCACATGCTTGTCCAGCCCAGGCTGCATGGAGGAGTATATAAAATAAGGAGCGGGTGTGCCTAAAGAGGTAAGGCACATGCAGAAAATATAGGTTCAATAGGCCAGGGCAAGGAAGAGTGAGAACCGCGGTGCAGATCAGTCAAGCGTGAGAGGACGAGGAAGTAATGGTTGCCGGCTTGAAAGTAGATAAACCGACAGTTTGAAACCAAGCGGAGCGGGGGATATATACATATATAATTCAGGCGCGTTGTGCCTGAAGGTATAAGGCACAAAATATGCATAATGGGCAGGTTGCGCCTCACAACATATGCCACAAATGGAAACCCTGTATCTGTTGGGCCGTAGTCTTGAGCGGACAGAAACCCCCATGTGTGCAGCATAGCTCATCCTGTGTGGTAACAAGAGACAGGGGGAGATAAGGGTGAACCAGCGATGGGGAGGGGCGGCTGGAGAGGGCCTAGACACGGTGTGGGAGGAGGGGGCTGGAGTGCGAGACACGGCCAGACCAAAGCGAGAGCAGGGAAAGACACTGTATAGGGAGAGAGGGGCATTCCTTTGAAGTCTGATGCGGCGGGTGGGGGAGCGGCAGCTTTGGAGTATGATGGGGGGGAGCGGGGGAGAGGCCTGTTTATGACCTGCGGAGCGTGTGAAGTGGCTGCTGGCAAATGGCTTTGATGTTCTTGTCTTGCTTTGTGGGAGGGGTGGGGGGAGCAAATTGCGGTGCACGCGCCTGGTTCTCACATGAACTGTATGTGATCCGCAGTGGGTAGCGTTTTGAAATCAGCTTACTATAATCTCGCCGAAAACAATGCTCACGCATTGCTTCAGCGAGACCTAAAACTTCTTAAGGGGATGAGTGACCAACCCAGTTACTGGCTGATCATTAGAACCCCGGAAACTGAATTGGTGCTCTTAGAATCATGGTGGTAAATACTGCCAAACCCAGCAGGAACCAATTTCCATGGAAATCTAGGATCCTTACCTGATCACAACTAGATCCCTGTTTTCCTTTGGAGGAACACCATATGTAAAAATTATGCCAACTACAAGAAAATACCTTATGTGTTTGAGGATGCCGGAATTGTTGGATTCAGAGAGCAAGGTCCAGTAGAACATCCCTGTGCTGGACGCTTTAGCCTCTCAAACTCCAAATCTCCAGACAGAAGTGAATAGGAGTGATTTCTGTAAGAAACACCAACGAGGGAGAAGGAGCTATGGGAAACATCAAGTATGTTGTGTTGAGTGTCAGAAGCAGAAACAAATGGCATCTCGGCCACCTTGGATCTACTAACACAAACTTCCAAATCATCTTCCTGGATCTTTCGGAGGACATGGGGAAGTAAGGGAAACAGAGAGAAAGTATTAATCAGATCTCCCTGGCCAAAGAAGAGGCAATGCATCTATTCCTAGAGGCAAAGATAAAGAGTACAAACATCTGAAAGAAGCACATTCTCTGTTGAAGGAAATTATTCTAGCCAAGGCTGATCAACCCTGGCTTTAATCTTCTTAAATTGACTGACACATGCAAAGACATGCTGAGTCTGGAAGGATCAGACTCAAGCAATGTGCTGGCATATTCTCCTTTGGAAGCAGACACAGATTTTTTAGCTATGGCAGCAAACTTCAGAAACCAACGCTTTCTTATTGGTTTATATATGTATGTATCCCTTGGATGTCTGTTCTTCACATGGACTGATTAATTCAGAAAAAGGGGGACACAATGCTGTAGAGCTCAATGGACAGCTTTCAGTACCTTACACCTGGAAAAATTCCGAGCCTCTTCGAAAGAGTTGCAGCGTGCAATGTATAAAAAACGTCAATTATGCTTAAACTCTGACACAAAAGAGCCCAGCGTGGTTACACCCACTGCCCAAAGCACCAGCCCGGTATTTCTAGCGAGAAATATGCTGAGTTAGCAGCAATAGGGAGATTAAAGTTAAAGTAATTGTTAGTATGTGGAACATTCCCTTTGACACTTAGAAAAACAGTAAGCCGTATCTTGGCTACAACTTTGATACAAAGTGTGAGATTGCTGGAAGGTGACAACTCCCAGTAATTTTTCACAAAAAAATGAATAACTCCAAAATATATAATGTCAATATATCACAGAGCCAATCACTGTTGTGGCGCCAGCTTCTGAAAAACGCACTGGCGCTGGGTTGGACGTACTGACTTATTGAACCAATGAACAGAATGGGAAAATCTGCATGGCTTTTTATTTACAAATAGGTTCATTAATCAAACTGACCAAAACATTGTTTCTGAAGTGACACATTTTAATAGCTAACAGTTAATTTTAATTGCAACTGGCATCCATTTTTGATGGATCAAAAGAGCTGCTCGGATTTACTTCACCTTAAACCCAAAGGCTCTAAAGTTTTTGGGCACAGTCTAGGTGCACAGTTTGCCAGCATGTGCCACCCCACGCCTATCAGTGGATTTCAGCCCTCAGTGCTGTGTTGTTCAAACATACGCAGACTAAAGAACATAATAAATTCTAAAAAGGCAAAAAATTAGGTCTTTCAACATCTGAAGAGGTTACCACAGACACTCATGGCAGCAAAACAGAGAGACGTGGTGTGGGCTCATGAGGGGAGGAGGGTGACACACGTTGTGTATCATGGTGTGGGCAGTCATGAGAAAGTGACATGCCTGTGCCTGCCCCACAGAAACCTTCACCGCTCAGCAGGCAGAGGGATCCCAGAGGGCGGCTCCCTGGAAGAGCACCTCACACCCATCTGGAGGAGGTGGAAAATGCTCATGAGCCAGGCAGCCAAAATAGGTTGTGAATAAAAGATCAAAAGCTTATTCATCCCAACCCATGGGAATGGAGACTGCTGCTGAGCACACTAAAAGAGTAACGCCCAAAGGTGAGGTGTCTTTGCCAGCTGTGTTTTCTTAGGATGCAAAGCAGTGATGCTCCTCCCTGTTTTAGGCAAGTGTGCCCTGCCAATTGTATTAAACTATACAGTGCTTTATCAACTTCCAACCCAATAACATTACCACTGCCACTACAATTGCCTGGATTCCTTAAAACTAATAAACCAGGTGGATTCTGGCAACCAGCACTAGCTCACCTGCTGAGTGAGGGCAAACTCAGTTTAAGGAGACTGCACTTGCTGTGTCCAGGTTGTCTATGGCGACATTCAGCTATTATTCATAGTACTGCTTCGATTTACTCACCGATGTTCTTCACTTCTCTCTTCCTTTAATGGGATTCCCAATGAGAGGGACTTCAGCATCATTGAATGCAGCGGTGAATGCATCTTCTTGTTAGGGCTCCATGGCCTTGTGAAGTGCAGTGAGTACATCTATGGACTGTACTGGGTGCAGTGAGATTTGCACTGCAGCTAACACAGTCCAAGGATGAATGCCCCATTATGTATAGTCCAACTGAAGAATATTTTTTGGGTGGTGTTCCATACTGGGGTCATATGGCAGAACCGTAGGGGTTGTATGTCACAATACTGACCACAAATTATTGAGATAAACTTTCATAGACAAAATATCGACCACCAAATACTGTGAAAATAACTCCACCTCTAACTACATAGACAATGTATATATCATCAAGGTACTTACAGGTGGAATTACATCTGGTAAGCTTAAAGGCATATATATATATATATATATATATATGTATGTAAAGTAACACACCCAGGCAAACAATATGACTACTGGCACAGGTTAGATGGCAAACAGAAGAAGTACATTCCTGACAGGAAACCATCCCTCACCTATATCATACTTTTTATAAAATTAATGCATATGTGACACTGAATTTATTTTTTATCATGTTTTATCATTATGTCAATGATTTCACTCATGACGTCTTTTATGAAATTTATTAAAATGTACTTTGTATGCTAATTCAGTTGTGTATTATTAACCTTGTTCTGTTTGCCATCCAACCTGTGCCAGTAGTCATATTGTTTGCCTGGGTGTGTTACTTTACATATATTGTTTACCCTGACCCAGGAACTTCATCCATATCAGGGGGTCCTTGTTTTTTCACACACATATATATATATATATATATATATATATATATATATGTACAGTGTGCAAAAGAGGGCAGAGGACTCAGGGTAGTACCCGCATGTAGGTGGAGAGAAGCTCCTATATAGAGCATCCTGCAACACCAGTTAAACTCTAAATCTGCTCACCTCAAATATCTGTTTTTCTAGCAATATTTTTAAAGATAGGATTAGCACAGTGCTATCCATGCTGAGCATGAAAGGGACAAGCCTTTTGCCATTTATACAGCAAAATATTTATGCATAGGATCAGGAAAGTGCTAGCCATGCCGACCTGTAGAATGGCAAAAGCCTTTCACCAATCCAGGCAACGTATTACAGCTTTGGGTTGGTAAAATACCATCCAAGGCCATCTGAAATGCATAAAAGCAACCCCTGACACGTGTTTCACTATTATTAGAGCTCTGCAGAGATGTATAGTTTTGTATAGACACAAGGGAGTACCCAATATAAGTCAAAATAATATCCTTTCAGGCTAAGAGTGCTGAATAAATTATGCAAAAGAGGAAGCAGAGAACTTTGGGTAGGTCCCACATTTAGGTGGAGAGCAGCTCCTATATAAAGCACCTTGCAACACCAGCGACACTCTAAATCTGCTCATCTTAAATGTCTGTTTTTCTAGCAATGTTTTTTAAGCATAGGATTAGTGTAGTGCCATCCACATTGAGCTAGAAAGGGACAAAGACTTTCCCATTTATACAGAAAAATCTGTAAGCATTAGATCAGCAAAGTGCTATCCATGCCGAGTTGTAAAATGACGAATGCCTTTTACCACTCCAGGCACAGAATTACAGCTTTGGGTTTGTAAAATATCATCCAAGCCAACCTGGAATGCATAAAAGCAACCCCTGACTCATGTTTCACTCTCAGCAGGGCTCTTCAGAGAGGTATAGCTTTGTCCAGAGACAAGGCAGCACCCAGTATAAGTCAAAACAACACCCTTTCAGGCTTTGAGTGCTGAATAAATTATACAAAAGAGGAAGCAGAGAGCTCTGGGTAGTTCCCAAATTGAGGTGGAGAGCAGTTCCTATATAGAGGACCCTGCAACACCAGCGACACTCTAAATCTGCTCACCTCAAATGGCTGTTTTCTAGCAAGGATTTAAAGCATATGATTAGCATAGTGCCATCCACGCCAAGCTCGAAAGGGGCAAAGCCTTTTGCCATTTATACAGCAAAATCTTTATGCATAGGATCAGCAAAGTGCTATCCATGCTGAGCTGTAAAATGACAAAAGCAACTATGCACAACATGGGTCAAATACCAACAGATGGTGGAAACTGTCCAGGGCACATATGTTTGCCAACACCCTGCAATGGTGATAAAAAACAGCCATTTCAAAAGGAAGTCCTCTTTCTATGTATACATAAGGTTACAGGAAAGCAAAAATCACAAAACCAGAGAAATTCAGCAGTTATACGGCCCGCATTGCACTGCTTATGATTTCACATATTACATCATTCATAACATGGTCAGTGACTTCACTGATGACATATCAAAGGACATCATTGATGACATCTCAATTGAAATCACTGATGACATCATCCAGTGATTGTGTTTCCTGAAAGTTACTGAGTGTTAAACATATACACTAAAGTAAGTGGCTATATGAGTGACTATATGGGTGAGTGAGTAGGTGTGTGAATAGCTGTATGGCAGACTGTTTCAGTGTGTGTACGTGTCTATGTCTGAATGACTGGGTGTGCGAGTGGCTGTATTAGTCAGTGAGTAGGTGCATGAGGGGCTGTATATGTGAATTAGTGGTTGAATTAGTGGCTGTATGGGTGAGTTGATTTGTGAGTGGCTCTTAGGATCAGTGAGTAGGTGTGTGAGTCTTTGTATGGGTCTGTGAATGGGAATGTCAGTGGTTGTGTGGGACTGGGTGTATGAGATAACTTATGGGGGGTGTAAATGGGCATGTGAGTGGTTCTGTGTATGATGTCATCAGTAATGTCATTTGAGATGTCATCTGTGATACCATCAGTGATGCCACTGACCATGTCATGAGTGATATAATATGAGAGGTCATAGTAGCGCATGGCGGGGGTGTAAGCTATAGTTCTATCAGCTAACTATAACTGGTTTTGTATGAGTGAAATGTGAGCCAAACTATAACATCCTTGTAACCTTCGTTTTTTTCAGCTAATTTTTAAGGTTTTTTGTAAAATTCTAATTCCTAACTAAAACGTCCCTGTAACCTTTGGTTTTGCCTGTGACTTTCTAAGGTTTTTTAAATTCTATTTCATAACTTCAAAGTCTCTGTAACCTACATTTTTTCAGTCAATTTCACAGTTTTAAAATTGTACCTGTTGAGGTTTAATTTCTGTAAAATGACCACCGTGCCAGAATGAATCCAGCCATGCGTATTTATCCAAGAAGAGGTCAGCGGTTTTGTGCAACACCTCTACGCAACTGGAGTTCTTTCTACTGGCTAATTAGTAAGTGCTATCTCCTTGGGTAAACGTATGATGCATCGTACACTACAACTATGTACAGGACGCTGACAAACTGTCTCCAGTGACCTTCCGTGTCTGTAACTTTGCCAATGTGATGATTCTTCAAGTGTCCTGGTCAGATAACTTTACAAGATGGAACTGCAGACAAAACACACTTGGATGATTTGCACTTTGCAGAAGTAAGTGCTTCTTTGTTTGGGGAAGATGCAATCATATTCCTAGGCACGAGGAGCGCGTATCCAAAATCGGTGGGAAACTGGCTGGGGGTTTCTTTTAGTAAGCTGTCCATCAGCCTGGGAAAAGGGCGGGAAGATATTGCATACCGCTAATATATATGGGGTGGGACCAAATCGGTAGGGCTTGTATCCAAGTTTACATGCTTCTAGTTTGTAAAAGTTTAGCGCACAACCTCTGGTCTCAGCAGCAGATAACAAGAAAGAACCCCCTCATTACAGACACCATATGAGATTTTGCGGTCGAGAAAAGCAAGGATGCAAACACCTCCATTAGGCATTACAGATAACTTTTACAGTGGCAATGGAGACAAAACACACTTGCTTTGCCTTGGCCATGCCCACAAAGTTAGGATGATTAGTATTCTACAGAAGTGGGGCATCAATTTGGGCACCTGCTTTATAATAATATAGAGATGTGGGGTTGTGCGGCCCCCTCCCCGGGCTGATTATAATCCCTGGGACCCCAGGGCCCGGCCTTTAAATTCTGTTTGGATTTAATAGGGGAGGGGAGCAACACAGCCGCTCTCCCCTGGCTGATTTCAGCCTCGGGAGCCCCATTCCCCAGGGCCTAGTCTTTTTGCAATGGAACATCGGGCGGAGCCTCAAGGCCCAAACAGTCCTTGCCTGCTTCCTGCCTCCTGCAGGAGCAGGCATTGCTTTCGCACACAGGGAGCTGCTAAACATGCAGCTCCCTGTGTGTGAAAGCAATTCGTCTGTTTCCCTGGTCTCTTGAGATTGGGCAGGAAAACAGACGATGCTCCACTTCCAGCAAGCAAGAGCATTTTCACTGCTCTCACTTGCTGAAAGTGGAGTGTTTGCTGTGGCTACGTGGGAGCGGTTAAAGCTCCCGCCAAGCCAAAGCAAACAGCTATGTGCCGAGGGTAGACACCCCGGTACATAGCAGCAACCAGCCCAGGGGGAGTGGCGGTCTCCAGGGCCATCTCCTTATTCCATGAGGGGGCCATGCGGCCCCCTCCATTCCAATACATAGCCCCAGGGAAGTGGTGGTTGCTGGGGCTGCGGGCCCACGTCCCCTTCTATTGAATGAATAGCTTCAGGGAGGTGGCGGTCCCTTGGGAAAGGTTAGGCCCAACGGGCCCACCCACATACATATTTAATAACTACTCCAGGGAGTTGGCGGTCCACCCGCATTCTTTTCTAAACATTAGCACTGGAGAGGTGGAGGTCTCCGGGGTGCTCTATGGGCACCTATTGCATTCATAATAAGCAATGCCCCAGAGAGGTGGCAGTCCGCGGGTCTTATATAAACCCTAGGAGGGGGGACCCTGCACCCCCACCTTTATCCCTGGATCTGACCCACCCAGGGTTAATTAAAAACAAGCGTGCAAGCTAAAAAATATTTTTGGGGCCTCTCTGGCTCCCTCTGGGACCCCAGGACCAACTTTATGGGGGGGTTCAGGTAGTCCTACCGTGTCCCCATTTCTTTTTTTAAAAGATTTTTTAGGGGACTCTGCTCAAGCTGAGTCACAAGATGGCTGCCAACACTTCCTGTTGAAGTGTTGGGACCCAATCAGAGCTCTACATTTCCTGGCACGAGCTTGTTATTATTTGCGAAGTCCCCTTGGCCACAGATATCACTACCTACGTTTTCTTACATTTCTCAATGACTGCTGAATGGATTCACACCAAAATACTGAAAGCATGATCTGAGTAACCAAATGTTCAATTTTTTGCAAATTTGGTGCAATTCTATTTAGTGCTTCGGGATTCAGCTTAGACTAAAGGTCCTAGGGGTATTAACATGGGAAACACACCGTTTTCTTGGTCCCCCACTTGACGGATCACCCGAAACTTTCCAGCCACAACAGGAATCAATGATAAAATTGTTTTGGAAAATGTCATGAAGATTCGTCAAATGTCCCCAAAGATATAGGCAAGTCAAAAAACGCTTTGCAATGGAAACATGGTCCTAACTATATACACTTTTTTTTAACCTGGAAGCCAAACCCTGTGCTTTGATTTCAGGAGCCTTTGGTACAGTGATATTTTGCTGCCCGTTCCCTACTTCTTCAATACCTGCTTAGAGATGCCTTGCTGTAAGACCATACGTGGCAGAAACCACAAATCCTTCTGCAAAGGCCTGGGAGCCTGCACCAATGGGAACAATTTAAACAGGGGCCCAGCAGTTTTCTATTGTGTGTGCCATGGGACTTCAACAGTCTACCTTTAAGACAGGACCTGAGAGACCTTCCTGCCGAAGAGCCTGCTTTGAAGGGTGTACATTGCCTACAAATTGCGTTCCTTGAAATATGAGCAGTAGCAAACCTGCGTCCAAGGCATTGTGGTAGGACGCTTTCCTCTGGTTTGTGTAAGAAACAGTCCAGGCAAAATTTCATGAAATTCAACGCAGCAAGCCATGTTGCTGCACTGTGCTGCGTGAAAGGGACAGGGCAGGAATGTGCGGCAGTGTCATATTCTGTCCTTTCCATGCACTGGTGCACTTTTGGCAGCCTAGCGCCAACCCAGGCACCCTTGCACCATGATGCAAGGGTTACTGCATTGTAAGCAGGATTGTTTTTGTGCAGGAAGGGTCACTTTCCTGCACAAACCAATCCTGAGAGGTATTTTCCTCTCTCTGTGTGTGCTGCAGAACGCGGAACACAGAGAAAGAGGAAACAATAAGGAGAAATAAAGATATTTCTCCTCATTACGCCTGTACTGGGGAGGCGTAGCAATTTTATTCATTGCCTGGTCTATCACTAATGATGAATCTGGGCATGTGCCAAAATCCGTGGGTGGATGCTTGGGAACACCCATGGTCCACCCATGTGACGCCTCCCTGAGCCGAGTAATGCACTGCAGCAAATTTCGCTGCCTTGAGTTACTCCAGATTTACCAAGCCATGCAGAGCCCAGCAAGGTGGTCTTCCTTGGCTTGATGAAACTGAGTTTCTTGTTGCAGCACCCTTGTACCCCCTTGCGAGGCACAATGGAAACGTAACACAATGATAAAAATGCTCCCAAGGGTTCTGGCACATTCAGATTTACAAAAGGGGGCCTGTGCCAATTTCTGTGGTACGGAAAAGTGCCTGATGCGCATAAGCAGCACATAAGTACCAAGTTTGCTTGATTTGCATGAGTATGCAGCCAGTGACCACTATATAACTAGGTCACACGATTCAGACTTATTTTCCTCCTTTCTTCAAGATCTGTGGATGCGTATTCAGACAAGATGTGCTGTAGCTTCACTGAAAAGCAATGGACAGTAATTAACATTGGCTCACAGGAGGAGAGTCCCATGTGTAAGTGTGTACAATCTTTTTTTGTGTTAGAAAAGCTTTATTGGGAATAAAGTGATAATCACAAGTAACATTAACAAAGCAGGATAAAAAGTAAAAAGTGCAAGTAAAAGGCATAACATTGCTAATGTCAAACTAGGAAACCAAAAGCATTTTTAAATTTTTTAAGGGGGGAGGAGGAAGAAGAAGGAGTGGAAGAGGGAAAATATGCTGAAACAAAACAATGGTATGAAGGGTTGCGGAAAAATCAAAACGGTATAATTAACTATCAAAAACTATATATTATAATCAAAAATTTGTAATCCAGAAATACTGTAAAAACAATATTAAAATATACACGAAGGAGAGAGTAAAAACCCTCAAGGTGGTTGAAAATTTTCGGAGGTGACAGGAACTGGTTTCTTTTGGGCTGATCTATCTAGATATGTAGTAAGGGGTAACCAATACAATTCTACATTACGAGGAGGTTTACAGGCAGAAGCAAAGGAGACATTTAATCTATGAAAGTGACATAAAGAGTTCCACCAGTGGCGTGTGGAGACATTCACGAGAGATTTCCAGTTAGAGGAAATGTGTTGGAATGCAAGTGCAATCATAACATCAAAGAGTCCTTTTGAGTGTGGGGGAATAATTAGAGAATCTGAGACTACCAAGAAAAAGAAGGGTAGTGAGTATGGGATAGAGAGTGAGAAAACATGAGAAATGTGAGACCAAACATGTGTCCAGAGAGTAGAAACTGAAGGGCAGAAAAAGAACATATGGAGAAGATCAGCATCAGGCGTGTTACAAGACCAACAGTTAGAGTTAGAGGAAGAATTGAAAAGGGAAAGGGAGAGAGGAGAAAGATAAAGTCTATGATAGAGAAAAAATAGAGATTGAGTGAGAGATGCCGAACGCGAAACTTTCAGAATTTTGGGCCAAAGTTTATCCCAAAGACAGACCGACCAAGTACATCCCAGGTCTTTTTCCCAGGACAATTCCAATTTGGATTTGATACGATCTGGGTTAGGGGAAGAAAAATATTTATAGATGATAGACGATTTGGGAAGGGTGAAAAGCAGAGAAAGAAGAGGAGAAGGAGTGGCGGGAGAAGATGAGGAAGGAATTGAATAGTAACGGTCAAGAATAATCTCCCTAAGAAGAGTATATTTCTGCAAAAAAGAACGGGGACATTGAAATTGAAGCTGAAAAGCAGGAAAGGAGCAAGGCGATAAACCGTCAAAAAGTTGATGAATCCAAATGATACCTTTAAGTCTCCATGAGGTCCAAGAAATAGGCCTATTATGTAAAAGAATAAGTGAATTATACCAGATGGGTAGAAGTAGGAAGGACACACGTGAAATAAGTGGTGAAGAGAATAACGGCTTGAGGAGAGAGGAAGTGAACTTGAATAGAGGAAATAAATAAATCATAAGGGGACTTAGAAGAGAAATGAACAATCTCATCAAAAGAGAAGGTTAATAAAAATGATTGTTCAATATCAAGCCATAGGGGAGAGAAGGGCGAGGAATCCGAAGAAAGCCAGCCTGAAGCTTGACGGAAAGAAAACGATTTGTGGTAAAGACGAAAGTCTGGTAGATTAACACCGCCGTTCGATTTAGGTTTGCGAAGGGAAAGGAGAGATTCTAGACTTTTTATTCTTCCAAAGAAATTTCGAGATAGAGGAATCAACACGTTTGAAATATAATGCAGGGATGTGCACAGGTAGCATAGAAAGAACATAGATAAGAATAGGGGCGATCATAATTTTAATGGAATCAAGTCTACCCCACCAGGAAAGAAAAAGAGGATTCCAGGAAGAAAACAACTGATCAAGATGCGAGAGAACAGCGGACATGTCTAATTTAATGGAGGAAGAAATAGAATTAGAAAACCAGACACCAAGATATTTAATTTTAGTTTTATTCCAGGCAAAGCCAGTGGAAGAGAAAAAGTGAGGGAGACAGAATTTTGTCAAGGGGAGAATTTCTGTTTTATCTGAATTGATCTCATATCCAGAAACACGAGAGAATGCTTCGAATTCAGATAACAACGGGGAAATGGATGATTCGGGATCTAAAATAAATAAAAGAATGTCATCTGCATATGCAGAAAGCTTTCATTGATGATCCCGATAGGGAAAACCGGAAATGGAAGTATTTTGCCGAATGGAGGACAAGAAGGGTTCAAGGGCTAAAACAAAAAGAAGCGGAGAAAGTGGGCAACCTTGACGAACTCCTCTTTGAAGGGTGAAAGAAGAAGAAAGATGGCCATTTACGAGGACAGAGGCTTTGGGTGAAGAATAAAGTAGGGAAATAAGAGAAATAAATTAGGGGCCGAAGCCATGCCACTTGAGCGAGGCAAATAGAAAAGACCAATCTACTCTGTCAAAAGCTTTTTCAGCATCCACAGAAATAGCAGCCAAGGAAATAGAAAGAGAGGAGGCTTTATTTAAAACATTCAAAAAGAGACGGGAGTTATCAGATGTGAGTCTCCCTTTAATAAATTCACATTGTTCTTTTCCAATAAGATGTGGCATAAAAGAATCTAAACGCAAAGCAAGTAATTCGGCAAAGAGCTTATAATCGACGTTTACTAATGAAATTGGGCGATAATTTTTACAAAATTTGGGATCACGACCGTCTTTCGGGGTGAGACAAATGGTGGCATCTTGAAAGGTACCTGCAGCCTTACCAGATGAATAAAAAGATTGGAAGAGTAATAAAAGCTTGGGTTGAAAGAGATCTTCACTCGCAAGAGCTCTGGAGACATACAATTGTTAGACGAAGAATAGAGTTGGTGTTTTACTTTTTTAATATATGCAAGGGATGACTTACGTTTCTGGAGAAACTGTTTCTTTTTCTTGGATACAAAGTCAATAATAAACCCCCTTGCAGTAGCTTTAAAGGAGTCCCAAAGGATATAAGGAGGAGTGTTGGGATCAGAGTTAATTTGAAAGAAATCATCAGTAAAGGTACGAAATGAGGAAGAAAAATTAGGGTCAGTAAGAAGTGCAGAATTAAAACGCCAGCGAGAAGGCTTGGGAAGAGGTGGGAGTAAATCAATGTCCGTGATAACAGGAGCATGGTCAGAAATAACAAAAGGTTCGATAGAGGAGGATAAGATATTTTGAGTGAGAGATGGAGAGAGAAAGATATAGTCTATTCTAGAGGACGAAGCATGAGGATGTGAGAAAAAGGAATAATCTAAAGTGTCTGGATGTGTGAGTCTCCAGGAGTCGGAGAGATGTGTTTGAAGTATGGTATATAAGAATTGCTTGTGAGGTTTGTGAGGGATGAAGCGAACTGTAGATTTGCGGTCAAGGAAAGGAACGATAAACTGATTACAATCACCTCCTAAAAGAAAAAAATCATCTTTGTATTGCATACATTTGTTGGTAATCAAAGGCCAAAAAGAACAGTCAGGTTGAGTAGGACCGTAAATATTAAAAACAGTTAGGGGAATTGAATTAATCAACAATTTAACCAAAAGCCATCTCCCTTCCGAATCCCTTTACTCTAATATTATTTCACATTTCAATTTCTTAGGAATTAAGATAGCAACTCCATTTTTCTTATTAGAAGATGGGGAGAATAAAACTGTACCAACCCAGTTTCTTTTTAACTTAAGGGATTCAGTATCATTAAGATGAGTTTCCTGTAAAAGGACAATATCTGGGCTATAGGAGGATAAATGGGAAAGTACTCTGTGCCGCTTAATAGAGTTATTAAAACATTTTACATTCCACGATATAACTCTAAATTTGCAAATAATGTAAACATTTTAGCATGAAAATTGCAAAGAAGTATGAAAACATGTGAAAGCCGAAACGGAAAAAGTAGCAAGAAGACAGAAAAAAGAAAACAAAATCAAAGAGAAAGGAGGAGGGGAGAGGACAGGAAATAAGGAAGGAAAAGAAGAGAGCAAAGAGGAGACAGTACATATCCAAAGGACGACTTAGAACAATGTACCTGAAAAAGTTAAACACAGGGAAATGGGGAAGTGGCGACACTCTACAAGACGGAACTTGCAAAGGAAGAGGATCAAACCGCATCAGGACGCACAAAATTCAAAAGTTGACAAGTTGACTCACGTGGGTTCAAAGAAAAACACCAGGGACCTCTGTTGTAGGGAAGGGGCAGACGGGACAAAAAGGAAAAAACTTTGTGAATCTACAAAGAATATAAAATGGTAAAGAGGAATACGAGATGTAATAACAGGGACGTACATTATAATTAGTCAACGAACCAACATAAGTGCAAAACATAAAATGACATTGGGAGAGAAAAAATCAATATAAAACACAAAGTTACCATAAGGTAAACTAAACAAGCGGTAACAATAGAAGTATCATAAAATACCAAACAAGCATGCATAACGTTCAAAGTGTTATTAACAATTGAAAAATGTGTCCCAAACATTCATAGCCAAAGACCAAACAAGAGCAACAGTGGAAATGTGACAAGAAGAAAACTCAACAAGTGCAAGCATAGAAGGCGAGATGATCAGCCACTTGAAAAAGTGGATGTATCCATGGCACCACCAGATTGAAGATGATCAAAATTCTTCAGTTCACCAGGATCTTGAAAGGTCCAAGTTTTATTTTGGTGCGTGACTTTAAAAGTGCAGGGGTGGAACAAGCCATATCTAGCACCCAAAGATCGCAGAGGCGCACGAAGATTGAGGAATTCCTTCCTTCTGGACACTGTGGTATTAGAGACATCTTGGGAGAGAAACACTCTCTGCCCATCCAGGAGATTTGACGTTTGGATCTGGCTGCAGAAAGAACTGTTAAGAGATCTGTAAACTTCAAAAAAAGAATAATGACACCTCTTGGTTTTGGTGAGTCAGATGAACGTGAACCAAGCCTGTGAGCTCCCTGGATACTGAGAGAAGTGGTAGGAGGCATGTCTAAGAGCTTGGGAAGGAAAGAGGTGAAAATGTGACAGGATCGTCTCCCTCCAAAGACTCTGGAAGACCATAAAGACGAAGATTATAGCGTCTATCCCGATTTTCCAAATCCTCTGTGTGTTGGTGCAGGGCTCAGACCGATTTCTCTAGGGAGGAAATGCGTTGAGAGTTTGTTTGAACCTCTGAAACTTCTTGCTCTACAGACAACATTCTAGCATCCATAGACGCCCATTTATCTTTTAGGAGTTGCATGTCTCTACTAGTGTCTTCAACCAAGGGGCGCAAAGCTCGGATCTCCTCCAAAAGTAATTCCATAGAAATTGGAGAAGATGGTTTATCCGGCGATGGAGGATCCTGCTTTAAACGTTTGGAAGAAGCATTAAAAGGAGAGGATTTATTTGACGATGAAGATGTTGAAGAGGATCGGTGTGGAGCCAACCCAGCCATTTGATCCACTATTGTAGAGACGTTAGAGGGTAATGAGGTGAGTGGATCTTGAGTTGGAAGAGATAAAAACAAACTTTGGTTTACGCAGTCTGCCCATACGAAGAGGTATACTGTAAATGTCGCAGCACAATGTTAGCTGAAGTGGTTAAAAGCTTATGCAGATGGCAGCAACAGAGTATAGACAGAGCAAAGGGTAAATTAGGATGGATGACTGAGTGAAAGCACCCAAAGAGCTCAGGAAGACATGTAGGAACACAACCTTCTCCTCATGGGAGCACCTACACAGTCATGAGTAATAATATTATAAAAAAAACACTAAAGCTGCATTGCGAAATGAGAGAGGCATCCATGTAAAATCCAATGGCATAGAGATGTTGACAAAAGGTAAAATCCCTCATTATCCCAAAAAGTTGGTGTGGTGTCGAAAGATCCAGCCAGCTTAATTCAAACCAAGTGTGCAGTAGGAGGTGAACAAAATTAAAGAAGTCCAAGAGGCAGAAGGTGAACCAAGCCTCCCTTAGAATTGCTGACAAAGCCACACAAAAAATGTTGGTTTTAGCGTGAGAAGGCGAAGAAGGGAATATTGCAGACAATGTTCACCATAATGTTAGGTAAGTTGTAAAAATAGGGATAGCAGTGTTTCCACATCTGGGTCAAAGCCTTCTACACCTTCAACAACGATACTGACTGACCCTTGGGTGTGGAGAGACAAAATGGCGACCACTGGTTTATTAAGAATCCTGTGGCGTCACATCAAATTACATGCTGGCAAAAATCACATGAAAAAGCTGTTGTTGAGGCACAAGAACAAAGAGCAACTCAAAAAAAAGAAGCAAAGAAGAAGAAATCAGCTTACACTGGATTAGCAGCGCGAAGTCCGCGACTTGTCATTCAGCCGCGGGACCTTCGCAAACTGGCGGCGGACATCGTGACGGGAAACACGATGTCAGGAAGGGCATTAAAACAGCATATTACACTGCGGGAAAGACCTCGCCAGACTCCACATAAGGTCCGGTGCACAGGAGGGCTCTCTAGCGCTGAAGGAGATTCCGGTATGGGGAGATATATTTACTGCATTGCCCTGATGCGTCGGAGCTCTCTCACCCCGCGGCCATCATGAGCGGCGCCGTAACCACGCCCCCAAGTGTGTACAATCTTGATAACATTCATTGATCCTAAACTACAGTCAGTACTTGCTCATATTACTTTTGGACTCTTCAAGCACAATATTGATGTTTAGACCTTGAAGGTATTATATGTGCTGGAAACGTGATATTTGCTCACTATATTCATTATCATTTCATCTCTTCCCTCATCATGGCTGTAGACATGGCCTACTGTGAGGCTTCCCTTGCATGAAAAGCACACTACACAACAGTGCTCTGTCTACGAACTGCATTTCCTAGCAGGCCATGAACTCATACATTTTAGAGAAGCATAGCATTCCCTCATGGCAAACAGTGTCTGTGCTAGGCAATTCTGAAACTATGTTGCCACGCTCCATAGATCTAGGATTTCCTTACAAAGAACTGTTGTTTTTCATCAGTGTTTTGTGAAGGACATTTTGTAATTCAGAGACGCATTTTCAGTATTAAGTCATGTTGGGAAAATGAACTTGAACTGTTTTTGAACATTTAACTTGACATTTTCTAAAGAGTATAGGATTGTTCTTGCATGTCACTTTATCTGGTGAAGAAACAGGAAGGACTTTTAAGCCAGAACTATCATGCCATGCTATTTATTTGAAATTATGCATAAAGTATTTAGAGTTCCCGTATTGTTATAAGAATTGCTAAATTAGCAATAACAGGATATTTATGTTTGTTAATTACTTTGCAGTGGCACGCAAGTCAGGTAGACTCAATAACTCATTTTCTACAAGAGAGCACATAGTAACCAAGATTCAGGTAGTTATTCTATTTATAGGGATCCTTCATGTGTTTAGTTTAAGGAATAACAATTACAGAGATCAGGTTACACAGAGATATCATTAAGGTACATCTATTGACTGTTTTGGCCACTTACTAAAAAGTATGTCTTATGACCATTGTACATCCACTACGTCCTACGAACCTCAGCACAAGTGATAAATCAAAGTGGTCGAGTGATGTGTCTCTGTATTGTATCTTACCCCATTTACCTTTCTCTGCTTTTATAATTGGCCCACGTTGTTGGGACACAAAGTCCCTTGGATGGTGACGAACATGTACTCTTGCCCTGAGCGCCCCAGGTGCAGTCATATCTACATACTTGGTAATCATTTTCGGTCATGAGTGAACACATATC
Organism: Lissotriton vulgaris; assembly: GCF_964263255.1. Lineage (NCBI taxonomy): Eukaryota > Metazoa > Chordata > Amphibia > Caudata > Salamandridae > Lissotriton > Lissotriton vulgaris. Next base: position 724,236,381 of record NC_141691.1, read on the forward strand.
ATGAATGTGTGCTATGACTTAGGCCTGTCTCATACACTGCCACCTCCTTAAACCAGAAGAGGCACCCACAGCATTACATTTAGGAGGTGTAAGGCTACTGCCTTCACCTAGAGTTAAGTAGCATGGTGGTGGTAGCATACCTTGTTTTTAGTGATCAGTAGAGTGAACAATCCGTTTTCTCTAAGTCAATACAGTGGTTTGCCATCGCCCACACTAGTAAAGTTCTGCCACTCTGTGCTTAACTCAACCCTTGGCCTACATTGGGTTTTATGCAGTACAAGGATGTTTGTGTGGATGAGAGATGGTACAGTGCACAACAAACAGTGTGAGCAGTTACGTGTGCACACAAGGATGTACAAGTGCCTGAGAGGTAGTACAGTGCAGGAGAAATAGCGCATACAGCTGTGTGTGCTCACTAGGAGGCGCATGTGTGTACGTGAAGGTACAGCTCGTAGGGGATAGTGTTTGAGGTTGCACAAGCACTCTAAGATGCATGTGTGCAGGGAAGAGGTGCAGTACATTGCAAACTGCGCACATGTGATTGCATGTGTGCGCAGGGTTATGTGGGCTGCTGTAAAGAGCACAATGCACAGAAGACACCATGGCCCATTTTGAGAAATCCAGGGCTTTCTGGAGAAGCTGGGAGAGGTTTTCTCAAGACAGATTTGTGGATTGCTGCATTCCAGAGAGCTGAGTTGGAAGCACATTGGAGGAAGGAAGAGCCAGGCTCTTTGGTGAGCTTCAATAGGAGCGCTTGGATTCCGAAAAGAGTTCACCGGTCAAAGGGGCCTGGGCACATCTGTGGGAGAAGAGGATGCTGATAAGAGTGTCATAAAGTGAAGGTCTTGGAGTCTTTGGTTATGGTTTGAAGCACATATCACTGGGTCCGACATCCAGGTATGAACCTCTAGTCACTACCTTGGCCTGTCTTTGGATCTATCAAGACTGGAGACTGTCCTGCCTGATAGACTACTCTCCTGAGAAATAGCACAACAAAGGAGTGGGTGCTTCAAAGTGAGCTACTCCCAGAACACCAACCTTAAATTGAGAAATAGAGAGACACTAACTTACTAGTGTGTCTGGAAATAGAATATAAAACAGGGCGCTTGAGACTCCCAAATTATCATACTGAAGCTATACATCTGCCTGGAGAATCTCAGAACAAGTTCTGCCAGTTATGATCAGGATTGGGGACTAAGGATTTGCCAGTCTCCCATGCTGGGTGAGGGGACATCACCAAGAACGATCACAAATGTTCTCCAGGTGCTGGCACCACCAGCTTCTGCCTGGAGGGCTGTTGCCAGATACAGTGCAGTGACCCAAAGAAAGCCATCACCATGTGTGTGCCACCCACGACCTGTGAATTCCAGGTGGGGGCTGCAGTGAAGAGAGAGAGCTGTAGCCCTGAATGTGCTACTGCGACCCTACCTTCATGTCAGGTGGAAGGGGCCGCAAAGGAGGAAAATGGTCTTTGCATTGAACCCATGTGCAATGAAGAAGACAACATGGGTCATAACATCTGGACAGTGAGAGCAATGCATCTTCAACTCTAAGCATGGGCGGAAAATCTGTTACGCTCGCGGATTTTGCGGATTTTCGGTAAATTCGCAATCCGCGAGATTCGCGAATTTCCCGCAAAATCCGCAAATTCGCACGCAGCGGATTCTTTTTCTTTGCGGTGTAAGTTCGCAATTGCGAACATGTAGGTGCGGCGGGCAGCAACAATCTCGCACTCGCGAAATTACAAAAATTGCAATTCTGCACAAGAAATCTACTAGCAAGCAGCATAGACCTTCTGAAAATGATTATTTTTATCAGAATAACTCCTCAGGTTGACATTTGCCTGCACTTTTTTAGATTTGAGGCCTTTTGATTTTCTTTGGATAACTTTTGGATTAGAAATCAACTTTCTCATATAAGCTTGGTGGGGCATTAAAGTTGCTGTAATGCTGCTCTGCAGAAAAACGAGTTTTGCAAAAGTGAAAGCAGGTTCAAAAGTTCAAACTCATCATTAGTAACCGTTCCCTGTAGTGCTTCCAGACAAGGGCCCCTCCAGAGTTCAGTTGCTAGTTGCAACAATTGTATGACCCTGCTCTGACCCTCACAGCAGGCTCATAGAATAGCTACAAGTAGGCCACAAAGGTCCTAGAAAAAAAAATGCACTGCAACAGAAAGCAAATTACAGATAAGGAAGCAGGTGCCAGACTGGAATTTTAAAACAGTGACACATCAATAAATCAACCCCAAATTAATTCATGTCAGTTGAAGCAGGCAGGTGTGCTTGCTTTTTCCCCCCATAATCTACAGTGATGATGAACCAGAGGGTGGCATAAGGCATTGATGTACCAGAGGGTGGCATGAGTGAAACAGAGGAGGCAGGGGTGAAACAGAGGGTGCTGGGAACCTGTGATGATGAACCAGACGTAGATACAACATAATCGTGACCGTTGCGAGCCGACATGTAAGTTCGCAATTGCGAACTGTTACAAAACCCTCGCGAACTGTCAGAAATCCTTGCGAACTGGCAGAAATCCTTGCGAACACCAAAAAAAAAAAATCTGCAAATTCCCAGTTCAGTTGCTAGTTGCAACAATTGTATGACCCTGCTCTGACCTTCACAGCAGGCTCATAGAATAGCTACAAGTAGGCCACAAAGGTCCTGGAAAATAAATTGCACTGCAACAGAAAGCAAATTACAGATAAGGAAGCAGGTGCCAGACTGGAATTTTAAAACAGTGACACATTAATAAATCAACCCCAAATTAATTCATGTCAGTTGAAGCAGGCAGGTGTGCTTGCTTTTTCCCCCCATAATCTACAGTGATGATGAACCAGAGGGTGGCATAAGGCATTGATGTACCAGAGGGTGGCATGGGTAAAACAGAGGGTGGCAGGGGTGAAACAGAGGGTGCTGGGAACCTATGATGATGAACCAGACGTAGAAACAACATAATCGTGACCGTTGCGAGCCGACATGTAAGTTCGCAATTGCGAACTGTTACAAAACCCTCGCGAACTGTCAGAAATCCTTGAGAACTGGAAGAAATCCTTGCGAACACAAAAAAAAATCCGCAAATTCGCGAGAATTCGCGGATTTTGCGGATTGCGAGTTCGCAAATTCGCAAAATTCGCGAACGCCAGATTCGCAAAATGTGCCCATGCTTATTCAACTCCCCCATTCTGGAGCATCGGCGACCTGCCCCTGGTCCCAGGAGGGACTTACCACATCAGAGGAGCACCACGTAAGGTGGAGCGCTGAGGACGATGGCATTTGGGACTGCAAATTCCCACCATTTGGATATAGTCAGGCTTCCGTGGGTCGCCCGAGGACTTTAAGCCGCCACTGTGAGGGAGCGGATACAGTTTTTTATATTGGCCCCTGACCTAGGGGATTTGGTTTAAATTAACAGTTTAGAGTGCTGAGACTCAGGGATCTTACTGAAGAGCCCCCATAGAACTTCTAAGACTTGAACGCATTAGCAGGCCTAGCTTGCATGTCGCCACATTTGAATGGGGAATACCCATCAGCCATATACAGGGAAGTGGGATTGGAAAGCTGACCCAGGTAACACTAGTGGGATTTTCAAGAAGGCTGTGTATATTGTTTTCAGTGTGTTGTATTGTACTTTGTGTTGGTAAATAAATACTCCTTTCACATAAAAACAAGTATTTTACTGGACAATCATATATTGGTGTTGCTGAAACGATTTTGAGTTGTGAGTCTCTGCTCGCCTTATACCTTCCTTCTCTCCAAGAAGCCTTGGAGTGCTCGAGGCACACCACCATGGAGAGTAAAGTGCTGAAGGGGCACTTGGTCAGGTTGCTCAGAGCCCATAGTAGGCCGGGCGCTGGGACATCAGGAGTAAAAGGCCTCAACCACTACTGTTGGTCCAACTAATTCCTGCTTGCCCTGTGGCCCCTGGAAAGCGGATCTGACACACAGTCAATGGTGAAGGCACGAAGACACAGAAAGTGCATCATTCCTGCTGGATCTCAAGTACAAGGTTAGTACTCTTTACCATAAGTGTTTTCACAAGTACCTGGAAACTACAAATACGTTTCACCTAAACAATGCCAGATGTACAACAAAAAAACAATCACAATCTGGGCTGTTGCAGGGAAAGGTTTAATGCTGATAGAGAATAAAACATCAACTGTTTGCAAGAAAGTCTGTGAACTCCACCCCTCACAAAATGCATCAGGTACTGCTACATATTCCAGGAGGGTGGTCCTATCGCTTCGCCCATGGTTTGTTTTAAAATATTGGCTTACATTGTATTATACAGTTAATCATTAGGTTAACACAATCAACTGGTCAGCCAGTCGAGGTGCTGTGGAATTTCTTTCTTGGTATGCTGGTGGAGGTTGCAAACTTTCATTACTCTAGCCTTTGAGGTTTGAGCTTCTCATTGCCAAAGAAGCCTCTGGTGTATGGAGTCCAGCAATCTGGCCACTTGTGATGGGCCGTCCATGACCCTCCTATATGAATTTTGTTATACCCTACTTACTTGTATGACATGCACTCTAGCCCTGTTGCCTTAGCTGTTCAGCCAGAGTGTGAGTTGGTCATGGAATGTTGGTGTCCCTGTGATGCGTGGAATGCCTGGGTATCTGAGTGGATGAGTGGTGACAGTTTGAGATGGGCTGAGCAGCTAGGCAGGCTGCTCCTGGTGGGGCTGGTACCACACTAGGCTGGCTGGAGTCAAGAATGATTAAACCTGATTTGAAGATTTAATAAAGAAGACTTAAATATACTTCCTGGCTCCTGGTGTCTATCTACATAGGACACAACATTATTTTTGTGACGAGCGGACTTGGACCCTAGCTATAGCGAAACTACAAGAGTAACCAAGAATCTACAAAGACACTACAAGAAAGTATAGTAACCAGTGAGGCAACTAGAGAATCTACAAGTATTTCTAGGCAAGCCAGCGCCAGCCCCACCAGTGTCCTTCCAACGGACAGCACTATCAACCAGTGTCATCTTCAACTGACTCCACAGCCTGGGAATACTACAGCCATCTAAAGGATTACAGTGAGTTGGAGGAGTAGTTCAACTACAACCGCATTTGGTGTTCCAGCCACAAAAGGATTACAGTGAGTTGGAGGAGTAGTTCAACTACAACCACATTTGGTGTTCCAGCCACAAAAGGAAGAAAAAGACAATTTTGAAAAAGACAATTTTAATTTCAAAGATGGTAAAACTAACAGTGTACAGTCCTTGCACAGAAGGAGATTGCAGCAGAAGAAGGTTTATAGAAATGTGGGACCTGCCCCTGGTTTGTCTACCTCTGGATTTCTGTTCTAGAGGCGAGGTGCCAGCTCAATGTCTTTGGGCACCCTTTGGCTTCTTCATGGTGGTTCCTGTCTACATGGGTATAGAGATCCCCACACAAGCTTTCCTCTGGTCTTCTCCTGAACAAGGTTAGCACATGCTGTCGTAAAGCAATGTCGGATGCCTGTCAAGTATTTGCAACAATGTTAGTGACTTGATTTTCAAATCGGGACAGTGCATCCACTGTGGATTACGCACTAATTTCGGAGATGCTGTTTGTGGAAATGGGGGTTAGCCTCTTGGGAAGATAACATGGTTTCTATCTGCACTGGGACAAGTTTAAAGACTGGCCCGTGTGATTACCGAACCCAGGGTTAACAGTGGACTTGTTCGACGTTTTTCTGCCATTTGAGGCGGTCGTTACTTCAACATTCCCCAGCTAAGCAGTTTACGTGTGCGAGTATGGGTTAAGCCAATTTCTCAATTTTTGCGGTTCGTGGCTGCCCCTTAGACTGTCAGCAGTTTAACCGCAGTCTTCATTTTTAAAAATAGCCATGTCACGATACAAACCATGCATGCGCTTACCTTTGTCCAGCAACAGGGTCGCATGCGGTCCTCCGGCGAAGTTCACTGTGTTCCTACATTTTCTTTGTGACGCGCATGGCTGCTTCAACTACGTTGTCAGGCTCTTGTGGATGTTTAATGCACAGACGCACCACAAGCCACTCTGCAGCGACGTCGAGAGTGTGCCGCCATCTTGTGGTTGGCGGCCGCTACTGCCTTTTCCTTTTGGCAGTTCCAGTTTTCTCCACAATTGCCTTCCACGCTGCTTCCTGTTGCCAACCACGGTGTTCGTGTTTATTTTCAATAAAGTTTTCTGGAAGTCGACATGAGGGCTGGGGACAACGCGGAGTCTTCTCAACTTTAATATCATTTGCATTAGTCCATTTTGGAATCTTCTTTTAAGAACCTCTGTTTCATTTATGTTGGAGGTATTGTACTTGGATGATTGTTTCCACTGTGGAGTGAATGCCTGCTACACGTCTCAATCACGATCCCTGCTATGAGTTGTTTTATTCTTATTCCGGCTACAGGTTGTCTTTCTACCTTCAGTTATTTTTTTTTTCTAGCACTGTAACCATTTTGAAGGTTACTCTCACTGCTGGCACGTGGCACTGGTTGGACATGGTGTTGTTCCCAACAATGCCTTTCTGTGTACTTTGCCTTAGTTACACTTCTTCGTGGTGAGGTATTGGAAGAATTAACCTCACTTTAGACTCTTTGGGGCATAATACCAAGGGCCATATCGCCGCTTTAGTGGGAATTTTTCCCGCTAAAGCGGCGATAATTTAATCGCCCTATTACCTAGCTGTCGCTAACACCAGTTAGCGACAGCTAGTAGGAGATAGCGGGCATTTAGGGGCCCACTTTCCATGTCAGCGATAATTATCGCTAATGACATGCAAAGTGGGCGTGCCAAGATGTTAGCGACTGGAAATAGTCGCTAACATCGCTATCCCCTTTTACCAACTTTTGGAAATAATCGCGCTAAGCGCGATTATCTCCAAAAGCTAACGCCTGCCCAGAGCAGTTCTTAGCCATGTTATCCAATGGTAGGTGGATAACATGGCTAAGAGCATTTGCTCGGTAATGCGTGAATATCGCTGACTTTTCAGCGATATTCATGCATTTCGGCCGATTTTTATCGCTTAGGAGATAAACCTTGATAATATCAAGGCTCCTAAGCGATAAAAATAGGCAAAGCTCGGCGATATTATTTTGGCCGCTAACCAAGCTTAGCGATATTTTCCGCTTATGTTTGGTAATATGCCCCTTTGTTTTTATCAGAAGCCTTCATGTTGCATTATTGTTACTTCAGTTCATGATATGCCTATGTCATAATGTATTTTACTTGGGTGTGAGATCTCTCACCAGAGTGTCGCATTGGGGCATACCAGTTTTTAGAGAGGCATGTTTTATTACTTTGCCTAGTGTGTTATATCTAGTAGATTTTCTTCGACAGCATTTTTGTTGTTGTGATGCCACAGTCTATATATTCCCTTAAATGGTGGTCCTGTACCAATAACATGGGTGTGAGTGACAGATCTTTTCAGAGTTATGTTTTGTTACCCCTACACGGCGGTATGTGATCTCCTCAAGGGGGTTGGGACGTGGGTTAGTTCCGATATTGCATCTAGGTTAATCCTTACAATTGGTCTGTTTGTTACTCCTACGTGGGGGTATGTAACCTCAAAAAGGGGGTTGGGCATTGGTTAGTTCCCATATAAGATCTAGGTCAACCCTTACACTGAGTTGGGATATGGACTTAGCCTCCATTTACAGTTGCGTGCAGTACCAAGGTACATCCCTACACCGGTGTTTCTATGGGTGACGACCCATATGCATTTTGTTTCAGTGTTTACTTCGAATGTTACATTTTATATTCTTACAGTATTCCACTATTTGCTCACTCTTCAAATAGTTTTCATATATTTGCATGGGGGAGGGTGGTGGATATTGTTGCTCAATCTTATGATGCTGTGTTGTAACCATCCTTTCTTGTTTTAATGGTTCTCTTTTCTTTGATGTTCTTTCCTTTTGGCTGCATCTTTGAGATTCGTTCCATTACTTACTTTACTTGTGTATAGTTCCCCCATTATTTCATTTTGTTTCCTTTTGCTTCTGTTTGAAGAAAAAGGGATAATGGTATACCCTACTTACTTGTATGACATGCACTCTAGCCCTGCTGCCTCTAGCTGCTCAGCCAGAGTGTGAGTTGGTCATGGAATGTTGGTGTGCCTGTGATGCGTAGAATGCCTGGTTGTCTGAGTGGATGAGTGGTGACAGTTTGAGATGGGCTGAGCAGCTAGGCAGGCTGCTCCTGGTGTGGCTGGTACCACACTAGACTGGCTGGAGTCAAGACTGGTGAAACCTGATCTGAAGACTTAATAAAGAAGACTTAAATATACTTCCTGGCTCCTGGTATCTATCTACATAGTAAAGTCTATGGTCGTGCACAGCCTCTGTAGTTATCCTAATGTAAATGTCTTTACCGTGCTGCCAAGGTATCGCTCCACGCCTGGAGCGTGGTCAATGATTGGTTAGTAGCAGTTATATACACATATAAAACTGTCCCTCTGGGCACAGGTGTTTTGCTGACCAAAAAATCCAGCTCTTTTTATAAATCATGTAATTTCTCTCCACTGATTGTTTATATTCAATTTTATTTCATTGAATTTCAGAATCATTGTATATTCATTTCATCAATATTCGAATTTCATCCAAAAAATGCTATATATCCAATGCATTTCGGTGGTAAACCACCTTCATCAGGGATCCACCTGTAAATAACAAACATTAGTCTCTGAGCATACAATATACTGACCATTACACTTTTAACTATCTATTTCAAACGTTATCAGCAAGCTATACGGTGGAAAAGCTGCAATCAATATCAACACCTCACTATATCACATTTAAATTAACCAGAAGGTGACTATTCTAGCTGTGTCCATTATCCAGCATCCATTTACTCTATAGTGATTGATATGTGCAAGACGAACTCACTTATTTAAACAAAATGCTCTTAAAATGTCGTATTTGGGAAGCATGTTCCTACGAAGTGCAAAGTGAACCGTTAACTCTCAAGTTATACATGCCTATACAGTCATTAGAATATAAACAATGCTATCTGCAGAAAACCAACTCTATATTCAGCGCTCTTGTTTCTATAAGTATGCCTCGACGGTTTTCAACTCTTAAATTAAAAGGCGTTCAAACGTTAGCGCTCTGCTCTCACCTGCACTGGCTTTACTCGCGTCTCCTAGATGCTGCCGTAGTTACGCGCTGCTGGCGTTTCCGGATTTGAATTATTGTGAAATGTTATGCGCATGCGTGTCTTTACGTGTGACGTATTAAGGTTACGCGTTAGTCTGTTTTTTTAAATGCGATGGCTGCTAACTTTATAGACTAATGTGCTAGTTATCAAGTGTCTTCAGTAAATTAATGACTCGGGTTTCGTGAAAGTTTATGCCTTACTATTCACTAACTTAATAAACCTTCACAATGCTTAGAATATGAATAACCTTCTGACGCTACATGGAGAATCCATGGTTCTAAAAGCCGATTAGGCTATTGTCTGCATAATGTTGTGACTTTAAATGCGGGCGTATACTATGCATATGCGTTGATACACATTTACAAAAAAACATATTTACAAATAACACAAAAATTCAGTCCTGTCATTTAACCCATTTGGTTTCAGGCTGTTCAAGTGAAAAATCCAATGATTTTCCCTCTTCAATAAGTTATTCTTGTTGGTGGAACCTTCTTTTCTGTCGACCTGTTCTAAAATGCAAGCCCTTAATTGGCTGATGTGGTGTTTTTCCTCCAAAAAATGCGTTGCCACTGTAGATTTTAATGAACCTGTCCGTATATTGCTCTTATGCTCAGTCAATCTTATTTTGAATTTCCTTTCTGTATGGCCCACATACACTCGACCACATGGGCATTTCAGCATGTATATTATGTTAGCTGAGTCACATGTTCCATTGACTTTAAGGTAGATGTTATTTCCTTTCATAGGATGGGTAATGACATTACCCTTCATCACATTTTGACAGTTACTGCAGTTTAGGCACGGAACAGTGCCACGGTAGTTTGCTGCTTCCTTAGGTTCATTTGGCGTTTTCAAAAAATCGGACACATTTTTTGCTCTTGTGTACGCAAACATGGGTTTATTAGACAATATTCCTTTGAAATCCGGCTCAACCGTCACCAGTGTCTACATAGGACACAACATTATTTGTTCTATCTGGACCACATTTCTCCCATTTTCCAAACCTTACATTTCTACCAGTATGCAGTGGAGTACTCTTCAAGACCATCATGATAACCAACAGGAGTGTCTGACGACTGAAAATACTAGGAGACTTATTTACAAGCGCCTTGTGCCGCTGTTGCATCACTGTTAATATGGGAAAAAGTGACGTACCGGTGGCGAAAGGGACTTGTAAATAAGCCCCTAGTTCTTTCTCGCTTCTAAATTCAGCTGACACAAACCAGGGTGAATGCTGCACTCTTCTCACTTGGCATTATTCCATGTCCTCAGCAGCTGCCCGTGCAGGTAGGAGCGGTGGGGCGGTAGGGCCGGGTGGGGGGGGGGTTTGAGATACAAAGACAAGGGAAAATGTATTCTTTATTTACTTTTCCCTTGTGGTCTTCGGTCGAATCCTCCCCACAACCTGGCCCCACCGCTCTTAGCTGCTCGGGCTGCTTCTTCATGTGCTGAAGGTTCGCTTCCCCTTGCACTCCACACACAAATCTGTCTTGTTAATTTGAGGAAATTGTTCAAATGAATAGGTCCTGAGAGAGATTCCACACACAAATCTGTCTCATTAATTTGAGGAAATTGTTAAAATGGAGAGAGAGAGAGTGTGTGAGAGAGAGAGAGAAGAGAGAGAGAGAGAGAGAGAGAGAGAGAGAGAGAGAGAGAGAGAGAGAGAGAGAGAGAGAGGAAGAGAGAGAGAGAAAGAGAGAGCGAGAGACTCCTCTAATCCTGTCCCTCGAACGCGCCCTGGACAATTCACACATGATATACATGCAAAAACTGGCTTTTGGTCAGCGGATTTCATCCACTGGTCTGTATAATTGTCATTCCTACTTTGCTTCCACCCACCCCAGCATATATCATAGGGCAATGGGTCAGCTGGCTTTGCTCATTGGCTCCCATCTCTTTCAGTAACGGCACAAAGCCTATGCATATTGTTCACATCCGCCTAAGTCCTTTCTTTTCACTAACGAACCGGGTTCAATGTGTACATTTTATTGTATTTATTTGTTTATAGCAACTTTAAAAGCTGGCTAATTATTCTCTCTGTATTTTGTGTGCCCGGTTATTGATTTATTTCCCATCACTTTTTTATTGTTAGAGCTCTAAAGTCACATTGTGACATAGGAGCTGTCTACGATTTGAGTGAGTGACTGTGGGATGATTATTTGTGTGTCCTTCACAAATACTAATAAAACGGTAGGTAATACTGAAAGGGTTGCTGTTATTTAAAAAAAAAAGTATTTGAACATTGGAATGTTGGGAGCTCCATTGAAAACAATGGAGTGCTCCGGGCTTATAATGGCTGGTATAAGCCTGGAGCTCCAACATTCCAATGTTTCTTTGTTCACAGCTCTGGCTGTGAACAAAGGCTTCAGGGAACCTAAGGGGATTCCAATCCCCTCATGCTCCCAAAAGGCTTTGTTTTTTTTGTTAGAACATTCTGTCCTCTAGTGACAGAATGTTCTAATAGTCTTATAGCCCTTCGTAGATGGGCTATACCGCTATTAAAGTCCCTCTCCCTTGTTAAAGGCCCTCGCCTTCGGCTCGGGGCCTTTAACGCTGGAGAGGGCCTTTAATTGCCGGTATAGACCTCTACGGCGGGCTATAAGGCTATAGTAGCATATTTTCTTTATGTATTTCTTTTTCCTTTCACGTCATATACTTGTAATAATAATGAAAATAATTCAACCAACACACCAGCCTGCCACGGACAGGCCTGCTAGTTTTCCCAAACGCTTGATTCTTTGGCCTTCATCCGATGTACTGAAAGTTGACGCCCTTTCGGGTCAACCTCGTTCAGCCACTTGCTTGAGACTATGTTAATCACATGTTAGATGAGTCCAGAGGAGTATCGCTCTCTCACCTCATGATATTGGCTGTTTGGTGTAGATTTCCACAATGTTATGAGTGCTTGTATTGCAGTGCATAAGTACTACTTTGCAACTAGAAAAGTGCACTTAATTATAATAGTTTTTGTCACATTCAATTCTTTATGCCAAATATTCATCGAATGTTAATAAAAAGTAATCATTAAGCATTATTTTAATTACTTGTATGATTAATATACATCATTACAAAAAAATTCTCTTATTTCAAATACTAAAAAACATTGGAAGGATGACTTACGTAATTTGAATTTACAGATTAAAAAATGCATGTTTAAACAATTAATATCAAGACGTTCAAAAAAGAACGTGAGAAAAGCGTACATGTGAGATACTTACTCTCTTGACTGTGTGTGGTGTTCTCAAGTTTCTTGAGCCATAGGAGCTAAAAACTGCATCGTTAGACACTGAAACATCTCACCATGCATTTGTTAATCCAGGTGGGCCAGATTGTTCAGAGTTCTTTCAAACATCTTATTAGAAATGGGGTTTCTGGTTGGCTAGGGTATGCAACTAAGCCAGGCAGAACTCACCACTCTAGTCATGGTAAGTTACGCACCTAAGATAACTCCTACTCACCCCCTTGGTAGCTTGGCACATAGCAGTCAGGCTTATCCCAGAGGCAATGTGTAAAGCATTTGTACACACAGCAATACAGTGAAAACAATCCAAAAGGACTCCAGACCAGTTACAAAAATAGGTAATATTTATCTGAATAAAACAAGTCCGACATGACAAAAATTCAACATACACAATTCAAGATATAATTTTTTAAAGATTAAATCAAGTGTAGCTCTCAGAAATAAACAAAATAGCTCCAACTGAGGTTATTTGTTTGACGACTCCACAAAGCCAGTCCGATCTCCATGGAGCGAGGGCTGGTTACAGTGCCTTGTACAGTACGTTGGAGGAGTCATGAAAAACAAAGGCGATGAAAAACATAGAGGAGTTGAGGCATTGTGGAGGCCTGTGCACTGTCAATGCCTTACTGTTGCAGAGGAGATGATGGTTCGGTTCCTTGCATCCAGGCAGGGGAGGTGATGCGTCGGTTGCTTACTGCTGCAGGGGAGATGACGTAGGGGTTGTCGTCATGTTACCTATGTGGAGCAGCTTCAATGAGGTGTCGAGAGTCAAGCCGCGAGGTTTAGGATTTCGCAGCGTCAAAGTCAGACCAGGCCACAGTTGTCAGAGTCGGATCGGTGCGCCAAAGACTTCAGTGGTGCGGTGCTCAAGACTTGTGTAGTGGTGGAGCTTGGGAGACACTGCGGCATCATGGGTCGCGGGGCAAGTCGCGGTCTGGGAGTTGAGCAGGACCATGGCTCCAGTGCAGCCAGCAGCACAGCGTCAGAGTTGCAGACATGTGTCGGTCCAAAGTCGATTGGCCTTGATGCCTTGGTTTCTGCTTAGTAGCACCCCAAACTCACTTCATAGAGCCCAGGAACTGGAATTGGCATCACTTGGCAAGAAGGACTCCTCAGCAGAGGGGCCCAGGGTTTGCAGGTGAAGTCTTTGATGGCCTTGAGACATCTTAGCAGGAGGCAAGCTCAACTCAAGCCCTCGGAGAACCTTGGAACCAGGATGTAGAAGGCAAAGTCCAGTCCTTTCACACCCAGGACAGAAGCAGCAAGCAGCAGGCCAACACAGCAAAGCAAAACAGAAAAGTGGCAGTCCCTCCTGACAGCTATCCCACTCTTCTATCTTGCAGAATGTCCTCAACACAGAAGTGTTCTGAGTATATGGTATCAGCGGTCCAGGATTTATTTCTATTTCAGTCTTTGTAGTGCACAAGGCCCTGCCTTTCCCTACCATGGCTCCAGACACACTACAGGGGTGGAGACTTCTTTGTGTGAGGACAGGCACAGCCATATTCAGGTGTCAGTGTCAACTCTTCCCACCACTCTAGCCCACCACTCTAGTCAAGCCTGGTGAAGGGCCATCAGGATATGCAGGGCACACCTCAGCTCCCTTTGTGTGAATGTCTAGAGAGAATACACAACAGCCCAACTTTCATCCTGACTCAGACATGTATTCAGAGAAAGGCAGAGGCACAGAATGGTTAAAGTAAGACATTGTCAACTTTCTAAAAGTGGCATTTTCAGACCTGTAATTTAAAAACTAACTTCACTAAAAGACGTGTTTTTAAATTGTAAGTCCAGAGACGCCAAACTCCCTCCAATTTTCTATCAGCTCCCAATTGCCTGATACACTTGTAGGATATGCAAGACAGCTCCAAAGCTAACCTATTGAAATGACAGTTTAAAACTGCACACACAGACTCGGAAATGGCAGGTCTGAGACATGGTTTCAAGGCTACTCAGGTGGGTGGCACAATCAGTGCTGCAGGCCGACTAGGAACATTTGATTTACAGGCCCTGTGCCCCCCTGCCCTGGTGCACTCTACTCGGGACTAATTTGTAAATCAAATATGCCAATCATGGAGAAACCAATCATACCATGTTTTAAATGAGGGAGTGTATGCACTGTATCACTGATTAGCAGTGGTAATGTGCCCAGAGTCATAACGTCAACACAGAGAAGGTCAAAAAACAGGAGGACGAAGGCAAAAAGTGTGGGGATAACCCTACAAAAAGGACCAGGTCCATTACACTGCATACATTTCAGGAATCTTTCTGACAGAATGGGATGTTCAGCTGAGAGGCAGGCAGTTGTGGCAGGTCTGCCGGAGCAAATGCCCAGAGCCAGGAACTGTTGTTTTAAGAGTGCCTGTCTTTTTTCATCATTACAGGGCAAATGCAGATAATATGCACTAGCGTTTCCATGCAGGAGAGGCAGAGCCTTCATAGGTTATTTGATGTTGCCCTTTCATATCCAGGTTGGCAATCCAAGATTGTCAGCCCCCCAAGTCTGTATCAAATAATCTGTTGTTTGCTGTGTGTTGACGAGTACCCAGGCATGTAAGCGTAAGGCTGTTTTTTGGCCAGGCATGAAATAAGATGCACCATTTTGGTAAGTATCCTTTTGAAGTTAGCAAATGGGTTTTGGGTTTTTACCGTAGCACGGCAGCCAGTAGGTTTTTAACTGACTGGTCCAGAAATCCATGGGCAGCAGAGAGGTTAACCGATTTGGATATTTCAGTCCAGAGTATGTTCTGTAGGGTGTCAAAGCCTGCTAAGTGAAACTTAAAACTGATTTTCAGAAAGGCAGCTTGTCTTTCCAGGACTTGACTGTACAGACCAAAGTCAAGCCGGGTTTGAGCTGGAAAGGCGAGTTTTGGTAAACGAAATACTTTTTTGTAAATGCCCACTACTAACTTGTAGAGCAGGCTGTACATAATTTCTGAACCATAGGTTAAGGTGGGCACTAACTTAGCACGGATCGCCTTTATTAAAGATTCTAAGGAGGGACCGTAAACTTTATGGGGAGCTTGTGAAATTCATATAGAAGCGTTGCTGCGCTCAACTTTAAAACCTCTTTTTGTGATTGGAATGATCGGCGGTTGTCTATGATGATGCCCAAATATGTATATTCCGCAGTGGTACAGACGGCCAGGCCATTTAGATGCCACAAGCCTGATTTGTTTGTCTTTCCGCCTATGGTCATTATCTTTGTTTTCGCAAGGTTGACGATGAGCCCATTTTGATTTGTGTAGCAGTGGAGAGAGTCTTAGAGCCGCTGTAGCCACCCTTTAGACGGGGATAATAGAAAAGCTCCCTCAGCATATAAAAGGCAGCAGAATGTTTTCTTCCCAATTTGAGGGCATGCGCATTCACTTACCCAAGGTCTTTGTGGAGGTAGGAGAGGAAGATGTTAAAGACAAGGGGGCAGGACGCAGAATTGTTTTAGTTTAGTCATTTTTCGTATTTTTGTGACAGGGATCTACCGTCCCCCAGTTTGACTTGAAGCCATGTATACATGTGTATAGGGGTACAGGTTGAAAAAGTCTTTTTTGTGCTTTTGTCAGGGTCCTCTTAGGGTCAAGCTATCCCATTTAGATCAATAAAAAGTAAACGAGAGCTGTGCCAATGAGATCTACATATTTTAATATATGGGCACTTGATCAATGTCATCAATAATACACCACCACCCTTACCAATACCACACCATTTGCGCCATGGATGTGCAGGGGAATTTGTGGGACCTCTTTCAACATTTTGCGGGATGCCGTGTCAATTATGCTTGTATTACATTACTGTACCAAATAAACATAAATATTTGTATTTACCTATTCAGATTATTTATAGATATATTTACAAAAACAGCAGGTGTGTATGAACCCAACTAAGATCCTTCATCGACTGTAAAAAAGGGCAATTTTCGACTAGTTTTTCACTTACCATTACTAGTTTCTATGCAATCTTATAAAAAGCATGGCTAACATTGGCTAATACATATCCCGCTCCCTAGATGTGTTTAGGATATTCCATATCTTGAATATTAATATTAGGGTAGATGGCTTGGGATTCATGAGGCGCACCTTATTCATGGTTTAGGAATGGTTTTGGAATGCTTTGCTTCTGCGTCCCTAGGGAGACACTAGCCGTCTTTTCAGTGCTTGAATCTGATAGGCTATACTTTGCAAAAGAGGCTGGGAAAAAAACTAAAACGCTTAGTGCAGCTTTCAGATAAAACAAATACATTAAAACTTCTTTCTTTAGTGCAGAACTAGTGCACTATAGTGCACTGACTTATTTGTAAGCTGTTATCTTTAATTGATACCCTTAATACCTTTCAGTCACACGTGCCTTCAGGGCTTTAAGTGGGATGAAAAAACTGGGGGGGCTCTCAAAGGGGCGTGGCCAGTGTAATTAGAGGCGTGGCTTTAAATCACGTATGCAAAAAATCTGTGCTTAGCATAGTGTGCCGCCCGACTTGTATTTTGCTGTTTCCGTCACTGCATCCAGATATTTGATACAAGTAACATCATACCTACAATAAGTGAGGAATATTGGCTTTGTTAATGATTATTACTTGCAGAAGATAAATAAGCTGCAACTATGATTTGCATATAATATTGACAAAGCTTCCAATTAAATCCCTGGTGACCCTACCACAATGTTGCTGCTCCTGAGTTTCAGAAAGAGAAGGGAAATCCAGAAAGAAAATGACTCTTAAAGGATTTCCCTTCCGACACAACGCTCCCCTGGCATGACGTCATGCTGTAACTTCTCTACTACTGAGAAATGAGCAGCGCACATCCATGTGCCTGGTGCTGTCTCGAAACGGGTCTCTATCAGGCTTTGTTTTGCGCCATGGCACTTTTTTCCGGACTGCAGTGACAGCAAACAACGGTCATTGCAGTCCGGGAAAAAAAAACGGGATGACTTTGTCAGGGCTCAAAACAGAGCCCGATTGAGACCCGTTTCGAGGCCCCCTGAAAAAAACTGCCGGGGCTCAGACCCCTTGAAACCCGGCCCACTTAAAGCCCTGCGTGCCTTGTGCATTCTCCCCCAACAATCCTTTCCATGGTTTCTCTCCTGGGCTCAGGGCCAGACTGAGAACCCAAAGCAGCCTTGGCAATTTTTTAGGACCAGCCCCCAGGGGGTTAAGGGGTGGGGGTGCAAGTGTGAAGCACTGCTACTTTAGTTACTGTGGGCCTACATTGCAGCACTGATGCAAAACCAGCCCCAGTAACAAAATTGGCCCCCACCGCTGCAAAACTGGCTACCACCCTTCCAGCCTCTCGGGGAAACGCCTGTAGCCTGCTCCGGCCAGTCCGGCCCTGCCTTGACTCGATGCCATGGGGTCAATGAAACCATGTGAAAGTTTACTCCAGAGTCCCTGTTTCCATGTTGCCCAATCACCATTAAGTCTCTGATACACTCTATTAGAACTCTAGACCCAAAATCATAATTCTTGTCAAAATCCCTTGCTTACTGCCAATCATCAATTTATAGTAAACACATTGTAGCAAAAGGGTATATACATTTATATCATACACGCAATGAGAGACTGTAATACATGCTTAGAAATATCCATGAAGATATGGAGCTACATTTAACGAATTTATACATATACACCCTCTGATAAAAAAATCTTATATAATCATAAATCATGGGTCAATGGTTCCCATTTCTTTGTAAATGCTTTCTTTCCTGGTTCACCTTTCATGACTTGACCAGCGGCTTCAATTTCTTATGTATGGTACATTAATTTCCACCATTTCTCAATACTCGGTGCACTGGGGCCTATCCTTCCTAAAGCAATGCATAGTCTACAACAACAATAGCATTATAAATCAATTAGGCGTGCCTTTTGATATATTCGTTCTCAAAGCCAAATCTAACCAATCTTGCAGTTCCATCTTCAACAAGTCAGATATCCCTCTACAATTTGAGTCCAGAATTTTAGCAGGCCCTCATAATCGCATCTAATTCCTCTATATCCCATCAGCTATCAGAAGCACCGGGCCTGTATTACCCAGTGGGCTCACCTTCCCTAGTTTAGCCACTGAGCATCTGTAAACAAGAGCACCGGGCACTAACAGGGAAAGTGTGCCCTATTGCCATGAATGCGCTGCCTTCTGGGCTAGCGTGAACTAGAGCGTCTCTGGCGCCACCGCTTTCAGGTGAAATACGGAGCAGCTGCTCTGTTACACACTGCAGGCGGCAACCCGCCTGTACTTTCAAGTGGTGTCAGAGATCCCCCGGCAGGTGGGTGAATTATGTGACTGCACCCGCCTGCGGGGAAATGTTTGGGGGGCTTCATGGGGCCCCTTTAGATCTCTTAAGATGGCTGATCACAGCGATTGCGCTGACAGTTCACTGCCTTTTTGTGGCACACTGTTAGTGAGCTTCCTGGGCCATGTTTGCCTCTGTGCCTACATTGGAAATATAGTATAGCAAACAAAGTGGTCCTAGACATAATTCAGTCAACACATTTAAATGTAACACTCTTTTTGATTTTGAGTTGCTGCACTGGACTTAATCCTGAAAAATTAAAGGAAGAAAGAACATGCAGAAAGCCAAATGTGTATCTAGTCTTATTAATGATACCCAAAATAATTCTGAAAACAAAGTTGTATGGGGCAATATAGATTTGCAATTTATTTCACATTTATATATACATTGTTTAAAACAGAAAGATTAGGGGATTGCTGCCAGGTGCAGTAGAAAGTACAAAAGTAAGTGCTCAAGTGAAAGAGAGAAAATGAATATAAAAGAAAATACAATAATTCAAAAAGGAGCTAAGGTTCTATTGCTTTAGTATGGGCCTGCCCCACGGATTTAGTCTAACGGTTTGCTATAGTTTTTGAGGGGGAGCATGGGTACAGGCTTCAAAATGGGGGAGATCGTCGACGTTTCGACCCTTGTGCTGTAGAGGGAGGATCAACACCTCAGCTATGGGTCTTCCTCAGGACGGACAGGGGTTGGGGGAGAGACATAGGGCCTTATTTATGAAGGCCTTGCGCCACCGGTGCGTCACTTTTAACATGGGAAAAAGTGACGCACCAGTGGCGCAAGGCCTTCATAAATAAGGCCACTAGATTGTAGAAAGACAGCGCCCCAGCAATGAGGTTGGCCACCAGTTAATGATGTGCTTCAATATTCCAAAGGCAAAACTGATCTATTTCTCAGCACTTAATGGAGAAGTATCAGACAGGAAATTTATTCCAAATGCCGCTCTGTGAGACTTGATTGAGGCAACCAAAGGAGTAAAAACTATTTAGTATATACAGCCAGTCGATAAAATCATGGCGTGGTTCTGTCAATGAATGGCAGTAGACCTCCTACATGTGTGCCGTCGCAAACCGTATGACTAAATCCGTGGGGCAGGCTCATACTACGGGAATAGAACCTTAGCTCCTGTTTGAATTATTGGATTTTCTTTTATATTCATTTTCTCTCTTTCACTTGAGCACTTACTTTTGCACTTTCGACTGCACCTGGCAGCAATCCCCTAATCTTTCTGTTTTAAACAATGTATATATAAATGTGAAATAAATTGCAAATCTATATTGCCCCATATAACTTTGTTTTCAGAATTATTTTGAGTATCATTAATAAGACTAGATACGCATTTGGCTTTCTGCATGTTCTTTCTTCCTTTTATTTTTCAGGATTAAGTCCCGTGAAGCAACTCAAAATCAAAAAGAGTGTTACATTTAAATGTTTTGGCTGAATTATGTCTTGCTATACTATCTGATACCCAGGTCCTTTGACTTTCTCTGGATTAGACACCATTTTCTTAATGGTGCATTGGAAATATGGCACAGGCGCCGATTTAAAGTGATTCCCTCATTTGCATGGGTTTAGGCTCCAATGCAAATTTGGGAATGCCCTTTCATTATAGCGCTGGTGCTACATGTGCACCAGCATTATCAGTATTACAGAAGGGGCCACGCAAGCATCTGCGGCCTCTTGTGTAATGCCAAAGTGGCCCGGCAGCCACGAAGCTAGCACACACGCCCATTGCACCCCTGGGGATTGTTCTGTAATACGGCTCTGAGAGTGTTCTTCGAGAGTGTTTGTTCCAAAATTGTAGAAAACACTGAACACCAAATTCAGACCCAAACCCAGCTAACTCTGGTTCAGAAAGCTCTGAAAAATCAAACCTTCCAGGAAAGTCTTTGCCTAAAACTGCTAATGATCTGGGATAGAAGAATGTTGGAAGTGATCCCATCCCATCTGATTGGACCATAATGACCTAATCATTCACATTACTGTATTTTATGTATTTGTCATTACTTGTTTATATATGTTTCAACGCTCTGAAATTATCATAAGATGACACTTGGCGTTTTATAAAACACATTAAAAAAATGAATAATTATATTTTAAAGCTCTTACAACCAGCAAGAACTTTGGGCATCAATTTAGTTCCAAGCACAAACTTTCAATATTGTGATCTAAGGTTCAAGCTCTTATATTTTATACGTTTACTACAAAGCTGCATACGTAGCACTGAAGCAAAAAGAACAAAGGGGAAACAAGTTCTTCAAAGTACCTGGCTGCCTCATCATTCCATTATAGAGATTTTTTATTTGTTATTCCTTTGGCCGATGGCAGAGGCAATCTCGGTCTAGGGAGTGTCCAAAAAAACACCAAGATGTGAAAAAGATCACTTTGCAGCATGAATACAAAATTAAAAGAGTTGATACAAAAGTAAATTAACAATGAATTAATATATAATGTGGCAGGCAAAGTGAACCTCTCACAAGATGAGTGGTGCCAGTTGATATATAGTCACAAGATAATATGACAAATTGCCAGCAAGTAAATGTTTTTCCAGTCTCTTATTCCTAGGGAATGAGGACTAGTTAGAAATGCAGCAGTTTTACATTCCTGAGTCAAACCTATCTTACCTGATGAACCTACAGCAATGCTTGAGTTCATATCTGTTGATGCCAAGATCATGCTACTATAAACGTTTGGCTGAAGCCTGATTGTAGCATTTTCAAGATGATAGTCATTGTTAAGGCTACAGTGAGCATCGGCGGAATGAAAAATAAATATTAATCAACATCCGTGAAAGAGAACTAGCTCCTGGGGAAAATGGACCAGATTCAATTAGGGCCCTATTACCAGACTGGTGGTCAGAGGGCCGCTAGACTCATGATGGCGCAGCGGTGGCAGATCCAGCCACCGCTGCACCCCAGGGGGCGTAACACAGGCCCCCGCAGCCCACACGGTGCGGGGGGGCCCCAAGCTCCAAGAGGCCCCCTCGACACTGCACTCTGGCCAGAGAGCTCATGATTGAGCCCAGAGGGGGCCCCTCTACGTACCGTGCAGGGAGGCCCCCTCAGTTTTTGTTACTCCAGTGCTGCACCGGCAGTCTGACTGCCCGATTACAACTCGGACAGTCAGACCGCCCTCGGACAGTCCATTCCCTGGTGTAGGAGTGGCGGTAGGAGGCCGCAATATGCTTGGTAGTCTGTGTCTCAAACATATGTGGATGCACACATGGGGGCATAACATGTGCCCCCTGTGTGCATGCACATAGGTTCCAGTCCATTCCGTGCAAGAACCTTATGAGGCGTTCCCATTGCGATGGCTTTTCAAAAGGCACTTCTGCCTTCGAAAGGGCACCGCAGGGGGAACCGCCATGCCACCCTCCCGCCAGACTACTAAAAAGTAATCTGACGGGTGGGTGGTGGTGACCTTTGGTAGAGTGGTGGCTAACAGTTTGCACCACCGCTCCACAGCTCTGCTAAAAGGTTGTAATTTTTTTTTTTATTCCAGTAATTTTCTTATTGAAACAAAAAAGAGTTTATATATACAAGGTACAGTATTCAGGGGTACAGTCTGGGTCGACCAGGGTGGAAATAATAATTTCTCAGCTGGTAGGGTTACAAAACGGCCATTTTGTAAGCATGCCTGCTACAATCGTATGTTCGGTGTGCGGTGTTGTCATCGGCCTGTGTCTGTGCCCCCCCCCCCGGTGATGAGAAGAGAAACAGTGGGAAAGGAATATAGAAGAGTGAGAAGGTGGGTGGAACACGGTCGACTTCTCACAGCGCAAAAACTGTTTTGCTCCACTTTTTGGTGCTTTGTGTCAAGGTGCCATTACTGAGGTGGGTCAATGCAAACTCCTCTAGGTTTTCACGCAAACTCAATCTACTAAAATAGCCAGACCGAGCTTTGTGTCAAAAACGACTCCTAGAAGCAGGTTCTAACAAGGGGAAATGTGTTAATTTCTCCAAAACGTCAATGAATTGTATGTATGCTACAGTGCACAGCACACAGCGAATGCATGGGTACTTTCTGAGTTTGTCTACGCATAAGTATTCTTGGAGGCAGGAGGCCTCTGGTACAGATCCTATGGTAGACGGTGCATCATAGTGCAAGGCTGGGTCTCATGCAAGGTCGCCTGTTAGTGCATTAACACAGGGTATGGTGGCTGTAGTAAGCCAATGTTTGTAAATGTGGTACTGAGCTGATGTATATCTTGTGCAAGGCTTCGCAGCAAACTTGAATGGTGCGCTGCATGAATAAGGAGTCAATCTGGGACTTAATCTTGCAATTCTTTAGTTGACTATTAAGAAAGACCAGGTACTACCCTCTTATATGGGTTACCCAACTAAGGCCATCATTGTGAGTGGTCTCTTAATTCTGCTAGGACCGGTAATAGGAGTTACCAGCCCTTTAGAAATGATGATATCCACAGGAACACCCCAAACACAAAGTCCAAACCAAAATGAAGAATTACTAGGGGACTCAGACCCAGAATTACAGATTCATAAGGTCATTCCTCATCTCTATGGAGACCTTCAGGAACCCCAGTCTCAATGGGTTGGATGTTCCCTACCTTTGGTATAAACCACTCCAGATGTGCAGAAAATCTGGCCCATTTACTGGGCCACTCATAATGAGGGTCTAAGACTAATACCAATCCGAGAACTAGGTAATTGTCCCTGCTTCTTGCAGCATATTCGTTAAAATGTAGTCAGAATATCTTAATGATGAGTATATTTCAGATTTCCCCAGGGCCCTGCAACATTTCAGTTTCCTGACCTGGTTCTATACATTTTGGGAATGTTGAGGTCTGCCAGAGCCAACATTTCTACAACTCTCTTTTTATGACAGATGATACTAACCAAAAATAAAGTTGTTTAAATATCATAGATGAGAGGCAACAGGAACAGTTGAAGATGAACACATTTAGTAAAGACGGGAAGTCATAAGTCTTGAATGATGATTCAGAATTTTTCTTTATGATATATTTTCAAAATAGCTCAGCCAACGCATTTCACCTTACAAAGGCTTCCTGAGGGCCGGATATATGAACAACTTGGAACGTGAAACTTCCAGGTAAGGAAAAGGCTGTATCAGTGTTCTAAAAGCACATGTAATTCGACATTGATGTCTGCTGAGAAATATTTTATGTCTCATTTAGCAATCGCCGCATGCATCTCCTGATCAAAGCATGTGTAGGGTACGTGCAAGTTAACTAATCATAACACTGTTCAGTGGTTCTCAAACACACAGATTTCTCCCAAGGGGTAATGTTCATTGCGTGTTCCTTTACGGCAACATTTCGCAACAAGAACAGCTGAAGGCACCTCAGAATACCAGGATCCTTGTAGTTCTGTATGTCTGTGAAGGGCAAAAGAGCAACTGTTGGTCTAGGCAAAAAAACCTTATAGTATGCCTAAATGTGTTCTGACTTATTACCTATATGCATCCAATGTGTCAGTATGGTATGCAACAGGATACTCGCACAACGCGTCAGGTTACCATCAGTTAACCATCCTGTACCGCCCTATCCATCATTTGGGCCACTACACAAGTGGAGAGTCCTCGTTGCAACCACTTCACTAGAGTCTAACTGTGAAGTGTTTGGGACTCACTAAGTTGTTAAGAAGGCAAAGATTGGTTACTAGAAACAGTGCATAAAGAAAAGTGAGTGAGAAGAAGTGCTCAGTTAAAATTGGAGAGTGGACGCAAAAATTACTTTATTCTATGACCGTACACTTCCAATAGATAAAAACATAATTAGTGCAAAGAGTCAGTAGGTTCAACAAATAACTACTGACTAGATGTTTAGGTCGACATGTTTCTGCAGTTTTATGATATTCACAAGGTATCTACTGCTTCATCAGGACCAATTAGAACTCTGCTACTGTTTCAAAGTATGTGTAAGTGAAAAAACGAAAATGAGAAGGATATCACCTGATTTGTCCTCTCGATCCTCCTGTATAAAAGGAAGGTGTCCAGACGCAGAAGACATCAGGTAAAAGGCACAACACAGACATACAAGGGTAAAGATAACAGTAAACTCATTAGTACCATAATCTCACATAAAGCTGTTCACATGTAATAGCTCATGTACAAGTCATTTCAACATTACCCAACTTCAACTTGTGGGTACTCCTCCAGCTCACCTTAAGTGCGAGAGGAACGTGCTTCTCCTCACCTGGCTACAGCTCAGTTTCTAGGGGCACCGCTCTGTTAATAAAGAGATAAATGTAACAAGAAAGAAGTGCCCCACGACAGCTAAAAATACATTGGCTTGACTGTTTGTAACATCTGTGATGCTACACGCTATTGGTAACAGAATTACAGCGAGCGAAATGACCAAGCATCGATCATAGTATGTTTTGGTCAACTGCCGTTCATGGTACACAAACTGCTGGTATATATACCCCATACTAATATCACAAAGACCATTAACAAAGAATGACCTGAATGTCAAGATAACCATTGTTTCTCAAAGAAATTATCGGGCGGGTCACTGTTGGAAGTGTGGAGGTAAAGTCTCCACAGCTGCATATAAGCAAGTCCAGATATGCTTTATCTGGTTAGGTTTCATGAAGAAGTTTAACGAGTTAGTACAAACCCCTTGACACTTGAATAGAGTGTGTGAAGCATTAACTGCGGTTTTCTTACATGGGCGGTTAGCGCATTGTTCGTGCAGCAACTCGCCCGAAATGTGATAAAACCGGGAGAACTATGCAGGCTCGGCAATTCAGAGCCAACAGTTATGCAAAGATTAAAATAAAAAACCGCAACACGGACATCCTCACCTCTCCGTCGGTACTCCACGCTGCCATCTGGGCTGTTTGGGGAGGTACCGAGGCGTTGCTGGCGGCCATATTTGTTTATCGATGCTGCGGTCTGATTGGTCTGACACTGTGTCGAAACAAGTGCCGCAAGCGTTCATGGGAATTGTAGTACCGGCCTCTCAAGAGTAACAGTATGTGTATAGGGATCGCGTAAAACAAAGACTATACCCCCCATCAGGTTACTGGGGGCATGTAATCACGATTATGCAAGTATCGCATTTAGTGTTAAATGCAGCGCATATGAAACCTGATCATCTGTACAAGTATAGGCATTTACAAGAATGGGTCTCTGTTCTCTAAATGTGAAATATGCCTCAGAGCCTCTCGCTGGCATGACAATTAGTCCTAGGCTGTTCATCATGGTGCTTTGTTCTCACAAGCTAGCAAAGATGTAACGCATGTGGTCATGGGAGTTATAGTCCCAGCCTCTCAGGGATATCCGCATGTCTATAGAGATCGCGTAAAACACAGACTACACCCCCTATGAGATTGCTGGGGCATGTAATCGCGTCTACGCATTTCACGTATATAATGTCGGTGCAGCACATGTGGAGCCTGCTCATCTAGATAAATACACGAATTACAACAGTAGGTCTTTGTTTTATAAGTATGGAATATGCCTCAGCTCCTGTTTCTGGCATGACAATTGAACCTGGGCTGTTCATCATGATGCTTTCTTTCCGGTTGGGACATAATAAGAAAGCGCATATTGTGTAAGACTACAAAGAGCATAGTAAGTAAGTAGTGATTTGTTATAAGAAATATGAACACCTTCGGATTGCTTTTGTTCTATAGTTCTACCAACAGATCACAGGAGACTGGGCAAAAGATTATTGCCCAAGGTTTGTACATGGTAGTTTAAGTGATGTACCGGGTAGAATAACAGGGGTAGATACCAAGACAGAGTTATAATGACATCCAAGGTATGTCCTCATTAAGCCCCTGTTTATCAGAGTTTAATTTGTACACCCACTTCTGTTCCAGCCTAAATAGATGTTTGGAAATGTCGGTGACATGGGGCGGAATGTGGGGTTGCTCAGGAACAGTCCAGGTGAAGTTAGTTGGTTTATGCCCTATTTCTAAAAAGTGATTCGTGAGGCGAGTCGCCTGCTTCTTACACCTGATAGTGCTTTTATGTTCCGAGATTCTGACCTTGATCTTCCTCGTGGTCATCCCAACGTATCTAAGCTGGCACGGACACGTAATCATGTAATTTAAGTTGTTGCTGTTGCAGTTGGTGAACCGCCTTTGTTCCCACCGCCGGCTACTTCCAATGTCGATACTCGTGGAACGTGTCGTTTGTGGACACGCCGCACAATTGCCGCAAGGATGGTGTCCTTGTACTGGTGGCATGTCCCATAATGTTCCTACTTGGTGGGCCATTTTTGTCAGGGGTCTGGTATGTACCAGTCGATCTTTGATACTGATTCCTCTTTTAAAAGCAAAGAGAGGCTGTTCCAGAGTATCCGTACCGGTGTTGAGAATGCTCCAGTGTTTCTTTATAATCCTTTGGATAGCATTGGACTTGGTGCTGAATGTGTTAACACAGGTGATACGCTGGTTCTGTGGTTTCGGAGGGGCAGGTTTGAGTAATGATTCACAGGTGTTGTTTGCCGCTCTTTTCTTCGACTGACGTATCAGTTTCGTCGGGTATTTCCTTTGGCTCAGTTGTTTCTCTAAAATCTTTGCATGAGTAGAGAAGGTCTCTTTGGTGGAACAGTTACGCTGAATACGTAAAAATTGTCCAAATAGCAAATTGTCACGCAATGCTTTGGGGTGACAACTGTCATAATGCAATAAAGAGTTGCGTGACATCGGCTTCCTGTAGAGCTAAGACTTCAGGCCATCGGGGGATCCTATGATCAAGAGATCAAGGAAGGCTAGAGAGTGTGCATCAAATTCCACAGTAAAGCGAAGGAAGGTGTTTTGTTCATTCAGCCATTTGTGGAAAGCCATTAGTTCCACAGTTGTACCACGCCATACCACAAGAATGTCGTCGATATAGCGCTTCCAAATGCGCACAGATGCGTGGTAGGAATTTGTTGGTTGTAACACACAGTCTTGCTTGAATTTGTGCATATACAGGTTCGCTAAACTGGGGGGAAAAACGTTGCCCGTGCTGGTCCCAGATACTAGTAAGAAAACAGTTTCTTCAAATTGGAAAAAAAATTATTTCATGGCTAGGGTAGCCAGATTCATAATCAAGGAGACCGTGTGATGGAATCCAAGTTCTTCTCCCAAAGTAGTCCTTCTATTACCTCCAATGTCTCATTCTGGGGTATTGAAGTATAAAGCGACTCAACGTCAAATGATACCAACAAGGCAGTAGAGGCATTAAACTCAATCTCTGGGAGAATCCTCAATAAATCTTTAGTATCTTGAAGGTATGTGGGCATGAGTTTGACCATAAGTCTGAGAAAGATGTCGACGAAGGTAGAAAGTGGTTCATGCAATGAGCCTATGCCCGACATTATGGGGCGCCCCGGTGGAGGCCGTTGTACTTTATGGATCTTCGGGAGCACATAAAAATATGGCATCACCGGATGAGGGGTGCGCAAAAAAGCTGCTTCGTTCGAGGTGATCCATCCCTCCGCTAGGGCTTCTTCTACAAGGTGTCCAATGGCAACGGACAATCTCTCGGTAGGGTCTTCTGTCAGTTGGTGGTATGACCGAGTGTCCCCAAGTTGTCATAGGCACTCTTCTCTGTAGGTAGTAGTGTCCATCAAAACCGTGGCCCCACCCTTGTCTGCGGGTTTGATTGTCACTGAAGAATCTTTTTTCATATTTTCCAAAGCTTCTTGTTCAGCTTTGGGGATATTGACGAATGGTTTTTGTCCTTGTTGGAACAGTGTTTGAACATCATGTTGCACTGCTTCCTCAAACGTGGTCACTTTAGCAGGTATCGTGACAGCTATTGGAGTGAAAGTCGACGGTCTTTTCAAGCCTGTATTCTGTTCCATCTTTTCTCCCTTGTTGTTTTTAGAGAAGAAAAAATGGAGCCGTATTTTCCTGAAGAACTTGGATAGTTCTATCTGTGTCTGGAAAGGATCGCCAGTAGTCGTTGCAACAAAGCCTAACCCCCGATTTAGTACTTTTTCTTCGTTCGGGGTTTGGCACCGGAAACTCAGACTAACTATGAGGCTGTCCCCGTGCTCGGCCCTGGCTGATCCTGCGGTATCTTCTTCCCACTCCGTAGATCCATCGACTGTGGGGGGAGGTTCCACTGTACCTGTCCTAGCGGGGCCCGTCTCCTGCCCCGGGACCTCCCTTTGCCAAAGCGTAAAAAAGGCGGCATATTTTGACCCTGTTGAAAAGGCATAGGGCCATACGGGCCCATATGTTGTGGAAATGGTGGTACTACTTTTCCCCATGGGTTAGGTGCCCACCATGGATTGTATTGGCTTGGAGTTTGGTTGAAGCCTCTCCAGTTCCTCCGGTTACTCTTCCCTCGATTGTAGTTGGTTGATGTGGTATTCCATGACTTGATGTCATCTGGAACCAACTTATGTCATTTAGAATGGTACTGGCCATCTAGAATGTTTTCACTTGATTTTACCACTGTTTCTGTATAACTTATGCTGAGAAGACTTCTCCTGCTACCTGTGGTTGTTAAGCTGTCCTTCTTGTGAATAAATCTACTTGGAACCTACTTCTTGTGTAGTTGGAGTTACTACATAATTACTGGCGACGTTTGGGAGTAGTGGATTTGAGAAGACAGTGTTCACTTGTTTTAATCTACATTTTACCAACTAAAGGAAAATCTCAAAGAAAGGAAAATCTTTCTTCTTCAGCTGAGAGAAGCTTCTACAATGCACTTTTGTACTTTTTCAAAAGAACTTATATGATTTTCCTCTTCAAAAAAGTAAGTTTATTTTCTATTCAAATTACTTTGGATTTTCATTTAACACTGCGCTGCTCAACATCATCATTTTTCGACTGCACTCATCGAGCATTTTTTCTTTTCATTATTTGGAGATTTTCCCTTTTAATGAATTCGTTGTATGCGCTTTCTACTGCATTGTTTACTTTTAAGTAAATACTTGGAAGAACTCACCTCGAGCCTCCCGGAGTTCGTTTACTGCTCCGTCTGCTCATACTGCATTCTGGGATATTCGCGTCATCGCGCATGTCATCGCGCACCACAAGACGCTCACGGCGGCCATCTTGGTGAAGGTTGAAGTCAAATCTTCGTGTCTTTTCGAAACTTATCGAGGAAACTAAAACGTTAATCTTTTAACTCATACAACTTTATCATTTTCACTTAAAACGCTTCGCTGCAAATTTCCACGGTGATTTGCACACCTTGTCTCTTATTTTAAAAAAAAAAAGAAGAGAAAATTCAATTTCAGCAAATCCTCAACTACGGTGATTTGCACACCAATACGGTCATTACTATTTTTTTTAATATATTTCTGTTGTTTTACTCATTTATACTATTTTAAAATTAACCTTTATTTACAGGATGTCTAATATTGCTGCACCTCCACATTTTCTTCAAGTTGCAGGTGATCCTTCCATTGAGTGGGACCTTTGGTACCCCATGTTTATTGCATATGTAGAGGTCTTAGAAAAAGATGGTTGTTCTGCAAAAAGAAAGCTTGCTCTTTTGAGACATTGTCTTGGGGTGCTGGGATTAAAGAATTTGATAACTTACCACCTTTGGAGGATGCTGGTGACATGGATGTTTTTGAAAAAGCTGCTAAGCAAATGAAAATTCGCTTTGGTAGAAGGATAAATACTGTGATGGAAAGGTTCAAATTTTATTCTCGTGAGCAGAAACCTGACGAAACAATTGAAGACTACGTCGCAGCACTACGTTCACTTGCTTGTACTTGTTCTTTTGAAACTATATCATACGAGCAAGTTCTTAGGGATCAAATTATGATGAAAACTAAAAGCAAAAAGATCCAAGAAAGACTTTGGTTAGGGACTGAGACTACATTAGCTGCAGTAGTGAATATAGCAAAAGGTATAGAACATTCTGAAATATTTGTGTCTGAAATTAGAGGGAAAAATCTGAAAACACATGTTCCTGATGTTGAAGTAGCTATTGTTAAAAGTCAACCCAGTCAACCTACTTCGAGTGTTTTCAATAGTAAAACTAATTTCAAAAAGGAATATGTAAGAAATGCCAATGATAATAGGAGTTTTGTTAAGAGAGGTACAATACTCTGCTATAGATGTGGAAGTCCCAACCATGTGGGCAATTGCAAAGGTTGTCCTGCTTGGGACAAAATCTGCGTAAAATGCAAGAAAAAAGGGCATTTTGGTAATGTTTGCAGGTCAGGTCAAAAAATCAACTATATTTCTCCTGAAGAAGAGGAAGTTCTTAATAGCTTGAACTGTATACTTTCCGTTGATGAGTGTGTTCAAAAGAATTTCCCTTCTTGTACAATCTTTATGGATGATAAACCTGTTGAAATTTTTGTTGATTCTTGTGCGTGGTACACCATTATTAGTAAGAACATTTTTGAACAATTGTGGCACCAAAGAGAATTATTGAGTCCAGACATATATCCTGGTGGGTACACGGGACAAAAGATTGCCCTAGAAGTTTTTTTTTGGGCGAAGCTATTTTTTAAGAACTGGGATATCAGGGCAAAAGTTCATGTTGCTACTAAGGGTGTATCTATTCTTGGTTGGCCTCATCAACGTGGTTTAAGAATCAAGTTGGATCCTAACGCTAATCCCCCAGTTTATGTTGATGAGCCCCGTTTTGAAAAGTCTATAACTGATTCTATGGTGAACTTAACCTTAGATGCATCTGGCAGTTCTAGTTTCACTAAAAGTGTACTTGAGAGGTTTCCCGAAATCTTTAATGACAAGTTAGGAAAATACGTTGATTTTAAACACAAAATCATTTTAAATGATAACGCTGTTCCTGTTAGGCATAGAGTAAGAAATGTTCCTTTAGCTTATAGGCCTAAATTAAAGGAAATGTTAGATGATTTAGTCAAAAGGAACATTATTGAGCCAATTGAATCCTCCCCTTGGGTTTCGCCCATTGTGATATCACTTAAGAGCTCAGGCGAACTTCGCTTATGTGCGGATCTCCGCAGTCTAAACAAAGAAATATGGATAGATAAACATCCTTTACCAAACATACACAAGTTAATTGCTGCGTTATCTGGTGCCACTGTTTTTTCTTCCATTGATTTGGCTAGTGCCTACCACCAAGTGGAGTTACATGAAGACTCTAGAAAATTAACTGCATTTGTCACTCCAGAAGGTATGTTCCAATATTTGCGCATGCCTTTTGGTTTAGCGAGTGCAGCCTCTGTTTTCCAGCGTCTTATGAAAGAGTTATTGACGGAATGCAAAGGGGCTATAGCTTTCCAGGATGACATTTTGATTTTTGGGAAAGACTGCATTGAACATGATGAGAACTTAGTTTCTGTTTTGGAGAAAGTTAGGTCTAAGGGTCTCACATTCAAATTTAACAAATATAAGTTTAGACAAGACAAGGTTGAGTACCTAGGACATGAAATATCAAAGAATGGTATCAAACCCAAGGTTAACCATGTTCAGAGTATCATCAATGCATCTCCACCTAATTCAAAAGAACAATTGCTTTCTTTTTTAGGTTTGACTGAGTTTTATGGTAAATTTGTAAAAAATTACTCAGACATTGTGCATCCTTTGAGAATCCTACTAAAATAAAATGCAAAATTTGAGTGGGGCAAAGAACAACAAGAATCCTTTGAAATTTTGAAACGTAAAATTGTTGAGGCTCCATTTTTGAAGCCTTATTCAGTGGGCAAGGAGTGCATTGTTTATGTTGATGCGAGCAATGTTGGTTTAGGTGCTGTATTGATGCAAAATGATAAATCTGGTGAGTTTGTTGTGTCGTATGCTTCTCGAGCTCCACGTGACGCTGAAAAGAATTACTCAACTATTGAGAGAGAATTACTTGCTTGTACTTGGGCATCTCAACACTTTAGACAATTTTTGTGGGGAACACAATTCTCTTTGAGAACTGATCACAAACCTTTGATCACTATGTTGTCTGCTGGAGGTGGTAGAGTTCTTACTGCTCGTCTAGCAAGGTTAGCAGCCAAATTACAAGAATATCGTTGTGAGGTTGTGTATATTCCAGGACGTTTGAATGGTCATGCAGATTGTATGTCACGTTTTCCAGCAAGTGTAACTGTAGGCAAAAGTGTTGATTGTGATGTAGCATACTCCTTTGCAGATGTCAATGTAATTTCAAGTCAAGAGAGTCCTTTGGTCTTTTCAGAGAAAGATTGGTCAGAAGCTATGAAAAATGATGCTGTTTTGAACCAAGTTAAGCAGTTCTTGATTAGGGGCTGGCCTGAGGAAAGGAAACTTTCCGGTGATTTGGCGTCATTTTACAAAGTCAAGGATGATTTAATGTTGTGTCAGGACATTATTGTCAGATCTGACAAAAGTATTCCCCCTATGAAATTAAGGAAAACGATTTGCAAACTAGCACATGAAGGACACATGGGCATGTCTACTACTAAAAGGAGGATTAGGGAACACTACTGGTGGCCCTGTGTTGATGCTATGGTGGATAATTGGGTCAGGAATTGTTCTCCTTGCTCATTGAGTGACAAATCAGTGAAGAGTATGTCTGTTGACATGACTCCTATTGAATATGCTAACGGTCCTTGGCGAAGACTAGCTATTGACATTATTGGACCTTTCAGTTATCAATCTGGAAAAGAGATGTTTGCATTGGTCCTTATTGACTACTTCTCAAAATGGCCAGAGCTGAAAATTGTTGAGAGAACTTCTTCAGAGCATGTGATTGAATTCCTTGATGAAATATTTGCAAGGGAAGGGTTACCGGAGGAACTTATTTCAGACAATGGTCCACAGTTCATTAGTAACGAATTTGAAGATTTCCTTAGTAATTGTGGAATTGTACATAAAAGAACCTCGAATTACTTCCCACAAGCCAAAGGCCAAGTTGAGAGGTTCAACAGGGTCATCAAGGAATCTTGCCAGTTGGCTGTGAGGAGTGGTTTGAAGTGGATGAAAGCTCTTCAAGCGACTTTGTTAACCTATCGTTTGTCTCCCAATTCGGTGACCGGTTTGTCTCCTTTTGAGTTATTACGAGGGAGGAAACCAGGTTCTCGACTTTTACCTCGGTGGTTAAAAGGTAATTCTCCTTATGAGGTAGATTTTAAAGAGTTGAAGGATAAAATTGGGAAATACCAGGAGAGGATGATTTAACATTCCGCCAAAAAGAAGTATAATACTTGCAGTGTAAAGATTGGTGATCTTGTTCGTGTAAAGTTGGGTGGATTGTTACACAGGAAAGTTTCTAGATGGTCTGATCCTGTCAAAGTTATTGAAATTTTTAGCAAAGCTGTCAGAGTGGAAGGAGGGAAAATATGGAATTTGAGGAGAATTTCCTTATGCAAGACTACTGTTGTTCCTTCCACTCAAAGAACTACTTTCCCAGAGAAGTTCGTTTCAGACCATAATTCCAATAGTTTTTCTGGTACACATGAAGTTTATGACAATTTAGAAAGTAAATTTGTAAATAATTCTGATTGTGTGATCAATTCTGATGTTCAATCTGATCCTTGTGTTGAAGTTGACAACCATTTATCGAATGTAGACTGTGAAGAAATTCCTTTAAGACGTAGTGAGCGCGTAAAATGTGCTCCTTCAAAGTTTAAAGATTATGTTAGAACTTAACTTGTTTTCTTTTATTATTCTGTTTCTCTTGGGGTTTTGTTTTTTTTTGTTTCTTTTGGTTCTTCTTCTTGATTTTTTTTTTTTCTCAAAGGGGGGAAGGTGTGTGGTATTCCATGACTTGATGTCATCTGGAACCAACTTATGTCATTTAGAATGGTTCTGGTCATCTAGAATGTTTTCACTTGATTTTACCACTGTATCTGTATAACTTATGCTGAGAAGACTTCTCCTGCTACCTGTGGATGTTAAGCTGTACATCTTGTGAATAAATCTACTTGGAACCTACTTCTTGTGTAGTTGGAGTTACTACAGTTGAGTTGCCTTGATTCGATGAGTCTGAGTCACTCGAGAGGTCTTCTGATGTAGAGGTGCCGTATGTAGACCCCCTCTACGCCCATTCCTGTTGAAAGGAATAGGAACATATGTTGGACTCGTGTAAGGGTAGATTTTTTCCGGGGCAAACTTCGCCAGGTCTTTCTTGCATTTTTCCAATTTAGACAACAGAATAGAGTCTTTAAACTCTTTGCTAGTTTTGTTCCCTTCTTTTTGACTTTTCGTAAAGAGTTTGCCCGAAATGGTGGTTTTAATCTGGCCCTCTAATACCTGTATATCTTTGAGGATCTTATCAGCGACTTTTTTAGCGATCTTTATTATTAAAACCAACCAATCGTGTGTGCATTTCCACACAATTAGTGACCAATCCCTCAGGAATTCTTTATCGTCTAGAAAGAGTCTAGGTGAATTTGTGATGATTAAACCCGTGGAATCACAGTTTCCTCTGAGGTACTCGGCCATAGTGATACCATGTACACATGTGCGGGCGTGGCTTTTCTTTAATATTAAGATCTTAGCCCAGCCATCTTCACTCGCCACTTGTTGTGCAGGCATAAGATCAAGCATGCTCGGGTTGTCAGTTAAAATAGACTGTATCTCTTCCTCATCATAAGCTAGGCCTAGGTTAGTCGCCATTATTAATGGTAGAACAGTTTATCTGCCAGTGAGGGTTAGTAGAACAACAGAAGCCTAACCAAATTGTTTTTCAAGAGTCAAAAAGTGCATAAAAAAGCCATCAAGCGGAGGTTCTCACTTGTACAGGAAAACCTCTAAAATTAGAGAGGTTAGTGAAGATTGTCTTCACTCAACGCAATTAGGACCCGCAGCCTTGGCTGCACACAACTGTAAAAAACTAAATAATTTATTGAAAGGAGGGTCAAAGGGAATCTTTATAGACCCCACACCAGTTACAGCCTCCTTAACAGAACATATAAATACAAAAGAGTAACTGTGGGTCTAGGCAAAAAAACCTTATGGTATGCCTAAATGTGTTCTGACTTATTACCTATATGCATCCAATGTGTCAGTATCGTTTGGGCCACTACACAGAGTGGAGAGTCCTCGTTGCAACCACTTCACTAGAGTCTAACTGTGAAGTGTTTGGGACTCACTAAGTTGTTAAGAAGGTAAGGATTGGTTACTAGAAACA
The DNA here is from genome assembly GCF_964263255.1 of Lissotriton vulgaris. Lineage (NCBI taxonomy): Eukaryota > Metazoa > Chordata > Amphibia > Caudata > Salamandridae > Lissotriton > Lissotriton vulgaris. Next base: position 724,271,988 of record NC_141691.1, read on the forward strand.
GTGCATAAAGAAAAGTGAGTGAGAAGAAGTGCTCAGTTAAAATTGGAGAGTGGACGCAAAAATTACTTTATTCTATGACCGTACACTTCCAATAGATAAAAACATAATTAGTGCAAAGAGTCAGTAGGTTCAACAAATAACTACTGACTAGATGTTTAGGTTGACATGTTTCTGCAGTTTTATGATCCTCACAAGGTATCTACTGCTTCATCAGGACCAATTAGAACTCTGCTACTGTTTCAAAAGTATGTGTAAGTGAAAAAACGAAAATGAGAAGGATATCACCTGATTTGTCCTCTCAGTCCTCCTGTGTAAAAGGAAGGTGTCCAGACACAGAAGACATCAGGTAAAAGGCACAACACAGACATACAAGGGTAAAGATAACAGTAAACTCATTAGTACCGTAATCTCACATAAAACTGTTCACATGTAATAGCTCATGTACAAGTAATTTCAACATTACCCAACTTCAGCTTGTGGGTACTCCTCCAGCTCACCTTAAGTGCGAGAGTAACATGCTTCTTACCTGGCTACAGCTCAGGTTCTAGGGGCACCGCTCTGTTAATAGAGAGATAAATGTAACAAGAAAGAGGTGCTCCGCGACAGCTAAAAAATGCATTGGCTTGACTCTTTTTGTAACATCTGTGTTGCTACACGCTATTGGTAACAGAATTACAGCGAGCGAAATGACCAAGCGTTGATCATAGTATGTTTTGGTCAACTGCCGTTCATGGTACACAAACTGCTGGTATATATACCCCATACTAATATCACAAAGACCATTAACAAAGAATGACCTGAATGTCAAGATAACCATTGTTTCTCAAAGAAATTATCGGGCGGGTCACAGTTGGAAGTGTGGTCCGTCCGTTCAAAGCGGAGGTAAAGTCTCCACAGCTGCATATAAGCAAGTCCAGATATGCTTTATCTGGTTAGGTTTCATGAAGAAGTTTAGCGAGTTAGTACAAACCCCTTGACACTTGAATAGAGTGTGTGAAGCAGTAACTGCTGGTTTTCTTACATGGGCGGTTAGCGCGTTGTTCGTGCAGCAACTCGCCCGAAATGTGATAAAACTGGGAGAACTATGCAGGCTCGGCAATTCAGAGCCAACAGTTATGCAAAGATTAAAACAAAAACCGCAACACGGACATCCTCACCTCTCCGTCGGTACTCCACGCTGCCATCTGGGCTGTTTGGGGAGGTACTGAGGCGTTGCTGGCGGCCATATTTGTTTATCGATGCTGCGGTCTGATTGGTCTGACACTGTGTCAAAACAAGTGCCGCAAGCGGTCATGGGAATTGTAGTACCGGCCTCTCAAGAGTAACAGTATGTGTATAGGGATCGCGTAAAACAAAGACTGCGCCCCCCATCAGGTTACTGGGGCATGTAATCACGATTATACAAGTATCGTATTTAGTGTTAAATGCAGCGCATATGAAACCTGATCATCTGTACAAGTACAGGCATTTACAAGAATGGGTCTCTGTTCTCTAAATGTGAAATATGCCTCAGAGCCTCTCGCTGGCATGACAATTAGTCCTAGGCTGTTCATCATGGTGCTTTGTTCTCACAAGCTAGCAAAGATGTAACGCATGTGGTCATGGGAGTTATAGTCCCAGCCTCTCAGGGATATCCGCACGTCTATAGAGATCGCGTAAAACACAGACTACACCCCCTATGAGATTGCTGGGGCATGTAATCGCGTCTACGCATTTCACGTATTTAATGTTGGTGCAGCACATGTGGAGCCTGCACATCTAGATAAATACACAAATTACAAAAGTAGGTCTTTGTTTTATAAGTATGGAATATGCCTCAGCTCCTGTTTCTGGCATGACAATTGAACCTGGGCTGTTCATCATAATGCTTTCTTTCCGGTTGGGACATATTAAGAAAGCGCATATTGTGTAAGACTAAAAAGAGCATAGTAAGTAAGTAGTGATTTGTTATAAGAAATATGAACACCTTCGGATTGCATTTGTTCTATAGTTCTACCAACAGATCACAGGAGACTGGACAAAAGATTATTGCCCAAGGTTTGTACATGGTAGTTTAATTGATGTACTGGGTAGAATAACAGGGGTAGATACCAAGACAGAGTTATAATGACATCCAAGGTATGTCCTCATTAAGCCCCTGTTTATCAGAGTTTAATTTGTACACCCACTTCTGTTCCAGCCTAAATAGATGTTTGGAAATGTTGGTGACATGGTGCGGAATGTGGGGTTGTTCTAGTACAGTCCGGGTGAAGTTAGTTGGTTTATGCCCTATTTCTAAAAAGTGATTCGTGAGGTGAGTCGCCTGCTTCTTACACTTGATAGTGCTTTTATGTTCCGAGATTCTGACCTTGACCTTCCTAGTGGTCATCCCAACGTATCTAAGCGGGCAGGGACACGTAATCATGTAAATAAAGTTGTTGCTGTTGCAGTTGGTGAACCGCCTTTGTTCCCACTGCCGGCTACTTCCAATGTCGATACTTGTGGAACGTGTCGTTTGTGGACACGCCGCACAATTGCCGCAAGGATGGTGTCCTTGTACTGGTGGCATGTCCCATAATGTTCCTACTTGGTGGGCCATTTTTGTCGGGGGTCTGGTATGTACCAGTCGATCTTTGATACTGGTTCCTCTTTTAAAAGCAAAGAGAGGCTGTTCCAGAGTATCCGTACCGGTGTTGAGAATGCTCCAGTGTTTCTTTATAATCCGTTGGATAGCATTGGACTTGGTGCTGAATGTGTTAACACAGGTGATGCGCTGGTTCTGTGGTTTCGGAGGGGGAGGTTCGAGTAATGATTCACGGTTGTTGTTTGCCGCTCTTTTCTTTGACTGACGTATCAGTTTTGTCGGGTAATTCCTTTGGCTCGGTTGTTTCTCTAAAATCTTTGCATGAGTAGAGAAGGTCTCTTTGGTGGAACAGTTATGCTGCATACATAAAAATTGTCCAAATGGCAAATTGTCATGCAATGCTTTGGGGTGACAACTGTCATACTGCAATAAAGAGTTGCGGGACATCAGCTTCCTGTAGAGCTCAGACTTCAGGCCATCGGGGGATCCTATGATCAAGAGATCAGGGAAGGCTAGAGAGTGTGCATCAAATTCCACACTAAAGCGAAGAAAGGTGTTTTGTTCATTCAGCCATTTGTGGAAAGCCATTAGTTCCACAGTTGTACCACGCCATACCACAAGAATGTTGTCGATATAGCGCTTCCAAATGCGCACAGATGCGTGGTAGGGATTTGTTGGTTGTAACACACAGTCTTGCACGAATTTGTGCATATACACCTTCGCTAAACTGGGGTCAAAAACGCTGCCCATGCTGGTCCCTGATACGTGTAAGAAAACAGTTTCTTCAAATTGGAAAAAAAAATCTTTCATGGCTAGGGTAGCCAGATTCATAATCAAGGAGACCGGTGCGATGGAATCCAAGTCCTTCTCTTGAAATAGTCCTTCTATTACCTCCAAGGTCTCATTCTGGGGTATTGAAGTATAAAGCGACTCAACGTCAAATGATACCAACAAGGCAGTAGAGGCATTAAACTCAATCTCTGGTAGAATCCTCAATAAATCTTTAGTATCTTGAAAGTATGTGGGCATGAGCTTGACCATAGGTCTGAGAAAGATGTTGACGAAGGTAGAAAGTGGTTCATGCAATGAGCCTATGCCCGATATTATGGGGCGCCCCGGAGGAGGCCGTTGTACTTTATGGATCTCCGGGCGGCACATAAAAATATGACATCACCGGATGAGGGGTGCTCAAAAAAGCTGCTTCGTTCGAGGTGATCCATCCCTCCGCTAGGGCTTCTTCTACAAGGTGTCCAATGGCAACGGACAATCTCTCGGTAGGGTCTTCTGTCAGTTGGCGGTATGACCGAGTGTCCCCAAGTTGTCGTAGGCACTCTTCTCTGTAGGTAGTAGTGTCCATCAAAACCGCGGCCCCACCCTTGTCTGCGGGTTCGATTGTCACTGAAGAATCTTTTTTCATATTTTCCAATGCTTCTTGTTCAGCTTTGGGGATATTGACGAATGGTTTTTGTCCTTGTTGGAACAGTGTTTGAACATCATGTTGCACTGCTTCCTCAAACGTGGTCACTTTAGCAGGTATCGTGACAGCTAGTGGAGTGAAAGTCGACGGTCTTTTCAAGCCTGTATTCTGTTCCATCTTTTCTCCCTCGTTGTTTTTAGAGAAGAAAAAATTGAGCCGTATTTTCCTGAAGAACCTGGATAGTTCTATCTGTGCCTGGAAAGGATCTCCAGTAGTCGTTGCAACAAAGCCTAACCCCTGATTTAGTACTTTTTGTTCGTTCGGGGTTAGGCACCGGGTACTCAGATTAACTATGAGGCTGTCCCCGTGCTCGGCCCTGGCTGATCCTGCGGTATCTTCTTCCCGCTCCGAGGGTCCATCGACTGTGGGGGAAGGTTCCACTGTACCTGTCCTAGCAGGGCCCGTCTACTGCCCTGGAATCTCCCTCGGCCAAAGCCTGAAAAAGGCAGCATATTTTGACCCTGTTGAAAAGGCATAGGGCCATACGGGCCCATATGTTGTGGAAACGGTGGTACTCCTTGTCCCCATGGGTTAGATGCCCACCATGGACTGTATTGGCTTGGAGTTTGGTTGAAGCCTCTCCAGTTCCTCCGGTTATTCTTCCCTCGATTGTAGTTGGTTGAGTTGCCTTGATTAGTTGAGTCTGAGTCACTCGAGAGGTCTTCTGATGTAGAGGTGCCATATGTAGAACCCCCTCTACGCCCATTCCTGTTGAAAGGAATAGGAACATATGTTGGACTCGTGTAAGGGTAGATTATTTCAAGGGCAAGCTTCGCCAGGTCTTTCTTGCATTTTTCCAATTTAGACAACAGAATAGAGTCTTTAAACTCTTTGCTAGTTTTGTTCCCTTCTTCTTGATTTTTCATAAAGATGTTTGCCCGAAATGGTGGTTTTAATCTGGCCCTCTAATACCTGTATATCTATGAGGATATTATCAGCGACTTTTTTAGCGGTCTTTATTATTAAAACCAACCAATCGCGCGTGCATTTCCACGTGATTAGTGACCAATCCTTCAGGAATTCTTTATCGTCTAGAAAGAGTCTAGGTGAATTTGTGATGATTAAACCCGTGGGTGCACAGTTTCCTCTGAGGTACTCGGCCATAGTGATGCCATGTACACATGTGCGGGCGTGGCTTTTCTTTAATATTAAGATCTTAGCCCAGCCATCTTCACTCGACACTTGTTGTGCAGGCATAAGATCAAGCATGTTCGGGTTGTCAGTTAAAATAGACTGTATCTCTTCTTCATCATAAGCTAGGCCTAGGTTAGTCGCCATTATTAATGGTAGAACAGTTTATCCGCCAGTGAGGGTTAGTAGAACAACAGACGACTACCCAAATTGTTTTTCAAGAGTCAAAAAGTGCATAAAAAAGTCATCAAGCGGAGGTTCTCACTTGTACAGGAAAACCTCTAAAATTAGAGAGGTTAGTGAAGATTGTCTTCACTCAACACAATTAGGACCCGCAGCAATTACATTTACATTTACACAGCAATAGCGTGTAGCATCACAGATGTTACAAACAGAGTCAAGCCAATATATTTTTTAGCTGTCGCGGAGCACTTCTTTCTTGTTACATTTATCTCTCTATTAACAGAGCGGTGCCCCTAGAACCTGAGCTGTAGCCAGGTGAGGAGAAGCACGTTCCTCTCGCACTTAAGGTGAGCTGGAGGAGTACCCACAAGCTGAAGTTGGGTAATGTCGAAATGACTTGTACATGAGCTATTACATGTGAACAGCTTTATGTGAGATTACGGTACTAATGAGTTTACTGTTATCTTTACCCTTGTATGTCTGTGTTGTGCCTTTTACCTGATGCCTTCTGCGTCTGGACACCTTCCTTTTATACAGGAGGACTGAGAGGGCAAATCAGGTGATATCCTTCTCATTTTCGTTTTTTCACTTACACATACTTTTGAAACAGAAGCAGAGTTCTAATTGGTCCTGATGAAGCAGTAGATACCTTGTGAGGATCATAAAACTGCAGAAACATGTCGACCTAAACATCTAGTCAGTAGTTATTTGTTGAACCTACTGACTCTTTGCACTAATTATGTTTTTATCTATTGGAAGTGTACGGTCATAGAATAAAGTAATTTTTGCGTCCACTCTCCAATTTTAACTGAGCACTTCTTCTCACTCACTTTTCTTTATGCACTGTTTCTAGTAACCAATCCTTGCCTTCTTAACAACTTAGTGAGTCCCAAACACTTCACAGTTAGACTCTAGTGAAGTGGTTGCAACGAGGACTCTCCACTCTGTGTAGTGGCCCAAATGATGGAAAGGGCAGTACAGGATGGTTAACTGATGGTAACCTGACACGTTGTGCGAGTATCCTGTTGCATACCATACTGACACATTGGATGCATATAGGTAATAAGTCAGAAAACTTTTAGGCATACTATAAGGTTTTTTTGCCTAGACCCACAGTTACTCTTTTGTATTTATATGTTCTGTTAAGGGGGCTGTAACTGGTGTGGGGTCGATAAAGATTCCCTTGGACCCTCCTTTCAATAAATTATTTTGTTTTTTACTGTCTGTGTAGGGCGCCACAGATTTGTGTCCTCTCTTCCACGACGTTAGGCGATCACAAAATAAAGTTGGTGGAGTTCAGGTGATACATTTCCACGTCTGTCACCTCCCTTTTCTTTATGCTTTTTTACACCTTTCAAACAATAGCTAGCCAATAATATTATGTGGGATGTCAGTTGCATTATCTCTTTGGAGTGTACTCCATCCACAACCATACACTTATTGATACCTACAAGGACGTTTGTTCGTGCATGATGCTATCAGCACCCCATGGCACTAAAAAGTGAAACATGGCTTATCACATTAATATCTTTCTTAGCACATGCAAGCCTAAAATTATGCAAACAAGCCAATTGTTGTAAGGGGCTGTCCCAAGGTGGGTTCAAGCCTGCTCTGACAAGCCACACCTAATGAACCTTGCGCCACCGATGCGTCACTTTTTCCCATATTAAAAGCGACGCGCCGGCGGCACAAGGGGCTTGTGAATACGCCCCTAAAAGCCTGCCTATTCCGATTTAATTATTTATTCCATTCGTTAAATAATTGATGCTCCTGGACTCTAAAGCTCAATAAATCACTAGGATATTCAAACCATTGTATGCAACACAAATTCTTCAGAGGAAAGTCAAACAGAAATGTGCATTTTTCTGCACAACAGCAATTCTAACTTTGGCTGTCAAAGGTGTCACACATTTTTGAAGATGTATGGATTCCATTGTAAGCCCATTTCGTAGAAAAACTCGCGTTAGGTATTCAGGCAGTAAAAATAATGTAACATAAAAATGTAGAGCATCTAAGTGAAAAGAGATGGTGCAGTCAAAAACGTTCGTGATTTATTCTCTAAAGATACAGGCAGCAACATATGATTTAAAGCTGCTGTCCGGGCCGGTTTGTAGCCCAGGTTTACATACCTTTTACTGTTTTCACAACAGGCATGCAGGTGTAAAGTTGTCACGCTGCTCCACGCCCAGTCGAAAAACAAAACGAAATACAACGATCAAAGTTGATTAATTTATTCAGCAAGAAAAGGAAAAACAGGCGGCAAAATGCGGCACGTATCGTGGCAGTATTACCACGTTATTTTGTCATTTTTTACGCACTGTCTGAATGTTTCACCTCATGAGCGCCAGTTTCACAAATAACCATAGAAGTCAGCAACTGAAAGGTGACCGGTTAACCTATACAAACAGCTTGCCACTAAGCAGCATCACGAATTGCAGCGGTTTAGTACTTTTGATCAGTTTGAACTAGAAACAATTTGTTTTTGCTAACATCTGGAAATTTTGCAACAGATGATGGGACGGTGTGGCAAGTCTGACAAATCCATATTTATGTGGAAAATGCTGTGTCTGCAGAAACGCGCACACTGCTCCTGCCAAGACCGTTTTTGACTTCAAAACTGATAATATGTCAACTACTCCTTCGTTAATTTAACGTGCAGCCCATTTGACCTTTTTCAATATTCTACTGTGAAGGGAACTTAAAAAAAAATCATCAACAGTCTGGTATGCGCCCTGTTGAGCCCTTGACATACAGAGGTGGATAATGCCTTTCAGCCACCGCCCCCCCCACCCCCCCTTTACACCAGCCCTAATGTGTTTGGAAGCGTCTTGGGTGTGGCGCTTGATGGCTCGCCAGACACGCCACGGGTGAGCAGCAGCACAGCTGTCTGTCTGTCTGTCGGAGGGCCTGTCAGAGCTGGTCGAGCATTTTTCAGGCACCGTCCTCCATTGGCTCCACATATGAACCGCACTGACACACCTCAGTCTGTGAAAAGCCGGTTCTTCTGGCCCTGCCATAGGGAGAGGAGCCTAGATTCCAAGCGGAGGAATTCACGCAAGAGGCCACACCAAAGAACACTTGAGAATTGATGTACAATCCGCAATCTACCTCCTACCTCTCACTGGTCCGCGCTCTCCCTAGCATTCTAAGGGGCAGGTTTACCAATTTTTCACTCACCGCAATGCTGAGCTGCGTGAAAAGGAGAGAGGCTGAGAGTACTAAATTTACTGAAATATGACAATATGGCAATTAGTTTCAGTGTGCCACGGAGACACCTTTGCGCCAGGGTGCATGGGTGTCTCCGTGAGTCTAGCAAAGATTCTGTACTGGTAGGGTATGCATAGGCTGACATATACAAAGTCAGAAAAGGAATGAGAAATGAAAGCATTTCTCCTTCCTTGCACCTACGTCAAAAGGGTGCAGTTTTCTGATGCTCAACCCTGTCTACTTTATTTAGTAAATTGGGTTTAGCATCAGAAACCTTGGGTGGTTGCATGGAAACGCCTATGCTCCGCCCATGGTACTCTCCCTTGGCGCTAAGTAATGCAAAGCGGCGCTTTGAGCTGATTTGCGTTACTTTCACGTTATTTCCAGCAGTAAACAAGTTTAGCGCTGGAAAGTAAATAAAAAAAAAACATTTGTGCCCCAAATACTGCGTAAAATCTCCTGCTTAAGTATTTTATATATCACAGCACAGTATTATAGAATTTCTCAAATGTACAGTATCGAACCCCAGTACACAGTTGGATACAATTGTTACAGACATAACAGCATCAGCGCTTGTCCCATTTACATAATCCATTCCTTTTTTTTTTGTTTTTTGTTTGGCATTACTCTCTTCCATATTATTCGTCCTCTGAGACCTCCCCATCTTGATCACCCGGTGGGTCACATATATCCCCTCTGAATTTGTTCCAAGCCCCTCAGACTTTACTCCACTTCCGGGGACATCCCCAATTGACGAACACCGTTCTTTCAGCAACCATGGCCTCGTCCATGTCTTTCACCATTGGGCCAGCGTCAGTATTTACGATGAGCCCCATTTTTGTGCAATATTACGTTTGGCAAACATAATCCCCAATGTGGCCCAATCCTGTGCCTGATGAGTAAGGTCGTTGGGCTCCCAAGCATTCAGCAAACAACGTCTGGGTTCCGGTACTAGCGAGACATTCTCTGTTTGAGAAATTTTCCTCATCACTTTCACCCAGAATTCCATAATTTTAGGGCATTGCCATATTGTGTGAAAGAAGGTACCCTCGTCCCCACAGTGACGCAAGCAGTATTGGTGTGATGTTTTTCCTATCTTGTGTAAGGTATATCTGGTGTAGTATGATCGGTGTAGTATTTTTAGCTGCACCAGTCTGAGTCGTGACGATCTACCAATCAACAGTGGGGAAGCCAACGCGTCCAGCCAGTCAGTCTCGTCAAGGTCGCCCACGTCTTGGGCCAATTTCTCCCTAATGGGGTCCAGTGGGGTCCGGTAGATTATTGACCAATTTACGGTAAGTAAAATATGTTGCTTTCTTAAACATACAGTCTGTTAATAATCTGTCCTCCAGAGGAGATGCCTCCGGGACATCCGTGCCTGGCAGCAGTGCCTTTGTCAGTGCGTGTTTTATCTGTAGATACCTAAATGTTTCGGAGGAGGCCAATTTATAGGTCAGCTGCAGACCCTCAAACGGGATAACATTGGCTTTACTCCACACAGGGAAACATCATTTTCAACGAAGGCTTTTCTACGCGTGACGTTTACTACGAGGCACTTACCTCGCAAACGTCTTTTCCACGCGTATGCCTTCAACGACAGTCTTTACCACGCATATACGTTCTGGCTAGGGGGGAGGCGTGGAATTCCTTCCAGTCGTTCAGCGTGGGATTGGGGGGGTTGGCGGGGGTCAGCTGGGGGAGGGGCTGGGTGGGCCTGGGGGGTCTCCCCCCAAAAAATAAACAAAGGAGCGGGTTAATTAAATAAAAAAAAAACGCACTTCAGTACCACTGAGGTAAAAGGAAAGTGCCTCCCCCAAAGACGTGCCGTTACGTCAAAATAGCAGTCCTTTTTTAATTTTGGCAGACGTGTTTTGACGCTTGTTTCGATGGTGGATGGAAGTACGGGCTGCTGGTGAAAGACAGGAAGGTGTCAGGTAAGAAAATAATCTTTATCTTTTGTGTTTAAAGGACGTTAAAATGCGTGGTATAATCCTTCGTTGCAAATTCCAGCGTGGTAAAGCCACTTGCGAACTAAAGTTTGCGTGGTATTGCCATGCGTAGAACTTGTATTCGTGGTAAAATCATATATTCCTCCACACATCCCCCACTGTAGATATGCCTATAGCATCCCACTTATTAAATCCCCTACTATTCCTGAGTTTGCCCATTCTCTTTATGTCCCATAAAGGTGTCATTTGAGTTAGAACTCCCTGCCATCCAAGTCTGGTCTGTGCTTAATGCCAAATGGAGATTGTGTGCTTCACAGGTCCCACCAGTGCTGTGGACCTCCCCCGTTCATACAGGGCAACCAGCATCCCATTTGTTCCCAGTGCTGTTCTGTCCGCCTTATAGGCCGGGTCTGTCTGCAGGGCGTGGATCCACTGGTTGATGACTTTCAACTGTGCTGCCCAGTAGTATAACTGTATGTCAGGGAGCGCAATATCACCATCGTACCATCCCCGAATTAACTTGGATTGCGCTATGCACGCCGGTTTATTTCCCCACAATAAGCTTGAGACCTGGGCTGCGACCGCCCTAAAATAGCTCACCGGGACTGTAAATGGTGTGTTTTCTAGCACGTATAAAAATGTAGGCATCATTTTGTAAAGTGCTGCCTTACCTAATAACGTTAAGGGTAGGGTTACCCAGTGTGTTGCATCTCTTTTCAGGCGGTCCAGTGGGTGTTGGAGATTGGGTCTAAAAAATTCAACAGGGTCAGTTGATATATATATATACCCAAGTATTTAAAGATCGTGACAGATATTTGAAGTGGTTGTATAAATACAGGGGTTTTGTCCTACGTGACCAGGCAGGACACAGTAAACTTTAAATAATACAAAGGTACCTGGTCTCGAGTTTAATGCTGTTATTTAATTGTCAGCAAACTTAGAGCTTCAAATTAATAAGAAAGCTCCTGTGTCATTTCACTTATTTTCAATATTCCTTTACACATTCTCTTAATTTTCAAAATGCGAGGTTTTAACACAACCTGACAAAAATTATAAACATTTTATGCAACATTATAAGCAACGTATAAAGAAATAAGTAGGCAGGACTGAAATACAACTGTTTCTGGTGTACCTTTAACAGAGAGAATCGTATTGCTTTGTTTATACGCATGAAATCGTACTAAATTATGTTTTTGTTTTGCACAAAATGCTTATAATGTAAAGGAATATTGAAAATAAGTGAAATGACACAGGAGCTTTCTTATTAATTTGAAGCTCTAAGTTTGCTGACAATTAAATAACAGCATTAAACTCGAGACCAGATATTTGAAGTGGGCAGTCTGAAGGGAGCTGCGGCGGAGGGCCATGCAAGACATATAGGACTGACTTGGACCAATTTATGGTGTATCCTGATGCCCTCCCAAAGATTTCACAGATGTTAAGGAGAACTAGTATAGAGCGTTTAGGGGAGGTGAGATACAATAGGACATCGTCCGCATATAGGGAGATGCGGTCTTCCCAACCTTCGGTCCACCCGAGACCTCTTATCATGGGGTTCCATCTAATACACGCTGCCAGTGGCTCCAGCACCAGGGCAAAGAGCAGTGGAGACAGGGGGCATCCCTGTCTTGCACCACGCGTCAGGGGGAAGTCATCTGATATGTGTCCATTAGCCATAACATGGGCCATCGGCTTAGTGTAGAGGAGACAGATCCAGGCACAGAAATTAGGCCCAAAGCCCAGATGTTGGAGTACAGCAAACAGAAAGGGCCATTTGACCATATCAAAGGCCATCCGGGCCTCCAGAGACAAAATGACTGCAGGTTCTTGCAGGCAGGGGGCGCGGGCTATTACCCCGTGCAGACGTCTCAAATTGAGAGCCGTACTTCTGCCGGGCATAAAACCGGATTGGTCCGGATGGATCAGGGTCGTTAAATGCGGTGTGAGCCTAGTCGCCAGTAGCTTAGCAAGAATTTTTGCCTCTGCATTAATTAGAGATATAGGGCAATATGAGTTGGTGTCGTCTGCTGGTTTGCCTGGCTTCGGTATTGCCACTATGGTAGCCATACGCTGATCTGGTGGAAGCTCGCCCCTTCGCAGGCTTTCGGAGAACATTCGCAGCAAATGTGGGGCAGTGGTCCCCGCCATCTATTTGTAGAGTTCTATAGGTATCCCGTTGGGCCCTACTGCTTTGCCAGATTGCAGTGAACTAAGTGCTCCCTGTATTTCTTCCACCGTAAGATCCGTTTCAAGGTCAAGCGCCACCTCGGGGGTAAGCTTGGGCATGTGAATGTCTTTTATGTAACTAAGAGCCTCTTCTTGTGTCATTTTAGAGGTGGACGTATATACCTTTTTGAAGTGGTGAGCTAGCGCGTGCACTATCCTCTGAGGGTCCCCAGTAAGCCCATTCCCCTCCGTAGATATCTGCGCTATCCATCTAGTACCTCTCTCCCTTTTGTTGAGCCATGCCAGAAGTTTTCCCGCCTTACCACCTGTCTCGTATATCTTGTATTTCACTGCCGTTAACCGCTGCAGGGCTAAAACCAGGTGATATTCCCTGTACTGTTGCTGCTTCAGGCGCAGGGCTTGGGACGTGGCGGGTGTTGGTTTGGCAGTATGCTGTATCTCCACACTGTGCAATTCCAGTTCTAGGTCCTGCAGCTCTCGCTGTTTTTCCCTCCTATGCCCTGTGATAGGTGCGATGGCCTGCCCACGCAGTACCATTTTGTATGCCTTCCATAGGGTACTATGGGAGTCAACCGATGCAACATTCTCACAGAAATAATGTTTGGTCACTCTAGTAAGGGCTTTTTTGATTTTGGGGACCTGTAGGTACCCAGGATATATCGGGTATATACTCCTTCGCGTTCTGTTTTGGTACGTGTAGTGCAAAAGTATTGGGAAATGATCGGAGATGCCTCTAGGTTTAATCTCTACACTTTCAACATTGCTCAGGCACTCTACGGAAGCCAAAAAATAATCTATTTGCGTCCGGCTATTGTGTACCCTGGAGTGGAATGTATACTGCTGCGCAGTCGGATGGTGCCAGTGCCATACATCTGTCAGTCCAAGTGCCTTCAGAAACCCCCCCCCCAGACGAAATGTACCTGAGTCACCTGCCCTCACAGGGTATCGGTCAATATTTCAGTCTATAATTAAATGAAATTAGATTTATAAAGCGCATGGCTGCCCGAGAGCGTCCCAGCGCTGAAGAACAAAAAGCAGACTGAGGGGGGCACCGTTAATCAGGGATCAATGGGAAAAAGAAATGTTTTAAGAAGCTTCCGAAACTTCAAATAGCTGGGTGCAGTTCGAATCCTGCCAGGAAGGGCATTCCACAGCATTGCCGCATTCACAGAAAAACAACGGCCCCCCGAGCGCGCCTTCCTCACTCTGGGAACCGTGGCCAGATTTCCGAGATCAGAGCAGAGGGCCCAAGAGGACTTGTAAGGGCAGATCATACTCCTAAGAATACGAGGTCCCTTACCCTGAAGTGACTTGTGGGTGATGCAAAGAGATTTAAATTGTATTCTTTCACATATTGGCAGCCAGTGAAGAGATCTCAGTGCATGTCTGGCCGAGGATCTTATTGAAGAGCCAGTAAGCAACCTAGCTGCTGAGTTCTGAACACATTGGAGGGTGTTGATGGTTGCCTCGGGTGCTGCCAAAAACAGGGCATTGCTGTAGTCCAGTCTAGATAATATTAACCCCTGGATTAGCAGTTTCCTGGACTGGAATGGCAAGAGTGGAAGAGCCTTCCGCAGAGACAGGCCATAACATATGCCTGCTGTTTTCTTCGCTTGGGTCCTGAAGGTTAGGTCCCGCTCAAACCACTCCCCTAAGCTTTTAATTTCGTCTTTCGGTGTGGGGAGATCACCCAGACAGGGAGGCCAGATGGACTTGGGTAAAGATGTTAATTGGTGGCCCACGGGCATAATCTCTGTTTTGGCTCCGTTCAGCTTGAGCCGAGAGCTGGTCATCCAGGAGTGTATTCCCGAGAGGCAAGCAAATAGATTTTCCGCGCACCTCTTGTTGGGATAGCGAGACGACTAGTTGGGTGTCGTCCGCATAGGTAACTATTTTAATCCCAAAAGGAGTAACCACATCCTCCAGTGGGGCCATATATACGTTGAAAAGAGTAGGGCTCAAAGAGGAGCCCTGAGGGACTCCACACTGGAGGGGGGTAGATATGGAAAGTGCGCTGCCTTCCCTGATCTGAAAGGTTCAGTTACTCAAAAAAGATGTGAGCCATTGCAAGGCCTTTCTGTGGAAAAAGGTAGGGCTAGGACCTTTCTCAAGATTTGCCCGGCGCTAACCGCCCTTGTACCATTCAAATTACCAAGCAATGAGGCAGGCGCCGGAGACCAGAAGGCAGGAAACAGAAGGTTTATTCCGACGGAGCAGAACACATCAGATCGGACAACAAGGTATCGTCTCGAGGTGCTCTAACAGCCTCTCGGAGGCCTGGCCTCTTATACACTGGTTTATGGCATGTGACCTTTCTTTATTACAATCAGAACATTGTGAACAACGAGGAAAGACACATCCCCGTAATCCTCGTGTCAATCCCACCCCCATATACCTTTACAATAGAGGTCCTCAACCTGCTGATAAGAGGAGGGGGTCTTCGTGCAGCTGAGTGTTTTGCCAAGTCTTAGGATGTGTGCGCCTGATCATATCCCAGGGGGTGGGGAGGCCCTGATCAACAGTGTGTCCTTTGAAGAGGGGTGATTCCATACAATAAGGGGCAGTAAATGATATCTCCCGGCTTAGGCGATGGCCTCGGACCTGTGTGGACAGCTGGACACGGGGTGAGGGGTCATCAAAGGAGTGGTATTCATGCCGCGTGGACAATCCAGTGCGGAGGGAAGGATTATCAACAGAGGGGCATTCATGGGAGGAGAGGAGGTGCTGGTCAGGCGCTGGCGTGACTCCCAGGGACAGGGCCATGCGGAAGGGTCATGCTCATGAGAGGGAGGGAGGGGGAGCCAGGGTGCGCGGAGGATGCTTGCTGGGTCAGAGGGGCGCGCTGGCAACCGATCGTGGACAGGGAGACCATGATACCTAAAATGGTTGTCGTGCACGTTGTACATAGGTGACAAGCTGGCGCAGATGATGTTCAGTTCGTAAACTAAAATTCCACAGTCCTCCCTTTTAACATGTCTCGCCAACTTGTCAGTTCGGATTTATCCCCATAAGGTCACGTATTTCTACTTCATAGAGGGGACTCATGTGCTCATTTCGGAAGTCCAAAGTCTTTGGGCACACACAGTTAGAAACGAAACTGCACAAGGAGGGTAGACATTGAACACCCAAGCAACACCCACATAATATCACAACAGGTATCAGTATGAAGGAAAACAACTTCCAACCCCATCCCTTCAAAGTGTCCCAAAACCAACTTCCAAGCGACCATCCTTCTTGTTCTTGGTGAACCTCTGAGGAAAGTCTGTGGAGGTGTTCAATGGCTTTGTAGACTGAAGGCGAGTTGTCAGGCACGTATGTGCAGCAGCTGGATCCGATGATGCGGCATGCTCCTCCTCGGTCGGCTAGGACCACGTCTAAGACAAGGCGGTTTTGAAGGGTCACAAGGCGGACCGCCTGAAGCTCAGCCGTGTTGTTGGCGAGGATGCCAGCCGTGATGTTGATCGTTGTTTCCACTGCCTGGGTCAGGTGTCGGATAGCGCGGCTGTTTGCCATTGGGCCCCACAGGGGAACAAGTCCTTTTGCTGCATCTAGGAACTGTGCTCCGGTGGAGTCAGTTTGTCCAATGTCATCTGCACGCCTCTGCCGGTGATGGTTGGCAGGGGCTACATATGTGGGTGGAAGAACGAAGGCAATGTAACAGGCGCCCTTCCAACCTCTCGGGAGCCAGGTGTAAGCTTTGGTGCCACACACAAAGTACATATTCGGAGAAGCAACAAAGGAAGGGGGGTCAACTGAGTCCAATGTTCTGGTGATTCGGCAGGCACTGCGACCCACCAGCTGCGTTCCATGGCCTTCGAGACACACAAGACCTGTGACATTGATAACAGACAGGGCCACAGTCAGAGTAGCGGTAGTTTGTTTTTGCAGATGAGAGAAGGTGGTCCTGGCTGGATTGTGGAGCACCTGTACTTCGACTCGTTCTTTGGCTGGAATGTCTTTAAGGAAGGTGGCGCCCGTTAGCGCAGGACACAGGGCAGCAGAAGTCTTTCCGGTTTTGTTCAGCCAGAAACCAGAGTAGAAGTGTGACACCGTCTGGCTGGAGGTGGCGTTGTCCTTGTGGCTCTCTTGCATGAGGATCAACCAAGCGAGGCAGGAGCCGTGAACTGAGAAAGGAGAAGGGATGAAGGGGATGGAGTGTCCAGTGGCATGCGGGAGCAACCCGCAGATCCAGCAGTTCGTAGCATTTGCGGCAAGGTTGTGTTGGTGCAACAGTTGCACGAAGGAGTTGTTCCAGAATTCTCTGCGCCTCTCTTGGAGCTGAGGTGACAGAGAGATTAGGTGATGCTCTTTCAGGGGTGTTGGCTGTGCAGTAGGGAGCAATGTCTCATGAGCCGGTGTACTTTCCTCCAGAATCCAGAAGGAGGTCATGAGGAGGAGGCAGAAGAGGAAGACGATGAAGAGTGCGATTGTCTTTGATTTGTGCAAGTTGTCAGTCTGGGGATTTCTATACTGGTTATTTCCTGTTGCTTCCATCATCTTCTTATCTGGCGCTTCCATCATCTTCTTATCTGGCGCTTCCATCACCTTCAAGGGGGCTCGGTAGCGGGCAGAACCACAGACTTCGTTTAGCTTCTCTCCCGGTAACCCTTGATTGTGCTTAGGTCACCGTTCTGAGATTCAACTTAGTCCGTGGCCTACTTAGCCAAAACTCCCTCCTTTCGACGCAGGAAATACCCTTCTCTGGATGGCACAGTGGGATCAGAGAATTTTGCAAGTTCGAGTGCCTCAGTATCGGGATAACAGTCCAATATCGGTCGGTCTTTGCTCAGGAGCTCTTCTTGGGTGCTGACGTTTTCTGTCTTGGCCAGGTTCGCAGAGACCTTCCGACAATGATGCGCGTGCAGCCAGTGCTTCTTCCCCTCCACTCGAAGCGCCGTTCGGGTGGTAATCAGCACTTGCCAGGGGCCCGTCCACCGCGGTTCCAGACTCTTGGTCCGCTGGAAATTTCGTATCAACACGAAATCTCCCGGTTGGATGTCATGGCCGGGGCCCCTGGAAGCATCGGGGATGGCCTGCTGCACCTGTTGATGAATGACAGACAACGTTTTAGTTAACTTGCACAAATAATCAGATAGTAGGACGTCTGGGACGTCATGAATGGAGGTAGGTTTGGGAGCAGTCCAGAGGTTCATCGGTCGCCCGAATATGACCTCATAGGGGGTCAAATGGTGCTTGGTGGGAGTGGAGCGCATTGATAACAAGGCCAGTGGGAGGGCATCCGGCCAGTTAAGTCCAGTGGTGGCCACTATTTTTGACAATTTCAGCTTCAGTGTGGCATTATGGCGTTCCACCAGACCGGCGGATTGGGGGTGGAAGACCGCATGGAACCTTTGCTTCACCCCCAACCCCTTTAGGATTAGTTGGATAACCTCAGCTATGAAGTGGGGACCATTGTCGCTCCATAAAATTCGACAAAGGCCATAGCGAGGGAAGAATTCCTTCAGTAGTACTTTGGCAGTAGTCATGGCAGTGTTGTCACGGGTTGGATAGGCCTCTACCCATTTGCTGAAGGCACATACGATGACTAGTACATACTTCAGGTTTCGGCATCTCTCTAGTTGGATGTAGTCCATCTGAAGGACCTCAAAGGGGTGATTGGGGGTCCCAAACCCTCCCCGGGGTACCACAGTTCCTTTCCAGGGGTTGTGCTGCAGACAGATGAGGCACTGCTGAACTAGGCGTCTGGCCGAGTCGGAGATTTTGTCGTTGTGCCAGACTTTGGAAATGAGTTCGATCATGGGTGCAGATCCTATGTGTGCGGGGGAATGTGCCATCGTTAGTATGGGGATCAGATATGAGTCGGGCAGCAACCACTTGTTTGCATCCTTCGTTCGCCAGCAGCCCTCTTCATCCTTCAAACCCACCCTTTCCCACTTAGTCAGCTCGTGAGGGGTGCTGGCCGACTGTATGTCTCTGATCATTTCCCTGGTGTCACTCCATTTTTCTGCTTGTGACCTGGTCACATACATGCGTGTCACCGTCCTATTCTCAGCTGTGGTTCGTGCAGTGATGTCGGCCAATGCATTCCCTTGTCCGACTAAGTCTGTCACCCTTTTGTGTGCCTGACATTTGATCACCGCTAATCGTTTGGGGAGGAGAACTGCCTCAATCAGAGCGGATACTAAATCTCCGGGGAGGATTGGGGTGCCGTGGGACGTCAGGAATCCCCTCTCCCTCCACAGGAGTCCAAAATGGTGGACCACCCCGAAGGCATACTGGCTGTCTGTGTATATGTTCGCGGTGGTCCCCGTGGCAATGATGCATGCTCGTGTGAGGGCTATCAGCTCTGCTGCCTGGGCAGATCGTTGTGTGATGCGGGCTGTCTCAACTACTGTTCGGGCTGTCGTTACGGCATAGGCAGCTGAAGTGGTGCCATCTGGGAGTTTGATGCATGAGCCGTCTACCCATAGCTCTCCATCGGGGTCAGTAAAAGCAGTGTCTCGGAGGTCAACCCTACTCCTAGTTTGTTCGTCCGTGAGGGTCACACAGTCGTGGATGGGAGGAACGTCGGGGTCATTTTCAGGCAGGGGCAACAATGTGGCAGGATTCAAAGTTGTGCATCTCTTTAGTGTGATGTGGGGTGCAAGTAGCGTCAGTTCGTACCCTGTCAGTCGTGCGCTAGTCAGGTGTTGAGTCTTGGTTTGGTTCAGGAGGGTGTCGACAGCATGGGGTACTAGTACAGTGAGGGAGTTGGAAAGCACGATTCCCTCACTCTGACGGATAGAGACAGCAGCGGCAGCTACTGCTCGAAGGCAGGCAGGTAAAGCTCTGGCTACAGGATCAAGAGTGGCGGAGAAGTAGGCACAAGGGCGCTGCTTAGGACCAATCGATTGAGTTAGGACAGACAATGCGCATCCCTCCCTTTCGTGGGTGAAGAGGGAGAAGGGTTTGGAGTAATCCGGCGTTCCGAGGACGGGTGCTGAGCAGAGTGCATCCCGTAATTCCTTAAAGGAGGCTTGACACTCAGTGGTCCAAGGAAGCGGGGAGGGGACATCTTTGGTCAGCAGGGCAAGTAATGGTTTCACAATGAGGCTGTAATTAGGCAACCACTGTCTGCAAAAAGAGGTTAGGCCAACCAAAGAGCGGACCTGCTTTTGTGTTTTTGGGATGGGGGTGTCTAGGATGGTTTGGATTCGGTCGGGTGTAAGTTTCCTCCCTTCTTTAGACAGAAGATGGCCTAGGTAAGTCACTTGTGGCTGGCAGAACTGTAACTTCTTTTTGGAGACTTTATGGCCATTTTCTGCAAGAAAGTGTAGGAGTTGGACGGTGGCTGTCGTTGCAAGCGGGGTGGTGTCGGCCGCCAAAAGGATATCATCGACATATTGGACCAACACCACTCCCTCTGGTAGCTGGAAGGCATCCAGCTGTCTTTTGAGGGCCTGGCTGTAAATGCTGGGACTTTCAGTGTACCCCTGGGGAGCTCTACAAAATCGGTACGAGCGGGATTTTAAGGTGAAGCCGAAGAGATAACGGCTGTCTGGATGAATGGGGATAGAGAAAAACGCGTTCTTAAGGTCGATAACAGTGAAGGTGGTGGCAGTGGACGGGATGAGGGTCAGAATGGTGGTGATATCAGAGACTACAGGATATTGGGGTACAACCACTTTGTTAATCTCTCGCAAGTCGATGATGAAGCGGTACGCTTTCTCATCTCCTTCACCTTGCTTCTTAACAATAGGTAGGATTGGGCTGTTGCAGACGTTGCTAACCACCTCTTCAACCACTCCTGCATCTACCAGAGACTGAATGATCGCTACCAGTGCCTTCTCACCCTCTGGGGATATCCGATATTGCGGGAGTTTCGGGAGCATAGCGTCCTGTCGTACAGTTATGTGAATAGGATCAATCATCATTCGCCCCACATCAGAGTCATTTCTGGCCCACAGGTACGGAGGCAGGGTGTCAAGCAAGGACATGTCCGCGTCAGTTATGGAGCACATGTGTCGTGGGGGACGGGATCTGGGCATGTCTGGGTTGTCGTACAGGATGACTCGTATTCCATCTGGGGAACACCTAATGGTAGCTCGAAAATGTTTCAGTAAGTCAATGCCCATAATGGCGTCAGGGGAGTTGGAGGAGAGCAGAAATGTCGCGTCAGTGGTGTTGTTTTCTAGATCAAAGGAAATAGGCACGGACAGGGGGTTAGTGGAGGGCGTTCCATCGAAACCTATCGACGTTATGTGTGAGCCAGACAAGGGTGCCCTTGGAATCAGTCGTTTTGATAACACACTACGTGTCGCCCCAGTGTCTACCAAGAATGGAGACTCTGTACCCAGGACCTTAGCAGTGACATAAGGACCTTGCTGGTCAACACAGAGCTCGACTGGATCCCTCCCTTGCCCCTGGCAGTCCTATGCAAAGTCGGGGGCACTTTCACCTTCGGACAGCTGATATTGGTTCTGTCGAGGACGGTCAAATGTGTTCAGTCTTCCTGATCTGTCATTGTTGGTGTCATTGGTGTGCCCTCGTCCTCTATTTTTCGGACCACCTGCCACATCCCTGGAGTCCCTATTTCTATTCATCTCTAGCATAACCGGACACTGGAATTTCCAATGGCCGAACCCTTTGCAGAAGGCGCATTGGTCATTGCTAATGTCTCTACGTCCAGGGTGGGGTGTGGGAGTGTGATCTTTAGGAGGTAGATCTCTGGGGGTGGTTGATTGGTAGTTCCCCCTTTGATGTTCCCGTCCTATCGTTATACCTTGTATCTGGGCTATCATTACCCTTTCTTTTAAATCTTTCTTCTTTTTCTCGGACGCCCTATCATTCTCATTCTTTTGGTGCTCGTAATACTGAGCCATCTGAAGGATAGCTGCGGGTTTGGAAGCCCCCCAACTACTCTCACTCGTCTGCAGCTTTTGGGAGACCTCTTGTGTTAGGCCTTTTACGTAATTTTGTACAAACAGGTGCTGTCCGGTTGCGGTGGTCATGTCTTGGCCACTGTAGTCGGAGAACACTGTCTCGAACCGGGAGAAGTATTCTGACACATCTTCTTGGGGTTTCTGTCGACAGGCCGTGACTATCGACCAGTCTACCTTTCTTTCTGGGATCAGTGTCTTTAATTTCTGAACTATTTTGTCTGGGAGTTCTAGTATGTCTTTCACTGGTCTCCTTCCAGGTTCTCGTTGTCTATCTAATTTACCGAGTTGGTCCCAGGTATGTCCAAACAGATCCGTGTGGTCAGCCTTCCGGATTTGCTTCCACACGTCAGCTGGCAGGCATAACCCGAAGAACAAGTCAATGTCTGCTAAAGTCATTATCGTCGAACCCAAGGCTGTGCCTAATTCGGTATAGAATGCTGTCGGGTTCTTTCTTAAATCGGGCAGAGTTTGCTTAAAGGTTAGGATATCTTGTCGGTCCCATGGTTGGTAATCCCAATTGTACACAACCCTCCCTTTTGCATTTTCATTATTGCTATCATCGCTTGTTCCCTGGCCCCGTGGCGGGATCCAGTAAGGGGCCGCCTCTCTGATGGGCATCATAGTATTGGCTACTGCTACTGAGGTCGTTTCAGGGACTGTAACCTTGGTTTCTGGTTTTTGTTCCGTGAGGTGGCGGAAGACCTCAAGCATCTGCATGAAGAGCTCCGTCGCCTCACATTCAGTCCCATCTCCAACATCAATCTTCCTATACAGTGTTGTTAGTTTAGCGGGGCCCTTACTTCGATACCTATCTTCATATGCGTTCAGGGTGTGGTAGCTGAATCGCAAAATGAAATGCCGCCTGTGGCTGTCGGCATGTGAATTATATATGTTCATTGTGTACTCTTCGCTCTCCCTTCGTTCTACTAAGGTCTTTGCTATTTTGTCGATCCCATCCCGCTCATCTTTGCTCAGCCTATTTGGCCTGGCTGGTGGTTGCTGACTAGCCTCGGGATTGTCTGACGATGTTGCTAATGCGACTGGTGCGGAGGCCGTGAGGGCCGGTGCACTAGCACTAAGATCGCTTTCGCTCACACTCGGAGCGTGAACGCTTTGTCGGCAGGGGGCATATGGAGGGGGCATGTAGATGATTGGGGGACCTAGCAGTAACTCATCGTTCGCCCGTTGTTTGGAGGGCAATTCAGGGTAGAGCGCAGAGGGGGTCCTAACAGGACATTGGCCTGTCGACCCTGATTCTTGGTTTCGCGTGGTTTCCTTTCTTTCTTTTATTTCTTCTTCTAGTTGCTTTGCGGCTAGGTGGGCTGCCTTTCGTAATTCTTTCCCTATTTTTGCTTCTTCTCTTTTCTTTCGTTGTTCCGTTTCTTTGCGCCACATGCCGATACTATCGAGCATAGTGGGCGTAGTCTTATTTTCCTGTAGCGCTATTTCTAATGCTTTTATTTTATGATCGTCAAAGGAACCTATCAGTGGCCACTGACTTTCAGGGTTCTTCTTTGTATATTTATGCCATAACTTAGTATAAGCTATAGCGACTAGTCCATGCTTAGTGAACATGTCCTTATTAGGGGTGCCCTCCAGTGGAGCTGGATGGTTCATCTCTAATAAGCGGTCCGGGCTAAACAGGCTACCAACCAGTGGGGAGAAGATAGGCATGACGGATTACAACGGGGACAAAAGTCTGCACTACCTATCTTATCACGGCGGACAAAGACTAGACAGAATATTTCTATTCTACGTTGTTTGGAGGCCGTGAATACCTCAAAAGAACCAATACCGAATAATCGGTCAATCAAACAATCCAGTGGGGAGAATAAGTGGGCACGAAAAGTTATCGTTATCCACTCTTTCTCTACCTGCAAAGAGAGACCTTGTTCTTCCCTGTTTGCAGACAAAGAATCTCCAGACAATAATCCACGAACGACAGTTCGGGAAACAGTGGGGGAGGAAGATAGGCACGACGGATTACAATGGGGACAAAAGTCTGCGTTACCTATCCTTCACTGCTTGCAAAGAGAGAGCCTGTTTGTTTTTCCCCGTTTGCAGACAGTGAATCTCCAGAGGGTTTCAACAAAGCGTAATACTAGTATTATCCAAACAAAACAATATTTTTCCCAATTTGTCGTGTTTACACGACCTTACCCGGACCGCATGGACGGTTTCCTGTCCTCTGGATCCAGCGCCCGATCGTCCTCTCTCCTTCGTAATGCCCGTGGCACTCCTGATGGTTCCCAGTCAGGACCGTAGATCACTCGAGAGAGGTCTGTTCAGAACTAGTGAAGGTCGGATGATCGGCTGTCAGACGAGGGTCTATCGGACACGAGCTCTTCCCGATCGTTGCAGTCGTTCACTCTGTCGTCGGGACCTCTCCCACTGGATCCACGTGTCGCTGATGGGCCCCACGCTTTGGGACGCCAATTGTGGAAAAAGGTAGGGCTAGGACCTTTCTCAAGATTTGCCCGGCGCTAACCGCCCTTGTACCATTCAAATTACCAAGCAATGAGGCAGGCGCCGGAGACCAGAAGGCAGGAAACAGAAGGTTTATTCCGACGGAGCAGAACACATCAGATCGGACAACAAGGTATCGTCTCGAGGTGCTCTAACAGCCTCTCGGAGGCCTGGCCTCTTATACACTGGTTTATGGCATGTGACCTTTCTTTATTACAATCAGAACATTGTGAACAACGAGGAAAGACACATCCCCGTAATCCTCGTGTCAATCCCACCCCCATATACCTTTACAATAGAGGTCCTCAACCTGCTGATAAGAGGAGGGGGTCTTCGTGCAGCTGAGTGTTTTGCCAAGTCTTAGGATGTGTGCGCCTGATCATATCCCAGGGGGTGGGGAGGCCCTGATCAACAGTGTGTCCTTTGAAGAGGGGTGATTCCATACAATAAGGGGCAGTAAATGATATCTCCCGGCTTAGGCGATGGCCTCGGACCTGTGTGGACAGCTGGACACGGGGTGAGGGGTCATCAAAGGAGTGGTATTCATGCCGCGTGGACAATCCAGTGCGGAGGGAAGGATTATCAACAGAGGGGTATTCATGGGAGGAGAGTAGGTGCTGGTCAGGCGCTGGCGTGACTCCCAGGGACAGGGCCATGCGGAAGGGTCATGCTCATGAGAGGGAGGGAGGGGGAGCCAGGGTGCGCGGAGGATGCTTGCTGGGTCAGAGGGGCGCGCTGGCAACCGATCGTGGACAGGGAGACCATGATACCTAAAATGGTTGTCGTGCACGTTGTACATAGGTGACAAGCTGGCGCAGATGATGTTCAGTTCGTAAACTAAAATTCCACATTTCCCGATACTCCCAGTCCAGCGAGGCGCTGAATTAAGATTCCATGGTCCATAGTTTCAAAAGCTGCACTTAGATCCAGGAGGATCACGACAGCAGATCCTCCTGAATCCAAGATGCACCTTGTCTCTTCAGCCACCGCTATCAGGGCAGAGTTGGTGCCCTGACTAGGGCGGAAGCCTGTTTGAGAACTACGCAGCAGCTTATTGGTTTCCAAAAAAGAGGAGAGCTGCTGATTGACCATTTTCTCCTCAATTTTGCTGAGGCCTGGTAACAGCGATATTGGGCGGAAGTTGGCCAGGTCAGATGGATCCAGCCCTGTTTTTTTAGGAGGGCCTTCACCATGGCCTGCTTCCAGCTAGGGGGAACAACACCACGGGTGAGGGAGGCATTTAAAAGTTCTGTTGCTAAGGGGGCAATGGTATCTGAAATCCGCTTAAGAATATACATAGGCGCGGGATCAGACAGGGAGACACTTTTCATGGAGGACAAAACTTTACAAAAATCTTCCCTGGATATACAGGTAAAAGAATCCAGAAAAGGGCCAGAGGTAGGGGCAAAATGGTCATCAGAGTCAGGAATTGGCATACTATATGGTAGACTTTCTAGAATATTTTGGATTTTAGTATCAAAAAAGTCCGCTAATTGGTTACATCTAGCTTCTGAGCCCTCCTGCATAATAGGGGGGGAGGGTACCTTAAGGAGTTCTTTTACTGTCTTAAAAGTTTCCCTAGACGAGTTGGAAGACGTTTTAATTTTCTCCTCGAAAAAGGCCGCCTGGTCTTTTTTCAGGGAGACTTTATAAAGCCTCATAGCAGATCGATATGCCGCTTTATTGTTAGAGGCCCAATCTTTTCGCCACATGCGTTCCAGCTTTTTGCATGTTTTTCTAAGATTTTCTGAGTTCTAACGTGTACCATGGTGATTTAAAGACACTACTCTTCTTTTTTAATTTTTTTCTGGGTAGAACAACATCCAGGGAACTATTCAGCCAGCTTCGAAGATTTATATTCGCCACTAGTGGATCTGGCTCCGGCAGGGGAGCTGTTTGTTCAAGTGTCAGGGTCCAGCTCTCCAGGGATAGCTTAGACCAAGCCCTCTCTAAGGTGCGAGGTACTATCACTCGTGGTGGGTCCGTGCAAGTTTTCCATGCAAACAGTGATGTCACTGACCATGTCATGAGGGATGTAATGTGTGACATCATCAGCAGTGCATTGCGGGTGTGCGAGTTATAGTTAGCTCAACTAACTATAACAAGCAAATTTCTCTGGTTTTCTATGAGTCAAATGTCAATCAATCAATCACGACATTTGTATAGCGCGCTACTCACCCGGAGGGGTCTCAAGGCGCTGGGGGAGAGGGGGACTTTACTGCTCGAAAAGCCAGGTCTTGAGTTGCTTCCTGAAGGAGAGATGGTCCTGGGTTAGCCGGAGGTGGATGGGGAGGGAGTTCCATGTCTTGGCTGCCAGGTAGGAGAAGGATCTTCCTCCGGTGGTGGCTCTGCGGATGCGTGGAACGGCGGCGAGGGCGAGGCTGGTTGATCGAAGCTGGCGGGTGGGAGTGTAGAAGGTCAGGCGGTTGTTGAGGTACTTGGGGCCCAGGTCGTGGAGGGCCTTGTGTGCGTGGGTGAGGAGTCTGAACGTGATCCTCTTGCTGACGGGGAGCCAGTGTAGGTCTCTCAGGTAGCCGGAGATGTGGCTGTGTCGGGGGATGTCCAGGATGATTCGTGCGGAGGCCTTCTGGATGCGTTGGAGTCTTTTCTGAAGTTTGGCTGTGGTTGCGGCGTAGAGGGTGTTTCCGTAGTCCAGTCGGCTGGTGACGAGTGCCTGGGTGACTGTCTTCCTGGTTTCGTTGGGGATCCACCGGAAGATCTTTCGGAGCATGCGCAGGGTGTTGAAGCACGATGATGAGACGGCGTTGACTTGTCTGGTCATCGAGAGGGAGGAGTCCAGGATGAAGCCCAGGTTACGTGCGTGGTCCGTTGGCTTGGAAGTGGTGCCCAGGGCAGGGGGCCACCAGGAGTCGTCCCAGGCGGAGGGCAATGACCCCAGGATGAGGACTTCCGTCTTGTCTGAATTCAGTTTCAGGCGGCTGTTCTTCATCCACTTCATCCAAATGTCCAACTAACTATAACATGCCTGAAACATATGTTTTCTTTAGTGAATTTCAAAGGTTAAATGCTAATTCCTAACTATAACGTTGTAAAACCTATGGTGTTTTCAGTGAATTTCGAAGGTTTTTTAAATGTTCATTTCATATTTTAATATTTATAAAACGTATATTTTTTAAAATTTCGTTCGTAAAATTTTGGAACTCTATTATCGTTTTTTTTACTTAAAAATTATGTAATGTTTTATATCTTCCCCCAAAAATATGTCTTTTTTTTGTTGAGAAAACGGTAGTGTACCAAACTCCATCACCACGCGAATCCTATCCGCCATATTGCTAAACTCGTAAATGATGCACATTTCGTATCAGACAGGTTTGTGGCCCCGTGTAACATACATGTATGAGGTAGTGCCAGCTGCTACTTTGGTATCCGACGGGTAAGCAGTACCAAGCCATGCGTTATGTCATTTATGTATGGGGTTGCACCCGCTGCGTGTTGCGTATGCAATGAGTGCCCGCTGCCAGGCCCTGTATTATGTCATAGACGTATGGTGTTGCGCCGGGTACACCATTCCCTCATTTTTTTATGTCTCAAAACTATATCTAAATAACTTTAACGTGTATATGAGAGCAAGCGATAATCTAAAATATTTTTAACATTGATATATTTCTAACTGTAATAAACTTATATTATGATAAATATATTTTCTCAAAATCCCGTCAGATGCGGCCTCCTTGCACGCTCGGTGCGCGATTGCCATGTGACCTTAAAAAAAAGCATTTGATTAGTTCATAACATTTCCCATTGTAACAGTTGGAGGACCCCACCCATATTAGTCATTCTATCTACAGCGTTTGATGAGACACACCCTTTCTGCTTAGAGTGCTTTTTTGAAAAGTTTTTTTGCTGTATACACATATCTTATACTACACACAACATGCAAAGATCATCTTGATCAATATTCATGGTCTGTACATTAGCCTTCCACGTGTGATGGCAATGCATCTGAAACGTTACATCAAAAAACAAATGTGTGTTACATGATGACCCTGGTGTGTGTGTGTGCGCATTATTATACTGCCTTTCGGCCTGGGTATTGGTGGCTCGAAGGAGTATCATCAGCCACGAGCAAAGTGCAAATCCAAGATCACATGTGACAAACAGTAAAGAGTAATGTGTAGATTTGTGTTGCAGTATGCTCTGTTGAATTACCAGTATAGTAGTGTGTCATATGTGAGACTTTCAGTTTGACATGCATTGCTTGACTGTAATGAGCGTTATGAACTATGTATGATGTAGCGTCACTGCTGATCCTCCCTCCATCTGAGCACATTCACATGTGTGCGCTTCGCGAAAGCAACACTTTCAATAATATCGCACACCATTGACATGCGTGTCTGCGCATATCCACAACCTTGACAACGACATGTGATGTTGTCCATTCAATGTTTTCAAACAGCATCTCATTAGCGATAGTTGCAGCCCTCCTGGTACATGCTACATTAATGTAAATTGCAGATTGTGCGACGTCAAAACTGCAACAGGGACACATACTTAAGTACACTTCCTGGCCAGGCAGTAACTGAACAACGCCCAGGTCCGCGGAATAATTGTTCACACCCCTACGCTGGCCTGGTAAACTCAAGCCCAGCCCACTTTGCGTGTGTATAAATAGGATAACGTTGAAGCCACATGTCCCAGTTCTTCCACACTGCCTCAGGTGATATGGCCGCATCCACCTCGCATATCACAACACGGAATTAAAAAAAAGGAATCCATGAGGTGTACAGCATCCTGGCAATCAAAACTCCATCTGAATTGTGAACACTGCTGACCGTAGTGTTTGGACACACAACAATGACAGCAGGTGAGCAGTGGGGCCTGGGTGCACAGGGGCTACAATTGAGGGGAGGGGTGGGGTGCATCAGCCTGGGTGTGCAGGTGCGAACAAGCGATGTTGCCGTGCATAATGATGTGATCTCTGACCTCATTCAGTCACATATCGGTCTCATTTTAAGGACCTGCTGGACCGTACTGTAGGCCTGAGCCAGCGGGCACCGCTGCCCTACAGACACGTGGCATTGGCTTTTCCAAAACTGTAGTGAGCTAATTACTAAGTGTACATGCACACAGGCTTGCACCACTGCATTACACGTGCACATTATGTTTCTAGCATGCGCTCTGTTCCGTTGTATGTAAACGTTGGCATAACATTTTATTATTTAACCTTGTCTAATCTTGTGCTCTCCAACTCCTCTTTGAACCACGATTACCACTAACAGTTGGTAGATCGTACTTCAAGAAGAAAGGATGCACTCAACTGGTGTTCTCTATTAAGCTTGAAATAAACCTTCATTTACCTCAACACGATTCCAGCATTATAATATTTCTCTCTTTTCAGACACTGAGTTGCTTGCGCCAAAATGGGCGAAGTGAGTTCTCACCCTGTGACGATGCCCTTGGCATTCTGACGCCTTCCATCATGGTATCAAGACACCGTCCCAACCGGAGACCTGCTGTGCCACCCTGAGAAAGGCACCCCCGAGTCCGAGCTTGCACCGGCACGTCTTTGGACACACCGGTGGTGGTAGGTGAGCAGTAAAGCCTTGGTGCGCAGGAGCTGCAATTGAGCACAGTGCGAGGGAAGGGGCTGGGGTGCAGCAGCCTGGGTGCACAGGTGAAGGCAAGCAATGCTGCCATAGATAATAATGTAATCTCTGGCCTCATTCATATCTGTTTCATTTTAAGGACTTGCTGGACCGCACTCTTTCTCGCGGACCCCAGCATCCTAAATACACGGGTGACGGGAGGTAAACAGTGAGGGCTGGGTGCAGTAGGCAGACACTCTGTCTCCTACTCCCTCTGTTCTTTTGACTCCCCCTCCCCTTTTCACTTCCACCCATTCCCTCTCTGTCCCATTCTCACTATCTTCCTTTCATTCTGACTACCTTTTTTTTCTCTTGAACATGGCACACATAATTATGTTTCTTTTTTTTCTTGCAGGTTTTGTACGCTGCTTCCGGAGGAGTCCTACCCACTTACTTCATGTAATACCGTTATTTGTTCAAATAAAGTTGTGTTTCCATTTACTTGTGTTGAATAATACAGGTTATTTTTTTACCAATAAATAAGTGAGTGTATGGGTCTTTTTTTCTGACAACACTTGTCTGTAGTTTATTGAGAAAATTGGCTGTTTATAGGAGGTTATGAGGGAAAACATTTTTAATTTTGCGGTGCACCTACCAAATATAAACCAACAGACTATTACATAAATGAAGCCTGCGTAATTCTACAACTGCAAGGGTTCTAGGAGTGTATCACTTTACAACACCATGAGTACTTCCTGTGTGATTACAGAACCAATAAGACACTGCCTAGGGCCACCAAGGCTTCAGGGACTGGCGAGATCCACCCTGCATATTTAAGTAAAGCCCCGGAGGCCGGATGGTGGCGATCCCCGGACTTGAGTTGGCCTCGAAGCCCCCCGAACAATTAGAATACAATACCCTGGGATGTGGCGATCCCCTAGGCTGCAAAACGTCTCTGTGCCCTCCAGCGCTTATTTTACATGCAAGATTAAGGTCCCCAGTACTGCGGAGACCCCGCAATATAATAATAGGATTGGCCCGGAACATTACCCGCAAGGGGGCTCATTTAAATGAACGGGTGAATCCCTGCTTAATTTTTTTTCCCATCTTTACCATCCGGATCCACCCTATTAAAGCGATACGAGGTTTTCCTCCTCTCGCCTCCACGAGGCAAACAAGTATTTGCTATCACAGGGTGGAAGCCATGCACCCGCCCTGTAATAGCAAACATAAATGTCCTGCAGCTGCACACCCCGGGACATTGTATGAGCTGCACCTGGGAGGTGGCGCTCCCTAGGACCATGATGTATTGGTTTTTGCATAACTATAGAATTAGTATAAACGCATACTAACACTACTTGCACACGTGTAGTTCAGCGACCAAAGTGTAGTGAAGAGGCTGAGGAACCCCAAAATCTAAAAATATTAATCCTACCAGAGGTTGGATGACATAGTTCAATGAGCCGACAAAACTGGGATGAGTAAAAACAGCTTCACGAAGAAAATGGGTCTTCAGCACAACGCAAGCAAGCTTGAAATATTGGTGAGTGCTGCCTTCTTTTTACCTTCTCCAGCTCATCGCCAAATTCATGTAGTGAAGAGGCAGACAGCAGTGGATCCGATAAGTAGATTTATTGCAGGAAAACAAGACAGCTTAAACAGCTATCAACAGGAGTAGACAGCAAGGCAACTGTCTTCTTCGTCACTGTGTACAAACTCCCCAAGGTTCCCCTCATGACAGCCCTACATTCTAACATTACATACTTACACTCTACTAGCATTACATACTAACATTTTACTATGACTTACATTAGAATTCTACACTGGGCACATGACATTACAGCAATGAGCTCATGGTTTCATCCACGAGTCTTGAGACCGGTAAGGATGAGCAGTTCGCTTCCCACTCCGTGTATTGTATAAACACAAACTAACATTTCTTCCAAAGGTATGCTACACCGCCCAGAGCACATCACTTTACAGCAATGAGCTCACGATTTAGGCTCATGGTTTAATCCAGAGTCTTCAGACCAGTAGGGGTGCGTAGTTCGCTTCCCACTCCCTGTATAGTATAAACGCATACTAACACTACTTACACAGTTATACTACAGCGGCCAGTATGCTACAGCGCCCAGAGTCCATCACTTTACAGCAATCAGCTTGGTTTGATCCCCGAGTCTTCACACTGGTACCCCTTGAGTACTTCGATTCCGGTATAGTATAAACACACAGTAGGGGTTAGTAGTTCGCCTCCCACTCCCTGTATGGTATAAACGCCTACTAACACTACTTGCACACGTATGCAACAAAGACCAGAGCACATCACTTTACAGCAATGAACTCACGGTTTAGGCTCTTGGTTTCATACCAGAGTGTAGCAGCATCTCATCTCAGCACCATGTCACTCTGAGCAACACCGCACTTTCAGACCGGTAGGAGTGACTACTTCACTTCGCACTCCCCCACAGAGGTTACAGTGCTCCTATTCTCCTCGTTCCTACTCTTGTCGCCCTTTTTTCCCCTTACTCGTTTCAACGGAATCACAAAATGGCTGCCAACACTTCCTAGTTGCAACCGCTCGCAGCCAATAAGCAGCAAGCTCGTGCTTGTAACGCCTCAACCAATCAGATGGCAGAATTCCCACATATCGATATTTCTCCAAAACTACTGAACGAATGTACACCAAATAAACAAAAGTGTGCTTTCTAGGCCAAGACCCTTCTCCCTGCCATATTTGGGGTAATTATGTTCACCCATTCGACCTGTAGCCTTGTCTAAAATTTCCTATGGAAATTGCATGGAGGAAACATGTTTTGGGACCCCCCTTGTTTCTCAGCCCCCCCTTGATGAATCACCCCCAAACTTTCAACATAGGACCTGATATGAACAAAGAATTTGTTTGGAAAATTTCATGAACATTCATCAAATGACGCCAAAGTTATAAGCAAAACAAAAAATGCTCTTCCTATGGAAACTTGGTCCTAACTATAACTACCTACTGGCGACCCCCAGTAGGTTTTATATATATATATATATATATATATATATCAGACCCTCCAGGATATCGCGATTTCGTGATTTGCCGCGAAATCGGCAATTTTGAAAAAATGCCGCGATTTTTACAAAAGTGCCCGCGAAATCAGCATTTTTCTAGAAATCGCGGCATTTTTACAAAAGCCGCTATCCTGGGGGTCTGCTTTAAGTGGCTATCGCCTGTGGATTGGGTAATTTACCATACCTGGCGTGTTTGTGGCTGTCTGGCTGCCTCTCCAGCCAACCTACAAGCCGTCACCACCGCCTGCTGGTTTGCACATTGGTGAAAGCTAAGGCCGCCTGCTGTTTCTGCACTGATGGCTCGAGCTAAGGGCGCCTGCTCTTATCCCCCAGTACTGACGGCCAGGTGCTGGCTCTTTCGAAAGGCCTTCCTTCCTTTCTTCGTGATGTTCACGAAGGGGGAGCGGTGCTGATCTCCGAGGCACATATAATACCCGCTAACTCCCTGATGGTTTTGTGAGAAATATATACAGGGCTGTTATGTTTCTCGTTACAAGGTTTCAGAGAGATGCTTTTAGAGGCACAGGCCTGACTTGTAACTCACTCTCTCCCAGCCCTACTAGCCTCTCAGATGCACAGACCTCCCCTGCAGCTAACTGCCCCCGGCTTTTCAATGCACTTGCCTGACATGTGAATGACTCCCCCCCCCTCCCCCCGAACCCTAACACGTTTGAGTTGCACACGCCTGGCAGTTAACCCCCTGTTTCACAGCCCATCTCTGCCTTTTGGCTAGGTTCACCCTATCGAAACAACATATACATATAGACATACATACAGGGCACAGCGCTCTCGGCCTATTCGAGGCACTGCATTGCCTTGACTTGTGACCTAATGTGTCCCAGCCTCAGAGTTGAGAGGCGCGCGCCTGGCATGTCACTGACTGTGCCTCAGTCATGTCAGCTGTTCACAGGAGTTAGACTACAGTGTAGGCGGTTCATGGTGTGTGTTCCCGTGACTCCGCCCCAGAGAGTGACCAGCGGCAGTGGTAACTCCGAAGGGAGGAAGGTGGTATATTACCACGTAGTAAGAGATGTGCCCTTGGGAATCTTTAACTGCGCACTCGTTCTCAGATCTACAGGGTTGTTCCTACTTTTTCTCCTTTCATGCCTTCGTAAAATAGGATGTATTTTAAATATGGTGTTAGTAAAAAGTGCTGTGAATTTGTCAAATCAAAGAGTGTACATAAACAACATGTCCGACTCACGCCCATACCAGGAGATGGGCAGATTTGTTTCTCTGGAAAGCGAAATTCTGTGCAATTGAAATTGATGCAGTACTGAGGCTTTCATGATTGGTTCTACTTGGGTCATCGTGAACAGTGCCAGAAAATGCTTACATTTGTAGCTGCACACCCATGCAATGTTTTAGAATTGTGGGTGCCTATTTACGACTTTCTATGAGAATCTGTTATTTTAATTTCCTCATGGACAATATAAGGGCAGTACCAGAGATAGGCACAGGGTTACTTCACAGTAAGGACTACTGTTCCCTTCGGCCTAATCTTTGAATCCTGATAGAATCAGCAGCACTTTTCAAAGCCAGACGCATTTTCACACCTCTGAGCACTAGGCTGCCAGTGACAGTACTTAATTTGTCAAAAAACAAAAAAAAGTAGATGGAGGGGTCCAACATGTTTCTTAGCAGCCTGCTGTCGAATGCTACAGTTACTAAATACTGTCTTTTCTTTCACTCATGCAGCTTTCATCCACCACCCCAAACTCACTTAGCCTTATGATCTGTCTTTCAGATTTTTTTTATCTCCGCTTTCTAGATTTGTCGATGTATTCCTACCTTTCTTTCTCTTCCTCTTTTATTGTATTTCAGCATTTCTCTCTCTCTGGCTCTGAGCCAGTCTGCTGAAAAAACATTAGTCCCAGGCTTCCAAAATGGCTGCCAGCGCCAACCACCTGAAACCAGCGACACAAATTAAGCACTCTATGGCTACTCTAATACTATATCCTGTGCCCGCTAAACTTTACAAATGGCAGGCCCACCCGTTTTTCAATTCCTCGTTGGTAATTATTCCTCTAGGGCAACCGACCATATAAGACTCATTCATTCTACTGCATGTCCTCCCCTTTGAATAACAGAGACCCAGCTGGGGATGATCTATATAACTGAAGCATGCCCATCAACTGTTTATTTTGCATAAATAAAAATTAACCAATTTTTCCTCTTGACTAGAAACTGCCTGTAACTCATGTTGAAGTCGGGCAACCTGGGCGAGTGATGCCATGTAGATGTTAAACAGCGTAGGGCTGAGGGATGAGCCCTGGGGTATGCCACAGATGATCTTGGTGGCCTCGGAGCGGAAGGGGGGGAAGGCGGACATTCTGTGTTCTGCGTCGGAGAGGAAAGAGGAGGTCCACGCCAGGGCCTTCTCTAGGAGCCTGGCGTCGTGGAGGCGTGTTTGTAGTGTGCGGTGGCAGACCGCGTCAAAGGCGGCTGACAGGTCCAGGAGGATTAGGGCCGCTGTTTCTCCGTTGTCTAGTAGGGTCCTGATGTCATCGGTGGCGGCGATGAGGGCAGTTTCAGTGCTGTGGTTGCTGCGGAACCCAGACTGGGAAGGGTCCAGGATGCTGTTCTCCTCGAGTTAGCAGGTCAGTTTTTTGTTGACGGTATTCTCGATGACCTTCACTGGGAACGGAAGCAGGGAGATGGGCCGGATGTCCTTGAGGTCCTTGGGGTCCGCCTTGGGTTCCTTGAGTAAGGCGTTGATCTCGGCGTGCTTCCAGCTCTCCAGGAAGGTTGCTGTCTTGAAGGAGATGTTGATGACTTTCTGGAGATGGGGTGTGATGGCTGTGCTGGCTTTCTTGAAGATGTGGTGTGGGCATGGGTCTGAAGGAGATCCGGAGTGGATGGTGTTCATGATCGTGATGGTGTCGTCGTCGTTGATGTTGGTCCAGGAGAGTATGCAGTTGGTGCTGGTGGTGGTCGTGGGGGCAGAGGTCTCAGTGTTTGTTGGGGCGGTCGTGACGTTGAAGCTGTTGTGGATGTCTGCGATCTTGCCGGCAGTCTTTTGCTTTTCGAGGGAAACAAAGTGTCTACATTGTAAATAAACCAAATATACATAGCTTCATGTTGTTAAATAACTAAAAAAACTAAGATATCTGTGTTTGTTGTAGGAAAAATGGCTAAATCAAATGCCGCAAAAATGCAGCTAAATTTCCATATTTGTGCTGCTAAATTTCCATTTTTTGTGCCGCTAAATTTGCTAATCCATGCCGCTATATCCTGGGGGGTCTGATATATATATATATATATATATATATATATATATATATATATATATATATATATATATCATCAGCTGTATTAAATATTATGAAAATGCTACACAGCACATGGAAAATGTCAAATGCATGAGGGAAATTCCCAAATGAGAAACCAAAACTCTAGCCATGGGGTCAAACCTGGATTTATCAAGAGGGTCCAAGACATTGTAAATCAAACCAACTTTAGGCCAAGGACGAGCTGGAATGAGAGGTGCCAGATCATTGTTTTTCCTTTGCTGGAGTGTCTTGGGATAGGTTAAGTTGCTGCTTGCGTTGCTCTGGTAAAGAACACCTTTTTATCATGGCCCTTTTTTTCCCCATGGAGTCGTAATGTTAACCCCTTAGCAGTGAGATGCCTCCATTAGCATGTGAAAAGGTAACTCTACCAGGCTCTGCTGTTTAACCCATGACTGCCTACAAGGGAAAAAAAGGAAGCCAGGAACTCAATTTTATTTTGTATTTCGCAAGTCTGCCCAGTGCATCATCACATATGATATCATCAGCCACATTGTGGGTTCTAAGGCAAATCCATGTTGCATTCTGGGGTTAATACTTTTGCTTTTAAACCTTTCATTATGGGTTCAAAACCCTTGAATGCCAAGTGATGTTGGCTAAAATTCGGGAACTGGCTGAAGGTGTTATACAGGTCATAAAGCTATTTGTCAGGTCTGGTTTATATTTTTTGAGAGATGTCTTATCCATTTCAAACACTGCTTGTTTCACATGTAAAAACAAAAGTAAACTGTTCATGTATTTTATGAGGGTTCACTCTCTCATTCACATCAGACATTAAAACAAGCATTGGTAATATGAATCGTTGTCTTTTGTGTAGTAAAACGTTTTATATCGAGCTTCACAACACAATAAAGGTACAAAAGGACAACAGCAACTCTGTCTTCCCCAAGACAAAAAAAAAGTAAAGTACTGGTGGCACTAGAAGGATAACCATCACATGATTGCCTCACGCATACATGACAGGTACAACACAGTTAGCAAGCACATGGAAGAGCGAGGCACAGGAGGTGAAGGGCTGTAGTAAGTTCTTTGTAAAAGCAAACATATAAGAAGTACAAAAGTCCTGGAAGAAACAGCTAAGTCTCTTATTGACTTTTCACACATTCCTGTACTCATGGAGGATGATGAACTCTCATCTACCTAGGGTGGTATGCTTCATCCGCGGGTTCCAAATCTATGTTATGTTATGTTAATTATTATTTGTACAGCGCACGTATGCCCATGGGCTTCATGGCGCTATTGGAAAGATCTAGCACTAGTAAGATAGCTAGTTATGGGTTCCCTAGTTTGAATAAAGCTATTTCCCTTACATTGAGATGTATGTTTTCCCTTTGTTCAAGTGTTAACCCCTTGCATGCTTCAGACAGCCACCAGCTGTCCGACGTCACGGTGGGCATGTGCTGAGGACGGCCGGGGCCATCCGAATCCCGCCCACTATTTAAATCGCCCGCACAGTGCGAAAATGTGTGCAGCATGCAAGGGGTTAAACTCGTATTAAAACTCTATGTAGGAGAGATACTGCTGTCTCCCTATTATAAGATTAAAGACAGGGGAATAAAGTCAATTGAATATAGCCTTTGTTTTTTCATAAGATAGGGCAACAAAAGTGGAATCCCCCCTTCCTCACAGAACAGCTATACCTTGTGTAGAAACAGTGCAAGCTACCCTCCTTCAGAGAACAAGTACGGGTAGAACAGCAGCAGCACACGTTTTTCCCATCACAGGATGCATACAAATCCGGCAGCTTTGCTTCCTCTCAGATAACATACACCTTAGGAATAGCAAAGCAAGCTTCCATCTCATAGAAGGCAGTAACAATCTTCCATTCCTGAAGAATGGATCCAGCAGGCAGACTAGTACACACTTCCATCGGCCACAGAACATGTACACTTAAAGTGTGAGTGCCATGTCATTTATAAGCAGATCCCTGGAGTGGGTGCTTAACTCATCGAGAGGAAAGTATTGGGGGATGAGTGTGTGACTATGCACGTTCTGACAACATTCTCACTTAGGTGATATTCCACGTCAGCATCCTGAAAGTCCTGCTGCGGTCACTCAGAAACCTGCTGTTTGTGTTGATTCTTTAGCATTACACATATTGATAGGTAGCCCTTACCTAGCAGCTCATTGAGATTTTTTTTGGAGCAGCTCTGCCTCAGCATAAGTAATCTATAATCTAGACAGGCCCATAGGTGCCAACCTCTTCGAAAAGGTTGTGAATGAGCATGTCCACCGGACACTGTGCAGTCCCTGTTTCAGTGCTGCATATGTTCAAAATGTTGAGGGCCGCCACTGAGCAGCACTATGCTAATACCAAACATTAAGCATGTTCTTCTCTTATATAGTAAAGTCTTCAAAACAGTTACACTAATCATTTTATCTCTTCATTCATCCCTTTTCTTAGTTCGATGTTATCTGAGGCTCAAGGCAATTTGTAGCAGGTAGGCTAGGCAGGCCACACACATCCAGCTGAACCACATAGGCCCAACCCAAGGCTATAAACATCTCTATAAGCCTCAGTTTATTTTTCAATGCATCTGTGGGCCTCTTGCAAAACAAGCAGCAGTGACTTGAGCTCCTGAAAGTGTTTGTGCCTTGAACAATACATGCAGCTATTATCCCATTTCTTCACTTCCCACCAACAAATCAACAGATTCAAGCTCCTATTCCAGACTAACCAAGAAACAAAGATTGTGATATGACTGAAACAATCTGTGAAGATTTTGTCTTACTCAGATAAAGTAAACATACTTTTGTAAGACATAAGAATATATATTTATGTGATGGCTCGTTTTAGTTTCTTAGCGCTGTGTGGTCCATTTATAAGATCCGGTTGTATATGAAAATCAAATTAAATATATGTTGAAGTTGCATTCTAACATCCTGCAAGCACTAATTATCTGCTCATACAATTCCATTTGCACATGTCTTTTACCCATTACCCCACCTGCAGTTTTCACATGCCAAGATTGTGCCCAGTATCCCCACATGCAGTAACTTCTAGGTAGGGACAGACTGATTTGCATATAGACAGGTTCTGAACTGGGATGGTGCAGTGAGATAAATAACGGTGATGGATCAAGCCCTGATCTTTGGACTGGGTAAGAGTGGTCTGCTTAATTCAGACACTCTGTTCATCACCACCCCCTTTTCTGAATCGTTTTTGGCCACTATAGGTGTGGCAGGGTATACTCAGACATGAGTCCCTTTCTCACTGCACCATCAGGATTCAAGCAAGCCGGGCGGCTGAAATGCCAGAAACCGGTCCCCGGTAGCTTGTCTCCTTTCTGGTGAAGAATTGGCTTGGTAGTTTAGTCTGCCCTGTTCCCATGATGCACTGGGCCAGGGACAGACTGATTTGCATATAGCCAGGTTCTGAACTGGGATGGTGCAGTGAGATAAATAACGGTGATGGATCAAGCCCTGATCTTTGGACTGGGTAAGAGTGGTCTGCTTAATTCAGACACTCTGTTCATCACCACCCCCTTTTCTGAATCGTTTTTGGCCACTATAGGTGTGGCAGGGTATACTCAGACATGAGTCCCTTTCTCACTGCACCATCAGGATTCAAGCAAGCCGGGCCGACGACGGCTGAAATGCCAGAAACAGGTCCCAGGTAGCTTGTCTCCTTTCTGGTGAAGAATTGGCTTGGTAGTTTAGACTGCCCTGTTCCCATGATTCACTGGTCCAGGGACAGACTGATTTGCATATAGCCAGGTTCTGAACTGGGATGGTGCAGTGAGATAAATAATGGTGATGGATCAAGCCCTGATCTTTGGACTGGGTAAGAGTGGTCTGCTTAATTCAGACACTCTGTTCATCACCACCCCCTTTTCTGAATCGTTTTTGGCCACTATAGGTGTGGCAGGGTATACTCAGACATGAGTCTCTTTCTCACTGCACCATCAGGATTCAAGCAAGCCGGGCCGACGACGGTCCCCGGTAGCTTGTCTCCTTTCTGGTGAAGAATTGGCTTGGTAGTTTAGTCTGCCCTGTTCCCATGATGCACTGGGCCAGGGACAGACTGATTTGCATATAGCCAGGTTCTGAACTGGGATGGTGCAGTGAGATAAATAACGGTGATGGATTAAGCCCTGATCTTTGGACTGGGTAAGAGTGGTCTGCTTAATTCAGACACTCTGTTCATCACCACCCCCTTTTCTGAATCGTTTTTGGCCACTATAGGTGTGGCAGGGTATACTCAGACATGAATCCCTTTCTCACTGCACCATCAGGATTCAAGCAAGCCGGGCCGACGA
The DNA here is from genome assembly GCF_964263255.1 of Lissotriton vulgaris. Taxonomy (NCBI): domain Eukaryota; kingdom Metazoa; phylum Chordata; class Amphibia; order Caudata; family Salamandridae; genus Lissotriton; species Lissotriton vulgaris. The sequence goes on from NC_141691.1 coordinate 724,312,182, forward strand.
CGGCTGAAATGCCAGAAACCGGTCCCCGGTAGCTTGTCTCCTTTCTGGTGAAGAATTGGCTTGGTAGTTTAGTCTGCCCTGTTCCCATGATTCACTGAGCCAGGGAAAGACTGATTTGCATATAGCCAGGTTCTGAACTGGGATGGTGCAGTGAGATAAATAACGGTGATGGATCAAGCCCTGATCTTTGGACTGGGTAAGAGTGGTCTGCTTAATTCAGACACTCTGTTCATCACCACCCCCTTTTCTGAATCGTTTTTGGCCACTATAGGTGTGGCAGGGTATACTCAGACATGAATCCCTTTCTCACTGCACCATCAGGATTCAAGCAAGCCGGGCCGACGACGGCTGAAATGCCAGAAACCGGTCCCCGGTAGCTTGTCTCCTTTCTGGTGAAGAATTGGCTTGGTAGTTTAGTCTGCCCTGTTCCCATGATTCACTGAGCCAGGGAAAGACTGATTTGCATATAGCCAGGTTCTGAACTGGGATGGTGCAGTGAGATAAATAACGGTGATGGATCAAGCCCTGATCTTTGGACTGGGTAAGAGTGGTCTGCTTAATTCAGACACTCTGTTCATCACCACCCCCTTTTCTGAATCGTTTTTGGCCACTATAGGTGTGGCAGGGTATACTCAGACATGATTCCCTTTCTCACTGCACCATCAGGATTCAAGCAAGCCGGGCCGACGACGGCTGAAATGCCAGAAACCGGTCCCCGGTAGCTTGTCTCCTTTCTGGTGAAGAATCGGCTTGGTAGTTTAGTCTGCCCTGTTCCCATGTTGCACTGGGCCAGGGACAGACTGATTTGCATATAGCCAGGTTCTGAACTGGGATGGTGCAGTGAGATAAATAACGGTGATGGATCAAGCCCTGATCTTTGGACTGGGTAAGAGTGGTCTGATTAATTCAGACACTCTGTTCATCACCACCCCCTTTTCTGAATCGTTTTTGGCCACTATAGGTGTGGCAGGGTATACTCAGACATGAGTCCCTTTCTCACTGCACCATCAAGATTCAAGCAAGCCGGGCGGACGACTGCTGAAATGCCAGAAACCGGTCCCCAGTAGCTTGTCTCCTTTCTGGTGAAGAATTGGCTTGGTAGTTTAGTCTGCCCTGTTCCCATGATGCACTGGGCCAGGGACAGACTGATTTGCATATAGCCAGGTTCTGAACTGGGATGGTGCAGTGAGATAAATAACGGTGATGGATCAAGCCCTGATCTTTGGACTGGCTAAGAGTGGTCTGCTTAATTCATACACTCTGTTCATCACCACCCCCTTTTCTGAATCGTAACTTCTAGGTAGGGCCTGCAGACATGCCATGGTACCGGTGCCTTTCCTTGGTGCTGTAAGAACTTGAAAAGTCCAGAGATGCTATCCTGGCCACAGGGATGTGTCGCAGACACACAATCTGCACAAAATCATCAATTAAAAAGTATCCATTAGAACTACCATAGCTAACGGTCTGTAACATTCTCTTCTTAGATATGCTCACACTTGGGCAGATTTCCCGAGTGTCCAACACAGTAACCCTCCCAAACTCTGCATTGTTAATTTCGCCCCTCCCCATCTCATTCAGCATTTTCATGGCCCATAAATGCTTCTTTGAGGCCATCTCAGATGCAGAACCTCAGTTACACCTGCTGTGGCCTTTTTATTTTTTTAAATCAAAATATTTTCTATAGAGCCACAACTTTAATCCTGAAAAGCCTGCTTTTTGCTCTGGCCATTACTCTGAAGATAAAAAATCATATATCCTGAGGTTACAATATGTAAGTTTGTAGGAAATACACCAAACCATTTTTATCATTAGAAAAGGTACAAGAATGACTTGCATACATTTGAAATCCTACTTGTAATCCTACACTTCAGAAGCAGGCAATACGCCAAAGCACTCTTTAAAGTGTCCACCTCGAACCGGTGTCCGTCAAATGATCATCATTCAAACTTGGTGTATCTCAAGGACATTAAGGCCTTTTCAGAAACAAAAGCTGCAGACTCCAGGCCACCGTCTCCACCGCAGGCTCGTGGTAGCATAACACTAATACAGGCATCCCTTGGAGCTACCTTCTTTCAGTTGAACTCCTCCACAAGAATGCAGCTGACACTTGTCACCTCAAAAAACCCAGTTAATATTTGAAAAGAACACCCTCTCTTAGTTACAGCCACACCTGAACTCTCATCCTCCACTACATCTCAGCAATTTTCAACACTATTGGCAAGAAAATTCTACTTATTTCGGCACTCAAGGTCATCATTTCTTGCTGCCAGTCTGTGTCCACCAACATCCCCTGCAGAGTACAACATGGATCAGCAGTGCCATCAATACTCTTCCATGCAAACCTGGTGCCCCTCATAAACATCCTCAGCAGCCTCATATATGCGGTCTCATGTCACTGTTCATCAAAGGTATCTTGACCGATCATGACAATTTCCTACGTGCTCATGGGGTTCCCTCAACATTATTCCTCCTCCATGCTACACTAGTTCGCTATATTAAACACCACTACTAGGCTTCTGATGGGTCCGAACCTCCAACACACAACTTAGGGGCACATGCATCAAGCGATTTTGGAATCGCAAACGGTGCGAATCGCAAAATTCGGCCGTTTGCGATTCCAAAATCACTTTTTGGGATGCATCATTTATTTTTCTATTATCGCAATTTAAGAAATCTCAATTTTTTGCGATTTCTCAAATTGCGATAGCATTTAAGAAATCGCAAATTTTGCGATTTCTTAAATGCTATGCATGATTATTTTTAATTTGCTAATTCGCAATTAGGAAGGGGAAAATTACCATGAAGTGAACCTTCATGGTAATTTGCGAAAAGTTTCAAAAATGCAAAAAAATGCATTTTTGACACCTACATTTTACACACACACATGCCCTTGGGACATGTGTGTGAGTAAAATGTACTTACATGACATTCCAGGGGTCAAGGAGGGGTCCTTTGGACCCCCCCCTCCACCCTTGAAATTGCATTCTCATTTTGCGATTCCTTAATTGCGAATTCGCAAAATGAGAATGCCTTCCCATTGATTCCTATGGGCCTATAGGCCCATAGGAATCAATGTAAAGTGATTCCTTATTTGCGATTCGCAATTAAGGAATCGCAAATAAGGAAAATTAGGAATGCGCAAAAAAATTTGCGATTTTTTTGATGCATAGGAATTTGCGATTCCTAAATTGCGATTTCTTAATTTTCGCAATTTAGGAATCACAAATTCCTACAATGATGCATGTGGGCCTTTGTCCATGCTATGCACCTTATGAGGGAGGGTCGACATCTCATACGTGGCTGTATAGGGGTATCAGGACTCACTCCAATTCCCCCCTACTCTTACTCCGAGCCCGATGGTCAATAGACTTAAGTAAAGAATTTACAGATAAGGAATGGGCCTTGATACTGGAATTCCCTAAGAACATGTCCCGGAATGCTCGTTTTAAATGCATCCAATCCATGATTTTACATAGAGCCCATCTCACACCACACCGTCGCAATAGTATATACCCCAATGCTCGATTCTCCTGTCCTAGATGCCAAGAAGCTGATGCAAACCTCATACACATGCTATGGGCATGTCCTCGCCTCAGTTTCTTCTGGCATGCTGTTACTTATGCCATACACAGGTTACTAATACGACCGAATGGCTGTCCCCAGAGGCTTGTCTTCTGGGACTCCACAGTAACCCTAAGAAGCAGAAGACCCAACTCAAGTTTGCAGACTTGGCACTACTTATTGCTAAGTGGGCAATTACAACGAGGTGTAAATCTGCATCTCCCCCCATGCAAATACACTGGCACACAGAATTGATACGATGGGGAATGGCTGAAAGTGCCATAATTCGACAAGAGGAATTCCGGGGGTTGAGTAAGACCCCCATCTCCCTGGAATGGGATCAAATGTTGGAAACTTTCAAAGCTATGGATTCCTTTACACCTCCATCGTCGCCGATAGCTTGGACTCACCCCACCACTCCTACACCCCCCCCCAACTGACTAGTCTATATCTACTTGATGAAATGTCAGCTTTATCATTACTGAATGAATGTACTCGTATATTTGCCCATCCAGTTTGCTAACAAACGTCTTTATGTACCGATATGTAACTCAGTCTTAATGTGTACAATAAGTGGCACAACAGGAAATTGGATTATTGTTAGGAATTTACGAACCAGTGAACAGGGGGGAGTTGGTTTTCTTTATCTAGTTTTTTTCTCACTTTTGTCTTTTTAGTGTTAGATTTGTTGTTTTTAGATACTATACGGTGCATTATTATTTCTGGTCTAGGCTATTGTTTGTATTAAGTGTGCATGATGTGTAAATTGCACTTTTCCTACTTTACTGACAATACATGCTGATTAGATGACAGAAATTCGCCGACATGATACTAGGTTATCTGCTACTGCCCGCTTCCCTTTCTTTTTCTTCTTTTTCTCTTATTTGGAATGCGCAGCTAATACCAATACTGACAATTGACCTTTGTATGTTGGTTTATTTGAAAAATCAATAAAACTATGTTTTAAAAAAAGTGCTGTCTCATGTTCATCTAAGATGCCCAGATACGCGTAAGAGTATCCAATAAGCATAAGGACCATTGATAAGGCATAGACTGCATAACTCACATAAAAAAACTGAATGCACCAGAACTGGCTCTGTCTTAAACCTCAAACAAAGGTCTTGTCGCTGGAAATGGGTGATCCCAACTTACCTCTGCTTGACTGTCTCCTGAGGACTTATCTCTTGTGCATCTAGTCAAAGTCTTCACTAAAACATGCCTATCACCTGAGAACATCCTTGGAAGCAGGGGAATGCAAACATCATCACATAGGTTTATGACAGATAGTCACACTGAAAGCAATACAGTACAGCACCATTTGTATGTTAATCATTTATTTATTAATAATGGCCATGACTGCATACTCTAGAAAGATGCATAGTTATGTAGTTGTCCCTCCCAGGAGAGTGCTTGGAGCGAATAGCACAACTAAACTACTATAGTCAGTGTACCCCATGGAATACTCCTGTTGACTTTCCCCCATGTGGCAATACCTGAAGTCTGCTTCCACCACAATTCTGTGAATACGAGTCAGATTCTTTGCAGTGATGAAGTACATTCATACCTTCTGGGGAGCTGGTAACACCCCCCTTGACTGGGGTGAGCCTTTTTGGCAAAGCCATGTCCCCGAAAAATCCCCCAGATCGGAAAGGTCACAGGCATAGCCTAATAGCTGGATGGGTGGTCAATAGGCAGAGGTGCCCTATGGATTCAAGTGCTTGACTAGTTAAAGATAATGTTTGAAGGACAGAGGGCAGACAAGATGTACTGGGCCCCAAACACGGTGGTTAAGGTCATTTGGCACTGGTGACTTGGGGTGAGTCCTACCCGGAGCCTGCAAACTGGGCCAAGTACAGCTCTTTCCACATTTTACTCTAAGGGTAGAAAGAGTGAGAAGTCAAAGGCTTTCAGGTAGTTAATGTGGGAGGCAAGAACTCAGAGCTCAACAGTCAAACAGCAGCCACAATAATGTAATGTCCAGCCCAGGACTTATCTTTTATGGAAAAAAAATAGCACTTATAATCGTACAGTGGAACTTAATACTACAAAATTATTTTACGAGTCATACAGGGTTGAAAACTATGCTGCAGTAGAAATTGAGGAACTACACCACCTACTTCTCAGTGTCGCCCCAATCTCCTCTCACTATGGACGAGACTCCGTATCCATAGTCCCCAATACTATGAGTTTTTGGCAAGGATTAGACACAGGAGCAGATGGGTTATTTTCGTTCACTTGTGAATTGTGCAGCTTCGGTTTAATGTCTCTTCACACTCCCTCTGCAAAAAGACTTAGCAAGTGTAGCAGACTCGTCTGCATGGGTTCAGACTTTAGTCCTTTGCGGAGGCTAAACCCCAAGTTTTTACCTGTTGGTTTCTTGTACATTTGGGGCAGCACAGTAGGAGTAGACCAGTTACGGCCCTCATGTGTGGGCCTGACCGGCAGCATCACTTGGGTCAATGGTCATGGAGGTAAATGCTGGATACTGCCTGTGCAGCAACACCCAATTCTCAACAGCACCATTCCTCCAGACTGGCTGCTTAATGTCCTGGGATCTGCCGTCACCGGGTCAATGTCTTTGAAATGGTGTCCTCTGGCATTTGTAGTCTTCAGGTTGATCAGGTTTCTCACTCACCGGTGATATGATCCTTGGTTACTGTATTGCAGTGGATAGACCAGTCTCTCAGCCCACAGCAACGTGAGTAGAAAGAGTGAACAGAATTGCCAGAAAATGTGTTTCTTAAAAAAAACTTTGGAGCATATTTTCAAGAAACGGCGTTAACATTATCGCCACTTTAGCGGCTGGATACTGCCGCTAAAGCGGCGATAATAGGTTTGATATTATGCCCTTGTGAATTCCCATAGAAGCCTATGTTCTGGTGGAAACATGGCCTTCTATGGGAATTTTCGATGGTGTATTATTGTTGCGTGCTTATCTAGGATCCTGATCGATACTGTGACCTTATGCCCCTATTCGGCTATAAATCCATGTATTCCCTATATTGGCATAACCGTTCAAGTGCGATATTCAGAAACGGTGCGATATTCAGAAAGTCATCTCTGGCCTCACACGAACAGAGCCACATTCCAGAATAGCTTTCTCTGCCACTTCCTATGCAACCAATTAGTGCAATGACAGAGCAGAAGTCACTTCAACAAGATAAAAACTCAGCAAACCTGGAAATCCCCGCTTGCTGTGTTTTGATTAGTAATAGAACTCTAATGAGCACTGATAGACGATCACTTCCTAGTGACATCTATATTGACGTCTTATGTCCAGCAAACTTACGTCAAACAAGGCACCTTTCAGGTATAAATATTACCAACGTTGCCTTAAGCAAATGCTGCTGTCTCGTTGCTGTTGGTGAAGCTAGCTGCCTCAATGCCATCGCTGCTATCTTCGCTGCTGCTGAAGAAGCTGTCATGCTGATGATACCATAGCTGCTATCGCTACTGCTATCGCTGCTAACAGCGAACGATGGTGTGGTGAACTTAGGCGCTGAACAGCCACCCCCCTGCAAGAGCCCAGCAGATGCAAGCTGCCCGCGGACGCTGTCCCCCCTCCTTCTCCTCCTTGACGCGCTGAAGAAGAGACGCTGCCTTTCTCCTGCAGAGAAATCCAGCTCTGGCGTTTCTGGTCTACCCTTGCGGGTGACTGGGATACCGAGTTTCCCTGAAGGAGATACCAGACCTCTATCATTCTATTCAGAGGTATGGTGTTGACTAAACCCTTAGTGAGAATTCTTGAAGCAAACCTTGGCAAAACCAACTTAACTTAGAGCTACTTACTTACTCCCCTCCCAAGTATTAGGCTTAGGTCAGGTACACTGGGTTAGGCGTAGTTAGAAGCACCAGGTGAGTATGTTAGCCTAATGTATATATGAATGTATATATGTTTTATTACTTTTAAACCATTGTATGGCTAAGAAACCATATCAATGCTTTTACAGTATTATTTCGCAATACTTATCTTACTGTACGTACTTTTTATAATAACAAGTCTTGCAATTGTGGCAATTCATTTCTCTTGTACGAGAAGAAAGACTGCTCAATAAATGTTAACCCTTTATTGACAAACGCCCGTCTCTCTATTCTCTACATATTGTGAAAGTAAACTGCACCAACCTGACTGAGTAAAATAACTGTCTATTGTTTCACACGACCCTAGAGATTGACTCTTGATCTGAGGAGCAAAGTTGTCATGTTGCACGGTTGTTGGAAAACTGAATCCCTTCTTGTCTGTGCCAGGGAAGCTGATCACTTCCTATTTCAGTCAAGAAAGTTTCCAGTGACCTCTGAGCTAGTTGGTAACAAACCCAATTAAGTTTAGCATAGTCAGTAGAGGCCTGGAAGATCCGCACTTCTACGTCGATACTACTGTTTATGTTATTCCAATGCGCAGGGCCTATTGGGAAAATAGGAACTACGCTACATGGCGCCCAACGTTTGGTAAGGCGATAAACTAACGCAAGACGTTAGAGTAACTCAGTCGTGCATATTTCACACAGACCCCTTTCTCCCGTAAATACTCCAATAGACGTCTGGAGTGGGTGAAAGGTAAAAATCCGCCCGACCTTAGTAGGAAGAGATTCCTATGTAAAGCTCTGGTTTATTCAACGTTGAAGGATAAAGTGTTCCAAAATATTGTGCACCTAATCTTTGTCTCCTTGGAGACCTACTCTGCAAACCTTGCATTTATACAATGCCAGGAGAAAACGGAACCACTGGGGGCGCAGCAGATGCGACTCAGCAGGGTCCCGATGATACCGACCCCAATGCAATTATCATCCCGGTACACTTAAGAAAATCTATAACGTTAAAACTTATAGAAAACGGACTGACACCACAAGGTGGTACAGTAATTTTCGTGATAGAGGCTCACGAATATCGGCAGACAGAGGTATTCTATTCATGGATAAACTTTCCAGCGGCAAACGCTAGAACAAAAGAGTTTCACTATTACAAAATAGAGGAACCTCCGGAAGAGTACGCTCCTTTCGAGGAGACTGAAATCCCACTAAAATTCCAAGAGCACCTGCTCTGGTTTAATGGCGCCCTAAAACATAATGATCATATTACCAGGCTCGGTCCACTAGGTAGACCAGGAGCAACGTGGCCGGTTCTAGCCAGCTACACACCACATCCGGACATTGCAAAAATGTCAAAAGAAGAGCTGTTAGTACAGCTATAAACATTAATAAAAATACATAGGCAATTAGTCCAATATGTAATGCGGACTGCAACAGTCCAGCCAGCTGGTAATATACCACAGCTGACCCCTCATCAGGGGAACACTAATAAAATCACACCACAGAACATACAGTCATGTCTTGGTAAAACACCCGTAAAACGGGAACAAATTCCTTTCTGGTTAGCACAGAAAATCACTCAAATAGAGGCAGTATTTCCTGATACTACCCCTATAGAGAAACACAGAATCTTGACCATCTGCCTTCCTATGGGAATCGCACCACACATAGAGGACTGTGACACTTGGGGTACAGTCTTTGCTTCCATTTACACAAAAACACATGGTGTTCCGTCTATGGCGGTAATACCAGAAGTGCTAAAACAGATTCAAAATGAATACGGTCCAGAGCCCGCTTTAAATCTTGGTATGAAATTACTGAAAGACTTTAAGCAGGTCTCGACTATATTATTAGCCAACATAAAGGGAGAAGCAGCATCTGTGGCGATCCGCCAGAAGTTGAAGGAAACAGATATAACAGATCAGCCAGTTGAGCTTGCCAGAATCATAGAGAAATGCTATGAAGAATTAGGTAGAGACAGCTTGGGTGGGAAACCAGTAAAGCCCCAACTGCTCGAAAATCCTGAAAAATTATTTATTAAAAATAATTCAAACACTCCTAAAAAGAGCTGGGATGGAAATAAACAATCCACTCCCAAGGAAAAAGTTTTCCAGTCCAGAGGAAGGTCTCCTCGACGGAGGGAAAGAACTCCGACTCGAGAACACCAGTCTCCCCAGAGGGAGCCCTCTGAGAAAAGATATAACCTTAGAAATAGGGATAATCTGAAAAAACCTGATAGATATCAAAGTATTGATACACGTCCCTCTCGATCTTTTTCGCAGAAATCGGAAAGAAGAGGACGGTCAGACCCAGGAGAGCACACCAAGTCCAAAGACAAGGAACCTGCTCAGAGTAAAAAATCTCAATTTCCAAAAAAGAAGGTAGCCAGTATTAGAGTAATCAACCATGACGAGAATACGGAGGACACAGTTGAAAAACGGGGAGTGGGCATTGACAATGTTGGACAGTGCAGCAGAAATCAGTATAGCCCACAAGATCCTGATGAGTCATCTGGAGACAGTGGACACGAATGAATACATTCAGGTTGAAACTGCCGACACCAGACTTAGCGAGCCCCATAAAATATACGAAATAACATTGCGTATAGAGGGTGATAAGACTAGGAAAATAAAGGGTCTATTTTGGGATAAACTCTCAAAAGGCTATGATATTCTGTTAGCTGAAAAAGATTGGCCCCCAAAGTTTGTCAGGGAGTGCCCTCGTGGCGAAGAAGTGATTATGCCTGCCTTCTCGAATCACATTCCGATTCACAAAAAATATACATATGCAAGGAAATGGGCAGTAGCCCAGGCACGGCATTATATAAAAATCATGTAGGATGGGATGAGGACTCTCCTCCCCACAAAATCCAGTTAAAAAGTGAACCAACTGCCCAACGGCAGTATCCCATTAAGCAAGAAGCTAAAAAACAGGTCAGGGAGATCTTAGATCAACTTGAATACCAGGGGGTGATTGAAACATGCACCTCTCAAATGAACAATCCTTTGTTTCCTGTCTCCAAGCCAGACAATTCATATCGTCTAGTTTTGGACTACAGACACCTTAATGCATGTTGTAAAACATTTGCAGTACAAAACTCGCATAGTGCAGCCCTAATGAATAACACAGTTAGGAAAAAATATAAAACGACATTAGACATATCTAATGGTTTCTTTTGTCAAAACATTGCACCAGAAAGCAGATACTTGACCGCTTTCTCAGCATTTGGGTCGCAGAAAAATTCTGTCGACTCCCACAGGGGTTCAAGAACAGCCCAGGACTATTCTCAGCTAGAGTAACAGAGTTACTACAAATATATGATGATGAGGCATTATCTTCCGTAGATGATATCTATCTCACAGACGACGACTTGAATACTCACTTGAAAAGAGTGAACACCATTATACTTGGGTTCGCAGCAGAGGGTTACAAATTCAACTTTAAAAAGTCTCGAATTGCCCATCTGACAGTACTATTCTTAGGGTACAAGTTATCAAGTGAAGGGAAAAGCCTAGCGGACAACTTCTTAGAGAAGTGCGCTGTACTCCAAGCTCCAAAAACGCTGAAGAATTTACAATCCATACTAGGTTTTCTGAATTTCGGAAGAACTTACATTCTAAATTACGCAGAGAGGGTTAAACCTCTCTACGAACTAATTAAACCTGATTTTAAACAAATCAATTGGACTCAAAAACACACAAAAATTTTGAGATCACTGCAAACAGACATGTTAGCTAAAACTAAATTAGATACACGTGACTATACACGCGATCTTGTAATCCGAGTCATCCCAGGAGGATGCAGATTCACGTACCTAACCTCTAATGAGGGTGAAAAGGTACCAATTTCAATTAAATCCCACTTGTACACACAAGCAGAAAAAACATTCAGTCACGCAGAAAGAACTGTGAAAGCAGTGCAAATCGCATTAGCAAATGAACGAGAATTAGCACACGGCAAACGGATTAATATCCTCACAGCGGAATCCGCCTTCGAGGCGCTATTCAGCCCAGTAAACCTGCCTACAGTGTCACTGGATCCGAAATGGATACAGTGTGTAGATTCTCTAGGAGCGGATGATGTGAAATACTATTTCGCCCCGCAATTCGAAGAACTGAATAATTTAGAATATGAAGAAGAATATCCTCTGCCAATCGAACTTCTGCCTCTCCCACAATACGCCTGTATAATCTATACAGATAGATTTGTACAGCATTTCAACGTAGAGAGCAAATCCTACGATGCAGCCTGTGCGATTGTAAAAGGTCGTTGGCTGTGCGGTAAATTCAGACCGAAAGTAACAAAAACTGAATCATTGAGAAACTGTTCGGCTCGAAGAGCTGAAATTAGATGTTTAAAGATGGCGCTCGAAAATGCAGAACGTGAATTCCCGACACTTATCGTGTGTGATTCTCATTTTTGCGTCAACTATTGCAACAATAAAATGCAGAGGTGGATTGAAAACGACTACAAAGATGACACAGGTGCCACAATAAAGCATAAATTGCTCTGGAAACAGGTAGCTCTTTTACATAAAGAACTACAAAAGACTCACGTGATTCACGCACAGAGTCTTCAACGTGATGGCGTTCACGTTGCAGGGAATTCATTGGCTAATACAGCCACAGCGGAAGCAACTAAACCGGCTTCCGTAGCCACAAAAAAGCGTACAGAAAAATACATAAACGGGGAAACCATGCTGGCAGTAAAAACGACCGTAAAAGGCGACTGTGCAGCACTACCCGTGAACTATCCACTCAATTATGCATACATAATTGATGCAAACTCCGTTCCTTTTGCTCGAATCCCTGGAGTGGGGGACAGAGTAATTCCAAACAGGAGCAGGAGGGGCTTCCTCATACTGGAAGCACACATGGGGTTGGGTCTGAGACACCAAACAATTAAGGATTCTCTGAAAGAATTACAATCAGAGTACTGGTGGCCAGGAATGAGCATAGATATTCAATGTTTTGCTCAAAATTGTGAAAACTGCAACAGAGATCGCAGTAATGAACAGGCCAGTGTAGTTTCAGGAACCCTGCTAGACAGCATAAGGCGGTCTATCTGCGCAATCAAAGAAGAGAAGCACGTCCCATTGTACATCCTTAAGGTTAAACACACTTAAAAATGAGGCCCCCAGCGCTCGGCTGACGCTAGAACGGTTATAAAAGATCTGCGAGTCTTTATCGGCACATACGCAATTACCACGTTCCATTCTGACCAGGGTCCTGCTTTTAGCTCTCCAGCTTATAGGGAGGCCATGGCCAGCATGGGAATTGGATTGCGGTATTCTTGTCCGTCGCACCCCGAAGGGAATAGTGTGGTAGAAAGAAAAAACCGGGACATAAAGCGATCTATAACAGCGAAGGTATTAGGTTCAGGCGCTGGGTGGGTCAAACATTTAATAAGTGTCCAGTCCAGTCTTAACAATTTGCCAAGAAAATCTCTAAAAGGTTTCAGCCCATACGAACTATTGTTCGGAATTAGAATGAACATTCAGGACCTCGATAGTCAGATGTCAGTGGTACAAGAAAAAAACAACAGACTTTGACATCAAAGATCGTTTGGCTGTTTTACAGGAATTGAATGAAATGAGAAAATCCTTAAGCAACATAAAGTTAAAGCAACAGCCATCTACCACTGACGAGGCACCACAAGCAACAGCCCCAGCAAGGCCTGTCTGGATTCCAAAGATTGGGGATCTAGTCAGAGAAAAAATCGCGGTGAAGAAGGAATTTGGGCCTTCTTACAGAAAAGCAGTACCTGTCTTGGCAGTCACCGGAACAAGATCAGTTGTACTACCGCCCCTTGCTGGTAAAAAGGAGAACAGAGTTGTGTCTATCGACCTGGTAAAACCACAACCATGTGGCCTATAATCAACAGTAGGCCCAGTGGACTCCCAAGAAACAACAGAATACCCAAACTTGCAACAATCCAAGAGGTTCAAACTGAAAGACTAATCACATTCAATCAGGCTGCAGTGCACAGAGAAGGACTATGCAATAATGCCATGGAACTCGTGCCTCTTGAGACACAGATTGAAACAGTTTGTCAAGAAACACCAGTCTACAATAATGTGGCATCAGAAAATGCTACAGAGAGACAGATTGAAAGAACAATCCCAACAATTGACAGAACTGCCTCTGGTTATTTCATCATCTTCGACAACTTCTCTGAAGATCAAAACGACCCCGAAGTGATGCCAGAAATAAAAAAGACTTTTAAAGAAAAAGCAACGGAACTCTTTCATCAACTGAAGGAAATCTACCTTATTTCCCCTTGGTTAGAGTTCTGGTTCGGTCTAGGTGTATTTTTCCTCCTGCTTTGGCTCATCATGGTACTTTGTTTGGGAAAATTCATTGAGGGAAAATATAGTACAATGGACACAGCAAGTCAGAACACCAACCTAGTCCTGAAACCACACAGATCATCCCACGTGAAGAAAAGAGAACTGTCAACAGTAAATGTCACAGCAATTCCAATACCTGGTGGGGTAGTATGGGAGAAAACTGACTATGAGATCTATGGTCCGGTCGAGTTCCTGAAGTATCCTCATCAACTGAAGGTTTCCTTAAGTGACTTTGTAAAACATAGTACATTCTCTGATGATTGGGACTTTAACAGTATTAATGACATGATGTCTGATTTAGTAATGTCAGCTAGATTCACAGAACATGATTATTTACAAGGTTCATCTAGTTATGAGCAGACATTCTGCTACACACATTATGGCGATCATTATTTGCATAAATCTGCACAGCCTAGAAATGTTTTTATGTATAATCAATGGGAACATTGTTCTACACCACCTAAAAGCAGTTCTAAAGCATTTTTTGAGAAATTCAAATACTTCTCAGGGTTTAACACCAGTGATGCAGAAACGTTTTATTACAAACTATTAGATAAAACAGGAATGAAAACAATGCTGACAAATTCTAAATTGATATATTCAGAAGCATTTATGACAAAATGATGACATTTGGTTTTGATTATTGGAAAAATAACATTGAAACGAAAACAGTTTGGGGTACAAAAGATTGGCAGGTACAAGGCCTTGAAGCACTATTCAGAACCTGCATGATACCAGAACAAATGATGTTTTTAAATGACACAATACACCAAACATCCTGTCTTGGCCTTGCTAAGATCAAAGACCTAAACAAACCGTGTATTCCAAAGCCAATAACTGAGAATACAACTACAGATATTGAGTTAGACGTGTCACAAATCTTACATTTTAACAGAACACATCCTGATTGGAAAAAGTGGTTAATCTGGCCTACTGACACAAACAACTGTCAAGATAGATTCCTGAATAAAACACAGGGGTTACAAATGACCAGACAAGACCCTAGATACTCCCAGAGACAACATCCAGGAATAGTAACAACATACAGTGTAGGGAAACTCTGCCTCGAATGGCTAGGAACATCCACACTGGCTGAAATTAAGCAACACTTGTCTTTACTAAAAGATGGTGCTGATTTGCGCGATTTCATTCTTGGACCACGCAAACAGCGTCAAAAGCGTTTCATAGCGACCAGTATCTATGCTGCGCACAACGAGGCTTGGAAAGTCACACAAATTGAAACAGCAGAAAAAATATGAGAAATTGATCGTATTCATTTGGAAAAATCACTTTCTGTAGTGGACAATGGGTTAGTGACTCTGTCTTCCAGAATATATTCGTTGGACAATATTGTATCCTCTGCCTTTGATGTAATAGAAAGAGACTTGCCAATGTTACAACATGGCCAGTCACAATTACGTTCTATTGTACAATTAGGCTGGACGCTGCAAAATCTTCGTTCAGGCTATGTGCCTTGGCGTTTAATAAACACAACGTCATTATTTACCATTTTTAACCTTACTGATAAACAAATCAGTTTGGCACAGAAAGGAGCAGACTATACAATCCTGAGCATCGAAAAACTTGAGAGATTACCATTGACAATGTAAGAAAGTCCTGTCATTGAATGGATAATACACGGAATTATCACAATTCCGATAACAACTTTCCGATTTAAAAAATGCCTTGAATACATACCTACTGGCCAGTATGAACGATTGGGTAAAGGTTATGTAAAATCAGAATGGAAATTACCATACACACATTCATGCTATAGTGACAGCGACAAAAATGTATTTCTTAGTGGTGAAAATTGTAAACATTCACTAAGCGGTATACTTTTGTGTCAGGGTAATAATTTACATGGAGCCTGTGAAGGTAATTCTAACAACCTTTCATGCCACCAGCTAGTCACACCTGCAACTCAGATAGAGCCCTTCTTTATGCAACTTGCGAACGGGAGTTACATTCTTAGAACGGATCACAGATGTTGTGGCCTTGTGCCAGGGAAAAGTTATCTAGTAAGAGTAACATCCATGGTCAAATGCTGTATGCAGGCATTGTTTCCGAGCGGGCCTGTAGACACAGAGACTCCCATCTGGCCTCGTCTGAATCTCTATTCTATACGAATTGATACTTTAAGCAAAATGAAGACTGTGCTTTTATAGACAACAGTGCCCATAACGTCATCAAAAGAGACGTATGATCTTCTAGTTGCAAGGACAGCTACGGAGGTTCATGAACTTTTATCAACAAATTGCCCGTGCATTTCGTAGAAATGCTTAGCCAACTCCTTAACATGTCTAGTGCCACAGGCATCCCAGGCATATTTAAGACGATTTTTACGGGACTGCTAACACTGTTTCAAGCAATTTTGGGAATCGTTCCTAATTTTGTTCACTCTGTTTTTGGCGGCATACCCCTATTTTTGTGATTTGTAGCAGGGATTTTATTTTTGACCCTTCTGCTTCGTATGGCAAGCCAAAGCTCAGACATAGCTCCCATGGGAATGGAGGAGACAATCCTAGCAATGCGCTACCGGGACAGGATAACTAACGTCCTTGGATTGGCCAGGCTGAGAGATCTAAACATGACCTGGTTCCTTTCATTCAGACCTATATGGCAGAACTGTATCTTACCGGTACTTCGATGTATGCTATGCGGAGATGAGTGCGTGTTGGACATCTGTCTTTCACTTCCATCAGCAGTACCAATGGACGTCGATACTTTGCTCAGTCCGATAACGGCTCACGCATTGTGTTGTCCCCAGCGGCTACCAATCCTGATGACGGCATTCGTTGAGACTCCTGTGCTACGACTAGGTGGTAACAGTGGAGCGAGAGACAAAAGCAACATCACCCAGGTACGACCTTCTGTGAGCATTGCTGATCCCGACTATGATGACAGCAATCATTCTCACACCTGCCAAGTTACAGCACTATCGAATTTGGTCGAACTGTCACCTGATTTTGTAGACCAATTCTTTGAGAGCCTGTCTGATATGATGTTCTCACCCAAACAGAAATAATAACTTTGGAGAAGCATTCCGACACACAGCGTTCCCATGAACTCTGAATTTGGCCTTCAGTTTTGAACAACAAAAACTGCTAAAAGCGTTGGAACTCTATTTCCCCGTTCAACCAATAATTCTTTTGAATTGAACACTTTTTAATATTTAATTTTTTGGCACGAACAATTCTTTGCTTAGAGTAAAAACTATTCATAGAGAACAGAAGCTTCAAACTTCTATTTCTAAACACATCTAGAGACATAATAACTTTACACCAGCCTCTAGCACATTTATTGCAATGCATTTATATGTGATGATTTATCTCGCCCTTCTTCTGTTTCAGAGATATTTCATGTGTAATTCTTTTGCATAATCGTTCATTGATTTCATATGCAACAATTTTTGAATGATTTCTATGCTTCAAAAAACGTACAGTACCTAATATTTCACGTATTACAATATACGCCTATTTCAAATGCATATATGTATTTTGGGGTTGGCAATGTTACACATGCATCTTATTGCTCTAGTTTTAGTAATATGGATGGACATGAACCCGTGGAGTGGGTGTTGCGTGCTTATCTAGGATCCTGATCGATACTGTGACCTTATGCCCCTATTCGGCTATAAATCCATTTATTCCCTATATTTGCATAACCGTTCCAGTGCGATATTCAGTAACTCATCTCTGGCCTCACACGAACAGAGCCACATTCCAGAATAGCTTTCTCTGCCACTTCCTTTGCAACCAATTAGTGCAATGACAGAGCAGAAGTCACTATCTGAGATTCCTAGATTAACACTCTGAGTTCTTCAACAAGATAAAAACTCAGCAAACCTGGAAATCCCCGCTTGCTGTGTTTTGATTAGTAATAGAACTCTAATGAGCACTGATAGACGATCACTTCCTACTGACATCTATATTGACGTCTTATGTCCAGCAAACTTACGTCAAACAAGGCACCTTTCAGGTATAAATATTACCAACGTTGCCTTAAGCAAATGCTGCTGTCTCGTTGCTGTTGGTGAAGCTAGCTGCCTCAATGCCATCGCTGCTATCTTCGCTGCTGCTGAAGAAGCTGTCATGCTGATGATACCATAGCTGCTATCGCTACTGCTATCGCTGCTAACTAGCGAACAATGGTGTGGTGAACTTAGGAGCTGAACAGCCGTCCCCCTGCAAGAGCCCAGCAGATGCAAACTTCCCGCGGACGCTGTCCCCCCTCCTTCTCCTCCTCGACGCGCTGAAGAAGAGACGCTGCCTTTCTCCTGCAGAGAAATCCAGCTCAGGCGTTTCTGGTCTACCCTTGCGGGTGACTGGGATACCGAGTTTCCCTGAAGGAGATACCAGACCTCCATCATTCTATTCAGAGGTATGGTGTTGACTAAACCCTTAGTGAGAATTCTTGAAGCAAACCTTGGCAAAACCAACTTAACTTAGAGCTACTTACTTACTCCCCTCCCAAGTATTAGGCTTAGGTCAGGTACACTGGGGTAGGCGTAGTTAGAAGCACCAGTTGAGTATGTTAGCCTAATGTATATATGAATGTATATATGTTTTATTACTTTTAAACCATTGTATGGCTAAGAAACCATATCAATGCTTTTACAGTATTATTTCGCAATACTTATCTTACTGTACGTACTTTTTATAATAACAAGTCTTGCAATTGTGGCAATTCATTTCTCTTGTACGAGAAGAAAGACTGCTCAATAAATGTTAACCCTTTATTGACAAACGCCCGTCTCTCTATTCTCTACATATTGTGAAAGTAAACTGCACCAACCTGACTGAGTAAAATAACTGTCTATTGTTTCACACGACCCTAGAGATTGACTCTTGATCTGAGGAGCAAAGTTGTCATGTTGCACGGTTGTTGGAAAACTGAATCCCTTCTTGTCTGTGCCAGGGAAGCTGATCACTTCCTATTTCAGTCAAGAAAGTTTCCAGTGACCTCTGAGCTAGTTGGGAACAAACCCAATTAAGTTTAGCATAGTCAGTAGAGGCCTGGAAGATCTGCACTTCTACGTCGATACTACTGTTTATGTTATTCCAATGCGCAGGGCCTATTGGGAAAATAGGAACTACGCTACATTATCAAGCCCATTATCGCCGCTTTAGCTGCAGTTTTCTGCCACTAAAGCGGCGATAATGTTAATGCCGTTTTTCACTATATTTCTAATGCAACTGAAAAGTCAAAAGTCTTCGATGCAACAAAATTGCAATCAAAGCTGCTATTTTTTTTAACCTTTCATTTAATAACATGGGGGCTGGAGGGTCATGCAACATTTGTGTTCCCCATGGGCATGTTACGTGGGTGAAGCAGCCTGGGAACTGCAAAAATCTGATTGTACTTAGGTTAGGGTGTGGAGTGGTAGGTGGTAAAAAGACAGGGTGCCACCACTGTATCGCCACCTTTTTCCAAGGACGCGCCGCAGTTGCCGAGAAACAAAAGGTTTGAATCACTAAGTAATTGAAGAAAGTTATGATAGAAGGTTCTGTGGAAGGGAGAAGGGAGATGCATTCAAATTGGGGATGTTTATGGATGGTCTTTTAGGAGGGGGGTTGCAGGTTACCTTATTTATTATTTTATTTATTTAGCGATTTATAGAGCGCCTGGTGACCCGGAGGCATCCCCGCGCTATGATACTTGTGGAGACCAGAGGGGGAAGGGGAACTATTTTGGGAAAAGCAGAGTTTTCAATTTTTTACGGAAAAGGAGGTGGCTGGGTTCCAGCCGCAGGAGGCGAGGGAGTGAGTTCCATCCTGAGGACGCTTTTACAGAAAAGGTCGGCCGCCGGTGCGTGCCTTCCTAAATCTAGGGACATTGGCCAGACGCTCGGTGTCCGAGCGCAGGGACCTAGGGGCCTTGTATGGGGTGACTAAGTCTCTCAAGATAGCAGGGCCTAGACCGTTGAGGAGTTTGTGCGCGGTGCACAGGGCCTTAAATTCTACCCTTTGACGTACTGGAAGCCAGTGAAGGGCCTTGAGCGCTGGTCTGGCTGAGACTCTGGAAGGGAGATTCATAAGGAGACGGGCAGCTGCGTTTTGAGTACGCTGGAGTTTTGCCATGGTGGCTTCAGGAGCTCCAAGATAGACCATGTTGCTGTAGTCTAGCCAAGCAAGGATCAGACCTTGGACCAGGAGTTTCCTGGATAGGGGTGGAAGTAGTGGAAGGATCCTGCGGATGGAGCGCATGAGTCCGAAGCTGGTACCTGCTGTTTTGGCTGCCTGAGTTTTCAAGGACAGCTCGGGTTCAAGCCAGACTCCCAAGGTCTTGATTTCTTGTTTCGGGTTGGGCACTTCCCCGAAAACGTCTGGCCAGACCGATGGGGGGATGGTGGTCCATTTCTTGCCCATAAGCATGACTTCGGTCTTTGATCCATTTAGCTTGAGTGATGACTCGCACATCCAGTGGTGGATTTCCTGGAGGCAGTTCAGCAGATTGTCTGGGTGGTTATCAAGATGTGAGAGTGAGACGACCAGTTGCGTGTCGTCCGCGTAGCTCACTATCTTGATCCCGAAGGGGGCGACGACATCCTCGAGGGGGGACATGTATGCATTAAACAAGGTGGGGCTTAGTGAGGACCCCTGGGGGACTCCGCTAGAGAGGGGGAGGGAGGCTGAGTGGGAATTGCCGTCTCATACCTGGAACGAGCGACCTGAAAGGAAGGATTCTATCCATGTGAGCGCGGTGCCTGCGAGTCCTGCCACGGCCAGCCGATGGAGTAGGACACGGTGGTTAACCGTGTCAAAGGCTGCACTGAGGTCCAGGAGGATCACTGCCACTGACCCTCCTGAATCCAAAATGCACCTTGCCTCCTCGATGACAGCGAGAAGGGCGGTATCTGTGCCGTGGCCCGGACGGAACCCAGTTTGGGACTGACGCAGAAGGTTGTTTGATTCAAGAAACTGGGACAGTTGATCATTGACCAGTTTCTCGGTCATTTTGCTGATGCAGGGGAGGAGTGAGATTGGCCGATAGTTCGCCATATCGGAGGGGTCCAGTTGAGGTTTTTTTAGAAGTGCTTTGACTACTGCACTCTTCCAGTTTGGGGGGACAGAGCCTTGGAGAGCGAGATGTTAATCAGCTCCGTGATAGTGGGCACGATGACAGGGGCCACTGTTTTCAGGAATCTGATGGGGGCGGGATCCAGAGGGGAGCCGCTTTTCATCTTGGCCATGGTTGTGGCTACTTCGTCCAACGATACTGCCCTGAATGCGGTCAGCTGAGGATGCATGTTGTTTCCTGTGAGGTTAGTGGGTGCATCATTGTCCGTATGGTTCGGCAGGCTGGGAGGGGGGAGGGAGACTAGGATACAGGCGATTTTGGAGTTGAAGTAGGTTGCCAGTTCATCACTTCTGTCCGCAGGGGATATGTTGGAGGAGGGGGACGCTGGTATTTTCAAGAGCTCTTTGGCGATGAGAAAGGATTCTCTCGCCGAGTTGGTGGAGTTTTTTATTCTGGTGTCGTAATGAGAGGCTTTAGTGAGCTTCAGGGTGGATTTGTAGGTTCTCACCGACCTACGATAGGCGTCCTTGCTGGTGTGCAGCCAGTCCTTTCTCCATAGTCGCTCCGCTTTTTTGCACTCTTTGCGGAGAGTTCGGAGTTCCGGGGTACACCATGGGGCTGATCCTAGTTTCCCGTTTTTATCCTCACGGGTTTTTATGGGGAGGATGGAGTCCAGGGACGTGGAGATCCACTCCCTGAATTTCCTGTCTGCGGTGACCAGGTCTTCCGATGAGGTAGGGGTTGTAGAGTTCAGGGTTCTGGCCCAGTCCTCTGCGGAGAGTCTGGACCATGCCCTGTCCCTGGTATAGGTAGTGGGCTTGTGGAGTTTCTTGAAAGCTCCTGGTAGGCGGAGAGGGACCAAAAAGTGGTCCGTCCACGGGAGGGGGAGGGACTCTTTGGCTTGAAGGGTGGGGATGTTGGTAAACACCGGGTCCAGCAGATGACCCTTAGTGTGTGTGGCTCCGGAGTTGGTGAGGTGGAGGCCGTAGGCCGCCAGGTCAGAGATCAAGTCGGCTGCCCCTGTGTCTAGGGGGTCATCGAAATGGATGTTGAGGTCTCCTAGTATAGAGAAGTTAGATGTGGAATGGGCCAGAGACGCTATAGCTTCTAAGAGAGCGCTAGCAAATGGGCCAGAATGGCCAGGGGGACGATATACTAGGAGGCCTGACAGCGAGCTAGTCGGCGCTAGCTGAATAGTGAAATGAAGGCTTTCAGAGTTCAGGATGTGAGCGTCGTTGGATCTACAGGAGAAGTGATCCCGGTAGATGATGGCCAGTCCGCCTCCTCTGCCAGATGGGCGAGGTTGGGACTGGATAAGGAAGCCCGGGGGGAGGGCTAAGACTACGTCTGGGTCCGAGTGGTCCGTGAGCCACGTTTCAGAGAGGAACAGAATCTCGAGCTCGTGATCTTCTATTAGGTGATTAATGAGCAGCACATGCGTAGGGAGTGACCGACAGTTCAGTGTGGCAAGTTTAAGGGCCGGGTGAATGACGGGCGGAATGGGGAGTTGTAGCTGAACTGGGAGGCAGAGTGTACAGCTGATAAAGGGTCCGTCTAAATCATGAACATAGTTGCATGAGCTGTCATTGGTGGGTCTGAGACTAAGGAGGTCCCAACGTGAGTAACTTACCCTAGAAGGAGCTGGGTCTGGCATGGGTTCTGGCCCTGAGCCCGGCCGTGCGCGGACGGGCGCAGACGGGCTTGCCTTAGGCGCGCCTTCGGCGCGCAAACGGCGCTCCCGCTGCGCTCGTCCGCTGCGCTGGTATGGCCGACACATTTGTGGCGTGGGAAAAGGGCGTGGCCTCGTTGTGGGCGTGTCTACGCCTTCGAGCCACGATGGCGGTTGAGGGGTTTCCCTGTACTAGCGCTACGATCCGCTGTGTCAGGGGATGTCAGGAGGGCTGCTCGGCGCGTTTGGCAAGTGCTTCTAATAACGAGTGAGTGCGTTTTTTAAAAGCAGTGAAATGACAAGTACATTTTTTAAAACAGAGCAAAATACAGTCCTCCGGCTTCCGCCTCAGAGGTCAACAGAAGAAGAATGAGGAGCGCTATCAATCAGCGTTAAGTAATGGTAAAAGTGGGCGTGGCCTCGTTGTGGGCGTGTCTACGCCTTCGAGCCGCGATGGCGGTTGAGGGGTTTCCCTGTACCAGCGCTACGATCCGCTGTGTCAGGGGATGTCAGGAGGGCTGCTCGACGCGTTTGGCAAGTGCTTCTAATAACGAGTGAGTGCGTTTTTTTAAAAGCAGTGAAATGACAAGTACATTTTTTAAAACAGAGCAAAATACAGTCCTCCGGCTTCCGCCTCAGAGGTCAACAGAAGAAGAATGAGGAGCGCTATCAATCAGCGTTAAGTAATGGTAAAAGTGGGCGTGGCCTCGTTGTGGGCGTGTCTACGCCTTCGAGCCGCGATGGCGGTTGAGGGGTTTCCCTGTACCAGCGCTACGATCCGCTGTGTCAGGGGATGTCAGGAGGGCTGCTCGGCGCGTTTTGCAAGTGCTTCTAATAACGAGGGAGTGCGTTTTTTAAAAGCAGTGTAATGACAAGTAAATTTTTTAAAACAGAGCAAAATACAGTCCTCCGGCTTCCGCCTCAGAGGTCAACAGAAGAAGAATGAGGAGCGCTATCAATCAGTGTTAAGTAATGGTAAAAGTGGGCGTGGCCTCGTTGTGGGCGTGTCTACGCCTTCGAGCCGCGATGGCGGTTGAGGGGTTTCCCTGTACCAGCGCTACGATTGCATAGTGAGTTTCTCATTTAGTTTTAATGCTATGTGCCAGGATTGTTATGGTTGTAATGTGCACCTGAGCCATTAAAGCAGCCTTTTCCATACTAAAACTGCACCTCTTTGAATTAAGCGCAAGGAAGGAGAAATGCTTTAATTTCTCCTTCCTTTTCTGACTTTGTACGAATGCTGCACTTTACAGCACACATACAATGTGGGGAAAGGTTTTGAGTTAGTTTAAGCATAGTATTTTGTACTGGAAGGGCATCCTTCAAGTACAAAACCTATGCCAGACTCACGGAGACAACCTTGCACTATGGCACAAAAGTGTCTCCTTGGCGCACGGCAGCTGGTTTCAGCAGCGGCACTAGGGAGCGGGAAAGATTGTTTTATTTCAGTAAATTTGGCACTCTCCTGCTCTCTCCTTCTCACGCAGTGCAGGGCAGTATTTACGGCTGCTGCGCTGCATGAGAACTTAGTAAACCTGGCCCGAAGATTCATTGTGAGGGTAGTTATTGGAGTGTGCTGTCCAACTGATTATGCATAAAGTGAGGATTCATTCACTGAAGATGTCCATACTCTGCAGGTTTCGTTAATTGCTAGCAATTCATTCCCCTTGATTGTGATTATAGCTATGAACTATTGCTACCTAGAGATTGCACAGAACCTCATGAACAACTTTATCAATTTCTTCTAACTCCCATGCAGTGAATTATTAATATGACTGATCCCATTGTTTCTCCCCGAGATCACCCCGAATATCTCTACACATCTGTGAAATTAGGGACACTTTCTTTCGTAAATGGATTCAACTCAATATGTATATAGATTGAGTTGTAGACCATTTCACATTACTAGCCCGATATTTTTAGTGTCTCTCTGTTAATTTACTTTCCCAATTAAATGGTGTAAGAGAATACTTTGACACATTTAGAGTGTTTCTAGTAGGAAAACGTTGACTCTGGATGATATAAAAAATGCCAGAAAAATGTACAATAAAGTTGAGTCTTCCAAGTATTCTACATGAGGTATATTTTTATGTTATTTTCATGCTTCATTCTCTGCCTTTTCACTATTTTCACTATTACAACAAGTGGTGAATTTGGCTTTCATTTGTCTTGGTGTTTACAGGAGGAGGAGCAGAGACGGGAAGGACGTGGACCGTCTAGGCTCCCGGCCAGCGCGCCCGAAGCCCAGCGTCCTAGGGAGGCCCCCCGCGACGTACACGCTCCATAATTGTGGCGGAGGGTGTGGGGCACCTGCAGGGCTACCCAGATCGCTGCTTGTGCCGGTGGAGCGGCGATTGCTGAGCGCTCCTGATCCCCGCCGAGGACCCAACATGGCGGCCGCCCGGTGCCAGCTCGGGCTGTAGAGCAGGTGGGAGGAGGAGCGGAGACCGGGGGCGAGTCGGATGGGCGCCGTGCACCCGAGCCGTGTGTGGGGCTCCTGCCGCTTCCCCCGCTGCCCCCTCGTTGCTGGTGTCTGTGGAGCGGCGCTGGCTGGCTGCTATCGGTCCCTGCCGGGGACCAAACATGGCGGACGCCCGATGCCAGCCCGGGCTGAAGAACGGCAGGGAGGAGAGCGGAGACCGGGGGCGAGTCGGACAAGCGCTGAACACCTGAGCGGTATGTAGGCCCTCGCTGCCACCCGCTGTCGCCCGTCGAGACTCTTGCCCCCCCTTCCCCCTTGCTGACCACGCTGTGTAGCCGGTGCCTGATTTTAAGATGGCGCCCTGGGAGACACGCTTTCTCTGACCGGCAGACACAGGCTCCGGGAACACGAACACGAACGCAGAGGATAGTGCCCTGGTGGACTCTGGAGGACTTTTCTCGTGGACTAGACCCTCCCTCCATACCCTGCATCCTACTCACCCTTCATCTATGCTGTGAATGCTGCTGTTTGTTCGGACAGTTTTCGCTGGACTCTAGCCCTTCCCTCCAGACCCTTGCATCCCACCCACCCCTCCTCTATGCTGGTACTAGTGTAGTGTTTGCAGTGGTCCTTTGTACCCTCTACCACCCCTATATATTACCCTTAGAGTGTTTCTAGTCACATCCCTCCTGTCAGGATAGAAGACAACTCTAACGACTAGCATCCTATGTGATTATCAGATTGTATCCATGTGTATCCCCTCCCTGTGTTTAGAACTATAGCTCTAACGTCTAATCGCCTGTGGAACTGTTGGAATACAGCCAGGTGTTCCCCTTCCCCCGTGTGAAGAGATAACCCTACTCACTAGAGCAAAAAGTAATGTGTTCCTAAAATGTGTAACGTAACTGATACTATGTAAAGTGCCCTGTAAAGGGGCAGCTGACATTCCAGGAGCCTAGTCCCGACAGCTCGACGACTTCGGAGGGTTGGAAGAGGTCCCCCGCTATACGGCGGAGGAGGGCACTGGACATCGAATGCTGTCTTATGTAAAGCGCACTGATAACCTAATCGGTTCAAGATCCTAAAATGTGCAACGTAACTGATTCTATGTAAACTGCTGTGATAACATGTAACGGAACTGGTGCTATGTAAAGCGCTCTGATAACCTAATCGGTTCAAGTTCGCGCTATAGAAAACTCTAAAAATAAATAAAATAAATAACTGCAGCTCAGTCTCTTCACTGCTGTCAAGAAGCTTTCACTGACTTCTGTGCCACAGGGTCACAGTTCAACAGATTCCTCAAGTAACAAACATTGTCAATGAAATAGGTCTGCTTTAAAGAAATGTTGTGTGGAACTATGAAGTATTGCACGTAAATAGCATGCAAATGAATATGTATTGATGTGGAAGCAAATAACTATAGAATAATATGGGTGTAAGTTAAAAGGTCAGGTAGTAGTTGCACTGCCAAGCCAGACCTAAAAATCCATGTTAGTTAATGACTGACCTACAGCCATCTGTGGTGGTGTCGGTGAAAAGCACCATAAATTATCTTGTTAATGAAGACACTTTAATAGCATTACAAGGGCATGTGCGGGGCCCCTGAAAGTTCAAGCTCAGGCAGCTAGATAAATAAACAAAATAATCACAGCTGTGTGGATGCAATCACTTTTTTGTAGAATCACACAACTTCTGCCCAATTAAAACATGCACTCCTGACTCCTAACATGGCGATTCTCACATAACTGTCTGACGACAGCTGTGCTGTCAACCTAGACCACAAAAATATCAGTTGCCCAAACATCAACAAACCACTGACATCATAAAATAACCACAAACCTAACTTGGATTGTTAAAGCCAGCACTCTCTGTAATGCCATTGCAAACTAAAACAGGATCCAGTGCTTGAGGTTAGAACGCACATTACCTTCATTTTTGTGTTTCAGTTATTAGGTCTGGTGTTAGCCAAGACCGTTTGATTTTACTAAAATTATATATATTTATAACAAACTTACTTTTTAGTGCTTTCCGATAACCCTATTCATCTCTTGGTCTGTTATTGTGTCATTTACATTTTTCTTCCACCCACTATAGCATTCAGCCTGGGGTGGTGAGCCAGCCCACTTCAGTCATTGTTTAACTTCACTAGGAGTGACACCATTCTGTTCCTCACAAGGAGCACATCCACACACACAGTAGCTCTCTTCAGTGCTAGGACGTACATGGAAATGCATATTTTTTTAGGCCAAAAACATATTTTTGCCTGTAGCCAATGTTTTTCTCAGATTGGTGAGAGCTCAGCAGATTCATCAACCATAAAGTTTTGCAAAAAACTTTACAAAACAAAGCAAATACTGACTAAGCCAAAAGTCTGACAGCCAATGCCAGATCTATTGACTTTGCCGCTGCTTGTTTTCGTTGGGAGCATGGCTCCTTCCCAACAAAATAAAAACCCAGCAGACAATAACTGTGAACTATCAAATGATTTTCTATGGCTCCAAACAACACGTCATTTTGTACACGTCTGTCCACTTACAATGCATAACAACTAAATAATCTTGAATTTCAGACTGCTGGTTGGCTTCTGTGCCCCTTCTACCTCCACAATTCAAGACAGCTAACCCCACACAGAAGCACTGCTTTTACTGGGAGGTCTGGAACCAGACATTATCATCAGGTATTTTTCCATCGCGACCCGGGCAGCTATGACCGGCCTTGGGGCACTTCCTCGCCAACTGCGGCCAATGACCAGCACATACTAAATATCTCAACACCTCTCACCCAACCCAGCTGAGAACTAATGGAGGAAGGTACACTTCCCTGATGCAGTAGGGAGGTACAAAATGTAAATTGTCTCTTCATACTGTATGAAGGACTTCCAAATAAAGTGGAAGTACTAATGAGGTGCAATCAATGCCTAGAGAGTATTGCCAAGCTTAAAAATGATGAAATAAGGAACTTAGGGCCAGATGTATGACCCGCCAATTTGCGAGTCACAAATTGCGTTGCATTTGCGACTCGCAATTTGGGACTCGCAAATTGGGATGCACATCAGTGTTTGAGACATTGTTTGCGATTCACAATGGGGTCGCAAATTGCATGCCTCATGCATATTAATGAGGCAAACGCAATTTGCGACCCCATTGGGAATGGCTGGCCCTCCCAGGGATGGTGGCCGGCTGGCGTCAACAGACCACCATGTCTGGGACTGCTTTTATATAGAGCAGATTTTGTTTTTTAATGCGGCCCGTTTTCCTTAAAGGAAAACAGGATGCATTTAAAAAATAAAAATGAAACTTTTCAGTTTAATGTTTTAAGGGCAGGCAGTGGTCCTTGGGACCACTGCCTGCCCTTAAAAAATATTTTGAAAGCCACTCTCAAAGGGGAAGTGGTCCCCTGGTGACCCCTTCCCATTTGCGAGTGGCTTACCACCCTTCTGTGAAGGGTGGTAAACTGCGGCTGTTTTGGGAACGCAATTGCGGTAGCAAAACAGTAATTATATAGCCGCAGGAGTTGCTATTAGGAAGGGACGCTCTTGGAACGCCCCTTCCTTGTAGCGAGTATCTAATGCTATTTTACAAGTCGCAAATTGATTTGCGACTCGCAAAATGGGCTTAGTACATGGGCCAAACTATTTTTGCGGGCGCAAACGGATCTAAAACCCATTTGTGCCCGCAAAAAACCTTAGTACATCTGGCCCTTATGCCATTACAAAATATGCCACATTTTGCAGCACAATTTGCCTTTAGTTGCCACATAATTTACTCAAGCCCACCACATAATTTGACCGTTTCCTGACGCATAATTTCAGTGGCCATGCCCATAGTCAACTAGTACAGATCAG
Organism: Lissotriton vulgaris; assembly: GCF_964263255.1. Lineage (NCBI taxonomy): Eukaryota > Metazoa > Chordata > Amphibia > Caudata > Salamandridae > Lissotriton > Lissotriton vulgaris. The sequence goes on from NC_141691.1 coordinate 724,340,859, forward strand.
GTTTTCTGTTTGAAATATAATTCTCTGGTCCAAAGTAAAATTTACCATAACAGTGATGTACAGGAAGGAGGACTTTTGGGGAAGGATTGTGGCCTGGTGTTTAATGCCTATAAATGACACAAGAACAACTATTGGTAAACGGGAAGAGATAGGAATGATTTCAGGTCTTGGACATACATGATTGCTGCTGTGGAGAACTAATGGTAATGCTAACTGTGCCAGGCACTGACGTAGTGGAATAATTTAAAGGCTGTTAAACCTCTGCTGTTTTAGTCAATATATTTAGAATATTGTGCTGTAAAATTAATTGTTTTGCCAGTTTATTTTGAATTTTTTGGCAGAGGAAAACTCACCAAGCCTCTCTGCAGTAAGTCAAGCTTGCTCTGTACAATATATGAGTAGGTATTAAAACATTTTTCAGTGCCTCTTTAAGGTCCTATTGTTAGAAAGGGGACCTTAGGGGGGAGGGCAGGGGCTCCCTGCCAGACCACCCCAAGTCTCACCCCTCCTCTGAGAACTGGCCGAGCGCGGTCGAGAGGCCTCCGAGTGAGGCTCCTCTCTTAGGATCATACAGGTCGAACACTACACCACTACAGACGGACACCACACAAGGATAGGTTCTCAAAGTCTTTATCAGTAAACTAGGCAGGTTATCTTAGCAATACAATACAAGGGGATCGACGGATCCTCAAAGTCTTTGGTAGCTGGGGGGATAGGGTAGCGGGACAGTCTTGGTACCAGTCGGGTACGGGAATACCCTGCGCTCAGCTCTCAATCCTCGAGCCGGGCGGTTACTTAGAGTCGGGCCGCGGCAGCGCCAGCAGGGCTCCGGAGATGTTCTCAGCGAGGTTGGGCTGCGGCAGCGCCAGCAGGTCTCCAAAGGTGGTTTCAGCGAGGATGGGCCGCGGCAGCGCCAGCAGGCTCCAAAGATGGTTTCAGCGAAGGTGGGCCGTGGCAGCGCCAGCAGGGCTCCAAAGATGGGTTCAGCGAGGTTGGACCGCGGCAGCGCCAGCAGGTCTCCGAAGATGGTTTCAGCGAGGTTGGACCGCGGCAGCGCCAGCAGGTCTCCAAAGATAGTTTCAGCGAGGATGGGCCGCGGCAGTGCCAGCAGGGCTCCAAAGATGGTTTCAGCGAGGTTGGACCGCGGCAGCAGGTCTCAAATGAGTTCTTCTCGGTGTCTCTCGACTCCAGGATACAACTGCCGACCCATTCCAGGGCTGCCCCAGATATAGGTCTGAAGTCCTTTGATGTCCGGACCCTCGCACCTGGGGGCCTGAGGGGCCGGGATGAGAGCGACCAGACACTCAGCAGGGGGTGGAGCCAGCGCCCAGGGAGGCAGGAGGGTGATCGAAACCCGGCGTCCGTGGGCGGCTGAAGGCCCATCGAAACTCTCGTCCTCCGTGAGGTGCCAAGTGGCAGATTTACCACCTGGGCGGATCTTGGTGCCTCGACGTCGGGGCTGCATTGGGGCCGCGGCCGTGGTCGGGCCGAGGCCACGAGGCCTGGATGAGGGAGGCCCAAGATGCCACAAGGCCTGGATGAGGGAGGCCCAAGATGGAGTCGAGGCCTGTGAGGGTGGCCCAGGATAGGTATCGGGCCCGTAGTGTGGGCGAGTCGGAGTCGCCATGTCCTGATGGGGGGGAGAGCGGAGATCGCCCATGGTGGCGGCCCTCATGTAGGGTTGGTGAGAGTCTCTTCAGCCCGGAGGACAGGGGCGATGTTGGCCAGGGTCCGCCAAGCGGGGGGAGCGGGACCACGCCACGAGGCCGGTTCCAACACCTATAGCAACAACATTTGTTTCATACAGCACCTTTATTTGTCTCCGACCAAGGCCTCTGGAATAATGCGATCTGTGGCTGTGGCGCTTTACTATAGTTAGGGATTTGATGCACTTGCCACATAATCCATCCCCTGCAACATAATTTTCAGAGCTATCTAAAAAAATGTTTTCTAGCTCAAACGGATCAAAACTTATTAAAAATGCAGCAACATGTATTGCCGTGCAGTGGGAGGCTATTAGCAAAAATTGACTGGTCACCTTTGAATTGCCTATTGTTGTATTTAAATATTTAATTGATACTAATAAGGTGGAACCTTTGCCCAGACAATGTTAACATGTATAAGAAATACAAAATACCACAGTAATACTGTCACAAAATGTACCACATGACGCCACACAATTTGCCTTTTCTGACGCATAATTTAGTCAACCCTGCCACATAATTTGGTCCTCTGTTGTCGCATAATTCCCTTGGCCCTGCCTGATATAGAGGATTGTAACAGGTTTCCAGTCTCACCCGACCCAATGATCAGTACCTGCCTTCTTTCCCAAGCACTGAACAAAAACCCAGCTATGTGTTATCCTTCTAGAGAATATTTCTGTATGAGGCTTAATAGATTCATCGAACTCCTGATCAAAATAGGCCTCTTGTGTAAAGGAGAGGATGAAAAATCCAGAAGCCACGTTTGAAATACACTTCCGGTTCAGGAGACAGGCAGCAAACGAACAGGTGTGTTGAATTTCTGTATGCTTACAGTGTCCAAAAGCTCGATGAAGCAGCCACAGGGCATTTAGGCGCTATGCAAAACACCTGACTAAATATTCTTTAAAGAGAGCAGGTTGCATGAATTCAGTCAAAACAGACCCACAGAAAAAAAAATACAATCCTGTGTGTAACAGGTACACGTCTGATGGAGGAGAGAAAAGACTGGGCAAAGGAAGATATGAGAAACCTTTGAAAGACGTTAGATGCAGAGAGGTGTGAAATACAAAGTCATAACGTCCATCAGTGCTCCGGGTGCAGTGGCACCAGGGCCCATGGGTGTACGGTGTCCCATCGCACTCCAATCACGGCTGACTTCTGGTCCCCAGCCAGTGGCAGGGGAGCAGTTTTCCTTCCTTGTATTATGGCCCATGGCACACCTAAGATGCCAATAGTGCTATATAGATCTCCCAGGAGAGGGGGCACGCACTTACTGAAAGGCATGGGCATTTAGTCATAGTGCAGGTTAAGAGAGAAGTGCATATTCAGGTCTCAAGTCTCATACTACCTGTGTGTCTCACAGTGTTGAAGGGAATGCGTGTACGAACGTTTAAAAAATGCGCACCTAACTCCCCTCAGCTCAGTTCTCTGACTCGACTCTTCGTTCCTGCCACGCAAGGTCCATTCACTGGCTGATTCAACCTCCATTGCCCGAGGTCGCTACTGAGCTCCGTCCGCTCTACCTCAAAGATGGAAACGCCTCACAAGAAATCCGACACTGGCATCTGCTCAGATAGTGCTACTGCTGTGGCGCCATCTAGTGTACGCAGAAAGAAACACGCGCAATGTGAGGCAGTTTCCCCAGGCTGCAACCCCGTCTAAATACAGGCATAATCGTTTGCTCTGCTAAAGAAAAGATCTCCCCTCTTCAAAAATAAATATCAGAAAAAAGAATGGAGAAGAAAAAACACAGAAGAATCATCGTTTTCAGTTTGCTTGCTGACAGACTTTCTTTGAACAAGATCCTATACCTACATTGAAACGCATTATGTCTATAGAATAGTGCACATGCCTGTACAATAATGTAAAGTTATGGTTTAGAATATATAAATGATTCTGCTTTCGGCAATGTTCATAAATGTGATGATATCTTTTCTCCGCAACCGTACGAGCAAAATGAGGGGTATAGGCCCCTAGAGGTAAGCAGCCAAAATAATAAAATGTGTTTTATTTCAATCAATCCATGCCACATGGTCTCCTAGTTGTGTGCAGGGGAATTGCATAGAGTGTTTGGGATGTTACACCCCTCTAATAAACGTATTTTCTGACACATAGTTGGGTCTAGGTGCTTTCAGTCAGGCATGGTGAAGGGCCTGTCGAATTTCACTAGGACTGTTTACATACACACAAAAGAAAACGCACACAAACACTCTCCCTCTCTGCTTTGAACGTCCTCTAAAATATTGGTTATTTTACAAAATATTGTGTTTTCTCCGTTAGTACTCCTACCAATCCGTATTTCTCTCCCTTTATACTGCCCCTTAGGCCCCTCTCATGCCCCTACTTGGTGTATAATGTCTTTAAACATTATATGACAATCTGATTGTCGGAAAATCTGAAGCTCACCCCCCTCAGTCTTAAATGTAAATGTATTGCGACTTATATAGCGCACGTATCACCCGAAGGCATCCAGGCGCTTGCCTTGGGAACCCGTCCTGGCTTTTTCCCTGTGAGATAACCCTTACTGGGCATCCCCAAGGTGAAAGCCAGGCCTCCCGCAGCGGGTGGGCCGCCGTAGTGGAGATTAAGCAAGCTATTGCCCAGAGTTACAGCGTGGGACCCCATGATTAGAGTAGGCACCGAGGCGAGAATTATCGAGTCCGTGGACATTTTTGGGCTCAGGACCCTGCCGGGAATTGAACCCTGGTCCCGTGCCAGACCTCTGCATCAGGGTCTGCCGCTCTAATCAGTGAGCCACACTCCTCCACTTACTGACCAAGCTGCGCCCCTGGTTGTGTGCCTGCTTCCTGTGCGATTTATTTCAAACGGCACTCTCAAGGGTGCATTGGCGAATGTATTTCCCGGAGAGAAGAAGGATTAATGCAGCAGGTTACTCCTTACACATTTCAATTCACAGTTAACTAGGCGTTACACTTAGACTGTGCATTATGACAGGGGATCACACCGTTCACTCTCTACCGTATTGCCGGTGACATGTGGTTACCAGGAGAAGTGGCGGCACCGCTGCTAAGGTGGAGGAGCATCGCCCCACTGCTCACGGAGCAGTGTAAAATAAAAAATAAAATGATAATAACAGGAGTTATTATCATTTAATTTTTAGTATCGTCATGGGCAGGGCAGGGCTTGGCTACCCTGACGTCAGGAGGAGTGGTTGCTGCACTCTAAAGTGCGCATGATGCTTCGGCCGGATGTCTCGGGCCAGCCAAAGCGTCATGAGCACTTTGAATGTTTCCACCCAGGCTGTTACAGCCTGGGGGGAAAACATGCCCAGGCCCCCAGTCCCTGTCTGAGCACCGAACCACAGTGCTCAGACCAATCACAATGCTGCATTGCGCATTACCATCTGAATGACTGAGGTAATGTCTTCCGTCATCCCGATGGATAATACTCCATCCCTCAAAGTCTAAATAAGCCTCTACGTTTTTTATTATATTCAATACATTAACCCGTTGGGTGCCTCAAATGACCCCCGGCAGTCCGACGTCACTGTGGGCGTGTGCAGAGGACAGCCAGGGGTCGTCCAAAACACGCCCACTTATTAATTCCCCAGCACTGCGGCAGAATTTGCACTGTGGTCAAGTGGTTAAGTGCCTCCATTTTACCTATTTATAAATATGTCAATTACATGTTTCTACTATGCAAGCCAGGCAAAGATATCATTACTGAAGCATAAGGTGCACAGTGTGCTGCAATAAACCACTATACATACCATTTCTTGGGTTTAAAGCTTTCTTTTGCTTCTTAACATTAAAACAAGCAATTGAATATTCAGACCACTGTCTCTGCTGGATTAAATATTATTTACAAAACTCCCTGTCCGATCCAAGCATAACCAGGATACTGGGCGCAATCACCACCATCTCAATGTTTAAGAAAAGTCTAAAAACTAGTTTTGAGTCTGCACCTTTTACTCTACTTACTTTGTAAGCTATATTTCACTCAATAGATTATGGTGATCACTTGATTGTCCTTTGAATTACTATAATTTCCCAAGATTATGGTGGATTTACAGGTGAATGGCCGAAACAGCTCACCTCTGCTGGGTCTTATGTGCTTTCTTTTACACATCATTGAACCTTATCATTTCAGTCACAGCCGAGCAGTCCATTGTAAAGCAGGCAAACATGAAAATTACTTTGTAACTAATGTTTTTTTTGGCAAATCTTTTTTATTGGCATAAATCAAGTACTGGAAAATAACGACGACATGCAAGTCCAGCATGGACCCATATTGAGATATAAATGTTGATTACAATATATGCACCAATATCAAACAATCCTCATATTTCAGAAAGGGAGAGAAGAAAGAGAGGTAAAATGTAAAATCCAGTATTTGCTAAGCGCACAACTACCTGGAGGAATCCCAGCGCTGGGGGCCGTCAGGAAGATTAAGCGAGCTATTGCCCAGAGTCACATGGTGCTTGGCTGACCTGCCACTGGTGCTGGGAGTCGAACCGTGAGCCCCAGCGTCCAGTGTCAGTCGCCCTGGCCGCAGCGCCACACCTCTTCCTTAAGAAAAGGTAAGAAAATAAGCAAGAGAAAGAGGAAAATAAAGAGTAGGTGGGAAGAAGGGTAGAAAGAAAAGAAGGAAGGGAAGATTAAACTACAAAGCATGGACAAGAAGGCCGGCCAGGCAAAGCCCAAGAATAGTAATGCAGGGGGGGGGGAGGGGGGAATGGGGTGCAATTATAGTGATCAGGAAGAATCAAAATTCACTGTAAATAAGCGGAGGCATTTTGCAGAAAGGGGCACCATGTAAATTGTAAATGCCTTTGCCTGACCAGCCCCTCCGAGTCAGTGATATTAGCGGGAATGGCCATTCCTGCTTCCCTCTGCCTGAGACTTGCCACCAGTAGTCGCCCCGCCTTCTCTCCCTGCTCATAGTGCCGGTATGTCATCCTCTGAAGCACATACTCAGCTTTGAAGGTAAAGAGGGTATTGAGGTCCATGCGTGCCTTCTCAAGGATACACCTAATATTAACAGAAGGGTGGGTAATGTAAGCACATGTGAGGAGGGCTATATCCACTTCCAGCACCTCTGACATTCCTCTCTCTGCCTGTTGGACAGGGCAGAGTCCCTCATCAGCTGCCCACTGATGGTTGCCTTCGTCGCCACCAACAATGTCAGGGCAGAGTCAACTGAGCTGCCATGGTGGTCCCGGTAGATATGTATGTGCGTATTAGGCTGCCTCTTACCCACTGGGTGACTCTAGCGGGACGAGTTGAGATGTCAGGGATTACGAATTGGCAGTGACAGACCCAGATCAGCCAACAGGGCAATAGGGAGGAGTGGTCCGAAAGTGTGCCCTCTAGTATTGTAGTCTCTCAGAGAACAGGTAGTAAGGAGTGGGCCATCAAGAAAAAATTGACCCATGAATGCGTGCCATGACCCGGGTGCAAGTATGTGTATTGCCAGTACGTCGGATGCAAGAGACAAAATATGTTATGAAGGTCGTGATCAGCCCCAGGATCTCCCAGGAGGGTTCTGTTTGCATTATTGGATGAGTCAATTGGACCGGTGAGGCCTGAGGCAGTATCCTGGGCCAAGTTCCAATCCCCGCCTATCAGAATGTTGGCGGTCTCTATTTCCGTCAATACACGGGTGAGTTGAAAAAGGAAGGCACACTTCGGACTCGTGGGCACATATGCTGAACCTACACATAGTAACTTCCTGTTAATCTTTAGTTTAGATAACACCTAGCAACCCTCTGAATCAACCAAGTTCTTAAGCACTAAATGGAGCAAGGTCTTTCGAATCAAGATGGCTACGTCACGTTTCTGGGGTACCGGCAAGTCATCTCTGCTCGCAGGGGACAGCAACTGTGCATCTCTTTGCCCACCCAATCCCGCCAGAGCTTCTCAGCTTCTGTCTCGGTGAGGTGCGTCTCCTGGAGGACAGCTATGTCTGCACGTTTGGAATTGCGATTGGAGAGCTCTTTTTTATGCGTGATGTAATGTGTAAGACCATTGGCATTCCAGGAAAGAATGCGTAAGGACTTGCGTGCAGACATAAAAATCATAAGAACCAAGGGGGGAGTCCGAGTGTTGTGAACGATGTTGGGTGATTGGGGAAGTTAGTCAGATCCCTCAAGTAGTCTATGGGATGTTGAAAGGGCTGAAAGGAATAGACGGGGGGATAATAATCAATAGACAGAATGCACAAAATAGAGGAAGCGCCTAACCGAATACCCAAGAAAGATGTTAAAAAAAAAAAAAAAAAAAAAGGAAGAGAAAACTGAAAAGGTGGAGGGGGAGAAGGGAAAGAGTCAAAATGAAAAAGTATTGGGGGAAAAGAACAATGCACAAATAAACACAATGTTATGCAAACAAAAAAAACAACCATGCAATCAAGTGCACAACAGTATGTGTCCTGTCAAATGTCCTCAGTGGGTCTACACCTGAAGGGCCGTCGCATCCGAAAGGCCCTGGGTCTCAGTGGTCAAGAGGAAACACGGGTGTCGGGGAGACTGTCCAAAAAAAATAATAATAATTCAGGACATTGGCAATGGCAAAGAACAGAGTGTGGGGGAGCAATGACGAGAAAGAGAAAGGCTGACTCCAATGCCTACGAGCTGAGTGGAAGTACAATAGATGAGAAGACAGGACACACTGTGTCTCAGCACTAGGTGAGACGGTGCACCGGGGAATGGGGGGGCGAATGCAGCCTTGTGGATCATAACCCCATAAGGTGTACTGTTTGAGGGTGAAGGGGAGGTGTATTTGCAGCGTTTTGTGTCATAATCTGTGGAAAGTGCGACCAAGTGGGCATAACATATCATGGTATTCTATTCAGCGGGTAAAATCAGGGGAGTTCACCTGAAATACAACTGACCGTAGAGTCTCTCTCTCACTGCAGCGATCCCACTGAGGAAGAGAGGCTGGTTCACTGAAGTATGTTGAGAAACCATGAGATTCTTTCAGAGGAAGCCTGAAAGATGCCTCAGGGAACTCACAAAATCTAAGTTACCCCAATTGCTCTCTGTATGAAGTAGTGACAAGGCCACCACAAAAATCTGGCGTCAGACCTCCACCACTTTGTTGCATCCAGTTGTGTCTCCTATCTTCTCAGCATTACTATTCCATTGAGATGCTTAATAGCGCCTGTTTAGTATGAGAAGAACCACAATGTGCTAAAAATAACAACATGGCGAAGGATTCACCCGGAAATTGATTATAGCACAATGTTTGGGGACGTGCATAATCAATAAAAAGTTGCAATCATTCCATGAATCAACCATTGACTTGAAGGGCAAACAGAACCATCAGTATGATTCCTTGATTGAAAAAGTTGGGATAACACAAGCACCCAAGATATGATTACTGCGTATAGAGCAACAGGAGACACAGGGCAGCCTTGTCCTGTGATACAGATCTGCTATTGGTGGTGACTGGTTGGCTAGACCACTTCCTGATTACACACTGAACTGATGTGAGCTTGAATGAATATTGAAGGAAGAAAGAGTGTGAAAGTAGATGGGACTCATTTACTCGCATGACTCAAGAATCTTCTCAAGCGTTTGTCTGAGAGTCAAATAAAACAGAAAACAGTATTAATACCCTAAGATGTGAAAATGCTAACAAGAAAACAAACCAATGTTGCAATAAAGTCTGCAAAGAAACATCAGCTAGAATACCAGCATTATTCCTGTCGTGAACCTTTACTCCTATGTAGGCACAAGAGTTGTCATCCTCACAGGTGATACATTAATAAGAGTACATACAGTTATTTATATGCTAGACAAAAGGTTTATAATTTACACACATCCCTCTGATGGCCTATCTTCTGGGACTCCAATGGTTGCACAGAAATTTGCATAAGGCTTATACAGCATATTTACAAACTGCATAGGCTGGCATTCTTAAGAGAACCTATGACTGTTTCCACCCCACCACCCTTTCTTTAAAGCAGCTGAGAGGGACTGATAACAAGCGAAGAATAATAAAGACCACCCTTGCATGAGAAGGAATGCTGTTCCTCTGTAATGCCCTGCAGCAGGTCTCAGCACCATCATCAGCCACAAAGGCTCAGCTACCACCTACTGGCACAAGGGGTTGTGAGTTCTCCACTCCAGGCCCTGGAGCTCACCCCAAAACAGCCAGCCACTATGAGGCCCCGGGAGGATCCAACCGCATCTGAGGCAGTCAGCGTTGTCGAACTTGGCCACGAGACCCCCGAGGAGAAAGAAAACAAGCATTTGCAATGCAATAGGTCTCGCATTTGCGAGAGTTTAAGCTATTGTCATTGTAAATGACAATGCATTCGTTTATCTGTTTAGATAATGAACACATAAATAAAAGGCATTGTAATTTACAATGCCAATAGCTGAAACTCTTGTAAATGCGAGACCTATTTCATTTCAAAGAAGCGGTTGCCATTGTCCCGGGCTGCTTGGGTAGTGAAAGCGCGCATGGTGCGCTGAATGTTGCAGGAAAGTATGTCCTGCCTGCAGTTGGAGAAACTCATTAAAGAAAATAGTGCTTACAGACTAAATAAGACATACCGTGTAACAACAGAAGTAAAAGGGCCAGTCCTCATGGGAGGTTCAAATAAAGACAAGGCGGTACTAAGGAGGGACTAACAAGCCTATTAACGAATCTGAAGGCAGCATTTACGAAGGACAATGACACTAGCCAATGACAAATATGGTGGAGAGTGGGCAGGGCTTCAAGTGCATACTCGAATACAGCATGGCTCACAGAGCAGCACATGTGTTGTCCAGGCTCGACCTAACAACACAGTAGGAAAGGAGGGCTGGTAAAAACAGAGTCATATTTCCAGTAATCCGTATTCGTCTTTGCCTCCCAAATGTGGCACTGTCCTGTTCTCTATGCCACGCTTGAAATGCCCAGTTGTGCTGCTCCTTCACTGTGTGAGATGCCCACTGCCGCCTGCCTGAAACACAAAGCCTTAAACAACAGAGAGGGGTTAAAGTTTTTGCAAGAGGTAGGACCTGCCTCCTCTATGGAAAATAGTGCCACTAGCCACACATTCAGGTCTGCAGGAGGACAGGGCGAACATCAACAGCCCAGGAAGAAAGAATACATCAGCACCACTAGGCCAGAAATTGAAGGGAAAGAGTAGCCTTGACCCAGAAGGTGAGACGCTGAGGGTGAATCTAGACCTCCCTTCCACATCTGTACTATCCCACTCATCTGCCTGACTACAAAAGCCTTTCATCACACCAATCACACCAACTCTACTTAGTCTTATGGGTCTGCTGCCTTCAAGGGAATAACAAAAGTATGAAAATGAAAAGGGCAGTAACCTTAAAGCTAAGCATTTAAGGACGATTCAAGGAGAGAGGCCAGCTGAGCGGGACTGAGAGAAAGTGGACTCCTGCATCAGGCCACCAGCACAGTCTGCCGGCCTCATCTCTGCAAGGCCGGCACAGAGAAAAGAAAGGAGGCCACTGGAGAAGAAGAGAACAGGCTTGCAGCACAGGCCCGCAGAAGGGAAAGACGCAGCTATCATGTGAGGATCATGAAGAAGGACCAATATGGAGGCAAGAAACACACCTAATGAGCCCAGACGAATGGAAGAACATCGCCCAGAATTGTCCCTGAAGAGGACGAGCACTGAGCCTAGAAGAGGGTCAAAATAAGAGTGCTTGGAACAAAGATGGCTCCGAAGACAAGTCGAAAGGCGAGCAATGCTACAAAAGAACATTATATAATGCAGCAAAAAAGTCAACGTTACAAGCAACTGGAATAGGAAACAAGCGAACAGAATCCTAAGAAAGGTACCAGTCAAAGTTAAAAAGCACAGCAGAATACTTACACCAAAGCTCTACTATTAGACCATTCAACCTTGGTTTGCACCAAGCAGCATTGACGGGTGACATAAAATACGGCACATGCCGTATCCAGCAACACAACAACATCAACCAAAGTGTGTACAATACTATGTGTGAACTGCAGGAAAGAATGGCCTCATGCAGAGACGAGAAAACTACAGATTACTTACCCCCAAATCAGACTGGGATTAAGCAAGACATCGGAACAAAAGAGACTCAAGACTAGCTACCTCCCCAGGGTGCAAAATACCACCTGTTCCTCTGAAACAAAGAATTTAACAGCACCCAACCAAAACAAAGAGCTCAGCAAAACAAACCAGCAAATACCAAACAGTTTACCACTACATCCGTCCTTCAATAAACATTGGAAGGACTCGTTGTCACATAGGGAAGGATTTAATGTATTACCACGCACACCCCACGCAATAACCCCAATGTACGTATGTGTCTCTTCTTAAAGCTGGCCACATTGCAGATTAAAATGAGAGGCGAAGATGTGCCGGTCTGCCCTCTGGCTGTCAGATTCGATATGACAGTGGTGTTTTTGGATACTGAGCATCATTATTCCATAGTCACTTTGAATGTTTTAAGTCCCAATTTTTTGATCTGTGACACATTGTCACAGGTGAACTAGTTCACAGGGTCAGTGCAGTGTTGGGCTACGGGTAGTAGTAATAAGATTTGCAGAAATATCGGCAAGTTTTTTGATCAATGGGTTTTTCTTTTATAAGTGGGTATATTGCATCCAGCTTGGTTGATGCTCTCTGGTGAGTTTTCTCAATGTGGTTTCTCCAGCTGAGTTTAGAGACGAGTGTCACCCCTAGGTTGGAGCTACAGTTTCCCCACTTTATCTTCTCTCCATTGAGGCGGATCCGTGGATACTCTTTGATCCTCTTTCTGGTAAATAATGTTGCTGTGGTTTTACTTGTGTTGAGGTTTATCTGCCAGTCGCTATACCATGCAGAGATTCTGCTTAGGGTTGTTTCAAGGTTCTGTGGGAATATCGTCTGTAATTAGTTTCAAGAGAAATGGTCCATGAATTGACCTCTGAGGCACTTCTGCAGGAATGGGGCATATTGTTGAATAGTCCTCTCACACTGTAACATAAAAGGTGCATTCTGCCATGTAGGTAGTCAGCAGGTTTACCAGGTAACTTGAAAATTTGAGCTTAATGAGCTTGCAGATCTGTCCTTCCTGGAAATAGGGAGAGGATGAAATAGCCTACCAGTGTACTCTAAAGTACATTTTATTAGTGAGGCACCGTTGGATTGAATACAAACAGAGCTGTATGGAACAGGGAGACTGAGTGAGTGAATAGAGTGAGCAAGTAGTACACCCAACATAGATACTACTACTAAGAGTGAAATTCATCATACCTTTAGAGGATGGGTGGTATGGTCCTGACGGAAGCAAGAAAACTTTATGGACATAAACTAATTAGCTGAGCTGAAACATATTGACACGGGGATGCTGGAGTCAATAGCAAACTCCCTGTTACATCCCACCCTGTTTTTAATCTAGCCAATAGTGCCCTACTACTAAAATAAACTTTTGGGTAGACCTATACGTTATTTGATCCTTTCCCTGTAAGTTCTTTAGGACTATTATCAAAGTGTTTCCTCCAAAAGCAAGATGCACATGCTGGACGCAGCACTTCATGATGAAGCATGGAACACTGTGTGGGTGAAAGTCCTTCTTTTAGAAGAACTATTCTGTCTGGTGAAGTTAGTCGTACACTTCTTCTGGTATGACCTCTCTTTAGTATTAGTGAATTACGTTCACAGTCTTAACGCAAAGTAGGGTTGTGGTGAAGAAGTATGCAAGAGCAGAACAGTAAAGAGCCAACAGTAATTTACTATAAAAGTGCATTCATCAAACACATACGGAAGCATGCCATGTGCTAGGAGGACCAAAAGCAACAACAGACAATGTTTGTTTTTAAACCGTTCTCAAAACGGCTTGAAGTATAAATTCCACCCTGTTTTGGGAGTCTGGTTTCCAAAGAGCGGCCCTGCAAATATCCATCAATTACAACCCATGTGTACTAGCCAGTAAATCTTACATCTTACTAGTAGACCAAGACTGAATGGATGGATGTATACTTTACCTGTAGATTACTTACTGCCTTCTCGCCTTTTGATTGGGTTTGTTTGATATCCAATCGGTATAACCTTTCTTCCTCCTTAGCGGGAAAAAAACGGGGCATGTGATAGACTGCCCCTCTAGAAAAGGCACCACCTCTTTCGAGAGAAAGGGTACCAGAGCCCAAAGCACCAATTTTTCCTGGAAGAATGTGGTGTAGGGTGGCTGCACAGATGGAATAGGACCCGTTACAACGCACGCGTACAACGCATGTCATTACAATGATTTGTTTCCAACACAAAGTCCATTACAACGCATGTAATTTCAACGCATAATCCATTACAAAGCAATTACTATTCTAACTCCGCAGGGGCGTTACTTTGTGGAATGCATTGTAATGGATTATGCGATGTAATGACATGCGTTGTAATGGATTTCACGTTGTAAAAAATCTGTTGTAATGACACGCATTGTAACGCGTCCGTTGTAACGATGTTTCCCCACAGATGATGCCTGCAGTCACTGATGATTTGCGTGGTAATGATAGTAATGAGTAAGATGGTTTTAATAGCCAACAATCTTATGGAGTAATTGTGCAAGGGGTTCAAAGGCATTCATATAAAAAATGTAAGAACCACTGGGCGTGGCTACAAAAAATAGTGTACAAAGAAAATGAGATGCCGAAAAAATCTGCATGTACTGCGCACTGTTCCCTAGAAAAGAAAATTATTTCCACAATGTTTACACAATCTTCTTTTCTTCACTTTGGTATATTTATTAATATTCAAGTCTTTTTAAATCATATTTATAACATACTTCAATATGTAATTCAACATTTGAACGTAAATGTACTACAACGATAATCACTGTAGCGATTATGGAAAAATTCCAATTATTGCATTTCATAACGTAAAATATAGTTTCTTAAGTAGACCTATTTACAACTTGTCATGAATGCACCGAAACTTAATGTCTTTGTTGAAATGTTGTAATCTCTTGTTTAGGAGCCAATGCCCAATGCATTTCGGGAACTGGTTCCCTTCGTCAGGGGCGATATCCAGGCCCGAACTGGCCGTTGTGGGCACCGGGCAATCCCCCGGTGGGCTGCATGGGTGGGGGCCGGTTTTGGGCCCCTCTGGGCCGTTTTTGTTACAGGGCCCTTTTTGCAGCAAAAACGGCCCTGTAACAAAATCGGCCGAAAGCCAGCCCTGGCAAAGGGGGCGGTCGCACCCCCAACCCTCCCCCCCCCCTCCGGGGAGGGGCCGGCCGAGCACTTTGCCAGGGCCGGTTTTGGTTCCCAGTCCGGCCTGGCGATATCCTACAGAGATGAGTATGGACACTATTTAGATCTCTATTTGTAATACGTATAGATTAAGTAAAAAGGCACATTTGGGGGTGCCATAATGTGAAAACATTGTGTTCAAAGACCTTGTATGCCCACGAGTGCATGCACGTAGAA
This sequence comes from Lissotriton vulgaris, assembly GCF_964263255.1. NCBI lineage: Eukaryota > Metazoa > Chordata > Amphibia > Caudata > Salamandridae > Lissotriton > Lissotriton vulgaris. Next base: position 724,355,917 of record NC_141691.1, read on the forward strand.
CACTTCACCAATCATGTGGGTGTGACTATGTTTCTAGTCGCAACATTTATAAATTGTGCTTCAACGATTGTATGAGGTAAATGATACTGGACTGATGATACTGCCACATTTGCTTGAGCTCCCGCCAGCTGCCCTCAATTCCTCCATAATCCAAAGGCGCCTTGCACGTACAACTCCACCACACTGCAGCCCAATTCTTCGGCTGCAGGGATCAAGGCTGCTGTTGGTTGACAGAGAGAGGTCTGGGCCAGTTTGGTGCCGCCTCGGCACGCTCAAAATTACTAGGCCATTCCTGTTATGACAGAATATACCATGCAGGATTAGCCAATGGCTCTAGTGGGGTGGCAATACTAATACATAAATCTCTTCCCATTACAATTTCATGTTTCCAGTTAGATCCACTAAGCAGATCTGTTTCAGTGACAGGATCACTAGATGAGCATAAATGGTCACTTCTGAGCGTCTATGTCCCCCTGACACTCCTTCAAAACCCTCCGTAAACCTTGAATGCAGTACTGACTGCCTTACCTCCAAGTAAGGTCATAATAGCAATGTACTTTATTGGGGCCATGGGCAAGAAATTAGTTAAAATGCATCTCAGACCCACAACCCAAGACGCTTCCTTAAGCCACCAGAGTGGGCAAGTTACCTAAGCTTGAGCTAAACCTGTTGTATATGGAATGGGGGAGAGATCATTTACATTTAACTCCTGAGTATATAACTCGTTCTGCCGCCTGGATTACATCTTTATGCCAACACTTGGTGCACAGGGCACATCTTCCATACACATTATACCACAAGGTATATAGGATCACTCTCCAATAACACTGATGGCTATGGCAGAGGTTTCTGACCTAAGAGGAGCTGGCGATTCTTTCGGTGAAGCCTCATAAAATAAAATTTGGTAGTCTAAATTGAGATGGGACATTGAGGAATACTTAACACACCATAAGTCCTCAGTTCCCTCCGCTACCATCATTTGGGAAGCATTCAAGGCTGTGATCAGGGGGCGGGCCATGTCACTTGTTAAATCACACAAAAGGGAGCAGGAGGCTTACATCATAGCCTTGGAAAGAAAGGTTCTCAAGCTGGACTGTCTGTTGAGTGGACCCAATCTGGCACCTTTCCTACAGACACAATACAATGCGTGAACTTAGCTGAGAGACTGGTCCATGAACATGGCCAGATGTTTATGGATGGCTACACAGAGTAGAATATACATCTCCCAAGATAAGTCGGTAAATTGATCTACTGGTTAGCTACTAAAGAACCACAATCTAGGATGATCCCTTTCATTCAAGACGCAGAAGGCAATAAAACATAACTGCTAAGGGAATAGTAGATGCTTACGCCACCTACTATGGGTCTTGTTTGCACACTGACCAACATCTGAATTAGAAAAATAAATCCTCTCATTAAAGACCTCCTGGTTAGGCTCCTACAACTCTCGAAACAGGCAAATAATAAAATTGACACAAAAACAACAAATATAAAATCAGTAGAACTGGAGATATGCAAATTTAAAGATTCAGCTAAAAGTAGTGCCAAAAGACCCAAAGCACCAACTGAGGGTATCTGGTTGCCATAGTCCAGCACAAAGTCATAAGTTCAGGTCGAATGTGATGGAGCTCATGCAGAGGATCAAGTTTGGCCTGCTGTGGATTGTACCTTATGTCCTTGATGCGCGGTTTGCGTGGCATTGCTCAGCAGGTCTTTGTGTTGCTTTGAGGCTAATTCGGGGGAACCTTCAGTTAGGCTGCTACAGCACCTTTAATCCCACTTCCAAGAATCAAGGACTGGAGGGGCACCACTTGAAAGATCGGAAATCACTCAGGCTGGGTCTAGGTGCAGGTTCAAGATAGTCAGAGCCTTTTATGCCCTCAAGCTTTGATCAGGAGGCCAGCCAACTAGCCTTTGGAGTCACTCAGGTACACCACAGTATTGCTGTATGCTAATGAGAATCTAGGTCACCAATGGGGAGAAAATGACAAGTGGCTTTCCTCCTAGTGTACCAGTGAAATTGTTATCAGGGTGGGCGGCACAAATATATCTACGTACATTTTAGAAAAATATCACTTTTAATAAATGCCTGTCAATGTAGTGATACAATCTGAAGTACTAAGGTGAAACTCTTCTGTGTGTTAATTAATTTGTAGCTGTTTGAATTTTGAAGAGACGTTATCTTAGTTTTATATGACTTTTGCTGCATTATGTTTTGGAGACAAAAATTGTCAGGGCTGGCTTCTGCACTGGCTATTAGAGCCAAATCAGACCCTAGAGTCAGCTCTGGCTTGGTTCTCCCTGTTAATTTCTTGGCGCGCTCACCTCTAGGAACAGGTGTGAGTAGTGGCTCTGCATACCTCTTGCAGGATAAGCGTGCACTCCACTTGAAATTTGAGGTAGCCAAATTCTAGGAACTCGGGCACCAGATTGAATGGATCAGCGGTCTGTGATCTGGGTGTCCGAACTGGCCTTGAGGCGGACTGAGAAGGTGCGGCCTCAGCAGGAGCTTCTCCTTGGTGTTAAATGGACATCTCAAGGAGAATTAAGTACCAAGACAGTCTTACTCAGGTTGGTGCTATCCAGAATGAGGGTAATGGGCACCTGCCTCTTTTTCCTACCTACGTACGGAATGAGGGGGAGAGGAGGAAAAGCATAGGCAAATATTCTTGACCAGTTCATCCACAGTGCATTGCCATGGGCTGGGGTTGCGGGAACCTGGAGGCGAAGTTGTAGTATTTCACATTTTTGGGGATAGCAAACAGGACTTCTGGGCGGAGTTCCTACTCGTGGACTTGATGGGTCCTGGTAAGGATTTCTGAAAAGTCATTCTCCTCTCTCAGAAAATGCTTCACCAAGGGATGAATGTTGTTGTAGGTTGCTCTGTGCCATATCGCCAGAGCCAATGCAAAAAGTTGGAAGAGTTGGTTCCCTCGCTTGTAGATGTAATACGTAGCTGTCATGTTGTCATGTTTTATGAGAACTATTTAGCCGCAACTGGGTTTGAAGACGACTCTGCGCGCTAGACAGATGTAGCAGTTCCCAGTTGTTGATTTGGTACCCCTGGAACTAAGGAATCCAGGTGCCTTGTGTGGTCAAGACCTGGAGGCGAGTACTCCAACCCATGAAAGACAAACTGGTGTTAACTCTCACTTGAGGAATGGGATCTAGAAGAGCCTGCCGAGCAACAGTTGTTGCTCTTCCAACATAGCAGGGTGTTGATCCCTGGTTGTTACCAACACTAGGTTTTCCCTGCCTGCCACTTGTGGCCATTGCCTCAAGAGGTACTCCTGGAGTGGCCGTGTGTGTAATCTGACATGTGGAACTATCACTATGCATGAGGCCATCACCCTGCCAGTTTTATCACAGTTCTTGGGAGGATGTTTTGTCTGAAACAGAGGCAACATCTGTTGGAAATCCATTACCTTCTATTTGGTAGGGTATGCTTTCCCTGTTACAGCATTTAGAACAGAGCCCAAGTAGGGCTGGATCAGCTGAAGGTGTGACTTCTTGATGTTGATGGTGAACCCTAACCTGTAGAGTGGGGACACTGCTGTTTGATTGTGTGCTACTCATTGTGGCTTGCTGCTGCTCTTGATCAAGCAGGTCTACAGGTATGGGTGACATGTATCGCATTTCTGCACAGGTGTTCTGCTGCTATTGCTGGACACTTTGTGAACACCCTTGGAGCAGTAGGGACTCCAAATTATAACTTGAACTGGCAGAGTTATCCATTTACCACTAATCAAAGGCATTGGTGAAGCGCTGGGTGAAGGGAGATGTAAAAGTAAGCACTTGCAAAGCAGTGGGATGAAATCCTGCAGGGTGACCATGATAAATTATTCAGAGGATGAAAGTGTTCAATGGCCGTAAATCTAGGATTGGCCAGAGGGTCCCATTCCTCTTGGGGATTAGGAAGTAGAGGGAGTGCATCCCTTTACCTCATTGGCGTAGGGAACACAGCTAAATGTCATTTCTGGTGAAGTGTGCCTAAAACTCTTCCTCTAAGAACTATAGGCGGTCTGAGCTGAAGACATGATATCGGTGTGGGATATTGGGTGGCATGATTTGGAAATTGAGATAGCACCCTTTGCATACAATGGAAAGCACCCACTGATCTGAGGTGATGTATTTCCACTGAGGGAAGATGTACCTCAGCCTTTCCCGAAACGTGACGTGATCAGGGGGATGGGATGGAGAGTCACTTCTTGCTGGCTCAGGTGCCTCTACTGGAGCGACTTCTGGCTCTGGTAGAGCCATTACTTCTGTAGGTATGGGCAGACTTCAAGAGAGAGAGAGAGAACGAGAGGGAGGGGTGTGATAGAGAGATCTTGGGCTGCTGGAAGACTTGATGAGCCTGTTGCTGCTGATAGGGTGCCACAAACCAGAGACAGCAGCTTTAGCCCCACTCCTGCTTTTCTATTGACAAAAGGCAGACCTGGCACCAGGGGACTGCAAGGCACCCATGGATCTGGTGATGTTGGTGTCCCTCTTGATTTCGTCAAGCCTTGGCTTCAGCTGGGGGATGCACACATGCTTGCCATCAAAAGGGACATTTAGGAGGCGCTATTGCACCTTGGGTCGAAGTCCTGAGATCCTAAGACAGGCATGCTTACTCAGGAGGATGCAGATATTAACCCTTCTAGAATCCGTATCTGCCATACTCAGGGCGCTTCAAATCTTGGAGCTGCTGATCTTGCCTTCAGCAAAAAGCTCCAAACCCTGTTTCCTTTGGGCATCCGCGAGGTGTGCGATCAGCTCCTCCATCTCTTTCCAGAGATAACGGTCCAGAGAGGAGGGCCAGGGAATCAGTAATGCACCAGCACGTGATAGCTACAAGTCCCACACACCTGCCTGCAGTCTTTATTCACTTCAACTCTTTGTCAGGGGAAGAGGCATCGCATTTTGCCTTTACCGCTGCCCTTTTCCATTCGGTATGCATGACTAGTGAATCAGGGGCAAACTGGCCATGGATATCAGGAACAGGTTTAAAGTTCTTTTCGTTCCTAAGTGTTACAACTTTTGCTTTTATCAGCTGCTTAAAGTTGATGTTGGCCGACCACAACAATCCCTTTAACGCGGGGAGCTAGTGAACTGTCCTAGAAAGAGTATCGACAAGAAGTCATCCTCAGATTACACACAAGGCGGGACAGGTCTTTTATTCCCAAAACAGGGAATGTTTTGGGAAGGCTGTTTTTGAAACCCAGTGAGCTACTGGTGCCACTGTAATTTTTTCCAACTCCTGAAGTTAATTGCAGCAGGCACAGGGAGGCTTCAAGATAGTGAGTAGGATTGGGAGAAAGCCATCAGAGATAGAGGAGAGAGAATGGGTGGATGGCAAAAGATAGTGCAGTAAGACAAAGGCAGCAGAACTGGTTTCAGCATTTTTGCCAGTGCTACTTTTGATTTCCCAGTCCGGTCCTGCTTACACAGTGTGCATTTTTTTTGATCTTATGGTGCTGGGCAGCCCAATTCCTCACTGCATCGCAGACACTGGTATCATCTGAATAAGCTCTGGAGCACGAAGCTTGGCGAGGATCTTGGCAGTGTCCAGGTGAATTAATATTTTTCTGTTTGGAATCAAGGAACTTGGAAATTTTTTCAATGATCAACCCCTCACTGGTGTTCAATCTTAGCATCAGAAGAGCCTTTGTTGGTGGTTTCGAAGCCAGTGGCTGTGTAGCTTTCAGATCCAGATAGGTCTTGAGGTCAAAGCAACATCAACTGGTCGGAGGAACCAGACCCGAAGGTTTATGCTGTTTTTGGCTCACCTTGAAGCTAGACTCCCTCAGAAGCACTGTTCGGACTCTGTCAATTGGCGTTTCAGGGGACAAGGTTAACTTTGCGGCATCTGAGGTACTGACAAAAGAGTTGACCTGGTCTTCAGGCCCCCAGTGGTTGCTTTCTGGCAACCTCTTGCTCTTCCTCTTCTTTGAAAACATCCGGGAGATGGGTTTCTGGACTCCTCTCATTAGACTGCTGGCCTGACCCTCTTCAAGAGGGTCTTTGGTTATGAAAGATTCCGATTATCTAGGATGAGGCTTGTCGCTATATCTTATGGTGAGCCACTACTAGCTTCGAAGAATATAGAAAAAAAGGCCTTGCAGGGCATTAGGGGGGTTCGCAACTGCAGAAGTGAATCTGAAATGAGAGTTTAACCAGCTCATTTCACATTCAGTTTTTTTTAGGGTTTGAGCGTGCAGCATCCTTGCACCCCCCCCCCCCCCTGTGCTCCCTCAGCCCCTGGAAACATTTTAAGTTTTATGGGGTCCCGATCAACCATGGCTGAATAATTTTTGGGGTTTTGGGATGGGCATAGGCCTCCCTCCCTGAGCGATCCAGTGGCATGGGTACCCACTCCCACAGTGTCCTGAAAACCCCATCCCCCAGGACCCTGCTGTTCCCTGCCTGCAAAAAAGCAGGCAGGTAGAACTTCAATTCCCTGCCCACACTCTTGCAGGCAGTTAACATGGGGACAAACCAGTGTAGCCAGCTCCCGCTGCAACCGAGATGAGTGCAAGCAGGGGAGCCAGCAGTGTTGAATTTGCTGTGGGCATCCCAGATGGGACGAGGATACCCATGGCAAGTGTGAATTTGTTGACGCCACAGGGGTCTCCATTGGATGGGTCCCCAGCCCCTGGAAATGGCTCATAAGAGGGGCAGTATTTTTTTTTCCTACCAGGACTAGTGATCCATGATTTTGTCAAAAAAACATTTCACGGGGATGGGGGCCATGCACTGCTTACACCCGCACATACTACATCACTCACGACATGTTCAATGACATCATTGAGAACATCACTTATGAACTTTAAAATCCTGTAAAGTGTTTATTGTAAGATCCACTGTATCTGGCAAGTGTAGTAGGCCATCTCTTCATGATGATTGAGGTAAACAAAATGTAGGGTTTAAGAACCAGCCAGAACTAGTCTTGGTGATCAGTTCTCTAGTCTCTAAAGATGCTGGGAAAGCTGTCTTATAATAGAGTCAATAATTTGGAAGATAATCCAAAAAGACCATATGTCTTCAAGAACTACCCAAGTGGCCCTGTCAGAAATGCCAATACGTGTTCTAAAATGACCCTACCAGGAAGGAAATCAGCATTTCGGCTGAGCTCATTCGATGCACCCACTTTCTTATTTTTATACCCTACATATGATGTTGTCCACCTTTATAGTATTAGAAAAGAGGTGACTCCTCCATAGCCTGAGAATCATCAACATCAGTACTACACATCATAAAACTGTACTAAACTGCTCTGTATTCATAGTTATACTAATTAATGAGAAGCTAGTATGGTGTTTGCTTTTCTTCTGATTTAAGAATAACTCGGAAACCACATAAGGATGCGAACTAACTTGGAACCTAGACTATACCTTCTGATATTTTCCCCGTCCACTACAACTTATTTCTCTAATTTCTTTCCTCTGGTCTGTTTTTCTCTGTGGATAGTGTCCATTCTAACTTTCTGCCAATGATTTTCTCTTTATTTCCAATTTTACAACACCTTCTCATAAACTATCTTAATTTGGGGTTTGCTGCATTTGGAAGGAGACCTGTATACGCCTTTACCTCGTAAAAATAGAGACTCCTTAATATGAATTATTTTTGGTCTTATATTTTTTGATAGCACAACCACCAGTCATTCTACAAAAGGCCAGTCTCCTAATTTAAAGTGTGTGGTTTTTACAACAGCGACAGTTCAATTATTGACCATTTAGCCCCTGACAATTAGAAGTTCGGCAAAGACCAACAGGATGGAGGAGATACAAGTATAAGGCATGCAAACTGAGTATCCTCTTCAAGCACATTTCTTTGGTGCAGAATGGGTTGCCAGTCAAAGTAAACAGCACAAAACAGGGAAAGCTCCTCAGCAGTAGTGTAAGAAGGTTGCCATGGGCCTTAAGGACAAGAATGGAAAATGGCTCTCCGTCCCATGGTTTAGAAGTCAAAAACAGCCATAAGTGAAATGTAAATGTAAATGTCAAGGTATTTGTAGAGCGCACTGCCACCAAGCGGTTTCCTGGCGCTATTACTCATACCGCTGTGGAACCCTTCCTGGCTTTCCCTGTGAAGTGTCCACTTCTGGGCACCCCCAGGGTGAAGCCAGGCATCCTTAGCGCTGTTGGGGCCGGTGTGGAGGCTAAGCAAGCTATTGCCCAGAGTTGCAGCGTGGGGCCCATGATTAGACTAGGCACCGAGGCGAGAATTGTCAGGTCCGAGGAAGTTGAGCCCAAGACGGCTTGTTTAGCCAGTACATAGCAGATCTCAATAGGGTCCTATTCTGCACTGCCTTCCCCTTCTTCACCTTACAGAATCCCACAAAAAGCTGATATTCTATCCAATGGTCCTTGGTATGATCAATATAAAAGCTGGTTTGGGGCCTAACCAATGGGGCCTCTACTCCTTTGAGGATTGAGAAGAGACAAAGAACGTTGGGAGTGATGTACCACCGAACATAGAAAGAAGTCACAACTTTCAGCGAAAATCCCATTAGAGTCTTGAGCACCAATTTGTCTGGAAAAAAAGGTGGTGTGGGGTGGTTGCACAAACAGGGTCTGGAGATCTCACATGAGCCAAGTTGAAGTGATCAGAATGAGGAAGACAGTCTTTAAAGTTATCAGACTTAATGAGCAGCTGTGCCTTGGCTCTAAAGAACGTTAATACCAAGTTAAGGTCCCACTGTGGCTTCACAGATTGGAAGGAAACGAGTGAAACCTTTGATAAACTGAATCACAAAAGCGGATTTAATCAAGAATGGATAATCCAGCAAACATGAAATGGCCGAAAAGCCAACCAACGCACTTTAATAGTGCGCTTGCAAGACCTACCTGAGCCAAAGGCAAAAACTAAGACACATCAGACAGTTTGGTCTGAAAAAGGTCTTTCTTGTGGGTTCCACACTAGGCCACAAATTTTAGCTCAGCGTCTGCCATAAACGGACTTTGTAGATGGAGCCCTGGCAGTAAGGATGACTTGGCAGAACTTCAGGTGGTAAACTGAACGCAGCAACTGCTGGAGCTCAGTCTACACACATGGAGATGTAGATAGCGCAGAGATGGGTCTGCTGCACAACCCTGCCCTGCTGCTGTGAGAGAAAATCCTCCAAAAGTGGTTGCCTGATCGGGAAATAGATGTTCATACCAGAAGCTCCAGTATCACACTCTTCTGGCCCAATACGGAGCCACTTGGATGCCTTGGACCCGGTTGTTTCTGATCTTATTCAGAACTCTGAACAGAAGAGGCAGAGGTGGAAAAGCGTACAGGGGTCTTGGGTTCCACTCCAGCCAGAAGCAGGAACTTCAACATGAAAACCATTTGACACTGTGCGGTCTCAAAAGTGGCGAAAAGATCTAGTTAGGGTTTACTCACCATTGGAAATGGCCCTGTGCCACTTCGGGATGCAGATGCCAACCATGATTTGCCAGGTGCCGCAGGCTAAGCTTGTCCACCTTGGTGTTCAAAGATCCCGCCAGGTGGTTCACAATCAGGGAGATGATGTAACAGGCCAACCGTCATTAGAGACTGGTAGCCTCTTGGCACAGGATCCATGACCCCACATTGCCCTGGTGTGGCAGTAACACATGGCGACTGGGTTGTACGTGAGAACCTGCACCAGCCTCCCGTGATGGACTGCAGGAAGGCTTCAGCACCATATAAATGACCTTCATCTTCAACAGATTGATGTGGAGCCAGGTCATCACCGTAGACCCATAGTCCTCTGATCTCCACCTTGCAGCAGGAGGGGGGATTGGGAGGACGGATGCCATTTGAAAACTGCACAGTCCTTGCCAGAGCCACATCCCCGGCCTTGAAAGGATTGGGGTGACAGCAGTGAGAGCAAGGGAGACTAGCGTTGCCCGTTTGCCCCTAGAGTAGCCTTGGAAGCCCCTAAACTGCTTAAGAGTCTGTCTGGCAGAAACCAAAAAACCCACCAAGCATGCAGTAGCCCCACTCTCCTTAAAAAGCTCTAAGACAGAATCAGCTTTGTCGCGGAAAAGGCAAAAGCCATCAAAAGGCATATCCATAAGGGATACCTGTATGTCACCCGAAAAGCCTGTAGATTTCATCTACACGGGGTGGCAGAGCACCACACTAGACAATTATTCTTGTCTAGGCCAGCACAAATAGCATATTTGGCTGCACCTTGAATGGTTTGAGCCAAGGAGGACATACATTCTTCCAGACAGTCAGTACCTCTTGCAGGCCATGTCCTGGGGGAATGCATATAGTGTTCAGATAGGCAAGCAGCATTTATCCACCTCAAGGCTATGCTAGCTGAAGATATTATTAGTTTTCTGAACGCCTCAATCCTCTTTGACTCCCTTTCCAGGAAAGTAAGTCGTAGGAAATTAATTGGGGTTACACCTTGCTGGTGGAGGCCTCGAACATCAGGCTCTGTGGAGTAGGATGTTGCATTAAGGGGTCAATGTTGTCAGGGGCTGGCCTGTGAGCCACCTCTCTATTCACAGTGTAAGAAACTGGCTCTATATATACTGCACCAAAGTGAGGTACAGTATGTATAGAGTCCAAGGGTCTCCAGAGGTTTGGCAGAGGTTATAGTTAGATAGAACCTTACTCTCTAAAGTGCTAGCTTGGTCGAGCAGTAAGGTAGTATCAGAGGACAGTGTTAAGCATTTGATGTACACACTCAGTCAGCAAATGAATTCACACACTCAAGAACTGAACTCTAGGCCAATTGTTTTTGTATAAAAAAAATATACTGTTTATTTTTAGACGCAAGCAAGCCTGGCACATGTAAGCATTAAATTACTTTTCAGATATGAAATGCTGTTGTTGAATACTTTCAAAATACAGTAGGACTTTGTACCAATTCGAGTTTACAGTGGTTGCAATGCAATGCACAAACTTAGTAGACTCAGTACATAGGAATCAATAGGCTTTTTCAGTAAAATGCAATTAGCTTACTTTTCGGATTACTTTTACTTACAAAGACCTGGATCCTAGATTCTGCACTGAGGCATTTCCTGAAAACAGTTGAGTAAATGCATTTTAGTTAGTTATACGATTTTTAAAGAATATTCTTGTATTTCAAAAGTTGACAGAAACTTTTTCACATAGAATCACCAATGTTATTCTATGGAAGGAAATTCAATTTGCAGGCAAGTTACTTTAACGTTACTTTTCGTACTCAGTGCTGGATACCTAGATTCAGCACTGGGATATTTCCTGAAAACAGTTGAGAAAATGCGTTTTGGTTATTTGTGTGATTTTTAAGGAATATTCTTAGTTTTCAAAAGTCGACACTTCAAAACTTTTTGGGAGAAAAAGTGTCAATGTTATTGCATGAGGAAAAATAGGTTATCGGTTTCGAGGTAAGTAATCAGTCTTTTGAGTTAGGGTTCTGGGGTTACACTCCGGGGTCTCCCAGGGTCAGTGATGCACTGTTGTTGGACCCTCAGCTGCAGTAGGGCGGCCGGGTGCAGAGTGTTGAGGCCCAATATTATCCTATGGAGGATAGGGGGGTTCCGGTTGGTGGCTGCTGGCAAGCAGGCCGTGGGGTTGTCAGAGCAAAGCTCCTAGGGGTTACCTCAGGTCAGGTTGGGTGCCCTGTTGATTTCAATGGAGATTCTCCGGGACAAAGAAACACTGCAGGCTCGGGGACGAGAATCTTCCAGGAGCCACCACCACTTTGAGGGGCAAGTAGGGATGTTGAGGGTTGGTTAGGCACCACTGGGTTGGGTACACAAGGTAAGGGGGCGTCGGGTGCAGAGGTGCCTTGGGATCTACGTTCCCTCTAGGGCACGCGCGTGCGCGCACCTGCCCTGATTTCACCGCGCACCGCCTTGTGTGGAGCGCGCACACAGGACGTCGCGGGAGAGAGTCGCGCTGCTCGCTTCTTTAAAGCGGCCAGCGGCGCGACTCTCTCCCGCGACGTCCTGTGTGCGCACTGAGGATTGCAGGTAAGGAGGCGGGGGGCTGGTGGGGATTGTGGCAATGTGTGAGCGCGGGGCAGACTGTGGCCTTTTGTTTAAGTATTGCTGATAATCAGAGCCCCTTCACGGGCTCCGATTAACATCAATACTTAAACAAAAGGCTACAGTCTGCCCCACGCTTTAATAACAAAAGCGTAGAGACAGTACACGCTGTGTTTAGAAACTGTCTCTACGCTTTTGTTATTAAAGCGCGGGCCAGACTGTGGCCTTTTGTTTAACCACATCGCTGCTGTGCATTTTCCCCTCCTGTGCTGGCCCATGGTGAACTCCATTGTTCATGACGAGCTCAGCTCGTCATCAGCACAGCTCCACTGTTCCTCATGACGAGCTGAGCTCGTCATGAGCATGGAAGGGGTTAAGTATTGCTGTTAATCGGAGCCCGTGAAGGGGCTCTGATTATCAGCAATACTTAAACAAAAGCCACAGTGGGCAGTCAGGGGGGCGGGGCCGCAGGGGGCACAGCGGCTGGGGAAACGAGCAGAACAGAAGGCAAAAGGAGCACAAAAACAGGGGAAAACGAAGTGGGACATAGGGCAGAAGGGCACAAAAACGAGTGGGACAGAGGGCAGAAGGGCACCAAAAACGAGTGGGACAGTGGGCAGAAGGGCACAAAAACGAGTGGGACAGAGGGCAGAAAGGCAAAAAAACGAGTGAGACAGAAGGGCACCAAATACGAGTGGACAGAGGGCAGAAGGGCACAAAAACGAGTGGGACAGAGGGCAGAAAGGCAAAAAAACGAGTGCGACAGAAGGGCACCAAAAACGAGTGGGACAGAGGGCAGAAGGGCACCAAAAAATGAGTGGGACAGAGGGCAGAAGGGCACAAAAACGAGTGGGAAAGAGGGCAGGAGAACGAGTGGGACAGAGGGCAGAAGGGCACCAAAAACGAGTTGGACAGAGGGCAGAAGGGCACAAAAACGAGTGGGACAGAGGGCAGAAGAACGAGTGGGACAGAGGGTAGAAGGGCACCAAAAACGAGTGGGACAGAGGGCAGAAAGGCAAAAAAACGAGTGAGACAGAAGGGCACCAAAAACGAGTGGGACAGAGGGCAGAAGGGCACCAAAAATGAGTGGGACAGAGGGCAGAAGGGCACCAAAAATGAGTGGGACAGAGGGCAGAAAGGCAAAAAAACGAGTGAGACAGAAGGACACCAAAAACGAGTGGGACAGAGGGCAGAAGGGCACCAAAAACGAGTGGGACAGAGAGCAGAAGAACAAGTGGGACAGAGGTCAGAAGGGCACCAAAAACGAGTGGGACAGAAGGCAGAAGGGCACCAAAAACGAGTGGGACAGAAGGCAGAAAGGCAAAAAAACGAGTGGGACAGAGGGCAGAAAGGCACAAAAAACGAGTCGGACAGAGGGCAGAAGGGCACAAAAAACGAGTGGGACAGAGGGCAGAAGGGCACCAAAAACAAGTGGCATTTGGCGCCGCAGACACGCACGGTTTGGTTTCTGGCGCACATAGCCATGGTTGTAGCTCACAGAGACCCTCCACTGTTGCACACAGAGGAAAAAAATTAGAGGGAACATTGCTTGGGACGTCGGATTTTCTTACCCGCTCTGGTTGCGTTAGGAGGGGTCCGCTGGATTGAGGCTGCAGGCGTCATCTGGAGGCTTGAGGCAGGTCAGGAGTCACCGGATCTCCGGTCAGGATCGCCGGGAGGGCCTCCGTGTGGAGTTTTTCCACTCTAGCTCGGGCCGGGTGCAGAGTGGGCTGGATTTGCGGTTCCTGGCTGGCACTAGAAGCTGCAGTTCAAACACGTCTGGTGTTCACGGGAGAAACAGCTTGGAAAGTGAAGGCAGGCAGGTCCTCCTGGGTTTTTGAGGTTGCTGGCAGCTGGGCATGCCGGGGTTTTGCAGGAGAAGGTTCGAGGGGAGACAGGCCTCTAGGGCTGGGGCCAAGTCAGTGGGCCTTGTCCTCTTGTTAGCTCTGCACTGCTTCTCGTCCTTCTTCTCTTCTTTTTCTTGTGGTTGCTGGATCTGAGGAAGGAAGGTTCAGTGTGCCCCTAAATACTACATTTAGGGGTGTTACATGTAGGTAAAGGGCAGGGACCAATGGGTCCCTTCCCTGGGGTGGGTACACCCCATTCTGCCACTCTCCAGTGGGTGGGGGGCAGGAGCCTGTCCCTGGTTGGCTGGGTCCCCACATCTTCAAGATGGTGGGGACTCGAGGTTGTACTTCACCTCGCCTACCCCACCTTAGGGGTTGAGTTGGCAGAGGTGGGCACACCTCTCTTTCTCACTTGTTTTTCCCACCGGTTCTCCTGCCCAAAGTGCTGGGTAGAACCAGTGGGGACCAGTTGCTGAGAGCAGCAAATGGTCTGGAGAGGCTCACAAAGGCGGCATGCCTTTGAAGCTTCACCTTCGTGAACCCTGCCCATCCTGGGGGAGGAGGCTTGGCACCTCGTCTCAGGATGTGCATTGTTTCAGGCCCCCGAGAGCAGCAAGCTCTCGACCCAGGGGTCCAGAAACATGTCTGGTGGTGGCAGCCTAAGCAGACACTCAGTCAGGTCACTAGGAGTTGGTCGAGTTTCAGGGGGCATCTTTATGATGCCCTCTGTTGTGCATGTTACATTAAATCCCACACTGGCATCAGTGTGGGTTTAATGTGCTGAGAAGTTTGATACCACATTTCCCAGTCTTCAGTGTAGCCATTATGGTATTGTGGAGTTCTTAAGGCAAACTCCCAGCACCATATACTCTTAATGGCAGCACTGCACTTACAGTGCCCAGGAATAGACCTGGGTACTGTAGGGGTACAGGGCTCATGCACCTGTACCCTCACCACTGGCATAGGGCACCCAGTTAGAGGGGCGACTGATGTATGCCAGGTTTGTGGGCATCGCACACAGGGATGTGTGCCATGTCGACTCTTCACTTTGTTCTGCACCAAGACACGCAGCCTGCAAAGGCAGTGTGTGCGTGTCAGGGTACAGGGTCTCTAAGGGTGGCACAATAAGTGCTGCAGCCCTTAGAGGCCTTCTCTGGTCACAGTGGCCTGAGTACCTGTAGTACCATTTACCAGGGGCTGTCATGTGGCCAGAGATACCAATTGGGTTTAGGCTTCAATGCGGTTTTAGGGAAGGAACATAGGGCCTGGGTACCTGGTTAGCATGAGCCCAGGGCACACTCACTCAAAGAACATCAGCAATTCAGCAAAAAGTGGGGGCATACCATGCAAGAAAGAGGGCACTTTCTCACACACAGGTAGCCAAGAGCAAGGCTTTGACCAAGAGTCCATCAAACTGTCAGTAAGGGCTTCAATGAAAGGGAGCAAGGGCTCAGATGAAGCAGGCCCAGGTTGCAAATCTTCAATAAGAACATTTGTCTTAACTTCATCAGAAGGTAGCTGTAGGTCAAGGAGCTCAGCAGCAAGTCGAATCACCACAGCATAAGAAGTACTCTCTCCTGCTGGGTCCCTAAAAGGTCAAATCAAGCATGTGCTATGGAAAGTATCAGGCACATGGGCCTCCTGTAAATTCACATAGAAACTGTCTTCATCATAGTGAGGAGGCAAATCCACCTATCCCCACCATCTTTATCTCCAAGTGGTGGCAAGCCATGGGCCGAATTGGAGACAAATGGTCAATGGAGTCACTGAGTATGTATGCCTTGAAGGTAATGGAGGCAGAGGATCAGACCGAGGCAGTAAGGAGACCGGCTGCACTGCAGTGGATTCAGAGCACAACCTCAGTCTGGGCCAGGATGAAGCTGGCTTGGGGTCAGACAGCGGAGTCTACACCCGCTGCACCTCCAGCACTGTTGGTATCGG
Source organism: Lissotriton vulgaris (assembly GCF_964263255.1). Taxonomy (NCBI): domain Eukaryota; kingdom Metazoa; phylum Chordata; class Amphibia; order Caudata; family Salamandridae; genus Lissotriton; species Lissotriton vulgaris. The sequence goes on from NC_141691.1 coordinate 724,371,644, forward strand.
TATATTTGAGGAAGGGACCAGCCCAGGTCTTGGAGCCAAAGTGGTAGTCTCCACCGGAGTTAGTGCAAAACCAGGAGGTAAGTTGAAGGGGCTCAGACAGTGCCAAATATGGATCTTCAAGCAATAACCCCTACTGATCTCCGCTGTGGATCCTTTGGTACAGAGCCACGCCATAGGGAGCGAGAGAAGTGTCAAATATGAACAGTAGGACCTCCAACCTGCTGCTGTGTCACCAATGGCCTGGGGAACTCAGGGTGCATCAGGATTAATTGCAAAATCGGCTTCTCAATTGGAAATAGGAAGTGAGATCAAGTGCCACCTTGACGCCCTTGCGACTTCTCTTCAAGCAAATAGTGGGAGGGTGGCATGGAGTGCTGCTTCACCTTATCGTTCCTATTTGACTTTGATTTTGACTTACTGGATGACTTCAACTGTACTGAGGGCCTCTCACAAGAGCAGCATCAAGAGTGGGGGCACGCCCTCAACTAGATTGAGAGTGGGGCATACCTTAGGTCTTGAACGTCTTCCTGTATTCAGCGACAAACTGCTTTACTTCACAGTCACAAATTTCTTCCACGTGTACGAGGACACAACTCATCGCATGACTTGGATTCCTGCCCCAAGCCAAAACAAAAAAGCATATTTTGTGCGATCTGTGACTGACATCTGCTTTCTGCAGTCACGGTTTGAAACCCGTAGATTTGGCAGAGACATTTCTCTTGCACACTGGATTCAGTATTTGGGGGTCATGAAAAGGCAAAAGTGGGAGTGGAGCTCCATATCCATGATCAAAGCTATGGAAAGAAAGAAACGGATGTTGGGGTGCAGGGGTGGTGCTTATATGCATCTCCACTCCCTTATTTTTGCGGCAGAACGAAGCCAAAGTGGGGCTGTAAGGTATCAACCTAGGGGCACCTGGAGCACTGCTATAAAAGGTTTCTCAATCCAGTCTGGCTCTGGAGAAATATTCTAAAGGTGAGGAATCTGTGGTTAGAAATATCCATCAGACTGCTTACATTTCTATAATTAATTACACTAAAGTTACCATAATTGATAAGACACCAGCTTTGCTTTATACTATTGGTACTTTCTTTTACAAGTAATTTATTATTTATAATGCACATTTGTTTCTAGCCTTGTAAAGGAATACGCCTCTATGCTTCAGTGACGAGTGTCCGATCCCTTCCACATCTCAATAGCAACATAGTTTATTAATGTACTGTACAGAATACCTTTCTCCAAATTAATGCCACGTGCGCACACACACACAGACAGACCTCACACACTGTTTAATTATCAAGAACCTTTAAGGTGAATATATAAATAGAAATATACATATAAAATGTTGCAAAACATCAGCTTCGCCAACACTGTACAGTTTCAAATGTCCTCTATTTGCCTTTCTTCATTTTAGCGGTTTTCTCTTTCCGTTTCTTCACATGCTTTGGGGTTTTGTTTTTCCTTTTTTCTCTCTGGGCTTCTTTGGTAAGCTTTTTTCGTTCCTGTGATATATAAAAAGTCATGGTTAAAAATTGCAAATACGAACTAATGCATCCAGGTAAAAATAAATATATATAAAATGAGGAAAGTTAAGTTTGTTCATCTGGTATAAGCCTATAAAGAGATATTGGTCATGTAAGGAAAGACTAGTGTGTGAAAAAAGGATACCCACCAGGCAATGGACGACCATAAACACACGAGTAACACAAAAGTGTGTAAATACATCTTTGTACACAGCAAGTCATTTGTTTGCTTTATAAACACGTAGCACACATTTGTACCCCGCCCTGTGTGGTCTCCCTCTCAGTGGAGCTGTGTTTTTTTCAATCTTCTACAACCTACGACACAGAACAAGCTTCGCATGCACACTAGGGGTATGTGAACCTTAACTTAAGAGTGTACTTAATTTTCCCGTTACTTGATGTTGTACTGTACATGGTTTGTACAGCTCTTTGGATAAAATAAATATAATAAATAACATCAGCTAGCTATAGATGGGTTTCAGAAGAATAACACGCATTAAATCTACCCGTATGCAAACACTTTGAGGCCACTATCTGTACAGAGACAAAAAAGTTTATGGACCGAGTCAAAGCACACAGCTGCATATATCTATTTTTATATAGTCGTAGATGCACCCCTGGAGAAATGTACTGGATTCACAAAAATGGAATACGGTAACACTGGAAATCTACAATTCAGTTTTACTAGCTTTATGACACAATACAATATTTGTTTCTCTATGCGGGAGTTCTGTGTCTATACAGTTCAGTCACTGGCAGAGTTTGATGCTTTGCTTCCATGTGGTCAGCAATAACATTTGAAAACCCGTTCTTGGCAACAGCATTGTCAGCTGTTGAACGGGAAATAGCAAAACATTGACCTTAGCCATCACGTGTCTACCTCGAGGATGGAGATTAGGAACGCGCACTGATGCCTGAATGTTTTGTACTCCTGGAACTTTTTTTCCCAACACACACTGCATATTTCTGTAGATTTTATCAGTCAAAGTGTGCAAGGGGAAAAAGAAAAGTTACAATGTTTATAAAAAAATACCTACGCAGTTTGTTACTGGTAACGCCCGTTGTCATGGAAAGGGGAATCACTGGGCACTCAAAGTGAGGGTGTTGCTGGAAAATTACCACTGAAACCTTTCCAACATGTTGGTTAGATATTGAAATAATATTATACAAATGCATCTCTTTCTATTAATACTTCACAAATTGGAAGAAAAAATGAAGGCATTTTTTTATCAGAGAGAGAGGATATTACCACACACAGAAATCTGAAAAATTGTAAGATGCGAAAACAACATGGTATAACGGAAGGAACCATCATATGCCGGAGAAGTTAAACAACTCTGTGCGCGAAGAGAAGCCGAAACAATAATTTGTTGCACGAACCTTTTTATCCCCTTCCGGCTCAGTGGATCGATCTTTGGGGTGAATCTGCTCATCTTCCTTATCAGAGCCCGATTCGGCGTCATCACAGCTGGCAGTGTCTGACGAATCAGAATCGGTGCCTTCCTGCTCGGCTTTGTTTTCAAGCAGCGAAGGAATCTATTGGTAAGAAGGACATTTTAAACCACTCTCATTGGCTCTTTCACATTCTTAATCAATTCGGTTTATGTACAACATGAAACCTTACAGAAAAGGTCTAATTCTGCAGTACTCAGGTGGAAAGTGTACTTTTTTCATAAGATAGGCAGCATCCTTTGGCGTACCAATTTACTGCAACACCAAGAAGGCCGCACATAACATAACTTATTTCCACAGACCCTTGGTGCCTTTCACACTCAAGTATTTCCACCCCTGCTCCTATCAAATATTGGTCTTGTACGCACTCACCAGTGGGACACAACACTGGTTAAAGAAGGGTGTATCTGCCCGTTCTTTAAACACTTTCACTCCTATCAATCTCATGTTATTCAGTTTTATCAGTAAGATTAGCTATCACCTGGCCTACGAAGTAATGGCCAGGAATGTATCCTGTGGTGAGGGTAGAGCCTGGATGTTCCTGGGAAAGGCAACAGACGGGGTAGATCAGAGCCATAACAGTGTGCGAATATAAAAGTTGCTAAAAAAAAAAACTAACACAGCAACCGAATACCGAATACATTCCCAGCCAATAATTTGTAGGACTTCACATCAGCTCCTACTCTAGCCTACAGGCGAGCCTTTCCCGGATTACCATCCTTCTCGAAGCCCACTGCATGGGTCCACTGCATCAACCAATACTCTGTATCTATTCTTATTGTTGTTCAGTGCCTTTGTTTATGTAGTAGATGTAAGTACAGCGTCCTACCTCACGAATAACAAATGAGTGGCTGTGTATATATTTTTGGGTCATTTAAATACGTTCCAATTTCCTTTCCTTTCCATCTGTTACCATTTCATCTCTATCTGGGGTCCTTTAATATAAGAGTCCCAATGATGATCCCACATTCATTAACGGGATCGAAACGTCGTTGACTGTTGTCATGGACCCGTCAAACATTTGTCATACTCATACAGCCGATGTTTAAAATTGTATTCACATGTTTGTATCCTGTTTGAGAGAGCATCAAACACGTGTTCATCTCACTGACACATAAATTGCGTTGGAACTTCATTATTTCACCATTAAAGTAATTCAATGTTTTAATTTAGATGTTATTACTTAGGGCAATTGTTTCTTTACTTACCTATCTTTTCCTGTAAGGCAAAATACTAAACACAACACAAACGCTATCAGACACCCGATGCATGAGTGCGAGTCCAATATACTAGCAGGATGGCTGCCCCTCACTCCATCCAATCCCCTTTCTGGTAATCCAGGGATTCATGGCATGGAAGGTGGTGCAGGTGCAGCACTTTCACTCCATTAGCATTCATTCTCTATGGCTGGAGCTGCCAAATAGTCTCTCGGCCATTCTCTGGGCAGAAATGGTGACCTTCTAATCTCAATCTCTGTTCACGGAAGTTGTGCTGGGCTGTGGTCAAGTCACGCTTCACAGCCGTTTTGGCCGTTGCATGCCACTCAGCAGAGTCCCAAAGACAGAGGCAAGGGCTGCTGGCTTCTGTTGGCGACCCGCTCCTGGGCTTCGACAGAGTCAGCAGTAGGTGTGCCTTGCAGATTCAGTGGATCCAGTTCCTCGGGTCAGGTGAATGTTGATGGTGGTCACACTGGGCCTCCCTGGGGTGTGGTGATGTCAAGCCATCTTTCCAGATGCAGAAGTCCAGTAGCACAGCTTTGAGGTGCTTTGGGGCAAGGATGGCCAAATATGATCAGGGACTCAGGACTACAGCACTAAGACAGCCAATCAGTGTTTCAGTACACCGTGCCTCCAGGCAGTAGAAGTGTCTTCAGAGCAGTGTGGTCCACTCAGCACACTCTTGTTCAATGTTGGCCTTAGTCACTCAGGCAATCTGCAAGGTACCCTGGCGTAGGCACCACAGGTTCACAAGATTCTTCTACTGCAGCAGCTGGAACCACTCAGGCATGGGTCCCTTGTCCCTCTAGCATGTCAATGCCACTGCTGCAACAACATGTATGTATGTGTGTATGTATGTGGCATTTCTACAGCACAACACCTAGCTAAAAGGCAGAGGAGCGCTTTGCAGGGTCAAAGTTAACCATAAAGTCAACGACTCAGGGAAGAAAGACCATGCTCTAGTTGGGTGGTTTCCTCCTGTAAAAAGTAATTTAGCTCTTTCCCACCATGATTAGTGTATGGCCGTGGTCTCATGCATTTGCGTGTCTTCCAGTCTTTCCTGCTGAGATCTGTCCAAACACCTAAGTGTTCGGGGAGACCGGGTGTCATCGCTTATTTCATTTCTCAATGTATGTAAACTAGGTTGTCCAATTGACTCTTAATGAGGTGTTTTCTAAGGTCTCCTGCAAAGGGCCACACTTTCAGCTTCTACCATTTAAGGACTGATCCAAGCCATAGCTTAAATGCAGGCGGACAGGGGTCCTTCCAGTTCAGTGTGATGGATCTCCTGGATAGTAAAAGTGACAACTGAAAAAACATGCCCTCGGTTCTTCAGCATTTAAAGAGTCCTAAAATACTGCTGTCAATCCTGTTCAGGTCGCCAAGCCTTGTTGTAGCAGAAAGTATACTCATGATCTTACTCCAGTCTACTCCCACTAGGGGCATTCAGATACCGAGTTTCATTTCAGCCTCTAGTGTGCGACACCTGGGGCACTCAGAAACTGCATTAGGGGAATTTTTGTTTAGTACTTTTGGGTTCAGGTAGGCCCTCATCTAGTATGTTAAATTGAATATATCTGAATCTAGTGTTAAGGAAAGCTCTGTGCTGTGGGGAGATTCTAATGTTGTCCCTACTCCTCATCACTGGCGGCCCTTTTTAGATCTGTCTCCCAACTGTACTTCAGTTTTGCTAGTAAGGTGCATGCATGGATAGTCTTCTTCGTATATAGTTCTTGGACCAAGGGGTGCACTGGAGGCTCGTAAAGCAGTTAAACACTCATGTGCATTCCATAATAATCTAATAAGATCATGAATGACAGCGGGGAACCCTCTTGAAATAACTATTATTAGTAAGCCTGACTCTTCCGAGGACTCCAGTGATTCTCTGAGAGGGCATGCCTAAAATTGGGTATTTTATAATATTACATAGAGCAATGCTTGAAGCATTGGAGACTGTTTGGTTGGCGAGTTTAAACTCCTTTCATAAAAACAGATGACTATTTGAATGAAGCAAGTGATTTGATGTCCTCAGAGATGGAGGGCCTTTGGTAGAGCCAGGGAGGAATCATTTTTGCAGTTATTTTCGTTAATAGGGATTTTGATTAGTGAAGTAACCCATCAGCCACTGAGGCCCTTTGCAGATGTGGTCTTAGATAGAAATAGTGGAAATCAGAGGCTCCCAGACCCCAAGAACCCCATGGCTAGTTGGGAACTTCAACTTGGCCAGAGATACTTTATGCCTGCGCAAGATTCAAATCAGTTCCATAAAAAGCCCATCAAAAGGAACAAAGAACATTTTAGAGTTGAAACAGTAGATTTGAAAGACCTGATGACTTCAGATTTCTCTCCTTCTCTCTCACCCTTTATTTTTTCATTAGGTTTCACAATGAACGTTTATAAAGTCTCCACAGCAGTAAATGTCCAACATCATGCCCTAAAAAAACATAAGCCTTTTTAGACAACTAAAACACTCAATGCTGCCGGTAAGGTTTGATTAAATCACTGCTGGAGTGTGGCAATGCTGTCCAGGCAAGTCTGCCACATTCATCACTAAATCACTGAAATCCACCTTCTACGCTACGGCCAGACAAATCCTTGAGAAAGTATGGTCATATTACCTCCATCCTCTTTGCTTTACATTGGCTTCCAACTGAAGTGAGAAGTAAGTTGAAGCTGGGTTAATTCATATAGACATCCCTGCACCGTAACACCCTCAGTCTAGTTAGTACCTCTGGATCTTGCGGTTATTATTTGGTGGCAAAAAGAGGCACCTCACCTTATAACCACCCACGAACAACACCAATCCTTCTCAGGAATAGCTACAGTCTTCTGGAACACACTACAAAGCAAATTATGATTGAACCCCAGAGTAATGTTCTTCGGCTTACATTTAAAGGCTCACTTCTTTTTTTTTTTTTTTTTTTTAATTATTTTTATTATTTTCACCTGGTATAAGGTTACAAAAACAATCAAATATTATTACAAAATAAAACGAGTTCATTGCTGTACATAGATCAGAACTTAGTGTCATCTCAATTCAATTCCAATTTCCCCCATATTTTCTCATATTTCTGCAACGATTTTACACCTCTTAGTTCTGCCAACGTACATTCCATGGTGTTAATTTCATTAACCAAATACCACCATTCCAAAGCGTTAGGTGGGTTAGGGCTGACCCAAGCTCTAGCTAAAGTTAGTTTAGCACAGGATAAAAGGATGGATAATAATACGGGATATGGTTGATTTGTTGTGTATAAGCCTAATATTACCATGGAGGCTGTTATTGGTGTACTGGTTACTTTTTTATAGCTAAGATTTTTCCCACTTCTTCCCAGAACTTCCCAAGTTTTGAGCATGTGAAAAGCATGTGTATTAGATCTGCTGCATATTCGTCACATTTTGGACACTTGGTTTTTTCTCCCAAATTATTGTTTGAGGTCCATTTAGAGATCTTTTCTGGTGTATAGTATAGCATATAAATGGTTCTATATTGCTGTAAACGCAAACTAGAAGATCTTACATGTTGATGAATGTTAGTGTACGCATTAGCTATTTGTTGTCCTGTTATATTGATTCCTAGTTTAACGTTCCATTTATTAGCTATAGCATCGTTATCATTCGTTCTTAGATCTGTCAATATCTTATATGCCAGACTAATTATTGATTTCTCCTTTTTTGAATTTAAGATGTCCCAGATACCCCCACTCGATAAGTCTTTAATTCTGTTCTTCCGCACTAAAAAATCATAGATTTGCCTATATTTAAACTCATATGTGTCGAGTAATCCATATATTTGTTTTAAGGTGTGGAAATCCATTATGCCTTGAGAGGTGTATAGGTCCCCTAATACCTCAATTCCTTTCGATTGCCATCTTCGGGATTCCCCGTCGCTAAATATGTTAGGTAGTCCAGGGTTATCCCATAAAGTTAGTTGGGTGTGAAAAATATTGCTTTTACAGTAGGTTAGCATATCTTTCCATATCTTTACTAAATCCCGTGCAGTCTTAAATTTGACCCTTTTGTAAAAGTTCGGGTCTGTAATACGAAGTAGGAACTGTTTAGAATCTTCTTTTAAAAGTAAATGGTGATAAAAAAGCAGGTTCTCTGAATCTAATAAGGATCTTATACGCCTTATAAATGAGGCCCAAAAGTAAAGTTTTAAATCGGGAAAATTGAGACCGCCTGTTCCGATTTGATTTTTTAGCATCTTTAGCGATCTCCTAGCTCTCTTATAACCCCAGATAAAGTTGCAGAAAACGCTGTCTAACTGTTTGAAAAAGAGCCTGTTTTGTGCCAGAGGAATGGATCTGAACAGATATAAGTATTTAGGTATAATTTTCATTTTTATTAGATTTATTCTGCCTATTAAGTTTAGTGGAAGTCGGTGCCATTTTTTAAGGTTTGAAGTGGTGGTTTTCATTAATTTATTATAATTGATCTTGTTTATCTCTTTGATATTTGAGGTGATTTGTACTCCTAAATATGTCGCAGTCTTACAGATTTCCGGCATTATTTGGGAGGGGACAAAGTTAGCTATTATTTGAGTTTTGTGAATGTTTAATTTGTAGCCAGATACTTTACCGAATTTGGATGCTTCTAAATTAATTGTTTTCAGAGAATTGATAACCTCAGTGGAATAAATGGCTATGTCGTCCGCGTATGCGGTTATTTTTAAGCTCTGGCTTTTAGTCTTGAAGGGTGTTATTTCTGGTTGATTACCCAATGCCTTTAAGAACGGTTCTAGTGATAAGGCAAATAATAAAGGAGATAAAGGGCACCCTTGACGTGTGCCTCTCCAAATTATAAAGTAGTTTGACGTGTGGCCGCAGTAGCTTATGTATGCGGATGGATTATCATAAAGTGCCTGGATCCCATTTAAAAAGTTTCCGCTAAATCCCATATATCGCATTGTGTGCCATAAATAGTCCCACCCCACCCGATCGAATGCTTTTTCAGCATCAAGCATTATCATTGCTAAGGGAGTGGACTCTACTTCTGCTATGTCAAACGCTGTTATTGCCGTGTTTACGTGAGCTGATGTGTCCCTCCCCATCACGAAAGGCTCACTTCTAATTGTGTAGCGGTTTACAGGTCTACTAGGCCCTCCGTTGCATGCTTTTATCTTCATTATCTGCTGAAGGCTGATAAGGCTTATAGATAGTTGTCCAGCCTTTTAATCCCCTCCCTATCAGTACTATTAGGTTCTCTTTATTATTATCAGTTGAAGGTTGCTGTTTTCATACACGTTACACGTTAATTAATTAGCTGTTTGACCTGTAGAGTGCCCACATACTTCTGAGTGAAGGAGAGCTGTACAAAACATACAAATAAATAAATAAATAAAACCACTTTATTTTAAATTTAAACATATATTCTTCTAACAAATTTCAAAGTCTGTAGCTGGTGTTGGATGCCAGCCTTTTGGAACTTTCAATGCTTGTTTTGTTATTGTTTTTGTAAACCTTATTTGTTTGGGTAGCTGCAAGACCTTCACCATTGTGTTAAAAAAATTGGATGAAAGCAAAAAGATTTTTAGTCTTAAATAGGATACATTGCAATAGTAGTACCTGGCATTAAAGTGAATTACTTTGTGTGCAGATGTGTTGCTTGTGAAAGAGTAGAATACAATCGCTCAAATTGAGGTAAGCCTTGGTTGAAGTGTGCTGCCCCACTACCCCATACTGTATGCTGCAGTGGGCAGAGGTAATATGGGAATGACTACAATGGGTAATCAGATAAAGAGGGATGGCTGAAAGCCCTTATAAGTAAGCATGTAAGATGTATACTTTTAGTAAAATGAAATGGTTTTGGCTAATGCCAGACCTAAGTCATCGCAGAAAGTCATGGCAAAGAAAACAAAAAAAATGCTTTTACGTTGACTCTGATGTCACTCAATGTACAGGTTATCACTATTATCAACTGCTGACACCTTGTGGTGGCATGTGAACCTGCTTCTTAGTTCAAATAATTCACTTTCCTTTCCGTGTGTGGCTCAAGCCTCCTCTCATGCCCTGCATGTTTTCATCTGTTTCCGGTTGCTGAAGCTGCCCAGAACACTGATGAAGAGTGCCAGGGGTGGTCAATATTTAACCTATAAGGATTAGAATCGCCTTGTTTACACGCTTCCTAAGAAAAGGACTAGGGGATTGGGTCCAAGAGAGAGTAGGTCTTGCTCTGCCTCTACATTTCTTCAGAGTGCGCAGAGCATGCTGCCAATAACAGTAGTATCCTTCCGAGTACTGTCAGTACTTGAAGAGCATGTAGAACACTGTCAAGTATCAAACAATTATTGGACGTTTACATCCTGTCCAGACCATTTGGCAGAGACTGGGGACGTATTTTGCCCTCCAACATGAATGCTGGGTGTTTCTTTGTCATTCTTCGACAGGCGCCTCCTCTGTAAGACACCCTACTTGTAGTGTTAATACGTTTTAAGCCAGATTTTCAGTTTGGGCAGTTCAAGGGGCTTCAGCAGACAGGGGACTGTATGCCAGAATATTTACCACGGATGCATCTTTGGTGTCTGGCTGCATCTAGCCATCCTGCAGGAGCTCTCTACTTTGGGCTTAAGCAAGACTTGTGTATCTGTGCATGTGGAGGTCACCTAAAATCTTGAGTAATTCTTGTTTTTTTGTTTGCACAACAAGAGCTATATGAGGCCCTGAGCCCACACCCTCGTGATGGTATACTGATCTACAGGATGGCAACAGTAAACCTGTTGGGTGACCTTCTTGCTTCTGTGTTTACCAAACCATGAAACGTTTAGATTCTCAACAAAAGCCCCCCATAGCTGACGGAGGTGGAAATAGTTAAACTGAAGTGGCTATTGACCAATGAGGTTAACATTTGGGATTCACCGGGGGAGAATTGTAAAAGATAACAAGGGAAATAACTTGAGTCTGGAAGAGGAAAAAAACTTATCAAGAAAAATTAACTATAGGAACGATTTGACTTATCACAGAAACAAATTATTTCAATACCAGTTAATAAACTCCACTTCCAGTTTGGAGATGTGGAACAACCACTGGAACTCATTAATAGACATTTTGAACATTTGAAGATAACCAGCTGTATGACTCAAAAGCACATAATTCATGATTGAGGAATCCCATTATTTTCCAGATTTAATTATGTGATTACAATAGGCCTAGGAGATAAGAATTACCACACAAAGGCATGTCTAGACCCCGCCCTGAGGGTGGCCAAGCTGAAAGAGGATGAGGACGTGCCTCGCCTCTCCCGCTAGGCCCAGAGGCCATCTACTGCAATCTACTGCCATAGCAGCAGCTCGACCACTATAGCCAAAAAAACACTAAGTACTACAGGAAAAGGTGTACATTGGCACACAGTACTATACACTATTTCTCATGCTACAAAAATAAAACAAGCTGGGTGAGCATCATGCCAGCACAACATTTGAGCTTCACAGTAGTATAATTTTGCTGATGGGGAGGGAAGAGGGGTCCAGTTAAATGGTCAATGGAGGGGGGCCCCCATATCGCGAGCAGAGGTATGTACTTCAAATCTGGGACAAGAAGGGTTTCTGAAGCACACAATCCAGAAACAATTTACTATAACAATTGGCCTACAGATAATGGGTGGAAATGATATGTATCCAGGAGGTAGGGACACTTCCTGGGTGAACTGGATGGGCACTGGGCAGTATGGCAGTGATCGTAAGGGAAGAGTGAACTGGTTATCTAACCTGTGAATAGTGGACACGTAGAGAATGAACCAAGCTAGAAAGAGAGATTGTACGCACTTCTCCACTGCACATTAACATTATCCATGCATAAGTTTAAGAATCTCAGTTTTTCTGTCTTGCATGTAAACACATTCACGGCATCTTCCAAGTTCAGTTCCAAACTTGTGGTTAAAGATATAGTAACCAGGGTATTAAAAAGAAATTCAAAGGAAACCACTTAGAGATACTACTCAGAAATCCAAAGATTTTGGAATAAATGCCCCACCCACTAGATAGTGACATGCTTCGTCATCGGTGCCAATCTACACCCTGGTAGGATAGTACCACCATGGCAGACAAGTACGACAGAGCTCTTATATAAAATATCTTTCTGGATAAGGCAGAGCTCTTGTTGAGAAAAGAGTTAAAAAAAAACTCATGGTATGCCCAATCAGAATGACTATTTATTAATTGGGTACCGTGGGCTAATTAAAATAGAAGTACAGGGTTCTAATTGAGTATTATTTTCTCAATCAACACTGATTCTTGCCAACATGTTTTGGCCCTTGGAACAGTCCATGTGGGTCTGGGGCCTTGTTCAGGGATATATGTATGTGTCCCTGTCTTCCTTTACATGCATTCGATGCACATTAATAAGGCATAAAGCTCTCACCGGAGTATGGTTCCTTCGATTTTCAGAGGTACTTACATATACAAAAGAACATAATATTTCTAAACAATAAATACACTGGGATGGTGTCTAATGCACTTTTCCTGTGGGGTCCTAAATGCGTAAATCATGCGGGCCACTTTATAGTACCTGCTAGTGATCGCATTAATAATTTACCAGATGAGACAGTATCACTTTATTTGAATTCCATTATTACTGTTGTAACCACCTCAGTCAAAACACACAAATGGAATTTGGAGGTAAATAGCTAGGATGGCTTTCTGGAAGGCTTTTAAGTACTCCTGGGAAGATCATGAAGGAAGAAACCACACTTGATTAATTAACCAAAAACAGGGACAGGTTCTGAGAAATCAAGCCTTTGTCTAAATCTCTTGGATTTCTCCTTGTACAAGTATGAGAAAAAAGTGCTTGTGTTTTTAACTGTACATATGGCATATTTTTGGGTAACAACTAAGTTTAAAATCCTGGACATGGTAAGAGTCCCTGTCTCCCTTCTGAGAGGCCATTGAGAACTTTCCCTCGCTCCCAAATGGTCTTCAGTTGCATCATGGTGCAGAAGGTGCAAGTTTCATGATGCATAGATTGTACGTTTTTACAGCTCCAAGCATCAAATGTAGAATTTATGAAAGTCTGTGACTTACATTTTTGTGGCGTTTGTTGCAGGGCTAGTCCAAAGACTTTGAGTGTGACATGTTCTGGAAAGCAGAGGAAAAACACGGAGAAACCTGAACAAAAATAAAGGAATGCCTTAGGAGCTCTGGAATCCTCATCTATTGGAGAGGAAACAAAAATGAACCAACGTCACCTCCTCCAGTTGTCCCAAATACAGGACTCTGAAGTCACTTCTGGCTCATTAAACAATGTTGTGCAGCACCCCCTGAAAATAGTGAAGTTGTTCTGCTGAAAAAAATCCAGATGCCGTCTGTCAGGTGGGGGTAAGATTCATATAGGAATTTACAGTACTGACTATCTGTTCAACGTTTATTTTGAATCAGAACATGGTTAAGGATTATTATTATTTTCTTGCTCTACAAAAGTAAGGACTGGATGAATAGGAAACACCCAACAATGATAATGTACATATAAGTAAACACATTAATCTTTATATTTTGTGATATATTTCAGTTTGTTGATGTTCCTGGAAGAGAACTCATTTGAAACTAAAGAACTGAAAAGATTACTTTCTGTGTATTAAGGTAAGCTTGAAAGAAATGAGGTCAGGCTTGTGCCCTGTTATGCAAAATAGTCACAAAACTAGTGCCATGGGGCGAACCTGTTAAAAGGATATGTGCCACCATGGAGGTACCATCAATATATTTATATAAAGTTTTATAGAGCGCAAGCTTGACCCAAAGAGGGCAAAAGAGCACTTTACACGAGGTCAAGAAGGAAGAAACAGTAACACAGATAACAATAATCTAGCGAGAAACAGGATGGGAGTGACCCAAAATGAGGCAGGAGAGACTCTGCCACCCGGTACATATAAATATATATGATCTCTGTGTTTCAGAATTACATGTGTCGATTACAGAAGCATTTGAAAGTGTTTGCAACTATCTTTGCAAGTAGGTTGGTGGCACTAGCATTTTCACAAATTAACGAGCAAAACACTGTCAAAGATGTGGCATTTGCCCAATAACTGAACCAACTATGCTCTTTTGAAATTTGCGGGGATATTCTACCTGCCTTTTCTCAAAGAGGGATTATTGCTCACATGGGATATGATTCTGGAGGGCGCACCTGTAATGTGACCAATGTCTTTTGAACAAAATTCCTTCATGATTGTAGTCAGGACAAGACGTTCTTGTTACTAACCTTGCTCAGATATTTATGCAACTTCACACAAGATGCTCCACCCACTTGAATGAACACAATAGCGGCATGACAAATGGCAACAGTTGACTGGAGAGTGTGGTAAGGAATACTTTGGAACCTTCTATGGGGGCCAGTCAACAACATCCTTCACTACCATGAAGTAAGCAAAAATAACATTAGTCCGCTAAAAGGAAGGCAGATGTTCCTTGTTGGACCAACGGTTATGTACAGCATTTTAAAGCCATCTCCACAACAAAGCATGTATTATAACAGACGATGAACAATGCAATAAAACATGTATGTCACAGTCACAGTTACAGCACACAAATGGGGAGTGTGCAGATTCCGAAATGAAAAGTAGAACATTAACACCCCTGCACGATCTATTAACACATCAATGAACACTCTTAATGCTGCCATTTAAAAGTTCTTTTCGTTAACACACCGTTTCAAGAGGGAAAATGCCATTTGATGAAGTGTACAAAACAATTCACCTTTACTCTCACCTGCTTGTATTACCTTAAATATAAATACTATTCGTTGAAGAATTTTCTTACCGTCTGAACCCCAGATAAGTCCCTTTTCATCCCTGTCACAGTCTGGTACAGGATCTAGAATGTAATAGAAAAGGGTGACATTAGTTGACATTCAAATGCTAAGAAACTATACAAAGCACTATGGCTATTCCTTTTCATGGTAATGGCCAGTGTTAAATTCTTGAAATTTAGGACGCTGGCTACTTAGGTTCAATGCACTGTTCCACTGTCTGGACATGTGGAAAGTTTGGCCCCGACATTTTAATGACAAATGCATCTCATGGGAAGCACAGCCCATTCATAGAACATTTTGGCGTGCCTCAGATGGCATGTAGATTAACCTAGTAATGATCCAAATGGACTGCATAGAAAGTAAGTTGCCCCTTTGGATAGGGCTTGATGTTGCCACCACAGTCTGTTCTGAACAGACTGTGGTGGCAACATCAAGCCCTACACTACATCCACACTGCTCTCTCCCAAAAGGTGGAGAGAGACAACCAGGTGAAGAGCCTTATCCCTTCATCTCAGTTCCATCAATGAGTGTAAAATTACGCCAGACGAGAAAATATAAATGGATCCCAAAACAGGTTGAGGAAATGCTATAAACAATTTGCAAAGAAGATTGTTGAAATAAGGTGTACAGCAAATAAATTCGAAGATGTGAACTCAGAAACATTAAAACACTTTTATTTAATATCCTAAAACGGAGTGTCTGGTTGTCAGAGGACCGCCAGACCCGTGGTGGCGCAGCGGTGGCGGTCCAGCCACTGCTGGTCGGTCTGACCGCCCTATTAGGACTTGGGGGGTTAGACTGTAATGGGATCGCCGGCTCTGCCGGGGAACCACCGGTCCCTGGCGGTGGTGTGGCGGTCAGTGGCTAAGCAATATGCAGGTGGTTCTGTTGCGGCACCGCCATGCATATTGCAAGTTTCAGGACAGCCAAGGTTTTGTTTCATGGAGGTTAGCAGTGCTGCAACAAAGGCCCCCTCCCCCCCCCCTCAGCCAGGGACGCATGCAGGGGGGCACAACATGTGCTCCCCATGTGTGCATGCACCCTGGTTCCTGCATGTCATGGACTTTCGAGTCCATACTGTGCAGGAACCCCGTGTGGCGTTCCCATTATGGTGCGCCTTTTCAAAAGCACCGCTGCCTTTGAAGGACGCACTGCAGCGGCACCGCCACACCGCCTACCTGCCAGACCACAAGATTACTTGGAATCGGGCAGGCGGCAGTGACTCTTGGCGGTGCGGGTGCCCTGGCACTGCCAAAAGTCGTAATTAGACCCACACTGTCGAATTTCAATGAGCTGTGGTTGTGAACAGCAAATGTGAATGCACCATTTAAAATTTGAATTTACAGTAAATAAGAAGCGCAGGAATAAATACATTCCAAAACATTTTCGAAAAGGACATCAGAAGCTAATGATGCTCCTTGAGATATCATGAAATCAAGAAATAAACAATCTACTCACGTTGTCTTGCTGTGCATTTAAGGCCATATCTTCCTCCTTTAACTTAATCATCATATCAACATCTCGTTCATAGTTCGGTACGTCCGTCAGCGTTCGAGGAATATAAGCTTTCTTAAATACCTAAAATAACAATGTGAAATTGTAATCAATTTGAGGATAGACCTGTGCAAAGGACCGGGAAGTAAATATTTACCATGGTATTGTACATTTGAAATTCAGGATACACCAGTATGGATATTAAAAAAAATTCAAGAACAATTGTCAAATACTCGGAATTTAGGGCTACAGTCTGTCAAATATATGATATAAATACTTCTCTCCACATGTTCCATTTAAGTATACTGAAAACCCAGAAGACTACATTTCATTCTTGTGAGCTGAATCAGTAAGAACTAAGAGCTCCGTACTGTTCATAAAGCCAAAACACTTACATGAAGTCAGAAAAAAAGAAGAATTATTTGTTCTTAAAGAATTGTCTGGCATAAAAATGTATGGCTGCTGGCGTATAGGTAACAAGCTGGTGGCAATTGTCAAAATGCTCTTACAATACAATGTACATGTTCCCGAGCAATTTTCAGGTGGGAGAGAGATGCAGATCTGAAGCACTAATTGTGTTAAGGAGGACATTTTGTCGAAGCAGTACACAATTAATTAAAGCCAAAAAATATAAAAGTAGCCTTTATGATGATTTTGTTATACAATTAATTTACAGGTTCTTATGTATTGCCAATTTGTGCCAACTGCTTGCTCGCGTTAGCTGTTTGAATAAAAAAAGGTTGCGCAGAAAGCTTTATTTTGCAGGATTGGCAATGCCTTTGCTTACGAGTACCATGTCTTACATCCTCATTCCAGTAGTAGGTGGAGGACAGCACAAATACGATGAGTGGAGTAGAAGATAGAGTGTGGGATTGCACAAAAGGAGATTGTAAATTAGGAGTAACAGAACTACCATAAAGGCAACCTTCCCATTTCGTCTGACCAGCTACTTCCTACTTTAATTTTGAAAGAGCAGATTACAATGACAAGTGGCTGTTAATAATTAGAGACAACACAGTTCAAGCCAAGCTCAAAAAGAAGATACTGTCAAGGCATAATTTGCAAAATGTTAGAAACTGAGCTTCTGGTTGGCCAGGATATGCACCCAAGCCAGGCAGAACCCACCACTATAGTCCAGGTAAGGAAGTTACACACCCAAAATAACCCCTGCTCACTCCCTTGGTGGTAGCTTGGCAGAGCAGCCAGGCTTATCCTAGGGGCAATGTGTAAAGTGTTTGCGCAATACACATGCACACCAGTGACACACTAGGCACACCACAAAAGAGACTCTACACAAGGTTATATAAAAATATCTGTTGTATTATACATAAAACACATCAGACCGCAATCACATAAATCATTTTGCCAACTAGGCAACTGTCATGATTTCACATAGATCATAAAATCACTTTGCCATAAGGCAATGGTCATAACACCACATGTACTGCACTGAAGTGAAATGAAATGAAATGAAATGAAAATAAAATGTATAAAGCGCTACAGTTGCCCTGAGGCGTCCAGGCGCTGTGACTACACAGAAATACCTTCAGAGGAACAGGAGTAGTTTGTGGTAGCTAAAATAGAAAAGTTTTAAGATGCTTCCGGAAGCTAGTTAGGTTGGAATTGCATCTCAACTGCAGAGGGAGGGTGTTCCACAATTTTGACACATTGTACGAGAACGAACGTCCACCTGCTCTGGCTCTAAAGATTCTAGGAATTTTGGCCAGTGATGCAGTCGAAGATCGAAGCACCTTGTTGGGCAAGTAGGGGGAAATCAGGGAGCGGTTGATTTCTGGACCAGTTTCCCAAAGGGTCTGATGAGCAATGCACAGCGCTTTGAACTTCACTCTGTCCCTGATAGGCAGCCAGTGTAGCGTTCTTAGGCCATTTTTTATTGAAGTTCTTGAAGTAAATACTCATAACTTGCACGTCATACATCTCTTTGCCATAAGACAATTGTCATGAACCCAACACTTATTCCACTAAAGCACATACTTATAAGTGGTCCCCTTATACAAACATCATCACTGTAGTAATATGCAGCTCCTAAAACTAACTGTACTTGCTAACCTGACCATGTAGGACACAACATTAGAGCATGAAATGCAGTAGGTAGGGTATACATCAATCCCCAGATATCACAGTACGGCAAACCTATCCTAAGGCCAAAGGGCCTCTCTGCCAATTTTGGCTATGATCCTGAAGTACAGCAAGTCTCTAGGCGGGGCGGCGGGGGTGGGGGGACCTCCACCGTGGACTCACCCCGTTCAGAAATGCTTTTTACTGTGCCCTCCCTAGGTAGGTGCTGACACGAAGGAGGGGGGAGACACCAACCCGACAAACGGTAGGAAGAGAAGACCAACCACGGTTCCCCGCAGTCAGGCATCCTCAGGGGATAATGGGGCGGCCTGCGAACGTGCAGTACTGCTGCTAGCCCCACAGCGCGGCCTACTTTGCGGCTCCAATTGGCCTGACTTGAACTAAGGCAGCAAGACCACTCTGGGCTCCCCCTTTCTTCCTAAAACAGCCCCACCCGGCTGCCCATTAGACTGCAGCACAGCGGGAACAAAGACGGGTAGCCCAGTCTCACCTTACTGCTGACGGGCCTCCTTCCTCGCACACAGTCGGACGTCGGTGAACCTCATCCGCTTCGTCTTCAGCAGTGCTGGTTTGCTTGTGCGGGGAGGCCGCAGATGAAGTCGTGTTTCTGTCGGCTTCCTAGTGGTGATGTCACCCTAGGATCCCGGTTACTGGAGGAAGCAAAGGAGGTTTCTGACAGCTGGTCGCTGCCCTCCCTAGAAGAGTGAGCCCACGTCTCGAGCGCTGGCCGCAAAATTTAAAGCGTTCACCACGTAATTTCAGTCAGTTTCCTTTTCTTTCCAAAAAGCGGAAAACAAAAGCGCTCCACGCACGCTTTAAAGCAAGAGGGTGGGGGTCGAACAGTCCAGTCCTTCTCTTGCTCCACAGGAGCCACAACTGCAGGCCTTCCCACCCCACAAACATCAGGGGCAGCGCTCCTCACACAGTTGCCCAGTCCTCCTTCCAGGCAGGTTCCTTAGCACAGATGTTTTCTTGAAGTCTTTTATCTCCCCGAGACTTCCAACAGGAGACAAGCACACACAAGTAATTGAAGATTCTCCGCAAGTAGGATAACACAGCAGGGCAAAAAGATTGTCTTCCACCACAGACAGAAGCAGCAACTGCAGGCCAATTCACCAACAGACAAGGGAGCACTCCTCACACAGTCCCTTGGCTCTTCTTCTTGGCAGGGTCCTCAGAAATTCTTGAAGCAATCTAAAGTCCTGGGGTTTAAGGTCAAAAATGAATAACACGTTATGTTATTGTTCTCTTTATGGTAAGGGTCTCTGAGCCCAACACAAACCAGCCCTGTCCTCTCTGGTCTAGCATGACCACAGGACGTAGAGACAGCATTGTGCAAAGGAGACACAGCTTATTCAGGTGCTAGCAAAACCCATCCCATCGCTCTAAATGCAGACCAGGTCTATTCAGCCAGGCACTGAGTCACCCAGGCAAGGCAGGACACACCTCAACCCCCCTCTACCCCTTGTGACTGTCCTCCAAAACCAGACGCTGAATACACAAACAGTCAGAGGCACACAGAATGGTAAAGCAAGAAAATGACCACTTTCAAAAGTGCCATTTTCAAACGCACAATTTAAAAAACACCTTCACTAAAAATTGTTATTGAATTCTGCGTTCAGAGAGCCTAAACACAATTTTTCTATGTCCCAATGGAAAGTTACACTTGTAAGATGTTACTCAGCGACTCCCATGTTAGCCTATGTGGCAGACAGCCTTTTACCAGTGAAAAACTAAATAAACAGTATTTCACTATCAGTTCATGTCACACACACTGCACCCTGCCCATGGGGGTACCTTAGGCCTACCTTAGGGGTACCTTACATGCAAGGAAATAGAAGGTTGGGCCTGGCAAGTGGGTGCACTTGCTAGGGCAACATGGCAGTTTAAAACTGTGCAAGCAGACACTACAGTGGTAGGTCTGAGACACATTTGCAGGGCTACTAATGTGGGTGGCACAACCAGAGCTGCAAGTCAACTAGTAGCATTTGATTTACAGGCCCTGGCACAGTCAGTGCAATTAACTAGGGACTTACTGCAAATCAAATATGGCAATCATGGATAACCAATCATATAAAAACGTATACAGGGAGCATGTGAACTTTAGCACTGATCAGCAGTGGTCAAGTTAGCCAACAAAAACAGGGTCAAAAAGTTATGCAGCAAAAAGTTTGGGGGTAAACTGCAAAAAGGGCCAGATCTAACAACAAGTAATATGTTCAAAACGTTAACTTGATACCGTGCCAACAAGGCTTTTAATCACAAAGGTATGCTATCCATCAAGATGTTTAAAGTTGGTTTTTTTTTAGTTCCATAGCACAAAATGCCAGTTTTTGCACATAGTTCTGGGTGGTGTCTGCACACATGAATTTCAAGTCAGAATTGGCTGAAAGTTACTCTCTCAGTGAATATAGTCGTAAACGAACAGGTTAGAGAAGAATGCAGAATCCTATGCCCTCTCTCCGACAGGAGATCCTCAACCTGTGGATGGTTCACAGTCCTGTTTCTGGGCTAGATTGCCTGAGATATAGCATAGGTAATGGCTAGGCTGGTGCTGACAGAAATAGAGACAGAAAAGTTACTTACTTGTAAACCATGTAATGCATCGTAGGCATCGTCACCAAATTCATAAATGTTAGAATATTGCAGTCTACGTTCAGAAATCCAGGAACACTTTTTTCACGTAAATGTAAAGTGAGGTGTTAGTGTGGCATTATAACATTTAGTTCACCACACAGGCCTATCGAAGGCTTCCTTTCCCTGAATGTTTTGAAGTGTTTGGATGCCAAGTAAACAAAAAATACAACATAAAGCAGCACTACAGCATTATCCCCAATGTTGCTGCATGGAGAAAACTGGGCACAGTAATAATAATCACACACTATACGTGTGGGGATTTCAGAATCCGTATTCGCTAGTGCTAGAATTTTCAGTTCAGCCAGTTGTGCAGTACAATCACCTAGTGGCTGTGTAAATGTTTTGAGAGGCTGGAAAATTCCATCTCTCATTTTACCCCATACTACTGCGCAAGCGGAGGAGTATTAATGTTTTGTTCTAACTGAATGCTTGGCAGAACCGTCAGTGTAGACTATGAAGTTGTACTGATCTAGAGGCATGACTTTACTGAGCACAGGGTATTCTGGTTCATATTGCAGGTATGCCTAAGTTTGTACTGTAGAGTCAAAGACGTAGTCTAGGTCAGTTGCTGTAAAGTGGCCTGATGTAACCACCTAGGATGTAAGGCTTTCGGGTTTAGGATGTTGGCCTTTGTGACAGCCTCTAAAGTTGGGATGGGAGTCACAACAATTATGCGTTTTCCCTAGGCCAATGATCTTTCCTTCACAACAGCCATCTGAACTGCAGTCAGTATTTTTTCTGTAGGTGCAAAACGCATCTCTGCATGGAATATATATGCGATTTATATGCAATCTGTACAATGTCACCCTCGTTGAAAGTGAAATATGTGTATAGTGGATCCCACGATTCCTGGCTAAATTACAGTGCAACATCTAGACCCCTAAACCACACAGGGCATCTGATGGTGTCTGCAACCTTAGAACACGACAACCCTAATTCCCCCAAGAAAATTGTGCAAACAGATCTACCCTTTCGTTGTTATCTCAGGCAGGGAGACACAAGAAATAAACACATTGGCATTTCAAACATTTATTAAAGTCAGGTAACGACAATCCATAAACTCGGGTCTGGTGGCTCAATGGAGTAATGCATCCATTGCAGGGGCCTGTGTTTGACCTCATGGTCACAGGTTCAAATCCCGGCTGGTCCTTTCAGCCTTTCATCCATCTGAGGTCGATAAGATGAGTACCATTGAGTTGGGTAACAATGAACATCTGTTATTCAGCGCCAAGAGACCTCTTGGTGAACGTGCGCTTTACAAATACACGTTATGTTATGTTATGTTATGGTAAAGCTCCGCTGTCGAACAAAGGCTTCGGGAAGTTTATATAATAAAAACTGGACCTATTCGCACTGTGCCAGAGTTCACATACGGCTGTCATTGTTGATTCTACCAATTAAGAGAGGTCTCCAGACAGACAACAATACGCAAGGGCAGTTTGCGCAGTGTACTTGGTGCTTGGACAAAATGTACTATGGTATGATAATGTGCCTGCCAAGAAATGTATCTATCATCAGAACTCGCTCAGAGTACACTATTGCATGCAAGCAAAATGTGCAATAAGTCATCACCTGAAAAGATGTCAACTTAAAACGTGAACATGTGAAAATGGGAGCATTTATGCACATGTCCTATAAACCTCAGCACAGCACATCTCTTGCAATTGCCATCAACAAGTCTCCAAAGAAATATGTAAATCAAAGTAAATTAAGAAAATGTGTACTAGGAAATGCCAAACAAGTTCAACCAAAAGCATCCCTCAAAGACCACTAATATCCTTGAGTAGAAAGTATGCAATTTACACTCTTCCTGATGTAAAAGGGGCTAAACTGGGGAAGAATCAATATTCTGGAAAACCGCCGCGAGACAAAAGGATTGAGAACCCAATGGGAGCTATGACACATTGTTATGTTATGTAGATTTGTAGAGCGCACTATCACCTGGGAGGGTATCCTGCCGCTGAACAGGTGTGGGTCTAGCCACACCTAGGCCGTAGTGGGACTACTCGAAAATCCAGGTCTTCAGTTTCTTGCGGAACTCAACAAGTGAGGAGGAGGCTCTTATGTGCACCAGCAGCAGGATATTTGATGCCTTAGGAGCAAGGTAAGAGAAGGCTCGACCATTGGATTTAGTTTCCTGTATGTGCGAGATGTCATCAAGTAGGAGTCTGGGAGGTTTGTGAAAACAAATTAGATTATTGAGGTATGCTATGCCAGTGTTATGTAGTCCCTTGAAAGTGTGGCGGAGGAGTTTGATTTTTGCTTGTTGGTGAATGAGGAGCCAGTTGAGCTCCTTCAGGTATGGTGTGGGAGGTTGAGAGTGATTCTGGTCACTAAGTTCTGAATGGTCTGAAGCCTTCTTGTGAGGTTAATGTTGATCCCGGGGTAGAGAGTGCTTCCCTAGTCGACCTAGCATGTGACCAGGGTATTTGTGACCGTTTCCCGGATGCTAATTGGGAGCCATTTGAAAATCTTCCTCAGTATCTTCAAGGTATGGAAGTACGAGGTGGTGACGGCATTGACTTTGGCAGTCATGTTGAGTTTGCGGTTGATAATGATCCCGAGGTTCTTGGCATGGGTCGTGGGGGTGGGTGTCGGTTGTAGCTCTGTTGTCCACCAGGTGGTGTCCCACAGTGATGTGTTTTTCCCCAAAGATCACGATTTTGGTCTTGTCGATGTTAAGCTTTAGACAGTCAGTTCATACATTCGACAAAGTATTTGTGTTTATTTTAAAAAATATATATTTTTTTTAACTTCAATCTATGAATTCACAAAGGAACATCCTCTGGTGTATGGCCATAATTTAGGATGCAGGGGAAAGAGTAGAAGGAACTAACAGCGAAAAGGAACATTGGTGTGCTCAATTTGTTAAAACCTGGTGTAAGAGTCTTTAAAGACAAGAACTACATTCCTGAAGAGGACTCCTTAGAAAATTCCAAGGCTTAGCATATAGCCACTAATGCTTTTGAAAGCTGATGTGTTACTATCTCCTTTTTTTTGTTTGTTTTTTTGATACATAGGTGCACTGTGACTGTATCACAAAAGTCTCCCCAAAGCTAGATGCCTCAGTACTGACTGATATCTGTGTGAGTGACACTAAAAGCGACATCACTTAGACACTAAAAGAGATATCAGTTAAAGAGCTTTACAGAGGGTGAACGCTAGAACATACAGAACAAGCATTTACAATGCAATAGTCTCGGCATTATTAAAGGTAGAGCTATTGGCATTGCTCATCACATTTTTTTTTTCATTTTTTAAAAACATAAATAAATGGTATTGTCATTTACAATGGCAATAGGTGAGCATTAGAGAGTAGCAGAGAGTATTCGCGGGCACAGAATACCGCTTCCTGATAAATGAACATCCCAAAATACCGGCACTAAACGGGCTTCCGAAAGTCCATAAGAGCATGGAATACCCACCAATGCGTCCAATCGTGTCAGGCATAGACTTCCTGACAGAACCACTTAGCAAATATGTGGACCATTTTATCCAGCCCCTTGTAACCCTCTTACCGTCGTATATTAAAGATACGACACATATGATTTCAAAAGTAGAAGGCATCAAGTTTAATAAAAACACACAATGGTTATTGTGTCTTGATATCGAATCACTCTATACAAATATTCCACAGCAGGACACCATAAATATGATGGTAGAAATCTTAAATAACGACCAAGAAGAGTCGTCAGCTGAAAATAGGTTTATAATAGAATGTATAGAGATTATTCTTAAAAATAACATTTTCTTATTCAGAAAAGACTTTTTCTGCCAAACGAAAGGTACCAGTATGGGAGCCACATGTGCTCCCAGCCTGGCATGCCTATATGTTGGCAATTTCGAAAAAATACATATATACAATGAGATGAGTCCCTTTTACGAAAATGTCCAGTATTGGTCAAGGTTTATAGACAACATTTTTTTCATTTGGGACGGTTCAGAAGAAGACTTAGTGAGGTTTCTGGAATGGCTTAACTGTGGAGACCCCAATCTAAGATTTACATCTACCAGAAGTCAACAAGAGGTAGACTTTCTAGACATTAAAATTGAAGAACAAGACGGTCTTATCAATGTGGATTTACAGTTAAACCCACGGACAGGAATGCCTTGCTCCACCATACCAGCTACCACCCAAATTGTCAAAAAGATGGCATCCCTTTTAGCCAATTCTTACGTATCAGACGTAATTGCAGCAACAAACAATCATTTGAAAAACACTCTGAGATACTGCAGTTAAAACTCACAGAGAGGATATCCCAAACGACTTATAAGAGAAGGTTATAAGCGAGCAAAATATTATAACCGAGAAAGTCTCTTTGAACCGAAAAACAGAGAGAGAAAAGAAATGAAATAGTAATGGTGTCTGACTTTACCAGCTATAGCAATAAAATTAAAAATCTAATCAATAAAAACTGGTCTCTACTCAACAAACAAGGTGCAGCACCCTTGACAAAACCCACCTATGCCTTTAGAAGAAATAGGACAATTCGAAATCAGCTAGTACAAACTTTCCGTGAACCAAAATCTCAAAGTCTGAGAAACATCATAACTAATACACCGATTAGAGGAAATTTACCTTGTGGAACTTGTTCACACTGTAGAAATATCATAAAATCAGACAAAGTAGAAATAGAGGGAACCCGTCACTGGATGAACGACCATGTGAATTGCCGCACCTCAAATGTAGTTTATCTACTGATTTGCCCCTGCAATAAATGCTATGTAGGAGAAACTGGACGAGAAATGCGCCAGAGACTTACTGAACACAGATCTGCTATTAAGAATCTCAAAAAGGGTGCACCACTTGTGGATCATTGGATCTCTGCACAACATGAAGCAGAAGATCCTAAGTGGTTCATTCTAGAGAAAATCAGGACATCACTGAGAGGTGGCGATGTGCACAAAAAACGTAAACTGAGGGAACAGTTTTATATGTCAAAATTTAAGACCTATTATTCAGGCCTTAATTGCCGTAAAGAATGGGAGAGCTTAATCAAATAAACCCTCGTGGTTCTTCTGTAGATCTCTGGGGCCCCTTATGTGTTCAGAATAGTTACATCAACCTATAAGGGACTCTAGAGAGTAACAGCTGTAAGAAGTATAGCTGGATACATATTGCGATCTGTAAACGATACCCCTCAATATAATTTAGATCAATACAATCTCCACAACTTAAGTACAGCATCAAATAGAATGAATACAATATCCAGGTAATAAATAAGGCAGCAGAAGAGCACAAATAGCACACTAGGGAATGTTTATTCTGAAATTAATGGGCCATGACAAAAAGATGTATATTCAAGAGTCCCGGTAATGAATATTCAGTAAACGCATTAACCCCTTCGCTGCGGCGGCTATTCCGCCGCAGCGCTAAAGGGGCGGGGCGGCCGCGCGGCCGCCGCATGCTGGTGACAGAACCGCTCCGTCACCAGCTACAGTTGAGCTGTGCTGGTGACGGAGCGGTTCCGTCATGACCCGCCCCGCTCTTTAGAACGCCCGCGCAGGCGCGAAATCAGCGCCGCGCAGGCGCGGCGGCCGGGCCATGACGGAACCGCTCCGTCATCAGCACAGCTCAACTGTAGCTGATGACGGAGCGATTCCGTCATCAGCATGGAAGGGGTTAAAGTGCAATGGTAAATACTTGTCTCTGTCACTCCCCTAAATAAACCATTGGGAGGAGAATAAAATCGTGGGATTTCCGAAATGTATAGTATAACTGATGAGCCAAAAGTATGATCTAAAACATTGCAAATTACCAGTTTGTCATCTTATGGAATTCGAGTATATTCGTGAATGTGTAACAAAATTCGAACATGTATTGGAATCGTCATATTTATTAAACGATTGATAACCTTTGAATGTATTAGTGAACAATGTATATTACATGCCATTTTTTTCATCCTATGTTGTTTTCCTAAATTACAAATATGTATTAACATCAGTACTTGTAATTATAAAGAGGGTGAATTAAATCTCAGTAACCAAAACAGAGGGAAGCAACCTGTAGAATACACTAGTTTTCAAAGATATCAACCGATTTTGTATGAGAGAGAAAAAACACCATACACATTGTAGGTTAATAATTTTAGCAAGTCCGTATTTTACTCGAGTATAAAATAAGCAAAATCGCTGAAAGAAATGATACAGAAAGATATGTCCTGATAAACAATACCGTGTAGTATCAGATAAAAGGTTAACAAACTACAAAAATGGCGCCCCGTTTACGGTTAATATAAACTAACCACGAATAGAGGGCGAACTACTAAAATGGAGGACCTTTCGGCTCCCCGTAAATGAGGGTCTAAATACACGCGAAGTCAATCTTCTAATAGATTCAAACCCAACACTTGAACAGATTTATTTTCTACTTATGGGTGGTAAATAAGGAAAATCGCCGGAAAGTAGCTATTGAGAAATATATGTTCTGACAAATAACATTGTGTAGTTTCATAATAAGTAAACAAACTACATAAAAAATGGCGTTTCGTTTGCGTTCAATATAAATGGACTACAAAACGATGGCGAACTACCAAAATGGAGGATCCATTAAGAGAGTGAACACAAGTGCCTCCAATTTAACACTAATTGGCAGCCGTCAAGAGTATAAAAACCGCGACCCGCCATCTCTCAAAATATCACCGTACAGAAGAGAGGACGTGTCGACGGCGAGGGGCGAAATAATACAAGTAAGTAACCGGGAGGGGAGGGCATTGATATCTGCACCGCCACCCGTAATGAGTAGCTTTCCCCAATACTTGAACCTTTTTAACTAAGAAACCCTTATAACAGCATGGAGACTTGAACATAAAGGGAATGGGGAAAACGAACTGTGTCTCCCTTGCTTTTAGTAAGTAGAAGCTGAAATGACCAAGCCACTCCATAATAAGAGTGAGGAATGTATAACGGGAGAAACATTAGAGATAGTAGAATGTTAGCAGACTCAACAGTATGGTTGGGAGTATACGCTCAAACTATTTAGACATTTGAGAGAGTTACTCTTAAATTAATCACGGCAAATGAAAGAGAGGAATAGTGTTCCGCAATTGTAAATGGGAACATTTAGAACAAATGTCAATATAACATTGTTCGAAAAATAGGGGGTAGAAATAAATACTGACATGCTGTGAATACTACTAAAAACACTAAGTGCGTGTATTTTTCACAACAATAGGCTCTGGGATACAAGATTTCTTCACATAAACGTGTACCCAGCCAAAAGTCCCCAGGATAAAGTGAAGACCTGTCTATATACCAAATACAGGGATTGAAAAAAATCGTTTTTTCAGGTATGTAACTCAAAAGGCCATTAGTATCTGCAATGAATGCGGGCAAATAATCCTACTAGGCAATACATTTATATTGCTATGTTATCTAACAGGTGGACCAGTAAGAAGACCCCGTGCCAGATACCTTGCGTAAAATCAAAGACGCAAATGACTGCCATAGACACGCAGAAAAATATTCTCCTGTTTTTAAGTAGGTGGCAAAATAACAGGGTCTATCTTTATAACCTTGATAAGGAAGATAATCAGGTATAACACCTGTCTGTACTTTCTATGTTTCAGAAATTTATGAAACGGACACATAGTGAAGTCTAAAACGGATAAAACCAATAAGAAGTGGGAACGATTGACGCTAAAGCAATCTAAGTAAGATATTCTTTCTAATATCTAAATAGATTGAAACTAGGTACAATGAGTGCCCAACACTGCATAGACGAAGATAAACTCTCAACGTAATAAGACACTAATTGTTTTTATTTTAATTTTTAGAAAGTTCTAATCCATAAGTTTGTCCTGAAGAAGGTGACTAAAAGATCATATCGCACCGAATGCGTCAACAAGGGACCACCCACGATAGTACACATTCGGAAGTTTTTTAATTGTATGAATTACTGTTTTAATTTGTTTTTCGAGCATTAAAAAAGAACAGGATTCATTTTGAATTAGATTAGGGAAATGCTTGTGATTATATGTTGGATATAAAATGTTTTGTGATGAATTTTATATAAATGTTTTCAACGCAATAAAAATAAATGTTGAGAGAAAGAAGCTATTTCAGTGTTGTGTAGTAATAAGTACCTAAAAACGTCTATTTGTATACAAGTAATATAAAACTTGAAAGTAGACCAGTTGGTCACAAATCCTAAAGTCAAATAACACAGAAAGGAATCTCATTTTGCTATAATTCGCAGACACAGAGCCACACACACAGAAAGCCACACACACACACACACACACAGAGAGCCACTACACACACACACACAGCGAGCCACACACACACAGAGCCCCACCCACACACACAGCCCCGCCCACACACAAAGAGAGCCCCCCCCCCCCCACACACAAAGAGAGCCCCCCCCCCCCCCCCCCACACACACACACAGCCCACATCATTCTATTGCTGGTTTTCTCTACATCATCCTTGAACTTTTTATCCCAAGGTCATCCGCTTATCCCACGAACAGCCATTGCGTTTTTATTTCTTGTGCATACAAACAAATGCTATCCCACAAAAATCCTTGAAGTAGTGTGTACCCTCAAACTAACTTCAAATGCTTCACAAAAATAAAACCTCAATATTTTTTCTCTCTGTGAACCTTTCAGCCCTGAAAATGCTTGAATGTCTTTCGCTGCCCTTTCTCTACATATGCCCCCTCCCCAGAATACTGTAACTTAAAGTCATTCTCAGGTTTTTGAATAAAAATCATCCTTTACTATTTAATTACACATTGTCGCCTAATGTATTTACCTCTCACCCTCCGAGAAGTTTATAACCTTTTCACCCCCAGCCCCTGTGGATGTTTCATGATACCTCTCTTTATGTCACTTTCTATTTACCACTTGTATTTCTCTGGAAATCCCTTTCTCATGAATTAAAAGAATCCGTCTCTGTTGTCATTACACACATAACACCATGTTTAGTGCCACCAGCGCTTTCTATGCTCCATGTCAAATACAGACACTAGTTATAAACCCATAACCCCCTTCAGCGTCTAAGTTGGTGTGATATTTGCCTTTAAGGCAAGTTGGTTGAGTTCTACTAAAGTAAATACATTTGATATTAAAAATATAACACATGCCTACAAAGCAGCAAGTTTTGTAGTTACATCTCACATCTCTTTCTACCGAGCCAAGATGTCTCTGACCATCACTCCTACCAACCTCTGATGGACATTTACGTTTAGCACCTCTCACACTTTCGCATATAAATTCAAATGCAATGCAATACAGTACATAATCACACTACTGGAGTCAGTCCCACATCTTAGCTATGATCAGTCTCCGCACAGCATTTTCCCTGCCTTTCACGACTTCCTCTCTTGTATCAAAGGGGAATTGCAATCACAAAGCCAGCCCTCTCTATCACAATACGTAAATATAAGGATAGCCGGCCTTTACTCAGACCCTAAGAATTTATGTGCGGACAGAAAATGAATTTAAAAGATTCCTTAGCTTCACTTTTTTTCACCATAGTATGTTTTTTTACACATACACATAATCTACCACTTGTATCATGATGTGCAGATTCCCAAAATAAATCTCACTCATATAGATTACAAGGTATTAAAACGCTGCAAACTCACTGCAATGCAGCTCGTGCCACTTTCACAACATTACCTGTCACCTTCCAACTGTAGATATATGAATTTACTGATTAAAGAATTGAGATTTGTTCCCAGATGGTGTTTAGATTCCTGTTTGATGGACTACGGAATGCTTTTGTCATCAGCAATTAATTAACACTCCATGGGCACGATTCACAGCGCCATGTATGCTCATAAACCTACGTTTACGGCCAAGAAGAGGCCCCTCTACACCGTCAGGAATGTACAGGATACGTGGCAGGTGTAAATGGCTTTACCTACTGCCTAACTGTAAGCTGCAAAACGTTCATCTTTGCAGTAGCAAGCCTCGTGCAGGTGGTGGAGAGGAGTACCAAAGCACAGCTTGCCTTGAGAGGTTGTAAGCACCTACAGCCTTGTGAGTTCATTGGCACCCCCAAACTCCTCTTCGACCTTTTTCCATCCTGCAAATGGTTTAAGTTTTACTCCAGAAAAGGGCTGGAGTAACTTCCGTGCCAGGGTGGGAAGAGAAACGGAGCAATCGCAAATTTTGTGGGGGGAAAGGGTTCTTTCTACATGGGGGAGGGGAGGGGAGGGGGGTGATTTCCCAGTGAAGAAAAAAAAAATGAAGTGTAAAAAACTGTATTTGCTATGGGTCGGCATTCTCCAACGCAGGGCTATTTGCTGTGTAGTACTTCACTGTGGGGAAATGGCAGATGTAACATGGCAGTGCCAGTAGCATGCTTTCCAAGTGCACCACTGGGAACGTATGCGACTGACAAAAGTCGAGCCTTTTCAATTAGGTGACGACGCCGATTATGTGTGTAGATTTAAGAACTGTTTGTAAATACGGACCTGTATATTTAAATGGCATTTAAACAGAGAGGGACAAGTTACTCCTTCTTTGGCGAGAAAAAAAATGTTCACTACTGATGTAAAATCATGTTTAAGTAATATGCAGTGTCCTCGAAGCAGCATGTGTGTCAATATCACATGCAGACTTTAGAAGAATGACGTACACGCTTTATGAAGTCTGATGCCTTGAGACTTAAAGCGCCAAGAATATAACAAGGGCCTACAAAGTAAAAGCACTACACCTTAAATAACAAAATGTTGGTACGCACAGGTGAAATGTTTGCTATATACGCTCTATGCAATCTATTTTACTCAAGAAGGAAGAAAGGACACTTAATTAAATCACATTTCAGATCTTCATTGCAAGACGAAATATGTCATGTCAGTGGTCCTGCTTATAGGCATGCATGATTTACGTAGGCAAAAAACTCCCCGTCTTCGGAATGAAGTAAACACACTGTCCCGGCACTTCCAAATGCATTTCAATACTGGTGCCTCCGTGTTGCAACACTGGACCGCCACTATCGTCCCTCACACACACCCTGCTGGAATTGGCTTTAATCCCTAGCAGAAATGCGTGCAGATGTCTCCCCGGAGGGCTGTCGTGATCCCCCAGAGGCAGAGTCCACACAATCACATACAGAAAGGGCTCGTGGATGACTCCCTTGGCAAGCGGATGACGCGGACGGGCAGAAATGGCTGCCCCGCGGGGGAAGAGGTATAAGGGAAGCAAGCGAAGCTCTGCAAAAGAAGAGAAAAGCGCAGCAGACATGCGCCGGTCTGGGACTCACCCTTGTACTGAATTTGGCCAGACGAAAACTTTCCTGGAGTGGCAAGGAGGCTGTTCTGGGCAACAACAACAACCCCAAAAAAATGGCGTCCGCAAACGTCCGAAATTTTCGGAATCGAGGGCGTGTTTTTTGCGTTCTGAGTGACGGATGACGTCACAGGTAGAAAGAACGCATAAAACACGCACGAATCCTAAAAAGACGGGGCTTCAACCGATGAACACCCCTCTCCTCCAATGGCTGGCCTCCTTTTAGGAAGCCAGCCAATGGAGAAGAGGGGCGGGTTCAAGCCCCCCCTAACTAAAAAATATAAAGTCTTAGGACTGTGCGACGGTTCTCGACCTGAAAACTAGGAGCACTTTCAATACTGATTGACACTTTCATTTATTTTGTTGCCTATTTATTTATTAGGCTTAACACATGCTAGCATCTCAAGGTGCCCAGACGCGAGTAGGGCAAATATAAAATGGAAGTGTGAGCACATTAATGTTTAAGTATCATTATTACACAAGAAGAATCTCTGCTTCTTGGTATTTACACAAGAGCTTCTTGTTGACATCTTACAATTCATCCTGTATGGGAGACAAAAAGTGCTTTTCCTGCTCCTCTGAACCTAGAGTAACCCTTTTGAAGCTATCAAGCTAGTTCAAGGTGGTTTTTGAACTCGGGATCCAGGCATGAGGGTGTTTTTAACTGAATCTTACAGGTGTAAATTTACTCTCTGATGACAATCTCAGATATGGAGATCTGAGACATTGTGATAATTGTCTCAGGTACTCAGTTCCTTCGACAGTGGGTATAACAAGCATTGGCAAAGCCAATATGCATATGTGAGATCTACTGGCTGGGTCAATGTGTTTTTAGCCATGTTGTAAAGCAGTGCGGTTACTGTGGATTATGGCTGAAAGTAAAGAAGAAAAAAAGGGTAATGAGACAGTCCATGCTGGCATCCTCATAACACAATTTTTTTCTTAAACCATATTGATAAAACCAAAATCCTCTTGCATATGCGAGCTACATGGCCTTGTCAATGGTTTTTGGGTTGTGGGAGGGAAGGAGGAGGGACGGGGAAAGCGACAACAGGTGGGAGGTGGCGAGTGGGATGGGGTAAGCAACAATGGGTGGGAGGTGGGTGGAGGGTATCATGGGGCAAGCAACACTAAGGGAAGCAACAACGGGCAAGCAACAGAGCGGGAGGGGGCACAGGACAAGCAAAACAGGGTAGCAATGACGTGAAGGCAGGGGAAAGCAATAATATCAGAACAAGCACTGATGCAGGATGGGACATGCACAACGAGCAATCGACACGGGAGGAGTAAACAGGGGGAACAAGCAACAACTCTGGATGTAGCAAGCATAAATAGCAAGCAACAACACATGAGGGAGAAACAGTAAGAACAAGCAACAACAAGGACGGGTGAGAAAGAAAAGAAAAAGTAACTCAATCTCAGAGCGAGCAGCGGAAAAACACTAATAAAAAAAAAGCAATCAGTAGTTGGTCCATGCTCCCCGGAAGGGAAAAACAAATGAAGAAATAGTGAAATGGACATGTGCTGGGCAATCAGGAGCCAGCAAATAACTATTTAAATGAAGCCAACGAATGGTAAGCAGACTTTAAGCCCCCTTTAAGTTAATAAAATGACTCACTAGTAACAGCACATGAACCGCCTCTGGTAAGACCTAAAAATAACCATGTCGAAGTTTTACGCCCAGGACTAGTTTGGCTGTTTGCTTTTGGTCAAGTGGTAGATGCTTTACTAATTGCCTGAGACTTCTGTACAAGGAAGCATCCACTTGTGGAATGACCGGTCATGATGCATTAAACATTACTTTTAGGTCTCAGAATTTACTGGCTGGTGCAGGCCTTGGCAATTAGCGCAACTTGTGTTCTGCAATTGGTTAAGCATAACCAACTCTTTCATCCATCCTGCCACAGACACTTCAAGACTTGAACTTTTGCTAGGCTTTGTGATGAACCCACCCATATACTTCTGATCATGGCTGATGCAAGAACAGTCTGAAATGGTAGCTAAATAAGGCAGGAAAGAGGCTTGGAGCCCTTTAACTACAACATGTCAATGATCATTACTTCAGCCCCTGTTTGGAACCCAAGGGTTTGTGGGCTATATCATCGGATAGACATGTGTGCTTGGGAGTTAATGCTTTCTCTCAAAGCCCTGAGCTGTAACGTTAGTTGGCGGGCATATGTGTGAAGTTCCTTGCTTTCTAGTATTTAGTTCTTGGGTGGAGGGTCAGTAACTTTAATGTTTAATGGCACCAGCTTCAACTCACCCTTATTTCTGGATCTGAATCTTTTTCGAACGAGTGCATCCAATAGGTGGCGTAATTGGACTCCTATGTGGTGTATCTGCACACCTCTGTGGTTATGTCCCACCACTGACGGGATGGTCCCGGACCTATATATTGGGGCCACACCTGCACACTGTTGTGAGTTTACAATAGAAGTGTACCGAGCCCTTACACGTCGAGCATCAGTAACAGATTCTAAACAGAAGCAGTGTCCAGAACCTAATATGGAACCTTATTAATACGTAGACGTCCACTCTACAGAATGGGGAGGAGGAAGGGCAGTGAGAAATCTGAGTGTAGTTAGAGTTTCCACCATAAAGCGCATTACCAAAGGTAAGTAACTTGTTCTTCTGATGGATTTTTCCAAACACAGATTACTTATCCTTTGAACAGATATCAACGCAGTACCTTCCAAATGGTGGAGGGTCTGAGGAACAGACTTCCAGCAAGAATAATCTACAGGAACAAGCAAACAAACTGGCCCTCTCTAAGCCCCAGCGATGTCAAGACAGTAATGCCTGGTGAAGGTATGGATGGATGCCCATGTAGCTGCCTGGCAAATGTCCAACACCAGAACAAACTTGGGCAAGGCTGTAGTGGCAGCCTTCGCTCAAGTGGAATGTGCCTTAATGCCCTCAGGAGGCTCCTTCCTGGCCAAGGCCTAGCACATTTTTAAACAGTGAATGATCTATCTAGATACAGTCAGTTTCTGGACTGCTCTTCCCTTTTGTTAAGACGAACCCCACAAAAAGTTGATCATCCACACAATGCTACTTAGTATGATTAATAAAACAAGCATTTGAAATGCAATAGGTCTCGCATTAGGAAAGTTTGAGCTATTGGTATTGTAAATGGCAAAGTTTTTATTTATGTTTCTTTTTTTTTAAATAGCTAAATTAATAGCTTCGTCATTTACAATGCCAATAGTTATAACTTTCGCAAATGTGATACCTATAGCATTTGTAATGCAATATGTTTTGTATTTACAAACCGCGAGAGGACAAAAAAAAGCTCCGGACCACTGCCTCCTCCTAGGCCTTCAAAAGGGACCTCAAAGTTCTCCTCCTCCAGAGACACCTCCAAAAGTAATTCACGTCCTCGCGCTATTTGTGAGTAAGACTTCCTTTACTACCTCATGTATTGTGGTTGCTCACAATTTTTCCTCTTGTGCACTTTTGACTACCTCATGTATTTTGGTTGCTCACAATTTTTACTCAAGTATTTTGTTTGCTCACAATTGTCACTATTACCTTTACTACCTCATGTATTGTGGTTGCTCACAATTTTTCCTCTTGTGCACTTTTGACTACCTCATGTATTTTTGTTGCTCACAATTTTTATTCAAGTATTTTGTTTGCTCACCATTGTCACTATTACCTTTACTACCTCATGTATTTTGGGTTGCTCATAGTTTTTACTACCTCATGTATTTTGTTTGCTCCAATTGTCACTATTACCTTATGTAAGTAACGTATGTTTTTGCAACCTGTTCTTTTGTAATGTTTCTCATTATGTTTCATTTCTGTTCCTAATGTGAAGCGCTCTGACGCCTTCGGGTAAAGTCCGCGCTATATAAAAATGCATAAATACATGAATAAATAAATACCGCCTTCGGGTAAAGTCCGCGCTATATAAAAATGCATAAATAACTAAATAAATAAATACCGCAAATCACCGCCGTCACTCTGCCGGCCTGCGACCAGGAAGTCAGGCAGGCCGGCGCGACAACAGGAAACAGGAAGTAGGAGGGCGGGAGCCTACCCCGCCTCCCACTGAAGAGCCGCTATTGGACGGAGCCGTGTTTGGAGCACCGGAGCAGGCAGGAGCCTACCCTGCGCCCCGGTGCCGAAGGAGGGAAGAAGAGTCCTGCTTCCGGGCCCTGCAGCTGAGGAGAGCCGCCGCACGAAGGAAGCCGGTGAGTGGGTTGCTGGCGGGGGGCGGGGGCGAAGTATATGCGCGCGCGAGTGCGGGGGGAAGCATGCGCGCGCGAGTGCGGGCGGGGGCGGGCTTTGTATGTATGTGTGCGTGCGTGTGTGTGACTGTGGGGGAGGGGGGGGGTGTGTGTGTGAGCGAGTGTCTGTGTGCCTGCGTGTGCATGCGCTCGCCTGTGTGTGCGTGGTTGCATGCAAAGGGGTGGGGGCTGCCTGCCTGCGTCTGTGTGAGCAAGGGCTGTGAGTTACTCTGCGCATGCGCGGGTACTCTGCGCATGCGCGGGTCAGACGCGCGCTCCCGCGGTGAAAACTGCGAAGGAAGACGCTCGTGTCAGATTGGTGTCCACATTCCCAATAACGGGCCACAAAAGGTCTGAAGCAGACACTCTCAATGCTCACGCATTGAGAGTAGGTCTGCTCGACCTAAAAAAGCAATAGTCTTTCTTGGGGTCCAACTGGCGAAGTCTTTCCTCCTCCTAAGAGGGTTGCAGTGGAGAGGGGAAAGAAGGGAGCATGACGGACTGCACCGCATGGAAAGGTGACACCACCTTCAGCAGCAGAAATGCAAGAGTCTGAAGAGCCAGTTTATTTGAGAACTATTTTATACAGTGATTGCACTAATAGCGCCTCTAGTTTGCAGACATGGCACAAGGAATTGCGAAGAGGACAACAGTCCTCAGTGTCAGCAACCTCAAAGAACAGCTTTGAATAGGCTCAAAAGTAGTGTACATCAAGAATGTAAGAACCAATTCAAGGACACGCTTCAAACCTCAAAGAACAACTTTGCATAGGCTCAAAAGTAGTGCACATCAAGAACGTAAGCACCAATTTAAGGACACGCTCTCAAGCATACACAGTAAAAAGAACACGAGGAAACTTATAAGTAAGCCCTTTCAAATCCCAACAGGTGACTTAAATAAAGAGGGCTGTTCAGATAAAAACAAGTAACCCTTAACAGTGCACACAGCATGACCAGACCAGGACAACAACAGAACAAACAGAAATGCATCTGAAAGCTTTACCCCAAGAGATCGACCAGAAGGTCCTTGCACCAGAACACAGGCATTGCCCAGCATACCGAATACAGTGACTGTGTTGCTGGAGTACGAGTAGCCAAGATGACAACTATAACTTCCTCAGGCACGTTGAAAAAAAATTAGGCAATTCTGCTCAATCTCCATGCATGGAGATGTATGTTGTGGAGGTTCTGATAAAGAACTCTGCTCTGTTGCTGGACAAGTAATTCCTTCTGAATGGTAAAACGGAGCAGAGGACAAATACACAGATTCACTGGTTTGAAGTACTAGACTCCCTGAACCCAGTCAGTGGCTAGCTGGATGATCAGAGCCCGGCCCTTCCTGACCTTCTACAGAACTCAGGGAAGCAGAAGTAGAGGCGGAAATACACAGAAGAGATGAGAGTCCAACAGAAGACAAACTATGCATCTCCTAAAGGAGCTCTGAGGTGTAAAATTCAATCAATCAATCAGCAAAATTTGTAAAGCGCGCTACTCATCCGCTAGGGTCTCAAGGCGCTGGGAGGTGGGGGAGACGCTACTGCTCGAACAGCCAAGTCTTGAGTTGCTTCCTGAAGGAGAGATGGTCCTGGGTCAGCCGAAGGTGGGTGGGGAGGGAGTTCCATGTCTTGGCCGCCAGGTAGGAGAAGGATCTTCTTCCGGCCGTGGCTCTGCGGATTCGTGGGATGGAGGCGAGGGCGAGGCTGGCGGATCGGAGCTGGCGGGTGGGTGTGTAGAATGTGAGGCGGCTGTTGAGGTATTTGGGGCCCGTGTCGTGGAGAGCCTTGTGTGCGTGGGCGAGGAGCCTGAACGTGATCCTCTTGCTGACAGGGAGCCAGTGCAGGTTTCTCAGATGGGCCGAGATGTGGTCGTGGCGGGGGATGTCCAGGATGAGTCGTGCCGAAGTGTTCTGTATGCTCTGGAGTCTTTTCTGGAGTTTGGCTGTGGTTCCCGCGTAGAGGGTGTTCCCGTAGTCCAGTCGG
This sequence comes from Lissotriton vulgaris, assembly GCF_964263255.1. Classification (NCBI taxonomy): domain Eukaryota; kingdom Metazoa; phylum Chordata; class Amphibia; order Caudata; family Salamandridae; genus Lissotriton; species Lissotriton vulgaris. The sequence continues at coordinate 724,410,256 of NC_141691.1, forward strand.
CTTATGACGAGGGCCTGGGTGACCGTCTTCCTGGTTTCGGTGGGGATCCACCGGAAGATCCTACGGAGCATGCGCAGGGTGTTGAAACAGGATGACGAGACGGCGTTGACTTGTTTGGTCATTGTGATCGAGGAGTCCAGGATGAAGCCCAGGTTGCGTGCATGGTCCGTTGGCTTGGGAGCGGAGCCCAGGGCCGGGGGTCACCAGGATTCGTCCCAGGCAGAGGGGGAAGGTCCCAGGATGAGGACTTCCGTCTTGTCTGAGTTCTGTTTCAGACGGCTGAGCTTCATCCATTCCGCGACGTCTTTCATTCCTTCCTGGTGGCTGGTTCTGGCGGTGGTGGGGTCATTGGTGAGGGAGAGTATCAGCTGGGTGTCACAGCGTAGGAGATGATGTTGAGGTTGTGTTGGTGTGCGATGGCTGCAAGGGGGCTCATGTAGACGTTGAAGAGGTTGGGGCTGAGCGAGGATCCTTGCAGAACGCCGCAGATGACTTCGGTCGCCGCGGAGCGGAACGGGAGGAGGCGGACTCTCTGGGTTCTTCCGGCGAGGAACGAGAGGATCCACTCCAAGGCTGTTCCTTGGATTCCGGTGTTGCTGAGGCGCTGTACTAGGGTGCAATGGCATACGGTGTCGAAGGCTGCAGAGAGGTCTAAGAGGATGAGGGCGGCTGTTTCCCCTTTGTCGAGCAGGGACCTGATGTCGTCGGTAGCTGCAATGAGGGCGGTCTCGGTGCTGTGGTTTGCTCGGAAGCCGGACTGCGAGGGGTCGAGGGATCCGTTTGTCTCGAGGAAGGCAGAGAGTTGTTTGTTGACGGTCTTCTCGATGACTTTGGCAGGAAAAGGCAGGAGCGAGATGGGGCGGAAGTTCTTGAGGTCCATGGGGTCCGCGGTGGGTTTCTTCAGGAGGGCGCTGAGCTCTGCATGTTTCCAGCTCTTCGGGTAGGTGGCGGAAGCGAAGGAGCAGTTAATGATGTCCCGGAGATGGGGTGTGATGATGGTGTCTGCTTTGTTGAAGATGTGGTGTGGACAGGGGTCGGTTGGGGAGCCGGAGTGGGTGGTGTTCATCATGCGGGTGGTGTCTTCGGTGCTGACCGGGGTCCAGGTGCAGAGGGTGGTGGTGGGGGGCGCTGGTTCGGTGGTTGGGTGCGTGGACTGTGCGCCGAAGCTGTTGTGTATGTCGGCGATCTTGCGGTGAAAGAACGAGGCGAGTGAGTCGCAGAGGTCTTGCGAGGGTGTGATGTCGTGGTTTCCGGCGCTGGGGTTGGAGAGCTCTTTAACGATGCTGAAGAGTTCCTTGCTGTTGTGGGTGTTGTTGTCCAATCGTTCTTTGAATGTTGTTCTCTTGGTGGTGCGGATCAGCTGGTGGTGTTTGCGGGTGGCGTCCTTGAAGGTTGACATGTTTTCTAGTGTCTGGTTGTGGCGCCATGCTTTCTCGAGGGTGCAGCAGGTTTTCTTGGAGTTTATGAGGTAGTTGGTGAATCACGAGGCCCTCTTGCTGCCGGCTCTGCTGGGAGGGTTCTTCAGCGATGCCAGGTCATCGGCGCAGTTGGTGAGCCACTGAGTGAGGTTGCGGGCTACTTCGTTGGGGTCCTTCGTGTTGGTGGGAGGGTTCTGGCTGAGGGGGTTGGTGAGCTGGTCGGTGGTGATCTTGCTCCAGCTTCTGCGGGGAACCTGTTGCGGGTGGTGGTGGGTCGTGGTTCTCTCTAAGTTGAAGTGGACGCAGCTGCTGTGGTCTGTCCAGTGTAGTCCGGTGGCGTGGCTGAAGGAGATGTGCTTGCTGGAGGAGAAGATGAATCAATCAATCAGGAGTTTGTTAAAGCGCACCTCTCACCCGTAAGGGTCTCAAGGCGCTAGGGGTGGGGGGGGGGTACAGGGTCCATTCCATCAAGGAGGGGGTCTGTCAAAGAGCCAGGTTTTGAGGTTTCTTGCGAAGATGGGGAGCGATGTTGTCTGTCTGAGGTGGAGCGGAAGGGCGTTCCATGCTTTGGCCGCGAGGAAGGAGAAGGAGCGGCCTCCCGATCTGGTCTTTCTGGTGCGGAGGAGAGCTGGGCTGATCGTAGGGTCCTTTGGGGTGCGTGGAATTTGAGCTGGCTGTTCAGGTATGCTGGTCCGGTGCCGTGAAGGGCCTTTTGTGCGTGGGTGAGCATCTTAAAGGTGATTCTCGCCTCGACGGGGAGCCAGTGGAGTGTGCGCAGGTGCTGGGAGATGCGGCAGTGTTTTGGAAGGTTGAGGACCAGTCTTGCGGCGGCGTTCTGGATGTTCTGTAGCTTGCGGATGAGGTTTTTGTTTATTCCGGCGTGGAGTGCGTTGCCGTAGTCGAGTCTGCTGATGACCAGGGCGTGAGTGACTGTCTTTCGGTGTTCGAGGGGGATCCATTTTAAGGTCTTACGAAGGAGGCGGAGGGTGTGGAAGCAGGAAGATGAGACAGAGTTGATCTGGCGGTCCATTTTGAGCTCGGAGTCCAGGATGATTCCCAGGTTGCGTGCGTGGTCTGTGGGGTTTGGCGGGTTTCCGAGGGCGGTGGGCCACCAGGTGTCGCTCCAGGCGTCGGGGTTTGGGCCCATGATGAGTACTTCTGTTTTGTTGGTGTTTAGTTGTAGGCAGCTGTTTTTCATCCATTTGGGGTCTAGCGTGTGGCCGGCATAGTCGGTGTGGGTGTTCACCAGTTGCTTGAGTCCGAGGTTGGCGAGGTTGTCCAGTAGGGCTGCGGTGTTGCTGTCATTTTTGTTCTCCAGGTGGAAGTTGAGGTCCCCTAGGAGGATGTAGTCTGAGGAGGTTAGGGTGTGCTGGCTGATGAAGTCTGCAATGGCTTCGCTGAATTGGGTGCGTGGTCCCGGGGGGTCTGTAGATGAGAGTACCCCTGAGGGTGGTCTTGGGGTCGGTGTGTATCTGGAAGTGAAGATCCTCGGCGGCGGTGAGGGTGTTGTCAGAGTTGGTCGTGATGCGGATGGTGTTTGTGGACGATGGCGATGCCTCCTCCGGTTTGGTTGATGCGGTCCCTCCGGGTGATCTTGTAGCCATCCGGGATGGCTATGGCGATGTCGGAGGCGTTCATCCATGTTTCTGTGAGTAAGGCGACGTCTGGTGAGGTTGTGTCGAGGAGGTTCCAGAGTTCGACGGCGTGTCTGTGGACGGAGCGGGTGTTGAGCAGGATGCACTTGAGATGACTGTTGCTGGTATCTGGCTTGGCGGGTGCGGTGCAGGTTCGGAGGCAGGGAAATTTGCAGGTTTGGCAGGTGAAGGGTCCGTGGGTTCGTTTCGGGACAGCTCGGTGCAGGCGGGGTTCCGGCCGGCATTGAGTGTGTGGATGGTGGCGGCATCGTAGGTCCGCCGGGTGGGCTGGCATCGTCGAGGGCCAGGGGTCCTGGCGCAGTCCAGGTGCGGACGGGCACAGACTGGCTTGCCTTTGGCGCGCCAGCGGCGCGCCCACTGCGTGGTGCTGCGGGGTCTCCATAAGAGGGAGGGGAGGAGGGGTCAGCTGGGAGGCGGGAGGGCAGGCGAGCCAATGGGCACCGGGGGGTGGGGCCACAGGGGCGTCAGCGGTGGGAAAAACGGGGGAGCAGCGGAGAGGGGTGATGGGTTACAGGGGCTACAGGCACACGGGGGGTACAGAAAGAAAAGGCGGGGAGCAGGCACAGGCACACTGGCAAGGTGGGTGGAGGAGGCAGCAGCAGGCGGCAGGCAGGAGGGTCGAGGTTGCAGGCAGGCGTCGGTGGCAGGCTGAGGAGGCGCTGCAGTGGTGGAGAAGTGACCTACCCGGAGGGTCAAGGGTCGCTGTCTGTCGTTCAGCGGCCCCCTTTAACTGGGGTCAGCTGGGAGGCGGGAGGGCAGGCGAGCCAATGGGCATAGGGGGGGGCCGCAGGGGGGTCAGCGGCGGGAAAAACAGGGGAGCAGCGGAGCGGGGTGAGGGTTTACAGGGGCTACAGGCACACGGGGGGTACAGAAAGAAAAGGCGGGGAGCAGGCACAGGCACACTGGCAAGGCGGGTGGATGAGGCAGCAGCAGGCGGCAGGCAGGAGGGTCGAGGTTGCAGGCAGGCAGGCAGGTCGGTGGCAGGCTGAGGAGGCGCTGCAGCGGTGGAGAAGCGACCTACCCGGAGAGTCAAGGGTGCAAAAGACACAAAAGTGAGCATTCTCAAAAGGTTGCAAAAAAATAAAAAATCCACCCAAGGTATGCCTACTGGACAAAGATACCGCCGCCACAGACAACATCCGTGCCCTCCTTGACCAAGGCCAAACGGCAGCCCTCATCCTCCTGGACCTATCAGCATCATTCAACACTGTCTCACACCTCACACTAGCCACTAGACTCCTCGACGCCGGCATCCAAGGAAAGGCCCTAGACTGGATACGCTCATTCCTCACTGGCCGAACACAGAGAATCAGACTCCCGCCCTTTCTCTCAGAACAGACAGGGACCAGATGCGGAGTACTCCAAAGATCCTCCCTCAACCCCACCCTCTTCAATGTCTACATGGCCCCCCTCGCAACCATCATCAGAAACCAAGGGTTCAACTTCATCTCCTACGCCGATGAGCCCAAACTCATCCTCTCCTTCACCAAGGAACCTGACATCACCAGGCACAACTTCCAAGAAGGTATGAAAGTTGTCGCAACCTGGTTTAAGAACAGCGGCCTGAAACTCAACTCAGAGAAAACAGAAGTCCTCATCCTTTCTGCACCCCCTCCTCATGGGTTGATACCTGGTGGCCCCCGCCCTTGGAAACTCACTCACCCCAACAGACCATGCATGTAACCTCGGCATCATACTGGACTCATCGCTCACCATGAATTGCTGGATCAACACCGTCTCCTCCACCTTGTTCAACACCCTACATAAAACATTCAAATTGATACCCTCAGACTCCAGGAAAACGGTCCCTCACACCCTCATCACCAGCAGACTGGACTACGGCAATGCCCTCTATGTCGGAATCAACAAAAACTCTTTTGCAAACTCCAGACAATCCGGAAAGCCGTAGCTAGACTAATCCTCAATATCACATGGTACAACCACATCACCCAAAACCTCCGCAACCTCCACTGTCTCCCCGTCAATAGAATAATAACTTTAAAGCTGCTCACGCACGCCTACAAGGCCCTCCACAACATTGGAACACAATACCCTCAACAACCGCCTCTACTTCCATTTCCCCAAGAGAAACCTCTGCTCAGCTGACCTCTCCCTAGCCACTGTCCCACGCTTCTACAGGAACAGAATGGGTGGAAGGTCCTTCTCCTAACTCGCAGCCAAGTCCCGGAACAAGCTCCTCCTTCACCTCTGGCGAAGCCCGACACTGCACCAATTCAGGAAAGACCTGAAGAACTGGCTCTTCGAATGACCCCAAGGGAGCTGCATCCCCCCACACCCCCCACCAGCGCCTTGAGACCCTAACGGGTGAGTAGTGCACTCTAAAAACTCCTGATTGATTGATTTCCACAGGAATAAGCATCATGACTGGATTCAAGGTACCAGAGGCAGACATTGTGTGTGTGTCTGTAATCAACATCTGCTTCTTGAAAATGCTGCAAGGATTGAATTCTCATCTTTGGAGGAGACCTTTCACTAGCACAATGTCAAAGACAAAAGGATTTAAGGGGGGTGAGGGGGTCAAAAGCCACCAACTAAAGTTTCGAAGCAGAGCTCCAGAAACACTTCGGAGTATGCAGAAGAGCAGGAAGTACGTCAGCGAACATACGTTTCCTGGGCTGTCGGACGCCTAAGGGAATTCATTAGGTAAGGAATCTTCAGTTAGAGATATCTTTCAGAATTACGTTTAGTGGTAGATGCAGCAGAAGGCTAAATGCACTGAATGCACATGCTAATGAGCTCACAGCTATAATAAATCGGCATCTAGTCCAATACTTTCATAATAAAAGTGCCTGTGGATCTGCACACATTGGACGGCCATAGCTAAGCTCATATTAAGGAGTTGAAGCAAAACAAATCCTAAGCAGCTTGTAGAAATATGATGAAGGGGCGTATTGTTGGTGGTGCTATGATTTGGTGGAATCATTGACATGTATAAGGGCACTAAGATAATTTTAGCCATCTGGAAATCAAACTTTTAATGGTACCAGACAACCTCAAACTATAAAAGCTTTTCAAAATGCCTAAAGAGAGAAGGACCATAAGGACAGACAGTGTGTTTAGGAAGCTGGCTCTTTATATAGTGCACCAAAAAGAGGTATTCTATGCATCTCACAAGTGGACAGGGCCCTGCTCCAGCAATCCCAAGGTGCTCCCTTAAGGGGTAGTGTGGCCGAGCAGCCTTATGCTTATCAGAGAAGAGTGTTAGACATGTGATGCATGTACACAGTCAATAAATGATACACACGGGGGCGTGGCTAGCAGCCAACCGCAATGGCCGCAGCCTAAAGGAGCTCCTACCTTCCTGGCGACGGTCCTATGCTATCCGCTGCCATCCCGATGTAAAATCAGACTGAAACTGTGGTGGTGTATCCCGGGAACCCCTCCGGGAGCATTTTAAGTGGAAGTAGCGGTGCCTAAGCGGAGGCAGAGTAGTTAACGACCTTCCGATCGCATCTATGATGGCGGCTCCCCGGTGACGACGGGAACGCTCACAGGTACTGTGGGGTGCCGGAAGCTGGGACTGCAGAGCTGAGGTGCCGCGGCTTATGTGGAAACGTGCTGTTGGCGGCCGCGGAACGAGTGGGGGCCAGAAATGACTTCGGGCACGTTCGGCTGCACAATCGGATGCTAGGGCGATGACGTGAGGCCCGGCTTTGGGGCTTAGACGAGAACGAAGGCTGCCATGACTGCTGCGGTGACTACAGAGGATTCGAGTGACGGCCTGCGCCGGTGGAGGTAACTGCGGACTGTGGGAGGCACCCGCTGTCATATGTTGCGTCCGCGGCTGGACTGGGAGTACCCGAGAGCGGACTTAGAGGTGAGCGTTGCAGGGGCCCAGTCGGGGTCTCGGCTTGGGACCAGGTCGCGTAGTGGAACTGTGCTGACAGGCCCAGGATTGCAGAACTGGCCCAAACTATCCTTGAGAGCTGTATTGACCCCAAGTTACTAAGCGCTGGTATGGGAGGCTGTGGGGAAGGAGCCGCGGAGATTGCAGGCGCACCCTGCTGGGGGATTGGGTGCTCTAGTGCCTACGCGGGGTCCCGGCCATGAGGCCTTGGCAGAGACTAGCGCGGCCGCGGCGGCCACCTGAGAGCTCTTGCGCATTGATCCTGACTTAACGGGGGCGCATAGGCTTAAATGAGACTGAATCCTGCTGCCTGTGTGGGCTGTGGCTGGGTCGGGCACACGGAAGAAAATACAGTAAGTTGCCTGATTGTGGTGACCAAGATTGCAACGGGGTGAAAGTAGTCCAGCTGGAGGCCTGGGGGAGTGAGAGACACTGCTTCTGGATCGGCATCAAGGGGACAATTGACTGCGACGGCGGCTCAACGCTCGTGTGTGCTGGTGATGACCCTCCCCCCCCTCCCAAGCCCTGGCTCATAATACTGCTGGCCCGGAGGAAGCTTGAAGTGCCTGTGGTGAATGGTGATAAACTACGCTATCCGCCTTGTGGTGTGGCAGCCACAAGTGTGAACTCCAACCCTCCGGCTTGACAATTGAGGTGACTGTTGGGAAGCGAAGGTGACCAGGAGGGAGTGGACAGCAACGAAAACTCTGGGGGGCTCCCATAGGTGTTGGCTGAGATTGGAACTGAGCTCATGGCTTTCAGTTGAGACTGAGGTTGTGCATCGGAGGGGGTCCCAGAACGGGAAGCGCTGGCGGTGACTGGACACACTGAACAGCTTCCTAATAACTGTTTTGGGAGAGGGGTGTAGCGCACATCCTGCAACAGAAGAGACACTGAGGAGACCGCAGGGTGACAATCACGTTTGGCCTTGATCACTCCGAGTGCCCCGTCGGTTGGATTGCTGACGTCGTGCCACCATGGCAACGGGGGGAAGGGGCCTCAGGGGGAACCCCCAGAAACAATTAGCAAAATTTGCGTGGTCAAAGTCTGGAGATAAAGGGCACTCCCCAAGGTCCGACAAAGAAAATGACGCGGCGGCTTCTGCGCAGACCCCGGAGCCTACCCTCCATGATGTCATGACTGCTATCAATGGAGTGCGAACGTCAGTGGATTAATTTACTGTGGAGGTCTCGCTTCTCCGGGCCGACTTCCGCAAGATGGATGAGGTGGTTCAGGAACTTAAGATTGTCACTAATGCCCTACAGACGGACACCTCAGAATTGCTAACTCAGATGCTTGACCTACAGAGGAAGCAGGAGAGAATGTCGCAGCAACTTGATGATTATGAAGGTCGCGCTCGCCGTAATAACATTAGAATTTTAGGAGTTCCGGAAAGGGCAGAAGGGCCGGCAGCGGACCTATATGTGGAAGACCTTATCATGAAGCACCTCAAGCCCAAGACGCTATCCAGCTACTTTTCGATCGAGAGGGCTCATAGGGTGCCTGGGGGTAGACCAAGACCTGGAGCGCCCCCGAGACCCATTATTGCGCGGGTGTTTAACTACCGCAATTGAGACATTATCCTGCAGACGGCACGCTCGAACCACCCTTTGAAAATAGAGAACTATGAGGTAGCCCTCTATCCTGATTTTACGGCCAAGGTTCAAGCTCAAAGACGCAGCTACCAAGCGGTGAAGAAGGAACTAAGGGACATGGAGGTCAAATACGCGATGCTGTTTCCAGCGCGTCTGAGAGTTAAATCTGACGGCAAGTCCTGGTTTTTTGATTCCCCAGAGGCAGACTGGGGATGGACAGAGGGTGGGAAATCAAAGGAGAGATTGCCGGGACGGACCGGGCCATCGCAGAGAAGCCCCAGTAGAGACGCTCCGCAGTGTCCCAACAGAAAACTCTAGCCACCTTGAAGAACAGGACTAATGGACATGGATGGCTGGCACTGGACAACCCACGTTGAGACAAATGATTACACGCAAGTAGTGGGACCGGAGGGGATGGGGATAATACTTCTTATTGTGTGATTTGTTGACAAAAGGGTTACAAAGTTATGATGTGAACTGATTAATCGCTTTGATGTGTTTTGGGGGGGACGCAGTAAAAAGTGGATGGCTATATTTCCAATTCTTATGATTTGACTCGCTGGGAGGGGGAGCTGCTCTACCCCGGTTACCTTTAGCATCTTGGGGAGGGAGAGAAGCACACTGCCGAGTTTGGGGGTGGGTAGTTTTGAATCCACGGGCAGGGGGTAAGAGGCTGGGGAGGGGGGAGAGGTAGATTGTTCGATCGGTTACTAGGTTTATTGATGACTTGATTGCTAAGCTGGGACGATTGAGTGAATTAACGGAAGACAACTTGTTTATTTAGTTATTGGTTTTCATGCATCCCAAATGTAAAATGGATATATTGATTGTTGAACGGCAATTGCTAGACGTACAGGTTTACACATTCTCTTACTCAGACATAATCCTAAGGAGGAAACGAGGGGTGGCACACAGACATGGGGCAGGATAGTAAACGACTTCTGGCCGTGCTGTCCTGGAATGTGAATGGGATGGGAGACAAGATCAGGAGGGGCATAGTACAACAATACCTGCAGAGACACTCGCCTGATGTGGTCTTGTTGCAAGAAACCCATCTGGTGGGTCGCAAATCCAAGGACGTCACTAGGTGGGGATACACACTTTTGGCACATGCGGATTATACTATGGGTTCCAGAGGTACAGCTATATTAGTGAAAAAGACCACACCACTCATTATACACAAGACGTGGACGGACACGGCGGGCCCCTTTGCGGGGTTGGAGGCCCAGTGGGATTGGAAAGATATTAATCTTATCTCGGTCTACTTGCCGCCCGCTCTGGGCAAAATGGCGCTGGAGGACTTAGGCAACAAATTGACGGGACTACGGGAAGGTGTGCTGATCATGGGAGGAGACTATAATATGACATTAGATGACACTATTTACCGTAGCCCACCTAAGCCCCAAGAAAAGGCTAACAACCTGTTGCCCGACTTTGTGCAGGCACTGGGTCTCGCAGATGCGGGTCAAGCACTTCATCCCACCGACACAATGTTTACCTTTTTCTCTAATGCCCACTGTAGTCTGTCACATATTGACTGCTTTCTTACACATCTGTCCTCAGTGGGTAACTTTGCCCAATATAAAGTGCTGCCTAGAGGGATCTTGGATCACTCCCTGATCTGGACGGAATATACACAATGGGAATGTCAACGGCCTGCCACGATAGTAATCAATCCCTGGCTCCTACGCATGCCCGACATTAGAGACGAACTCCGTACGCAGTCCGGGAATTATTTTACGGAAAACGTGGGCTCTGTTGACTCCACGCAAACCATCTAGGAGGCCATCAAAATAGTGAGTAAGGGCTTAGCTAGGTCGTTAAAGAAGGGCTACACTGACAAAAAGCAAGAACTTCTGGCTCAGGTGGAAACTGAACTTATGGACCTGGAGCGTGAGCACTCTCAGGATCCCTTGCCCGACACCAGTCATAAGCTTCTCCTAAAACAGGATGAGTTTCGGTTAAAATCTAGGGAGCAGACAGTGGCCAGGCACCGAACGACGCAACACAGACTCTACGAGCTGGGGGACAGGACGGACAGGACAGGCTGGCGTGGCTGGAGAGGCGGGAGCAGGGCTCCAGATGGGTTCATAGGCTGACGATGCCGGATCGGGACACGGTAACGCACCCAAAAGACATAGTGGAACAATTTGCCACCTATTTTGAAGGTGTGTACTCCCCCTCTACTAGTCATAATGTGGACGATTCACGTCAGCTACTCGAAGACAGCGATGTTCCGTGCCTCTCTGAGACAGATAGAGACAGTCTGGAGGCTGACCTCTCCACAGAAGAAATAGGCAAGGCCCTGGGGCAACATAAATCAGGGAAGTCTATGGGGCCTAACGGAGTCCTGGTGGAGTTTCTGAAGGCTACAGACTCTTTAACTGTACCACATCTGAAAGCCATGTATGAGGAGAGCTTGGAGAAGGGCAAGCTCCCCCTAGATCAGCGCATAGCCACTATTGTAGTTATTTATAAACAGGGTAAACCGAACGACGAGTGCAGCTCCTACAGGCCGATCTCATTGATAAATGTGGAAACAAAGATATTAGCAAAAGTCCTGGCAAGTAGATTGGAGACAAAGATATTAGCAAAAGTCCTGGCGAATAGATTGGAGACAGTTATCACCTCCTTAGTTCACCCGGACCAGTCTGGCTTTATGCCAGGGCGCAACACGGCTCTCACCTTGCGACGTGTACACAACGTCATGGCTAGAAGGCAGTACATAGAAGAAGGCGCGGCGATACTGTCCCTTGACGCCTCTATGGCGTTCGACTCCATAGAATGGGCGTATCTATTCGAAGTGCTGCGAAGAGCACGGCTAGGCCCCAAATAGGGGTATTGGGACAGGTGAGAGTAAACGGTTTCACCTCCCGGACGTTCGAACTTCGTAGGGGAACAAGGCAGGGATGTCCATTATCCCCGCTGATCTTTTGCCTCGTACTGGAGCCACTCGTGGCCTGGATCCGAAGAAACGTGATGCTGCATGGCATGCGCTGGGCGAATGATGTGGAAGACCGCATATCTCTCTACGCGGATGATATCCTACTTTACTTCGCATCCTCATATAGATCGATCAGTGTTGTCTTAGACATATTCACAAACTTTGCTGAATGCTCGGGGTTTGCCATAAACTGGCGCAAATCAGTCCTGTTCATGCTGAAAAGAGAGGTGCCGCGTCTCCCAGCACAATGTGTGATAACGGTAGTTACCTCGGACCCAGCCTGTTTTTACGACTCAAATTTAGCCCCGCCTTTAGCTCGATTGAGTGCAGATGTTAAACATTGGAGGACCCTGTCCTTGACACTAGTGGGGAGGGCGTTGCTTTTCAAGATGCTGGCCCTTCCTCGCTTCCTCTATGTTCTCCATAACTGCCCCTGCAAAGTCCCAGATTCATATTTCAGAGCAGTTGAGGGCGAGATCACCACGCTGCTCTGGGACAGAAAGGCCCCTAGGATTGCTAGGCAGAAACTGACAAAAAGTTGGTATGATGGGGCCATAGCCATCCCAGGCCTGCAGCGCTACTACTGGCCGGCACACCTGGTGACTGTTAACCATTGGCTGTATTACCCTCCAGATGACCCAGCGTATGCCCTGGATAGATACCAGACTGACTGCTCTGGTTATTTGGGGGCTCTATATACCACTGACAAGAAAAACAAAGGGAAGTTCTTTGGACCGGCCAAACACACGCTTGATATTTGGCACATAGTCACTTCTCGACTGGGCTGGACAGACACACTATCGTTGGCCACACCACTTTGGTTCGTTCAGAAACTGGGAAGGCTAGGGTATCAGCCCGGGTTTGATAAATGGGACCTCATTGGGCTGTCTACAGTGGGAGATTTGGTCAAAAAGGGGGTGTAGGAAGGTGGATACCGGACTTTGGTTACCCCAGATTTTTTGCCTTGTGTTTAGCTGGTTTTCGAATTCGTTGGCCTGGGACCCTGCTAATCAGAGTCCCAGGCTATCTGCTCTCTCTTTAAAATGGACTCCATGCACCCTAGGTGCATAACTAAATTGGCCAAGGTCACCTTATCAGCCCCTGTACAGCGTACTATAGGTACCCAGGGCATAGGTGTATCCAAGGCCTACAAGGGGCTGCAGCATATCTTTTGCCACCCCTGGCTGGCTATCCAAACTGACACAACTGGCTGATCACTCAGCTGGGGCAAGGTCGTGTAATCACCCCTTGCTTAGATATAGTATACCTATATCTAAACCTATATCTGGACATATATATACCTGTAAGTTACTCCTATGGCAGGCCTTAACAATCCTGGAGGCAGAGTGCTTGGTTTTATGTGAGATGGTGCTCTAGCATGAGCTGAGCCTGTCTGCAGCTGTCGGGACCAATTCCCTTAGCTGTTCCGGGATATTGCCATACCATATACTCTTAAGTGCATTATAATCCTCGCGGTTACTTGCTAACTTTGGTTTGGCTTTATCAAAACATGTCGTGTAAGGTGTCATACGCTTTGGAATACTACCCCCTCGCCAGTCCTGGCGACGGGGGTAGCATTCCACCCTTCTAGAGGGAGAAGACATGTTACTTTGCTTAAACGCGGTTAAATCTAACCAAAGCCCCAGCATCACAAAATGGATGCTGCTGCCACAGACACGAGTCTGGCCTCCTGCTGCTGACCGAAACTCCGGCAGGGGAGGCCTGGACAATAGATATCCTGTCACAGGGAGGTGTCACACCACCCCAGACAGGAGATAGTGGATTGTAGCAGGGAGGGTTGAATGAAACTAGACACTGCCTGGGGAGCACAAGGCTTCCTATGCATAGTCCAGTTCAAACCGGTGCTGGGGCACTCAAGCCCCAGCTCTGGCGCGAAACTGGACAAAGGGAAAGGGGTGTAACCACCCCCTTCCTGGGTCCCACCCATAGGAGGGACCTAGCAGGTAATCCAGCCCCTTGATTTGGAATAAAGGTAGGAGCTGTGCAGATGCACATCAGATTATCCTGACTGAAACTTATGAAACGAAACTCTGGACCCTTCGACATCCCACTCGACGTGGAAGACTGAAGAATCTCCCTTGTGGTCAAGGAGTGACCACCGTGCGCAAACAGGCACCATCCAGCGCCTCGCCGTTTGCTTTGTTGCAGTTCCCGCCGGAACTCGAGCGGCAGAGATTGACAAGACCCAGCGTTCCTGCCTTCCGACAGCCCGATCCACAGTCCCAGCGAGTCTGAGACCCGTGGAGGCGACCTGAAGCGTGGGGCCGGCCATCTTGGAAAAACTACGAAGTGCTGAACGTGCAGCTCCCGAGGCTCCCTCGACGCTGTGCATTGGGGTTTGAGAAGCCCCAGCCCCGACCAGCTTTTGCACCAAAGCTCTCCCCTCCATACTCACCGAGTGCTGCGTTGGGCCCTTTTGCATTTTCCTGCTCGACGCGTTGGTCCGGTCGCTTGCCCGTTGGCTAGCGGCCCCAGTACCGACGAACCTTTGAATTTGCTCTGCTAGTCTGGTTGCTCCAGAGTGGCCCCCGCTCCCCTGAAAAGGAGCACCCGCTCTGACCTTGCTGGTCCGAGTAAGAAGCGATCTTCGAATCCTGCGTGGGTTGCACTTTCCAAGGTTTGTTAGCTCCAACCCCGAAGCTGACACCGCCGACAGCGAGAGCCTTCGTGGGACAGCTCGTGATCCACTCCTGGACATCCTCGGTGCCCCAGAGTCCACGTGGCAGCGGAGACAAGCTTCTCGACAACCACCTGATTGCACCCGACATTGCCTGGTTCCACCCTGGTCACTGCTGAGTGACCCAGACTCTGTCCCCTCTGCTTTCAGGTACTCTACATCTTCGATCCACCCTTGGATCACACCGGACACTTCTCTTCTGGCCGGCTGCGGCATCTTCATCTCCAGACTCCATAGATCTACACAACGAAACCCAACACGACTTTGCACCTGTGCACCCGCTTCCTGTGGGTGAGGTAACTCTTGAACGCCGGTGCCCCTGTAGTGGTTTACACCGCTAGTGTCTAAGCCTTAAGTTTTGTACTTCTAGTCCAGTCGGAAGACTCCTAAAACTGTAACTCGATAACATTTACGAACCATTGACTTTGCATTGGTGCATGCGTGTGCTTTTAGCGCTGCACCCGAATCCCGCGGGCTTTTCCCGACTTCATGACTGCTAGTCCCGAGTAGTCTCAGCAATTCCCAAGGCCCTAGGCCTTACCACTGTTCGATTAGTGATACTTATACCATTTTTTTAATATATGGTTTGAGTGGCCCCTGGCCTCATCCATAATTGTGCAACTTTCATATGTTTTACTGTGCTTTTGTTTAAACGCTTGTGCTTCTATACTCATAAAGAGTACAGAGGATTATTCTAGTAATAAATACTTATATTTTTATAATATATAACTTGTGTGGTGTCCTTTCATTTGATATTACAGGATTGCATGTGGTAAAACAGCTGGCTTCACATGCCCTCTTGAGTTTAGCCTGAAGGCTGCTTAGTCCATGCTACCCCTAGGATAGCTTGTCTATAAGGTTGACTTACAACCACCACCATAAGGGATTGTTTGGACTGATACAAGGTGCCCCCAGAATTGGAGACATCATATCAGGCCAACTTCTCACAGGGGGCGATATTGACCTTTAGTGAGCTCCAAGACAAATATCATTTGGCTCAGGGGGAAATTTACAGATACTTACAAATCAGACACGCGTTACAGGCAGCCTTTCCATCTGTTACGGATATACTGGAATCTTCCCCTCTGGAAGATCACCTGCTTGATGGACCTCTCAGGTCGATGGCGATTTTCTTAACCTATAAGAAATTGAGTAACTACCTTCCAGATACCTTTCCGAAGCTAAGGGAGCGCTGGCAATGTGATATGGGCCCTATGGAGGAAGAAGACTGGCAGTCAGCACTGATGTCCCCACGTGAGGCGGCCACCACACAGAGATTTCGCCTGAACCAACTTAGAATACTTCACCGCTCATACATAACGGGGACAGTTTTGGCAAAAAGAGGGGCTAAACCCGACAATAGATGTGGAAGGGGGTGTGGCCAGCAAGCCACATTTTACCACACCTTGTGGACTTGACCCACAACACATATGTCCACTGCAGTAGGAAAAGAAATAGCTCTAACCCCACAACTCGGACTACTGAACATCTGGGAAGCCACTGATTTAACGGAAATCGAACAACAGTTCACAACATTGGGTTACACACTTGTGAAGAGAGAGGTGGCTAGGAGTTGGGGGGCCAAAAACCCGCCTTGTGTCACTTTGTGGGGCAAAGAAATGGACCGGTGTATGCTGGCGGAGACAGGGGTCTATAAGGCAAGGGGATGCCCCAAGAAATGAGATAGGAAGTGGTCCCATTAGAACAAACATAGAGGAGACATAGGTGTGTCGCCCACAATCTAAATGGAAATGCGCAGACAGGGGAGACGGATGGTAGCTGTGTCTTGAGTATTCTTGACTGATGTTGATTTGTAATTTGTTGATGGTACCACGCAATATGTCGTTCAATCATGTAATATGCTACTGTGATTTCATTCAATAAACAAAGTTTAAAAATAAAATATATATATATGCACCAAAACCATCACAATTAGATAAGTACGCTTTGAGTTCAAAATAGTTACAGTTTTTAAAAGTTGACAGTGCAATTTCTGGATCAGTAATGTTATCCTATTGAGGAAAAACATTTACTGCATACAGTACTTTACTCCAACTTAGAGGACCAATCTTCCGGACTTAAGGTGAGTATGGGGCTGGGTACAAGGCAGCACCAACAGGTCACCTCCGGCAGCACTGGGGTGGCCGGGTGCAGATATGCAATACAGAGTTGGGTGCCCTGTTGAAATCAATGGGAATCAGTCTGGTCAAAAAGAGTTCCTGGGTCTTGAATGAAGGCTGGAAGTCCTCCCAGGCTTTTGGAGGCACACGCAGCTGCTCGACGAGTCGTCTTTGGCTCAACTGTCGACAATAGCAGACAGCTCAGCAGGGTTGGCGCTAAGTCAGTTGCTGGTCTTCTGTTCATGTTTTTGCGACTCTTCAGCATCCATCTTCTTTCAGGTCACAGGATCTGATTTTTTGTTGCCAGGGGTTTCCCTAAATAATACATTTAGGAGAGTGTAGGGTAGTAGCCAAATGGCTACTTACCCCCGAGGTAAATTTGCCCCCTATATGACCACTTCATGTGGGAATTGGGCATATCCCTGTCCCAGAGTTCATAATTATGCAATCACAAAGATTGCAGACTTTTGAATTTCGTGTCCCTATCAGGTGGCCAACCTTAGGGGTGGAACTAGTATGAGCCTAAACACATTTCTGACTACTAATTTTCCCTTCTGTTCAGGCACAAAATTGGCCCTGGTCGGGGGGGGGGGGCATTACCTACGAGAGATGCCAGATTTGCATACCAAAGGCGGCAGGCTCTTTGAAGCTCGCTTCCTTGTGATACTAATTTACAGGTCACCCTGCTGTAGGGGGTATGAACCACCCTCTACCAGAGGAAGCATTGTTCCTGACCTCCTTTTGAGCATGGGCTCTCACTCCTGGGGGTCAGAAACTAGTCTGTGGTGGCAGGCTGGTTAGGGCCAGTCAGCCAGCACAGTATTAGTTGGTAGATTTTCAGGGGGCACCTCCACGGTGACCTCTGGGTGTATGTATTAATAAATCCATCACTGGAATCAGTGTGGTTGTATTAATACAAAATATTTGATACTAAACATCTTAGGTTTTAGTGAAGCCATCATGTAGCGGGGAACTCATTTTTTTGACCAGTGTCCAGCACATGTATTTAAAATGGCTTCCCTGGTCACTTGTACTGGCAGTTATTGAACTGGCTGATGTAGCATCCTATTTAGGTCTTGCCTAAGCAGCGCTCATGCGCTGCATAGGAAAAAGACCTCTAGCAATCAATTCAGTTTTGTAAGCAAAAACGTGCATGCGTTGCATTGCTTTAAATGGCAACGCGTGAACGTTTGGCGAATTCCCTCGCAGGAGTGAGCTTCCAAACCATCTGTTTGTAATTAACAGATGGTGCCCCCTGCTCGCTCCCGCAAGGGAAACCGGTGCAGGCACCCTCCTCTCTCCCCTCCCCCTGCTGCCTCCTCCTCTCCTCGTCAAACTTTTTTTGTTTACACTTTCAGCGCGAGGCCCACGCTAGTTTTTATTTTCTTACTGTCACGCGCTATGTCACTGTAATCCGTGATTTATCTGCAGGGGGTCCTTCTGTGCCACACACAAGCAACTTCATGGCATTTTGTGTCGTCCCTACACATCTCTAGCTTCCTTCTGTGGAGACAGTACAAGCAAATTCCAGGTGTGTAAGATCCGCAAAGCCGTGTTTGTTGTCTTGCAGTTTTTTTATAGCTCGTACTGAACCCAGAGGTATCCGGGCGCTTTACACGAGCACCAGCTGTTCCAGACGGGCACATCCATGTTTTGTTAGGCGCGGGGAGATGAAGTAATTTGCCCACAATCACAAGCGGTTGAGCTGCGGAGACTCGAACCTGGTTACCCAGCTTCGAGGTTGTACGCTCTAACCGTTAGGCCACATCTTAATGAGTTCAGCCTGTAGGGATAGAGGCCCCTGTACTTACACTACAGAGTGTGTCACTCCTGGGCGTGTCACTCTTAAGTTTGTCGGTCCTGTTTGTCCCTCCTGAGGTTATCCCTCCTTGATGTACCACTACTGGGTGTGTCATTGCTGAGGGTGTCAATCCTGAGTGTGTCACTAGGGCGTGGGAGAGAGCAAACAACCCCGTACTGGTCACTGTATTCTATTAGTATGCCGATGCTTGTTTAAACCTGAGAGGCACACTTGACACGTACTATAATGTACAAACTACGCACAATTTGTACTGCAGTGTACACACCAGGCACACACTTGACACGTAATGTAATGTACAAACTACGCACAATCCGTCAGGCTGAGTCTTCTGAATGAAAGGCAGCTACCGTTGAATAAATAAACACTGATCGTGTCTCCGAATTCCGCTCTCGGTATTACTCACAGTGAGGACTCTAGAACCTTCCTTTCAGAAACTGTTCCTAAGCTCGAAACTGCATTAAAGTTTTGCAAGATATGGCTCCCCTCACCCACAGCTCTTACCTTCATTAGGTACGCCTTCTGTGTTGTGTACCGTTCCCATTGTACCCTTCACACTTTGTAGCACACAGTGTAGATAAGGGTATTCAATGACAAGTGTAGACTCTTTCTAAACAAAAGGGGTTATACGTGGTACGGTGATGTGGCAAACCCTCTGCAAGGGTTAACTGGTCACCTTTCAGTTGACGATTGCTGCATTCGGGTGTTAAACTGGTACTAATGAGGTGCGGCTTTGCTCATACACTATTAGTAGTTGTTAAACTGACAAAAAACTGAAATATTACTGCTATAAATTGTGCCGCATTATGTTATATATTCGACTTTTCTTGCCGCATAATTAGGTCAACCCTTTTCTTCACTGCCACTTAATTCTAGTGGCTGTGCTAGAGTGCTTTATAGTGTTTAATTAGCTGATATAAGAAATACCTCATGGGCAGACATTTCTATTGTTCTGGCGTCAATTTGGCACTTCCCAGATGTGGCAACAACACCTTGTCACAGCCTGGAGTGCTGGTCCATTGGCAGAACCCACAACTGAAGTGAGAATAAATGGTATACATGAGTGGCGGGTCATTATCTACAAATACGTTTTTACGTCCCTACAGATTTTGTTTCCAACTATCGCCACCATGTACTGCTAGTAACTGCAGCCTCCGTAGTGGTTCTTTCTGGCTTATCTGTAAGTCATAGAAATGTTCACCATTCAGAAATAAATCAATCTAAAGGGTAAGTTGAAAGAATATAAGGGAGACAGCAGCTCAAGCATTTAGGATTAACAAGTCAGGATTCACAGTGTTACTATTCGCAGGAGGCCCACAACAGGAAGCAGCTACGGATAGGTCACATTATAGTACTTGGTGTCATGTGACAGAGTGCCACCCTCTGACACAAATGTACCCTGATAAGCAATATAAACCCTTCTTCCCACCATTATAACAAAAAGATACAACCAGGCCTGGACTGGCCCAAAAGCAGCAGCAAATGCTGCTCAGAGTGCACATTCACCCACCTGCCAATAACAAGGATTCCAGTCATGTAGCACAATATCCTTGGTTCAACAACATCAACCGTTGCATGGCTAAACACTTATAAGGTCCCGAAGGCGAGACCTATTGGCTATGCCAATGCTTGTTCTAACTAGCTGTAATCAATCTTGTTGACCATAGTAATGTCTCTAATCGGAGTCAGATCAGTGGTGGTCAGTGACACAGTTAATGCTAGCATGTGAGCTAAGTGAATCATGTCTTACATCTGCTACAGCATTGTTAGACCTGTCTGCTTCTGGGAAGACTCTAACCATCGTGATTTATTTTTGTCCCCCTTAGCCTCCCAGAGTTTCTATTTTTATTTTTACACATGTCCATCAGGAATTTTTAATGAATTATGTTGGACCTAGATTCCCCAAGTCTACATAAGGTAGCTTGGCACAGTAGTGGCTACAGCTAACTCAAGGCGTTGGTTAAGTACTTACAAGTCTCACTCACAGTAACTCAGTGATGAACCACTAAAATGAAGACACAACACCACTGTTTGAAAAAATACCGTTACCTTTTATAAAAATAATATGTCTCTTTGGATTCAAATCATACAGGATACAACATCAATTTCTTTCAGGAGTAAACATTACACTTTTGCTTTGAGAAATTACTTTTCACTCTTCCTGCTGTGGAAAAAGGGCAGTAAACCACATTCTATTGTCAAGGATTCAGTAATGAATAAAGGTAACTCTTTGGATAATTAAGAGAATCTCATTAGTTTCACACTATGCAGGGTTACTTTACATTAATACACAAGGTCACCAATATTTCACCAATAAAACCTGCCAATTCACTGGTTATTCTATCACATTCAGGGCTATGCTCTCTAACCCCTTATCTACTATATCACAGTATGAATTTCAAGGGAATTAAGATGGTCAAGGCACCTTGTTTGTTGTTAGAACTGATAAGGTATCTTTTAACTTTTACACCCTAGTGCCCAGCACTTTCTTTCCACACCCCCACTCTCCTTACTGTCTTGGTGGCAGATACGCCACAGTCCACAGGCCTTCAGATGGCACCTGCCTCTTGGGCTTCCCCGACCAGCTGCTTTCCTGTTGCTGGCGTGGGGGGAAACCTTGTTGACCTTCACAGCCCAAGCGCGCTTCTACTTGTCAGCGCTGGACTAGTGGGCCTCATTACAGCTCAGCGCGATGATTCACGGAATCAGCAGGACGCTAGGGGATGGCTGGGCAGTCTTCCGCTCAAGCGCTGGCTTCGCAGATAGCGCTCGAGCACAGGGGGAATAATTGTGGCTGATGCGGCGCTCCGGGAATCCTTCCGGCGCCTCCTCAGCCGAGCCGACAGTCGCGCTGAATCTCCGGGCATGCGCGGAAGCGCTCGCTCTTCTTCCGCCTCTGCGCACCTGCTCTCAGGAAGGACGCTGTTCTCCACGGAGACGCTGCTCTGTTTCTTCTGGGCCTGCCCGATCCTAGGCCCCTCCTGCCTCCACAGAAGCGTTTACACGCCGGTCATGCGCGGAAGCGCCTACCTCCTCGATTGACGCGGCCGGTGCCCCCGGGGTCCCGTCGCCGATCGGAACAGCGCCGCTGCTTCTCCTCAGACACTTCCCACACCGGGTCCTCAGGAAGGATGTGCACACACGGCGCCTTCGCTCCTCAGGTCACCACAGGCTCCACAGTCCCCTAACCTCGCCAAGGCGCTTCAAGGGGTCCACAGCTGTTTCGACACCCTGGTAGGTGCAGCGCTGGGCAGGGGATGTGAGAATGATTCTCAGAAGGAAGGTCCTGTCAGCTTTTACTGGAGTGCAGGTTAAGAAGGGTCTTCCTGTACACACCGGTTGCTTTCCTTCTGATTAGTTGATGTAGGGGGAGGGATTGGTCAGAGGCTGAAGGGGGAACAACCCTCTGAAGAAACTGTCAGCCTCAGAGACAAACTAGCTGCTCTCAGTGTGTCCACCTCCTCTCACCACTGCCTCACTCCTCCACTCTTGGGTCAGCACAAAATGGCTGCTGGTCACTGGCCTTATATAGGGTGGCCTGAGACCTGCAGAAGTCTCTAGTTAATTCTAGAAAGTTCCCTAATGCTATCCTATGGACCTGTCCTCCAGTAGTGTCCGTTATGGCAGTTGGTGGACACCATTTTAGGTCTCTGGAGATCCCTAGATTTTCAAGGGGCTGACTAGGCCTCACAAGTTATGAGGGAAAAATGGCGTCATCGCCAAGGAACACCTAGCCCCTTGACAGCATTAAAAATTCCTGATGGACATGTGTAAAAATAAAAATAGAAACTCTGGGAGGCTAAGGGGGACAAAAATAAATCATGATGGTTAGAGTCTTCCCAGAAGCAGACAGGTCTAACACGCGTCCCCCCCAGCTGAAAGTGGGGAGAACTACCCAACCCCTTGGGAGTCCTCATCACTAAGGCGGAAATACCTGGATAGACCGTCTGCGTTGGCATGGTCCGCCCCAGGTCGGTGTTCCACCCTAAAGTCCATTCCCTGTAGGGAGATGGACCACCTTAGCAACTTGGGATTCTCCCCCTTCATTTGCATCAGCCAACGAAGGGGGCGATGGTCAGTCTGAACTAGGAAGTGCGAGCCAAACAAGTATGGCCGCAGCTTCTTCAGAGCCCAAACCACCGCAAAGGCTTCTCTCTCAATTGTACTCCACCTCCTTTTCCTGGGGAGTAGCCTTCTGGACAGGAAGACCACGGGTTGATCCAAGCCCTCATCATTTAGCTGCGATAACACTGCCCCAATGCCATGTTCTGACGCATCTGTTTGGACAATGAATTCTCTAGCGAAATCAGGGGCCTTGAGAATGGGAGCGGAACACAATGCTTGTTTCAAGGTCATGAAGGCTCGCTGGCAAGCCTCCGTCCAGACTACCCGTCGGGGTTGCTTCTTGGAAGTAAGTTCAGTGAGGGGTGCCACGATAGTGCCATACCCCTTCACGAAGCGACGGTAGTATCCAGTGAGGCCCAGGAAGGCTCGGACCTCTGTTTGAGTCTTGGGGGGCTCCCAGGCGATGATAGCCTCAATCTTTGCCTGGAGGGGCTGCACCGTCCCTCTACCCACCAAGAGACCTAGGTACACCACCGACCCCTGTCCGATTTGACACTTGCTGGCCTTGATTGTCAAGCCAGCCTGTTGCAGGGCATGAAGAACAGCTTGCAGATGCTGCAAATGGTCCTCCCAGCTGCTACTGAAGACAGCAATGTCGTCCAGGTATGCAGCAGAAAATGCTTCCATTCCAGAAAGGACCCTGTTCACCAGCCGCTGAAAAGTGGCAGGGGCATTCTTGAGCCCAAAGGGCATCACACGAAATTGGTAGTGTCCCTCAGGTGTAGAGAAGGCTGACCTTTCCTTCGCCTCCTCGGTAAGGGAAATCTGCCAGTACCCTGAAGTTAGGTCAAAGGTACTTAAGTATTGAGCAGCTCCCAGCCGGTCAATAAGCTCATCCGCCCATGGGATAGGATGTGCATCAGTTTTGGTTACTGAGTTCAAGCCTCGGTAGTCCACACAGAATCTCAATTCAGGTGTGGTGCCTGGTGGGGCAGCTTTTGGTACCAAAACCACCGGGCTAGACCAAGGGCTTCCGGAAGGTTCAATCACTCCCAGCTCCAGCATCTTGGCGACTTCACTCTTGATGCTGGCCTTCACCTTGTCCGACAGCCGGTAGATTTTAGACTTCACAGGTGGGCTGTCTCCTGTGTCCACGTCATGGGTACACAGGTGGGTCCTACCCGGGACAAGGGAGAACAGAGAAGAAAATTGCTCCAGGATCTGGCGGCAATCACTCCGCTGTTCAGGAGTTAGGGATGGCGAGAGAATTACTCCCTCCACCGACCCATCCTTTTCTTGGGACGAGAGTAGATCAGGGAGAGGTTCGCTTTCTTCTTCCTCTGCTCCATCGGTTACCATCATTAAGACAACCGCGGGCCTCTCATGATGTGGCTTGAGGCGATTGGCATGCAGCACCCTGTGGGGCTGCCTCGGGGCCTTAAGATCCACCAAGTAGGTGGACTTCCCCTTCTTCTCCAAAACCTCAAAGGGGCCTGTCCAACGGTCCTGGAGGGCATTTAGCTCTCCAGGTTCCATCACCCACACCTTCTGTCCAGGCTCCAGTTCCACTGGGTGAGCGTTGTGGTCATACCACTCTTTCATAACTGCTTGGCTGGCCTCCAAGTTGTCTGAAGCTTGCTTCCACAACTTAGCCATTTGGCTCCGGAAGGCCAGCATGTAGCTCACCACGTCCTGGGGAAGCTTCCTGGGAGTCCGTTCCCATCCGTCTTTCACCAGGCTGAGAGGTCCTCGTACAGGGTGCCTGTACAAAAGTTCGAAGGGGCTAAAGCCCGCTCCCTTTTGCGACACTTCCCTGTAAGAAAACAAGAGACAGGGTAGGAGGATGTCCCATTTCCTCCGCAGGCTCTCAGGTAGACTCCGTATCATACCTTTCAGGGTTTTGTTAAATCTTTCCACAAGACCATTGGTTTGTGGGTGATAAGGAGTGGTAAACCGATAGGTAACTCCGCACTCCTTCCACATAGCCCGCATGTACGCTGAAAGGAAGTTAGTCCCCCTGTCGGACACAACCTCCTTGGGGAAACCCACTCGGGTGAAGATCCCCATCAGGGCCCTTGCCACCACAGGTGCAGTGATGGTCCTCAGAGGTATTGCCTCTGGGTACCGTGTGGCATGATCCACCAAAACCAGTATGAACCAGTGACCAGCTGAAGTTGGTGGATCCAAT
The DNA here is from genome assembly GCF_964263255.1 of Lissotriton vulgaris. NCBI lineage: Eukaryota > Metazoa > Chordata > Amphibia > Caudata > Salamandridae > Lissotriton > Lissotriton vulgaris. Next base: position 724,434,626 of record NC_141691.1, read on the forward strand.
GGCCCCACAATGTCGATGCCCACCCTCTCAAATGGGGTGCTAACGACAGGTAGTGGTTCCAGGGGAGCTTTAAGCTTCACTCCTGTCTTCCCACTAGCTTGGCAGGACACACACGTCCGACAATATGTATCAGACGCCACTTTCATTCGAGGCCAGTAGAAGTGGGGGACAAGCCGGGCAAAGGTCTTGTCCTGTCCTAGATGTCCTGCCAATGGTATCTCATGAGCCAGTTCCAGTAGAAAGGCTCTAAAGCATTGAGGGACCACCAAGGCTCTGGCTGAACCGTGGCCAGGTGCCTTGGGCTCACTGTAGAGGAGTCCATCCTCCCAGTAAATCCGGTAGCTCCCTTCAATGTTTCCTGCTGCCTGGGCGTTGGCCTGTTGCCGCAGCCCCTCGAGAGTAGGACACTCTTTCTGAGCTTCACAGAATTCTTCCCTGGAAGGACCTCCCTCCACATGCCATCAATTATGTTGGACCTAGATTCCCCAAGTCTACATAAGGTAGCTTGGCACAGTAGAGGCTACAGCTAACTCAAGGCGTTGGTTAAGTACTTACAAGTCTCACTCACAGTAACTCAGTGATGAACCACTAAAATGAAGACACAACACCACTGTTTGGAAAAATACCGTTACCTTTTATAAAAATAATATGTCTCTTTGGATTCAAATCATACAGGATACAACATCAATTTCTTTCAGGAGTAAACATTACACTTTTGCTTTGAGAAATTACTTTTCACTCTTCCTGCTGTGGAAAAAGGGCAGTAAACCACATTCTATTGTCAAGGATTCAGTAATGAATAAAGGTAACTCTTTGGATAATTAAGAGAATCTCATTAGTTTCACACTATGCAGGGTTACTTTAAATTAATACACAATGTCACCAATATTTCACCAATAAAACCTGCCAATTCACTGGTTATTCTATCACATTCAGGGCTATGCTCTCTAACCCCTTATCTACTATATCACAGTATGAATTTCAAGGGAATTAAGATGGTCAAGGCACCTTGTTTGTTGTTAGAACTGATAAGGTATCTTTTAACTTTTACACCCTAGTGCCCAGCACTTTCTTTCCACACCCCCACTCTCCTTACTGTCTTGGTGGCAGATACGCCACAGTCCACAGGCCTTCAGATGGCACCTGCCTCTTGGGCTTCCCCGACCAGCTGCTTTGGCGTGGGGGGAAACCTTGTTGACCTTCACAGCCCAATCGCGCTTCTACTTGTCAGCGCTGGACTAGTGGGCCTCATTACAGCTCAGCGCGATGATTCACGGAATCAGCAGGACGCTAGGGGATGGCTGGGCAGTCTTCCGCTCAAGCGCTGGCTTCGCAGATAGCGCTCGAGCACAGGGGGAATAATTGTGGCTGATGCGGCGCTCCGGGAATCCTTCCGGCGCCTCCTCAGCCGAGCCGACAGTCGCGCTGAATCTCCGGGCATGCGCGGAAGCGCTCGCTCTTCTTCCGCCTCTGCGCACCTGCTCTCAGGAAGGACGCTGTTCTCCACGGAGACGCTGCTCTGTTTCTTCTGGGCCTGCCCGATCCTAGGCCCCTCCTGCCTCCACAGAAGCGTTTACACGCCAGTCATGCGCGGAAGCGCCTACCTCCTCGATTGACGCGGCCGGTGCCCCCGGGGTCCCGTCGCCGATCGGAACAGCGCCGCTGCTTCTCCTCAGACACTTCCCACACCGGGTCATCAGGAAGGATGTGCACACACGGCGCCTTCGCTCCTCAGGTCACCACAGGCTCCACAGTCCCCTAACCTCGCCAAGGCGCTTCAAGGGGTCCACAGCTGTTTCGACACCCTGGTAGGTGCAGCGCTGGGCAGGGGATGTGAGAATGATTCTCAGAAGGAAGGTCCTGTCAGCTTTTACTGGATTGCAGGTTAAGAAGGGTCTTCCTGTACACACCGGTTGCTTTCCTTCTGATTAGTTGATGTAGGGGGAGGGATTGGTCAGAGGCTGAAGGGGGAACAACCCTCTGAAGAAACTGTCAGCCTCAGAGACAAACTAGCTGCTCTCAGTGTGTCCACCTCCTCTCACCACTGCCTCACTCCTCCACTCTTGGGTCAGCACAAAATGGCTGCTGGTCACTGGCCTTATATAGGGTGGCCTGAGACCTGCAGAAGTCTCTAGTTAATTCTAGAAAGTTCCCTAATGCTATCCTATGGACCTGTCCTCCAGTAGTGTCCGTTATGGCAGTTGCTGGACACCATTTTAGGTCTCTGGAGATCCCTAGATTTTCAAGGGGCTGACTAGGCCTCACAAGTTATGAGGGAAAAATGGCGTCATCGCCAAGGAACACCTAGCCCCTTGACAGCATTAAAAATTCCTGATGGACATGTGTAAAAATAAAAATAGAAACTCTGGGAGGCTAAGGGGGACAAAAATAAATCATGATGGTTAGAGTCTTCCCAGAAGCAGACAGGTCTAACAAGCATCTGTTCAGGAACAGGGCAAAATACAAGACTAAAAAACAGAAAAGGTTCAATGGATACATTTTCCTAGGCACAAGGCACAGAATATCTAGTTTTCTTTTTCTCAGGCCAAGCCTATTTGGAACTTGCACAACATTATTGGACAGAGAAGAGAGCTGTAAACAAGTGTAGACTTGTATAGAAGTGTAAAAATTGCATATTTTCATATGTCATTTTTTCACTTTAAATTGAGTGTGATATCTGTAATGATAGATACAACAAATATGCATTAGTCACTGTGTAATTTCTGCAAATGTATTTTCTCAAAGCAATGAAGTTCTTCAAAATGGTATACTAGTAAAACAAAAGTCTTTCTGTTTAGGAATAAAGGATCAACACAGGTATTCTGACTTACTTCTTCATCTACATTGTCTTGACTTGATCTTTCCTCTTCAGTTCTTTGCGATGACACCTCCATTGCCTGTATAATTATAAACAGAACAGTGATCAAAAGCCGGAATGTAACTTCAGATATAGAATACAGAATGTTGCTAGGTCACACAATGGTGACATTCAGATCAAAAGAGAAGCATAAGTGGGACAAAGAATACTGAAACATTTGTTTGCACTCCAAGTAACCCAACCAACCCACATGAAGGAAAACTGCTCTGTAAACAATGCACAGCATGTGAATCTAAAAAAGATTCACACTGCAAAACAAAACAGTTACATACCAGTAGTAGTAGTTTTGCAGCTTGAAGTATTTTCTGGATTCACACATTCTACTTCTACCAGTAGAGATGTAATTACAAACTCAACTCAAGAGAATACTGTAATAAAGTGGGATTTACACACGATTATGTTCAATGGGTAATATTTAATCAGCCCCAACCAACAGTCAGCTAACAACTGACAAACATGGAATTACAAGTTATGGGAACCTTGGTGTCATGTGGTTCCAAACTCTAGGTTCCAACATGGAACCAGAATACCCAGGAAGACAGGTCATCACACTTCTCCCCTCTTAAACATTAAACAGGTTTACATGTCCAGCAATGAAGTAGGCAACAGAAAGATAAGGAAAAACAAAGAAGAAACTACCTAGACATAATCACACAGTGAACAGGAGGCCTGCTTACTCTCACACTCTTGCGAGAATAATTAGAACGCAGATCGGGAACAGCAACAATATCGTCACATTTCCCTTTTCCCCCAAAATGAGAAACACAACTATTGTTCCAGATACGACCATCCTCCGTCTTTACAGCATTATTGAAAATGTTCACAATGGTTCTAGGAACAGAAAACTTCGACCAGTTTTGACAGCCCACAGGAGCCCTGATCTTTACTACCTCCCCCACCACAAATTTGGAATTCTTAGCAGAATTTCTCCTATCCACATAAATTTTCCTTTTCCTCTGTAGTTTCAATTCCCTTTGTCTCCATGCACCCACCCCATTATTTTTTACACCCTTGTCTGCAGCCATCCAGGCAGGACATAAACAAGTGTTAGGTGCTCTACCCTTGAAAAGTTCAAACAGAGTGTTTCCTGTGGTAGAGTGAGGAGAGAATCGATATGCTGAAATTCTGTTCTGTAACTCCTTTCTCCAGTCCAAATTGTTAACCCTTGCCAACTGAATGCTTTCCTTCAAAGTTTTGTTGAGTCTCTCCAAAGCACCATTTGCTTCAGGGTGATACAAAGAAATCCTCTTGTGGATTATGCCACACTTACTGAGATACTCCTCAACTTTCCCAGAACAAAATTGTGGCCCATTGTCAGAAAGAATGGAGTTCGGAAAACGCTCACGTTTAAAGACAGACTCCAAAAAGGAAATAACAGACTCACTTGTAATCTCCCTTACCAAACTAACCTCAACCCATCTAGAATACAAATCCAATAAAACCAACATAAATGGAGTTTGATGCTCACCATGTAAAGGCCCCACAATATCAACTGCAATTTCATCCCAGGGGGACCTAGGCAACCTCCTGCAAACCATTGGAGAAGACCTCGTCCTCAAATCTTTATCAATTGCCTGACAAGAAGAGCAATCCCTAACGGTGCGTTCCACCAACAAATTGATACCTGGCCACCAGAAGTCCATTCGTATGCGTTCTTTCGTCTTGGAAATACCCAAGTGTCCCTCATGAGACATGTCATCCAGAACACTTCTGAGGTTAACAGGAGGAACTAACCTAGTACCTCTCATGAGAAAACCATCCACCACTGCCAACTCATCAGCAATCAAAGACCAAGGTTTCTTTAAAGAACGAGACCTAACACCTTCCAACAATTTAATGACTTCCTTCAAATCCTCATCCTTACTCAGCTCTTCTCCCCAAGCATCTTCCTTCACCGTCCCCAAGGTAACGTCACACACCTTTAACTCACCCTCAAAATCGTCAGCCAAAGCTTCCTCAACATTCTCTACAACATCCACCAACCTAGACAGACAATCTGCCGAGACATTAGTTTTTCCTGGGATATATTCAAACTTGAACACAAACTCCTGCAAAGAAATTACCCATCTCCTTATTCTTGCTGAGATGGAGTCTAATCCCTTTTTTTCCAAACACTTCCTTTAGTGGTTTGTGATCAGACCTGACGGTAAAGGAGGAACCCCAAACAAACTTCCTGAATTTATTCACAGCCCAATATATACCTAGCGCCTCTTTTTCTATGACAGAGTAATTCAACTCCGCCCCCTTCAAACATCTCGAAGCACAAGCTATTAGGACCTCCTTGTCTTTCCTCAGCTGTAACAACAAAGCACCCAGACCCTTACTGCTAGCATCTGTTACAATAAACGTCGGATCGCCTGGAACAAACGCCTGCAAATTTGGTGCATTCCTCAGATCCATCTTCACCTGATCAAACTCTCTGCTACACTCCTCAGTCCAATTAAACACAGAATTTTTACACATGATTTTCCTCAGATTAACAGTCTTATCTGCGAAATTTCTGACAAACTTATTGTAAAATTCTGCCATGCCCAAAAATGATGAAACCTCTTCTTTTGAACATGGTTCCTTCAACTTTTCAATTGTTTCAACAAGATCCTTTTTTGGACATATGCCCTTCCTTGAGATGTGGTGGCCCAAATAATCTAGCTCATTGACACCAAACTTGCACTTGCTCTGACGCAGAGTTAAACCAACTTCCAACATTTTCTTCAACACAAGGCAAACCCGCTCATCATGTTCCTGTTCGTTCTTACCAGAAATGAGAACATCATCCTGATAACATCTTACCCCCGGTATACCTTTGAACAGATCTTCCATAATTCTCTGGAATACCGAGGCTGCCTAAACCAGCCTAAAAGGCATTCTTAAGAACTTGAATGCACCCATTGGTGTAATAAAACTAGTAAGCTCTTGACACTCTTCTTTTAGCGGAACTTGGTGATAAGCCGAAGCCATATCTAAGGTGGTGAAATAGCATGCCCCATCTAACGTAGAAACCAACTCCTCTATGTTTGGCAAAGGGTACTTGTCAACTATTACCTCTTTATTTAAAGCACGAAGGTCAACACACAGACGAATCTCATTATTAGGCTTCCTCGCGACCACAATTAGTGCGAGCCACTCAGTTGCTTCTACTGGTTGTATAACCCCAGTCGACAACAACTTCTCAATCTCTTTACCCACAGCATCCTTTACACAAATTGGAATGCGCCTTACTTTAGCAGCAACAGGCACTGCACCCAACTTCAGTTTGATGTTGTGATTGTAACCCTTTATACATCCTAGTTTTTCACTGAACAACTCTTTAAAGTTCTTTATAAACTTGTTCTCAACATTGTCTACAGCCTGTACTTGAATAACTGGATGAGCATTTGGATTGAGACTCACACCCAACCTTGCCTGATGAGACCAACTCAACAAGTTGTCTCCCCTGTTTACCACATAAACTTTTGCTTCTGTATACCTCCCCTTATATTCAATGCAGTCAAAAAAGTAACCCATTATTTTTATGGGATGCTCTTGATAACCTGTTGGTCTTATATCCGGGTTACACAGAGTCTTTTTCTTTCCAAACACATTTTCAAACACCTTGTTTGAAATAAAAGTAACATGTGAGCATGAATCAAATTTCATCAACACACTTGCTTCCCCAATCAACACATAATCAGAAGGATGTTCTACAACATCATCATTAATCTGAAAGCTAACCAACTTAGTCTCAGTCTTCATATCTCTCCCAACTCTTGTTCTGCAATTTCTACCAATGTGTCCCTTTCTACCACACACATTGCAATTGAACTTAAGGGCAGGACACTCTCTCGCATTTGCCATATGCCCATATCTCCCACATCTATAACAAGTTCCTTGAAAAGGAGTTGTGAATTTCTTACTTGTCTGTATTTTAGAAATACCACCGTCAACCTCCCCTTTCAACCTTTCCTCCTCACACATCTGTTTTTTTTTCTTCTCATCCTCTCTCTTCACAGCCTGACACACCACTTCTTGTGTTGAAGAAGTACTTGGCTTTTCATCCTTTTTCTCCTTGCTTAGTTCCCCAACGCATTTTAACATGTGTTCAACCCTTTTTGCAATACCTACTACTTCTTCAAGTGCAGGTTCATCCTTTAGCCACAACTCTTCCCTTATCTTATCACTCACACATCTCAAAACAAACTGATCCCTAATTCGTTCTTCCACCAAACCCCCAAACTTGCAACTTGAAGCCAACTTTCTTAGTTCAGTAATGTACTCCTCAACACTCTCTTCCTTACCCTGCTCTCGTAACCCGAAATAGTACCTTTCCATGATTGTACTCACTTTAGGAAGATAATGTATATCCAACTGCCTAGCACACACCTCATACTCATTCAATCCTCTTTGTTCTGCTTGTGGAATGACCGGAAGAGTCTCCAAAATCTCCTGGCCTTCTCCGCCCAAACAATGCATCAATAAAGCATGCTTCCTTTCACCACTCAAATTTGCACCACACACCCTTGCGTACTTTTCAAATATCTTTTTCCATTTTTTCCACCTAATCAGTGGTTCTCCTGGTTCCATCAGAAAGAAAGGAGGTGCAGTTACATTCTGCATTTTACTGCCCCAATTCCACACAAAACCCTTACCCTTGTTCCACTTTTAAACCTTTACCAACAAAGTACCACCTCCCTTCCCTCAAAAGGTGTGCCCATCACCGTCGACAGGCTTCAAGTTCCTCAATGTAGAATCCGTCCACCAAGCTCCTCCGACTTTTCTCTTCCTCCCGTTTTCACTCGTTTTCCGTACAATGGGTCCTTCTGTCCTCCTTCACCATTGAAGTTGATACCCTTATAATGTCACGCTCCAAACTGCTGCTTCACCTGTTGCAATCCTCTTGAAATAACAGAAAAACGTATAAAAACGATAAAAAAAATCCAAGATGGCCGCCACTAATCCATCACAAACATTCAGTCTTGTTTCCAAAGTAGATTGGGCTTTCTTTTCTTCTTTTTCAAAACCAAGTCAAAATGGACGCCACAACATTAGGTGCTTCTTTCTTTGGCTATTCGAGCTTGTTTTCTTTTTTTTCCCGACCTAAAATGGCCGATAAGAAACAATTGCATCACTATCTATGGGCAATCTCGCTTGCTTTTTCCATTCTTGAAACACGCCCATTCAAAGATGTCCGCCACCTTTTCTTCAAACAAATGGTCTTTTTTCTTAGGGAGATCACCCTCGAAAATCGACGTCAGTTACAAACTCCGTTTTCCCTATTTTCTTCCAAAAATCATTGTAAAAGACTACCTTTGCCGTTTTTCGTCGCGTTTTCGATTTTCTCAACGTCCTTCACCGCGTTTCCTTCGCTGGGCCACAGCTGTACCTTGAAGATGTTGATTAATCTTCCTTCATCGACACAGCTGTCACGTGAGATTTTCTCTTTACCTTTAGCTATTCACCGGTTGTTGAGGCTATCTTGCACGAGTAGATCCCATCCACAAACGTCGCCAGTGTAATAAAGTGGGATTTACACAGGATTATGTTCAATAGGTAATATTTAATCAGCACCAACCAACAGTCAGCTAACAACTGACAAACATGGAATTACAAGTTATGGGAACCTTGGTGTCATGTGGTCCCAAACTCTAGGTTCCAACATGGAACCAGAATACCCAGGAAGACAGGTCATCACAAATACTTCCATCCAGAAGAAGAAAAAATAATCTGAAGATGGTGACTACATTGAAGGATTTCCTGGGCATACATCTGACGTCACAAAAGGCGAGGTTTAAACCCAAATGGTTGATGACGCCCACAGAAAAAAAAGAGACTTCAAGGAGACTTTTCTAGACCCAACCACTATGACAATGACGGAGTAATGCTCAGCATGTGAATCCAGGTAACATTCACGCTGTAAAACTCAATTTCCGTTGTAAGGATCTTCCTTCGCAATACTAGCCTTACTTTAATTAGTACTAATCTGAGAATATAGTCATATGCATAAACGCTATTGGTCATATGAAATACACTGCCAGAAGAAATCAAAGTGAAAACAACAAAAAAAGGTTATCATCCAAGTCGTACATAGACACCAACTTTATCCTTTAGCTCCCTCCTACCCTGAAAAACAAGCAACCCACACCAGGCAAACTTTCCTCTCAGACCAAACACTCACTCCCATCACAAACCCGCGGGTGTAAACTCCTGCATCTCATCCTTCTCTGAACTCTCCTCAGCTTTCCTCTTCCACTGTTCACCACCCTTGGCACTACCATCTCAAAATCCCACCCAAATTCTTAGACATAAATATTCCTGTCATTATATACTGTAGTTCTTGAGTGAGTTCAAGATGCCTTTGCAATCATCCATATCTCACAAAGCCATCTCTCGGACTTCAATAAAGCAACCTATTCTGTACCATCACCACTCCAATATGGATCAGTTCCTCTTATCCTGAACCTCAGGCCTAAGTCTTAAAACAGAAACAATAAGGTAAATCAACTCCACCTAAATATTACAGTCTCTGTCTTGAACTGCTCGCCTTGGTCCTTGCTCAAATCCCACAATGTTCAACTATCCCAAATTCTATTATCACTTCATCAAACCATACAGTGCTCATTCATGCCAAAAAACTCAAACAAATGGCACTTCAAAGACTATCACTATCTTTTGTATTATATGGCTAAAACACCTCCGTTCCTCACAGTCTACCCTCTCACAACCTATCGAGGCACCTACCTTCCGTTTTTTTTCTTCCCATCATGTATCTTTATCACCGAAATCATTAAACACACTGGTGTCCTTGAAGTTAACTCCTATCTCGTCTATCAAGTTGTTGTGAACTAACTATGGTATACTTGAGAACAACTGGAGTCATGTGTTCTACTCCTTGCTGCTAATAAAAATTGTTCATCTTAAAAAACCCTACCTAGGCTCTGTAACTGGACCCAACATTTTTCAGTCCTGCTTCAAGACGGCAGCACCAGTGTTAGAAATGGGGTTTCTAGTTGGTAGTGGTTTGCACCCTGTCCGAGTAGGGACTCTCTTTCTAGTTAGGGTAAGGGAGCCACACAGCTAAAATAACCCCTTAGTAGCCTGGCACGAGCAGTCAGGCTTATCTCAGAGGCAACGTGTAAAGTATTTGTACACTCACACACAAAGTGAAAACCCCAGTTTAGATAAATAGCCAATATTTATCTGAGTAAAATAAGCCCATACGACAAACCTCCAACATAAACAAGTCAAAATACCACTTTTGGAAGATTAAGTAAAAGTATAGCTATTAGAACACAAATAGCTCTAACTGGGGATCTTGAAGGTGTGACCGGTACTAATCCAACAGTTTAGCGCCAACCGCGAGGAAGGGCAGGCCGGCTGTGGAGTTCCTTACTGCTAAGCAGGGGAGGTGATGCATTGGTTCCTTATTGTTGCGGGGGGAATGTGCATTGGTGGCGATGAGTTGGTTCCTTACGACAGTGTGGTGTTGATGAGTTCAGGAGGTCACCCACAACAGTTATTAACTCTGCTATTGAAGCACTAGCATCGACAGGCATATGAGTGACGTCGGTGCAAAGCAATGTCGTCAAGGAGGACAAGCCTGTGGTCTAAGTCAGGAGGTGCATCGTGCTCTTTATAAGCGGTGCCCTCGGCTCCGGTACAGGCAGCGGCCTCGATGACTGAGTCGATAAGTTACTGGCGTCAGCAAAACTAGGGGTGGGTTGTATGTCGGGCAATGCGTCATGCTCTTCACGAGCAATGTTATTGGCTCTGGTGCAGGTCGCAGCGTCGCTGATGGTGCAGGGGTTGCTCTTCTTGGGTTGCAGCACCAACCACACGAGTGCCCAGGAACTAGATTTGGCACCACTTGGCAATCAGAACTCCCAGCAGAGACGTCTAGGTACTGTTAGCAAGATGCTGGTGGAGTCTTTGATGGCACCGAGACTTCTTAACAGGAGGTAAGCACACACAAGCACTTTCTATAACCTTGGAAGCAGGAGGTTGAAAGCAAAGTCCAGTCCTTTCACTCCCAATACAAAAGCAGCAGCAAGATAGCTCAGCAAACACCCAGCAAAGTGTGAGTTCTCCTGGCAGCAATTCAGCTCCTCTTCCTGCCTGGCAAAATGTCCTCAACCAAGAAATGTTCTGAGAATATGGGGTCAAAGGCACAGTACATATCCAATTTCAGCCTTTGAAGTAGGTAAACTTCAAAGGAAAGTCCTTGTTATGCACAAGACCCAGCCTTTTCATGTCCTGGCCCCAGAAACACTACAGGGGGGTGGAGACAGCTTTGTGGTAGGACAGGAACAGCCCTAATCAGGTGCAATTGACAACTCCTTCTATCACTATAGCTCAGGAAGGCTCATCAGCCTGGTGATGGGCCATCAGGATAAGCAGGGCACACCTCAGCTTCCTTTGTATGACTGTCTAGAGTGAATGCACAAACAGCCCAACTGTCAACCTAACACAGATGTGTATTCAGCCTACAGGCAGAGGCACAGAAAAGTAACGCAAGAAAATGCCAACTTTCTAAAAAGGGGCATTTTCAGACAAGCAAGCTAAAAACCAACTTTACCAAAATATGTATTTTTAAATTGTGAGTCCAGAGACCCCAAACTCCAAATCTCTATAAGCTCTCAATTGGAAGGTACACTTGTAAGATGTTACAACCCAGCCCCAATGCCAACATATGGGAGAGATAGGCCTTGCTGTATTGAAAAATCAAATTACCAGTATTTCACTGCAAGAATATGTAAAACATACCAGTACATGTCCTACTTTTTAAATACACTACACCCTGGCCATGGTGCTACCTTGGGCCTACCTTAGTGGAGCCTTAACAGTAATAAAAGGGAAGGTTGGAGCCTGGCAAGTGGCTGCACTTGCCAGGTTGACATTGCAGTGGCAGGTCAGAAAGATGGTTACATGGCTACTCATGTGGGTGGCAAAATCAATGCTGCAGACCCACTAGTAGCATTTGGTTTACAGGCCCTGGGCACACACAGCGCACTGTACTAGGGACTTACTAGTAAATTAAATATGCCAAATAATGGATAAACCAATCACCAATACATTTTAGACAGAGAGCACTTTCACTTTAGCAATGGTCGTCAGATATCATTTCAGAAAGTTCACCTGACCAGCACATTTAACTTCATTACCAAACACAACTTGAGAACAAACGTTCTTATGGATGTGACCAAAGCCAGTGACTTCAGAATACAGTTAATAATCCATAACTCAGGGTCAATAACAAAGTAACAAAAAGAACACAATTTTTTGTCCTACAAGAGACAGTAGAAAAAGTGTCAATAATATTTGATGTCACGTCAAACCACCTAGATTTTCCAAACTTATGGCTCCACAAGATAATACGTCCCTGAAAATCTCACCCATACATTTTCAACAGATTATGTGCAGTCAACATTTTTTAACTAGTGTGAATTTTGATAAAGTAATGCCCTTAAAAATGGAATGGAACAACAGATTCATAACAGTGTCTTACTTTTATATCAAGTATCATCCGTTTGAAATACTAAGGAATATTTTAAATTAGCAGAAAATAAACTTAGGATTTCAAAAAGCAACATCAGAGAGTAGTTAGGAAAATGTGCTTCTGTAAACTGGCTTTACAAACTGGTGTTGGACCATGAAGCCTGTGTCAAGGGAGCACCACTGGTGAAATGTTAGAATGGTTGCCGAAGATGTTACCTTGCAATTTACAGAAAGAAAGTTAAGAACTCTCAAAAGTGAGTTCAGTTGCTTTTGCTTTGACAAACTGACTATTCATCCCTCCAAAAAACAAGGCTGATTTGCTGAATTAATATTTTAATGCTTACCCACTCTCTAGTTACAGATAAATGTTTCAATGTCAACCATGTGTTATCAGCCAGTCTAGGAAAATATTGCTTTCTGTTCGAGGTCCAATGTAAAACTAAAGCTTTCCAATGTCTGAAATGTGTAACATGTATTCTCCTTCGAAAATATAAAGTCAAAAGAAGAAAAGGAGGACAACTAACTAAGGATTTCTTTGGGATTTGAGCACACTATCAGCATAAGAACGGTTTGTGCCACAGAAAAACTGCATTGACTTGGGTGCAAGTATGGTCAGAAGGGGGTAATGCTGGCCAGGCTCCGAGATGGCTGCATTTCTATCTCCGGTTCTCTTCTAGCCCACACAGGCTGTGTGGGGGATGGTGGCAGGTGTATCTAGGCCAACCAGATGGTGACACATCTGTTGGCTGGTTATGCAAGCCTGGGGATGCAGAGACCCCAACTCCAGAGTGAATTTTTACCCCCTCAAGGATTAAAGATTAGCCGTAACAAAGTAGCCCTAGGGCCTAGGACATATACAGATGACCAAAGGCACTGGCGCTTGACAGTGGACTACACAATTCCCTGGAGGGTACCAGGTCTATGGTGTTACCCACCTGTGGCTGACATTAGTGGTGGAAAAGTAGAGCAGAGGAAGCTTCAGCTGCCGGGAGTGATGCACTGCTGGGGGCCTGGAATTGAGGCGGGCAAGCTTGCTCATTGACACCTGGCTACCCAAGCTAGGTGGAAAAGACGAGAATGGCACATGCCGAGATGCCTCCAAAGAAGTAAAAAGCGAAGGATGTGAGGGAAGAGTGAAAGTTTTCATGCTCAAATCTCCAGCCAGAAAAGACAAGTGAGGGTGATGCAATCGCACTACTCCAAGGGGAGATACAACAGACCTATGCTGAATCCTTGATTATGGAAAAGCTTAAGTAACTTGTAAGGCACCCAAAACAGAATCGAATCCAAAGTCTCTGGATCACTTGACTAGTTGAAAAAGTGAATGATAGGCACGGAACCAAGGTTTGCATCTGTGGAAACATTAGCACTGAAAATTGAGGAGGGAGCCAAGAAGAATCAGAAATTTGAGGATGCAAACTAGAATCGAAGATGGAAATGTAGGGATTGTGGCTAACGCACAGAGGTCAAGATCCTGGGTGGTCCTCCGTTGACAGGCTCTGGTGAGCTGGAAAAAAATTAAGGACTTTAAAAAAGCAAGTAATCGAAGACGACATTGGTACTTTGGTAAGAGCTTGAAAAAGCTGACCTGAGAAAGCGGGAGATAGTCACCAAGCGGTACAGATAAAAGAAATCCGACTTTGAAAGTCTCAAAGGTGCATGTATTTGTAGCACTAAGTCAGATGACCCTGATGAGATGGCAAGATCTGCAAATAATTAAGAAGGGTCTAATTTCCATGGGAGTGTCAGATTCTCTGTGGCTTCCTGCTCAGCTCCAGGTTAAGAATGGATGGAAAACATTTGTGTTCTCTCAACTAGAGGCAGCTAAGGAATTCCTAGCTGCAAAATGGAGAAAAGGATGCAGTGTTCTTGAGAATGATCACTGTGTTTCACCCCTTCATACCATGAGGACTGATTTGCTAAAACTGTAGTTGTTATTGTGCTTTGCTAACACAGCAACATGATAGGGATAGGTTCTGTGTATTGAGCATTTTTAAGTGATTTGAGTGTAGAAAAAACAAAAATGGAAATGTGCTAATATGTTCTTGCGGATGCTTTTAAATGTGGTTTTTGGATCCAGTGCCAATTCTTTTGGACACACTGTGAGCATTTAAGCAAATAAACAGATTTAAGCAAAATATTGCTGATGGCTCACTTAAATAGTGCACCATGATGGCAGCACTTCCCTCTTTCTGCATTGTTGCCCCCACTTTTTGCTGAACTGCTGATGTGCTTTGATTGAGTGCGCCCTGGGCTCCTGCCAATGATATACCCAGGGCCTATGTTCTTTCCCTAAAACTGCTTTGGAAACCAAACCAAATTGGCACACTCTGGTCACAGGTCAGTCCCTGGTAAATGGTACCACAGGTACCCAGGGCACTGTGACCAGGGAAGGCCTCCTGTGTGCCATGCCTACAACCCACTGCCCTGGCATAGATCAGTCACCCCTCTAGCTGGGTGCACTATACCAGTGGTGAGGGTACAGGTGAATGAGCTCTGTACCCCTACAGTGTCTAAGTCAATTCTTAGACATTGTAAGTGAAGTGCTGCCATTAAGAGTATATGGTGCTGGGAGTTTATCATTACGAACTCCACAGTACCATAATGGCTGTACTGAAAACTGAGAAGTTTGGTATCAAACCTCTCAGCACATTAAACCCACAGTAATGCCAGTGTGGGATTTAATAAAAAATGCACACAGGGTGTATCTTAGAGATGCCCACTGAAAAACGACCTACCACTAGTGTCCAGGCTGAGTGGCTGCTTTCAGATGCCACAAACAGAAATGTTACTGGACCAATGGGTCAAAAGCCTGCTGCTCTCGTGGGTCTGAAACCATGCACATCCTGGGACAAGGTGCCAAGCCTCTTCCCTCAGGATGGGCAGGGAGCACAAAGGGGAAGCTTCAAAGGCTTGGCACCTTTGTGAGCTTCCCCATGCATTTTGCAGCTTCCAGCAACTGGTCACCACTGGTTTTGAACCCCACTTTGGGCAGTAGAACCGGAGGGAAAATCAAGTGAGGAAGGGAGGTGTGCCCACCTCTGCCAACCCCACCCATCAGGCCCAGCACCACAAGAAGGTCTTCCCGGCGATCCTGACCCAAGATCCGGTGATCCCTTACCTGCTTCCAGCCGACGCCTGCAGCCTCAAACCGGAAGGTCCCCCCAACCACTACCAGGAGCTGGTAAGAAGACACAACCCTAAAAGACACCCCTGCACCTGACGCCCCACGGCCTTGGGTGGCCCAACCGACTGTGTCTAACCAACCCCCAGCATCCCAAATTACCTCTCCAAGTGGTGGTCGCACCCTTAAGACCTTTGTCCCCGAGCATGCAGTGTGTTAGTAAACCAGAGACTGCCCATTGAAAGCTACAGGGAGCCCGATGCCAAAACAGCACTTTGAATCTGGCCACCCCAGTGCCGCTGAAGGTGCACCTTTTGTGCTGGCTTGAATCCCCATTTGCCCTCAGCTTAAGTCCAAGAGCTTTGCTCCCACAACCTTGTGGCCTGCTCGCCCACTGGATAACATTGGGCCCCAGCACTCTACACCCAGCCGCCCTAGTGCCGCTGAGGGTGTACAAAGAGTGCATCCTTGACCCTCGGGGACCCCTGAGTCTACGACAGAATAACAACTCCCACAACCAAATACTTACCTTTGAACCAATAACCCTATTTTCCTCCATAGGATAACACTGACTGTTTTTCTGCTAAAGTGTCTAATTTATATTGTGCTTATATATGCAATGCTTAAAAGCAAGATAGGTCTGTAGAGCAGAGATGTAGTACAGTGACTTGTGAAAATAACAAACATTTATCGAGAGAATAAATAAATAAAATGTATTATTGCTAAAGGAAGCCCGTCTATAATTAATTGCTCCAAACCGAGAGCAGAATAAATCGTACCTTCTGCAAATAGGCATCTATGTTTTCTTCGGTGATGGAAGGATCTGTCACAAAACCAAATAGCTCACGCACCGTCATAACTGCAACACCGTGTTTGAAAAAGAAATCTGGAAAGAAATGATATCAATAAATACACTTTCTTGTTATGGTTAGTAAATGACAGAAAGAAATGTAATTGAAACTTACTCTAATTATTTATTGCGGAGGTGCATACCCTTGTGGCAGTGGGTGAAAATAAAAATACTGCTTAGTAGTTGGATCACAATTCTAAAACTGAGTCTAGCGCTCAAAAGACATCTTTATTTATTTCACATTATCAGTGATGTAAAGACTGATTGACCACCATGTCCTGAAAAATTTGTGTTAGCCAGGATCATCTTTGTATGCTGATGAGAATTAGAATAGGAGCTTGTTTTCAGGCAATAGATTCTCACATGTCAAAACAAGCAAATGTTTTATATCAAAGAATCTTTCATGGATCTGTGAAGAAACCAACCTATTAAAATAGTAGAGCAACAAGTGCCTTTCGCTGCCTCAAACCTTAACCACATTCAACTGTAGCTGATGACCCTACTAAGGGTTCCAGTCACCACACAAATACATTAAGAAAATACAGACCCAAAACAAATCACTGCATATCTGCCTCGGCGGACCACTGCATTAGCCTCTAAATGTCTCCCTACCGCCTCATGCCCTGGAACGCCATGCTCTTCTGTCCTTTGAATGAAGCATACAATTGAAGGTTGATTTATGGTCCAAACCTTACAAAGCTTACTCCTAGAATCATGAATACCTGTGGTATTTCCTCATGTTACCAAAATCAATCAAAACTTGCCTTTGGAAAGCCACATTCTCCACATCAGTGGTAAATGAAGCCTCATAATGGGTTTTCTTAAGAGGTTTATGATACCATGTTGTCTGCTCAATGAAAGATTCTAATACTTTACCATTACGCACAATCTTATTCCATTATGAGAGAGCTACTTCACTGAATCTTTCTGGGGACCAGAGTAGATAGCAATTTTAAACAACTGATCTTATAAAGAAATGACAGCCAAACTAAAAAAAATAAAAAAATTGCTGATGGTATAGGACTTGAGGGATGCACATGGTTCCCTGCTTGCTATTGAGGAAGGTTGTCCTACCGCTCAGATTCCAACACCCTACCACTGTAACCATCAGGCATTAGTGTTTGAACTATGTTTAAATTTCTTGCACATGCTTACTTCCTGTACACACATACCACAAAGACCATTTCAAATTTCTTACATGGATACAATATACTAAGACCAAATAAATCTATATAAATGACAGCTACTAATTTGTGCATTGACTTTGGATAACTGAAAGGCGTTACATTTTGTTACTCCAGCGTGACTGGCTTGCAAAGCAGGAGTGTGATTTTTTCTAACAAGAAAAATCGTCACAGATGTCAATCCTTGTCACAAAGTAAATCTCCATAATTAGCCACGTTTACGCCTTGCTGTTTGCATCACATATTTTACTTATTTTTACCTCAAATGAGGTGTTTGTAGTTTCATATCAGCTTTGTTGGCATTTCTGCTCAATTTAAACATATTGGCCCTTTGTTCAGTCCACGCAAATTTGTTGAATTTGGCAGAATTGAGGTGTGGTTCATTTCCATACAGGTGAGTGGATTGCCAGGTGAAAGTCAGATCCCCTCTAAACAGGAACACAGAGCCATATGCGCAGTACAGCTTGAGTCCAGTGGCACAGCAAGCACATAAGAGTCCCCATTAAACTGAAATTGTGTAGAGGGTACAAGGTCTGGCAGTTTGAGTTGGGCTTTTGCTATTGGAGCAGGGCTTGATTTGCACAAGGCTGGGAGTGTCTGGAGTGGCAGAGTCTGCAAAAGATGATGGACAATTTAAGTATTCCACCCAAAACTTTTTTAAATGTTTTAAATGCGACTCCCTAAGCATAAGCCCAGACAGGAGTCTCGTGCTGACTGTGCTATTGGTTTCAAGTTGCATCTCACTGAAGAGGCGCTACAAGGTTTTTACCACTCTGGGTTGCTTTGTTACTGTTTAGAGGGGACATGGCAGGTCAGGCTGTAGAGATCCTTTCGGAGCAGGAGCCAGCCTGATTGCATATAGCTGATCTCTGTTTGGAGTGGCACAGTGGGCTGAACAATGATGAACTGAAATGTGGCCTAAATATTTGCTGAGATTATGTCAAACATTACACCCATCAATGTTTTGATTATCTGAATCTTTATGACATCAGAATTAAAGGAAGCGTTAGGGTTGTCAAATCTTTATAACTGAAATGATGCTTGCTTGCAATCAGCAGCCTACATCCCTGCTTGCAAATAGAATTAACAGTCTACTGTGTTGCTAAAGAAGCCAGATAACTAGAATCAAATATCATTATATGTTCTTTAGATCTCTAACTCTAATCATTGATTTGTTCATTCTCACCATTGATGTTGGTACAGTCCTTCCTCAGGAACTCCAGAGCATGTGGGTGATCATGCTCCACTGATTGAGAAACATCAATGATAAAAACATCTCCATTGTGATACCTTTATAGGAGAAAAAACAACAGTTACACAGCTATTCCAAGTGCAGTTTTTTTCGTAGGTGGGAAAATAGCAGGGATCATACAATAGGATTTTGGGGAAAACATGCAGCGACCTGTCTTTAAATGCTTTCCCCCAGTAAGGATTCAGAAGTCACTGAAGTGAAATGATATGATAGTAGGAGCACCTCTTAGGTGGTAAGACACTAGAGAGCACACCTCTCCTGCGATACGGAGGTTGACAGAGATTCATCAGCTTTAAGTATGAACACTTAGAGGTCTGTTGGCTGGTGCTCAGTAGTGGGTTCACATATATAATAAATGTTATTGAGTGGCCAGTCTGGGAGAGGTTAGGTTTGTTGTGTTGCAAAAGAAATGAATCCCCCGGGTACGAGGTGCAGAAGCATGAAGGTCTGAAATCTAAAAGATTTGCCGATGATTAGAAACAGTGCTCATATATAAGGGGTGGTGCATAATTAAATTGTGATACTTAGTTCTCACTCATGAGATCTCTTCAAAACTTGTTTGATAGCCTCATTACTTAGAGCCAAAACAAATACTTGTGTGTTCCAACAGTATAAAAAATCTGCATACTTTTGCTATCCATTTGCAATCATGTTGATCGACAAAAAACCTAGAGTGACCTTGGTGTGAATGTAACAAACTTACCTGGAAACAACCACCTCAAAATGGCTGTTTCTATGTCATATGTCTCCTTGCCATGATAACTGATTTTTCAGTACAAACACATGAATACAAGAAGATGCTATGAACATCTGGACACACAGCAATCCACAATAAATCATATTTCTGTACAATGAGCCGAGAAGAGTGTTATGGATTCACAGACAAGCAGATCTGTAGAAAAATATTTTTCTATGATGCATTTTCAGTCCTGGTCTTGAAACATACTGAAAAACTGAAGTGGCTTGGATATCTGAGTCAAGATCAGGTAAGAGCTAACGGTTTTAATGTGATACATGAGCAATACTTCCTGTCAGGTAACTTTGAAACACATTCTCAATTGAGTTGAAAAGCAGTCTCTCATTAGAACATTCTAAAGGTAAATTGTCTTAGTCCCAAAACGAATAGCCTATGAAAGCTCTTTTTATGAATCCTCCACAGGGATTTGGATGGATAGAGACTTGTTGGTAAGGTGTTGGAGAGCCTTGGCTCTAGGTCACTGCTCTGAGACCCACCCAACCTATTTTAAGCTGGAAGCATGTCAGTGCACCTTGTGTATTGTGATTGGTGATCTTATTCCAGCTCCCACGTTTGATGGCCACTTCAAGTATACAAACAATACTAAACACATCATTTTCAACTTCAATCCGTTCAATGATTCCAACTTCCTAATGAGCTTGGGAAGTGACAAATATTCTTCATTCCATAGCTGGGTGTTCAGGGGAATTGTCAGATACAAGGGAGGTTACAACCAAGGTGTCTTTAGATGGAGAACCATAGGTAAACAATTTACAATGCAGAAAACATTGATATAGGAGGCTCAGCCAGCAGATGAAATGAATAGCTCATTGTTCTTCAACATGGCTGTCAGATCGTTCCATGCTGTTGGCGCACCAGGCTTGCAATCCCTGACTTACGTGTCCAACATCTTTGTATTCAAGGGAACTGCTTCAAACGCAGTACACCGAATAGAACTCCTAAAATGTACATACCCTTGTCCAACCCTGCCAAAGGCTGGAAAAGGGGTGCCCTGATATGCTGAGATCTAGCAAACCTATTCTATGTAAGACATATACGCTACTTGTTCAGCACTTTAGGTTCTTGGATTTTCAGTTTTAAGTTTACAAACTAAACAATATGCTTATTTAGTTCTATCTAAAATTAAAAAGAGGAGAAATGTAATGTTTCATAGCATACAAGAAGGCTCTAAATGAACAACAACCAACAGAATAAAATCATAGCACATCTTGGTTTACAACTTACAGCAAGTTAAATTCACTGAGGTCAGCGTGCACAAGCCTAGCATCTTGGTACATTCTCCTCATGTACTGTATTATTTGAAGATAACACTCACGGGCTTTGGACTCTGATAGCTGGGCATTTTTCAATAGAGGAGCTGGCCTAGTATAGAAAAAAGAAGAATATGAATGTGCCCATGGATGATGAAACATTTCTATAGCCCCGTTTTGCAGATATTGGCATATAAACTTTTTCCAATCATTATTTCACAGTCATTTCGAACATGTTTAACTACTGTAACATAACTAATTCAATTAAGCAGAAGTGCAGCAAAAATTGCTTGAAACATTCTTTAATAATTGGTAAATCATAACACTGTAAACAAGCATTCAACCAATTATGCCAAGGGGCAACTGAAGTTCCGTGACAATTGTAAGTGGTGTTTTCCGACTCGCACGAATGTGGTCGAGTCTGGTATCTATGAACCGCAAATGACGAGTTTAGTAAGTGTGCGCAGTTTCGCTGTGCTAACTTAAACCGTTCGTTTATTACGTGGGTTTCTCATCTGTACCCACGGGTTCCATCTTAGATACGGCATCCATTTTGTCTCTTGCCCTCAAGTAGTCAGCGAACGGACGCTGTCCGCTTCGCGACCCTGGGACTCCCAAAATATTTGTGGAAGACACATGTCCTTTGAAAGTGTCTTTATGACGAGGGGGTTGCTACTGTAAGGCAGGTGGCGCCGCTCAAGGCTCATCTTGCCGCACGGGCTTATTGTCTCAGCCGTGCATCTCATTAGGCACGTCCCTTTGATGCCTGTATCTCGTGTTTCCCGACACCTCCCCTTTTACACCCTTTCCGATCTCCCCACTGTCTCCGTCTTCCTCTGCACCTGTCTTCGTTCCTGTTTCGATCTACTTGATTGCTGATAGGAATTTGCTAATGGTGGGAAGATGGGTTTTTACAGTTGGGAACCGCCAAATGTTTCCGCAGTTATGTTCCGGACCTTATGTGTTTCAAAGCGACCAAAGCGACCCCTCTGGGAGCTAGATGTGGGAACCGAGTTGTAAACCTTTGTGTTCAATGTTAGCCTATGGGAAAAAACTGTATAAAAGGAGCGATCCACAGAACCAATTTGAAGCAGTCTCCCCGAACTACACTCGATGTGCTTCCTGTGATTTCTGTGTTCCCTGCAGTAAATAAACCTTGACTCTTTGACGCCGAAGGAAGTGTCCCGTGTCTCTGTGACTTGTACGCCGGAACAGGTTACCCACGAAGGTTTCAGGTGTTGTGCCCTGGCACCGCTGGGTCCAAAAGAACCCAGTCCTTCAGTTGGCGCCCAACGTGGGGCTGCATCAGTGGTACCGGTCCAAGCCCGACGATCGTGAGGAACTTCGTGTGAAATCTCCGAGGGAAGGTGCACCCCGCTTCATCGATCCTGTTGTCGAAATAAGTGGCCCGAAGACTTTTCCCGCGAAGATTCCCGCCTCCTGACGGCTGCGACGGACTGCTGCCCTGACTGTAGACCTGTTTTGGCGCCTGGCGTAGACCTTGGTATAGCGAGACGATTGACGGGCCTTCCTGAGGACGCCATTGATCTTTGAGTTAAGTATTTGTGGGTCGCTCCCAGAGTCCTTGGTTGTAAACACTTTAGCGAGTGTTTTTGTTGTAGACACTTTAGCAAGTGTCTTTGTTGTAAACACTAGTGGTTTTTGTTGTACACGCTGTGTGAGTGTTTTTGTCGGTGACACTTTGCTAGCGTACTTTGTTGTTGTATCTGTTTGACGACTGCAGCCGCCAAAGACCGAGGGTTTTGTTCTTGCTGGGACTTGGTAAATCCCGTAACCCTTGAAGTTTGTGAAACTCGGCTAGTGTGCAAGATGCCTGGTCGCAGTACTTTGTTCAGTTGTTGTAGACCTTGTGGTGTGGATTCCCTGCTGGAGGACTCGTGTCCGATACCTCCGGTTGGAACTCCTACTTATGACTTATATAGCAAACATGGGCTAGGCCCGATTGCTTTTAACGATTACTGGATAAAATATACAAAGAAAGACGGCGATCTTCGTTGGCCACCTCACGGTAGCTTCGAAGCGTCGATCTTAGATAATTTGGAAATAAAGTTGTTCGAACGTAAATCTAGGCCGGCCATGTTTGATGCCTTTCGGTTGTGGCGCAAAGAAGCCCGACAGAAAGAAATCAGACAAAATAAACGTAGTGAGCGAGATAATGTTGCTACTATTGTAAAGAAAGCTGAGCAGTTTCAGCGTGATAAGGAGGATAAGGATAAGGAAGTGTTTGAGAGACTACAACGTATGACCATAGATAAATGCTATCCTGCTTTGCCTACGGAGTCGGATAAGAAGGAAGAGGCAGTTGAGGATCCTTTAATGTCCTATCTTATGAAGTCGCCACCTCCGTACGTACAGGGTACCGTAGCTCCTGTGGTCCCTGCCGCACCTGTTCCTCCACTTGTTATTCCTCCACCCGTTCCTCAACCTGCACCCGCTCTTCCGACTGTTCCTGCTCCTGTGCCTGTTTCTATTCCTACTGCTCCTCCGCTTCCACATACTCCTACTCACGCTACTGCTCCTGTGTTGTTAACCCCTGTTGTTGCTAACGTTTCTACTCCTCCTCTTGTTAGTCCTGTGTCTTATTCTTGTCCCTCTACTCGTAATCGTAATTCTCCTATTGCGGCTGGCTTCTTTCAGTCGCTCGGACCTGTTTTTGGGTCCGCTGGTTCTGATGGTCCGCCGCAGAGGCGTAGTCAGCTTCCTGGTAATAGGGAACGCGCTGCGCTATACAATATGGCGATGGGTTGGATGGACAATCCGCAGAGAAATCCACCCCGAGTTGTTCTTGAAACATTTAGTCAATTCAACATACCGACTCAGAGATATGTGTTTGACGAAATGTGTAAACTCTTACATGATCAGATAGCGGCCGTAGCGCCTGACGAGGTGCTGACCGCCCTGTCTAATCTTCGGCTTCAGTTCGCAACTGGACTGATAGTCGATACTAATGTCCGACGTGCTCTTGAGCAGTTGCTGTCTTTTCGCCTCGCTCCTATTCCTCACGCACTGTTTGTTGAGGATCTTGAACGCCAACAAGCAGAGTCTGGCCAATATCCTATGCGTGAAGTTCCGCCGGTTTGGATACCAGCTGATAATACTAATGTTAATGCTCCAGTGGCAGCGCATTTTGAGAGAGTATGGATACACCTCCCATGGAAACGTTCGGAAGTGCTTCAGGTGAAACAATCTTTGCCCGATCCTCGTAAAAATCCCGCAGGGTATTATAAGGAATTATCGCAGCTCGTAGATGCTACGGTAATGAATCTTGCCGATATCGACATGTTGTTTGGCAACGTCGTACCGCAGCCGGTATGGGCTAAGATTCGTCACCAAGATCACGTAAATGAATTAGGTGGTGATTGGGCTGCCATTACAGCGGCAGACGCTGGACAAGTGGCTGCTGCAAAACCCGATCAGTTGATTGAACTTCTTCCCCAGCGAATCATTACATTAATGAAAACGCTTATGCCAGCTATGAGGGTGAATTGGGACAAGTTGTCAGCCTGTAAGCAGAAGAAAGATGAGAGTGTATCAGACTTCTTTACGAGGTTTGAGGAAGCATTTGTCGACCATAGTGGACAGGATATGGGTACTGAGGGTGGACAGAGGTTGTTCGTGGATAAATTTGTGTCGAACTTGTTGCCCGACTTGAGCTATAAATTAAAGAATTCAGAAAGTGCATGGGCCGTTTCTACCTCAGCTCAGATACTGGCTACGGCACAATACTATGAAAATAGAGAGAAAGAAGAAAATGACCGAGCTGATAAAAAGACAAAAGAGCTGAAAACTAAAGTGTTGTTACAACAAGCGTATCCGCCGCGTTCTAATCAGAATGCGTCTCAGCAGAATAGATCACAGTCGCAATCGAATCGATCGCAGTCGCGTAACGATTCCTCTTTTCAAAGATCTTCGTTGGGGTACAATCAATGTGCTTATTGTAGACAGGAGGGACACATTAAATTCAATTGTCCCGCTTTGAACGAACGTATTAGTGGTAATTCGTCTAGAGGAGGCCGTGGTGGTTCACAGAATGCATCACGTGGTAGAGGTCGTGGTGCTCAGAACGACCGTTCTGACAACTCGTCAAATTCTAATAATTGTTTCGATCAACGTGGATCATCGCAAGGACGATCTGCGCAGTACAATGTAGACGATTATTACGTCGATCAGGGGACTGACGACAGTAATTACTAGGATAGCCAAAGACAAGGAGAGGGAGTGGTATCAGTTCCGGTTGATCAGAGAGGGCCTTACGTCGCAGTTGCTACATTGGGCGTCGTTGAGCCTTTTCTGTTGGACACTGGTGCAGCGAAAAGTTCTATCATGCATTCGAAACTCCCTGGCGCACCTTTGTCTGGCTTAACAAATGTTTCCGTTGGATTCTCTGGCGCCCCCGTTAGCAATCCAGTTTCGCGCCCTTTGCCCCTTCAAATTGGGCCTTGTGAGCTCGAAGCTCCGTTGATTTTAACCACTGGTTGTGGCGAAAATCTTTTGGGTCTGGATTTGCTTAAACGTTTGTATGCGACTTTGTATTGTTCTCCTGCGGGTGTAAAGCTTACGTTAGGAGAGAGGATAGTCTCTCCCATGTATTTGTCTCTCGATAAGCTTCCACCGGAATTGGATTCTCTTCCTGCGTCTTTGTGGGCGACGGGTCCAAATGATGTGGGCCTACTTGATATCTCCCCTTATGTTGTTCAGTTGAAATCGAATGTGCGATTGCCACGTATTCCCCAATACCGTATCTCCCTTGATGGTGAACGAGCTTTGTTAGCGATCATCTATGATTTGATCGAGAAAGATGTTATTGAGGAGACTCGGGGAAACGTGTGCAATAGCCCTGTACTGCCCATTCTTAAACGTACTGATCCTACCAAACCGCCTGTTTATCGTTTTGTTATCGATTTACGGGAGGTAAATAAAATTGTGGTTCCTCAATTTCCTGTTGTGCCTGACATCACGGCGCTACTGACTCTGATTCCAGCTACTGCATCATGGTTTTCGGTGATTGACTTGAAAAATGCGTTTTTCAGCATCCCGATCGCCGAGGAGAGCAGGGACCTTTTCGGTTTCTCTCTTGGTGGACGTAGCTTCCGGTTTAAACGCGCTCCTCAGGGCTACTGTGAAAGTCCATCGATTTACAGTCAAGCCTTGAAGGGACAACTGGATGCGTTTCGGTTGCCGGTTGGTGCGGCCTTAATCCAATACGTCGACGACTTATTGGTGGCTGCTGATACTCAGGACATTTGCAAAATTGCTACGGTGTCGTTGCTGCAACATCTCTGTGAGTTAAATCACAAGGTGTCACCTTCTAAACTCCAATATTGTTGTCAAGAAGTAACCTATCTAGGTCACTTATTGTCAAAGGAGGGAAGGAGATTGACCCCAGAGAGAATTGCAGCGATTGCGCGAATGGCTGTGCCACGAACCCAAAGAGATGTGCGTGCCTTTTTAGGTATCACGTCGTACTGCAGGCAATGGATTCCTAATTTTTCATTACTAGCGAAACCATTGGTGGCTCTTACGTGCAAGGATGTTTCAACTCCTTTACCATGGACGGAAGAATGTCAGAAAAGTTTTTCTGAATTACGTGATTCATTGTGTTCGGCTCCTGTGTTAGGTACTCCAGATTACAGCAAACCGTTTACGTTATATGTTCACGAGAGAGAAGGTTGTGCTTTGAGTGTCTTAACGCAACCTTTTGGTGGTAAGCAACGTCCATGCGCATATTTTTCCTCGACCTTAGACCCAGTAGCTAGAGCATTGCCGAGTTGTTTGAGAGCAACTGCGGCAGCTGCGGTCTCCATCCGACAATCAGCAGGATTGGTCATGGATAATATGCTTACGGTGATGGTTCCGCATGCAGTCGACACTCTTTTGAATCGAACGAAAACTCAGCACTTGACGAGTGCGAGGTTGTCTGGGTACGAATTGACGCTCTTGGCAAGCCACATTCAAATAAAACGTTGTAATGTCCTAAATCCGGCAACTTTGTTACCAATTAGTGCAGAGTCAGATCAAGTAGCAGAACATGACTGCTACTTGCGTACAGAGGAGGAAACAAAAGGTCGAGTGGACCTTAAAAACACCCCATTGGAAGACCCTGACGGCACTCTGTATGTGGATGGGTCATGTTTTAAATTGTCGAATGGTGATGTGACTACTGCTTATGCTGTTGTGACGTTGAATACTGTTGTTGAGACTGCGAGATTGAATCAGAATTCTGCCCAAGCTGCAGAGCTGATTGCTCTTACTAGAGCATGTGTATTAGCGAAAGGGAAACGTGTGAATGTGTACACCGATAGCCAGTATGCTTTCGGTGTAGCACATAGCTTTGGACGATTGTGGCGAGAGCGTGGTTTTTTGACGTCGCATGGTACGAAAATACAGCATGGCCAGCTTGTGAATGATCTTTTGGATGCATTGACTTTGCCTGCTCAAGTTGCGATTGTTAAGTGTAGTGCGCATCGTAAAGTGACGGATGATGTTGGTCGTGGTAATGCGTTTGCAGATGAGATTGCTAAGGAGACTGCCCGGAACCTTAGCACTCGAATGTATGTGACGAGTTCGGTTAGGTGGCCTACAGAATCGAGTATGTGTGAGAATACTATAGAGAGCGTGAAAGCAATTCAGAATGAGGCCACCGATACGGAAAAGACGAAGTGGAAAGAAAGTACGGGAAGGTTGGATGCGAATGGTTGCTGGATTGATTTGTCGGATCAGAAAAGATGGATGTTGCCTGATGCGTATGTGCTGGCCGTTGTGACAATGGCACATGGGTTAGCACATATTAGCGCGAAAGGCATTTGCAAGTTGTTGTCGCCTGTGTGGAAGAATGATGGAATTACAAAGTGTGCTGAACGTCTGGTGAAGAATTGTATGGTGTGTATAATGTACAATCCTGGCAAAGGAACCCCAACTCCCCCTGGCAGTTTTGCTCCTCCTTCATATCCCTTTGAGGTGATTCAATTGGACTTCATCCATATGGAGCGATGCAATAACTTGAAATATGTTTTGGTTGTGGTTTGCGCATTCTCCCGATGGATTGAGGCTTATCCCCTCAAAGACAATACTGCTTTGTCTACTGCGAAAATCCTACTGAAGGAATACTTTCCTCGGTATGGAATGCCTAGAGTCGTGTGGTCAGATAATGGAAGTGAGTTTGTTGGAAGTGTGATGAAGAGTGTGTGTAAGGGCCTTGGAATTAATCAGAAATTCCATACCGCCAATCATCCCCAGTCAGCTGGATTGGTTGAAGGGTACAATGGCACCCTTAAACTAAAGCTAGCGAAGATTCAGGCTACGACTGGACTTTCGTGGCCTGACGCTTTGCCTCTAGCATTACTGTCAACTAGGGCGACTGTACACTCCCGAATAGGGCTTAGTCCCTATGAAATAGTGTTCGGCCGTCCTGCGAATGTGTGGGGGGTTCCTAGGCCAGGTATATTCGTTGATCTTGAGTATCCGATGTTGATTGACTACTTACATGACTTGACTGCTAAACTGAGGTTAATTCATCAACAGGTTTACGACGCCTTGCCGACGCAGACGGAGGGTCCAGGCCATCAGCTCCAGCCCGGTGATTGGGTGGTTACCCGTAACTTCTCACGCAAGAAGAATCTGGACCCCCGTTTTGTTGGACCTTTCCAGGTGCTCCTGGCCACGAGGACTGCCGTTCGTCTTGAGGGGCGGAAGAATTGGGTACATGCTACCCATTGTAAGCGAGTCCCTATTCCTTTGCCGGCAGACCCGTGGGTAAGGAAAGGCATTGCGTCAACAGAAACAGAGACATTGCCGGCGTTTGTACCTTTTAGCGACGCACAGCTTGTTGGAGAACCCTCAGCGCAGCAGAAAGCCATTGTTGAAACATTGTCAGCAAAAGACTCAAGACCAAATCAACAAACTGATCAGCAGGACGCTGTCTCTTCAACGGATCCTTTGTTTGACGAGCAGACACGTCCCGGGAAACATCGATATTCCTTGCGTTCTCACACTAAGGACAAATAAAGTTTTTCTCGCTTTGCTGAAATTGATAACTGCAATATCCTCGTTTCCCATGATCAACTTTGAACATTCGTATTATTGAAACTTGTTTTGTACATATATCAAGCTTCTTTCTTGTATCTTTTTCCTTCCACAGCAGAGAATTATTGTGCTAAATAAATACATATTGTGTATTGAGGGCCGTAGGGCCGCGCGCGTACTTCCTTCTGGACAGTAGGTCTTGACGCTAGGTTAAAGGCCGTCGGTTCCTAGGAACTCCTGGGGATTGACTATTGCTGCACAGAACGAAGTGCGTCAAGAAACGTTGCGGACGGTCGTAGGGAAATGGCATTTTCGAAGCTGAACGATTTGGAAGGAGCTCAGGCGTACAGAGTCAAACTGCAGAAACTCAGTCGTACTAAATGTGTTGTGTTCCAATTGTTTGTATTGTTTTTGACTGCTTCTGCATTCTTGGCGGGTGGGGTGTATTACACTATGTCTTACTTCTTACTTGCTACCCCTACTCCTACTCCTTACCCTAACCTTACTTTTACTACTACTACTGTTTCTCCCCATTCCTTTCATATTTTACCGGAACACGAACAGGCTAGACGTGTAGAATTCCGCAACAATTCCTTTATCCAGCTCCTCCACCAGCATCAGTTAGTGGTTAATACTACTAATTGTTGGGTGTGTGGGTTGATGCCACATACTACGGGTAAGGGAATTCCATATCTGGTGTTATCGTATAGTTCCCAAGGGTCAGCTCGAGCATTCCAAACAATGCTTCGAAGCGCACTGGGTTTCCACCCCACTCCAGAACAACGTTCCCCCAACTCTGGTCCTACCTCGTATCAGTGGGTGCTGTCGATGGCAATAGAGGATATGGAAGATGAGATCTATGATGCTTTTCTCATCCCTAAAGAAGAGGTACAAGCCTATAGGGTCCTGAGTAGAGGGGAATATAGTATGTTCACCAATGAAAAGCAGCTTAAAAGCTCGCCTCCAATATGGGTCGTACCCCACACTGGTAATCTTTGTCTTGTGGGTCGTGGTTCGCAAGCCTCACTTGGAGTAAGTGCTTGCACTGAAAGTTACCTTCTGCCAATGTCCCCGACCCCTGTGTTTCTGGCTGCCAAGGGTACGTACTTCATCTGTCATGATCGTGCATACACATGGTTGCCCGTAGACTTCATGGGCTCATGTTTTGTTGCAAATTTGTTGCCTCCGACGTTCACTGTAGATGCCGATTACCATAAGACTAGAGTTGTACGAGGCGTAATTAGCGAAGAGGATACTGCCGGTCAAGAGGCAGGAGACTTTTTCAAGGGTTTCCTCCCGTTTTGGGGACCTATGGTTAATAGTAGGAACCTGAGACATTTGACTCGAGTGGTAGAATCGACAGCTAATGTTACTGCCAGTGCCCTTGGTAATATCACCACAGAACTTCAGGCGGAGAGACTTATGACGTTGCAAAACCGTATGGTTTTGGATGTCGTCTTGGCAGATCGCGGTGGGGTATGTAAAGTGATCCATTCGAGCTGTTGCATTTTCATACCTGATAATGCTCCTACTGTCTATCAAGCCATCTCGAAGTTGCATAAGATCTCCGAATCCATACACGTGGATGTAGGGGATTGGACGCTACTTGGTTGGTTTTGGGGCCTGATGTCGACTTGGGGTTGGAAGATTCTGATGATCGTCGGAGTTGTG
Organism: Lissotriton vulgaris; assembly: GCF_964263255.1. Classification (NCBI taxonomy): domain Eukaryota; kingdom Metazoa; phylum Chordata; class Amphibia; order Caudata; family Salamandridae; genus Lissotriton; species Lissotriton vulgaris. The sequence goes on from NC_141691.1 coordinate 724,465,103, forward strand.
GTAGTGTTCCTGTTCACGTGTTGCCTTTGTGTGCAGTGTGGTCCTGCCTTATGTGGCCTCTGTGCTACAACGTGTATGAGACAACCACCTGTTACCAAGGGGACTCGGTCGGACAGAGCTATGCTACAACGACATCTTGATGGTCTGATGAATATCGAATATGATTCCGACTAGTGCTTGCCTACATGAGGGCAAAAGGAGCGTCTGAAGTTCCGTGACAATTGTAAGTGGTGTTTTCCGACTCGCACGAATGTGGTCGAGTCTGGTATCTATGAACCGCAAATGACGAGTTTAGTAAGTGTGCGCAGTTTCGCTGTGCTAACTTAAACCGTTCGTTTATTACGTGGGTTTCTCATCTGTACCCACGGGTTCCATCTTAGATACGGCATCCATTTTGTCTCTTGCCCTCAAGTAGTCAGCGAACGGACGCTGTCCGCTTCGCGACCCTGGGACTCCCAAAATATTTGTGGAAGACACATGTCCTTTGAAAGTGTCTTTATGACGAGGGGGTTGCTACTGTAAGGCAGGTGGCGCCGCTCAAGGCTCATCTTGCCGCACGGGCTTATTGTCTCAGCCGTGCATCTCATTAGGCACGTCCCTTTGATGCCTGTATCTCGTGTTTCCCGACACCTCCCCTTTTACACCCTTTCCGATCTCCCCACTGTCTCCGTCTTCCTCTGCACCTGTCTTCGTTCCTGTTTCGATCTACTTGATTGCTGATAGGAATTTGCTAATGGTGGGAAGATGGGTTTTTACAGTTGGGAACCGCCAAATGTTTCCGCAGTTATGTTCCGGACCTTATGTGTTTCAAAGCGACCAAAGCGACCCCTCTGGGAGCTAGATGTGGGAACCGAGTTGTAAACCTTTGTGTTCAATGTTAGCCTATGGGAAAAAACTGTATAAAAGGAGCGATCCACAGAACCAATTTGAAGCAGTCTCCCCGAACTACACTCGATGTACTTCCTGTGATTTCTGTGTTCCCTGCAGTAAATAAACCTTGACTCTTTGACGCCGAAGGAAGTGTCCCGTGTCTCTGTGACTTGTACGCCGGAACAGGTTACCCACGAAGGTTTCAGGTGTTGTGCCCTGGCACCGCTGGGTCCAAAAGAACCCAGTCCTTCACAACCAACAAAGAAAACCAATATTTTTATACAAAGTCATCTACAACAGTTGGAATAATTTCCAAAAGATTTTCATTGTTTGACGATAAAGGTAAATGCAAAGTGAAGAAATACAAGAACAGTCAAAATAGGTCTTAGTGTTAGAATAATTATGAAAAGTGATTAAACATGAAACATTTGCTAATCAAACACAAAATTACTATTTTTATGTACAAAATGCTTAAGTCTATGTTTAAAATCCAATACAGTCCCCCCTAAGAGTAAATTGACTAAATTCATTGGGTTTTGTATGTTACTTTCAATCTATGTTGAGTACTATTCTCTCTTTAGCGTACTACTAGAGTACTACTCTCGCTTTAGCGCTCAACCAACCTCCTGCATGAGAGTCAAATGACTGATTCCTAGTGAAATGGACCCTCATCACCCTAGACTATCTAATGAACGAGAAAAACAAAATCATCCCAATAAGTGCGATTGGGGTGGCTATCTGCATGCTGAGTAGAGGTAAGAGACCTTGTTTAGGTGGATTCCCAATTCATACAAGGGGCTGCTCATACTACAACTTCTCTAAGTTTACTGCTTTGCCAGGCCTGATATCTGCCAGGACTGATAGAAGTCTTTCTTGCACAACATGTGAAGAAACAGTGGCAGTTATTCCCAAACCTAATAGGCACCTCCTGAACAGATGCTTATATCACCGATTACCCACTGTCCATGTTAATTTGGGCTTTTAAAGTCTTGGCAAACATATAGCCAATAAAGGGCCTAAAGTGCAGGCATCCGAAATGCACTTCCCTCAATTTTAGATATTTGCTCCACCTAACTGAGAGTCTACTTGCTAATAGTCCACTGTGTTCAGTAGCCTCTCTATGGAAAAACTTTCAATATGCTGGGCTGGGAATACTTATATGCAGCGTTATATGCTAGTAACTTTGGTCTGAAATTCATGTGTTGGTTTAAACTTATGTACACATCAGTAAGGGGATGTTTTCTCCAAGGAATTTAAAGCACAGCACCTGACAACAGTGCTCTCTGTCGCCCCTGGTGTTTGCGCTGGCAGCGGAACCATTGACCTCAACCGCTTGGTCAAGGTGCTTTGCATGGTAGCGAATGTAGCGTATGACAAACTCATGACCTCACTCTAGGCCGATAATATGGTACTAAAGACCTCAAGAAATAATTTGTTTCAGGTTATGGGCAAGACTGATGGTTTTGGCCTGTTGATAGCTGTGTGTCAGCTGGAACAAGTCATACTAGTTTCCCTCACGTGCAGCATTGGCTTTTGAAGCTACTGATTCAATGGGCTCTAGACATGTTTAGGAATTTTATGGTTCAAATGTACCACTCTGATGTAGATCTTAACTCGGAGAATATACTCTAGTCATTGAGCACACTGCATACATGGGTAGCCTCCTGGAAAGTGATTCCTCTCTGAAATAGGGAGGGTGGCCCGGACTGAAACGTTCATAGGACTGTTTCTGTTGTATCACTTTCTAAATGCATTGATGGTACTGACTAAGTCATTCTTTTGGGAGCTGAACTCCATTGTTTCTGGCAGATGACAAGCAGAGAATCGCCCTTGACAATTATTGTTGGCAGATGGTGGGACCACTTTGAGCTATTCTTCCTGTTGCACAGATAAACCAAGTGGTGAGGTGGATAGCATATTAACAGATGCACAAAACAATTCTACAAAAAAATAACTATAGCTGAGGGCTTTGTTGGAGGCCCTCAAGGCACAACCGATTTATATCTGCTCCTCCCAAAGTAGGTCCCAGTAGCACGTCAGTGTGGGTTGAGATGCCTGATGAGGATTGGCTTAACCAAGCTTCATGACTGACTTGGTATAATGGGACAATGGAATAGGGAACACACGGGTCTTAGAGTCACTTGAATCTGAGCACCGGTTAAAAGCACAAGTGCCAACTTTACTGCAGAAGGTGAAGGTGGGAATGCGAAAGGTTACATTGCACAACACCAGTAACACATAGTCTATAGATGTATATGTCGACTTTTCGGATTATGAACAGGTGGAAATTGAATATCACTTTGTAATGGCAGGTTTAAAATTAATACATTTCTTCCATCTCATTCACACACACATTAATCCCTCCACATCTCACATCTCCCAATTTGGGAGATTGTCTTAGAGATGCAAGTCCAAAGGCCGAACCTACATAGCCCTGAGGCATGCCTGCTCCGACTACTAGATCACCCAAAGAGGTTGAAGTAGAGTACATTTATAGAACTAACCTTAAAGTCTGGAAAAAGGCAGAAGTGCAATGCTACAGAAGGAGGTCCTACTCTTGCGGTAGGTAAAATATGGCCACAAAGTTCAAATGTTGCTGTAACGTACAATAGCGTCCTGACTGAATTCATTAGATATATGGATAAAATTTCCATTTGAAGCGTTTGCTTCTTCTGCATACCATATTAAGTATGTTGCCAATTCTTGGTAAGATTTTCGACCATACTGCTTTATGTGGATGAATATGAAGCCAGTGGTGAGATTAGACCTCTGATGCTGAAGAGAAATTCATGGGGCCTATCAAGAGAATGGAGGAGGCAGCACTTACAACAAAGTGTAGTCCAACCAAGCAGTGCAGACAATTGTGATGTATCCTTTGCAGAGTCTAAAGGGATCATACGCAATGACTCGATCATAGCACCGCTTGTTGTTTGTTCATATACTGTTCTCTCTGTTTCTGTCTACTAAAATAAATTTAAAAATCTTGAAATACGTGTATGCATGAATGCTAAGGTGCATTATCCGTACCATGGCTAGGGTGGCACCAGTATTCTTGACATTCAAATTTATATAGACTTATCCACACAGTTTGAGGATGCCCTCTCAACATTGCTAACCTGGCTAACAAGGCACCCTAAATAGATGAAGCAGAACTTGCTAAATGTGTATCCAGAATAAATGAGGTAACTGTTGAGAGTTCAAAGAAGGCACTAAAAGCTTTTAATAGTTACTTGGAACCTCTTCTGATCTCTGATAAATACCCTATTACACATTATGAAATGGGCCATCCTGAGTGCTATTTGACAATTGTTTAGACAGATGAGATGCATTTAGCATGTAAATCTAATTTCGAATCAAATGCAGTTGTTCCCCGAGAGCTTAGAAATCCAATCTAAAGATGAACACTTGTCATACTTATTCTTCCTGAATTGGGACTCAATTATTTATAGAAATGCCTAAGCAGGATCTTTAACAATCTAAGCTTCTCAGGGATGCATCTTCTTGTAAAAAGTGTGTTTTCATCATTATGCATTTAATTATAAACCTTAAAAAAATGTTCCAGCATGTCCCCAAGGCCACTAAGCAGAACAGTGAGTAGGGAGGTCAGAGAGGGAGAACCATCCTTTTTAAGGTGCACAGTGATGCTCAATGAAAGCTCATGCCTTACGATCTAGAACTCTTTACCAGCCTTACCAGTATTTCTAATGCATTTTTAATGAGTACCATTGTGCTAAATAGTTCTTTCCTTTGTTCTTGAATTCATTGTCATGCTGAAAACGAGATACAGCCCTCTGAGGAACCTATTTGGAGCTGACCCTATCCCGCTAACTCCAGAGAAACAGTGAGAGACCACTGGAAATATCAACAGTAGGAGGAACACAAAAACCACCATCCCATTAGCCTTATGAAATTAGTAAGGGATGAATTCTACAATGGCAAGCCACTAATTAGAAGTTCCTTACAATGACCTCTTGCATCCCCACTTCTGCCTGCCCAACCCTCTTTGATGTGATGGGATTGGTGGAGTTATCTCCCGGTTATACAGGATCTCATCCCTTTCCATCAGGCATGACTAAAGTAATTCATTTTGTATCTTGCATCTGTTCTAAACCTCTAATTATTATTTGCCACCCTTTGTCTGTCTGACAACCTCAATCTATTCTTCAACTATTACTTAGTAAGATATATAAAAACTGTGCTTCACTCCCCATAAAAATAAGTCTGTTTTTAATAAGGTATGTGGGTCAATAATTCCTGGTGAACTAAATATGCCGGCATGCTCCTGATTTCACCATTTCTACCAGACTTGAGACCTCTACCAAATGAAAAGAGCACTTGGCAGGCAACTTGTTTAACCCGTTGCGTGCTAATGACGAGCTCAGCTCGCCATGAGGCACTGTTGAGATGCACTCGTGACGAGCTGAGCTCGTCACCGTCGTTGGAACGTTCGCACGCAGGGATAATTTCCCCGCTGTACTGAACGTTCGAAAAACGGGTGTGGCCGTGACGCGCTCAGCTCGTCATGAGTGCAGTTCCGCTGTGCCTCATGACGAGCTGAGCTCGTCACCAGCACGGTGGCGCCGCGCGCGGCCCCCCTCCCCCCGCACAGGAGGTGAAAACCCCCCGTAGGGAAGGATTTAAAGAAGTCTGATAGAGAATGGCTTACTGAAAAGTACACATACTCACACATCACCTACACAAAGCATGTTGAAAAGTTTCGGACAGTACACCAACCAATCAGATATTTAATTATCTCAAGCACACTCAAAAACAAAAGCAATCTAGGGGTAAGGAGGATTACTCACGCCTTCAGGCAATCCACAGCCTTCACCAAACAAGCAATAGATAATGTTACCTTCCATCACTTTATCAGGTCTCTCCTACAGATCGTTTAAACTGAAGAAAGACCTAATGAGTACAATACCAATACTTACACTTGCCTTTGGGTCAGCCCATTGCTCGTCATTGGTTAGCTTTCTTGTAAATCTCATATACTTGCTTCTTATTCAATGGGATACATTTCTCTTATGTTTGTCTCCCCTCTGGAGCATAGCTTCTTTACTATAATTTTAATTGGATAGATTGTATTTTCAGCACTCCATGGGTGTGCATTTTTTATCTTGATCATCCTGTGCTGCCTCCCCCTTCACATCTCAACGCCCCTGTGCTCTTCATGTTGCTCTTGTGCCCCCATCTCATCAAATGCTTGCCCACCCTTGATGCTTTTTTTAAAAAAACCCTCACTCCACCATTACTCTCTTGCATCACCCTTTTTTTTCTATTACATTTGTGTATGGTTTTTATGTATCTATATCTATCGCTATCTATCTCCGTCGCACTATCTCTCTCACTCTCCCCCAATCTCTCTCTCTCGCTCTCCCTATATAATTTGCTGCTCGGCCATTCTTTTCTCTAGATGCACTTTTACTTATATACTTCCTTAATTTACCACTCCAGAAAAAAAGCCAAAATGGCAGCTGTGTCAGGACATATGTGCGAGTATATAACGTCACACAGGGGCCAAAAGACAAAACGACTACTGCATCATGACATTTGTGCATGCAAACATCAGCATACTGGGATTAGGTGTTTTTCTTTTGCTGATGCAGAACAAAGCCTGAAGGTCAGCTAACCTCTTCAAAGGCTTTATGTGCTAGGTTTGCCATCACAGCCAGTCTGGAAAAGCCCCTAGGTGATTCGTAAGTGTCCAATGCAGAAAGCACATTCCTAGGAAATTTGTTCTGGACCCAGCTGACAGTGTACTAATAAAAATCTACTAAAGGAGAAATAACACTCATACTCCCAACATTGTTAAAATGAAAAACACATCCAGCCTCATTAACTTTGTGTTTTGCAGAATGAAATGGCTGCAAATAAATGTAATATTAACATGAAACATCCAAAAGTATTTCAAAACAGTACTCACATGTCATTTTTACCAATAAATCCCATGACAAGAACATGACTCCTCAGCATGATTGGTTCTGGGCATGGTATTGCTGCCGTGTTTAATCTTGAATTTGACACAAAAGGTTATTGTTTATGGAGACTAAAGCAAAACGTTGACAAAAATTCATATACATTTGTTACATTTTTTTATTAGAAAAATAACAAGGTAAAGAAGACAGCACCATTGAAGAATTTGCATAGTGAAAATGGGTTCGTTGCTCAACAGTGGACTAAGTACGAGGCCACTGACTGCGTGCAGATAACTGGCAGCAGACATGGTTAGTGTGCAAAGAGGACATATAATACTGCTTTACTATGGAGAAAGAAACATACTGTTGTACATTTATGTCTAGAAGACACATTTGTGATAATAGTCAGGGAATGTCACACATTCTATTAATCGGTCCTAAATCAATAACAGATTGAAATATCACATCAATGAACTGGGGGCTTTCTGATTTATAACATGTAGGAAGCTGGCTCTGTATATACTATACCAAAGTGAGGTATAGTGTGCACAGAGTACAGTGGTACCCCAAAGGTGGGCAGAGGTAAAGTTAGATAGAACCTTACTCTCTATTTGTGGTAGTTGTGTTCTCAAGCAGTAAGGCAGTATCAGAGGACCGTGTTAAGCATTTGTTGTACACACTCAGTCAGCAAATTAATTCACATACTCAAAGACTGAACTTCAGACCAATTGTTTTTGTATAAAAATATTCTTTTAGTAATTTATTTCTAGAACCAAGCAAGCCTGGCACAGGTAAGCAATAAATATTTTACAGTAGTAAATACTGATTGTAAAACAGTTCAATTGCAATTGTAAATGTACTATTGTTTGACTAACAGTATTGTTTCGGAGAAATGCAATCACTTTTGTAAATACAGTACTTAGACTTGAATGGGATTTTCAGTAAAATAGCAGGTAAGTTACTTTTGGATTACATTTCTTACTCAGTGCTGTATGCCTGGATGCAGCACTGGGGACAATTCCTGTAAACAGGCGAGTAAAAGCATTTTTGTTTAAACGTGCAATTTTAAAGAACTTCTTTAGGTTTCAAAACTCCACACTTAAAAACTTTTTCACAGAAAAACAGTCATTGTTATCCTATGGAGAAAAATATGGGTATCGTTTTTTAGGTAAGTAATCAGTCTTTGGAGTTGAGGTTCTGGGGTTAGAACAAGGGTTCCTCCAGGGTCAAGGATGCCCTCTTGTTACACCCTTAGCTGCACTAGGGCGGCCAGGTGCAGTGTGCTGAGGCCCAATGTCATCCAATGGGGGTTAGGCGGGCTCCGGTTGGTGGCTGCTGGCAAGCAAGCCACTGGGTTGTGGGAGCAAAACTCCTGGACTTTAGCTCAGGGCAAATGGAGAAACAAATTAGCACCAAAGGTGCACCCTCAGCGGCCCTAGGGCGGCCGGGTGCAGGGTGCTGTTTTGAGGTTGGATGCCCTGTTGTTTCCAATGGGGAACCTCCGGTTTGCAAAAGCATTGCAGGCAGGGAGACAAAGGACTTCTGGGTGGGACCACCACTTCGATTGGTAGGTTAGGGGTTTGTTAGGCACCATCGATGAGGGCAAACAAGGCAGTGGGGCATCAGGTGCAGGGGTGCCTTTTGGGGTCAGATTTTCTTACTAGCTCTTGGTCGCGGTTAGGGGGGCCTCTGGATTTAGGATGCAGGCATTGGCTGGAGGCTTGAAGCAGGTATGGGGTCACCGGATCTCGGATCAGGATCGTCAGGGTGACCTCCCTGTGGTGTTTGCCTAATCAAGCTCGGGCCATGGACGGCGGGTGAGGTGTGGGTCAGATTTGCAGTCTCCAGCTGCTGCCAAAGATTGCAGTTGAACAAATTTGGTGTTCACAGGAGAAGTAGTCTTTGGAAGTGAAGGCAGGAAGGTCCTCCGGGGTTTTTGAGGTTGCTGGCTGTAGGACAAACCTGGATTTCGCAGAAGCCGGTAGGGCTGGGACCAAGCCAGTGGGCGTTTTCCTCTTGTTAGCTGCTGCACAGCCGTTTGGTCCTCCTTCTTTTCATCTTGTTTCTTGTCTGGATCTGAGGATGCAAGGTTCAGGGGTGCCCCTAAATACTAGATTTAGGGGTGTTACAGGTAGGTAAAAGGCAGGGACCAATGGGTCACTTCCCTGGGGTGGGTACACCCCCTATTATACCACCCTCCAGTGGGAGGGGGCATGGGCCTGTCCCTGGTTTGCTGAATCCCCCCATCTTCAAGATGGCCTGGACTGAGAGTTGTGCTTTGCCTCGCCTCCCCCACCTGAGGGGTAGAGGTGGCAGAAGTGGGCACACCTCTCTTCCTCACTTGTTTTTCCTGCCGGTTCTCCCGCCCAAAGTGGGGGTCAGAACCAGTGGGAACCGGTTGCTGAAAGTAGCAATCGGTCTGGGGCAGCACACAAAGGCGGCAAGCCTTTGAAGCTTCCCCTTGGTGAACCCTGCCCATCCTGGGAGAGGAGGCTTGGCACCTCGTCCCGGATATGCATTGTTTCAGGCCCCTGAGAGCAGCAGGCACTCGACCCAGGGGTCTAGAAACATATCTGGTGGTGGCAGCTGAAAGCAGCCATTCAGCCTGGACACTAGTGGTGGGTTAGTTTTCAGGGGGCATCTCTAAGATGCCCACTGTGTGCATTTTTCATTAAATCCCACAATGACATCAGTGTGGGTTTAATGTGCTGAGAAGTTTGATACCAAACTTCTCAGTTCTCAGTGTAGACATTATGGTGCTGTGGAGTTCGTAATGACAAGCTCCCAGCACCATATACTCTTAATGGCAGCACTGCACTTACAATGTCTAAGAATGGACTTAGACACTGTAGGGGTACATGGCTCATGCACCTGTACCCTCCCACTGGTGAAGTGCACCCAGATAGAGGACAGCCTAACCTATGCTAGGGCAGTGGGTTGTAGGCAGGGCACACAGAGATATGTGCCATGTCGACTCTTCACTTTGTTCTGCACCAAAACACACAGCCTGCAAAGGCAGTGTGTGAGTGTAGTGGTACGGGACCTCTGAGGGTGGCACGATAACTGCTGCAGCCCTTAAAGGCCCTCTTTGTTCACAGTGCCCTGGGTACCTGTGGTACCATTTACCAGGGACCGACCTGAAGCCAGATATGCCAATTGGGGAAAAACACAGGTCCTGGAAACCTGATTGGCAGTGACCCAGGGCATACCAAGTAAAAGTGCATCAGTAGTCTGGCAAAAAGTGGGGGTTTACAGCAACAGAAACCCACTGTCCTACATAAAAGCCCTCTTTGGGACCACATTAACTGCAGACACGACAAAGTTACATACAAACTGAATACCTTTATTCAGTGGAAGGTACCATAAGTTGCATCTATTGTCAGGTTTACTTGTTTTGTCATTTTATGTGTGGCACATATTTATATATATTGAATACCTAAGCATGTTGGCAGAAACTATAATTAAATGTTTGTAGGAAAGAGCACTTTTTGACATGCTCACCCCCACTTTTCCCTGGTATTTGATGCAATTTTGACTGAGGTGTACCGGGGTCCTGCTATCCAGGTCGCCAGTGCTCTTTCCTTAAAACAAGGTAACTGCACAACTGTTCCACAATTAGCAAGACCTTTAGCACCTCTGTACGTCCCTAGTAAATGGTACCTCTGGTACCCAGTGCCTGGGTACTAAAGAAGGTCCCTGTGCAGTCTAGTTTAATTGCTAGATAGTGCACGTGAAAAGGGAAGCCATCTTAAGCAAATGTACTGGGTACTAGTCATTATGAGCTCCCTAGCTACACAATGGCTTCACTGAAACAGATGATGTTTGGTATCAAACACCTTGTCTCAATAAATCCCTACCAATGCCAGTAGTGGATTTCTTAAAACATACTCAGAGGGCAATCTTAGAAGTGCCCTCTGAAAACCTACCTGCCTGTTAATGTGCTGGCAGACTGGTATAGTCCAGCCATCCATCACAGATATGATTCTAACCCCCTGCACGCTCTCTGAGGCCAGAAACTATGCCTGCTCTGGAGGAAGGTGTTCACACCTCCTCCAAGAGATGGCTAGTGAATCTGCATACCAAGACCAGGGACTTCCAAGTCCCTGTAGCGATTGATATGCAACCCTGACTGCTTTCACCAGACCTGCGAAATGGCACCACCTGCCTTTAGGTCCATTTTGCACCAAGACAGGCGGGAAATTAGCTATGCTAGGAAGTGTGGTGCACTACCAGGCTAGTCACACCCCTAAGGTTGGCTGCCTGATATGCCCCACAAAATGGAGAATTCCACAGCTTGATTTTGGTGGAATTAGGAATTCTGGAACAGGGTTATACCCACAACCTCCAGGAAGTGGTCTTGTATTGGGGCATAGTGACCCCAAGGGTAAGTAGCCCATTGGCTACTATGGCCCTTAACACCCCCAAATTCAGAATTTTGGTGGCCCTCTGACACCAGGAACTTGGATTTACCAGAAAAGAAAAGAACAAGGGCCAAGAAGAGCGGAAGAACCTAGAACAGCAGATTACTGGTGGACATTGACGCCAAACACTGCATGCCTGCTTGACTGTTCCTGTCCCGACAATCACAGCCACTCGACTCTGCCTGAATCTTAGCATCCAGCAAAAGCCTCGGAAGGCTTTCAGCACTTCACCAAGCCACCAGTCTCTTTCTTGAAGAGGAGGAGCCACGTCCCTGCAACCTGTAGGCACCGACCGCAACGTCCGATTCACCATTCTGCTGACTATTAGGCCAACCTATGCAGCAGCAGCCCAGGCAGGGGTCTTCGTGCTTCAAGAGGTCCGATCCGTCTCCTCACCAAGTGAGAAGATGCCCGGTCCAACCGGAGCAGCCATGCACCAATACCCAGGGTAGCAGACCCCTTGCAGCAACCAAAGTTTGCTTGAGTCCAATCTGGACTCCAATGCAGCAAAGACCGACCAGTCGACGAGAGACGTCAGCACCGCAGAGGCGGGTCCAGGTCCATGACAACCAACGGTGCTCCCCTGTTCCCAGGACCCCCACAAACCGAGCCACCCATTGGGAGTTCTCAGACATGTCCCTAAGACCCCTTAGTAGCCTCTTGCTAGGTGCCCCCCCCTTTTTTCTTACGGTGTAGTGTGCAAGGCTACCAACCCACCCATCAGCTCACACCCGGACACTCCAGGGCAGGTAAACTTGAACTGCTGGTGGTACTTTGGACCTTGGCTAACTAACACCTTAAGTCCTAAAGGGGAACCCTGAGAATCATTTGCAAATACCTTTAAGCAGTATATGTTTCTTTCTACATAGGAAAGCATTACTGCGTAAAAACACATTTGAGTGATGTTAGATTTGGGTACTTCTAGTTGGCACTGGTAGGTACTTGTGACAAATAGGGACCCTCTCCTCGATGTCAGGATAAGGGGATTGCACTCCTGAAATAACCCCTGCTCACCCCCTTGGTAGCTTGGCACGAGCAGAAGGGCTATACTTCAGAGGCGTTGTAAGATAAGCAGTTGTGACCACATACAGTAACCCCGTGACAACACTACAAATGACCACCACACAGGTTTTATATAAAAAATAAGTAAACTTTATATAAAATACACACTATGATTACTTTAAGATGGTAGATTTAATCAGTTCAGTACTTAGATGCGACACTCTGCCTTCATGTACCTTAAGTTGCGTTGCGCTTCCACGACAAGCAATGTCGCAGCGATGGGAAATGCGGCAAGGTTCAGTTACAAAGAAATAAAGATGTGAAGATCTTCTAGATGCGGCACGCTTCTCGGGGAGGCGAGAAGTCCTCATTTCGATGCGTGGACTGCAGCGGCGACACCCTTGCGATGCGACAACAACAGCTCCAGCGGGGACACTTTTCTCCCACGATGCGTGAAGCTTCCACTCGATGTGACAACTACAGCGGCGACATCCAAGATGCGATGGCAGCAGCTCCAACGGCAGCGCACCTCGCAGGGATGTGAGGTGCTCTTGGTCGATGCGGTGCAATGCAACAGTTCCAGCGGCGACACCCTCCTTCGGAGTTGTGACGGCAGGCATGGCGATGGCGACAGACACGCTCCGACCTCGTTGCGAGATTCTTCTCCTGATGCGGTGCAGTGCGACAACTAAAGCGGAGACACCCTCCTTCGGATTTGCGATGGTGGCAGCAGCAGCGATGGCGACACACTCTCTCTTCGTTGCAGCACACTTATCTACGATGCGGTGCAGTGCGACAGTTCCAGCGGCGACACCCTCCTTCGGAGTTGCGACGGCAGGCACAGCGACGGCGACACGCTTCTTCTCGTTGAGTCGCGCTTCCAGCTCCTTGCGACACCCAGTTCCTCAGAAGGCCCAAAACAGCAGCAGGCACTTCCAAAGAACTCTGGGGAGCTAGGGGGAGAGGTCTGTTGTCCCTGAGACTTCAGCAGGAGGCAAGCTCTTTTCCAAGCCCTTGGAGATCCTTCATAAGTTGAAAGCAAAGTACACAACGTTCCTTTCTCCTTCCTTTGGCAGTAAGGCAACCACTGCAGGCCAATCCCCCAAGCAGCACGTCGGCTTGGGAATAGTCTCTCCTCAGTTTCTTCAGGTTCCACTCCTCAGTAAAGGTTTCTTCTTGTAGTCCAAAGTGATCTAATCTCATGGGATCAGGGTCCCAATATTTATATCCCAAAATCCCTTGTTCTCTGAGGGGAGAGGGGCCTTTGCCCAGTCCAAACCAGTTATGAAGCACTCTGTTTACCAGACTTTTTCTTTCCTTTCACAGTCCAGGGAATGCACATCAGACGCCCCACAGGAGGTGGAGCCAGCATTGTGGAAGGCAAGTACAGTACTGGAGCATTTTGTTGACAGGACTCCTCTTCTTTCAGTGTGCAGGGCAGTGACATCAGCCGCTCCCCAGGGGGTGGAGCCGGCATTGTGGAAGGCAGGCACAGCCCTATTCAATGTTCAGGTGCAACTCCTCCCTCCCATCTAGATGCAGATCTCTCTATTCACCACTGGGTGACTCAGCCTGTCTCCTGGAATTCCCCAGCCCTGTCAATCACAAAATCAGACATAGGAATACACAACCTACCAGAGGCAGGTTTGAATGGTTAGACAAGCAAATACCTACTTTCTAAAAGTGGCATTTGCAAACACAGAATATTAAAACCAATTTCCTCTAACCGGTGTATTTTATTATTCTGAGTTGAGACAGTTAGGGTTATAAAATGTTATAACTAACAGCCCATGCTGGCCTATGGAGAACAGGTAGCCTTGCAATAGTGAAAAACTAAAATGGTTGTAATTCACTATTAGGACATGCCACACACATCAGGGCTTGTCCTACCTTATACTTACAATGCACCCAGCCCTTGGGCCTACCATAGGGGTGACTGATATGAAGAAAAGGGAAGGTTTAGGGACTGGGAAGTGGGTGCACTTGCCCAGTCAGTATGACAGAACCAGACTGCACGCAGGCTCTGCAATGGGAGACCTTAGACACATTTTACAAGGCTGCTTCTGTGGGTGGCACAACCAGTGCTGCAGGCCCACCAGCAGCATTTGGATTTAAACGACCTGGGCACACTCAGTGCACTAGACTAGGGTCTGACAAGTAAACCAAATAGCCAAACATGGAACCACTGATTAATACATCAATTTACAAGCTGGAGCACTTGCACTGTGGCACTGGACAGCAGTGGCACAGTGCCCAAAGCATCTAACACCAGCAAAAATACATGCGGCAACAGCAAAAAAATGGAAGGGAGACCCACGCCAATGGTGCCAGGTCTAACAAGTGACATTTTTACTTACCTGCAAAAATTGATCAACTGAAAAGTACTTACCCAGTTATGAAATGCTTAGTGTTAAAATACATATAAATATATCTGTTATTTTTCTAAATTGGTCTCGAGTTTCTTCTTGAGTGTGTCTCGTTTATTAACTCTGTGTGTGCAACAAATGCTTAACACTACATTCTGATAAGCCTAAACTACTTGCCTACACTACCACAAAGAAAGCATTTGGGATTATTATTGTAAGCAAATACGGGTCTTCTGGACTTTCTATATAGTGCACCTCTTTTTGGTATACTACATAAAAAGGCAGCTTTTTACAATGTTTATTGTCTGATTTTCATTTTTTCAGCTCTATATTTTTTCATCTGTCAAATATCAATGTATATTGATTTAATATAAAGTTTAACTTAAAGGTGTGATATGTTGTGCAGAAATAAATTAATGATAATATAAAATTATACATTCTTACGCAGAGATTTCAGCCTCTGTGTATTTTTATTAAGTATGACTATAATAGACATCAAATGGGGGGAAATTTCTTGTTTATATTTTGAGATCACAAGCAGTACATGAAAGGTGCATTGATTGAAAACGTAACCTTAACTGGCCAATTTCAGTTTTTGTTTTCAAACCATGACATCACTTTAACTTTGGCTTTCACTGTAAATTTCTGGGTTTATTTAAACATGGTTTCCTGTGTTATGAGCAAGAAAACCCTAACTGTCCCTTAATGAAGTTTTGTCTGTGATTGTTTTCTTTTGAAGATATACCACATCCACATATGTGCCTTCAGCCAGGCCCTGAGCTGAATATTGCGTGGCCATTTGCACGTAAGTACGCAAAAGAGTGATGGATGGAATACTTGAATTCATCCCAGCCACTGGTAATCACTCGGGCCACTTGCAGCAGGGGTTGGCATAGGTTCTGGTCACACAGGTCATGCCCTGAATCCCACTTAGAGATTGGTCCAAACCCAGTGCATGCAACCTGTGGCTGGGTATAGAAGTATTGGCCAAAGAGCTTCAAATAAGTGTTACTGCTTGATGGAAAAAAGACCAGCTTTTGTTGATTAATACGATTTTAATAACATGAGAAGAGACTACACAACCTCATTGTGCGCTACCAGGCTTAGGTTGATGAGGAACGAGAAGCTGAGGTAGCACAGGAGACTCAAGTTATAGTTGGAAACTCGATGCCACAATTCGAGACTAGTTGATGTCATTAACATTTAGGACCGTTCGGAAGAAGAAATGTTTAAAGGGTCCTGTCATGTTAGTATTCTATGCTTCTTCCACATGAAGAGAAACTGAATACTAGCAAGATGACCTACAAATTGTGTGAGAAAACCTTGAAGTAGGGTGATTCAGGCCACTATTCATTAGTCACACGACAATGTTGAGAGAGCACAAAGGCCAATATGATGTAATATACCAAGGGTCTCGAAGGAGAAAGAAGAAGTAAGGCCACTCCAGCCAAGAAGCTGCAATATTCATATGGCAATAACTTGAGCGGTAACAAGAAGGAAGAGATCGTTCCTGCCATGCAAAGGATGGCTATGTATCACACCGAATCCTATTGCCAAATCTGGTACCAGGAACAAAATACAAGAATTATTATAAGTTGGTCGATGGCCGTAATATCGACTTCCACCCTTACTTTATTTTCTGTATGCCTCATTTTCCATTGCACTTTGGTTCTTATGTTAAAGTGTCCTTTTTTACTCAACCTAAAAAAAAACTAAAACGTTGGAAAACACAAAAACACTAACAGGTTAATTTAAGAACTAAGCTATCTGGTTAAAAAGACCACTTTGTCAAATCTCCTAAACGCGTTACTTTTTAATGCTACCCTAGAAGTAAAGCCAGTAAGTCTAATAAGTGACAAGACCACTTCTGTTCTCTGTGAGGGCTGACTGCAAGGACTGGTTTTCAGCCAGAACCTGAACAAAACCCAGAGTGAACAACCAACCCACACTACGCACAGCCTCGATTACTGGCCACATTGTCCGGAAGTGAGCCAAGCACCCCAAGGTGCTTGGCTCACTTGGCATCCGAGACTGTGCACAACCTATGGTAGGCACTGCTCCCAATCCATCATGAGCAACCAATCTAAGATGTGCACATCTTACTCTTATACAGGACAAAGAACTCCCCGGCTTTTAAAATTATTTTAGTGGCTATTTTTGTGTGTCTCCCATCATGCTGATCTGAAGATTATAGGATGCTTCTCCTGGCCCTTGGTGTTTCGGCATGGACACCAAGCACTGCAATGTGAACTTGTGGCTGCAAAAGGAATATGCCTGCTGCAGCCAGATAATCAAAGCACTTTGGTTTATTGACCAAGTAGGTGTCCACATACTTCCAAAGTACAGTAGAAACTACTCCCTCGTCAAGTTGAAGTTGTTTACTTTTCAGAAGTGAATCTCACTTATGTCCACTCGACACAATGGGTGGACGCCCAGGGCAGATATGTACTGGTCAAAGGAATGATAGGGGATGAACCTGTGGTTTTCGGAAGTGTATATGCCCAGCCCCCATTGCAGTGGTCGCTTGTTGAAAAATTGTTTACTACATGGGCTGAGATCCCTGATGTTATGGCTGTGATTGGGGGTGACTCCAATGATGTTATGAATAGTGGAATGGATCGCCACAGGCCTGGGGGTGTACAGGCGGTGGACGCTCCCACAAAACTACAGGATATGGTGAGAGGAAGGGGCAGGATGGATGTATGGCGCTACCAACACGCCGATAGCAGAGAGTACACATATGTTTTGGCGGTGCATAAATCCTTCCTGAGGTTGGATTACCTGTTCGTTCCTTGCGCACGGATTGGGAGGGTGGTCTCGACGGCCATACTGCCGCGGGGTCTCTCCGACCACTCCCCCATTGCTCTTGACCTTCTCCTAGACAGGAGGCGGCAACCATTTTAATGGCGCCTCTCCACATGGCACCTACAACGCGCCGATTATCAGTCGCATATGAGGGAGGCCATTGCCCACTATTAGGAAGACAACGACGGGCCAGAGACGGACGACGAGACCTGTTGGGAGGCCCTGAAGCCAACACTCCGAGGAGTGGACATTGCCTGGTGTGCAGCGACCCGTCGGGCGCGTAGGGAAGAACTGGAGAAGACGGCGGATCGGGTCCGTAGCTTAGAAGCACGGTGTACTGCGACCGGGGACGTCGGCGCCGTGCGACAGCTCCTACAGGCGCAGCAGGCTTCTGCGTCTTTACACCTCGAGGAGTCGCGCCAGATATGGTTGGCTACACAGTGCAGAATATACCAATGGGGTGATAAATCCAGCAAGATGTTGTACAGACTTTGTCAGAGCACTTTCCAGGCACAAACCCTGCCGGGTCTACGAGATGAGTCTGGCGCTCCCATGTCTGCCCTTGAGGAAATGGCGGGCAACTTCGCGCGCTACTATGCAGCTCAGTACGCCCCCCGGGAATCCCTCCCAGCAGAAGTAATTGATAAATTCCTTACGGACCTTCCGCCGCGAGAACTATCGGAAGAGGGGCGGGATCGCCTCGAGCTCTCATTATCGGATGAGGAACTGGGAACCGCTCTGGGGGGATTGAATGCGGGGAAGGCCCTCGGACCAAATGGGTTCCCGTGCGAATTCTTTAAGAAATATCACCTTCAATTGGGGGCACGGTATAGGAGAGCGCTAGAGGTGGCCAGAGAATATGGCCGCTTACCGGCGGATTGGAGACATGCCGAAATTGTGGTCTTTTGTAACCCCGGGAGGCCCCCTGAATGCCACGAATCGTATAGACCCATATCGCTCCTGAATATTGAAGCAAAGACCTTAGCCAAAGCACTCGCCAATCGCCTCCTCCCGTATATTACCGAACTGGTCCACCCGGATCAGGCGGGCTTTATGCCACATAGAGCTACGAGACATAATATAAGGCGCGCCCAGGTGGCGGTTGAAATGATGCGGGCCACTGGAGCTCAGGCGGCGCTTCTCCTGGCTGATATAGATAGAGCCTTCGACTCGTTGAGTTGGGTTTACTTACATGAGCTCCTGCCTCGCCTAAACCTTGGGCCCCACTTTTTGTCATACTTGAAACTCCTATATACCGACCTGACGGCCTCTGTGAGAGTAGCTGGGGCGGTGTCCGACGCCTTTCCTATCGGACGGGGCACTAGACAGGGATGCCCCCTTTCGCCATACCTGTTCACCCTTGCCATGGAGCCATTGGCGGCGTGGGTAGGAATAGACGACGCTGTGGTCACTGGGGGACCGCACAGATGTGGGGTCCTGGGCGTCGGCGCTGCAGGTGGTGACCGGGGGCCTTAAGTACCTAGGGGTTTTCCTAACGGACCAACCTAGAGTGTCATGGGAGTGCAATCTTATCCCGGTCTGGGACCGGGTCGAGTCAGAGATGAAAACATGGTCCCGTATGCCCCTGAATCTATATGGCCGTTCGGCCATTTTAAGATGGTGGCCCTCCCACGCCTACTGTATCAACTACAGAACCACCCATACCCTATCTCGCCGCAGTGGTTTTGTCAGGTCAACTCGGCATTAGGTCAGTTCCTTTGGGCCGGGGGCGCGGTAAGAGTAGCGCTCCGTACCTGTTTCCTCTCCACATATTGTGGGGGATTGGCATCGTCAGATGTCCTATCCTACTTTAAGGCGTCCCATCTATTTATACTGAATGAGTGGTGGTATGGGGACCGGGGTGATCCAGCGTACGCCCTGGAGAGGTATCTGATGGAACCGGACACCCTCCAAACTATATTATACTCTGCTGAGAAGAGGAAGAGACTCCCGATGGTTACACAGGTGGTCTTCCGGATTTGGCGACAAGCGCTGCGCCGCATGGGATGGTGGAACAGACTGACGGAGGAGACCCCCTTGTGGCAGAATGGTCGACTACCGGCTTTGGCGTCCCTTCAAGGGTTCCGTGGCTGGGACGCGATAGGAATCTCGGCGTTGGGCCACGTAATGAACGGTACGACTCTTAAATCGTTCCAAGAACTGAGAGACGAATATAACATGCCCCGCACCCAGTTCTTCAAATATTTGCAATTCCGGCACGCCATCTCCCCCATCCTAGAGGGGTTGGACTCTTTGCCTGAATTCAGCCCTTTGGAGACTAAAGTATTCATGGGAGAAGTTGAGGATAAAAAGATATCCCGCATATACCAGTCACTGGTTACGCACTGTTCCTCCTCACTCGATCGGCTGCGGACCGCATGGAAGGGAGACGTGGGTGAGTTAAAAGAAGAGGATTGGAGAGAAGCCCTCGGGGCCCCCAGGGGCGCGGCCGTTGCCGTACGCTTACAGTTTATCCAATTCAAATATTTGCATAGAGCTTACTATACTAGAGAAAGGCTGTGGCGAGCTGGCTTGATCGCGTCCCCTGAATGCCTGAGATGTGGGCGGAGTTGGGCACTTTTATACACACAGTTTGGTCCTGTGAAGCGCTGGAGAGATTCTGGACTGGTGTGTGGGATTGTTTGTCTGAAGTGTTGGGCTGGGAGCTTCCCCGTACACCGCAGCTGGGCCTTCTTCATGTAATGGAATAGGTGGGGGGTAATGCCTATAAACGACACTTACTGCTTCTCGGCCTTACAGTGGCCAAGAGAGATGTGGCTAGAGCCTGGAAGGACCCCAGCCCCCCCCCCAGTGGGAGTGTGGAAACAGGGGCTAGATTACAGTATGGGGCTGGAGCGTTCGATGTTTGAGGCCCGCTGCTGTCCCAGGAAACACTATAAAATTTGGAAAAGGTGGGCGGACTACAGGGGACTGTGGCTGGAGCCACCGGTGCAATACGACATAGAGGCTGCATAATACGCTTAGATACTGGGTGAAGGAGAGTATGCCTTACAAGACTCATCATTGTTTTCTTTATTAGAAATGAGTGGGCATCGTGCTAGGGGTTTGGGTAGGATCCGGGAGGGAGACATTTTTGTCGATGTTTTGGGGGTGGGAGGGCGGGAGAGTTGTAGTAACTATGCCATCTTGAAATATTGTATTGATTGCTTTCAGTGCATTCTGCTTTTATGTTCACAGCTTCTCCAGTGGTCGGAGCGCTGTGATTTTCTTGCAATCTCTCTCGAAGAAAACAATAAATTTTGTTCTGAAAAAAAAGGGAGTTTATTTCCAGAATAATGTCCGTGCGTATCGTGCGAGCTAGCACTGGCAGCCACTGGTCTGTTGCTTTCGTAGCAACACCATTATACGATACACACGGACATTGCTCCTTCACACCGCGGATCCAACCATTTCAAGGACCGCTACCTTTAATCCGGGATTAACTTGTTCCTGCCTGCTAATTGTGCAACCCCTTGAACTAACCCCGCAAAACCGCGCCATTTATGGAAGATGGTTACCATACCAACGCTCTGAGCCCCAAACGAGCCTTGACTCACACTAGACTCGTGAAAAAACTTGTACCATTGAGGCACATCATTGTTCTAACCAGGCATAGTAATTTTGTACAGTCCTGATGATGATTCCAATGTAATTTAGAGCGCAGGATCGAAACGTCGACCTTTTTAAGTAGCCATACAGTGAAACCAATTTGTATTAATTTCTGTATGTACTACTCCGGCAAACACTTGTAACACTGATTTAAAAAGTGTCCAGCTTGCTCACTTCTCCTTTGCCTGGGAAATTTCTTCTTCTTTTTTTACAAAGCTATCCTCTATTTCTTCACTGTGTTCTCTGTTCTGAGTAAAGCACAGGATTGTGCCCTTTATTTTTGAAATGTTGCTCATGTACTGAGATGTTACACATTCAATGATTATTGTGAAAATAAACTCCCTGTCCGGCTGGACCTGGACAAATATATAGCAGCCTATTATGGTCTGTTTATCATTTCCCCCCCCTCTGAAACGGCTTTGGACCGTTGTTTTTCCTTAATTGCCATTGTGAAGCCAGCATCATGAAACAGCATAAAGATGTGTGCAAACTGGGACTTATATGTGCGTATGGGCTAGAACGCCAGCTCTGTGGGCGACTTGGCACTGCAGAGGATGCATTGTTCTTTTTCACATGCGGACGCAGGGAAGAAAGCAGGCAGAGGTAAGAAGCAGTAGTGCCTGTCTGACAACAGTAGCCATGAAATAGAGTCTGCTCACTTACAGGAGTCTGACAAGGGTGCTTGTGGTGGGCGGGCTCAGCTGCTTTCACAGGCTGGGTTATTCAAAGGGGCGTAGTTTAACAACACATAGAAACAAGCCCAATACCCCTTAAAAGAAAGCCCAAAAACAACCAAACATCGTACCAAAAAAAGCCCTACTGCCGATCAACATCCAAAATAGCTAAAAAATGCTAAAAATAATAGAAACAATCGGACAGGAGGAGGCAGTTACACAACTGTGGCATTAAGAGGCTGTGAAAGGAAGAATGCTATATTTATATGTAAGCAGCTACGTCGCTGAAGCTGAACACAGACAAACAGTAACAGAGGAGGAAACCAAGAAGAAAAAAAAAAAAGAGTCCCCCTAACAACAGATGAAGAACCATGGCGGAATGAGTCAGTACTAAGTCCCTGCTCCGTGGGTGGAACAGAACAGAGAAAGGAGGGACAAAGAGGCAGGACTGACCACTAGCAAGACAGGATTTTTAAAGGACACTGACATGGACAAATGAAAAGCAATGCCAAGAAAGAGGAGAGACTTGAAGTCCACAGTCTGATTACAGCAAGTCTCGAAGAAAACACAGTGCATGCACTATCTAGCTTGACCTAAAAAGTGGGTTTTTAATGAAATCGGAGACCTAACCCCAGAAAGACACAGAAGCTAATGTTGACACAGACCGAGACACACACACACACACACACACACACACACACACCCACACACACCCACACACACACACACACACAGATATATATATGCACACACACACACACCCCCGTCAGTCATTGGCTGTGCACAATCCATAATTATTAGCAAAGAAACAACACCCTATGCGTTTCGGTCAAGCAGACCTTCATCCGTCGTGATCACATCAGAGATTTGTACCTGCCAATATCAGAAGTAAAAGTGGGAATCGATTCTGAACTCCCTAATATTGGTGAGAATGTAGTGAAAATGGTTTCTTCCTGATAAAACAAAAATTATAAGGTGCTTTTGTCAGCATTTATACATACACAAACGTAGATCATGCACATTTATATTAGAAAGTACTCCTGGAAAGCTGCAAGTGCTGCAGCTTACGAAGAGTACTCCTAATTTTTTTCAGCAATAATGTAATTCATATGTAGATGCATACTAAGGGGTGTACCTTTAAGCTTTTTCTTTCTAAATTATGTTGACTGACTGGTTGTGGACACTTTATATTTAATTACCTGACTGGAATAAAGTTTGTGGTTGATTATTACTGCTTTCAAGGGTTATCAAAGTAATCATCCAAATTAAAAATGTATTCATAATTCTGGTAGAATTAATTAATGCAATTGTACAAAGTACTTTTTGTACAACATATACCCTAATGAGAATTGTTAAGGGACTGCTTCCTTTTTAGTTGTTTATAAATCCTCTTCTTGATAATAGTGCACAATCTAATTATGCAATGTTGACTGTTTTGGCTCGAACACTATTACAATTTATGAATTCAAGGACTCCAAGACACATCAATATTTCGGACAAGTTAGTAGCAAAAAAGCAATACTGGGCTTCGGAGAAAAACACATCAACAAAACATTCACCTAATAAGGTTTCGCATTTCTTTTTCTGCCCAAGTTTTTACCATTTTTCTCGGATTTCCTTTACAGTAACCATGGCGAAATCTAATGGAAAACAAAAACACACTAGTTTAAACATAAATATTTACATGAAATTATTACAATTTCAATAGAGAAACATGGATGCATTTTAAGTAATAAAGGCCATTAAGGCAAATATATTTGAAGTGAAGATTGTTCTGGACCGCAAAACTTAACTGTATGCAGACATATAAATAAAGGGATCCTGAACATTACTATTCACGGCACTAAAACACCCATGTAAAACAATAATATTCTGTATGCAGATGCAAGACAGTCTTCCTTGTTCATCTACATTTTATTACTCTGTCAACTGAATACAAATTTCTATATTTTGAGGTTTTAAAAACAAAAGTGCACACAAAAAGGTTAATATTTAAGCAGCAAGGTAAATCGTGGGCATCCAGTACAAGGCACATCAAATAGGGCTGGAATAAAAGGGATACACTGCAGGCAAGAGCAGTATTGCCTGCATAATCTTATTATCCCTTTGAAAATAAAATTGTTGTTTTAGGGCAAAAAATTACTCGGAAAGATCTGTGAAACCATGAGCCACTTACATAAGGACTGAGCTGCTGGATTCCTTCCTTGCTGCCCTCAAGAAATCTATGTTTAAATGAGACAAGTTAAGATGACTCTCTTCAGGAAGCAAGCATTCAACACATTGGTAGGATATTCTGCCCAAGTTGTGTCAGGAGGGCAAACACTGGCATAATATCAAGATCCTATTTGAGTAATTTCCCTGCATATTGCTCACCTTTTCTGCAAGGCGCTCATTCACATGCTCATTCGAACAATTCCTAGCTGTTAGAGCAGATTCCTAGTTAAGTATCTCAGTGCTTCTTGGTACAGAGAAATACTCATGAACACATTGAATATGTTGAATCTTTCATTTCATGTTCTCTTTCTTTAGGTCCTTGATCACACATCAATTTTGTAGGGTATACATATATTTTTTGTACGTAAATTTAGATGAATTCTTCACTTTTTAGATCGAGCCTGGGCAGCACATGCGCTGCTCTGCGCGGCATGATGCAAAGAGGTATGGCATACAAGCTCCGCCCTTAGGCTTATTAGTCCCTCCTTGGTACCGCCTGGTCTGCATTTGTAACCTCCCATAACGACTGGACTTTTTACTTGTGTTGTTACACGGTCTGCTTTATAAGTTGGTGAGCACTATTATTTTTAATGAATAATGCGGTACAATGGCGGCTGCTTCTTGTATTTGCAGTGCACCCAGACAGCACTAGTGGGACAATGCTGGCCGCTTACTATATATGCGGTGTGCTATGCGTGCTTTAACTTTAATAGTGGCTGCCCGATACGGCACTTGCGTGACGATGGCAGCCGCTTCTTGTTTTTTAAACTTTCAAGCTGAGCGTTGCGTCCGCTTCAGGGACACTGTGCTTTCTGTTTCAGCTTTTTTTTTTCTTTAAAGCTGAGTGCGGTGCCCACTTCAGGGACACCGCACTTCCTGTTTCAGCTTTTTAAATTTATTTATTTAACTATAATGCTGAGCGGGGCAACCACTTCAGGGACACTGCCCTCTCTGCTTCAGCTTTCCCTAACATGCCGCAAGGCATCAGAAAGGAAAAACAAGCATTTGCAATGCAAATGCAGGCTTTGGTGACATCCAGGCAAGAGTATGGCAATGTTTTTGTATTTGGGCGCAGATAAAGCCTCAGTGCACCATCTGCAGATCATACAGAATGCGGCTGTGTGCCTCCTTTTTTGGCTGCCTAAACATGCCTCAGCTTTGATTCATAAACTCCACTGACTCAAGGTAAACAAGCGCATCGAATTCAAGGCTTTATGCTACATGTTCCGGGCCAAACATGGTTTGCCACCCCCTTATATACAAATCCTGGTGAAACCTTGCTTGTCCGCCCGAAAGCTGAGATTAACCAGCCTCTCACTGTTTTCTGTGCCCAGGTTCCGCCTTGCTCACATGAGAGGCCGCTCGTTTTCTTACTTGGGCCCAAAAGTCTGGAACTCTCTTCCAATTGAGCTCAGGAAGTGTCACTCGTTGCTAGCCTTCCGTAAGAATCTAAAGCCTTTCCTTTATACCCACCAAGTTTATTCCTACATACTGGGCTGTCGTTTTCTCAGTCTGTGACTTGTCTGCCGTCCTGTCCAACGCCGGGAGACCCTGTTGGGTAGCTGCACGCTCTATAAATCTATTACAATAATAATAAGCCCCGCAATTGAGAGATTTTGAGCTGTTGGCATTATAAATGACAATGCCTTTTATTATTGCAAACACATAAAAAAAGGCATTGTCATTTACAATAACAATAGGTCAAAGTTTCGGAAATGCGAGACCTATTGCATTGCACATGCTTGTTTCTAGAGTTGATTTGGCTCTGTTATTAACCAATCAACACCGAGAGGACATGAATTTGTTGTTTAACAAATGTAATTACCATCTATGTGTATGATTTGATATACAATATTTTAGATGTGCTTTTCATATCCTCTGAGATTTGCCTCTGTTCATTGACCAATCTGCCCTCCGTTCTCAAAACTTTTGCACTTTTGTCATGATAGTATGCACTTTATGGCCATAGGTCTAGAGGTTTTTCGTTATATTGTTTTTGGCCCTTGAGTTTCGCCATCAATTTTGGTGCATGTTGCACGTACGTTGACGTTACTTCCTTTTAGCTTCATAACCACTCCTGAGTAATCTCTTGTGGCACACTTTTTTGTTTTGGTGTCAAGTTGGTGCCGGTGGAATCGGAGTTCCATCACTCTATAGGTATATTTTGTTCCACTCTGTTCACAATAACAGAGCACTCGTGTCACTGTTACATTTATACAGTTTTACTTTGTCAAATTTTTTAGAGTCATTCGTTGGAAACAGCATGTTCAGTTGGAGGCTACGGCCAAACACAGAATCTCTCAGGTCCATATTACTTGTTAATTCACTCAGTTGTTTGTATCTTATATCATCATATTTTAATCACAGCACTGTATGTAGCATTGTGTGTTTTTCTTGGCCGACAGAGGTTCCGTTCAAACCGGTTCACATTTACAAGAAGGACAATTGTTTGATTGTTCTCATAGCGTGCTATTTATGTCACATTCCAGGTATGGGCTCCAATCATACCCCATTGAGCAATTTGCTCACTTTTTCTTTGAACCACAATTTATTTTGAGCATTTGCACATCAGTACGCACATCCTTTGTCTATGGTATGTTAGCTGATGATGTAACTGTCAAATTACTGTGCACAGCATGTAATGACTCGGTTAGGTCATGAAGATTACCTGGAGAATGTGGAGACTTCACAAGGACAGCTATGGAATCTGCATTCTCGTCAACCAGTAAAAATCTACCTTCTAGTCGTTCTACTGCATCAAATTTCAAACAGGACTTTTTTAAATAGACAGGGATCAGTATCAACCCAAAACAAGAACGTTTTGTACTGTACTCGAGTCCTACATATTATAAACCTAAGACAGTTACAAAGTCTTGCCACTGGATATGTGAAATAAAGCACCTTGCAAATGAAATAAATATAACTAGTTTACCTGACCGAGAGGAGGATGAGATTGGAGTACAGTGGAGTGCTGTAGTCAAGTTGATGGATCTAGATATTATTATTAGCCAGTAAGGATCTAAGAGGTTCCATCTAGGGGGTTGAAGATGATGGGGAAGGCCTGGACCCGGATGCTGCTCAGCAGAACTACTGGGATCTTGAGGTGCCAATCTGTACAAGCTGATAACAGTTGGCGTGGTAGGAGATGAATCACTGTAGAACTGCTCAATACCGGTGTATACAGTGTGGAGGAGTGCTTACTGATTGACTGTATACAAGGCTGTTGAGGGGGCAAGCATGCTGCAGAGGCAGTGGTTGTAATCATCGTTACCAGGTAGGGAGTCATTCACAACCTGAAGATTAGCTGATGCCATGCCCAACTTGGTTTGAAATTGGATTTATCTTTTTTGTAAAAGTCTGTTGTTCCTAATCCACTCCTGTAATAGGCTGTTTTTTCTTTGCAGTATAGATGGATAAGCAGCAGAAGTTGTTGACCTAATGAGTCAAGGAAGTTTTTTTCAGTATAGGGGGTATCAGTCCAGTTTTCTGGATGCCCGGGAAATTTCCATTGCTGAAGGAATGATTGACAATGTTGAGGAGCAGTGTGAAGGCACTTCCTCGAAGACAGTTATAATAGACAACAGTAGAATGTCGTCTTCACATGAAATGGCCATGAAGGGGTTTAGAATGTTTGAGAGTTTCAGTGTGTGTGAGGTGGGTAAAAGCTGCCCGCTCGGGCGTAAAGCTGTGGGTAACAATAGGTTTTTATTGTGCTGCTGATGTTGGATCCAATTTTTTTGACTTTCTCAGTGAAGACGTGATTGATGGAATTCAATGTGTCCACCTAAGGATGCATAGCAGGGTCAGGTAGTGAACTGATGAAGTGGCTAATGGTCTTACAGTGTTTTGCTCCCATTTGTTGCTTTGTAGATAGTAGTTTTGTAGCAGGGTAATGAGGGATCTATATGCAGGGCAGACTGCTTTGAGTTTGGTTAGGTGGACACGAAGATATGTTTATCTCAGTTTCGTTTCATATTTGAGAACGATGCACTTGTTCTCAGAGTTTTTTTGGGTGTACCACTGCACTGACTGTTTGTATTTGAAGGGTCGTATTTTCAGCGCCGAGTTCTCCTTGATTTTTTAGAATGGTTTTTGGGATGTGGAAAAAAGTGTTGACATCTAATGTAGTGTGGTGTGAGTTTGGCAGCTTGATGAACTCTTCTTGGTTGACATCCGTAAGGAGGTCTTTAAAGGAGTTGAATGTTTCTTTTGCTTTCTTTTCGTAGCTGTGTTGCAAAGGACAGAGGAGAGAATGGGGAAGTGATCCAAACAGTATATGGACAGTGGGGCCTTGCATTAGATTGTAAGCACAGTGGACAGCATGATATTGAGCATGTTGCCTTTAGGTTGGGCTGTGCTGTTGATTTTCTGGGTTTGAAGAGTATGCTGAGAGACTCCTTAATTTTCTTGGTGCTAGAGTTACTAGATAGATTGAAGTCTCCAAACCACATAGGGTGGTTGCGTCGTAAGGAGGTGCAGGTGAAAAGATCAGAGATTTCTTCTAGTAAGTTCTTGTTTGATCGGGGGTGGGCAGAGGGGGCCTGTACATCAGATGTAAAAAGGTTGTCCAAGATGCTGAAAGTGAGAAGTGCAAAAGTGGCCAGTAAGGAGCTTGAATTACTTCAGTCTTGCCCAGCTATTCAGTGTGCACCGTCAGGAAGAATTGTGGATGACTGAGTCTCATTCCTGTTATCTCCCTCCTGTCATCTCTGCAGGACCCAGCAGAGATGTGAACCTCAAGGAGGGCTAGGTTATGTTGTGATGTCAGATATGTCAGGAGCGCGAATAACAAAAAGCGCAATTAGACTGATTGTAATGTAGGAGATGTATATGTACTAGTGAGTGGTACATGGATGAGGTTGTGGTGTGAGATACCCGGTTTGGATGCTTTCGATTCTGGGGTCCAGGTGTAAGTGTGAGTCTGTTAAGATCTCAACATATGTGGGGCACACAGTGCTGATGGCTTACATGAGGGCAGGGATTGTGACCTAAGCACGCTTGGCCTGACCAGGCCAACACAGCTGATGAATTTGTCTTTGTTTGTCCTTTGTAGAGGATGTCATGGTGCTGGGGTGTCCGAAGCATCTCAGGATAAGGTTGAGGGGACACAGGGTTGGCTGCAAGGGATGACTGCCAGGAGGTCATGTGACATTAGCTGGGGCAAGGTGCTACTTCGGACACAGCAATAATCTGATTTAAACGTATTTGTGGAGCAGCGAAAGCAGCAGATCACAGTTACGACTGAGGGGGGATACAGGTCAGGAGATCATGTGACTTCACTGGTGCTCTGTAGAAACTGGGTTGGTTTAAGACATAATAACCACTTCATTGCCGCTCCACTAATAGGAAGAGACAGAACTTTGTCCTATGTCGTGGTCCAGACACAGGACCAAAATCATCTCTTCCTGCTTTTTCCAAGGCAATAGTTGTAAAGATGCAGTTTAAACCAGGTTACATATAAAATAAAATAAATCAGTCTATGTCATTGAGGCGGAAAAAACCTTCTGGTCATGGCTTCCGATGTAAAGAGAATGCTTGACCAGCCTTCATCCACTTATCCCCAAAAAGCATGCAATACCTAGACAGAAGCATTGTCAAACTGGCATTGCAGAGCATCAACCTGTTATTTCAGTACACTCCGTTGCTGTAACTATCCACTGACTTTGCCTTATCTTGAACTGTGGCACAACACTCAGAGGAAAATCGTTTCATTCTCCCAACAGCAGCCATCACAATAATTATTTTTCCTGGAGGACAAGTGAACAACTTGGAGTCAAGACACTTAGCTGGAACCTGAACTCACACATGTTTTGTCATATTTCCTGAAGTCCACATAGAGTCTTGGGTAATAGCTTTTGGCCTGAGAGGTTAAAACCATGTCAACCCTGAAAGACTCATGTTGACGAATTTTCAAGACGTGGACCTACAAAAGCACAAAAATAACTAGAAAGGGAACATGTAGTGCAACAATTCTTTTCCTATGAATCAGCCAGAACTCTCATCATCTGGGGCCACAGATAGATGAACATGCCAGTTCAGGTCCTAATCAGGTCAGGCACTGGCACATTCACAACTCAGTCCTCCACTTTAAGGCTGGAAATAAAATCGTTGGTTCAGTTCAAAAACTCTAGTTGGTGAATACCCCCTAAAACCCTAGAATCACTAACGTTTTGGGCCTAGGAAGTATGTAAATGTGCCAGAGAGCAATGTTGGTGAATAAACCTGAAGACCAGATTGGTTGGAGAATGTGCACAAGAGTAATAATAAAATAAAAAGGAAAAGTGTTTCAGGATTAATATACATATACTCGTCGAATGGGACTATCAACATCTCAATAATGGCAACTACTACTGAAGAGGTCTCCCTTGCCTTGAGTATAGTCTAAGGGCTGCAAGTGTGATCTGCAAATAGATATCTAATCCCACACTTGCAGCTCTTTGGCTGAGTGAGAGGCAGGAAAATGCCTTACTGAAGCTTTTCTAACTCGGCAGAGCCTCAAATTCAAGTTGCTACTGAAGATCTTAATAATGAGGCATTAGCGAGAACAGCCAATGAAATTTAGACTAGGTTTCTGATGTTTGGAGAAGCAACAATGTATTAGAATATACTTCTCTATCGGATCCCATACCCTCCTCTTCTTCTTATGGCTTGCCACCGTAGACTTTGTACGTCCCTGCCCAAGACTGGCCACTGTCTTATCTTTCTTAGTCCCCGATTTATAGATCTCCCTCCCTGAGGTCCACATATAATCCAAGCCCGTCATTATCATTTTCCTCTCTTCTGGTGGAAGTTGGAAATCTTCTAGAATGGCTCTCCGGCGGTTTTCCTATGTAAGGCAAGTGGAGATGAGCTGGGGAAATCATGTGGCAAACTGCAATGTTCAAAATATTTTAAATAAATGAGGAGTATTGAGATCAAATCCTCATGGACAACGAGATTATGAGGCAATACTCATGTGAAGGTACTGCAAAGCTGCTGTATTGGGAAAACCTAGACAACACAGGAATGAAGCAACCTGCCAGCTTCACTGAAGGCCGTGGCCATGAATGGACCAAAGTAGCTGTTTTGACACAATCTTGCACACCTTCCTTCAAGCTAAGACTCGTGAGGGCAGATCTGCCAAGGATAGATGTAGGGGTCAATCCCTCACCTCTTTCTTGAAGTCTCTGAGGAAATGTCTTCCCTTTTAAAAGTCAAATTGTATGCCCTGTACTACAAACTTACAGAGAATGTAATCTGGAAAGTAGTGCCCGACAGCACGAGGATGAAACCGTCCAAAGGCAAAAATACTCCAGATTGCTGGGTCCAAACTACAGGAGACTTTGTACAAGTTTGAAGTTGTGGATCTAGGTAAGAGCAGGACTAGAGCAAAACGGTACCTGACAGGACTGGAGCAGAGCAGGAGTGGAGCACAGCCAGAGCCTGCAGGACAGTACAGAGCTGGGGTTCGTATGACTGGAGTAAAGTATCCAACAGCAGGTGCAAGCTGGAGGAGTTGTGACATAATGGTACACTGATCAAAGGCTCTTTATATACCAGTAAAAAATAAACCACCTGACAGAAAAGGGCTGGGACATGAAACGGACATACAGAAAAAGTATTAACGTTTGTTGGCAATTGTGGCTTGGAGTCAGTTTTTGATAGGCAGCTTGGTATGGCCTTTCACTAAAGGGGAACTGAACCAACACTTCCCACTCGCAATTGTTCCTGTTGCCGGCCTGGAGTCATAACTAGATCACTCTCAACCCAATCAAACTGAGCTGCAGTGCAACCAGTAACACTTCCAGGGACAGCAAATCTCAAAAATGCAACTGGAGAGAACACGTGTTTTCGGTACTTGGAGAAGCAGTGTTGCATGGGTGTGGTGACCACCACCACCCCAGGCTCTTAAGAGTGCCTTTATAGGGTCCCCATTCACCCGTTACCAGTTCAGAATTTCTCATGAGGAAATAGTCAGTCTACTGCTCATCGTCTCCCTAAAAACAAGCTTCTGAAAATTGCACACAAACTAGCTGGTAAACTAAGCACTTAGTTAAAGGGAGTTTAAGGGATGTTAACAAAAGAGATGAACACACAGGCCTTTTAAGTATGAGCGTTATAAACCTGCCTCACACACAAATCCTAGTTTTTTTTTTAAAGTCAATTCTCTGTGACAAAGATTGAGCGGTAAAGAAATGACACAAAACAGGGGTAGCTCTTTACAATTCATAGCAAATTAGATTACAGTTGTAAAGTCTACAGAAAAAGGCATGCAGATGTGTTGGGGAGACATGGATCGATGGAGTGCTGCTGCACAACCTCTGACGTTACTTTATTTAAACAAACTTAGCACAGCCTTTGATCCGACCACTCTGAGGCTAAGGGTTCCCAGAGGTATAAACCGAAGAGAACTCTGCAAAAAAATGCATAAAGAACTGAACAATCATGACTCAAATGGGGAGTCCAGATCGATTTCACTCACCTAAATTCTCCGCTGACATACTTGTCACGATCTTTAAACAACAATATCGAGGTTTTATAAATCTTTATTGCTCGACTCTCCCCAGTGGATGTACTGGCATGATACACATTGGCCTGGGAAAAGAACCAATACTTTAATGAGTCCTCACAATAAGTGGATATACAACATATTTGGCTTGTGGCTTGAAGGCCTTTCTTTTTTCTTTTACAAATAGGCAACACAAACAATTAGTCTTTTGGAGGGAGGAATCCTTCGTGATAATTTGCCTGCACACCACCCAAATCCCATGATGCAACAGCGTAGAAGTTATAAATATACTACCATGGACCAATGAATATTTTATGTAAAGAGCAGGACTTTGCATTAACCCATTAATGTCACAACAGCAGAACCATACTATAAATACCACAGTGTACAACAGCATAACTACCATCTGCATTTTCAAAACTCCCTCTTATGAATTCTGCTTTTCAGGCAGCTAAGTATTTCTTCTGTTGCATTTATTTTAAACAGATCATTTGACAGCGGTTTTGCAATTTTGAACGCTATGGTAATATTCAGACTACTGAATTGAGGGACACTAAAGAGGAAGAGAGATTTTAAAGTAGTACGAAAACTTATTTTATACCTTTTTTCATGCTCCGTTGTATAAAATGGAATGTAGGCAGTAAACACTAACTGATTGTTTGCCTTTTAACTATTGAAATTACATGCAATCAGCCTTTGAAAAGTTCAGTTGTGAGGTTTGTACTTTGGATCAGATTTATGTGTTTCAAAGCATTTTTTATCACAGCAAGAGCGTCACAAGGGACCATGACACATATGTTAAGTGTCCACAGCCTGCAATGGTTTAGGAGGGACGTAGACACGTGCCTTAGGGAGAATGCATGCCAAGGCACGCTTGGTCTTTGCCAGTCGTACGAGGGCCGAGAGTCAGGACTTTCATGCATGCCATCTTGATTAGTACAGCTTTGGAAGATAAGAGTCTCCACAACAACGCGCGTAACATTATAGTGCAATATCTTGTATGTAAGTGGGATCTTGAAAGATTAGCTACAATATTGGTTTGAACCTATTGACACGCTTGCTTTCAGGCGGTGATGTGTACCTTTTACTAGACATACTGGTCTAGTGAGATAAATGATTTCAGAGGCACGTTTCAATAGTAAGTTCTGAAGGATGGCAGACTCAAACAAGCATTGGCAAAGCCAATAGGTCTCGCCTATGCAGGAGCTATTGGTTTTGCCAATGTGTTTTAGCCATGTTGCATACAAGCTTGGCTGCTGTTCAGTGTGGCTAAAAGCTAGTGACGTAAAGGAGAGTGGCACTGAGTGACAGAGTAAAGTGACGTAGAGTGGAGTGTCGTAGAGAGGCCTTTCGTAGAGTGGAGTAGCACAGTGACAGAGTGTCGCAGAGTGCAGTGGCATACAGTGTCACACAGGGTTGTGACACAGTGGAGTGGCATAGGTTGTCGTAGAGTGCAGTGACAGAGCGGACTGGCATAGAGTGGAGTAGTGTATAATAGAATAGAGTGGTGGGGCGTAGAGCGGAGGGGTGTGTCGTGGTGGAGTGTCATGTTGTATAGTGGAGTGGCGTACAATGGGGGGACGTGTCGTAGAGTGTATTGGTGTGTCAGAGTTGGGGTGTAATGTCACAAATTGGACGCAGTGTTTCTTACCGAAACATGGCTGGCGACCGACTCCGACCCTGCCGTAGTAACATCCCTTCCCTCTGGTTTCCAAATCATCCGGCAAGACCGCCCGGAGGGAAGAGGAGGTGGGCTAGCAATTATATTCAAAGAACAATTTCACTGCAGACTTATCCCGGAAATCATCCCAGATTGTGAGAGCCTAGCTTTCTCGCTCGAGTTCTCCCCCAACCACTGTTTTTCGGGCACACTGATATATCGGCCACCTGGCCCCCCTAAACAATTTCACAATCTCCTACCAGCAACTGTAGCGGCACGCATTAGTGTTGCCGCCAACTATACTGTTTTAGGCGATCTTAATTTACATTTTGATTCTCTGCTGGATCCCACGGCTATTACACTAGCCGATGACCTGGCCGCGTTACAACTTACCCAACGAGTGAAGACATCGACTCATGTGAAAGGACACCTATTAGATCCTGTGTTCAGTAACTGTGGGGACCTTGTGGTTGGACTGCCAATCCCCCTCCCATGGACTGACCACTCTCTGGTGCCCTTCACTTGGTCTACCCTGAAACCTATTCCGGTAAAACCCATGATAAGACACGCCAGATCCTGGGCGCGGATACCAGTGGATGAATGGAAAAACAAACTTATTAAAGAACTTCCCCCTAATAATGAAGATCCATGTCTGGCGAACCAGGCCTACGAGAACTGGATCATGCACTCCTTGGAAACCATCCTCCCTCTTACGAAATTAACGGTAAAACGTCCCCAAAAAACTGCACCTTGGTATTCGGAGGCCCTTAGGAACATGAAGCGCCAATGCCGGAAAACTGAAAGAAAATGGCGTATAGACTACTCCATGGAGGAAAAAACTCGATATCGAGAGGAAATAACAGCTTACAAAAAGGAAGTAAAAGCTGCTCAAGCTGCATATTTTTCTGATAGGATCTTAACAGCAAAATCTAAACCTAGGGAAATCTTTCAAATTTTGCAAAAACTTACAAAACTCCCCCCCTCCAGTGTATATGAGGAAAAGTCCTTTTCCCAATGTAACGACCTGGCGGAACTTTTCTCATCTAAAGTCAATAAGATCTACGCATCCTTCCCCTGTACAGCCACTCCCCTTTTAGCTCAGGAAAAAAACAAGGTGACAGATACTGTTCCAGTCTCTCCACCCACACCTGATCATTTCCCCTGCTTGGATCTCGAAGTTTTAGAGTCCATGGCTCGCAAAGTAAAATCTGGGTCCCCAACTGGCCCGGCACCCCCGGATGTCATGATGCTAGCCTCTCAGGCTACCTTACCAATCATCAAGAATCTCCTGAACGCATCTATCACTTCTGGCATTGTCCCTCCTGCCTGGAAACGGGCTATGGTCCGAGCGCTGCTAAAGAAGCCAAATTTGGAACCATTGGACTTTGGCAACTATCAGCGCATTTCCCTGCTCCCCTGGGTGAGCAAAATCCTGGAGAGGTACGTCAACCTCCAGCTGGTTAGCTTTCTTGAAGATAACCAGCTGTTGGACGCCACCCAGACAGGGTTTAGACCTAAGCATGGAACAGAGTCCGCTCTCCTAATGGTCATCGAGGAGTCCAGGAAAATTCTTGATCAGTGGCAGTGATCCTCCTTGATCTCAGCGCGGCGTTCGACACGGTCAGCCACAACACCCTGCTGAACCGTCTTTCGAATGTCGGCATAGTGGACAAGGCCTGGCTCTGGTTAAAATCTTTTTTGAGCAACAGGTCGTTCCAAGTGTTTGATGGACAGACAGTGTCTTCCAGCATGCCCCTGAAGTGCGGAGTCCCCCAGGGCTCCTCTTTAAGCCCCACGCTTTTTAATATCTACATGAGGCCACTGGCTGAGGTAGTTCGTCCGTATGGAGTTAAGATCATATCCTATGCGGACGACACCCAGCTCGTGGTTTCGTTAGCGCAGGAGGCTAATCAGCCACTTTCAGGTGGACTAATAAAATGCTTGGAGGAGGTGAAGGCCTGGATGACCTGGTCATCTTTAAAACTCAATGGTGACAAAACGGAGCTTATGCTCCTGGGCCCTGCAGATCCCACTTTCTTCAACTCACTGTGGCCCACCTGTCTAGCCCCCCCCCCCTGCTCCGAAGGAGAACATCAAAAGCCTTGGGGTATGGCTGGACAGGAGTCTTTCACTCAACACCCAGGCCACAAAGCTCTCAGCTACCTGCTTTGGACTGCTCAGGACACTGAAGAAAGTTCTTCCTCTGCTCCCCAGGGAGGCAAAGCAGGTAGCCATACAGGGTCTGATACAGTCACGTCTAGACTCCAATAACGTCCTCTACCTGGGTGCACCAGAGTACACCCTAAAGAGACTGCAGCTGGTACAGAATTGCGCTGCCCGCACTCTGCTACAGATCCCACGCAGACTGTCAGTCAAGGCGGGACTGACCAGCCTGCATTGGCTGCCAGTGCGTCAGAGAGTCACTTTTAAGGCAATGTGTATTGCCCACCAGGCCTTCTGGGACTCAGGACCTCTAATTACTCGTGGTCTAGTAAGTCAGTACCGTCCAGGTAGAGATCTTCGATCCAGCCAGGCTTTTATGGCAACAGTCCCAAGAATCAAAAAGACAAGGTCAGGTGGAAGGATGTTTGCCTACAATGCCGCCAAGATCTGGAATTCCCTCCCTGTACACCTGAGATCCAACCCTAACCTCTCCTCCTTTCGTAAACAATTAAAAACATACCTGTTCAATTCTTCTCAATAAAACTCAGTTCTCCTTCCTCTTTTGTCCTTGTCTGTAACCTCATTCACTCAAACCAGCAGGTTCCTCTAGCGCTTGGACGCCTCAGGGCAGCAATCGCGCTGTTATAAATCCACTTTCATTCATTCACTCATTCATTCATTCATTCATTCATTCATTCATTCATGTCGTAGAGTGGAGCGGCGTACCGCGGAGGGACATGTGTTGATGTATGCTAGTATTACCAAAAATATTCATAATGGAAAATCAGTGTAACCAGTTTCAATAATATTATGGGAAACAAAAATAAACGAGCATTGGCAAAGCCAGTAGGACTGAATTTGGTGGTCAGCTTTTTAGTTTTGTCAATGTGTGACTTGTTTTGGCATGTTTTTGTAAAACTTTATTGGTGTGAGAGCTGCCAGGCCCTCACCATTAATACAAACATTGGCCAAAGAAACAATTGTTTTTGGTCTCAAAAAGCACACACCGCCACAGTAGTTCCTGGCACTGAACAAAACTACTTTGTGTGCTGATATACTCCTTCTGAAAAAGCTGAATGCTGTCACTCACAGTGAAGCCAGCGGATACAGAGTGACAGAATGTTAGTAAACGTGAAAGGTCATGGTCAACGCCAAACCAAATTCAGGGCCCAATTATTAAAGAAAGTCTCAAAAAAGTACCCAATGGTATATGTCCTTGCATTAAGTGCAGCTATACAGCTTTAATGAATTTCCAAGAATTTACAGAAGTAAGACAAGAAATAGTACTCCTAGAAAATATTTGTGAACTGCATTTTAGCACGATCAAATATGCATGTGTAGATTTGCTCATGTGAAAATCTGAGTGATTGCAAGTTCACTTAACCTCCAACCATTTTTTTCCCAAATCTTGGCGAAGGTTTACGCCCGCCATTGTCAGGAGTAAATTTCCAACATTTCTCAGTATGGGAAAAGATTAGAGAAGAGTTGTTGAAAACCGTTAAAGCATGCAAGTCAGTAGGTTTTCACAGACTCAAAAGGGCATTCTAACCCTGGAACTATTGCTTACCTCTACCTTCAGCCCCAGTATGTAGATCTGTGGAAATGTGGCAACATAAGGGTATTGCAACTATTCAAACACTACTATGGTATGAGCCCTGGCGTAATCAGAGAGGCTATATCGCAGCTTTTATATAATGAGATTGCTGTCAAAATTTGTCGTCGCACGGCATGGCACCAAAGGGACAAGTGGATTTTGTTAAAAGACAAGTAGATTTATGAAGCAACCTGCCCCATGGACAAGTAGATATTTGATTAAATTCCATATCCCTGCATAGAAAGAAGGGCGTAGAGTGTTGTACAGTAAAGGGGAGTAGAGAGCAGTGGTGCAGAGTAGGCTGGCGTAAAGTACAGTGGCTTAGAGTAAGCTGGTTTTGAGTGAAGTGGCGTAGAGAACAGTGGTGCAGTGTAGATTGCAGTGGCGCAGAGTGGAGTACAGTGACAGTGCAGTGACAGAGTGGATTATTTCAGAGTAGAGTAAAGTGGTATACAGCGGAGTGGTGCAGGGTGGAGTAGAGTGAAGTGGTGCAGAGTTAAGTGGCGTAGTGTGGAGTGATGCAGAGTAGAGTGCAGTGGCATAGAGTGGTGTGGAGTGGCGTAAAGTGGAGTATGCATAGCGTGGTAGTACACTGCCATTACAGACAACACATTTTCAATTTAAATGACCAATACAATTGCACAGACATACAGTTCTACTGATAAAAGTATACAGCATGCAAACAATAATGTGTGGAAATGTCATCAACTAGTATATGGATTTGTTTTGACCATATTAAAATATTGTTATGTTATGTTTTTTTCCAGGTCACAAAAAAATGTAAATACCTGTAACTGAACTGTACAGCTATTTCAGAATATATCAGTCTTTTCCTGAAGAGCTTAGGGTCCTGGCTCTTTCAGCTCTGTACGGACTTGGTCCAGTCAGCCAAAACAAGGGCTTTAAATTTTACTCGGAGTAAAATTTAAAGCCCTTGTTTTGGCTCTTTCAGTTCTGTACAGACTTGGTCCAGTCTACCTAAGGAATCGCTTCAGGTTCTACATCCCTGAGCGACAACTGTGCTCA
Organism: Lissotriton vulgaris; assembly: GCF_964263255.1. Taxonomy (NCBI): domain Eukaryota; kingdom Metazoa; phylum Chordata; class Amphibia; order Caudata; family Salamandridae; genus Lissotriton; species Lissotriton vulgaris. Next base: position 724,503,913 of record NC_141691.1, read on the forward strand.
GGGACAACTGTGCTCAGCAATGGAGCTGCTTGCTGTCATCCCACGTTTTTGCCTCAAGAGAATTGGTGGAAGTTCTCTGGCATACAGGGCAGCTTTGGCCTGGAATTTGCCTCCTCTGGACCTTTGCAGTACCCAGGACCCTAAGTTCTTCAGGAAAAGACTGACAACTTGGCTTTTCATCTAATGTTCCGTTCACTTCCGCCCCTACTTGGCCCGAGCCGGGACACTCTTTGAGTAGCTGTGCGCGTTATAAGTGTCAATAACATAACATAACATAACATAACATAACATAACATAACATAACATTTGTTTCCACCACACTACAGAATTGCCAGAAATGTGCTTCATTCGTGGATTCATAATTCTGATATATTCTGAAATATCTGCACAGTTCATTTACAGGCATTTAAATGTTGTTGTGACCTGGAAAAAAATAACATCGTACAGCTTTCCTCCAGCACAGCCATAATGACTGTTACATAAATCCTCTAACTTTGAAGTACAAAAAGTAAACACCAATTCTGCTGTAAGACAGAACCTGACATTTGAACTCGGTCTTTGAATGCTCAGCAAATGTGACAGGATAAGAACAAGATTTAAAGGTGTGTTTGGAAAAACGAGCACTGGTGGAAGAATAAGTAAATAGACTATGCTCCACAGGATGGACAAACTCAAGCTGGATCCACCTAAAAGAAATGAAGCCAGGAAATAGAAATCAAGTTAGTGAGAGTTACAAACTACTAAGCCAATGGTAAGCACTGGGTGGAATGAATCGCTAGGGGAGCTTTCACAATGACCTCAAGATGTTTTTTGCAAACCGTAGGCTTCGATCTCAAAAACGATCATTCTGATTCCACTGCAACTTAGACCATGGCTACTTCTATGAAGCTCCAAGTGGGAATATATGAGAAGGTTTATTCAGATGGATAGACGAGTTAAAGAAGAATTTAACACTATATAGATATGTTAGGAGAAGGGGTGCAACTTCAAAGGTTGAATGTTGGTCTTTCTCCGACGGTAAAAGATGGCTACGTGAGAAAAGAAACACTCACATATTTGAAAGAAAAACCAAACACTAGCAAAACAATTTGAAATGTAAAGGTAGGTTTTGGGAAGGGTCATAATTGTTACTGAAATGTTCCTCAGGCCTCATAGAAAAGGTGTGTTCTAAGCCTCACCAAATGTTTAAAACTTGTTTACCTAACAGGTTTTAAATCAAATTAATTTCTACTTTTCGACTGCGGGCTTCATTATGAGTTGGATGCAAAATGGCTTGATATTTGCTCCTCAACAAAAGTTACTGATACATGTAACTATTCTGGAGTGGACGTAAAATACAGGAATTAGGGTTTCTGCACAGATTCCAGAATAGGTGTGCCTGGGTTTTTCATCTACTTTCAGCAGCTGTAGTCACCAGGTGATATACTACTGATCTGCAGAGTTGGAATTCCGAGTTAGTCTACAATACCGGTAACCAGACTAATTGGAATTGCAAGAGCACTCATAACCAGCCTCAAAATATATTACGTAGAAGACACGGCAAGATCCTCGATGCTATAATAAAGGAGTGGGTTCTTCTTTATTTATTTAAGGCGGTAAATCAGCTTTGTCATCTATATTTAGATCCAGCGACATCTACAGTAGAGATGTTGGTGGGCCCAAAAAGTAATGATGTACACCTTGAGAATATTGTTCATCTTCTAATACATTTGAAGAGAATAAGGAGTATAGTCAAGCAAAGGAAAATGTAATCAAACCCTTCAGATTGCTATTAAGAATTAGGCTGTGGTGATTAACCGGATAACAGCAATTAAATGCAACATTGGCAGACCAAATACCACCTGAAACCACAAACAAAGGTTCCATGTGGAACAAATACAATTAGAAAAATCAATTTTAATTTTAATCAAGAGCAGGTATAAGTCATTGTCTATTCAATGATAGTAACAGAGAAACTGGCCCCACTCATAAGTCTTTATAAGTTATGATATTTGCAACACCAAAAAAATGTGCTCAGTGGTCAGGTGATCACTCAGTGACTGAAAAACAACCAGTGTAATAATCTGTATAAAAGAACAGAAGACAAAGAAACATTCAACTGATTTCGGTAGTAGGTATAATTGCCTAAGGCTTAGTGGTTCAGTAACCTAAACAACGTTATAACTATTTAGTTCCAATTTACAGAATCGTTGACTACGTTTCGACCCATAGCATCATAAAGGTCATCAGAACATAAGTAATCCAATGGAGAAAGAGCAGAGAAATGAGCTTGAATAAGTTTTTGAAGTCTGAAGAATAGGAGTACCTGACTTTTTTTTTTTTTTTTTTTTTAAAGCTGCAATTCATCAAAAGCAGGTATTTGGACTAAGTGGTAGAACAGGTTAGGTAATGTGGGGAGCCAAAAACAAGCATGGTGAAAATAAACCCTAACGTTTGAGCTCGGGAACATTTTTGACTCGAGACTTTAACATTTGCTGTGAATGCTGCCTGAGAGGCATGGTGAATGGTCACACAATACAAAGGTAAGGGCTACAGGCAACTGGTGAGTGTTTAACAGAAGTTATTGTGAGCATGCAGTATTTCAAGTTAAATTCTGGGGAACTGCAAGGTAGGCGGTGAAGTGAAAATGTGCTCATCTACAAGAATATTCATATTTATTGGCTCTTTCACCTGAGGATTGAGCAGTACAATTGCTAATGTAGATACCAGGGGACTAGTGTGAAGTTCACATGAAGCTAGGTATTTGTTGCAATAAAACGACTCACATGACGGACAGGCATACCTGCAAGTTATGCCACCTGTAACGTCATCTTTTGCTACTCAGCATTTTCTTTTTTTACATTTCTCTTATTTATTCAACAAAAGACATTAAAAAATGATAACCTGGAGAACAAACAACTGATCAGATGGTACACAGGTAATGACTTTTTAACACAAGGTTATAGTGTGTCAACTTTGGATGGTGCATGTCTGAGTACAGACTGGAAGCAGCAGAATCTTTGCTTTGAATATATTCCAAGCTATAACAAGACGTGAGAAGAAGGATTAAATTGTGGCAGCATGTCAATAAAAAGCTTTTCAATGGGAAAGATCAGTCTGTCTGCCAAGAATGCATTACAAAGTTGAACCTCTGAATGCACAGAGAAAAAAAAAACATTGATATACTAGAATACCTTTGTGGAGGTACTGTATGGCATAGTAGGAGTTTAACCTGGAACAGTTGTACCACTGATACTAAGTGGGTAAGGGGACTTTGCCAAACATGAAGAATTGTAATTTTGCATCTATCTGGGGATTGTAATGGCTGCCGCTCTACAAGCCTTTACCTCACAGGGGGTGGGTTCAGGGTGGCTGGTGTGGGGGGAGTGCCGAGTATGGGGGAAAGGAAAGATCTTTGAAAGTGCTGTAAAAAATATTTAGAAGCTAGGTTCCCTTCGCATTGCTCGTGCAGCAGGACTTTCCCATGTAGGTTTAAATCCTGTGAGCATGGGACTCTTACTGGGTACTCGCTTGAAAAACCACTGTGTGGGGCTCCTCCAAGTGTACTCAAGGAGCATCTCATACTTATTGGTTAGTGGCATTGCCCTGCAGATCTGACTATAATTATACTGTCAAATCAATGCTTAGGTTATTGTCCATGATAATTGACTCATTTTTATTTGCTTGCCTTCTAAACACAGTACAGTTTTGCGGCACATGTACTGTCTGTTTTTGTCATGACACCGTAGAAAATAATGTGTCCTCCCTTTCCTGCGATGGAGTGAGATTATCCTACAGATTTCATACCTGTGACTTTGCTCTTCAAATAATCCTGTTTAATGGCTCGGTCTTTGATAAATGGGATGTCATGTACACGTCTCTGCTCTCCCTGTCAACGGATAAATCACTGGGTTGTCTGTACTTTGATGTGTTGTTGTTTTTTGTGCTGTGTGTGCAATAATCAGCCTGCATTCAGGAGTACATAGGAGATTAATGTACAATCTTGAGGGCTAAGGGTGGCTGTAGCTTTCCTTATTTGCAGGGCAGGAAAATGGCAACTTTTGATGTTGAATGTTCCTGCCTCTCACCAATTATGATGTAACTTCATTGTCAATAAAGTATGCTATTTGTGTACACTCTAAAAAATGATTGCAAATGTGCCCCGACTCTCACATAGGTTCAATGTTAGTAATGCCCATGTGGTGCTCCAAATGACACTAGTGGATTTCTGGAGCAGAATCCAAGAACTGGTTAGTGTTGTTTTCCCTTCACCCAACTTTCATCTTGCTCCAGACAATTTATACCCCTCCGCAGATTTGCAGTGATATGGAAATGAGGGGGCCTCAGTGCTATGTGCTTCTGAGTAACTAATATTTAGATGCATGGTTTAACGAAACATGGTCTGTCTAGACTCATAATTGTGTGGTTCACAAACTGGGATTAAATTAAGTGTTTTTGAAAGACACCAAGAAGGTCAGGGGCTCGTCAAACAGCCACTCCTATGTTGCTGTTGTGGCTCACAATTCTACTTTTTGTCGGTTTCCAAGTTGTGTAAAAGTTAAATGTGACACTGATGCAAAGACCAGCTTAGGCACACTCAGACTTATAACTGTGTGGAGCTTATGTGTTCTGGAATTAATATTTGTCCGCAGCTTTTTTCAGTTAATCTATGTTTGCAGATGTCTGTACTCCATTAGCAAGGTGCAAGTGCGTGACTTTATTTTGTTGCCTTTTTCTCCTCTTTTAGCGCTTTCTTGTGATAATCTCTGCACAGATTTTGGTGATCTTTGGTTCCAGCTTCTTCCGGTTAGTGTCAGAGGAGTTAACCATTTGCAAGTACTAGGTAGAATGCTCCTGATCAGAGTTTAACATGCACTGGTGTTAGGACTTCGAAATTTAGGTACTGTCATTTCCCTGCAGATTATTTTTTTATTTGAGTAGACATTTTCAGGTCTTGCTGCATTCTATAGCTTTATTTTGCATTACGTGTTGGTTTAAGGACCTGCTATGTAATGGGGTGCACCCAGAATATCGACGAAAGAATATCAATGGCACGCAATATCGAGAGCAAAATATAAAAATTAAATAACGACAGGCAAGTAAATTTAGATTCTCTATACCCAACTTCACATATATGTACAGTGGCGATATTTACATCTTTAATCTACGTAAATGTGGAGTTAGGAATAGTAAATCTACACCTTTTATATGGACTTACCTTTCGATATTTTGTCCCTCTGTAGCCGGTCCTTAATAGACTTGTAGCATAATACTCTTGGGGTCAATATTCAGTAGTACAATCCTGTATAATATAGCCTTGGTAAACCTTGATCTTATATTTCTAATGTTCATGTGGTTCATGGTTCACTGTGCATCAGTGACCGGTGATCGATACCTAGACGCTGTTCCTTATGTATGTTAAATTCCCTTCCAGATTTCCTGTTACTTGTGCAATAGGAAGATTTTAGATGCCCACCAGGTGCTATGGGCTGGATCATGTAGAAGACAATATTGTCTTTTGCTTTTTCTGCCAAACTCATAATATGAAGATGGATGCACACGTGACAACTGGTTGTGTTGACGAGTTGCTCTTCAGGTTGGGTGCACTGCAATGGTATACTGCCAGTTTCAGTGTTTAACAAATATTCTGAAACATTTTTTAGGAATGTTTCCATCTGTTTCTCTTAATGTCTAAATGTGTGCATTCCTCTGGAGTTCTTTGCTGAAAATTATTTTCAGTCTGTATGGTGTACGTCAGTGGATGGCTCCATGGCTCCTGCAGCGTATGTTAAACTTTGCCACCAGTTGACTTGTCTCTTGTGATCACTTTAGGCACAGTTCCAGACACTGACTGTCAAAAGGTTGGAGGATGTTCTGTCCCTTTATGTGTTTTGTCTTCCAAAGGCAGTTGGTCTTACCATGCGGGCTCAAGGTAGCATTGCAGAGTTATAGCGATAGTGGTAATAACAAATGTTTATCTTCCCATGTAGTGTGCTGGAACTGATGCTCGCACAAGGGACTTGGTTGGTGCATTACTCATGGTCAACTGAAGAGGGAGTTGGACGAAGGTGTGACACTAACACGATCATAATGTTATTAATGACAAGAAAGATACATTAAAGTCATTCTGATTATCCATCTACTCTTTTCTGTCAGAGTCCTCTGTTTCCTCCTTCCCTTCTCTATTTTCGCTATAGTTTTGTTGAGTTTGAACAGCCCTACCTCCAGAAGAGAACTAGCTATGTTATGTGCCCATTTTTTAAACCCTGTACATTTAGGTTAGGAAACTGCTATAAAGCAGTGATGTACAACATCTTAATTTGGGTCTGTTGCTAATGCAAGTGATTAACCAGCACATGTGCAAAAACTTCATCCACCTCACCTTCAAGAGTACTATTTTGTGTGCCATAAACTTATAACGGAATAAACATCCTTAACAAGTGATTATCATACCATTTTACAAAGATGCCCTGGAGAGGGGGTGGTGGTGGTGCTATTAGACAGAGAAAAGGATTTTGATTCCTTGGCGTGGCCCTTTCTTACGACTACCTTGTCATGCTTCGGTATCCCAGGCTTGCTCATTAAACTAATAAAGCTCCTATAGACTTTGCCTGTAGCCAAAGTTCAGGTAAAAGGTATAACATATGACTCCTTACCAGTATATAGGGGTACGAGACAGATGTGTCCTTAACACCCCCTTTTATTTGTTCTATTTGGACCCCCTAGCCCAGCTTTTACAAGAGCGCCACATGCACAGGAAGTCAACTTACCTGCGGGATTTCTATTGCATTCCATCTACACCAATGATGTCTTGCTCTTTATTCAAAAGTCGACTGAGAACTTGCAGCCACTTGTTCACAAATTTATAAAATTTGGAGAAGTGTCAGGGGTAAACAAACTGTGATAAGACTGAGATATTTCCCATCACCCACTGAAAATGAAGGCCCTCGTCACAATTCCTGGTGCACTGGAGGGAGGATTCGGTCAAATACTTGGTGGCGACCCAGCATAGAAACTCAGGAAGTACAAACACTCAACTATGGAGAAGTTGTTGAGAAACTATTGCAGCAAGTAGAGTCCTAGATCATGCTCCCACTCTGAAAGGCAGGCCGGACAGCTCTTAATAATATGATCGTGCTTTCCAGATTCTTGTATTTGTTCACCACTATTCATATTCCGTTACATAAAGTGTTTTTCCATACACTCAAAACGCACCTCACGAGACTGATCTGGGTGGACAGTCAGACAAGAATCAGCTTTGACACACTGACATTACTTTATGGGCAGGGTGGTTGGGGTCCCTGAACTTGAGGTTTACTATTTGATGGTGCAGTGACACTTTAGTCAACATTGGTACCACCCAGACAGATGCATTCCATACCTAATACCAGAGACGGCATGGGCAGTACTACTGGAAACATTACTGCAAGCTCAGCTGGTACACGACGGTCAGAGATCAACCCAGTCGCCATGGCATGTTGGTCCTCAAGACATTTCGAAGAGTAGCTTGTGTGAGAAAGTGGCTCTATATATACTGGACCAGAATGAGGTACAGCGTGTATAAAGTCCACAAACCCCAGAGGTAAAACAGAGGTTAAAGTCAGGACTGACCTTACTCTCAAAAGTGGTAGCTTGGTCGAGCAGTAAGGCAGTACCAGAGGACAGTGTAAAGCATTTGTTGTACACACTCAGTCAGCAAAGGATTTCACACACTCAAGGACTGACCTCCAGGCCAATTGTTTTTATATCAAAAGATATAGTTAGTTGTTTGATTTTTGGAACCAACAGATATCAAAATATACTTTTCTCAATATGAGTACTCTCATGTAATTACTTTGCAAGGAAGCTATGACGTTTGTGAACACAATAGATACAGGGGTTGCAGTAGGCAACAGAATTCTAAACACACTTTAGCATTGAGCTCAATGGATTGTCATCATATAAGTACAGTTGATTATAATACAGATTACTTTAGTAGTTCCAGGACTAGATCCTAGATTCAGTCCTGGGGTCTAAGCTGAAACCAGATTAGCAAAAACGTTTTAGTTACTGTAGTGAATTTTCATGAATGTAAATCTGTTTTAAAAGTTCACACTTAGAAACTTTTCAATGAAAATCTGGCAATGTTATTCAAAGGGAGAAAATGCAGGTTGCAGGTAAAGTACAATTGTGTTACTTTTGTAATCCAGTACTGGGCTCCTAGGTCCAGCACTGGGGTCTTAACTCAAAACAGGCAGGTAATTGCGTTTCAGTATTACGTATGATTTGTAAAGAATATTTCAAGTTTTCAAAAGTAGACACTTTGAAGAAATTTCATAGAAAAACAGACAATGGGTTCATATGGAGAAAATACAGATTACTAGTAAACCCAGTAAGGATTAATTTTGAGGTTCAGTACTGGGCTACAAGGTACAGTACTGGCTTCTCCCCTGATCACAGGTGAGTATTTTGGAATTCAGAATTCGAGTGATTTTATATGAATATTTTTAGTTTCCAAAACTTCACACTTAAAAGATTTTTCGAGTCAAACCAGTCAATGTTATCCAATGGCAGGTAAGTGAGTTATCGGTTTCCAGGTGAGTACTTGGCTCGTGAAGTTAGGGTTCTGGGCATAGACTCAGGGGTCCCCCAGGGTCAGGTAAGTACAGTTGGTTCACCTCCAGCAGCACAGGGGCGGCCGGGTGCAGAGGTAGTTAGGCCCAATGTTATCCAATGAGGGTAAGGGGGCCTCCGGTTGGTGGCTGTTGGCTAGCAGGCCAAGCGGCTGTGAGAGCTGGGCTCCTGGTCACTTGCTCAGGGCAAATGGGGAAGTAGGATAGGGTACAGGTTGCACTGCCAGGGGAACTCGGGCGGCTGGGTGCAGGATGCTTTTGAGCCGTCGTGCGTTCAATGTTATTCAATAAGGAACTTGAAAAGGGAACAAAGGCTGCAGGCCCGGCGACGAAGGATCTTCTGGAGCGACCAACACCTCGAGGGGTAAGTTGGGATCTTGGAGGATAGGTAGGCACCCAGGAGTTGGGCACAGGGGGCCGTGGGGCGCCGGGTGCAGGGGTGTCTTTTGATGTCTGGAAATCTTACCCCCTGCTGGTCACGGTCTCAGGGGTCCTCTGTCCTGAGGCTGCAGGCATCCTGGGGGTCGTCGAGGAGGGTCTTTGGGCACTCAGTCGCTGGGGGGACGTCCTCGTGGTCCTGGATCACTTGGGCATGGGCCGGGCTCGGCGGGTGCAGAGTGGGTTGGTCCGGAGCTTCCTGGCTGGCACCAGAGGTGTTGTTGCAGCAGAGCCTCTGCTGATGGGAGTCCCAGGCTTTAAGAGGGTCAGGGCAGGCAAGTCCTCTGGGTGTCCCAAGGTTTCTGTCCGCAGGAGTCGCCGGGATTAGGCAGGAGCAGGTTCCAGGATCGACAGGCCAGTAGGGCTGGGGCCAAGTCAGTTGTTGTTGTCCTGTTGTTAGCAGTTGCACGGTGGGTCGTCTTCTTCTTGATCTTCTTTCTTCTTTTCTTATCGGCATCTGAGGAAGGAAGGTTCAGGGAGCCCCTAAATAATTAATTTTTTGGGAGTTACAGGTAGGGCAAGGACAGGGACCTATTGGTCCCTGTCCTGGGGTGGGTACACCCCCTAGCCTGCTCCTCTCCTGTGGAAGGGGGGCAGGAGCATAGCTGTGATTGGGCAGGGCCCCCAATCTACAATATGGCCAGGGCCCAAGGTCGTGCTTCACCTCGTCTCCCCTACCTGAGGGGTGGTGTTGGCACAGGCTGGCACACCACCCCCTTCCTGACGTGGTTTTTTCCGCCAGTCTTCGCACCAGAGTGTGCATTGTTGCAGGCCCAGGAAAGAGGGGGGGTCTCCACCCAGGGGTCCAGCAACATGTCTGCTGTGTGGCAGCCTCTGCAGCCACTCAGCCCAGACTTGGATTGTAGGTTAGGTTATGTTTTCAGAGGGTATCTCTAAGATGCCCTCTGGTGCATTTTACATTACATCCCACAAAGGCATCAGTGTGGGTTGAATGTGCTGAGAAGTTTAATACCAAACTTGTCAGTCTTCAGTATAGCCATTATGGTGCTGTGGAGTTCGTAATGACAACCCCCCAGCGCCATATACTCTTAATGGCACCACTGCATTTACAGTGCCCAGGAATGGCCTTGGGTACTGTAGGGGCACAGGGCTCATGCACCTGTGCCCACACCTCTGGCATAGGATGCCCAGCTACAGGGGTGACTGCAGTATGCCAGGGCAGTGGGCTCTGTGGGCATGGCACACAGGGATGTGTGCCATGTCGACTCTTTGCTTAGTCCTGCACCTAGACACTCAGCCTGCAAAGGCAGTGTGTGGGTGTTAGGGTACAGGGCCCCTGAGGGTGGCACAATAGGTGCTGCAGCCCTCAGGGGTCTTACCTGGTCACCATGCCCTGGGTGCCATTTACTAGGGGCTGACAGGTGGCCAGAGAAGCCAATTGGGTTTTAGTTTCAACACAGTTTTAGGGAAGGAACACAGGCCCTGGGTATCTGGTTGGAAGGAACCCAGGGAACACTCAGTCAAAGCACATCAACAGTTCAGAAAAAAGTGGGGGCATACCAATGCAAGAAAGATGGCACTTTCTCACAGCTTGGTATACCATTGTTGTTCACCCCTACTGCATGTTTAGTTAACAACCCCATTCTGCCCCTTACAAATGAAAATAAGGAAATAGATCTACTCCACATAGTAAATATAATGGAGATGGGACAGTTGTTTGCCGAAGGCCAGTTTTTCACACTAGTTCAGGTGCAGGAAATATGTTACATTACTCCTCTGGATATATTCACCTACTATAGGCTTAGGCACAAAAATACCAGGGTTCCCTGTGGAGCCACAGGAGTTTAAGTCCCTGATGCAGCCAATTCGCTCCCCTTACACCACCAAATGGGTCTCAATGCTACAAAGCAGCCCATATAAACCTTAAGGAAAATTTACATCTTGGAGCTATACATCTGGAGTCCGCTGTCTATAAGACACTAGACAAGATAGCCCCTATTCGAAAGGTGTATTGTAGGGAAAAAACCTCACCTTGGTTCACTGACCAACTAAAACATCTTAAAACTCAAACAAGAAATGCAGAAAAAACTTGGCGCAAAAATAAAGACCACAACAATCGTAAAATCTACCAAACCCTACACACCAAATATATGAGGGAAATTAAAGCAGCAAAAAGAACTCATATAGCTGAACGAATAAACAAAGCTGAAAACTCATCTAAAGAGCTCCATCACATTCTAAAAGAACTTACTTCCTTTAAAAGTTCACAAGAAACCCCAAAAACAAATGAATGGACGGAAGACCTTTCTATGTTTTTAGACGAAAAAATTACAAAAATATGTCAACCTTTAAAACAGAAAATACATCTCTCCAACACCTGGAACAGGAGTTACACATGAATCAAGACATACACATGAATGTCTCTTCCTCGAACTGGTCTACCTTTGAGTTGTTGGGACAACGAAAAAACCATGCGTTTAGGACGGAAAATTAAATCAGGCTCTCCTTGCAATCAGCTAACCTCGAAACTATTTTCTACTCTAGCTCCAGTGCTGGCTCATCCTCTCTCCTGCCTTCTAAACACATCCCTGACAGAAGCGGAATTTCCTAAAATCTGGAAGGCGGCAAGAGTAAAACCTCTATTGAAAAAGCCTGGTGCGGATGTAAACACCTTCTCAAACTACCGCCCCATTTCCTTGCTACCCTTCTCAGGGAAAGTATTAGAGGCATTTGTTAATGAACAGCTGATAGGCTATCTCGAGAGGAACAATCTACTCGACTCCTCTCAGTCAGGTTTCCGTGCTGCTCACAGCACGGAGACAGCCCTGATTGAGGTCACCGATAATATCAGATTTGCCCTTGACAAACGTCTATCGTGCATTCTGGTACTTTTAGACCTATCGGCTGCCTTTGACACCATCTCCCATCACATCTTGGTCAGAAGACTATGGGAGTGTGGTGTCAAAGGGCAGGTTTTTAGATGGTTTATCAGCTATCTGTCAAATCGAACAACCACACTGCAAACAGATGAAACCTTAGCCAGCACACGGCCAGTTACAAGGGGTGTGCCCCAGGGCTCTATCCTCAGCCCTTCGCTCTTTAATGTTTATATGTCCCCTTTAGCCAATCTCATGAGGGCATATGGATTTGACGTGTTATCATATGCTGATGACACGCAAATACTAGTCACCCTTGGCCATGACATAAATGACACCAAAAAGCGCTTCAAAAAATGCCTGGTGGAGGTAAAAAATTGGATGAGTCTAAATCATCTACAACTGAATGGTGCTAAATCTGAAATAATGACATTTGGCCAAGCCAGTGTACATTGGACCCAGGATTGGTGGCCCCCGGAAATGGGGGAATGCCCTGTCCCAAAAGATTCCGTCCGCAACCTTGGAATCCACATGGATAATAAATTATCCATGAAGGACCATGTAAACCACACCGTTGGGACCTGTTTTGGAATCATGCGAAGTCTACGCAGAGTTTTCAAATGGATACCAAAGGAAGCATGCAGAGTCCTAGTTCAGGGCCTTATAATAAATAGGTTAGATTATGGTAATTCCCTTTTGCTTGCCATAAATGAGTGCCACATTAAGAAATTACAAGTTGTTCAAAACACTGCTGCTCGTCTGATTTTGGGATTACCAAAACGATCCCCCTCCCTGCTATGCCTAAAAAGTCTACATTGGCTCCCTGTAAAAAAAAGAGCCATTTTTAAAACCATGTGTTTGGTTTATAAACATATGTACGGCACAGGACCAAAATACTGGAACCGAAAATTGACATGGTACCAGCCTGGTCGAGAACTGAGATCTAGCTCTAAGTTCCAACTCACGCCATTTAGAGCTCAAACAGCTAGAAATGGTGGACGTGCTTTCTCCTACATGGCACCACTCCTATGGAACAAACTTCCTTTAAACATCCGTAGAACTATCGAACACATGAGTTTTCGAAAGTTGTTGAAAACATGGCTTTTTAGTTAGGCCTTCACTTTTAGGATCATTCACCATCCTTTTCTGGGATTGTCCGCATGCGCCATGAGACTCCCTCTGGGGATGTGATATGTTTGCGCAATACAAATATCCAGACTAGACTAGACTAGTGGCTGATGAGAAGCTAGCTTGGGAAAAAGTACATAAACAAGCCTGGGAGTCAGATCTGGAGGTCACAACAGGTCCGGTCTGGAGATACTGATGCCTTCAGACAAAGTTTATATCTATAAGCCAAAGGCACAAGGTACTACACTATGAATTTCTTTGTCGCACATACCACGTTTCAGAGAAGCAGTACAAAATCAACCAAGGTAGATCCCACCATTGCCCCCTCTTTCTGGATCAGCAAGTAGGAATTATACACCAAGCATGGGCCTGCACGCCCATACTCAGATACTGGGGAGAGGCATGTGACCATATAGGGAAAAATGGCTGAGCAGAATTGATCATACCCACTGACTGCACTACTAGGCTATGTCAACCCTTTCCGAACATTTAACAGGAGATTCACTGTTCTTGCCCTTTTGCTTGCCAAACACATAGTCGCTATACACTGGTGTGGGGATAGTACACCCACAATAGCGAGCTGGCCGAGGGACAGGGCAGTGTGCAGAGAAAGCAGAGGTCTACGGCACCTCGTAGCCCTCACCTAAAGAGCTCAGGACACATGGGTCCTGTAACGCTCTTTCCTGGCAAAAAGGGAAGCCCTAATAGATGCACCTCAAGACTACAGAGCAACCTGTGACCCCAGAGCTTCCTAGAATCGATTAACGGACGCATAACAGTTTAAGCACCACACTTACTGTATAGTAGAAGCCCAACACCTCTTGAAAGGGGGGGGGGGGACTAAAGTACCTTCACACACCCCACAAACTTGTCATGGACCTAAATTGTGTTTTTTGCGCCGCTTACATTGGGATACTTTGGAGTGTAGCCAACTGCTGCTGTGGACATATTCTGTAAGTCATGGTTCAAAGCTGTGATAATATCACAGTGAAATGGTGAATTGTTGATTTTTGCATTGCGATAAAGGATTTAAAAAAATAGCATTTTACAAAGGAATTACAATGTTGAAATAATTATCCTTATAGTTTGGAAAAAATTAAGTTTATTTCTTCCATTCTCTTTCCTTCTCAAGGAATATACAAATCAATTGAACTATCCAAGTGGAAACAATGCATCCAAGCAAATTAACACTAAGGGCTCTCACAACACCTGTGGATGGGTGAAACCTTAAGGTGTGGTATACAAGTGGGTACACTCGCTCAATGCTTCACTTCAACAAACCTAAAAAACATTGAATGTTAACACCAATCTCCATAAGGAATTCCTATACCAATAAAATATTGATGGAAAACACAAGGTTACATGCAAAACCATACTTTTAATGGCTCTTTAAGAGAAATTAAATTGAGCAGGAGCAGATATGCAACTAGCCAAGAAATAAAAAAAACTCACCTCCTTTCCTGTACTGATGCAGCCATGTATCTCTGATATTACACCTCTCGTTAGCATCTTAAATAAGATCATTCGAGTTCTTGGGTCCAATACCTTGATAAAATGTAAGAAAGAAATCATGCAGTTTCAGAGGGTCAAATCTGCCATCAGACTTGAGATCAAGAATTAAGACTACAAGAGAAATTAAATTACTATATGTCGAACCATAATAGAGCTGTAAAAAAAAATCTCTACGAATAAATAATGTGTAAATAAAACAGAACATACATAATCAATTTTCAGGTTTCAGTTATTTTAGGGATGAAACCTCTTGGTTATTTAAAACTGAGCCAACAGGCGGGGAGTCAATGGAATGGGGTCAACAACTGTTTTACATGTTAGGGGTTCTAGTCCTATTTAAATATGGCTACTGGCTACTCTTACAATGCTACGGAAACACTAAGAGTCTGGGGCTGATGATTTTATTGCACAAGCACAGGGATTTTTACATGAAGCCCAGAAAGAGAAAAGGCCTATCACCTGCAAAATCTTTTAAGTCTCCCAGTAACAGAGAACTTTGCTCCACCTCACTCCACAGTGTGCAGTATTGTATGTTACCAAAGTATTTTATGACTAACAGGAAGATCATGTGCAAAATGAAAGGTGTCACACTGAGGACACAACACAAAATATAGATATCCCTTCGGGTTATCTTCGTCCACACTATGGACATTACAAAATGCTTTGAACTGTTCTTGACGCTTCCGCACAATACACCATATTTTTCTATGGTGCTGTAGGACTATACAGGCAGTCCCTGCCCAGAGGAACAACAAATCAATACAGGGTATAATCCCGTCTCCTAATCACCTGCAGAAGTTGATGGTGATTCTGCAAATAAATGTGCAAAAGCATGTGATAATCCTGCTACACTGCACTATTCCTAGTTTATTTCTCCTCTCTCAAAACCAAAATCAGGAGGCAGTACAGAGCACTAATAATATTTCTGCTATTTACCTACCTCGTTTGATGTAGGATTATATGGGGGAGCTGAAGGAACTTGATAATCTGAAGATGGACCTGTGGCTGCAGCAGGACGAATTGTGATTTTGTAAAAGTCTATAAATAGAGCTTTTCTGTCAAACCTTTGGCCTTTATGAAACTAGAACTTGAATATGTCTTTTTGTCAATTCTATGAAACTCTGTGAGAAATATTATTTGCCAATTTACCCCCTTAAGCCCTTCTTCAACCGTTATCTATAGCACGAAGACTTAGCCTCAAATTAGAATATGGCATTAATAAAAACATCTATAAATAGAGGTAACAAATAAAATCTTGAGACCAGAAATTAAGGATCTGGCTGACTAAAGTTTGAAGTAAATGCTAGCCCATAAACGTTTTAGAGTCAAGGAAGACAAGAGAACTTAAGGCACAGAATAAACAAATATTACTAGTTTTGGAATCTTGCTATATTATGATGGAAGGAACACAAGGAAGAATAATCTACCAAACCAAATGACAACCTACCTGCTCCACAGTTGCACGGTCTGACTTATCCTTAACACGGTACCTGTGGATAAGAAAGAAAGTGATGAATTCAAAAGGCTATCTGAACCCAACTTCAGAATAAGCACTGGTGTATTCGATTTTAACTCGATATTTGCATATTGACGCATAGCCTTTCCACAAAAATCCAGTGATTTTTGCAACATAAATATATTCAACCTGCATTGGAAATCTAGGTTCAGCATATACGAATATGAAGAAAGACTTTTTACAATAACTAAAGCATAAGGAATTGTACAAATACATTTTAAAAAAGGGAAATAAAAGGAAATAGAGGCCGTAGTAGTCTTTCCTCTAGGTCTACCACAACCTGGAAGGAATATACAAGATATTTTCCCAACAAGGCCTTACAACCGCATCTCCAATTCACTTGCTTGCTAACCTACAGCAGTGTTTTTACTCTCCTTCCTACGTCAATTAACAGAGAGCAGTTGGCAGGGTGATCACGCTGACCAGAGAGATATGTAAATGGAATATGGCACTGAAAAGCAACATAAATTACTCAGGCCCTTATTTCTGAATTACATCTTGAGGAGGTAGTCCAGAACTTTACAGCTCACTAAAAATGCACAAAATAATCAAGAAGTGTTCTTGACTGGGAATAGCCTAGCAGAAGTGTGAAGAGCATATCTGAAATAATCCTTTGTGAAGTTGAAATATAAGACCAGAGTTCTCCTTATATCCAAACAGTGTTGAACAATCTCTGAAACTGAAATCTTCTGAAGCTCAGAAAATAATAGTACATCTCCCGGTAAACATGAAACTCAGATAAAAGTTCTGAATAAAGAAGGATGGATTGTTGGGTCAAATTTAAACCAGCGGAAAAGCACACTAAATGGATCCCTAGGCCAGAGAATAACTGCATGTCACTTAGCCAAGTGGGGAAGGGTAACTGCTAGCAGAAAAGCAGTCTTATATGACATTTGTTCAGTACCACTGGAAACCATGAGGTCAAAGATTCCGAGTCAACACTGTTAAAAGGAAGCTTCAATACTAAACTCAGAGGGATCTACAAACTGAAGGAAACAGGTGAATCAACCTTTCAAAGTGAAGTAAAATCAAAATTCTAGAAAAATTCTTAGAATTTCTATGTGCACTAATAGAAGCTAATTAAGACTGGCAAGATACCATTTGAATACTTGAATCTACCCGGTACAAAATAAACAAGTTACATTGACTAATAATTTCTAGTTAACACAGCAGAGTTAAACTCATTGGAATGGACTAGAGGTCAAAACCTGCACATTTCAGTTCCAGGTGCTATCAATTATAAAGGAATACAAAACTTAGAGCCTGGTAGCTTTGCAAACATTTATACTGGTCTTGAATAAATGATTACAAATGTACAGGGCTAACGTTTTTTTTGGGGGGGGGATTAAAAATGGCCATCTTTTCCAGCTTCATTATTTTATTAAGTTAAAGAAGTATTTCTTTATCGCTGCTAATAATTTTGTGCACACTGACAAAAAAGCATGAGAACATTTCCTATAGAAAATGCTTCCATATGCAAGTCTGATGACACACAATAAACCTTTATCAATAATATCTTTGATAAATTTGCTCAATGCAAGAATACTACATCATGTACATCCATTTACCATACAGAAGGAAACAACCCTTTTGGCACGTTCAACCTTCACAGGTTTCCATAGGATTTAGAATGTTAGAAAGACATTGAATCACTCACATGTTAGACTCTTTTTGTCTGGACTTTTCGGTTACTTTGTTCATCACGGAATCTGCAAGGTTCAACTGATCTAGAAATATGAAATGCATGACATTAAAACCCATTTTCTGTATATGTATAAGACGAAGGTCCCCTGTACTATTTGAAAAGCTGTGCCATCCTGGCCTTTAACGTTTTCTGAACAACCCACTGTTTTAATCCCTGTGAGCATGACAATTACTAAAGCAGCTGTAGTGGCTTCATCGGGAATTGGTTTATTTCACCAAAGGTGTTATCTGTTGATAGTAGGGCACCGGGTGTGCAGTCTTCGTGAGTCAAGATGTCTAGTGTCCCCACAAAGTAGGTTGTGCAGTGATATATGGTAGTCTGCCTGTAGTCCCGGGTCACACACCAACTTGCATTCCCCAAGGTCTATCTAGTCCCCAAAAGAAGGGTCTCTCATGGACATAATCATGTGCAGAACTTGGGTGAGTGGGAGAAAAACACAGAAAGCGAGAGCGATGTCAGTTTGTAAATAAACATACCTAGTGCTGCCCAAAACAATGTTCAACGTGGTGTGTGAGAGGAGAGGACACCAGCCAAACCCCTTTATCCTGATAAGGTTCCACAAACGCCGGGTAAACTCACCCATCCCTAGTTTTCCGTGTATCTGCCACCTCCCATATCAACAGAATCAGAGTCCAGACTGTTTTGCAGCCCAACACACACAGTTCCTGGAACCGGTTTCATTGGTTTGAGTAGGGACCGTTGGCTCAGAAACCCATGAAATCGGTTTAGCAACAGAATGATGCACGACTACAGGACTGGAGGAGTGATGAAACTTATACACAAGGTAAACCCTCTGGTTGGTTCTGGATTGCAATCTAGATTACCAGACGTTTACATGTAACATTGGGGCCAAACCACATACCACTAGTAACGGTAATATATACATTTTGAGTAGTTATCTAAAGCTAAATATCAACAATCGGCGTATTCATTAAAAAACATAAATATATATATATATATATATATATATTTTTTTTTTTTTTATTGGAAATACAGAAAATAACATTTTGGAGGTAATTATGATGATGTTGTGGGTAACAATGAGCATTTTGAGTTACTGTACACCGTTTGGCAAGGTGCTCACCCACACTATAGGGAATTCTCTTTTTACTCCCTTGTCTACATAGAATACAAGCAATTTGATGGGTTCATCTATGCAAGCTGTTGGTGGTTAGAGAAAAATAAGAAACAAAACTCTATTTGACAACAAACATTTTCTCCAGACACTAGGTTGGTATAGGCTTCTCACTTGAATCCCGATATATTGCCTGCAGGCAACTATGTGGTGTAATATAGACGTTTGGGGTCCTCTTAGAATGAGAGAGCCTCTAGGAAGCTGGTACTTTATAGGATATATCAAAATGAGATATATTGTGTAAAGAGTCCAGGGGTTCCCTTATGAGTGGACAGGGGCTTGCTATGGCAATCCCAAGGTGCTCTATTAGGGGGTAGTGTGGTGAAGCAGTTTTAGGCTTAACAGAGGAGTGCAAGACATCTGAAAATACACACTAAGGTCAATAAATGAGACACCAGACAAAAAGAAGCTCTACGGCAATTCTGCAATTTATTAAAACAGCAAGAATCTTTATATATGTTTAGGCAGCAGAAGGAAATTGTTCAGGTAAGTGTGTTTTTAAATAGCATTGCAATTCAATAAGTCGACAGTGCCATTTCTGAGTTCTGCAATGTTAACCTATGGGAGGAAAATCATGTGTGGTTTATCGGTTCTTGTCATTCACATGGAACTCTTCGCCAGGAGGTAAGGTGAGTGGTGGGCAAGGTCCAAGACAGCACCAGCAGAACACCACCAGTGGCATTAGGGCAGCCAGGTGTACAAGTGCTAAACCACGTCGGTGGTCCAATGTTATCCAATGGAGAATGGTCGCAGTAGAAAGAGGCTGAAGGAGGGGGCTGGGGATCCAGTCTGGTAAAACCAATGAGTGGCTTTGGTTCTTGCGATTTTGGGGGATGTGGAGACACCTTTGGTCCTCTTCTGCTCAGGACGGGGCATCCAGGTGCAAAGGGTCTTTGGGGTATCTCCGTCCGGTAAAACTCACGGTTGAGGTGGCCTGCCAACAGAGGCTGCAGGCAACGTGAGTTTATGAGGAGTCACTTCATAGTGGACTCAGTATCTTGAGATCTTGGGGACCACGCTGATACCGCTGGCCCACTTCGAGAGCTCCGGTGCAGTGGTGCTTGGCAGCAGTGGCTTTTGGTGGGGCCGGAGTCCTCTTAGACTTTCTTCAGCTGTTCTGTAGGATGCAGGATTGAGTTCTGCTGTCCCTTGGGAGGTCTTGGTTTCTGGGCGAAGGCTGGCAGGTCTCCTGGGCTTTGGTGACTCGGCAGCTGCAGGACAAATTGACTTTCGGTGCAATAGGCAAAGTCAGCAGTCAGGCCAGCAGTGTTGGCGCCAAGTCAGTTGCTGGATCTTCTGTTCTTGCTGTGCAACTCTTTAGTGTGTCTTTTTCGGTCGAGGACCGGAAATGCTGGCTTGCCAGCATTTCCGGGAGGAGATCGTATGATACTTAGTAGGGATCTGGAACCCGCCTCCCTCGGCCGTCTCACCTCAATTGGCTGGCTTCCTAAAAGGAGGCCAGCCATTGGAGGAGAGAGCCGTCCCTCCAAAGAAGCTCCGTCTTTTTCGGATTCGGGGGCGTGATTTTTTGCATTCTTTAGCCCTGTGACGTCGTCTGTCACTCAGGGCGCAAAACCACGCCCCCGAATCGAAAAAATTTCAGAGCTGCCGGACGCCATTTTGCTGCTCGAGCAGCGTCAACGGAGGACATCAGGTAAGCCTCTGCTCCCCTGTTTGTGCCTTTCTTCGTGCCCCCCCCCCCCCTGTTTGTGTCGTTGTTTCTTGCCTCTGACTCCCTGTTTGGCAACCCCTTCCCTCCGCCCGCACGTCTGGTTTCCCTTCCTCCCGTCCCTGTTTGGCAACCCCTTCCCTCCGCCCGCACGACTGGTTTCCCTTCCTCCCGTGTGCCGTTTTTCGTGCTTGTGTCCCGTTTTTTTTGCCTGTTTACTTAATGACGCTGTTCGAGGTTGCGGGCTTTCACTATTACACGAGCATCCTTGGCACCAACAACAGGCTAAGGGCTTTGCCTTCAGAGCGAGCGAGCGAGCGAGTCTGCAGTAACTCCGAATCCGAAAAATGTCATAGCTGCCGGACGCCATTTTGCTGCTCGAGCAGCGTCAACCGAGGACATCAGGCAAGCCTCTGCTCCCCTGTTTGTGCCTTTCTTTGTGCCCCCCCCGCCCCCTGTTTGTGTCGTTGTTTCTTGCCTCTGATTCCCTGTTTGGCAACCCCTTCCCACCGCCCGCACGTCTGGTTTCCCTTCCTCCCGTGTGCCGTTTTTCGTGCGTGCTTTCTTCGTGCCCCCCCCCCCGTGTTTGTGTCGTTGTTTCTTGCCTCTGATTCCCTGTTTGGCAACCCCTTCCCTCCGCCCGCACGTCTGGTTTCCCTTCCTCCCGTGTGCCGTTTTTCGTGCGTGCTTTCTTCGTGCCCCCCCCTGTTTGTGTCGTTGTTTCTTGCCTCTGACTCCCTGTTTGGCAACCCCTTCCCTCCGCCCGCACGTCTGGTTTCCCTTCCTCCCGTGTGCCGTTTTTCGTGCTTGTGTCCCCTGTTTTTTTTTGCTTGTTTACTTAATGACGCTGATCGAGGTTGCGGGCTTTCACTATTACAAGAGCATCCTTGGCACCAACAACACAGTAATCGAGGAACAATGCACCCGGATCGGTCAACCCCAACACTTGCAGCCTGGAACTATCCTCCTTCCGGTGGCCCGGGCATCCACGCCTCTCCACAGAGAGTGTAAGCTTCAGCTCTCTAACACTCTTGTACTCTAAGCTGTCTGAGGCTCCTGCCCTCAAAGCGCTAGAGGAACGTAGCGCTAACAGCTCTCTGAGGGCCCTAGCACTCACAACTCGTTGAGGACCCTCACACTCACAGCTCTCTTGGGGCCTAGGCACTCATAGCTCTCTGAGGGCCCTGGCACTGGCTGTTCTCTGAGGGTCGCGACATTAAGAGTTCTCTGAGAGCCCTGGCACGCACAGCTCTCTTGGGGCCCTGGCACTGACAATCTTCTGTGGCCCCTGCCGCTCGCAGTGTCCCAGCGCCCTAGCAATCACTGCTCCGCTCTAGAAATCTGACACTCCCATTTCTCCGATGACCCTGGAACCCACAGTTACCCGATAGGACATTGGCTCTCGGAGCTCTCCCTAGCGCCCTGACACTTTCAACTCTCTGAAGCGCCTCTACCCACAGCTCTCGAAAGACCCTAAAACAGACACAGCTCCCCTTAGGGCTCGAACACCCCACTCTCCCGGGACCACCCACAGCTTCCCGAGGTTCCCAGGCACTTGCATACCTCCGCGGACCTGGCACAGATGCCAGACGCACTCGTGTAGCTCCGCGGACCTGGCACAGATGCCAGAGAAGCCTCAGTTCACAGTCCCCGGGACGGTGCGCACTTTACTGGCCGGCCGAGCTCCCCCGGGGCCCGCACGCCCCTGCCCCTGGGTCACTGAGTCCTTCGGAGCACTCCGCAGTCAGCTCTCCACGGATCCTCGCCTTCCTTCCACAGATCCGTGGGGCTGAGCGCAGCATCCCACTCAGAAAACACAGACGCGCTATCTAAAGTGGCACATGAATTTAGCATGATTAGTATTAAAATACGAACTTGCAAAATTAAGTTAATGGATTCCTGGTCTGCTTAAATGCAGTGATTTCCCCATAGCGTATTTCCACACATTACTTTCCTTATTATGGATGTTTGCATAATTTAACTAGCCATCTGGGAAATTTACAGGCCTGCGTTAACCTAATGTTCGTTTTTTCCCTGAAAATATCAATATTGTGAGTTATATGAACCGGGCGCGAACAGTTAACTTTATCAGTATAAACAGATTTACTTTTCTGCTGTGAAAAGAGAAATGGGAATTAAAATGCTCCGTGAGGTTTTCCCCCATTAGAAGGGCCGCGCTAGAATGTTCCATACATCATTTGTTGGCCTCGCAGCACCGTGGATATAAGAGCAACCCTGGGAGGCCTGCAGTTCTTGGGTGCCGTGGCCCCCAACCTCTGCTGGCATGCTGCCCCCTCAGACTTGCTGAACTTTGGGGGAGCACGCTGAGGGGGCCCAGAGGCGATGCAGGTGACACCCAGGTGAGCAGATGTGGAAGTTGACTGCCGGTGGTGGGGGCTGCAGTGTGCTGGGGGTGTGCTGGAACTCGAGGGCTGTGGTGTGGTTCCTGCCAGAAAAGCCTCGCCCCCCAGCAGTGGCACTCTCCCGGCAAATCTTATGGCAAGGGGGGGGGGGCATGCGTGAGTGACCCCGTCTGAGCACAAAGAAGAGATGCTTGCCCGCAACAACGGGATGAAAAAAAACTGAACACCGAGGACATACACTGTTCTTCCAATCCCCTATTAACCCCCTCCTCCCCACCCCATTTTCTTGACTCCCCCTATCTGGGTCGCTGCGGTGTATCTCTTTCACTACCACCCTATCTTATCTATTCTCTCCATTTCCTCTACTTCATTGATTGCCAGGAATCGTGTGATGTGCATGTGCTCCTGGATAGAGCCCTGGCCTGGTGCTGACTATATTATACTAAATATAAAAAACAAAACTTACCTCAGTTACCGCCGGTCAGTGTCCACGCCACCTCTGTTCCCCGACCTCTTGGCGCCTCACGGCACAAATGGAGACTGGCAGCCCTCGCAGCCAATCCTGGCGCTTGGGGCACAGGTTTCTCTTCGCCCACAGCACGCCCATTAGGAGCCCAAAGGGCTCCTAATGGACATGCGCAAAAAAGCGCAAACGTAAGTGCGCATGCGTGGGCACGGGTAAAAAATTCAGCCTCCGTCCCCACTCATGCGTACTTGTGTTGCTTGCCCTGGTGACATCATCATGTCAGTCAACATGACGCCACCCCGCCCACCCCCTTCAGACTCTGAAGGGGGTGGGCGATGTGATGTCATGCTGACTGACATGATTGGAATGTCAGTTCTCCTGCCATGGCGTCTTTCAACAGAAATGCAGAGGGAGCTGCGGGCGGGGGGCTACGCCCCCGCGCCCCAATGGACGCACCGCGCCTGGCAGACAGGTAATGGTGTGGCAAACACTGGTACTGAGGGTATTGGCGGAGAATACACTGGTACTGAATGTACTGGCAGGGCAGACACTGGTACTGTGGATACTAGCTGGGCAGACACTGGTACCAGGAGCGGCCCGTTCAGGTAAGAGCGGTGGTGCCGGGTGGGAGAGGGGGATTCGACAGATGAAGGCGTTCTGCCCCATGATTGCACTAGTTTTTCTTGTTTTGTAGGTGGCACTATGTGTGGGTGGCTCTGTCTGTGTGAGGGTGGCTCTGTGTAGGTGGCTCGGTGTGTGTGGGTGGCTCTATGTGCATGACTGTGTGGGTGGCTCTTTGTGGGTTTGTGGCTCTGTGTGGGTGTAAATGCAATAGGTCATGCATATGCGAGCGATTAAGCTATTGGCATTGTAAATGACAATGCCATTTATTTATGATTTAAAAAAAAAAGGTCATGAGCAATGCCAATAGCTCTACCTTTAATAATTCCGAGACCATTGCATTGTAAATGCTTGTTTCTTAATGTTGTCCGGAACTGCTCTTCTGGTGCCAGCTGCTCTCGTAAATTCTCAATTTAGGGGCATTAGGGGTGTGCAGGGTTGTAGCAAATGAGCTACTGACCCTTGGGGTCACTATGCCCCTATATGACCACTTCCGATTGGAGGTGGGCATAACCCTATCCCAGAATTCCTAAGTATGACTTCACAAAGACAGCTACTTATGAAAAATTGTGTCCACCTCAGTTTAGCCCACCTTAGGGTTGGCACTAGCTTGAGGATGGCACACCGCCCTGACTAGCTCAGTTTCCCACCTGTCCTGGTGCCAAAGGGGTTCCGGACAAGGAGGTTGGCTTCCTCTCCTGTGAGGTGGAGCCAGATTTGCATTTCAAAGGCAGCTGCTCTTTGAAGCTTGCTAGCCTATGAATGCTAATCAGCAGATTGTCCTGTGGGAGGGGGTGTTACACCCACTTCCCAGATAGGCTTTTGTTCTAGGTCTCCTGAGAGCAAAGGCTCTCACCCTATGAGGTCAGAACAGTGTCTCGGGTGGCAGGCTGTCAGAAACCAGCCAGCGAGGACACTAGAGGCTGGTAGGTATTCAGGAGACACATCTAAGGTTCCCTCTAGGTGCACGTGTTTGTAAGTTAAAGTTTCTTTTCAATTGCATAGTTACAAAAAACCATTGGAATACGAAAAGCATTCTATAAAACTGTAAGAGCGGAATAAAATTACGTGCAACACGCAAATGTCTAAAAGTAGCACCAGATAGAGATAATTGTAAAAACATTTGAAAGTTGCTTAGGTGAAGTTAAAAAGCATGACATTGTCATTTAAAGGTCAGAATCCTTCCATGGGGGGCTGATGGGCGGAGAGTTCATTGCCGGTGCGCACTGTGTAGTGGGTTCCTAGTGTGTTCAGCTAGTGGCATGACTACCTCTACAGCCGGTGGCTGGTGGCATTTTGGGGTTCACCTAGCATGATAAATCATACCAGTCTGCAGTTCAGTTGGCGGCCCCTGGATCAAAGCATGCCAGCACCGCTTGCCTCCGTGAGCAAATACCCCTCTGTTTGAAGGGGGCCTTTAGCAGCTATCTCCTTTCCCACAGTAGCTCCTTGCAGGTGCAGAGTAAGTAAGTGCAAAATGTCTCCTGTTCCGGTGTCACACAAGGGGCAAGGAGTTTGGGATGGCATCCTCAGCCAAAGTGGAAGGTTGTGTGCGCATAGGAGAACACCCAGAAGGTGCCTCAAAATTTTTATTTTTTATGTTTTTGAGGTGCAAGTGTTTTGTAATTATTCAGGAGCATCCAAGCGTGAGACCTGACTGATCCTTCACCAGAGAAAGTTGTTTTAGAGATTTCCAAACCAGTCTCTTTAAGGTTGAATTATGGATCTGGGTGTTCCAAAGATCAGAGAGCCTGGTAGTTGCAAAAGATTCCTGGAGATAACATCTTCCAGGAGATGTGTCCCTTTGCTGAAGTTCTTGCCATAAGAGTTGGTTTAAGGTGTTTGGGGTAGGGGATCTGATCTTGTTCCATTAAATGATGTAGGCGCCATGTCTGGCCAAGGATTGTTTTAATAAGCCGAACTCCAGACTAATTTGAGCTGGTGAGGTGTACTTTAGGAGAATGAACATGATTCTATACACTTTAACTAAGGTGCTGTCCAACAATTTGGCATCTCTGCTGCACATTGATTCACTGCCATAGGTTATTGTAAGGAGAAGTTTGGCCTGTGCCACCTTCAGGAGAGGACTTAGTATAGACCCTGTCAGATTTGATGTGAGGATTTTCATTGTTATTGCTAATGCCAGCCCTTTCCTTCTAGTTTCTTCTTTCTGCCAGGTGAAGGCTCCTTCTTTGTCTATGCTGACGCCTAGGTACTTTTAGTCCACTGCTGGTTCTATTTGTGTGCCACCCAAGTGCCAAAGCCTCTGCCATTTCCTCTTGTTGTTTATGGACATTGTCCTTGTTGTCCCAACATTAATTTTTAGGTTGTTCTCTGTGGCATAGTTCTGCATTTTATTAAGGAGGTGTTGCAGGCCAACCTGGGTGTAACTGAGCAGGACTACATCCTCGGCGTACAGAAGACTGGTCAGTGTTTTGCCTCCCAAACTGGGCGCATGGGAGTTGCAGGTGTTGAGATCTTGCGGTAAATCTGCCATGAATACATTGAACAGGGTGGGCGTGAGCATGCAATCCTGCTTCAGGCCTTTGGTTGTTGGTGCTCTTCTAGAGAGGTGAGTCCCTGCTCGTAATTTCACCTGGACCCAAATGTGTGTGTGGAGAAGTATCAGCATGTTTAGGAGAGTTTGCGGGATGCCCCATCGGCCAACTTCTCCCACAGTCTTTCTCTGTCATCATTGTCGAAGGTAGCACTGAAGTCAATAAAGCAGAAGTGTAATGGAAGGTTCACGGTCTTAGCTGCATCAATGAGTAGGCAGATTGCCAGGATGTTTACTGTTGTGCCTGACGTTTTGCGGAGTCCGGTTTGGTTTGGTTATATTATTCATTAGTGTCTGCCCAAGCTGTAAGTTCATCTAGCACGATGCCCACAAAGTATTTTGCCTCGTTGTCGATTAGTGCCACCAGGCGGTAATTTCCAGGCAATGCCTTATCACCGCTTTTATGGATCGGTGCAGTCGTAGAGCCTTTCCATGATTCTGGTATTCCGTCCAGTAATCTGACTTCCAAGAATAGAGGTTGCAAGCCGCTTGCCCACATTCCACCGCCCTCTGTTTGAACAGTGCCGATGGAATGCTTTTCGGACCCGGGGGCCCCTATCCCTTCTCCCTTTTGTAATCTGTTGCCTTCTTAAAAGTATCCTTGAGGCACTAGCCTCGTGCTCAGGAGTGTAATCTGTGACTGGGGAAATTAATGTGGTCACCTCTTTCAATGGGGCTCCTAAGAGCATTCTCACGGAATCGTCCTGTTTTTCTGAGTCGTCCGATCGGCCGCAGTTTGATGAATGAAGTGCTCATTTAAGATATTTGCCCAGGTGTCCTATGAGATGTGTGAAGAAATGCCCCCATGCGGCAGACGTATTATCGTGTTCACTTTTTAGGTCTCGTCTGAGCCAGCGCATGCGCTGTCTGGCGAGACATTTAGTAGCTGCTTCAAAAGTGTTACCTTGCCGGCAACCAGCTTACTATAACGCGCACAAGCGCGTGCGACGTGCACACCACTTTTTCCCGTCGCGTGGGCACTCCACTCACGTTTTTTAAATTTCATTTTTGCGAGCGCTACATCACTGCACGCGTAGGCCGCACCCCCGCCGAACCAGAGAACCTTTGAAGCCTAAATAATGGCATCATCAGACAAGCACTGACAAGAGGCAGCTTTCACCAGTTTCACAAACAGCAGCTAGAGAGCCTACAAAGAGCATTTTAAGGGTCGGAGGCTCAGTGATGACATGACTCGGGACTGGAGCTCCTGCAATGTCTTTCTATCCCGTGGAGTCTATTTAGTATACACACATCCAGCTCAGGGGCCCCGTTCTGTAGTGCTCAGAACAGACTAAGCCTGAAATGCTGCAGTGCCATGCACCTTAACGATCCATGCGCATTAACGTCCGGAATACCCAATAGCCCATATACTATTTCACAAATGCCCAGAGCCAGAGTGGTTGGGGGTGCTGCAGGTGACATGCTGACTCCGCAAGTCCTACTGTGCATGACCCGAACATTCGCAGCACCTTGAGGGCTCTCGCAGTGCGCGGTTCCTCAATGGACTCCTGCATGACTTGTGTCCAAGACGGGGGCTTCTTAAACTGCATGTTTCCCTATGTGCAAGAGCTTCTTGCTCCAAAGTGACTTAGTCTGCACGAGAATCTGTCCTATACGCAGTGTTAGACTGTCTGGGCGGGCGGGCCTCGAGGTCAGGTGACGTCCGTTACAAAGAGGTGGGATCAGAGGAGATAGTGTAACAGAAAGGCATGCACGCTCATACCCAATCCAGTCAGAGGTCATCTAAAATGGTACATTTAGCGTTTCCTGCGCTTATATTGTAAGTCAGCGTTAGGGCCATCTTCGAGTCAGGCAAACGTATATATACTACGGAAGAACAGCTCTGCAAATGCCATGTGACGGACCGTTACCGATGCTTGCCCAACTTTGATATTTATCAGCACTGAGATTTTTGCTACATTGTTTTCGTTGTACATGTTACATTGTATTTGCTGGTGATCTGCAGACCATAACAATGTGAAGAGTTTAACACGACCAATACATTGGGGGAGGACAATTTGATAAAGGAACATTACATAATTAGTGCTGACCGTGACAAACCATGACAATGCAGCACGGACAACACTAGAAGACTAATTTCAGAGGGAACAGTTGAAATGTGTTGTAGTTACGAAATGGACAAGGCAGTACTAAGGAGGGACTACTAAACCTACTGCCTAATGAAAAGCCACAGTTTACAATGGACAATGATACCATTAAAAAATAAGGGTGGAGAGTGGGCGGGGTTTTAGGTCCATACCATAATACCACATGCCTCGCAGAGCAGCACATGCGCTGCCTAGGCTCACCTAAACAAGCACTGGCATTGCCAATAGGTCTCGCCTTTGGGACCTTATAAGTGTTTAGCCATGCAACAGTTGATGTTGTTGCACCAAGGATATTGTGCTGCATAACTAAATACTTATACGGTCCCTAACACGATACCTATTGCTATGCCAATGCTTGTTTCCAGAAGCAAGCACTGTCATTGTGATTTATGTCGTTGAGGAGCATTGCCCAGGTTGCCTCTTCACGATCTTTATTGAGTCACCATTTCATCTTTTTGAGTGAGGTTCTATGTTGATGCAGGAGAAGACGGAGACTTGGATTCCCTTGCTGGTGTCGCAGAGATCTTAATGTGCAGTTTATTGTTTTTTATTAGATCATTTAATTGTTTACTTAGGGATTTCGGGATCCCAATTCCCCGCCTGGATAACTGGCAAAGATCCTTTTTGGGTGGCGAGGCGTGAACTTTTGATAGTGTGGCGGTAAAGCGTTCCCTTTGGTTATGTAACTCGTTGTTGCTGTTGCATGTGAGTGAAGGTGATTGCATGCTGTTGCTGACAAGGACTCAATGTTTGTTGCCACACATGATATTCTCTTAAAGTTCATCGTATGAATGGAGCCCAAGGCTGCTTCTGGGTGGATTCAGAGAGATGCGGTTGCCGATAGGAGGGTTTCTTTTGTTCGATGGTCGCTGTCCCTTTTGCCCCCATTCTGAAAGCAAGTATGCAGGGAAACAGCGAAAGACTGACAAACATGTAATCTACTATGGATGATGTTGAGGGAGATTAGTGGGTAGGCACGGGGAAGAGTCCCCAGGGAATCTTCCACTGAGAGCCCTGAAGTTGAGATGTTCTAGATCTTCCAGGAGACGTCTGTTTTTGCCATTCTTTCTTTCATTTGAGGGTGCACATTGAGTCAGTATGTTACAGAGTAGAGATTGGAAGTGCACTTCGTTCCCCCCTGATGTACCAAAAAGGTATTGATTCAAATCCCATGAGAGAATACATTTTGGGGTTTCTATTTTGCTTATGTAGCTTGTTAGTTGGCCGATTAGGTTTTCTGAGTCTCTTGCTTTGTGTTTTAGGTGGATGTATGTGCTAACTATCACTGCCTCATCATGTGCTCCTAGAAGAGAGAGGGTGATCTTGACTGCTGAAGTGGCTACTGAGGAAGAGCCGACGGATGATGTGGATATTACGCTGGACGTGGATACATAGGTTGCCCTCCTGAGGAATGGCCAAATTTCTCAACCTTTACGGCCGATGTTGCGAAACACATGTAGCCTTGTAGATGGAGAAGGCCTGCAAGCCATGTTTCCTGCAGCATAATTATGTTGAATGAACTAAGGTACTGCAGGAATCCGTATCTGAGATTTTTGATGAAAGGCCAATAACATTCCATGAGCAGAGGCGAAGTGCGGTTTTCTTAGCGCTTGTGCCTCTTTCTTTCTGTGTGTATTTTGAATGAGTGTCAGAAAGGGTGGTTATGTTCCAGTGATCGACCCAAGGCCTTGCAGTCTGCTTCGGGGGCTAGTGCGGCCAGAGTTGTTTTGGTGATTTGCCATCGGTCTTGCCCTCAATTCAAGGGAGTACCCCAAGCCCCCTCTGAGCACCTAATTGGTGCACCTGTGCGATTTAGGAGCTACAGACCATGGACTAAGGCTAGCAGAGGCGATGGATATCCTGGATTTTGGTGAGGGGCGATGTTAATTTTCCAAGCTTTAAAGGTGTGTGCTCTGCTAGTACTTTCCTGGCAGTTATAGTTGTTTTCCAGTTAGCCCTGGTGGCCTCAGGCATCGAAGGGTTTGTGGGGCGGATTAATTCTATTGAGCGTAAGTCCGTTGAATTTAGGTCCAGCAGGCTTGGGATAGCCCGTAGCAACCTCAGGATGTTCCCCCTGTTCAGAACATCCTGGCTCCCTTTTGAGGTTTACTTGGGCTTGAAAAGGGTTGAGATTGTGTCAGGCTGCGTGAGGCTGGAAAATTGTATTGGCTGAGGCAGCTCTCTGTCAAGCTGCGCGGTTAGGCAATGGGAGTTGAGATAAGTTTCCTCCTTGTAGTGAAGAAGGTCCACTCAGGAAGGTAATATTTCAAGATGATTTATTTTATGAAGATAACAAGTTGTAAGGTACAGGACAACATGTTGAAAAGTGGTAGATCAGAGCCCCACCAGGAGGTGCCTGTCAGCTGCTCAGCCCATGCCCAACTGTCAATCTGCCTCCCTCAGTCCCAACATTCCGAGGCATCATCAGACTCCAACATTCTAATGAGTCAAAGCCAGTCACTGGCAGAGCAGGGCTGGTGAAACACCATACAGTATAATATGCAGGATACTACAGACTCTTTGCTTGATCTTTTACCCACTGTGAAAAACATAAGTTCCTCTCTGGCCTCCAACTTTCAGATCTAGGAAACACATTTCAAAACCTCTGAGCCTCTTACACCTTTTGATAATAGTGTGTGGATAGATCACATGTAGTATGGCCTCACTGAAGGGAGCACTAACAATGGGTGTTGTTTGGAGCTCAATTATCACCTGAAAGAAGCTCCCCATGTGTGCACAGGGCTCTGTGGCCCTAGTCAAAACAGTGGCCCTAACCAGATTTTAAAATGATAGGTTTCCTTTAAACCAACTCTCCTCATAGACCAGATATTGTGAGGTGGCAGGAGATGATAAGGCATGGACGAATTTAAACTTCAACTAGTAGACAATAGCCCTGGTGCCGTACATAGAATTATATTATCTGGCAGAGTACGATCAGTCTGTATTAAAATGATGGCTATCTGATGTAACGAGCCCAAAGAAGAGACACCTGAGGAACAATGCTTGACCCGTAACCATCAGTGGCATTACTTGATGATTGTTACCTGGGTGTCACCCCGGCCCCTACCGCAAAGCTTGTTCCTGGTGGCAGTGTCTGAAAAGAACTGGATTTCAGGTTTGAGAACCCACTTTGGATTTTGAATCAGTTTATCAAGGTATCATGAGGCACTGACATATATACATGGATCCCGTTGGGAACTTAACAGGTTAATGAGATATGTAGTTCAGGTGTCCTCTGTGCATTTGCTGAAATTAGACGCATTTTGGGAATCCTCTTTGCCAGTCCGGTGTATAGACTCCTCACCTTTGCTGCCTGCCTAACATAAGGCTGTCGCACAGCAGAGTCTACTGGACAATCAATGCTCACAATGCGGTGCCCTATGCTAGATAATATACCTGCGCAATGATCGGAAGAATACTGCCACTTCACCAACTGCTTATCCACAGTTGCTTCATCATAGTCTAGTGGAAAACCCGATGGAAGGCTATATTTTGTTTCAGGTCATGTTACTAAATGGGAAAAAGGTGACAGACGAATCATTGCATCTCAACAATGTACATTTCTGTAATAATAATAATAATAATACAATTAATGTTACCCCCCTCAGACACATCACATTTAGCAGTTGGTCTTGCGTTCATAGATATGCATGTAAACGCGTCCGGTGGCACTTTCAAATGACGAAATCGTGTTGTTAGATAACTGCAGCTTGTACTCTGCATTCCATCGTGACGGCGTCTGGTGTCGAACAAAAGCCTGCATTCCTCTCTTAAAGAGTTTCCTAAGTGCGGAACAGCGAACTGTAAGGAGGGCAAGTACACAACAGCTCGAGTTACGTGTCTCTGAAAAGAGCAGGACAGCCTAATCCCCAAACAGGCAAATGGTTTAATGTTGTGTCCCTTTCATAGAACTATTGTGTTACCAGGAGAGACGTTACAATGCTGCCATAGAGTTTGATGCCAGGGGCGGAGATGGCAGTGAGAGGTGCAGCAACGGGCCCCAGAAGCCTGAAGGTCACATTTGCTCCTGTTCAATTGTCCCTTACCCCATGCTGGCGAAATCTGCTCGACTTGGCCCCAAGACTGATTTTCGAGTGCCCTACCTGCTTCGCTGACCTCTAGTCCTCCCGCCGCCGCATTCCCATCCACAGCGGCCGCCGAGAGGAGGAGTAGCTTTCCCAGGGGGCATAGCGGCAGAAGCCGCCAACGTCATCTTCTGTGCCCGAAGGCGCCTTAAATTGCGCTCCGTGTCGGTGGAGCGGGTGTTCCCTTACCCCATGCTGGCGAAATCTGCTCGACTTGGCTCCTAGACTGATTTTCGAGTGCCCTACCTGCTTCGCTGACCTCTAGTCCTCCCGCCGCCGCATTCCCATCCACAGCGGCCGCCGAGAGGAGGACTAGCTTTCCCAGGGGGCATAGCGGCAGAAGCCGCCAATGTCTCATTCTGCGCCCGGAGACGCCTTAAATTGCGCTCCCTGTACGCGTCGCGGGAACACATGCGGGACGCGCCGGGCGAAGCCCGGGCAAAGGGCGGGTCGTCTGAGGCCGGACGAGGCTGGGCTGGGCGACATCCCTTGGCTTGCTATTCAGGTACTCTTAGATACTTACGAAGTAACCTTGTTGGACTGCACCTGTTAGGTTTGTTGTTACTGCAGACGTTTTTGTGATATAAACTAACTGCATAGCGGGCATATAGAGAACTTGGTTACTCATAGCACTGCTGATGGCTTGTCAACCAACTAAGGACTTTCTTACCCCTGGCCCTCAGGGCACGAAGACATGTCTGAGTGGCACTTTGGACGGTTTCTTTCTTAGTGCGGTATCCCTTATCAGCCACGAGATAGCTTTGGTAGAGAAAAGGTTGTCCTTGGACCCCTCTACACTGATGTCTCATCTGATACATAACTCTCCTGTCTCCTTGAATTCATCCCAATCAGCATGCAAATCCTTACCGGTAGCAGTACCTACTCCTGTGATGACAGTGGTAACGCCTGCTCAGATCGTTGAGAGATCTCGGTCTGACTCTGATGTATCGTTGACACCATCAATGATGACTAGGCAGAGAGGGGCACGTAAGGGGGCCCAGGAAAAAAACACCACAAAACCAGTTCAGCAAAGGAAAAGAACACATAAAACTAAGGGTGCGGTGGGAGCTAATGCGAAACATGTTGATACCCAGTTGGTGCAAACAGGGAACATAAGCCCTGAAAGGAGATCGTTTGGCACTCAAACAGAAGTGATCGCTTTCTCTCCAAATGTTGGATCTGATAGTATGATAGACTCACTGGAACTGGTAGTTGCTGACATTTTCAAATCCACTCTGAATTCCATGCAGGAACAAGTGAATGATCTTATGGTCTCCAGGTCCAAGGATTTGGATGATAGAATAAAAGGACTAAACCAGGGTCTATTAGAAATGGATGCTATGATAAAAAAGGGAAATTATCTTTTTACGGAATGTTCTAAAGTTTTTGTGGGGATGACTGGGTGTGTTGAAAGATCCAACGAAGGTTCCTCTAAGCCAAATGCCACAATACCCCCAGCGGTAGGTGTTCCCATTAAAACGGCAGCTCCAAGCGTAACCGGTCACCCCTCAGTTGAGACTGATATGGGTTGCAATAAAACAGGCTTAAGTAGTGGCAAGCGGGATAAAGCATTAGGGAGCCTGTCAGATCCTAATAATAGTAAGTCGCCCACACCCAACCCAAAGTCGCATGTACCTAACATTACGCCAAACAATGATAACCTGAGATTACCAACACAGCGTGTCCATATGTTTTAATATTAACAGGAGTGCCTGCGCTCAGGAGTGGCCAAAATGAAACTTGGTACACACTTAGAAATAAGGTTGTAGACTGGTTACAAACGTTTAAAGGTTTCAGTCCCTCAAGAACAAATGAGATTATCATGGTTCGTAGAGTGGGTTGGGTTGGCGAGCAGAGGAAAGTCTTTGATGGGGATTGCATTGTTGTAAATTTTAAACGCCCAAATACTGCTTGTCACCTCTTGAGTGTATGTGACGAAACTCAGAGGGCACAGACTAATATTCATGCTCTCTCTCTGGGTTATTTTTATCGTCAATCCACTCAAGGGATAGGTTCCAGGGCGGATTTCTCATTGCCCCTCATTACCTTGAATAGATATGGGGATCTACCATCCTTAGAGACGGTTGATTGACTAATCAAACCTATGCCCCTGGTCTCCGACATAAAGAAAACAGTTGAATTAAGTAGGGGGTATACTGCTTGTGACTACAAATCTGTTAGCGACTATAAACCTAAAACTACCACACAGGAGTCGATTATGGGGGTATCTGGAGTGGGTACAGAGCAAAGTCTAGGACCAGTTATTACTACTGGGGCTCTAGGTGATTTAATAATCTTATCGCCAGTTTAGAAGACAAGTACTTAAGAGCTGACCTTAGTGGGCTCTAGATTAGAGAGTCCAGATACTCACGCTGGACGCATTCGTCTCCCAATTTTGAGGGATGTTAATGAACGTGTATTAGAAATATCCACAGCCTTAAGGACAGATCGTCAAGAAGTACCTCCTGAGGGGGCACAAGTAGCAAGACCAGCAAATATTCCTTATAATCTAACACTGATATCTTGGAATATTGCTGGTCTGATGAAAAATCTTTGTGACCCCGATTGCTCCAACTACATAGATTCCAGTGATATCTGTCTCCTTCAGGAAACATGGGCCCTGGAATTACCGCATAGAGTGGGCTTTAGGACCTTTAACATAGAAGCAGTACCATCTGCCAGAGGTAGGCTGTCCGGGGGGCTTACAATATGGGTAAAAGTGTCCTTGGAAGCTAGCATCACACCATTAAATATTGACTCAGTGGATATACTGGGGCTGGAAGTCAAAATGAAGAATGGTAGGTGCATCCTTCTATTTAATGTATATAACCAACCATGTGGGTTATCAAAGGAGTCCCCTATCTTGGAGAAACTAGATAATTTTTTAACGAACTGTATAGACACACCAAGCATAATTATTGGCGGAGACCTGAATTGCAACTTCGAGCCAATCTTAGGGTTTGGTGATGTTTTGGAGATGAGGATAGGGCTAATAATATTCCACCCTTATCTTATACGGAGGGATGCGTTGTACGACCCTAGCAGTCCAAATCATGAGATTATCAACAGTACCTGGTCTGAGGGCCTGCAATGGCCGTCTCCCCTCCGATTCCCCAAAGGCTGCAACCTGTGTTAAAAATAATTCCCAAAGCCGTATTGATTATATATTAGTATCCTTTGATGTCTGACCCTACTTGACAGACCTCGAAATCATGCCCAGATTTGAAAGTGACCATCGTCCACTACATTTAACAATAGACCATCGGATATTCCCTGGCGTAGTGAAGGAGTATTATCCTGTGGGCAATAGTATTAATGATGCACCATTAATGAGCAACAATAGGCGCTCACTTAAATGGGCTAGCATATTGGGTAATGGAGAAGCTTTATCAAGTATTTATTTGCTCTTTGCTGACACATTTG
Source organism: Lissotriton vulgaris (assembly GCF_964263255.1). Taxonomy (NCBI): domain Eukaryota; kingdom Metazoa; phylum Chordata; class Amphibia; order Caudata; family Salamandridae; genus Lissotriton; species Lissotriton vulgaris. Next base: position 724,540,067 of record NC_141691.1, read on the forward strand.
TTAGTTATCTGAGTCAACCTGTAGGAGGTAACGACTTCATTGACTTGCATACTGGGTTTTTTTCATCATTAGTACCCTACGTGTCAAAAATGCCCCAAAAAAAGCGGCTAAAAAAAATCAGCTCTGTGGGTGCTCAACTCTGGTATAATAAATATTGTCGCTTGAGCAAGGCCCTACTCCTAGAGGCAATTAAAAACAAGACACCAGATGCGATTAGGGCATCAAGGAAGGAATATAGGAGGATTCAGGCAATCGCTAGAACAAGTTGGGTTGAGGACTGTTGGGAGAACATGCTATTGGCGGCTAAGTGCAAGGATAATGTGGGATTTTGGAAATTAGTCGCAAATGGGAAACTTGGAGGTAAAACACCTGACGACGTGTTCATTGACGAACAGACATGGGTTAACCACTTTACCCACTTATATGAAGCCCCAAAAAACTTGGAGGTAACTACAGAGGACTTCCCATGGCTTGTAGCTTGTACTGATACCATAGTTTTTTGCCTAGAAGAAACTGAGCTTGCTATTAGCTCAGTTAAAAATGGCAAAGCACCGGGCCTCGATAAGATACCCGGTGATTTGTACAAACACGAGATTAGAGTCTGGGCACCATACATTAATCAGCTTTTTAACATCTTAGTTACTGATGCAAATTTACCTGTTAGATGGAGGGGAGCAGAGATTATTTTAATTTTCAAAAAGGGCGATAGAAACGATCCGTCCAACTATCGTCCAATCTGGTTAATCGACATTTTACAAAAGATATTTTCTATGCACCTTTTATCACGCATGAATTCCTGGATGGATGAGAATGCTATTCTCACAAAGGTTCAGGCAGGTTTCAGGAGCAACATAAGTACAATTGAGCAAGTTTTCAGATTTTGTTGCCTTTGTTGGAAATATGTTTTTTTACGGAAGGGGCACATTTATGTAGCTTTTGTTGACCTTAGGGCAGCTTTTGATTTAGTTTTACGTGATCGTTTATGGAACTGTTTGCATATGTTGGGGTTACCGACTTGCCTACTTCAACAGATCAAAAGACTGTATGATAAGAACTATACCAGAGTGAGTTGGGGTCTAAACGGGGAGTTAACTAAACCAGTCCCAATTAAGCGGGGAGTCCGCCAAGGGTGTGTGCTGGGTCCCACGCTTTTCTCTTGATTTGTTAACGACATCCCAGCTCACCTAGAAGAGTGTAATAACGATTCACCTAAACTGAATGGAGAGAGGGTACCCGCACTCCTATTTGCGGACGATACAATCCTGATCTCGCAAACGCCCATTGGTCTGCAAACCCTTTTAAATTCTTTCCAACATTAATGTAATAAGAAAGGTCTAGAAATAAACTCAAAGAAGACCAAATGTATGGCCCTTAATCCCCACAAATACTTTAAGAGTAATTTCTTTCTAAATAGCCAAAAACTGGAACTTGTGTCTAATTTTTCTTATTTGGGAGTTTCCTTAGATTCCAAAAACTCATGGAAAAGACAAATTGAAAAAAGCAAAACCATTTTCACTCAGAACACCTTACCTATTTTAAAGAGACATGGGGCGAGTCTTAGCAAATCAATATCACCAGCACTTGAAGTGTTCAAATTTAAGGCCCAGTCTGCTGCTCTATATGGCGCAGAAATCTGGGGCCCGAATGTGGGAATCTTTTTGTGAAAAATGAAGATAATTTTTACAGAAGTACTTTAAGACTACCCAAACGTACCGCACTTTTACCCTTATCCTTAGACCTTTGTATAAAACGCACTGACCATCTAGCAATATTACGCCCTCTTTCCTATTGGGTGAGACTCTGGTGTACACCTGAGCTCGCAGTTTATAGAGATGGTCTTTCAGAACTGACGAGCCTGGACGTTTATAATTCCAATCCCTGGCTGAAACATGTCCAAACCTGGCTTTGCAGAATAGGGCTGTCTCATTTTTGGGAAGACCCATCGTGTTTGACACGAAGCTGCAAACAACATGTAAAGGTAAAATTTTGGGCCTATATAACATGCAATCTCCCAAACGATCTCACATGTGGATCCATTACAAATAGTTTTCTCGCATTTAGGACTGCCCTCAATTCGAGGACTTTTTAGATGAGGTCCGACCACCGTTGGCGAAAATTCTATACCTGAAATTCAGGTATGGGATACTTAAATCAAACGTAATGCTAGCTAGATGGTCAATGCCAATGGGGCCAGTGAAAAGCCCAAAATGTGTGTGTTGCCAATCCAATTCTAGAGAGGATGTCAATCACATCCTGTTTTTTTTGTACTGCATATGATCTGGCAAGGAAACAATGGATAAAGCCTTTGTGTAATGCCTTGGGTATACGATCGTATGTTGATGCACATAGGATTATCAAAACAGATACTAGACAACTTGTTGTGTTCTGTGTCAGTAGATTTTTATTGTCAGTCAGTTTTGCCCGTAAGAGATTGGGCTTGGACTTATAAATAACTTGGCCCTGTGTATTTATTATGTATCTGTCAGGGTTGTTCTGATTGTTATTGATTGTACATTGATGAGATGCCCCAGTAGATTAATATCTTTCGGAACTGTACATAACAGCTTTTTAAACCAATATTTTTATGTGCCTTTTTAAATAACTTATGAATTTTATTGTACCTCCTGCAAACCCCATTGGTTACCTTGTAATTAATCTGTTTTTCACCATTGTAACGTGTTTTTTTCTGTCTGTATGTATCTTTTATGGCCACAATGTGCCGAAACAAAGATTAAATAAATAAAATAAATAAATGTAAACTATTTTCATAATTTAAGCCATTAAGTTCTGACACTGATATTTTCATTATTAATGTTGATTCATTTTGGTTCTAGTTCATCTAATGACTGACAACTGTAATGCTGAGAAATATATAACATTGAACTGTCAGATGTAGTCAGCTGTTGCATACTTTGTATTTTTAGAATTGATGGCATGTATATGCTCTTCTACGTACCTTCTAAAAGGGCATCACGCTACTTCTCACATATATTTTATAACAAATACGTTAATAGTGTTTTTACTGGTGCAATTTAAAAAAGTCAGAAGAGATGCTTTGATTTATTTGGCACAGATACTACAACACTTCAAAACTCCTTTGGGTTGGTCTGTCTGGTTGTAGAGTGGCATCCTACGTGGCTTGGAAAAGTGGTGCTTTCCAGCCTAAAATCTTTCACCGGATCATCTTTAAGCTTTTAATACAGTAGACTTGAGAATCTGAGAATTGCTTTGAAATGCTCCACCTTTTAAATAGATGTTCAACAACACAGTCAAGAGTAGATGGCACATGCAATTGCACCCCTACCCATAGTTTGAATTGCCCTTAACTGTGACTAATGGCTGGAAATCTAGGTAAGGTCAAGGTCAAAGATGGAAGATGCATCCCTGAGAACTTTAGGATGAAGTTAAACTTCATAAAAGGCAACAGATTGGATAGCCCAAGCCTCCACTTGTGCCTCTCTAGAATGGTCTTTTAGGGGACTCTGCACACTGGTGCAGAGCTGCATTAGCCCAAGGCGGACTTGTCCTGGCTGCTGTATGCTTGAAGGACTGTCAACGTTATTTGTTAAGGAAAAAATGTGTTCCTGTGATCTAAGTGAGACAAGGAGCTGTGCTGCCAGTGGTCGAGAGGAGCTGGCCCCGATTGCCCAGGTAAACTTTCAAAAGGACAAGATAAGTCAATGTGTGGGCCGTCAAAACAGATTGAGCAACCCAGGCTCCTCAACACGCTTCCTCAGCTGGCCAAAACTCAAAGACAAAACATGCCTGTAGTCAAGGACCAGAAGAGACTCTTAGCCACCACCCAACTGTGGAGACACTGCACCATTCCTGACCCAACCAGTACTCTTAAGTATACACAGCTGCCTCTATCTGCAAATATACAGGACACAAAGGAGCTCTTTCCTATCCTTCTGTGCCAGCAGGGCTGTGCTGTAATGGCTTCTGCCGGTCTTTCTGATTCATGAACCGCTTTAAAAATGTTCTAGTTACTACTTACCAGAAATATCAGAGTTTAAACATGTAGTACAACCATGACCTAAAATCTAGTTTGCAGTTGAAACTAGCTGATCCCTTAAATCTAGCCAGTGCGTATTCACTGGAATGCTGAACAGCTTGTTCTGAGATACAGGCCCTTACAGTTTGGTCTCTCAGGGATCATCAGAGTAAGATTGCACCAAGTACTGCCTCTGGCCCCATATCATACTTTGAAGACCTGCAAGGCCACTTGGTTCTTCTATAAGCGGTGTCAGTTTAAATGTGTCCCATTTGGACATTAATTACCAGATATTAGTTAGGCCTTAAACTAGAAACCAAGATTATGGCTAACCTAAAATGTACTATTTACTTTTGAATTGGGTGAACCATTTATTTTTGGGTTAGCCTATTTCTGACCATTTTAGTTGAAACTCACATATTATTGCCTCTGCTACTTTGAAATATTTTTGTCAGGCATCTGCAGCCCACTGACAAAGTTCTCACAAAACCCATCTCACAGTATAATGTTGCCATACAGCGGTTATCTAAAAACCTAGTATGTAACCACTACAACATGCCTTCTAGTTGTCTGTATACCTAGCTTATTCAGGGGTTTCTAACTTATCTGTTAATAAAAGTCCTTTACCATGGAGTTTTAAGAAAGGACTAAAATATGAGTTTATTGTGTGCTTTTCAGTGTCATGCAGTACCTTAGTCCATAGATGTTACCATCTCCGACAGTGAGCCTTACACACATGGCTTTAGTACACACACACACCAACACCCGCACCCACACCCATAGAGTCAAGTGCCCAAAGCGTTATCCAATTGGAGTGCTATAATATAGGCTTCCCTGCAACATCAGACCACATATAATATAGCCCAAAAACAACTGACTGGCCCACGCCTCTAACCAGATCTCATCAACAAATTTCCTGTGCTGGTTGGAAGCCAGTTTCAAGCTGAATTAGAATTTTGCTTTGAGGTAATTTCCACATTCTCTATCACATACCCCATAAATATGTGTATGCTGTCATTATTTGTTAATAGTTTACCTCAGCGTAGACGTTTTCACTCTATTTGATATGAAAAACTCCTCTTCATCTTATCTTGCACTCCTCATTGGCCTTAAAAGACTGTCAAGTGTTACTTCAACTACTATTTTCTTTCCACCTCCATGAACATATAGAGGATGTGTATATGCGGAAACTGACGCTGCTCCCTAACATATGCAACTATAATTACATTGAAAATTAAGAAAAGTCAATGGAGGAAAATAGCTCTCTCCAAAAGACAACACTTCAAGTTACAATCAACTTTTAGCACAGAGGGTGTTCTCAAAATAAAAGAAGTAGATGAGACTAAAATACATATTTTCTGGACTCTTGAAAGTTCATGAAGAGAAGATTTTTATTACATTTAAGAGGTACATAGCATTATTTTGCTTTTATGTTAAGTTGTTTTTTCTAAATTATACACAACTTTTTATGTTTGAGAGTAGTGGAAAAACCTGTAAGCATAGCAACTCACCAAGATTGATTTTATGTTCAAATTTTCTCAGAGCCTTGTCAGTTGGCGTGTAAACTTTAGACGAGTTGCTAGAAAGAGACTGCTTGTTCTCCTGTAAAGAAAATTAGAAAAAAACACCTTCAATGCATCAGGGAATCAACACAACATTACAGATCATTTTCAACAGATTCAAATTGTAGCAAAATTAAGGTTAATTCAAACCACCACGAGAAATCTACTGGAGACCGGTTTAAATCTGGGGATGTTTAAGTGGAGGGTGCACAATGCAATGCTACTTGGAGCCATCTCCTCTCAAAATTGTAAACTTGAACTAGCATACATCTTTTCCTACTTTTGCACTAGGGTGTCTGCTGTTGCTTTTTGCAAGGATTAAAGAGAAGGTTGAAAACAGAGCTATATTTGAACCTGTCCCTATTTTGAATGTGTTTGCGAGGCGACAGTCATACAGTTTTTTAATGGAAGATGTACTGTAGAAAATACAGAAAGCATGTTAAATAATAACCAGCAACCTCAAACATGTTTGATTATCCATGGATTAAAAGGTACACATAGTGCACAATGAGGCATCTCGGGGGACCTAGTAAATTTAAATAGGCAGTCAAATGATTGCAGACCCTAATGATAAGACGTGTTTAGAAAACATGGTTGTATGTGATTTTTACATACCCAACATGACATAACATGCATACTGGGCTCTCTCCTACGAAACAGAAATCCAAAGCCTTTTTATCAATGTACCTGCGGATTACTTCTTCTGGTAGTCGTAAGACGTTTGGTAAGATCTCCACCTAAACCATCCCAATCCCAATCATCATCTTCATAGTCTGCATCATCTCCATCACTTTCATCGCTGATGTTACCACCCTGAGAATGGGTGTAATGTGGCTTTACAAATGCAGTCTGAACTTCCTGCACATGCTCACTTTAAGAAAAAAAAAAGAAAGCATTAGCAAACATTTTATACAGAACATTTTTAATCTTGGCGAAGAATCACACTACGATATTCAGATGTGGTCTTAGTGAAGACCTGCAGTAATCCAGACAGAGAGAAAAGAGAAATACTTTTTAGGCTGTCAATATTTTAGTGCTGCGGAAAACAAAGAGTTTGTTGCAACCTAGCAGCACATTATAAAGCGGCAATTTCCTAATCCTGACAATCTTCCTTGATATTTGGGGGAGTTCCATAACTATTACAAGATTTCTAACAAAGACCCTCAGAATGTGTGTTGTTTCGTTTTGCAGCATTCAAGCTATCCATAATCTTCATATTGCCTGTTCCACCAAATGTGATATAAAATCTCATATTGACAAGCCACTCTTGAAATCTGCGGAAGGTGTTTTGACAAGGTCTAGTAGTATTATAACAACATATTAAAAAACATCAAGCCCATGGTCTGGTTCTGATTTATTGACTAAGTGTCAAACAGAGAAAATGTAATTGATATATATATTTAAAAAAATAACTCACTAGTAGAAAGAAAAACATTCACAGTGTTCGAAAACACTCTTCACAGATGCTTTAAGGATGGCATCTAGATATATGTAACTTCATGCCGGCATTAATGTTAGATGGGACAATGTATATTCTAACTCAACCCAAAAGCCCTCATCAAAGCCCGTGTAAGCCTGGGCCTCACCAAATGAGTAAAAGGACCTATCCACGATGCTGGACAATACAGACAGCCAGGAGAACTTTCAAATTCGTCCTGAGGAGTAATCACCAAATTATTTGGACCATCAAGCGCACTGCTCTGGTTGACCACACAGATGCCAGCACAACAAGAAGTAAAGAAATCTTTACCATTGTTAAGGACTTCACCTCACCAGCAGCCGCCTCCAACTCCATCATGTCCTCACAGGATCTCTGCAACAACGGCCTTCAAAATTTCAGCAACGACATCACTGCCATTTACAGCAAATTTAATCCACAACCAGACATCACAGACCTCGTCAAATGCCTCCAAATCTTATCAAAAGAACCATGGCAAACACATGGCTCACCCTCACCCTAGAAGAAACTTCCGCCACCGTGAAGTCTGTCCACCCTGGAGCCTTATTAGACCTTGCCCCACCACGCCTACTCCAGAGGACTGCAATGCATCAGCACAATGCTCTCCACCACTTCTGGATGCCTCAATCTCTCCAACAACCTTTCCAGATGCCTAGAAACATGCAACTGACCATTGCTGAAGAACCCGTTTACAGACCCTCCAAAGCCTGCCAACTAAAGACAGATCTCCCTGCTACCATTCCAAGCCAATATCTTAGAACAAATAATCAACAGAATCCTCATCAAATACTTCAGTGACCACCAGCTCTCAACACCACTTAGTCTTATTTTCAAACCCGAACCACAGCACCGCCCTCCAAGGGCACACACTCTGATGGATTTGCTCCTTCTGGCTGGAAGGATCCAGTCAGTCAGCCTGACACTGTACACCTCGGACACCTGCAAAGTTCTGCAAGGATCCTCTCTGAGCCAGACCCTCCTCAAGGCATACATGATCCCTATTGCCAACATCATCTGCTCGCACAACATAAATGTTTTTGCCTAAGCTGATGACAAAAAACGCATTCTCTCCCTCGCGGACAAGACACTCCGATCAAGTTCAATGCTTGCATGACTGAAATCGTCCACTGGATGAAGACCAACTGTCTGAAGATGAAGACCAACAAGACCAAAATTGCGTTCTTTGGGAAGAAGAGCACTTAAATGTGGAATCAACCTAGTGGCCAACAGAGCCAATACATACAGCCATCCCTATCTCCCATTCCAAGAACAGAATGGGGGTTGGGAACACACTGCCTCACAGTCCCAGCACAGTTCGCCCCTTTGCATCCTGGTAAATGCAGTACACAGTTCAAACTCACTTCAAAAATAGCTGGAGTTTTTCACCAAAGTTGGTGCAGACATTCCTGTATATCTCTAGACACGTGTTTCTGGGTTGAGCCCTTCATCAGTAGAGAGCAGCAGTTTTAGAGAGCAAAGACAAATCATCTGGGGTTGATGGAAACACGTGTTTCAGTAGGTTTTATTTACTGCTTGTGAGCACTATTTTCTTCATCACTTTCTCCTAGCTGCTGTTACAGGAACAACAAACTCTCTGCTTCAGCAAACCAGAGTCTAAGTGTTTGTATTGGCTCAGCGTGGCACCTGATCGTGGACATCAAGCTTTATCTTTTAAATATGCTCCCTCCATGCTCCACACTGGGAGCCTCGTTTTATGCTTCCACAGATTATTTTTAGGTCTCGCATAGGCAGCGTATGCGCTGTCTCTACGAGGCATCAAGTAATCAGTATTACCACCGAAACTCCACCCATTGCATTTGTCTTTGTTTTGTTGCTTGCCATTGGAGGAATCTGGCATGGCTGTTCTCATCTTGCTCATTGTTGGCTTGTGATCCGATACATCACTTCCTTTTTCTTCGGTTTCTGGAGGAAGCAGCATCGACCAACTACAGTTAACTTGCTGTCTTTTTATTTAGGGACTACTTTTTTTCTTTGCTGCTCACATGTCCACATCTGGCAGCTTCCTGCACTTACCGGACCCTGTTTAATTATTTATGTAAATCACGCTTAAATGATGCAGGCAACACCGAGGTTCAATCCCTGCGTTCCTGCTCCAAAGTCAGCAGCGTTATTTGTTGAGCGACCTCCTCACACCGTTTGTTGGTTTCAGATGGTACATTTGTCCATCGCAACCGTGTTTTTTAAAATTGCATCTGTCTCCCCCTCCAAGTGTATTATTTTTTTAATTTGTCTCGCCCCACCCCCACTTCGAGATCGCTGTTAATTTTTTTATAATTTAATTTAAGAAAGTCTGCAGCGCGCGCAGCCTGCCATCTGTTTTGGGTCAGGTTACAAATGCTTTCACTTTCGCTGCTATTATTATAAAGAGCATAGTATTGTTTTTTGTGACGCTACTTCGTATGTTGTCATTTGCAAATTGCATATGATAAATAGTTACCTCACTATTTTCCTTAGGACTTGTGACCTGAATATACTACAAAGGGAATTTAAGATGTTGTGAACATCATTTCATTCATATCAATTGTGCTTAATGCCTTATCTGGATTGATTCATTAAATGTGAGGTGTTGTAACACAGTATTTTAGAACATGATTAATTTGAGATCGTGCTGCTTGGGTGTATCCTCTCCTGCCGCCGTTCTTGCCTCAACAACAGAGCACTGCTGAGGGCGAGCCCTGCTGTTTACAATCCGCCTGCAAGCGCCAGCTCCGCTGCGTCACTTCTGCCCGGCCGGGCCTCGCTGTAGATCTGGGGCTTTGCTCGCAGGAGGAGAGTGGCCGCCGCGGGCGGTAAATACAGGTAGGCGGCGAGGGTTGTGCGGTCTCTGTGGGGCACGACAGACCTGAGGCGGGCACAGGATTGGAAGGGCCCTGCCCATGGGCAGTTTTGGGAGGTTCAGGCGCTCCGGTACCACCCAGCCCCGCACAGCCCCTCTTCCTTAAATCCACGGATAAGGTCCGCCTGGGGGCCACTGTTGTTCTTCAGGCCTGCCCTGCCACTGAGTCGCCCCTGCTTAAGCTGGCCTCACCATGGCGATACCCGGGAGCCAGGCACCATGCTCTAGCAGGGGAGGCGGGGAAGTTTGAGTACCAAGCACGGGTTCGAGCTCTTTCTGGCAGTAGAGACAGATCCAGGGGGCTGTGCAAACGTCCAACTCAACCCCGGTTAGCGTATAGCATGACACTATGCGAATTAGCAGGCGCTGTCACCATCCCTGAAACGGTTGCTTCTCGACCACTTTCACTCTTGAGTTATTTTGGTACCATAAACATGAGCGGGTGTAACCTGGACCATCGAGTGTGAGACTCATGTCTTCGGTCTAAACGTGTCAAATACGTCATACAGCGTTGTTTTTAATATAATATCATGTGATCCATTTCGGTTACATTATGCAGTATTATGAGAGCTGCTAAAACCATACTGTATCACAATGAGATCCCCTATGGATTGTACTTGCCATCACAAGTAGTGCCCATGTTCCAATGCAAAGCTTTGGTGCGCTTTCAGGTTCCTTACTGGAGCACTTGTGTGAAGTGCGAATACACATACAGCTGGTGCTGAGTGCCCTCCTAAAAACAGCTAAAAATATTTATGGCCCTCGTGCCCCACGGAACTAGGTGTCCATACTTGGAACAACTGCTATTGTTTTAAAAATGTCAACACTTTATTTCAGATAAAGTCGAAGTGCACAACCTGAGTCCCCCCCACCTCTATCTAGAGTTCATTCACCACTTCCTGCACAAACGACCTATCCCTCTCTATCTTGCTTCTTATCTATTCTGTGCAGCTCTCACCCCATCTATTCACCATGCCACAAAATTCCACCTCACAAATACACTGCACACCACACAATTCCACCCCATTCAATTTCACAACAAACAATTGCAATCCAACCCACATAAATCCACTCCAAATCACATACATCTACTCCAAACAAAAACACATGAGCAAAAGACGGTCATTACCATCTCCAATAACTCTAACTCTTGAAAATGCAAGAACTATTGCATTGCAAATGCTTGTTTTTATTAGTTACCTTTGCTTAAAGCATGCCGACCCCTCCTACAACACTGCTTGTCCGCCCCAGCACCCCTCCAAAATTGCTTTTTTAGTCTAATTTTAATTATCAGCTTCTCAGTGGTTCACAATATGCGTGTCCCCAGTGAGCCGTAAAAAGTAGCCAGGGATACCGTACCAAGCACATTGTTTGAGAAACAACAGATATGCTATGTCACGTAAACAAACCAAATCTGCAGTACGACGCTTCCTCCCCGCTCAATGGCAGACCGCCTCACTACATGCTTCATCATTTTTAGGTTCCGCCTGGCGTTACTGCACAAGCAGTTTGCGCAGGCGAAATCTAATGTTTACTATATGGGCTATAGGAACGTCCCCCGGCTCCCATTGGCTAGCTCCATAAATGGAGGCTAGCCATTGGAAGCCGGATCTGTCCGTCAAGGCCGGACCAGATTCGGGGGCGTTCCCGCGATTTTTTTGCTCTCCGCCTCTGCGATGTCGTCATCGCGGCGGTGGGCGGAGTTTCGTTTTTTTTTTTATACGTTTGTATTCGTCATTCCATGCCGACCACGGCCGGCGGAAGAAGTCCAGGTGAGTGTTTTTTTTAATTCTTTTCTTCCCGCCCCCCCCCCTCCCGCTGTCCGTGTGTCCGTTCCGCCCCCCTCCCCGTGTGCCCGTTCCCGCCCCCCTCCCCCCCTCCCCTTTCACTCTCCACAACTCGATATTCGTTCGCGGAGAGCAGTCTAGCACTGGTCGTGACCCCAGGCGTGCGTCCATCCCACTGTGGTTTCTTCCCCTCAGTAAAACCCCCCTCCTGAATTCTCTGGCCCGGGCCGTGTTGACACAGCCTGGCTCCTCTCGGTGGGGGCCCTGGGCAGTGCCTGGAGAGGGCCCCGTGCCCGTCTCCCGCCTGAAGCGGAGTGCTCTGGGCTGCAAAACGCACGGACAGGCTTGGCATCTCCTTCCGGCGCGGCGCTTCGAGACTGGACATGCTCGACACTAAGCGCTATGCCAGCAAACATGCGTGCTCAACCCTATGGTAGTTAAACTGGGCTTGTTGTAATATTAATCCAGCATACTACTAACAATTCTAAATCACGCTAGTGATTAATTGTTAATATTAACGCCAACAATATTAATGTTAATAACGAAAAGGATAATGAACTGAAGCTTTGATGAAAAGTTTACATGCGATTTGTGGAGAGCCTTGTTTTTCCCTCACACACTTCACGCACTCCAGGTGAGTGCTGTTTTATTTTTCTTGCGCCCGTTCCCGCCCCCCCTCCCGCTGTCCGTTTGCCCGTTCCCGCCCCCCCCGCTGTCCGTGTGCCGCCCGCACTATGCTGCAACCTCCCACGCCACTGCCCTCCGTCCACCGGAGACATGTTTCCGACGGTATGTCTGCAAACCACGGAGTCATGGGGGGGGGGGGGGGGCACTGAATGTGAATGAGTTAGCTGGCTCATAAATGGTGTGCGGGGTGTTGGTCATGAGGTGAATCGATATGTATGGGTCATTTGTATAGAATGAGGTTGTGGTTGCAACCAGTGGCATTCCTAACTTTATCAACGTTTTTCAGGTAACGTGAGCTTGGCCCACTCCTTCCCTTAGAGCTCACGTGCTGTGGAGTAGCAACTAATGAAGAGGTCCAATTGGACAATCCGAATTCTCCAGAACCGCTCCTACAGCGAGCAGTGCTCCAAGCCAACCTTCAGCACTACTTTGTATTATTAAGTCAAGTTCGGGTGTTCAATGTGTTGTGTGAGTAGCTGTGTGTCGGTGTGCTGTTTCCCGCTGTGTCGGTGGAGCTGGTCACATCTGCTCCCACTGCAGGACTGCGCTTGGAGTGTTCGCCTCTTGACTCGTAGTAAACCTGTTGAACAAAGCCCGCACGAGCCAGCACGAGCCAACACGAGGCTGGTCCGGTGCTTGGCCTTCCGCTGGTTGTCTCTCCTCCGTCTTTGGTGGGAGATCTCGCCTGCAATGTGGGACTGGTTACTCAGTAGGAAGAAGGTATTTTGGTTTGTTGCTTTGAGAAACATCAGGCTTATTTTTACAAGCATCCAGGCAGAGGACTTTTTTTCCACAGATGAGGCCACCTGGGCCTCGCCCAGGCAGGCAGCACTCCCACCAGTATTTTTAGGTTTTGTCATGACAGTAGCTATCTGAAGACCGATATTTACCAATTCTTTAATACATACATACACACATAGTGCCGGTGTTTGCTCTGCCCTGAACAGTATTTCTCTCACCCCATGCTATTTTCTTATTTGTATAGTATTCAGCCTTCTATGGAATGATTGCATTGCAGCGCATGAAGGAATATTTTATATCTCAAAAGAACTCTGAAATCATGGCACATTAAATTATATATTCCGTAGATGCATCGTATATAAAAATCGGTTAGTTCGTTTTTTCCTGTGCATTAGGCGCTCTTAATGTTTTAGCCGGCACTCAAAATGTAAACCAAACATTCTGGCTTTGCCAAGGCTTCTTTTGTCTTTGTCAACATGTGCACCGCCCTCTTGCCCGGCTCGAGCTGCGTACCTGCATGCACGCGCGGGGATAGTTAGTGACCGCTCGGGGGTCCTCTCCCTGTCCCTGTGAATCCGTCACTGCTGCGTCAGCGCCCAGGCGTGGGGTGATGCTGTTGCCAGGATACCTTTAAATCCAGGGCTGGTAAATCTGTGCAGCCTTCTCGACAGAGTGGAATTGATTAGAGGGTTTGAACTGTGACCTTTCTCCTCATTGACTGCACCATGACCACCTCTGCACAAGTCATTCAGCAGGAACTTGAGGCGCAAGAATGAGCATGGTTAAACCTGAATATGGGATAAATGTCATTATGGGTGCATGGTGTACAATTAAAAATATGGAATATGGTCTCTTTTTTGAACCAGCTCATTTGTGGTATGATAACTGAGGTGAAATAGTCTTGCAAAACAGGGTTCCCATGATGCTTTGAGATGTTTGATAAACTTACGTTGTCGTCTTAGACACACCATGGCTCCAGGGTGTGTGTGTATGTGACGGCTCCAGGGTGTGTGTGTATGTGACTGCTCCAGTGTGTGTGTGTATGTGACTGCTCCAGTGTGTGTGTGTGTGTGTATGTGACTGCTCCAGTGTGTGTGTGTGTGTGTATGTGACTGCTCCAGTATGTGTATGTGACTGCTCCAGTGTGTGTGTGCGTGTGTGACTGCTTCAGGGTGTGTGTGTGTGTGTGACTGCTCCAGGGTGTGTGTGTATGTGACTGCCCCAGAGTGTGTGTGTATGTGACTGCTCCAGAGTGTGAGTGTGTGTGTGACTGCTCCAGAGTGTTTGTGTGTGTGTGACTGCTCCAGAGTGTGTGTGTGTGTGACTGCTCCAGTGTGTGTGTGTGTGTGTGTGTGTGTGTGTGACTGCTCCAGTGTGTGTGTGTGTGTGTGTGTGTGTGTGTGTGTGTGTGTGTGTGTGTGTGTGTGTGTGTGTGTGTGTGTGTGTGTGTGTGTGTGTGTGTGTGTGTGTGTGTGTGTGTGTGTGTGTGTGTGTGTGTGTGTGTGTGTGTGTGTGTGTGTGTGTGTGTGTGTGTGTGTGTGTGTGTGTGTGTGTGTGTGTGTGTGTGTGTGTGTGTGTGTGTGTGTGTGTGTGTGTGTGTGTGTGTGTGTGTGTGTGTGTGTGACTGCTCCAGTGTGTGTGTGACTGCTCCAGTGTGTGTGTGTATGTGACTGCTCTGGGTGTGTGTGTGTGTGTGGGGGGGGCTCTGGGTGTGTGTGTGTGTGTGTGGGGCTGTGTGTGTGGGGCTCTGTGTGTGGGGGTGTTCTGGGTGTGTGTGTGTGGGGGGCTCTCTTCTGCCCTCACTCTCCCCTTGCTCTGCCTTTCCCTCTCTTTCTTCTCCTCGCACCCTGACCAGCTCAACCTCCTCCATTCGCCGTCCCTCCTGCCCGCTCACCGTTGTCCTCACACACCCCTCTCCATTTAGGATGCCCCCTCCTTTCCTTTCTCCCTCCCATCCTCTCATATCCTCCATTGATACATTGTACTCGCCCTATCTTTCTTTTGCTTTCCTCTTCCAAATCTACCTCTTGTTTTTAAAATGTATATTGCCTGTCCACCTCCTGCCCCTTTCCTGTACCCCCCTAACTATTGCCCTCTCTCCCTTTCGTTTTCACCCTTCCAGACTCTCTTCCCCCGTTCTCTCTCTGTCACCCATTTCTCTCTCTGTCACCCATTTCTCTGTCTGCCCCCATTTCTCTCTCCTATTTCCGATTTCTCTCTCCATGTACCCCCCTTTCTCTCTCTCTCTCTCCCCCCTTCTCTCTCTCTCTCTCTCCCCCCTTCTCTCTCTCTCCTCCCCTTCTCTCTATCTCATGCTCCTGTGACCCATGGCGTTGGCTGCAGGTGGGTTGGCACAACTCCTGTCAGAGAAGTGTCTCAATCCTGCTGTGGATTAGGGGCACGTGCCCCTGCTTGGTCCATGGTGAGGTGCTTTTTACACAGAAAAAGGTGTCTCTGTTAAACCGTAGTTTGAGAGTATTTTTAGTTATTGTGTTTTCTTATTGTACAAAATGAATCATGGTGGAACCGGGAATCTTATGCCAGAGCATCCCGGAAAACCCAAAAAGTGAAAGTGAAAAATACATTTTGGAGAAAAATCACGTGATGTCACAGAAATCGCTTCATCTCTTAGTGGTGTTTAATGTAGGTGCATTTACAAACCCCAGCCCTCACATAAGGTGTCTGAAATGACTCAGACCTGGCAGATTCTCTTGATGCCCATGAGCAACAGTAAAGAGCATGTTCACCGCTGAAGAGAGTGACCACTTCACCATTCATCCCTTTGTGCCTGCAGACAGAGCTGAATACTTCACCTTTCACCACTTTGCATCTGCAAAACAGAGCTGACCACTTCACCAGCTGAGCATCATTTGCACAAGCGTCATTGACACCCCATACTACCGATTTTTTTATTACATATGGTACCCACAATCACTTCAAGTACGTATGTTGTGATCGGTAGTCTCTGTCACCTGCTATACATTCCACCATACAGTTTAAGATTCTTTTTTGTATTTGTATTCATCCATTTACACCCTTTTACGTTAAAATAGCTATAGCTTTACTGTATAGTTGCTATAAAAGCTTATAATATGGTATAGTGTGCACTTTAAAAAAAAAATCACTCCACTGCAAACAAAAAAGCATGAATAAAAAACATTGCCATTTACAATGCCAGTAGCTTCAACTCCAACAAATGTGAGACCTATTGCAATGTAAATAACAATGCCATTTATTTATAAGTAAAAAAAAAAAAAAAAAGGAATGTCATGAGCAATGCCAATAGCTCTAACTTTTCCAAACGCGAAACCATTGCATTGTAAATGCTTGTTTGTTTTATTACTTGCTTTTGCTATACACAACAAACACGATTTGCAGTGGGCGGGACTTTAAGCTGATTCACTGCGCAAGTGTGAATCCCAGTCGTGATGTTACTACACATAATGCAACGTAGACATGATGTTCCACCGTGAAAAGGTAGTTGTAATCCTTGATGGAGGTGTATGCATCCCTGCTTTTCTCGAGTGCCAAACTTCTGTAATGTATTAATCAGGCCAACTTTGTGCACGTGGTCAAGGCTAAACAAGTGTGTTTTCTCTGCATTTCCACTGTGAAAGGTTAGCTGTAATCCTTCATGGCGATGTATGCATCCCTGCTTCGCTCGAGTACAAAAGTTCTGTTACGTATTAATCAGCCTAACTTCGTGTGCGTGGTCACGGCTAAGCAACTATGTTTTCTCTGCATTTCCACCGTGTGAAGTTAGATGTAATCCTTGATGGAGGTATGCATCTCTGCTTTTCTCAAGTGAAAAACCTGATGTAGTGTATGTGATGAGGAGGTGCTCTCTCATCATTCTTACATTGAGCCGGGAGGCTTGGAGAAGGAGTGGTCGCGGACATGTTCTGATTTTTTTGTGTGTGTGTTTTTTACACTAAGATCACTGCCCAGCCTCACAAGCTCTCAGGGACCACATGGTGCCTATTGATAACCTGATCCAGACGGGAGCTTTGTCTGGGCAGCCCTCACATGAATCAGTGCAGCAGCACCTTTTCAGTCAGCAGTAAGCTAAACTTGTTAAGGTTGGCAGGTCTGGTATTATGGAACTGCAGGCTCACGCCTGAACAAGGGCTGCATAGGTATACAAGGAACTATCTCAGAGAGGCATTATCAACATAACTGTTATGGTTAGCTCTTTGTGCCACTGGGCATGCTCCAATGGGAAGAGACCTCACCAAGATGGCTTCTCGATTCCCTCCTGAAAGAGTTATTTTTCAGAGCTTCATTACTTTGCAATTGATACTAATCAACCCTTCAAGCTGCTGCTGCACCTGCAGCCTTGCTTTGTCTAGTTTGATTTTTATAATAGCAAAGGATTCACGTGTGTTTGCGTAATATCAAGAGCTGCAGTAGTGTTAGGTGCGGCATCAAATAAAACCACTGCAGTTTTAGAAAACAGAACAGAACTTCTACTACAGACCCTCATAAGGTTAGCAAATGCTAGCTAATGTACAATAATTAACTAACATAATTGCAGAACTTTAATTCCCAGAATGTGTTGCAGGCGGGATGGACACTTTTTCACTTTTTTCTGGACTACAGCATTACTAGCGGGGCACAAATCTCAGCATACGTGTTACTACTGCCATATCAAGTAAGTGGTCTCGGTGAGACTGTATGCAGGTGAATAGTTACTGTGAAAATGGTCTCCAGTTTTCGCGCTTGGAAAGAGCATGCATGAAGATTGGTATCTGTGTGTCGCAACATAAACAAATCTGGCTACAAAGCGTTAATTCCACATACTATTGGCATGCGTACACCAGTGAAAAGAAAAATGTTAGCAGATTCATTTTCCACACGTGCCAAAAAGTAGATATTATTAAAAACATGCAGAGTCGTAGACTTATTGTAAGAGATAAGAGCATTTGCTTTACTTTTCATCAAAAGGCTGTTGTGCATCATTTTGTATGATCTTCAGAATTCTGAGAAAACGGAATACTTGCCAAATTATGTTGTAGGACACTGTTATATAAACTGTATAGAACTTTGCAGGAGAGGACTTTAAGAAAATCAGCTCTTTGCATCATATGTTTTAACAAATAAATATATTCTCAACGGTTCACACATATTTGATAGCAGATGTAGTTTTTCTCCTTGTCTCTCAACCTTACTATAAAAGCGTCCCACTTTTTCATCCTTCACCAACCCCCACCAATTTGAGTGTTTCCTCTAGACCCATAACCTGGCAACATCTTAAAGGCTCTCCAGCCTGTGCTCTCGGTCCACTTGTGAAAAATGAAAGTTTTGGACAGTCAGGAATGTTAACTTAAACAGATACATTAGAAAACAAAACTGTCAACTGCCTCACCCCCTCTAAACTCGCAAACACACTGACCCCTGTCATCTCTCACACTTCCTATCTCCGCTTTATACAGCCTGCTCACAAATACTAAGCACAGTTTCTATCAGAACCTTATCTGGAACGCTGGGAGACCCCGTGTAGCATTGGCAAAACTCTATGTGCCCACTGAGGCTGGGGGACTTGCGGTCCTCAGCTTGGAACTCTAATATCTGGCAGCACAGCTACAGTGGGTGTCGAGCTGACTGAGTGGGAAGAACTTGGATGATACTGCCACAGACGCCACCGTTTGGACCCACACACAAATCTGCACATTGTTTCACCCCCTGACCAAGGTGCCATGCCCGTCGCAATTACACGTGGCAGTGGCTCGCAGGTGCTTCCTGCGTAGTCTGAAACTGACCCGAGAGGTGAAACCCTATGCTCCGGCGCTCCCCCTATTGGGCACCCCCAGGATGGGTGGAGTGGCGACGTCGGCTATGCTGGAGGGATGGACGGAAGCCGGAATGGAAACAATGGGTGATCTTTATGCGGATGGGGCCCTGCTTCGTTTTGGGGGGCTGGCTGAGGGCACAGGTCTACCGGCCGGACAATTTCCCCACCCGCGTCAATATTACGCACGTTCACGGACCCCTGGGGTGACATCTGAGGAGTTACAAACACATCATCTCATACAATACCTCCATGTCATGGGTAACGGCTCCCATGTCATTCACTGGCTAGCACAAGCACTCTTGATGCACACGCAACGCTCCACACAGCCATTGCAAGACAAGTGGGCGGTGTTACGGGGGGAGGGGATGGACGGACAAGGAGTGGGCGATTGTGTTGGCTACTCCTGTTCATATCCCACGCAACTCCCGTTTAAAAATTATACAATTTTATATTTTGCACCACGCATATCTATCGCCGGACAAGATCAACAAATATTTCTCGACCACCGCTGCTGGGGGCCCCCGTGGCTCCCAGGTTGGCGCGGACCTTTTACATATGCTCTGGGAATGCCCCATTATCCTAACTAACTGGAATACGGTAACAACCCTACTGACACAAAGCTCTGGCGATGGTTTATCGCATACATGGGA
This sequence comes from Lissotriton vulgaris, assembly GCF_964263255.1. Classification (NCBI taxonomy): domain Eukaryota; kingdom Metazoa; phylum Chordata; class Amphibia; order Caudata; family Salamandridae; genus Lissotriton; species Lissotriton vulgaris. The sequence goes on from NC_141691.1 coordinate 724,559,595, forward strand.
AGCCTGCTTCCTAGGGTTGTATAGGAGGACTAAACTGAACAAAGTCCCACCTAGGTTCTGGGACCTAGGACTTATCACGGCTAAGCTCCTGCTCACCAAGCGCTGGAAAAAGAGTGAACCCCCACACATTAAATACTGGTACACTTCCTTTACTAACTGGGCGTGAGCAGAAAGTATCACATTACACCGGGAGGAAACAGCGGGCTTGAGGAAGTTCCCCATTGCGCAACTCTGAGATGATACCCTGAAATCTTTCCAACAGGCAAGTTTGGATCAGGGAGTCACCTAGCTGCGGCCCTCTCTGAGCCAGCCTAGATCGGCAGGTGCGGCGGAGCGCCCCGTTCCCGCCCCGTCACTGCCTCACTCTGGGTAGCACACTAGAGGCGTCGCGTGTCTATGCCGAGGGGCGCTGCTGTGGAGGCACGTTTCACTATCTACCTGACACCCACGTACTCCTAACGTTAACACCCTGGTGCCTGCCGGATGCCGCTGGGCCGATTTCCCCCCCTCCCCTAGGCGGGGCCTGTACCCCACGGAGCACCTGACACCTATTGTCTTGCTCTCGGGCCCGAACACTTGCCTTCACGGCCGCCCATTGACACCCCTCATGACACTACAGACCTCTTAACCCATCCTGTTTTACTCATACCATTCTTTTTATTTTCAATCTTCCCCCTCATCCCTTCATAGCGTTGTGGTCTTTATCCCTTCTCCCTGTTTGGTCCAGTTCCGTTTTCTCCCCTAACGGTTTCGTTAAGATGTTACGGTGGTTCTCTCCACTGACACGCCTGTATATATTGCATTGGTTGATAGTCTCCACCTGACACTCAGTACTCCTGACTACACACTGCATCGAGTGACATACCACTCACTGCCTCTTGTGAAGGACACAGGGAAGCTGCGGAATTACTGGGACATGCCACCTCCCGCCAAATCTCACCTCACAAAACCCTAGGCTGCATCACTCTGGATGCAGAGCGACATCACACCCATTACGGCCCTATTAACTACCCATATTGTCCGGTTAATTCTACTGAATGATTTGTGATGCATAATGATTATCTTGCTATGCGTTATCATTGTACTGTATTGTCGCTATGTCACCATGCAGCATATGTGTGTTATTTCCTCTTAAGCATCACATACTTGTGTATTGATTATCAATGTAAAAAAAAAATATATATATATTTTAAAAAAAACTAAGCACAGTTTCTATACCGTGCCTTTTCAAAGTATCCGTCCCTCAATCCCACGCTCTCCTACTCTTCTTGGGGGTGTCGTCTGCATACACAGGCCCTTCCCCTTTATGCATCTGTAGCCTGCTCTCACCTTCTTTCTCTCCTTTTCACACACTCTTTCTTTTCCTCTGTCGGGAGGTCATGCACCACTTCCAGCACAAACTACCTATACCCCTCACTTCGCCTTCTATCTATTCTTTGCAGCTCTCACCCTTATCTATTAATAATGCCACATAATTCTGCTACACAATTCCACCCCACACAATTCCAATACTACCAACATCATTTCACTGCACACCACATAGACCCACTACACTCCAAACAAAAACACATAGGTAAAAGACATTGTCATTTACAACCCCAATAGCTCCAACTCTTCCAAATCCAAGACCTACTGCATTGCAAATGCTTGTTCTCTAATGCTGATGATTTGGAATCTGAAAGTGCACTGGAGCCTGCTAACCAGACCCCAGTGCTCTCTCCCTAAAATATGCTGCATGTGAATTGGTAACCCCAACTGGCGGCAAGGACTTTAACCCCCCCCCTTCTCATAAGTCCCTGGTAAGTGGTACCATCGGCGTGGGGGTTAAAAGGTGTCACCAGGGCATGCAACACTGATTGTACCATCCTGAGTGACCCAATTAAAAAGATGACAGCAGTCCTGCCACTCCAGACTGCATGAGCAGTGCAGACTGCTCAAATTCGACTTTGAACTCACCATGAGTGGCAGTCACAGCACTATTTTTAATATATATCAGTCAGCCCTAAGGATGGCCTCCTGAGCCCAGGACACAGGATGCACTATGGTAACGGTGTGGACATACAAGTGCCTACTTCCATCGGGGGCTACTAGAAGTGAACAGGGGGCAATTGAATAACATGGGGTGGCACCTGGGCACTCCCAGGTTATCAGCTCCATTATGGTCACGTTGAAAAGTGTCATGTTTGGTATTAAACAACTTGTCTCATCAAACCAAATGTTTCCCCACAGTCTGATTTAAGGTGACATGCAACCAGGTGTCTACCTTAGAGGTTGGCAACCCGGTTGTACCAGCCTTCCCTGTGCCTTGGCTGACAGCCTGCAACTGCTGCTGCAAGACTGCAATCTGACCCCCTGCCAGTAGGTGTGAACTCCCTCAGGAGTCAGAACCAAAGGCTGCCTAGGAGGGAGGTGTCACTTCCCTCCCAGACAGGATAGCTAGTGAAGTGGCATATCAAAGACTGGGGTTCAAATCAAATCTCTCAACGCCTCTGATATGCAAGTAGGCTTCCTCCCAAAGGAGGAAAAAGCCAACCCTCTCCCCAGGCACATTTACAAACCAGGCAGGTGGGAAAATTACAAGGTCAGAGCCCGTAAATCCCCAGAAGGCTAGCCACACCCCTAAGGTGGGCTACCTTGTCTGTAGAGCCAAAGAAGGACTATACCGTTTTTTAAAGTGGCAGAATTAGGGCTTCTGAATAGGAAAGGTGACAAACTTCCCCAGTAGTCACCTCAGGGGCAGATTAGCTGCTAGGGCTAGTAGCCCCTGGGTTACTAGCTCCCACGCACCTAACACCCCTAAATGTAGGATTTGAGGGGCTCCCCTGGCAACAGAACCTCAGATCTGATCGACCTGCGACAAAAGAAGAGACCTGAATCTGTGACTTCAGGACATGCACAAAGAAAAGGCATCAAAGACTGAATCTGCGGCAAGCATCCTGCAACTGCACGACTGCAACTCATCCTAGAGCAGAGACATGTTCCAAAGTAAAGAGGAACCACTCTACAAACCAAAAACAACTCCAGGACTCCTTTCGACTAGATGTATTAGTCTCCTGCAGTCAAGAACTTCACTCCCTGATCGAAAGAATTACTAGCAATTGGGCCCGCCGATGGAATCACCCAAACGTAAACGGTCTAGTGATTTTGGGAAACACAGCCCTGACCTCCAGCAAGATTCATACGGCTACCGTTGCCCCCCAGACTTCAGGATGTCGAAGTGACTGAAGGATGAGCTTGCCCCTGCTTGTTGGTGGCCAGCCAGGCTACCACCACCTTTGTTCGATGTTGTACCTGGAGGGAACCATACAGCATCTTCAACCCAATGCCTCCATGGCCCTGTTGTCGAGAGTTTGCATCCCCTTCCTTACCAGCACAACAGAAGCGGTAGAGTCAGCAACCGCAGCTTCCACTTTTCAGCACCAGGACTACTTTGCACCTGGGCCCTACAGGCCAGGTAAAAATCAACTGACTGTTCGAGCTTGGCCCTGGGACCCACCTCACAGTCAGATCCAGTGGTTTCCACTGAACTCGATCTGCAAGTGACAGTTTGCAACTAGGTCATTTCCCCATAGACCGCAACATTAAAGTTTTGCAGGAGTGAAATGCAACGATTTATTTTTCCTTTAAAAATCTATAACTCTGGTTATACTCATCTGATTGCATTAATTTTGGAGTCTAAATGTATTTCAACATCTGCTTTATTTTTATGTCTCGTCTAAGCCATCCCGTAGGGATGGTGGGCGAGATTATAGTAAGGCTTTTGAAAAGTCTACCCAAAGTGCGGATTAGTTACAGTGCATGTGAGCCAGGCGCGTGCACATCGCCAGCTACATCGCACATTGCACACCCAAACCATTTGTCTGAGCCTCGGCATCAGACTTCAAAGGAAGCCGCTCCCCTGCACCGCCACCCAATGCCGCTCCCCCGCCCCACCACGCACATCACACCACAAATCCCTTGGCATTCAGGAGGATTTCTCTTGGCTAAGGATTGAGTGCTCTGTGATATTTATGACCATCTGGTGAACAGCGGGAAGACAGACGTCTGGTTAGACATGTGACATCACTTAGGCTCATCTGAGGCCCATCAGTCCCGTAATGAGCCACTAACATCCTTTTTGGTTCCTGCGCGTGGCCGTACGCTGTCCTCTCCAGGGCGACGCGGGAGTTCCCCGTCAGCACGGCGGTGCTCCCAGTCACATCAGTTCAGACATAATAACATCTGAGTCAACTAAAAAAGCTGGTCACCCGCTTCCTCTCACGACCCAACCGCAGCGCGCGCCTCAAGCCTTGCAGACCAGTCCCGTTTATTTCACACCATTGCCCCCTTCATTTCCTCGTATTTCAACTCTTTGAAGGGCCGTCGGTACATCAGAGGGTTTTAATCTGGCGTATAGCTTTAAAAATATCGAAGGGCATTTCGTAATTTCAGACATACAAAAAGGTTGGACTTGTGACTCCCAAAATCAACTTCCTGAGGCACTCTCTCTGCTGACTTGGTTTTACCGACTTCATTTAATAAGGAGCATCTAAAATACTTTGTTTCCCTCTTACTAGTTTTAAAAAGGTGCTGGGCCTGGGCTACTCCTCTTCAATATGGGTGGGCGGAGGGGGCAGGGCTCCAGGGGCATCAGTTTGCATCTCTTTTGTGCAATGGTGAATATCAAAAAGAAAACAAGCCTTCAAAAAGGCCGCTCTGCTGTGCTAACAAATCCCAGGGAGCTGCATCTCATCCACAGCGGTTGCTCCACTCACGCCTTGCTTCCTTCAGACGCTTCGCTTGAAGTCACCTGATTGCCCTGATTGCTGCCTGACTGTCCAGATTGAGCGCCTCGTGGTGCGCGCAGCGCTTGGTATCGTTAATGTAATTTGGTGCCTGCTTGACTTACTGCAGCGTTTGCATCGCGCCTAACATCATTATTTTGCACACGTAATTTGTGCTCATTGGCCTGCATTGCGGGAAGGTTTAAAGCGCCTGAACTGTGTTTGAGTTTTAATTGTACAGCATTTGGTGTACCTTGTCTCGCATTCCGGCTTTGCCCCAGTTTCGTTTCTGCTGCCGGGCGGCCATTTGGTGGAGTGTTTGTTGTCATTGTATCTGCCCGTGTCTCCTCCCAGCGCCCGCCTCCCAGCTGCCCCGCCCACGCTCCGCCCCCTCCACTCTCCATTTATGTCCAATGTCCCAACGCGCAGCGTCCACGCGCTACGTACACGCCGAAGGTGCGCCAAAGGTAAGCCCGTCTACGCCCGTCCGCGCCTGGACCGCACCCAGCGCCACACCCCCTGCCCCCCGTGCTGCCCAGCCCTCCCGCATTAGCTACGATGCCTCCACCCTCCTAGCCCTTAACCCCGGTCGCGCACCCAACTGCGTCCAAGCCGCTCCTGGACACACCCATGGACCTTTCTCCTGCTACTCCTGCAAATTCAGCGGCACCGACAACATCTCCGCTACGACCGCACCACAGACTCCCGACCCCAATCACCTACAATGCATCCTTCTCAACACCCGCTCGGTCCACAGACACGCCATCGAACGCTTCCTCCGCACCAGACATCACCATTGCCATCCCTGAAGACTATAAGATCACCCGCAAAGACCGTACCAGCCACACAGGAGGAGGAATCGCTATCGTCCATAAGAAATCAATCCGCATCTCAACCAGCTCAGACGTCAATCTCGCCAACTCCGAACACCTCCACTTCCAGATCCACATCGACCCCAAAACCACACTCAGAGGCACCCTCCTCTACAGACCACCAGGACCCCGCGCAAAATTCAGTGAAGACATCACAGACTTCATCACTCCACACGCGCTCCCCTCCAAAGACTACATCCTTCTGGGAGACCTCAACTTTCACCTTGAAAAGATCAACGACCGCAACACCACTACCCTCTTGGACAACCTCGCCAACCTCGGACTTAAACAACTAGTCACTTCCCCCACCCACATCGCAGGTCACACACTCGACCCCATCTTCACCTCCAGCAATCATGTCTCCTTCAGCCACACTACGGATCTCCTCTGGACTGACCACAGCTGCGTTCACTTCACCTACAACAGGCCGAAACCCACCAACCACTCCCAACCCACCCTGCAAAGAAACTGGAACAAAATCACCACGGACCAAATCTCCGCATCGCTCCTTCGAAACTCCCCAGCCCTCTCTTCTAACGCCAACGAAGCCGCCGCCAACCTCACCCTATGGTTATCCAACACCGCCGACACCTTAGCTCCACTGAAAAAACGTCAAAGCAAACCGGGCAGCAAGAAAGCCTCATGGTTCAACGATGATCTCAAGAAGTCCAAGAAACTCTGCCGCTCCCTTGAAAAGGCCTGGAAAAAAGACCCAACCACCAGCACCAAGGACGCCTTCAAAAGCGCCACCCGCACTCACCACCAACTGATCCGAAAAGCCAAGAAAACAGCATTTAAGGATCGACTTGACAACAACGCCCACAACAGCAAGGAACTTTTCAACATCGTCAAGGAATTTTCCAATCCCTCGGCCAACTCCAACGACATCACCCCCTCTCAAACCCTCTGCGACTCCCTAGCCTCTTTTTTCCACAACAAGAGTGCAGACATCCACAACAGCTTTGACAACCAACCCAGAAACCAACCCACCCTACCATCTGCTCACCATCTTCCCCCCGTGAACACCCTCAACGACTGGAACCCAATCTCCACTGAGGACACCATCCGCCTGATGAATTCCATCCACTCAGGATCCCCCACAGACCCATGCCCTCACCACATCTTCAACAAAGCAGACTCCGTCATAGCACCGCACCTCCGAGACGTCATCAACTGCTCCTTCAACTCCGCTACATTCCCAGAAGACTGGAAACACGCTGAACTCACCGCCCTTCTGAAAAAACCAACAGCGGACCCCACCGAACTCAAAAATTACCGCCCCATCTCGCTTCTTCCATTCCCGGCCAAAGTCATCGAGAAAGCCGTCAACAACCAGCTCGCCGCCTTCCTCGAAGCCAACAAATCCCTCGACCCCTCACAATCTGGCTTCCGAGCAAAACACAGCACTGAGACCGCCCTCATCGCAGCAACAGACGACATTCGAACTCTACTGGACAATGGAGACACAGTCGCCCTCATCCTCCTCGACCTCTCTGCAGCATTCGATACAGTCTTCCACAGCACCCTTCTACAACGCCTCAATAACATCGGAATCCAAGGAAAAGCACTTGAATGGATCACCTCGTTCCTCACCGGAAGAACCCAGAGAGTCCGCCTTCCTCCATTCAAGTCCGAGGCCTCTGAAGTCATCTGCGGCGTACCTCAAGGATCCTCACTCAGTCCCACCCTCTTCAACGTATACATGAGCCCACTCGCGGCCATCGCACGCCAACACAACCTCAACATCATCTCCTACGCGGACGACACTCAACTGATCCTTTCTCTCACCAATGACCCCAGCACCGCCAAAACTAACCTACACGAAGGAATGAAAGAAGTTGCCGAATGGATGAAACAAAGCCGTCTGAAACTGAACTCAGACAAAACAGAAGTCCTCATCTTAGGTACATCCCCCTCTGCATGGGACGACTCCTGGTGGCCGGAAGCCCTCGGAAAAGCACCCATCCCGACAGACCACGCACGGAACCTTGGCGTCATCCTGGATTCTTCACTCTCAATGACAAGTCAGCGCCGTTTCCTCTTCTTGCTTCAACATTCTTCGCATGCTCAGAAAAACATTTCGCTGGATCCCCTCCGAAACAAGGAAAACAGTCACCCACGCTCTGGTCACGGGCCGACTGGACTACGGAAACACCCTCTACGCGGGTACTACCGCAAAACTCCAGAAGAAACTCCAACGAATCCAAAACGCCTCAGCCAGGCTCATATTAGACATCCCACGCAACGAACACATCTCTGGTCACCTTAAAGACCTCCACTGGCTACCCGTCAATAAGAGGATCACTTTCCGACTGCTTACCCACGCACACAAATCACTCTACGACATCGGACCAGATTGCCTCAACTCTCGACTGTCCTTCTACACCCCCTCCCGCCAACTACGTTCTTCTAGCCAAGCCCTCGCCACTGTACCTCGCATCAACAAGACCACCATGGGAGGCAGATCCTTTTCATACCTGGCTGCTAAAACATGGAACTCACTCCCCGCTTACCTTCGCCTCACCCAGAACCACCTAGCGTTCAGAAAGCAGCTTAAAACATGGATATTTGACAAATAATCCTCCTCCCCTTCCTAAGCGCCTTGAAACCCTCTGGGTATGTAGTGCGCTATACAAATTTTATGACTTGACTTGACTTGGAGAAGCTTTCTGCTCTGCTCCACTTCCCCCATAAGCCCCATAATGAGTTAAACAAGTGCTGCAGGGAGACACTCCCACCCCTTCACCCATCAGCATAACAAAACTGTGAAATGTGCTTCCGCGAGAGGCTCGCGGAGCCCGTGACCTCTATACCCTTTCGGGGGCCGCCAGCCCCCTCCCATCCTTACGCCTGTACACACACAGTGTACCAAAAGATAAAACAACACAGATCAAACCTCACCTTCTAAAGAACAGCAGTTAATTTATGGAGGAGCGAATGTTTAGTGGATATATGCTTTGAGAAGTTAGGGAACGCTGGAGCACCGTGTACCCCGTGGACCTTCCACATAATGTCCAATTACAAATTACATCTCATAAGGCACAGTTTAATTAAAATCCAATGGGGACGGGGCAGGGATGACGCCAGGAAATCAGCCAGCAGGCTCCGTTTCGTTTTTCATTTAATGAACCATTGTGCAGGCGAAATCGTATGGATTTTGGGGGCCCTGGGCCAAACATTTTGGGGGCTCCTGTTCGGAACAGCTTTGAATTTGTGATCCAATTTCAGATTTGTTGTTCTCTCTTAAGCTAGGTCATTCATTGACAGTCCACAGGTACACTGGTTCAAATTCTAAATTTGTTTACATCTAATATTCACGTATAGTGACACGTGTTTTCAACATTGTAACACAGCAGCAGCTCACTAATATTACCTAAAATAATCTCTGTGACTCCCTCCTATTTCTCATACGTGAGGTACTGTTTTGATCTAAAAAAAACTTTTTCTCCTTTCTTTAATGTTTGAGCAGATGAAACTAGATGACTGATTGGAAAAATCAGCATCACGAGCATCGCAAGCTTTATAACACCACCACGCACACAACCACACCCCCACACACAAACACAAACCCACACACACAACCCCCCACACACAAAACCATCTATCTATCCATCTATCAATCGCCCTCACTCTATCCATCTATCAATCGCCCTCACTCTATCCATCTATCAATCGCCCTCACTCTATCCATCTATGGCCCTCACTCTATCCATCTATGGCCCTCACCTATCCATCTATCAATCATCCTCACTCTATCCATTTATCAATCGCCCTCACTCTATCTGTCCATCTATCTATCTATCGCCCTCACTCTATCTATCTATCACCCTCACTCTATCTGTCCATCTATGTATCGCTCTCACTCTATCGCCCTCACTCTATCTATCGCACTCACTCTATCTATCGCACTCACTCTATCTATCCATCGCATCACCACAGCATCACTCAGCACCACCACAGAATCACTCAGGGGCACCACAACATCTCTCAGGGGCACCACAACATCACTCAGGGGCACCACAACATCACTCAGGGGCACCACAACATCACTATGCGCTACCACAGCATCACTGAACGCCACAGCATCACTCGTCGCCACCACAACATCACTCAGCGCAACCACAGCATAAATCTGTGCAACCATTCAACAACAACTGGTTCAAATATGTTCTCTCAATGTTTCAAGCTTTATTACAAATATCACAAAAAGATGTTAATATTTCACTTCTGTTCTTGGATTTTTGTCACAATAAAATACACTGAACATAATCTTCACAAAAGTTATTTACAAAAGTTAAAGTTATTCCCATTATAAATTACAATAACTTTTATTTAAGTATTATTAAAAAAAAATTAAAAGCCATTGTTATTTGTAATATCAATACATCTAAGTCACGTAAATACAACACATATTGCATTACAAATGCTATAGGTGTCACATTTGCGAAAGTTAAAACTATTCGCATTGTAAATGATAAAGCTATTAATTTCGCTATTTTCAAAACCAACACATAAATAAAATATTTGTCATTTACAATACCAATAGCTCAAACGTTCCTAATGTGATACCTATGGCATTGCAAATGCTGGTTATAAATTGGAATTGGAACTCCTTGGAGTCGGGTCAATCACTTATCGTCCATGTTGGTACTCTGAAATGCCCAACACATGTTCCTCTAGTAAAGCTTGACTGCTCTGTTCCACACTACAAGGACTGAGCGAGGGATTAATTAGTGTGAATCCAAGGACCTATTTGGGGTACCCTTAGATTATTGCATAGTGAAGCCTAACCAGATTCATTGTACAATAATCCACTTTCCTACAGGGGTGACTTATTAATATTAAAATGGGAGGTTTTGACTTGAAATGGCAAAATAAACTCTGTTTGCCTCGTCTGCAGGTTAGACGCTGGGCGACTGGGTTGCGATGGCAGACCTAGAACCATGTTTTCACCCGGTCACTGTAATGGTAGCATGATTAAATGCTGAAGCCTACTAGTGACATTTAAATTACTAGCCCAGGGTACCTCTTGTACCATGAACTAGGGACTTCAAGGTAAGCTAAGTAAGTCAATCAGGTATAAGCCAATTATAGCATACGCAACTAAGGAGGACATCAAAGCAAAGGTTCAGCCTGGTAAGGACAGTCACACTTTTGTTGATGTTCACAGCTCCTTCATTCAGTGTATAGTTTTTAGGTACTTTCCATATCTATTTTACTTTTTATTTTAGCAGCTTGTATAGTGCCTGGTTACTCACTTAAGGAGTGTCCCCATGATGATTTAATTCAATGCTGAATTCATTTCTCAATTGCCTCGATTACTTTGGGTGTATTATTCTGCTCGTAGAGTAGGAATTCACATTTCTAAGATAGTTCATGGGCTACTGGGGTTCATTGCCCAGGACATTACTGGGCTTCTTGATTCTTACAGGTCAGGAATACTTATAGGGTTTTAGGCACAGATTTTTTTCTGTTGGTACCCAGTTTCTCTTTTTCTCTATTCCAGTATCTTCTGGGTTGCACACTGGTAGGACGCCCTGATAACATCCGAGTTCACTCAAGTTGTCTGCATTCTTCTGTTACTGTGCTAGTTCAGCATCTTTGGGCATGCTGTCTCTTTCAAGGGGAAGGTTAAGTAGTGGATGTGGCGTTCTGCCTTTTTAGTCCACCATTCTGACTCACAGAGGTCATACCTGGTTCTAAAATTTCCCCTGGCTATGGATTGAAGGTTGGCCCCTTTCAAGTAGTCCATTAGAATAAAGGTGCTCCTTTTTTGATGATCCAGGGTGTACCTTCCACTTCAAGAGCTTACAGGTGAAAGTTACAAATGTTTTTTAATTATATTTCCGTCAGCTCCTCTTCAGAGAGACACATAGGCCTATAAGTTGCTTGATGTTTGGCTAAGACGTTCAAATCAATGAATGATTGACGGAGGTTCACAGCATTGGCATATCCTTAGAGTAAAGACTGTGATGAGGAAGATGGATAATGTGGTCCTAACAGATTACTTACCCATGATTTTCTTTACTAGGGTTTCCTGGTAAGCCTTGCTCTGTGTCCATCTTCCCAACATTCATGCCACTCTGGTCGCAAATATGCAAGCTTTGTACTGTACAAAAGTGAGAGGGATGCATGGAAGTGGGGCAGATGTGTGGCCTTCTCATAGCCAAAGAGGGCAACGCTTAAAAAGTTCAATTTTAAAAAGAGGAGTAAACTAGTTGCTCCATGGTCCAAGGGAAGGGTTTTCTATTGCTTTGAAAGCAAGGACGTTGCCTCGCCCCATGGTAGGGACTCCTCTTCAGAGACATACGCTGACAACGCATAGTTGGATTTTGAATGATAAAGATTACCAGTGACTAATCAGGCCTTCACAAGCCTGTATATCTCAGCCACCTTATCCCCTAACAGCCTTTTTGCATCCCCGCCCGCCTAAGCAACAGTCCTGAATTACAGGTGCTGGAAATGACAATTTTTGTACGGCATTCCTCCAGGTTTTTGTCTTCTTTTGCTGAACCAGTTTTTGTTGGCCTTAGGACTCTGCAAACTTTAATACTGCTAACCAGTGGTAAAGTGCTTATGCTCGCTCTCCTAAACATGGTAAAATTGACATATATCTTACTGGTATATTTGATTTATAAGTAGCCCAGTATATGATATTACGTGTAAAAGGGCCTGTAAATTAAACGCGGACAGTGGGCTGCAGCACACATTATACATTGTGCCACCCACTACAGTAGCACTGCTAAATCTGTCTCAAGGCCTGCCATTGCAGCCTAGGTGTGCAGTTTCAAACTGCCATTTTGTCTTGGCAAAATAAACCTTTTGCCAAGCCCAGCCTTCCTTTTTACTACTCATAATTCAACCCTAAGGTAAAATTTAAATGCTCATAGGGAGGGAGGCACAGTATTGTATTTAAAGAGTAGGACATGTATATTTAATGTACATGTCATGGCAGTGATAAACTCCCAAAGTCTGTTTTAGGTCTTGTCTGAGACAGCATATGAGCTGTTACTTGCAATGATCTGTTCTTTTTTATTACGAAAAAGTAAGAGAAAATAGCCCACAACTTACGAATGTCTGCTACATAGCCACTCTCGTTTTTTTCCTTCTCATTGGTGAGTGTGTCGGCTTCATTTTTGTCTTCATATATTTGCTTTCTTTCCTAAAGTATGGACCAACTACAGACTGATTTCTTTATTATCTTGAGGTTCTTTTTTTTTGCTTTTGCTTGCAAGACAACATGAAATACTCAAAGTTGAAGCTTGTGCTTCACAGTATTTCCAAGAGATAAACACAAACAACCAGCAATAACAAAACTTTGTGGCATATGACCAATGTCTGAAACATAAATGTGGGCCACCTGTTGCTTTAATTGATAATGGTGTCCTCAGGTAGCCTGGGCTACTGTTATTCAAAAGAGCGTTTAGTCAGCAAGAGCAAGAAAAAAGTCCTACGAGGGCTGGTTAAGCAATGTATGCAGGGACACAAGGTTGGAATGACATCACATTTATTAACTTATTTAAACAAAACAAGGGGACCCAATCTGGTACACAAGGACCTTGAGTAATGAAAATTATGAAAACAGGGGTCCTTGATAAAAGTGAAATGAAGAAACACAATAAATATAGAATGAAGTCAGTTCTATATTACTACTGTCCAGCCGGACAGTCAGATTTAATCAAATAGCAATTTAAGAGAATCAAGAGAAAAACAAATAAAGTGGGACACAGTCCTGCATCCAAAACATTAAAGTGAAACGAAAAACAAACAATCAGGCAAGGCACAAGGCTTGCTTGTGAATATGAGCGATTAAACAAGCGAGATAATGAACACAACCTTTACACATTGCATATACATACGTTTGTGTACACGGTGTCAATCAAGTCGTCGACGTTTCGATCCCTTTACAAAAATACTGGGATCATCCTCAGGACAGAAACAGATAAATATCTGAAACACATACAGCCTGTACAACCTTACATAAATTACAGGGAATAAAATGTTGGGCGAAAAGGAAAAAGACAAAGAAATCAAAGTGCAGTCATTCAAAGGGAAGCCTCCCATGTATAAGTACAGACGGCGCTGTGAGAATTGTGTACACAGAAGAATACAATAAGTGAAGGCAGTGATTGAGGTAAGTGGTATTGTCAGGCTAAGGCCACGCTAGTTATCAGGGGCGCATGAAAGCGTTGAGGGCACCCTATTGTAGTGAGTGATAGGAGCGTTAGTAAGTCATCCTTAAACTGTATAGACCAACCAGCGCTGGGCGAGGTGTTAACCTAGAATAACACAGTGTGCAGTGCATTGATCGTGGCAGATGGCATTAGCATGCCGATAGGGCACGGGAGAAAGGAAGCGTGATGAGAACCTTACAGGGAGGAGTGATGTTACTTAGCACACGACTTACCACAGTCGGTAGGGCTTGAAAAGTTAATGGGCACGATTGCACAGAGGAGGGGAGTAGCGCAGTATCCTAGAAATGGAAGCCGGAGAAGTGAAGTTAGAAGATCAGGGGGGAAGCAAAAGCGGGGTTCCGGAATAAGGGTTAAGGGGAGCCGTATACCTGCGTGTTAGGTCTTGGTGGTGAATATTCAATTATGTAAGTTGCGGGATTGGAGGTTGTGGTGTTCCAAGGAATAGACAGACAGCGACAATGGCTGGGGTGGCCTGCAGGAGAAAGGGAGAGATAAGTACCTGGCAGGGTTTAGCCCGGAGGAGCACAAGTGGAAGATTGCTTAACTGGAGCAAGGCAGAGGATCCAGGAAGCACGAGGGCTTCACATGGGTGGCCTCGGTATCTAAATCGGAAGGGAAGAGTGGGGATTACTGTCTGAGACGGCCTTAAGGGCGGGGGTGGTGGGGAGTTGAGCCTCAGTGGAGGGCTTACCTCAAATATGGATTCTCAGGCGGTGCTGGATCGCAGAGAGTCAGGATGGGACTGCGTGGAGTCTGCATGGTGAGGTGGCTTACTAAGCAGATAGTCATCTGGTGCGCGCCAAGGCGGTTTAAATACCTCGGAGGGGAGCGCGCTTGAGGAGGATCGGCAATTACGGTGATCATGTTGGGTGAGGGTGCAGAATTACGGGAGTGATTTGTGCCAGGTGGAGTGTGACTGACCAATTGCAGTCAGAGCTCACAGTGCATATCAGTGGAAAAAGGGCAAAAGTGTGGTGGGTGTACTTATTGGGTTTGCCAACACTTGTTCACTGTGGCAAGGCTGGTTCTCTCATAGGAAAACATTGGTTTATATTATAACAACTTATAATGCTTCATTTTAGTTAGGAAGCAGCTAGACAAACGATTCAAGGGCTAATCTGAAAAATAATTTAAAATCTAACCTCAGCCAAGTCAGATTTAATATTACTATTTTGAAAATGACACTTTAGAAAGTTGTAATTTTGCTGCCTAAAACTCAAATGCTTTCCTACCAGAATACCAGAAAACTTTGGGTAGTAGTGTTCCCTAAAACAAGAGAAACGTCCGCACATTCAAAGAACACATTTATATACGTGTAATATCCACAATTGCTTCAGGTAGTCTAGATTTGGGTGCTCAATTTACCCTCAATACACCAACTACCTAGTGGCGTTAGTTGCACACAAAGTGTACACCAAATAGACAAAAAAGATGGGGGTTTGAACAGCACACCTCTAGTTATACTATCGAAAATCAATATAGCTATATTGGACCTGTTCGGGTCCAATGTAGCTATATTGATTTTCGATAGTATAACGAGAGGTGTGCTGTTCAAGCCTCCATCTTTTTGGGCTTTCCTACCAGTGTTCAGCTCTCACATGACCACTAATGGCTTTACGGTGGCGAGATAAGTATTGCTGCCAGACAAAGGGCCCAAAGAGTGGGGAGGAGGAATCCTCCCATAATAGGACGGCCTGAAGGGCTGTGCCCAGCCCTTTCCTAAGCTTCAACAGATACCTACATTGTCACTGGCAAATGAAGCTCACACGTATGCCTGCCTCCCCTTTGTCTATCCAGTCAGGGTGGCACAAAAACCAGTGGGGGTAAGGAACAGACCAGAACTGGTTTAAGTGTGAACAAGGGTTTACCCTCCACCCATAAGCGAGTAATGGGCATTTAAGTGGCCCCCACAGACATCTATCAGAACACTTCTGAGTCTTTATTTATTTATTTTGTGTCTCTTATATAGCACGCAGCTACCCCAACGGGGTGTCCCGGCGCTCCAGAGGGTGGGATAGCTCTTTCTTCATGAGTGTTAGCAGAACAGGTATGTTTTAATGCCTTACGAAAGGGAAGTTCTTCCTGGATTGAGCGGATGGCCTGTGGAAGTTTATTCCAGTGGGATGCGGCGCATGTTAGAAAAGTTTTTCCTCCTGATCGCATTTTTTTGAATCTCAGGGTAGTCAGGAGGTTTTTAGAACTGGATCGCAGGGATCTGATGTTTTTATAGGGGCGTAAACAGGAGGAAAGATAAGCTGAGCCCTTCCCCTTGATTGCCCTGTGAGCCAATGTAAGGGCTTTGAATTCCACCCTTTTCTGTATCAGTAACCAGTGAAGTGAGCAGTGATGTGGGGGGATGTGTTCTCTGAGGGAAATCCCACACACTAGTCGGACTGCCGCGTTCTGTACTGTTTGAAGCCGATGGCAAAGGCTTGCAGCAAGTCCTATATAAAGGCCGTTGGCATAGTCCAAATGCGATGTGATCAAGGCTTGGACAATAGTTTTTCTTGTATTACTGGGTAGGAAATTAATAAGTTTCTTGACCATCCTTATTTTAGAAAAACAGGCGGCAGAAACCGTTTGAACTTGGTTGTGGAAGGAGAGGGAGGAATCCCACCTGACTCCAAGATTTTTTACGGATTCTTTGGGGGTGGGAGGTGTGCTTAAGTCATGTGGCCACCACAGAATGGAGTCCAGGGGAGATGATTGGTGGAAAAAAAGGACCTCTGTCTTTCCAGCATTAAGTCGGAGACAGTTCTTATCCATCCAACATGCGACTTTACGTAAGCAGTCTTTTAAAGGATCAAATGTAGACTCAGAGATGCTATCATAAGAAAATAGCAGTTGGATGTCATCCGCGTATGAGGCGGCTTTGATTCCAGATTGAGCAATCAGCTCGGCCAAGGGGGAGAAATACACATTAAAAAGAAGGGGGCTCAAGGAGGAGCCTTGAGGGACTTCCCACTTGAGTGGTCGGTTTTCTGAGGTAAAAGGGGGAGGGAACACCGCTTGTGTACGGTTGAACAAAAAAGAAGATACCCATTTCAGGACCTGGCCTTGGATGCCTTTAGAGTGGAGACGGTCGAGGAGGACAGGATGAGAGACTGTGTTGAACGTTGCCGATAAATCCAGCAGCACCAGCACCGCCCTCGATCCTGCGTCAAGTTTCCATCGAACAGCGTCGGCCATCTCAATTAGTGCCGAATCCTTGCTATATCCTCGTCTAAAGCCATGTTGAGAGTTGTGAAATGACCCATGAGATTCCAAGAAGTTTGCCAGCTGCTGGTGTACTAGTTTTTCCAGTACCTTGGCAGGAGCTGGTAACAGGAAAATAGGCCTGTAATTGGCTGGCTCGTTGGGGTCAGCGTTAGCCTTTTTCAAGATGGGGACAATACGTGCGTGTTTCCACGAGTCTGGAAAAATGCCAGTACTTAATGGAGTCGTTCCAGATACTATTCAGAACTGGATTGGGAATTGGGGCTAGGGCTTTATATTGTTTGGCCGGCCAGGGGTCAGTTGGCGAGCCGGATCTACACTTTGATAGTTCTGCCAGAGAACGATCGAGGGAGATCTCTTCAAAATCCGAAAAGATCTGGGAAGGTTCAGGGCAGGGATTTGAGTGTACTGAAGGGTTATCAATGAGGTCGGTGCTGTTTTTGCAGGGAAAAGAATCATAAATGGTGGCAATTTTTTCCTCAAAAAAGTCTGATAGACGATTACAGAGGGATTGTGATACCGGGGACTGTCGTTTAAGGGCCAGGGGGTTTGTAAAAGAACTTACAGTATTGAAAATTTATCTCGCAGAACCTTGGGCTCTGTCAATGTTTTCCTCTAGGTACTGTCTTTTATGATCAATGATCTTTTTCCTGTTGTTTTTAAAAGCTGATTTATATTTCAGTTTACTATCTGGAGAGTATGATAGTCTCCAACGTCTCTCCAGGAGTTTGCAGGCAGACTTACTCTTTCGGAGTTCATCTGAATACCAGGGTGAGGAGGGGGCAGGACGAAATGTTTTGATAGGCCTAATGGGAGTGTTAGAACCGGGGGTCTCTAGTTGGCACAGGTAAGTACCTTAGACCAAGTAGGGACCCTTGCTTCTAGTCAGGGTGAAGGAATAACCCTCTGAGATAACCCCCGCTCACCCTCAAGGTAGCATGGCGCGAGCAGTCTAGGCTAAACAGAGGCAACGTGGATAATATTTGCACTTAACACAACAATAATCCCCAATCCACCACAAACTGAGACCACACAGGTAAGTATATTTTATAAAAATATATAACTTTATCTAGTTTCAGCAAGGTAAATCAAGCAGTTGCACGATAATCACTTCATTATAAAAATGATGCACTTAATCTTAATGGTGGTACTTAGTTTCAGGAAGTTCTCAAAATCAATGTCTCTAGTCTCTTCTAATCAGGTATTAAAAATAATGCCCCTGATTTCTAAATGATGCGCTCTAAAAACGAGCAGTCCAAACAATGCCAGCGTTATTAAACTATGCCCCAATGGTCCCCTGGCTTCAGGGACCACAAGCGCTCCTAGCGCGTGTCACCCGGTATCCTGAGGGAGGGGGGACTTCTTTCCCCGTGCTCGCGGTGACGCGGGTCCCCCAGGGGCACCTCGCGGGGGAAGGCTCAGTGTTGCTCCCGCCCGGCCGGTCTCAGGACGCTCTCCGCCCGCTCTGGATCCTTCAAAGAGCAGCGGGGAGCAGAGACGGCAGGCCAGGGGCTGGAGCACTCGCAGAGATCCCTCGGCGAGGTCAGGTCACTTCTTCCCGGGCCCGGCGGTGATCGCGCTGGTTCCTCGGCTTCTTAGGCTGCCTCAGCAAAGGCAGCCAATCCCTTTGCGGCTCCTCAGGCGAGCCTCCACAGCACCCGGGAGTCAGCCAATGGCAGCGCGGCTCCCGGGCAAGCAAACAATGACGCTCCGCGACTCCGGCCAATCACGGCCCACCACTGCTGATGACGCTGCGCCGCACGGGCCAATCCCGTTGCGGCGTTAGTGAGGGGGCTCGGCTCCCTCCACCAATGGGAGCGCGGCGGCTTCGTTCTTCGCCGCGGCAGCGCCTGGACCTCTAGGCAAGTTACGGGGGGGGGTTCCTGGCCCCGGGCCGCGGTGGTGATTTGGCGGCAAAGGGTTTTCAAGGGCGCTGGTCCCGATGAGACCCCCTCTCGACCTCCCCACCACGTTGGAGCGGATTTCACGAGGGGAGGCGCCACAAGCCTCCAACCCTCACAGGAAATGTGCTGATGAGCACACCGATCCCTTCCTCACGCTCCGCAGTCGAATACCACACGCTCCAGGTCCACAACAGCACGATCTTGCAGCTGTTTTCTGGCAAAGCTTTAGGAACCTTTAGCCCTGGGTTCCCAACAGGAGGCCAGCTCTTCTCAGGCCCTTGGAGATTCAGTGGAGACACAGCACACAGCAAAGTCTCTGTAGTTTCAAGCAGGCAGGGTCACAGCTCACAGCAAAGTCCCTTTCTCCTCCTCAGCTTCAGTTGCAACAGCAGAACAGGTCAGCCCTTAGAGCACACAGCAAGGCAATCTTCCTTTAGTTCTCCAGCCGTCCTTCTTCCAGCAGAGGTTCCTCCTTGATTGTAGAATTTTAGAATCTAATCTTCTGTAGTAAAGGGTCCTTCCCTTATACCCCTAAACGCCTTTGAAGTCCTTGGTGCAAGGGGGTCCTTGGCTCTGGAATGTTCCTGGCGTTCTTCTTCCTGACAGCCTCAGGGCCAGAGGTGACAGTGGGCCGGCAGGGGAGTTAGCCAGCACGGTGGTCAGGCAGGCACAGCCCAGCACTATCAGGCGCTTCTCTCTCCCCTTCCCCGGGCAGCAGATGTCGCCTTTCACCCCTGGGCTGACTCCAACCCCCTCCGGGGCCCTGCAGCTCCTGTCACGCAGGCATTCCACACACCCAGGCCCAAGCACACAGAAAGGTTTATACAAAAGAACAGCCACTTTCTAAAAGTGCTATTCTCAACCCCAGGCTCCAAAAACAACCTTCACTAAAAGATGTGTCATTTAATTCTGAGTTCAGGGATATCTTTCATTGATGTTCCATCTTGTTCCTATAGGGAGATAGGCTGGGGTCCAATGGGACCAGCCTCCCCATGTTACCCTAGGGAGCCTTACAGCCCTACAGCAGTGAGCACACAAAGTGGCTGCTGCTTCTCCCCCAGTGCATGTTACCTGCACTAGTACATGCTCTCCCCTATCCATACACTGCACCCTGCCCAGGGGGGTACCTGGAGCCTTCCATAGGGGTGGCTGATGTGCACAGACAGGGGAGGGTTAAGCCCAGCCAGTGGGGACACTGGCCAGGCGGACATGACAGTCCACTGACTGCACACAGGCCCTGCGCTGGCAGGCCTGAGACACCATTTTAGAGCTATTCAGGTGGGTGGCGCAATCTGCGCTGCAGGCCCACTAGTAACATCTGTCATCACCAGCCCTGGCATACACAGTGCACTTTACTAGGGACTTCATGGTGATACAGATATGCCAATCAGGTATACCCAATCAATATGACAATTTACAGAGGGAGCCCTTACCCTCTGACACTGTTCAGCAGTGGCAGAGGGTCCAAAGCATCTAAACCAGCAAAAACGAAATCCAGCACAGCATCAAAAATACATGAGTCAGAGGCAAAAAGATGGGGGAATAACCACGCCAAGGATGTCAGGTCTAACACGTGTCCCCTCCAGCTGAAAGTGGGGAGAACTACCCAACCTCTTGGGAGTCCTCATCACTAAGGCGGAAGAATCTGGACAGACCGTCAGCATTGGCGTGTTCTGTCCCAGGGCGGTGCTCCACCGTGAAGTCCATCCCCTGTAGGGAAATGGACCACCTCAACAGTTTTGGATTCTCGCCCCTCATATGCATTAACCATCTGAGGGGCCTGTGGTCGGTCTGAACACGGAAGTGAGTCCCAAACAGGTAGGGCCTCAGCTTCTTCAGAGCCCAGACCACAGCGAAAGCTTCCCTTTCGAATGCACTCCATCTCTGTTCCCTGGGGAGTAGCCTCCTACTAATGAAAGCCACTGGTTGGTCTTCGCCCTCCTCATTGATCTGTGAGAGTACTGCTCCCACGCCGTGCTCTGAAGCGTCAGTTTGCACAATGAACTCACTGGAAAAGTCAGGTGCCTTAAGCACCGGTGCTGTGCACATGGCAGTTTTGAGGGTGTCAAAAGCAGTTTGACAGGCCTCAGTCCAATTCACTTTCCTGGGCTGATTTCTAGATGTCAGCTCTGTCAAAGGGGCTACAATGGTGCCATAACCTTTGACAAACCGTCTGTAATACCCGGTGAGACCTAAAAAGGCTCTCACCTCAGTCTGGGTCTTGGGGGGTTCCCAAGCCAGAATGGTCTCAATCTTCGCCTGTAGGGGCGCCACCTGGCCGCTCCCCACCTGGTGTCCCAAGTACACCATAGATCCCTGCCCTATCTGGCACTTACTGGCCTTGATAGTGAGGCCTGCCTTCTGCAGGGCCTTCAACACTGCGCAGAGGTGTTGCAAGTGTTCCTCCCAAGTGGAGCTGAACACCGCAATGTCATCCAGGTATGCTGCGCTGAATTCCTCCAGCCCGGCTAATACCTGGTTGACCAGTCTCTGGAATGTGGCCGGGGCATTTTTCATCCCAAAGGGCATGACACGAAACTGGAAGTGCCCCTCGGGTGTGGAAAATGCTGATCTTTCCTTGGCCCCCTCAGTTAAGGCAATCTGCCAGTAACCTGAAGTCAAATCAAAAGTGCTCAGGTACCGGGCAGCTCCCAACCGATCCACCAGCTCATCAGCTCTGGGGATGGGGTGCGCGTCAGTCTTGGTGACCGCATTGAGCCCACGGTAGTCCACACAGAAACGGAGTTCCGGGGGGCCACCAGGTGTAGCAGCTTTCTTAGGCACTAAGACCACTGGGCTAGCCCAGGGGCTGCTGGAGGGCTCAATTACCCCTAGCGCTAACATCTTAGAAACCTCTTCTTTGATGCTAGCCCTGACCTTGTCAGCCACTCTGTAAAACTTCTATTTCACAGGCAGGTTGTCACCGGTGTCCACATCGTGGACGCACCACTTGGTGACACCTGGGGTCAGGGAGAACAGGGGGGCGAACTGACCCAAGACTTGGCGACAGTCCTTCTGCTGCTCTGGGGTCAGGGTGGGTGAGAGTATCACACCATCCACTGACCCATCCTGCTCCTTGACTGCCAGGAGGTCAGGGAGAGGATCACTATCCTCCTCCCCTCCAGCATCTGTAGCCATGAGCATAGTCACTTCAGTCCTCTCAAAGTGAGGTTTGAGGCGGTTCACATCTAGCACTCTCAGGGGTTGCCTGGGAGTCTTCAGGTTAACCAAATAGGTAACCTCGCTCTTGCGCTCCACCACCTCATATGGCCCAGACCATTTGTCACGGAGCGCACAGGGCTCCACTGGCGCCATCACCCACACTTTCTGTCCAGGTTGGAACTCCACTAGAGAGGTGTTCTGGTCATACCACCTCTTCATTTCCTCCTGGCTAGCCTCCAGGTTCTCTTGAGCGAGCTTCCTGGAGCGCTTGGTCTGGTTGCGAATGGCCAGCACATAACTGAACACATCCTGAGGGGTTTTCCCACGGGATTTCTCCCACCCCTCCTTCACCAGAGTAAGAGGCCCTCTGACAGGGTGGCCATACAGCAACTCAAAGGGACTGAACCCTAAGGATTTCTGAGGCACCTCCCTGTAGGCAAACAACAGGCATGGCAACAAGACATCCCATTTCCGCCTCATGGGCTCTTCTAGGCCCATGATCATGCCCTTCAAGGTGCGGTTGAATCTCTCAACCAAACCATTTCCTTGAGGGTGGTAAGGAGTGGTGAATTTGTATGTCACCCCACACTCCGCCCACAGGGACTTCATATACCTAGAAATGAAGTTTGTCCCCCTGTCTGAGACCACCTCCCTGGGAAATCCCACCCGGGAAAAGATCCCCATCAGAGCACGGCCCACCACGGGGGCTGTGACCGTCCGGAGCGGGATGGCTTCCGGGTACCGAGTGGCATGGTCCACCAAGACCAGGATAAACCTGTTGCCTAGGGCTGTCTTGGGATCCAGGGGCCCCACGATGTCAATGCCCACCCGCTCAAAAGGGGTGCTCACCACGGGAAAGGGTTGGAGGGGTGCCACGCACTTCCCTCCGCTCTTGCCACTGGCCTGACAAGTCTGACAAGACTTACAAAAGGCAGCGACGTGCTTCTTCATCTGGGGCCAGTAGAAATGGGTGACAAGCCTGTGATAGGTCTTGTCTTGCCCCAGATGTCCTGCGAGAGGCACGTCATGAGCCAGACCCAGTAGGAAGTTCCTGAAGCGCTCGGGCACTACCAGCACTCGGGCTGCACCGGGCTCAGCGAACTTAGGCTCACTATAAAGTAAGTCATCCTCCCAGTAGATCAAATGCTCCTTGGACCCCAGGCCTGCGGCCTGGTCGGCAGCCTGCTGCCGCACACCAACGAGAGAAGGGCACTCCTTCTGAGCCTGGCAGAATTCCTCCCTGGAGGGACCACCTTCTTGCTGCCACTGGGACAGCTCAGGCAATTCCCCTAGTTCGGCCACCTGCTCCCCTGTAGGTTCCAGGGCATCCCCCTCTGGGTCTGCCTCCTCCTGGACCGTGGGAACAGTGGGGGCCGGTTTCCCGCGCCCTCTGCCCCTTCTTCTCTTGGCAGGTTCCTGGGCCTTTGTTCCAGGCTCCAGCTCTGCTAGACCACCCTCTCTGGCTGTCATGGCCCGGGTGGACACACAGATCCACGCAGGCAAACCCAACATCTCCAAGTGAGTCCTGTGCTCTACATCTTTCCATGGAGAGCTCTCCAGGTCATTACCTAATAGACAATCTACAGGCAAGGCATCACTTACAACAACTTCCAATGTACCGGAGACTCCTCCCCACTCAAATGGAACCCGTGCCAACTTGCAGAGGCGCACTGAACTGTCAGCTGCCACCACAGGACGGAGTACATTGGGAATGATCTGCTCTTCAGACACCCATTGACACCTGACAGATGTCACACTGGCCCCGGTGTCTCTCAGAGCGTCTATCTCCTTTCCATTGATGGTCACCTTCTGCCCATATTTCTTAGTGTTTAAGGGCAGCAAGGCTTCCTGGGCCATCTCTTGGTCTCCTAAAGAGACAAGGGTCATCACTGCTAACCCCTCCTCCCCACTAGAAATCAAATCCCCTCCCAAAGCTACACTGGCCAACGCCGGTGCTGGAGCACCAGAGGGTGCTGGAGGTTTCTTTGGACATTTGGGGGCAATGTGCCCCACCTCCCCACATGTAAAGCAGGTAGACGGGGGCCTGTTGTCCTGCTTGCCCTTACGGGGCCAGGACTTCTTAGACTTGGGGGGTTGAGACACCTTCTCCTGGGAACCAGTTTGGGGCCCTTTAGAAGACTCCTTTTGATTACCCGTGTCCCCCCCACTCTTCTGCTGGGGACCCTGTCCACCCTTGGCTGGGGTACTTACCACCCCTTTGTGGACCCTGGTGCTAGTCCACCGGTCCGCCTCTTTAGCAAGCTCACTGGGATCAGTTAACTTGCTATCCAAAAGATGCTGGCGCAGCTCTGGGACACATAAACTACTTAAGTGCTCCCTACTAATCAAGTGACACAACCCCACATAATCAGTAACCTTGCTGCCCTTCATCCAACCTTCCAGTGCACGCGTGTACATACTCACACACTCCACCCAAGTACTTGAATCAAGCTTCTTGAAGTTCCTAAACTTCAGGCGGTACTGTTCAGCAGTGAGCCCATACCTGAGGCACAAAGCCTCCTTCATGGCGGAGTAGGATAAAGCATCCTCTGTGTCTAAGGGTGCCAAAACATCCCTCCCAGAGGCCTCAAAATGCTTCCACAATCCTGCTCCCCAATTCCTCTCAGGCACTTCATTCATTTTTAAGGCAAGTTCATACGCTCTGAACCACGCATAAATATCCTCACCCCTCTGATAATTCTGTACCAGATCCTTTGGTATGTATACCTTACCCGCCTGTACTGGTTGTGCGCTGCCACCATTAGAACTGGACACCCTCTCTTTATATTTGATGGCCAATTCCTTCATGCCCCT
Source organism: Lissotriton vulgaris (assembly GCF_964263255.1). Taxonomy (NCBI): domain Eukaryota; kingdom Metazoa; phylum Chordata; class Amphibia; order Caudata; family Salamandridae; genus Lissotriton; species Lissotriton vulgaris. The sequence goes on from NC_141691.1 coordinate 724,584,521, forward strand.
CTCATGAGCCAAGTCGAGCTTCTTCTCCTCCAAAGCGAGAGCATCCCTTCTCTCCTGCGCCGCTCTCTCCTGCGCCTCTCTCTCAATTTCCAGGCGCAGTTTCTTCTCATCGGCGTCCGCTCTGAGTTTCAAAATCTCAATCTCATGGGCCCTAGCTCTTTGATTCTCCTCCACTTCCTCTGGAGAAATATTCCTACTGGAGTGGTTGCTGCCAGCCTTAGATGCTGACCGCACTGGCAAATCACTGAGCAAAACAACATTCTCCGGTGTGCCGTCCACTCAGTAGCTTCTTCTGAGACATGTTTGGCCTCCCACCAGGCCCTCAGAGCTTTCTGTAGCTCTACCTTGTTTGCGCTGCCCTTCACTGGGCATCCAAGCTTTTTGCAGAATTGCTTCAGGAGCTCCTTTCTGTAGTTGTACAACTCCTGAATTTCGAATTCCACATCCAATTCTACTCTCACGCTTGCCGCATTCTCAGTCATGATGCTTCCTAACCTTTTCACCAAAAAGGTTTCACCAAAAAGAAAAAATCTTGCGCAACCTGTGCTGCTAAACTAGACTAGTGATGTACAAGGAATCACTGCCGGTCAAGTGCAATTATTAGTTCAAAATCCGCACCGCTGTCCAACAATGTTAGAACCGGGGGTCTCTAGTTGGCACAGGTAAGTACCTTAGACCAAGTAGGGACCCTTGCTTCTAGTCAGGGTGAAGGAATAACCCTCTGAGATAACCCCCGCTCACCCTCAAGGTAGCATGGCGCGAGCAGTCTAGGCTAAACAGAGGCAACGTGGATAATATTTGCACTTAACACAACAATAATCCCCAATCCACCACAAACTGAGACCACACAGGTAAGTATATTTTATAAAAATATATAACTTTATCTAGTTTCAGCAAGGTAAATCAAGCAGTTGCACGATAATCACTTCATTATAAAAATGATGCACTTAATCTTAATGGTGGTACTTAGTTTCAGGAAGTTCTCAAAATCAATGTCTCTAGTCTCTTCTAATCAGGTATTAAAAATAATGCCCCTGATTTCTAAATGATGCGCTCTAAAAACGAGCAGTCCAAACAATGCCAGCGTTATTAAACTATGCCCCAATGGTCCCCTGGCTTCAGGGACCACAAGCGCTCCTAGCGCGTCTCACCCGGTATCCTGAGGGAGGGGGGACTTCTTTCCCCGTGCTCGCGGTGACGCGGGTCCCCCAGGGGCACCTCGCGGGGGAAGGCTCAGTGTTGCTCCCGCCCGGCCGGTCTCAGGACGCTCTCCGCCCGCTCTGGATCCTTCAAAGAGCAGCGGGGAGCAGAGACGGCAGGCCAGGGGCTGGAGCACTCGCAGAGATCCCTCGGCGAGGTCAGGTCACTTCTTCCCGGGCCCGGCGGTGATCGCGCTGGTTCCTCGGCTTCTTAGGCTGCCTCAGCAAAGGCAGCCAATCCCTTCGCGGCTCCTCAGGCGAGCCTCCACAGCACCCGGGAGTCAGCCAATGGCAGCGCGGCTCCCGGGCAAGCAAACAATGACGCTCCGCGACTCCGGCCAATCACGGCCCACCACTGCTGATGACGCTGCGCCGCACGGGCCAATCCCGTCGCGGCGTTAGTGAGGGGGCTCGGCTCCCTCCACCAATGGGAGCGCGGCGGCTTCGTTCTTCGCCGCGGCAGCGCCTGGACCTCTAGGCAAGTTACGGGGGGGGTTCCTGGCCCCGGGCCGCGGTGGTGATTTGGCGGCAAAGGGTTTTCAAGGGCGCTGGTCCCGATGAGACCCCCTCTCGACCTCCCCACCACGTTGGAGCGGATTTCACGAGGGGAGGCGCCACAAGCCTCCAACCCTCACAGGAAATGTGCCGATGAGCACACCGATCCCTTCCTCACGCTCCGCAGTCGAATACCACACGCTCCAGGTCCACAACAGCACGATCTTGCAGCTGTTTTCTGGCAAAGCTTTAGGAACCTTTAGCCCTGGGTTCCCAACAGGAGGCCAGCTCTTCTCAGGCCCTTGGAGATTCAGTGGAGACACAGCACACAGCAAAGTCTCTGTAGTTTCAAGCAGGCAGGGTCACAGCTCACAGCAAAGTCCCTTTCTCCTCCTCAGCTTCAGTTGCAACAGCAGAACAGGTCAGCCCTTAGAGCACACAGCGAGGCAATCTTCCTTTAGTTCTCCAGCCGTCCTTCTTCCAGCAGAGGTTCCTCCTTGATTGTAGAATTTTAGAATCTAATCTTCTGTAGTAAAGGGTCCTTCCCTTATACCCCTAAACGCCTTTGAAGTCCTTGGTGCAAGGGGGTCCTTGGCTCTGGAATGTTCCTGGCGTTCTTCTTCCTGACAGCCTCAGGGCCAGAGGTGACAGTGGGCCGGCAGGGGAGTTAGCCAGCACGGTGGTCAGGCAGGCACAGCCCAGCACTATCAGGCGCTTCTCTCTCCCCTTCCCCGGGCAGCAGATGTCGCCTTTCACCCCTGGGCTGACTCCAACCCCCTCCGGGGCCCTGCAGCTCCTGTCACGCAGGCATTCCACACACCCAGGCCCAAGCACACAGAAAGGTTTATACAAAAGAACAGCCACTTTCTAAAAGTGCTATTCTCAACCCCAGGCTCCAAAAACAACCTTCACTAAAAGATGTGTCATTTAATTCTGAGTTCAGGGATATCTTTCATTGATGTTCCATCTTGTTCCTATAGGGAGATAGGCTGGGGTCCAATGGGACCAGCCTCCCCATGTTACCCTAGGGAGCCTTACAGCCCTACAGCAGTGAGCACACAAAGTGGCTGCTGCTTCTCCCCCAGTGCATGTTACCTGCACTAGTACATGCTCTCCCCTATCCATACACTGCACCCTGCCCAGGGGGGTACCTGGAGCCTTCCATAGGGGTGGCTGATGTGCACAGACAGGGGAGGGTTAAGCCCAGCCAGTGGGGACACTGGCCAGGCGGACATGACAGTCCACTGACTGCACACAGGCCCTGCGCTGGCAGGCCTGAGACACCATTTTAGAGCTATTCAGGTGGGTGGCGCAATCTGCGCTGCAGGCCCACTAGTAACATCTGTCATCACCAGCCCTGGCATACACAGTGCACTTTACTAGGGACTTCATGGTGATACAGATATGCCAATCAGGTATACCCAATCAATATGACAATTTACAGAGGGAGCCCTTACCCTCTGACACTGTTCAGCAGTGGCAGAGGGTCCAAAGCATCTAAACCAGCAAAAACGAAATCCAGCACAGCATCAAAAATACATGAGTCAGAGGCAAAAAGATGGGGGAATAACCACGCCAAGGATGTCAGGTCTAACACGGAGCAATAGAATCTAAGGCAGAGGAGATCCAGCCGTTAAAATTATTCAACCTGGAATCTAAGTCGATGGCCTCCCTAGGGGTGGTTGAGGCCAGTTGCACTCCTAGGCTATCTGAAGAAAGCTTGCTCCAGTTACGACCGAGAGTTTTAGCTAATACTCGTGGTCTTCCTTGATGGGGTAGAGAAATAGAAAATGGAATAAAAAAGTGGTCGGACCAGATCACCGGGTAAGGATCACCAGTAGTAAGGTCTGCAAGGTTGGAGCATATGAGATCAAGTGTATGACCCGCTTTATGGGTAGGACAGGAGATCAAAAGGTTTAGTCCGCCATCTGAAAGTGTGGTGAGGAAATTAGTACTTGTGGGGTCGGAGACGTCCTCCACATGGAGATTAAGATCTCCGAGTAGAGTGAAGTTGGCATAGCGAGAGCTAGCCTGGAGGACGAAATCCAAGAAATCCGTAAGGAAAGAAACCTTTGACTTAGGGGGGCGGTATACTAATAAACCTGTAAGGGTCGTGTTGGCTGCAAGATGGTTACAAAAAGGGAGAGCTTCAATGGATTCTATTTGATTATAGGAAAAAGAGGAGATGGTCCATAAAGATCTAAAAACAATAGCGATACCTCCGCCGCGGTTGGAGCTTTGTCTGTTAGCGCAAAGAATGTGATAATCCGGGGAATGGCAAGGGACAGAGCGGGGTTAGTTTCATCTCCTAACCATGTATCCGTTAGAAAGAGGATATCCCATTTGTTATCTGAAAGGGATTGAGCTATATCCAACGAATGTTTAACAAGAGAGCGGCAGTTAATGAGGCCTGCTTTGATGGTAATGTTTTTACTAGAGGTTGGGGCCCGTTTAGTGTTCATTTGAAGAGGACAAAGAATCATAGAGGTGCTTTCTGCCTGGTCAGATTTACAGGGCATGCACGGGAAGGTGTGGGTTGTAAGGTCAGAGGGGATAGCATGTAGGAAACCACAATGTTGTTGCCTTAATTTAAGTAAAGTTCTTTTATCATACCTAAATGTGGAATGTATGACAGGCTCGACATAGTGATTAGCCTCGGCCACGTCCTGGTCGCGGACGGGATCAGATGGGCAGGACTCTGGCACGACTTCGGCGCAGGTCCGGCGCGTCCGCTGGACGCGTCCGCTGCACAGAGACATGCCCTTCCCTTTTATGCTGTCCGCTAGGGTGCGTGGTGACGCTTCCCCAAGCAAAGATGGCCGCTATTGAAATTGACCCGCCCGGGACACCGTTGTCTCAGCCCTGAGTCGGCTGATGCTGGCCCGGGTCACCAAGGGGCATGTGAGTGAGTCGAAGGATGCCACGCTTCGTAGTCAAGCTGTGGGCTAGATGGAACAATAGTGACACCGCTTTCCAATCAAGCGAGTGGACAATGAAAATAAACGGTACGCTTTTAAAATGGTGCAAAGTTTTAGGCAGGATTTGTGCAATGTTTTAAAATACAAATAAGGCAATTAAAATTAAGGCAAAAATAACACAGCCTCCCGGCTTCCGCCTCAGGAGGGAATCACACACACGCATGCAATCTTTGGGAAGATCGGAAGAAGGACTGATCTGCTGTTTGAAACCTGAAGAGAGGCTGGACCTCTTTGCCTTGAACCCGGGACCCCAGAAGTGACTCCAAGGGTCAGTTGGCTGACTTCCTGTTTGAACTACAGGGGCACAACAAACTTCAAGAGGTCCTTACCCTGTAATTAACCAGTTGACCAACTAGACCTGCACTGGACTCTGCTGCTGACCTCTGTTGGAGTGTGTCCTAACCCCCAAGTGGTGCCCAACCAGGTCCTGGCCAACGGGCTGCTGTTTAAGTCTACTTGCCCTGTCCCCAAACTGCAAAAAGTGGACTTAAAGACTTTTTGTCAACTTTCTGCCCAGAAAACTGTCTGAGAATGGGCCCCAAAAGTGCAGCAATTGACATCAAATCAATGGTTGGCCTCCGCTCTGACTTTCAGAAAAGTTTTTAAGTCTGAAGGTAGGGGGCTTCATTTGGAGCTATGCCGAGCACTAACCCGGCAAAATGTAGGCTTTCCTCGGCACAGACTTTGGAGTTCGCCCTCTTGGAGCTTTCCCACCTTCTATGACAACCGCAATGGGACCCTGCTCTTCAGCAATCCGCCATGGCCGGGCTCTACTTAGAATCCAGTTTGCAGCTTGCCCAGCTAACAATTCGACGAAGACCCCTTTTTCTCCATAAAAGTTTCACCTTTAGACTTTGAACCAGTGTAGCACAACAAGATAACACTGGTTGATGTTTTGTGCCGCTTTTTTTAATTCTCATTTTTAAAATTCATATCTCTTGTTCTACTAATTAAATTTTTGTCATTTTATTTATTAGCCTATTCTCCATTTTTGCATTTGGAATTCTTCTTGTGTTGAGTTTCCACTTTATTACAGTTCGTGTACTGCACACATATTTTACATACTGTCTCTAAGGTCGACTGCCTTATGCCAAGCTGCATTCAGCACAGGTTTCTTTATGTTTCTTGTGGTTCTTCTGCACAGGGACTGTGATTATTATGATTGCGATTATTATTTAAAGTGGGTTCTCACCCCTTCAACTAATATTCCAGTTTCTTGCAACTGACCTCTATCAATTAGTTCCACTTAATGGCCAGTGCTACATATGAAAAAATGTCACACCTTGTGATGTAATTTCCTCTAACAACAAACTTCAAAGCTTGTGTCTTTAAGCAAAAGCCATCTCAGCATCCAGGAATAGAAGTAGGTACTAGTTGGAATCAAAGTCACCTGCATGGCTCTAGGGAGGCTTGCTGCTCTGCCCCTTGTTAGAATTTCTGATCTTTTTCCCCACAGTAAGCTCAGCAATCATGCATGCCCCCAAAGCTACTCTCATTTAAACAGCGTGAGACCCCCACAGCTCTGAAGTCAGTACCTTGTCCCAGAATGTTCTCGAAATCCAAGTAGAATCATATAGATGTAGCTCTCATTTAAACAGCGTGAGACCCCCACAGCTCTGAAGTCAGTACCTTGTCCCAGAATGTTCTCGAAATCCAAGTAGAATCATATAGATGTAGCGGAGAAGAATGAGTCCCAGAGGTATCACTCTAGTTGTGTCTATCTTGCTTCCAGGCTGTGCATAAGCCTCGGTACAAGACTCAAGAGGAAGCACTGCCCAGATAGCACTATGCCAGGAGAAACTACTGCCTGTACAAAAGACTCTGGACTGTGACTTTAAGGAAGGATGACTGCCTGAGGTCCAGATCCTAACTCATTGAAGAGGACACGTGGGTACCACTGCGAAACTCGATCTGCTCTGGGACACAAGGACCCCCTTACAACTAGCTGCTTGTGTTCCTCAACAGTGCCAATGATTATATCCTCCGGTACCCGGCGGAAGATCTGGTGCCTTTAGCTACTAAAGAAGAGACTTTCTGACTTTTGGAAATGGAGGGTCCCCAGACTGTTCATGGGTCTCGCAGGATTTAATAGCAGATGCATAAAACCCCCCATTACCATTGCACCACCAGTTACTGAAACTAAAATCCCTAACAAAACAGAAAAATAAATTCCTTTGAAGTACAGCAAAGTGAACAGTTATCCCTTACAATGGCCAATTTAAAAGATTCAAATGTAGGTGCTACTGTGTGCGAGGCTGCGGAATTGGGCTGTGCAAACATTTTCCATAGTAAAACATTGGCTGTATGCCCCCACTTTAAAGCTTTGTAAAGCGCTGAAATACTATGTCAGATCATATCTCTTACAAGGAAAAAGCTAGAGACTTCGGGCTTTTTTTTGTTGATCATCGTTTTGCGTGCAGTATGTTTTTCTTATGTGCATTAAAGTACTTTACTCGTATAAAGAAAGGCACATACTGGACAATTATTAAGTGGTATTAAAGTGTCCTACTATATTCTGTATCCCTCTATCTGCTTCATTATCATTGATGGTTACAAAAAGGGTAAACCCGGAATCACTGGGACCTGGGTACTAAATGATATGTAAGAGAGGGGTCCCAGTGTTTTAGAGATAATTACATAAACAGGGGAAAACAGGACTCAAACATAGGACATTTGCAGCAATTTTCTAAGAAGCGAAAACGCAATAGATTAACACACAATGTTGTTTAATCACATTGGTGAAGGTTCAAAAGTACAAAACTCATTTTTGCAGGGGTACAATATAATCACAAATTCACAAAGGCGGTGCCCAGAGGGGGGTGGGAAGTGAGTGGTAGTTAGTGAAAGGTGGGAAAGTTGGAAAGTAGTGACAATAAATCACAAGCAGTTCAGGTATACAGATGTTTATATACTAAATAGCCTAACGTCTAAACACTTAGAGCATAATGCCATACAACACATATAGAGTCACAGTTATTGAATCACTGTTGAACGGTTATTGGCAGATATACGAGAGTCGACGTTTCGACTCCTTGAACCGTAGGTGTCTTTGATCTTACTGCTGGGGTCTTCATCAGGACTAGTGAGGTGTGAGAGGGACGACGGGCACCTAAGGAAAAAAGAAGGGTTTTTAAAAAAAAACGGACTTAAGGTGAAATATTAAAATAATTACAAAAAAGTCCCAGTGAACTGGACAAAGTTACTTGGTTTTACCATGAATTTATCAGCGGGAGGGGGGTTAGCTCTCACAGTCGAACTGTTGGGAGAACGGGGAGCTCCAAGGCTCTTCAGAGTTAAGTGGTAGGAAAGAGACGTCACCTAGAGGATAAAGGTGAACATTAGCCGAACAATCGGCACATGATATAATGGACAAAAATAATATTAACTGGCCATGATGCACTTACTGGTTGTGCGCCGAAACGGGGTGCACAAAGGCAATCGTGGTACAGTGTTCCTTCTAATTAGGACGTGTGGATCTTGAATGAGCACACAGGTTTCTTACAGAAAAACCGGGATTAGTCCGGGGCGGTAAGCAGAATCAATCTAAAGGGGGGCAAACAACCAACCAAAGATTACCCGAGGGTCAACCAACATTACAACGATACAATGATTTAAGAAAGGATTCAGTCTAAATACCTATGCTAGGCAAAGGGGACCAGAGTGGGTTCTGGGGTCAATATTTAAAATGAAAAATAGAGGGTGGGCTGAATAAGCACCGATGGCATTTAGGCTAGAGAGCACTATAAAAAGAAGAGGGAGTGCAGGGTCAAGGACCGTATTGTCCGTGGTGGGTAGCTTTAACTACGCTGTCAGTGGGCTGTAAAAATTAGGTTGCATTAAAACATCCGTTAATGACTAACAGTGATGGAAGTCAATCATCCGTCAGTAGACGGCAAGGAAATCTAATCAAAAGGACATGTACACTACGCGGGATCGATCGCAATTAGTGGCGGACAATGAGACAAAAGAGTGAAAGCGAGATTAAGTAAACCCTAGTAAGAGGGCGCCATCGTGTGACATTAGTGGGAAGGACAAAACCAGCCCGAACACAGGCTTATCTGTTGGACCGCGTTGCGATTTCATTCACTATCACTGCTGTTGTGAGCATCGCTCGTCTTAACAGGAAAAGGTTAACGCTTCTAGCGTGCACGCTTGGATTGAGCGTGGCGTGCAGGGCGTTGTGAGAAAGTAAAGAAAGACTCAATCCGGCGCCATAGATGTAATGGGCACATCAGAAAGGGTAATAAACCAGAATCAGAGAATTGATATAAATTTTAAGTGTAAGAAGTCGTAATAAAGCCAGATGTCAGAATGTCAATAAAGTCAAAATTGGGGGTGCGGGGAAAAGAATAATAATAAAATGAATAGCCAATATTCTAGCAAGGGTCAACAATTAGAGTGACATTATTCACATGCCATAGAAGAGATCCAATTGCATATTAGACACAAAAGGCAATATTTCTAGAATATTACCAATATACAATGTTGTGTGAGTGGGATCTCAATTTCTTAATTATATTAAGCAAACGTTGCTCAACTTCGCAACTTATGGGTACATATCAAATTGTCCATACCTTATGACAAAACAGTTGGTCTTTGGGAAACAGCAAAAAGTAGACAATTACACTTATAGTGATGAACATGGATTGACAAACCTAGTTTGATATAATGTTATGACAGTCCTAGCTGTGAAGGCCCAGACATGCCAATTGTGCATTGCTAGTATCCTGTTCGTTTAACCCATTCGCGATAAGAGTCACATTTTATCATCCATTTTGACTCCCTTACATTTAGGATTGAGCCTATATCCCCTCCTCTCGGGCCCAATTCTGCTTTTTCAAGGACCAGCCATCTCATTTGGTCCGGGGAATGTAAATGATTGACAAAGTGATCGACGAGTGGGGCTCCTTGTACTTGGCAACGTATCCGACTCTGGGCCATAGGCCTGTCACAGCTAAATAGTATGTCACAGAACGCCCATAATGAGTGGCACAGTAATGGGGATTTTCCCCAACATAGTGGCATTCACACAGTCTGGCATGCTACGCACAGTTCACCCAAGGAACAAGCACTGATTGATTATCTGTAACTCATGCAATAGAGTCTGTTTGTGATTTCACCCTACAGATGGAGCCTGGCAACACACAGACACATTGAAATTTTTACATAACGCAAGGAGGAGCTACTCTTCCCTCGCTTCACGGAGAGGATGGGGACTTTCAATACTGTTATTCCCCACACATATAGGGGGGTTCTTTCCTTGCCCTGAAGTAAGTCCTGGACCTTTATGGCCGTATTGGACTGAAACATGTCGGCACTAGGGTCTTAGGACCATTAAAATCCAACAAGACCCATTTTTTAGAATTTTATTGACCCAGCCAGACCCAAGAATAGAGGGAAACCAGTGGGCTGAATGAGGTTTTTTAATTTTTACGGCCCCCTTCCTTCATCTATCTGAAGAGCTCCCAACACTGTGGTTGAGCCCACCCCGAATTTTAGGGGTCGGGGTGACCCGATGAGGAAGCATGACACCACTAGGGCGTTTGAGGGTAATTAAAAACGAGAGGTGTTTTTTAACCCAATACACGGTTATGGTTAGCATAACCTTCCAAGGGTCCGAACAGCTTAAATCTTCTCTTGAGAGGTTCCCTATACCTATAGGTCCCTACCATGCAGGGTTCCTGTATTTTAATACAATAATACAGGTAACACACCACCTTATTCTGCCACTGGGGAGTTTATTGGAGTATCTTTAGTGAGATAAAATATGAGATCCAGTCATCAAAAATTAATTCAGGTGCCAAGATTTAAACAGGTCCCGTGGGGAGGGAGGAGCTTTCTGCTGCATCCAGCTAAGACATGATATATGCTCCCAATGACAATCATTAACAGCCCATCGCTGCTCTCTTTTAGAAAAGAGATAAAAACCTGGCTGTTCACCGCAGGCTGGTAAACACATAACTTGGAAGCTAGCTGGTCTCCTGGGTCTACCCAGCGCCAAGACGCCCATGGGCAATTGCACGCTTTACAAAACTACAAATCAAATCAAATCTATTGCCCAGTGTCACATGATGCTGAGCTGAGCTGAGCTGGTGCCGGAGATCAAACCATGAGCCCGCGGTCCATTGTCAGCAGCTCTGGCCACTGCGCCACACTTCTCCAACTTTATTTCAATTTGGTGATCAATAGTACTGTGCACACCTGTCAAATCATCTTTATTTGGCGTGTCACCCTCTTTTCAATGATCTTCACCCTCAAAAAAAGTGCATCCATAGGCACCCCTAAGGTCACCCTCTTTACAAATGTGCACCACCCTTCAAAAATGTGCTTCACTCCATGAACTTTAAAAGGATCACAATCTTAAAGGAACAGACACCCTAATGGGACAGCCACCAGGTTTTTATGCTATGGCCCCAATGCACTAGCAGTAGACAACTCTAATTGTTACAAATGCAGCCAGTCAACAGTAAATACCTGTGATCTCCCACACTTATGCTTTGCTTTAGTGTACTCCTGTTGCATTTGATCTGCTTATCCCTACTATGAACTCCCAAACATCCTTCTCAAATTTCAACCCCTTCTTTTTAGCCATGCCACCCAACTAACAAGCACACACAACCACTACTCACAAAACAAGCATTTGCAATGCAATAGGCCTCGCATTTGCAAGAGTTAGAGCTATTGCCATTGTAAATGTCAATGTATTTTACTTATGTATTTTGTTTTGGAGTGTAGTGGATGTATGTGTTGTGTATTGGAATTACGTGGGTTGTACTGGAATTGTTAGTTGTGGAACTATGTAGGGTGGAATTGTGTGGTGTATAGGGCATTTGTGTAAGAGAATTATGAGGTATGGTGAATAGATGGGGTGAGAGCTGCACAAAATAGATAGAAAGGAAGACAGATGATGGGTCGTTTGTTTAGGAAGTGGTGAATAAACTTGAGACAGAGGAGCTAAAAGTGTGGGAGAAAGAAAGGGAGAGAAGGGTACAGACGCATAAAGAGGGAGCACCTGTGAACAAAGAAGACACCCTGAAAAGAGTAGGATACCGTGGATTTGAGGAGGGGAAATCTTGATATGGTAAGGGTTAAAGGAACTGTGCTTGAAAACCTGAAATGAACCATGTTTGACAGGCAGGAAGAGTACGGGACACCTGTTGTACCAATGGAAGCTATGCCCATGGAAGCATGCATGAGGGCCTAGAACTAGGTCATAATTCAGATGTTTCCATCAGAACTGTCTCCCTTGCCAGTACAGTCTGCTGTAGGTCAGTCGCTTCATGGTCTGGGCTCACACTTTGTCAATCCATACAAAACAGCTCTGGGTTAAGTGTTGAAGCTTTCTTTTTCTGGAGACCTCGAGAGCACACCCAACACTACTCCTTACCCAAGGACAGAGAGTCAGCTGAAAGTCCCTTCTCCTTCCTGCCCTGGATGAAACAGAGTGAATAAATAACGTACTTTCCAGAGTGGTACTAAATGAAGGCTTTTGAATGGTTTTCTTGATGCTTTCAATTTTTGGCTTATAGGAAATGCACATTTTAGAATGCCAGTGTGCATTTCTTGATGAAGTAGATGGGGTTATGGCATTCACATACAGAAAAGGCACGTTTTCCAATGGAACTTAATTGATTAACATTATAGGTATGTGCCTGTTATTTTGAGCACATATTTAAACAGGAAACAACCTTTGCCATGACTCCGGAACAACGAGTTCCGGAGTCACACAAGCAGAACAACGACTTGCCCGAGCAACGACTCAGCCTTAACCACGCATGTGCGTGGTTAAGGCTGATTCGGTCTAGTGTTGGGGCAGGGCAGAGTTCGGAGGAGCGTTGCACAGGAACAAGTAAGAACAGTTTGTGGTTAGTTTTTAGTGGGTGTGGGATGTGTTGTCAGGGGGTGGGGGGGTTGGAGTTAGTTTTAAGGGGTACAGGGTTTGGAGTTAGTTTTGGGGGTGGGAGGGGTTTGGGGTTAGTTTTTATGGGTTGGAGGTTTGGGGTTAGTTATTGGGGAGTGTGGGTGATCGTGTGTTTTTAGGGTGTGGGGGGATTAGTTTTTAGGGAGTTTGGTTAGTTTTTACTGGGTGTTCGTGTTTATTTTTAGGGTGGAGAAATTCGTTTTTGGGGGGTGGGGGTTGGAGGGGGTCACAGTAGTAGTTGGTAAGCATTTCTTTTTAACACGCATTCCTTTACCACAAAAAATCGTGGTAAAGGAATGAGAGGTAAAAAAATGTGGTTTAGACGAGGTCGTAGTAACGCCCTTGTTGTTAGGGAAGTCATTGTTGTGGAACTCGTTCCAACATACAACCATTTAAACAGCGGACACTGTTGCTGTGGACTGTGGGTGTCTGGTCAGAAGACGATGCACTCTTTGTAACTGATTTAACAGCTCTGATCTTCGTGTTCAGCTTCACCATGCATGTAAGTATATGTAAATGGACACGCAGCAAGCTATACTGTTTCTTTTGATCCATGCTTCATGCGAGTGTATGGTTTTCCTGGAAACAGAAATACCATTTGGCCAGAACCATCTGCATTGGAAAGATTATATTCAGATATTGCGGCCTATTTTAGTTTCAGTATGGCATTATGTTGAATTGGGGAAAAAACTGTGGTCTAGATCCATACGCACTCTAGTGAGATATATTAAGTGTAATATATACATCACAGGTAGGTAAATGGTTTGGGGATCTATATTGACGCATGACCCAATATATTGTTAATATAGTATAGTATTTTTTCCCCAGAAATTGAACGTATATATGCCACCCTGAAGGATATACAGAAATAAAGGAATGTACCCAGCTTATTTGGTTCATAGACAATCTACATACTGCAGCCAATCAATGTGAGCTCAGTGATATGTAATTCTATGGCAGGACGGAGGCTCCGATCATGCTTTCTCTATTTCTTTACTGCGAAAAAAACAGCAGCCAATCAGAATACAGTAAAGAAGGAAACTACAATACCCATGAGTACTCAGCTAACAAATAGGGTCACAGAGGTCATAACTTTCTCTTTCTTTGCTGCTTCACAGCCAGTTAAGTGCATTTTTACTCTTGTATTTAGCTTCACCGTTGTTGTTCTTGCATTGTTGTCGCTTTGTGCGCGTTGCTTATTTCATTTTGCTGCTCTGCCCAGCATTTTGCTGTCCTCGCGCCTGCTGTGTGTTCTGGCGCGTGTGTGCGGCTTTAATTGACGTTTGTGTCTCTGTAGTTTGGGAGCGTGTGTCACCTCCCGTGTTGGTCGCGCTTGGTCTGCGTCTTTCTTTTCGTTTGTGGAGGGGGAGTTAGGAGCTGGGTAGACGCGCGTGTGTCTCACGCGTCTCCCCTATCGGCAGTGCGCATGCGCGAAAGCGTTTGTTTACTTTCCTGACAGCGTGCTGGTGTTCGCTCGCCTCAGGAGACCTTCTTCGGCTTGTCTGACGCCGCTTTTGGCAATTGACTGAACTGTGCCCTTCTCTTGCCTGCCGCTTGAGCTCCTTGACGCCCTTGGCTAGTTCAACGCAGAGGGTTGTATAAATTGTGCATAGGCTCTGCCTAGAGTGGCTCTACTGTTTCTCCTACGGTGCAAGCCCTCCCTCCACATTTAATTTAATTTTTTGGTTCAAGGTTTTTGTGCCAATACTTTCAACTTGAATTAGGGGTTCCACTCCCCCAAATTTGTCTCTGGCCTTTCAATTACTTTGGACTTTGTTCCTTCATACAGTGGGCACTGTTGTTTACCATTTGGCGCTATGGCTGAATATTATGAAGATGATAGGTACAAATATTATAATGAAGAGGAACCTTCTGCTTCCATGGATGACTTCATGGGTCAAGCTTTGTTCCAGGCGATTGCGCCTTTGAAGAAACATTTGTCTGATTATGCTGCCCAACAGGGCTGGCTGCCTCCTTCCTCTGGGCGCAGTGGGAAGTCGCCTAAAAACCCACATCGTTCGGACTTTGTTAAGTTGGCGAAGTCTTTATCTTCAGCACCGAAAGCTAAGAAGCGTTCTGCCCAACCTCGTAACTCTCCTTCTTCGGCTTCAGAGGACGGTTCATCGTCTTCATCTTCTTCTTCTGAACCGGCGAGGCCGCCTCCTTCAAAAAAGGCTAGGAAGGAGCATTATGTGGATGCCCCTACCACTCCTCAAGTTTTGACTTTTGACCCTGCGGATATCGTGCATCCGAATTCTTCTTCTTGGCTGCCCTCTCCTGAGGTTACCGAATATGTTCAGGATCATATTCGCTCCCCTTTTGAGAAGGAGGTGCGGGAGCGTTTGCGCTCTGAATGCCCTCGTCCAGATCTTTCCAGCAAATTGGCTCTTACCCCTGAAGTGGATCCGACTATGATAACTTACATGAAGAAATATGCGAAGGATCCTACTAAGGGTTTGGATCGGTCTTGGCGTTCATGTCAAGATAAACTCCTAGATTTATTGGGACCGCTCACTAAAATCTTGGATATGGCCTACCAAGCTAAAGAATCAGGTGCATTAATTGACCCAGACGAGCTGGTCGGGTGGTCCCAATGTGCCGTTTGCATTCTTGGCAACGCAAATTGCTCGCTTTCTTCAGAACGACGCCGTTCCATCCTCATGAAGCTGGACCCAGGTTGACCGACCTGGCTTCCTCTGAATCTGGTCCCCAGGCTCAAGGTTTACTTTTCGGAGATCCTTTCCTGAAAGAGTTGACAAAGTTCAAGCCAACCTCCGTCGAGCTTTTCGTCCACTTTTTAGAAGGGCCGGACGAAGGGGACGTTCGTCCGGCCATGGAGCTGAGCAGGCCGCGCAGCGCGGCAATAAGTCCCAGCGTGGAAACCAGACTTATTCCAGCAACAAGTCTTCTTTCTATCCCTCCAAGAAGGGTAGAGGAAATTACGGAAAAGGTGGTTACAACGGTAACTAAGGAGGACGTCCAGATTCCGCCTCAGGTGAGCCTGATTCTCGCTTCAGATGTGGTTTTGGGGGGCTGAGTGCAATCTTTTCTCCACAATTGGCAATTGATCTCCAAAGATGCCTGGGTGCTGGAAACGGTACAGGGATTCCAGATCGAGTTTTACTCTCGCCCTCTCCAGCGCCTTCGGCCGCTCCCTCTTGTTTTTTCCCAACAAGATCAAGAGGTTATCTCCGCAGAGATCGTCTCTCTTCTGTCAAAAGGGGCCATTGTGCCCACGATTCCTCATCCCAGGGGTTTCGTCAGCAATGTTTTTCTCGTTCAGAAACAAGGGGGAGGGTCTCGTTTGGTCCTCAATCTAAAGGATTTCAACGGCGGGGTAGTCTACCGCCATTTCAAAATAGAGGGCATCCATCTTCTGCGAGACTTGCTGCGAGAGGGCGACTGGATGGTTCGTCTAGATCTCAAGGATGCTTATCTCTCAGTGCCAACTTGGTACGAGTACAAAGCTCTTCCTTTCGGCCTTTCTTCAGCTCCGTGGTGTTTCACGAAGCTTCTTCGTCCTGTGGTGGAATCTCTGAGATCGCGCGGAGTCCGTCTGATTGTTTATCTGGACGATATCCTTCTCTTGGCGCAGTGTCCCATCCTTCTCCGTTCTCCCTTGCAATGGTCCATCGATCTGTTACAATCTTTGGGTTTCCTGGTGAATCCTCAGAAGTCTGACTTTATTCCATCTCAGTCGATGTATTTCCTGGGCTTTCGGATAGACTCTGTCTCGTGCCAACTACTTCTTCCCGGACAGAAAATCAGGTCTATCAAGAGGGACTTGTGTCTCCTTCTTGCCAAACAGACTGTTTCTTTGCAGTCGGTGGCCCGCATTGTGGGCCTCCTGTCTTCCTCCATCCAAGCGATCTTTCCGGGTCCTCTGCATTATCGGGCGCTTCAGCGACTCAAGATACGGCATCTGCAGAAGGGTCTGCGCTATTCGGATCATGTTCCCCTGTCTGACGATGCTCGCACGGAGATGTTGTGGTGGCTGGACCACATGGAATCTTGGAATGGTCGGGCGCTGTTCGGGAAGACTCCCGACGTTGTGATCGAGTCCGATGCCAGCCTTTGGGGTTGGGGAGCCCGATGCGGTTCTGTGACAACGGGGGGTCGTTGGTCGCAGGAGGAGCTGTCTTTACATATCAATTGCCTGGAACTTCTAGCGGGTTCCTTTGCAATTCAGTGCCTTTCCCCTCAACAGGCGAACTGCTGCATTCTTCTCAGAATGGACAACGTTTCGGCAGTTCGTTATGTGAACAAGCTGGGGGGAACCAAGTCCAAGCTTCTTTCAGAGATTGCGAAAGACTTTTGGCACCTGTGTCTGCAACGCAGGATCACAGTTATTGCAGAATACCTGCCGGGTTCTTGCAATCAGATTGCGGACTGAAATTCTCGACATCTCCGCGACTCCAGCGACTGGAGGCTTCACCCTCGGGTCTTTCGGCAATTGATTCTCATCTGGGGGTCTTGTCATCCGGACCTGTTCGCTTCTCGTCTGAACGCCCAACTTCCCCAATTCTTCAGCTGGCGCCTGGATCCGGAAGCTCTGGCGACGGATGCTTTTCTCCAGCCTTGGCCTCATTCTCTGTGCTATGCGTTTCCCCCCTTCATGATGATTCCCCGGGTACGTCAGTTCTCGTCGGACCTCATTCTGATCACCCCTCTTTGGAGGGCCCAGGCGTGGTTTCCAGTTCTTCTGGAGATGAGTTGCTCGACGCCGTTCATCCTTCCACACAGGTGGAACCTTCTTTTGGATCCTCTGCACAATCCTCACCTCTGGTTTTGTCGGGTCAACTTCTGTTGGTGGCTTGGAGGATTTCGGGATTATCGGGAGACTCTACCCGATTTATCAATGAAGCTTGGGCTCCCAACACACGTAAGCGTTATGCGTCCAGTTGGAAACGCTGGTGTTCTTGGTGCGCACAGCGGTCAGTGGATCCCGTTTCAGCGAATCTTGCTCTGATTAGTAATTTTCTGGCTTCTTTGGCCTCTTCGGGTCTGGCTTATAGGACTGTGAACACTTTCCGTTCTGCCATTTCGGCAGGTCATATTCCTATTGATGGTAAACCTGCGGGGAGAACATCCCTTGATTTCTAAATTGCTTAAGGGCATTAGAATGGTAAAACCTCCTTGTCCCAAATACGTTGCCTTATGAGATGTGTCTGTGGTTTTAAGGTTTTTTTCGTCTTGGCCCTCCAATTCTTTCTTGACCCGTAAACAGCTTTCAGCCAAGCTGACTATGCTTCTGTGTTTGATCTCCTGCAAACGGGTTTCTGATGTGCGAGCTTTAGACCTTGCCGGTCGCACTTTTTTTCCGGAGGGTGTCACTTTCGTTATTTCTAGACGGACGAAATGTAATACTCATCCGTTTCTTATCCCTCGTTTCCTCACAATCCTCAATTGTGTGTGGTTCAGTGTATCAAGGATTACGAGGTAAGCACTGCATCTTTCAGACATGATTCACAGGGGCAACTTCTTATTGCTTTGCAGAAGCCCTTCAAGCCTGTTACTCCTGCAACTTTGGCACGTTGGCTTCGTTGGCTCATGCAGGAGGCGGCATTGATGTTAACATTTTTGGTGCTCACTCCGCTATGGGAGCGATGGCTTCAAAGGCTTTTTAAATGGGTGCTAGCCTTCATGACATCATGAAGGCAGGTGATTGGTCACCTGAATCAGTGTTCAAAACTTTTTATTTTAAACCAATTGTTGATGTTGCATCTGTTGTGGTGGACAAGCTTTGAACAAGCATAATCGGAGCCTCCGTCCTGCCATAGAATTAAAAATTTGCTAACTTTCGTGCCAAGAATTTTCAATTCTATTAAGGACTGGAGGCGTGGATCCGGCGTCTGCGACTGCTGCTGTGGCTTGTCCAGCTGGTCCTTGGATTTGCCTGTTTGGTTGCCTTGTGGCCGGATGTTCTTCATGGATCCTTGGTTTTTCCTTCTACGTTTTTGACTTTATGACTTACCTGTTATTGACAAAGAAAGAGGAAGTTATGACCTCTGTGACCCTATTTATGTTAGCTGAGTACTCATGGGTATTGCAGTTTTCTTCTTTACTGTATTCTGATTGGCTGCTGTTTTTTTCGCAGTAAAGAAATAGAGAAATAGAGAAAGCATAATCCTCATCTCCTGTCCTTAATAGAATTGAACATTCTTGGCACGAAAGTTAGCAAACTTTTAATTATTTTTAAAGAATTTCATATTGAGAATCTCAAACAAAGCACGCTCAATAAGGCATACTGAATTGTGATGCACTTCACAATTTTTTATTACTGTCAAACTTATATACCGCTTGCTGCGACCGGTGCTGCCCGAAGCGCTTTTAACTAGCCCCCAAAAATGCAAGTAGATGTATGCTTGTACTGTTGACATAGTGGTTGCAGAGGTGTTCTTCGGAAATATTGGAATGTGTTCAAGTTGTTTTTGTGGTGTTGTGAAGCTGCAGCAGTGTGCGGATTAAAAAGTATGTAAAATGTACAAGTTTCTTGCACAGTTCCTGCACAGTTCCGTTGACATAGCAGTTAAGAGATTCACATTGTAAGTGTGCAGTTATAACTGCTTAGATATGTTAATGTAGATTATTTGTGTGAAGATCAAAGATGTTCTACAATGATGGTGCAGCAAGCAATCAGCACTGCTTAGTAACGGAGCAGTTGGTGCTTCAATCCTAGAAGGTGAGTGCATGGGATCTCCGAGAGCAAAGGAGACCAACACTGGTCGGAACAAGCCCAAATAGCAGCCCCAGCTTTACCCCGCCCTCTCCTCCAATGAGGACTGCATCACAGTTGCCGACATGGACCTGGGGGTCAGTGTTCGAGCCTTAGCGACGGCTCAACATCCTGTGAATCTTGGCAAATCACTTAATCGCCCTGTGCCCACACTCTATGATTCTACAAATGTACATTAAAAAAAACAGCGAGCCGGGGTAATGTAAATAAATGGTAAATTAAACAACCATCGGGCAATGCAAGGAAATATAACTGGAGGAAAAGTAAGTGGCCCGGAGTGGTGCCCCGGAGTAAAGTGGTGGTGTCCCCGAGTGAAGTGGTGGTGTCCCCGAGTGATGTGGTGGTGTCCCCGAATGATGTGGTGGTGTCCCCGAGTGATGTGGTGGTGTCCCCGAGTGATGTGGTGGTGTCCCCGAGTGAAGTGGTGGTGTCCCCGAGTGAAGTGGTGGTGTCCCCGAGTGATGTGGTGGTGTCCCCGAGTGATGTGGTGGTGTTCCCGAGTGATGTGGTGGTGTTCCCGAGTGATGTGGTGGTGTTCCCGAGTGATGTGGTGGTGTCCCTGAGTGATGTGGTGGTGCCCCGGAGTGGTGCCCCGGAGTGAAGTGGGGTTGTCCCTGAGTGAAGTGGTGGTGTCCCTGAGTGATGTGGTGGTGTCCCTGAGTGATGTGGTGGTGTCCCGGAGTGATGTGGTGGTGTCCCGGAGTGATGTGGTGGTGTCCCTGAGTGATGTGGTGGTGCCCCGGAGTGGTGCCCCGGAGTGAAGTGGGGGTGTCCCTGAGTGAAGTGGTGGTGTCCCTGAGTGATGTGGTGGTGTCCCGGAGTGATGTGGTGGTGTCCCGGAGTGATGTGGTGGTGTCCCGGAGTGATGTGGTGGTGTCCCTGAGTGATGTAGTGGTGCCCCGGAGTGGTGCCCCGGAGTGAAGTGGTGGTGTCCCTGAGTGAAGTGGTAGTGTCCCTGAGTGAAGTGGTGGTGTCCCGGAGTGATGTGGTGGTGTCCCGGAGTGATGTGGTGGTGTCCCGGAGTGATGTGGTGGTGTCCCTGAGTGATGTAGTGGTGCCCCGGAGTGGTGCCCCGGAGTGAAGTGGTGGTGTCCCTGAGTGAAGTGGTAGTGTACCTGAGTGAAGTGGTGGTGTCCCCGAGTGAAGTGGTGGTGTCCCCGAGTGAAGTGGTGGTGTCCCCGAGTGAAGTGGTGGTGTCCCCGAGTGAAGTGGGGGTGTCCCCGAGTGAAGTGGGGGTGTCCCCGAGTGAAGTGGGGGTGTCCCCGAGTGAAGTGGTGGTGTCCCCGAGTGAAGTGGTGGTGTTCCCGAGTGATGTGGTGGTGTTCCCGAGTGATGTGGTGGTGTCCCCGAGTGATGTGGTGGTGCTCCTGAGTGATGTGGTGGTGTCCCTGAGTGATGTGGTGGTGTTCCTGAGTGATGTGGTGGTGTTCCTGAGTGATGTAGTGGTGTTCCTGAGTGATGTAGTGGTGCCCCGGAGTGATGTAGTGGTGCCCCGGAGTGGTGTCCCTGAGTGAAGTGGTGGTGTCCCTGAGTGAAGTGGTGGTGTCCCTGAGTGAAGTGGTGGTGTCCCTGAGTGAAGTGGTGGTGTCCCTGAGTGAAGTGGTGGTGTCCCTGAGTGAAGTGGCGGTGTCCCTGAGTGAAGTGGCGGTGTCCCTGAGTGAAGTGGCGGTGTCCCTGAGTGAAGTGGCGGTGTCCCTGAGTGAAGTGGTGGTGTCCCTGAGTGAAGTGGTGGTGTCCCTGAGTGATGTGGTGGGGCCCCTGAGTGATGTGGTGGGGCCCCTGAGTGATGTGGTGGTGCCCCTGAGTGATGTAGTGGTGCCCCTGAGTGATGTAGTGGTGCCCCTGAGTGGTGCCCCGGAGTGAAGTGGTGGTGTCCCTGAGTGAAGTGGTGGTGTCCCTGAGTGAAGTGGTGGTGTCCCTGAGTGAAGTGGTGGTGTCCCTGAGTGAAGTGGTGGTGTCCCTGAGTGATGTGGTGGTGTCCCTGAGTGATGTAGTGGTGCCCCGGAGTGGTGCCCCGGAGTGAAGTGGTGGTGTCCCTGAGTGAAGTGGTAGTGTCCCTGAGTGAAGTGGTGGTGTACCCGAGTGAAGTGGTGGTGTACCCGAGTGAAGTGGTGGTGTACCCGAGTGAAGTGGTGGTGTACCCGAGTGAAGTGGTGGTGTACCCGAGTGAAGTGGTGGTGTCCCCGAGTGAAGTGGTGGTGTCCCCGAGTGAAGTGGTGGTGTCCCCGAGTGAAGTGGTGGTGTCCCCGAGTGAAGTGGTGGTGTCCCCGAGTGAAGTGGTGGTGTTCCCGAGTGATGTGGTGGTGTTCCCGAGTGATGTGGTGGTGTCCCCGAGTGATGTGGTGGTGCTCCTGAGTGATGTGGTGGTGTCCCTGAGTGATGTGGTGGTGTTCCTGAGTGATGTGGTGGTGTTCCTGAGTGATGTGGTGGTGTTCCTGAGTGATGTGGTGGTGTTCCTGAGTGATGTGGTGGTGTTTCTGAGTGATGTGGTGGTGCCCCTGAGTGATGTAGTGGTGCCCCGGAGTGGTGCCCCGGAGTGAAGTGGTGGTGTCCCTGAGTGAAGTGGTGTTGTCCCTGAGTGAAGTGGTGTTGTCCCTGAGTGAAGTGGCGGTGTCCCTGAGTGAAGTGGCGGTGTCCCTGAGTGAAGTGGCGGTGTCCCTGAGTGAAGTGGCGGTGTCCCTGAGTGATGTGGTGGTGTCCCTGAGTGATGTGGTGGTGCCCCTGAGTGATGTAGTGGTGCCCCTGAGTGATGTAGTGGTGCCCCTGAGTGATGTAGTGGTGCCCCTGAGTGATGTAGTGGTGCCCCTGAGTGGTGCCCCGGAGTGAAGTGGTGGTGTCCCTGAGTGAAGTGGTGGTGTCCCTGAGTGAAGTGGTGGTGTCCCTGAGTGATGTGATGGTGTACCTGAGTGATGTGATGGTGTCCCCGAGAGATGTGATGGTGTCCCCGAGAGATGTGATGGTGTCCCCGAGAGATGTGGTGGTGTTCCTGAGTGATGTGGTGGTGTCCCTGAGTGAAGTGGTGGTGTCCCTGAGTGAAGTGGTGGTGTCCCTGTGTGATGTGGTGGTGTCCCTGTGTGATGTGGTGGTGTCCCTGAGTGATGCGGTGGCGTTCCTGAGTGATGCGGTGGTGCCCCTGAGTGATGTGGTGGTGCCCCTGAGTGATGTGGTGGTGCCCCTGAGTGATGTGGTGGTGCTCCTGAGTGGTGCCCCTGAGTGATGTGGTGGTGTCCCTGGGTGATGTGGTGGTGCCCCTGGGTGATGTGGTGATGCCCCTGAGTGATGTGGTGATGCCCCTGAGTGATGTGGTGGTGTCCCTGAGTGATGTGATGGTGTACCTGAGTGATGTGATGGTGTCCCCGAGAGATGTGGTGGTGTTCCTGAGTGATGTGGTGGTGTGCCCGAGAGATGTGGTGGTGTCCCTGAGTCATGTGGTGGTGCCCGTGACTGGTGCCCCTGAGTGATGTGGTGGTGCCCCTGAGTAATGTGGTGGTGCCCCTGAGTGAAGTGGGGGTGTCCCTGAATGAAGTGGGGGTGTCCCTGAGTGAAGTGGGGGTGTCCCTGAGTGATGTGGTGGTGTCCCTGAGTGATGTGGTGGTGTCCCTGAGTGATGTGGTGGTGTCCCTGAGTGATGTGGTGGTGTCCCTGAGTGATGTGGAGGTGTCCCTGAGTGATGTGGTGGTGTTCCTGAGTGATGTGGTGGTGTTCCTGAGTGATGTGGTGGTGTTCCTGAGTGATGTGGTGGTGCCCCTGAGTGATGTGGTGGTGCCCTTGAGTGGTCCCCCTGAGTGATGTGGTGGTGTCCCTGAGTGATGTGGTGGTGCCCCTGAGAGATGTGGTGGTGTCCCTGAGTGATGTGGTGGTGTCCCTGAGTGATGTGGTGGTGTCCCTGAGTGATGTGGTGGTGTCCCTGATGAGTGATGTGGTGGTGTCCCTGATGAGTGATGTGGTGGTGTCCCTGAGTGATGTGGTGGTGTCCCTGAGTGATGTGGTGGTGTCCCTGAGTGATGTGGTGGTGTCCCTGAGTGATGTGGTGGTGCCCCTGAGTGATGTGGTGGTGCCCCTGAGTGATGTGGTGGTGCCCTTGAGTGGTCCCCCTGAGTGATGTGGTGGTGTCCCTGAGTGATGTGGTGGTGCCCCTGAGTGATGTGGTGGTGCCCCTGAGTGATGTGGTGGTGCCCCCGAGTGATGTGGTGGTGTCCCTGAGTCATGGGGTGGTGCCCGTGACTGGTGCCCCTGAGTGATGTGGTGGTGCCCCTGAGTAATGTGGTGGTGCCCCTGAGTGATGTGGTGGTGCCCCTGAGTGATGTGGTGGTGTTCCCGAGTGATGTGGTGGTGTTCCCGAGTGATGTGGTGGTGTCCCCGAGTGATGTGGTGGTGTCCCCGAGTGATGTGGTGGTGTCCCCGAGTGGTGTGGTGGTGTCCCCGAGTGGTGTGGTGGTATCCCTGAGTGATGTGGTGGTGTCCCTGAGTGATGTGGTGGTGCCCCTGAGTGATGTGGTGGTGTTCCCGAGTGATGTGGTGGTGTCCCCGAGTGATGTGGTGGTGTCCCCGAGTGATGTGGTGGTGCTCCTGAGTGATGTGGTGGTGCTCCTGAGTGATGTGGTGGTGCTCCTGAGTGATGTGGTGGTGCTCCTGAGTGATGTGGTGGTGTTCCTGAGTGATGTGGGGGTGTCCCCGAGTCATGTGGTGGTGCCCGTGACTGGTGCCCCTGAGTGATGTGGTGGTGCCCGAGTGATGTGGTGGTCCCCGAGTGATGTGGTGGTGTCCCCGAGTGATGTGGTGGTGTCCCCGAGTGATGTGGTGGTGTCCCCAGAGTGATGTGGTGGTGCCCCAGAGTGATGTGGTGGTGCCCCCGAGAGATGTGGTGGTGCCCCCGAGAGATGTGGTGGTGCCCCAGAGTGATGTGGTGGTGCCCCCGAGAGATGTGGTGGTGCCCCCGAGAGATGTGGTGGTGTCCCCGAGTGATGTAGTGGTGTCCCCGAGTGGTGTGGTGGTGTCCCAGAGTGGTGTGGTGGTGTCCCAGAGTGGTGTGGTGGTGTCCCAGAGTGGTGTGGTGGTGTCCCAGAGTGGTGTGGTGGTGTCCCAGAGTGGTGTGGTGGTGTCCCAGAGTGATGTGGTGGTGCCCCGGAGTGATGCGGTGGTGCCCCGGAGTGATGTGGTGCAGTAGCACAGAGACTGAAGCTAAGAACACGCAGGGTTGAGTGCTACAAAGCGCGTTCAGTTTATCAAAGCACAGAATGATGGACCCGGGAAAAAGCAAGGGGAAACAGTAAAACACAGGGAGAGTGTCTAATGATAGAGGCAGCGAGGTCTGGGGCATGGACAGCAATCAAGTACGGGGTCGAGAAGGCACTGAATGGGAGAACACGGAAAACACCCAGGGCCAAGGAAGAAAGATGCAAGCACACGGGAGAGCAGGGAGATGGGGCTTGGACAGCAATCAAGTACGGGGTCGAGAAGGCACTGAATGGGAGAACACGGAAAACACCCAGGGGCAAGGAAGGAAGATGCAAGCACACGGGAGAGCAGGCGGATGGGGCTTGGACAGAAATCAAGTACGGGGTCGAGAAGGCACTGAATGGGAGAACACGGAAAAGACCCATGGCCAAGGAAGGAAGATGCAAAGCACACGGGAGAGAAGGCAGAGACAAGCTCTCTGCATTGCTGTGGCGAGGGGCGGGGGAACGGGAGCGCATTCCTTTGAAGTCTGATGCGGGGGTGGGGGAGCGGCAGCCTATGAAGTCTGATTGGGGGGGGGGGAGCGGCAGCCTTTGAAGTCTGATGTGAGGCACAGACAAATGGAGGAGTGTGACGTGGCTACCGTTGTGCACACACATAGATCACATGAACTGTAACTAATCTGCTGTTTTGGTAGACTGTTCTTTTCCCCTTAATATAATCTCACCGGAGCAATGCGCAAGCGCATTGGCTCAGGCGAGACCTAAAATGATGGGCAAATAGGCAGGACTAACCACTAGCAAGTAAGGATTTTTAAAGGACACTGACAAATCAAAAGCAATGGCAAGAAAGGGGATGGACTTAAAGCTCGGACTGATTACAGCAGGTCTCGAAACTCAAGCTTGACCTAAAGAGTACTACTTCCCCTTTTAAAATCCATCCCTATCATTGTAACCCTACTCCAGGGCACAAGTCCTAAAAAAAAAAAAAAAAAAGAAGTGGGGAGCCGCTGTCACCGGAAGTGACGTCACAACATGAAGTGACGTCCCGAAATGAAGTGACGTCTCGAAAGGTGGCTTGCACCATCGGGCTCCTTTCCTCCCCTCGCTCACCCCTTAGATGCGATTGCATCTGCGAAGCCAGCGCATGTGCAACGTCCTGTGAGCTCCGATCTCGTCCCAGAGAGCGGGCAAAGAGTTAAGTCCAGCTGTTTGGAAGGGGGGATGGCGTCCACCAGGTAAAATAAGTGGGGGGGACGCCGTCCACCCACGTGGTACCCCGACTCGAGCCCTGCCCTACTCCCCTTTTCAAATCTGTAGTGTCTTGGTTACTATGTTTTACATGTCTTCCACTGCTTCACCAGTGGAACACTCGTAAGATGATGTTAATTAGAATGTTGGTGTATGAATCTCACAGTTGGAGAAGGGCTGACCGCCTTGCTGGCTGCTCCTGGTGGGACTGATTACCATTGTACTTCTAATTAACTTCAATAAATCCTCCTGAATATCATCTACCTGCGTGGAGTCAGTTACTACATTTTATTGGTGACGATTTTATCTAAAGAACCTGCCTCTGCTACCTCTGAGGACCGCTGAGGACATCCTGAGTTCCTACTTTCAACCTCTAGCAACTTTTGAAATTACAACTGCTCCAACTCTTCATCTGGCACACCCCAGTGACCTCCCACTGGTCGCCCTCAACGCTACAGTGCCTGTTCCAGTTTCATCTACCTGCGTGGAGTCAGTTACTACAACATCCATTGCCATAGCTCTACCCCTACTCCAAACACACAAGAAATCAATGGCACAAACCAACACAACTAATGGATAAGAAGGAAAAACGTACCAACTACTGATCTTGGGAACTCTCCGAAAAAGCGCTTCGATTCCTTGTTACTTAGCTCTAGTCTGTATCAACACATTAACATTATTGTGTTTTTTCTGAGCTCTGCGTGTTCTCGTTTTCTTTTCTGAGCTCTGCCTCTTCTATGGGTTCTTTCTTCCACGTTTACTTATATACTCTGCGTTTTGCCACTCCAGTGTCTTGCTTCTGCTCTACATCTGCCTTTGCCGTTTAACCCACTGAGCATGTTCATATTTCTCACCTGCTTTCAGGAGCATCTGCATCATCGAACTGCCCGGGCACAACCCGGCACATGATTTGCTGCCGCCAAGACATGCTGGGATCACTGTCGCCTACCAACGTATAGGGATCAGAACCGTCCATCCAGTTACCATGTGTGCCCAAACTGGCTCTGCACACACTCACAGGTCTGTTGCGCCTGCTTCTAGTATAGCATAGCCAACAGGCGAGGCTCTGTGACTGTGTACAGAGCTCCACGAGAAAAGGAAGAGCACATCTAACACGTGCACAAGACAGGCGTACGTCAATAAATGGGGTTGTGTTAGCCATGCTCAGATGGAGTTCACCCACTGAGACGTCTAGCGAAAACATACTTTTCAAGAAAAAAGGCTAAAAGAACGGGATCTTTTTATGTTTGAGACCGCGTGTTACCGTGAATATTGTAATCTATGTGTGTAACATTTAAAAATACACCGCAGTGATCTTAAACTGCTTCCTCTTAAACGGATTGTTCGTTTCGTGCAGACGTTATGAATATTTTTATTTGTATCTACATTTAGGGCCAGTTTGAGTGAATCGACTCCAGTACAAGATGGCCGCCTTGTCAAACATCTCGAAGAACGCACCAAACACACTAAAGACTTGTTTTTTTTCCACTTTTGCACAGCAGCCATGTTGGAAATGCTGGTGGCCGTTCGGTAATCGTTCAAGGCTAACTGAGAGACCTATATGGTCGAACCGTAGATGAAACTCCGCCTTTTTTAATATTAAATGTTGTCCATTACTATTACTTAACATTATATGCGTCCAAAAATACACTAGTTTGAAACATTTAAATCCCTATTCATTAGGTGTTCATAAGTGCACAATTAAGGTTTCTTGCTCTGTTCGTTTAGTCGGTGGAAACCCTGCAATTATTCAGCTTTTCCTGGATTTTCTTGATGCAAGTGTGGTCTTAGAATTCCAAGGCGGAGCAGCATGCACAGACGTACACGCCCCCCCCCCCTGAAAAAAACACTAGAGCGCTCACTGCAACTATGACCATAACAGAAGCGGCAGAACCATGGGCGCCATGCTACTGGAATTGAAGTAATGAAATTCACAGTATTTATTTTATAGACAGTAGACGGGATGCAACAACGACTGAGGAATTATAATTTTAATTCTTAAAGCGTTTTGTTTAATACAGACATACATTTTTAATACCTTTGGATTGCATTATGCATTTATATTTTGTAATTTCCTTTATGTTGATATTTTTGACAAAACAAGTTAAAAACCTATTAAAATAAGATAAAAAATATTTGTCATTTTATTGACATTCTGCAAGTGACAACTACAACAAGCCGGTACAGTCCTAGCTGCTTTATTGCCAAACTGTACTGTGCGCCCGTTTTTAGGTCTCGCCTAGCTATTGCGTAAGCAATCGCTATGGGAGATTATAGAAGGGAAAAAGAAAAGTCTACCAAAGACCTCTGGAATGCAGATTACGGCCAGTGCATGTGAGGCATTCAAGCGCGAAGCTGGCATCTGGCATCGACTTGAAAGCCAGCGCGCCTTGGCCTCACTTCCTGCTCTCCCTCTTACAGCAATTAACTTTTGTTCGATCACACCCCATATGCTCGTTCCCACATCAGACTTCAACGGCTGCCGCTCCCCCGCCCACCCCCCGCCACAGCAATGCAGAGAGCTTGGTTTTTTTTTGTTCTCATTCCCTCAAGCTTTTACCACGTCTCAAGGCCGCACTTTTACAGCCGTGTCTCTTTCACGGCCAATGCTTGTTTTTTAACCTGCGTAATACGGCCATCCTTTGTGAAAGAATGTAGCAACATGTGGGAGACTTCTGTGCGCAGTTTGTCCCGATGCATGTTGAGGAAAAGTGTTCTTCTGATCGGCATAATTTGTACCGGGACTCCATTGCTTTTTCATTGCCATCTTGTGTCAAACACTTCCACACGACCCACCTGGTCGTTTTTGCTGATGCCTGGGGAAAATATAAACTGACACGACAGAGACCATCTTGCAGCCTGCATTTCTGCCCAGGAACTGTCGCAATCCCAACCCCCTGTTCTTTGCAGTTCAACAGAAAGCCATGAGACACCCACGCCCTGTGTAAACAAGCTTGTTTTTCATCTCCTGCTCCCAGCCTGGTAAACATCCTTGACAGTGTGATCAGGTTATATGGACAATGGTCTGACTGTTGGGCCCTGATCAGGGTGATTAAAGAATGACTTGAAAGACCGGGCTTTGATCAAGGCAATTGAACAATGACCTGAAAAGACTAAGCCTTGATCAAAGCCGAGTGAACAATGATTTGTGTACCAAGCCTTGACCAGGTCACCATCTACAAACGCTGTCTGGATCTGGTTATCAACTGCAAACACTGCCCTGATTAAACAATGAACTAACAGCCAACAGACTTAGATGAAAAAGTATAAAAGGCTTGTAAGCTACAGAGTGAAGTTGCAGCCTCCTCTGTCTTGTCTCTGACTAGCTTGGGACTCTGTTCCATAGCCCGGGCTATTGAAATAAATCTGGGTTCCTCCTGCAGACGAAGGCTCCTGTGTCTCCTTTTACTAAGTATGGAAGGTATGGAAGACTAGGGCGGTTCCCCTGTGGCCGAGACCCAGAAAGTGGGTTTAACTGGTTCTTCAAATGGCGCCTGAACAGGGACTCTACGAGCACTAAGGTCAGGCCCGGTGGATGTGAGGAGGTGCATGGAGAGACTCCAACAGATGCGCCCTACCCGAGGGATTCTTGTATTCCGGTAGACCGAACGACTCGCCCGCTGCTCCTCCCCACCCAGTCTCGGCCACATGACCGCGTCCTCGCTGGAGTCCCCTAGCAAATAATTTCTGGAGCAGGACACAGCCCTACGTCTAGAACTACCCCTGTAAGGTAAGGGTGGACTGATCATCCACCTAGTCTGTATGATTCTGTTATTGACTTTCGCAAAAGCCAAGTTGTTATTGACTTTTGCCAAAGCCAAGCAAGCAAGGTGAAGTTTTAAAAACCCGCTGGTGTCTGTTCTGTGTGATTCTACTGTTATTGACTTTTGCAAAAGCCAAGCAAGCAAGGTGAGTTTTAGAAACCCGCTGGTGTCTGTTATCTGTTTTTAAGCATGCCAGTCAATAGATAGTAAGTTCAAGAAATTATTTTGTGTATGTGTACACAGGACTCCCAGCTGGAGGCGGCCTGTCCCCTTCCTCCAGAAGGGACCCCTGGCCATAGGATTTATGTTAAACATGGCCCTTCTGCCATAATGTTTTCCTCATTATGGGTAAAGTACACCAAACAAAGTAGCGCAGAATTACAGTGCCACTTTATCGCTCCTTTAATTCCCAAGTTCTCGCCATCTTAGAGGAACAAATAATGAAAAGAAAATCGCGCCGTCTATGTTTGAATCTGTCGATTTGGAGGAAAGAGATAGAGCAGAGAGCTAGAAAGCAGAAGGCCCCAGTAAGGAAACAGGAACGTATGTCAATGGCCGACTACGCTAGAGAAAATTTACAAAATCAAATGACAAAATCAGCAGAAATTGCCGATAGGGAGCATGGGGCTCTGGTACAAAATGTTATCCAGCTCGTGAGGAGAAAGGAAAGGGCCACATGGAAGGGGGAGAAGAAGGTGATTCCTTGCTTGATACCATGCTAGAAAGCCCTCCTGCATATGCCCCAATGTACCCTGCCCTGATGCCTTCCACCCTGCCTGTCCCCCTGCTACCGCCCACTCCTTCCCCCACTGCCCCTCCTACTGTTCTCCCTGTCACACCGACCCTCCCGACTTTTCCTATGACACCGACCACGCCTGTTAACCCTGTCCTCGCTGCGGGAATGACAACAAGTCTCCATCCGCCCAACCCCTGCCGCTTTACCCCTACCCGCCCTTTTCCTACTTCCCCGTGGTCTACAGTTAAGCAAGATTTATATAAATTGTTGAATTCCCCCCGACTGGCCTCCTTGCGCTCTGCAGTCAGCTTTTCGTCCCTTCGAGAAATTGACCTACAGAGGCAACAGTGTGAATGTTGGATAAATAACGGGAATATTTATACCTTTAAAGAAATATGGTCCACCTTTTCTCAGTGGACGATTATGGAACAGACCACCTGGGCTGAATACATGTGTACTTTGGTCATGCAAAGATTTGAGAATGCGCTTATGCAGATACCCACTGGATTATTGGACCTTAGGTCGCAAATAAAAAGAGGCGATGTTCAGGGAGAGGGGATGTTTGGCGCTATGTCTGCTTTAATGGCTTACCGTGATATGACAGCTTTTCTCAACACCCCTCTGGAAACAGCTATGCCAATGAGAGAGGCGGCCCCTGTCTTTGTTAACGCACTTACCGATGCCCAAAATAATGGCAGAGGGGCTGTTGAAGCACACTTGCGCAGGCTTTGGGTTCATGTTCCTTGGAAAAGGTCAGAAGTAATGCAGTTAAAAGGACAATTACCAGATCCCCGGAAGAATCCGGCTGCCTTTTACAGAGAATTAGGTCAGATTATATCTGCAGGTACTCTCGTTCTTGAGGATATAGATTAACTTTTTGGTACGGTTGTCCCAACTGAAATTTGGGACAAGATTCGACATACTGACTATGAAGTGGCATTGGGAGGTAAATGGGCTGACCTAGAGGCTATGGAAGAAGCAAGGGTAGGAGGGTCTAAACCAGAAGCTGCCATCCTGACTTTGCCCGGTAAAATAATGACGTTTATGAAAACACTTTTGCCGGAAACTGTCATTAACTGGAGGCAGCGAAAAGATGAGAATGTGGCTGACTTCTTTACCCGTTTTGAGACAGGATACAAGGGACATTGTGGTTTGGATCCCCGGACCCCAGGTTCTGGCCCAGTGTTTGTCAATAAGTTTGTCGGCAACCTGCTTCCTGACATCTCGCCAGGCTTAAGAAAGTTGAAATTACGTGGTCTGCCCAAACTATGACTGGTATCTTGGCTATGACACAATATCACGAGAATAGGAAGAATGAAGATAGAGACAAGGAAAGTAAGAAGGTTAGGCATCTTAAGACTAGGGCACTTCTGCAGCAGGCTTACCCTCCCGAGCCCCGATGCCCGCGGTAATTTAAGACCTCAACTCCAAATCCTTCCTAGGGCTCGCAGTCTGCCCCCTCCAGCCCTCAACGTATGAGAGCCCTCCAAACAGATCAGTGTGCTTATTGTAAGGGGTACGGCCATTAGATAGATGAGTGTCCCGTGTTAGCTGAAAACATAAGAACGGGGAAGACTCGGGCTCGCGCTCCTAGGGAAGCAAGGCCGACTAGGGACCATGGCCCGCCCCATCCACAGGATAAAGAACGTAGGCCCAGCGATGCCGCGCCCGGCCAACAGGTTTGATGGGTACGAAGCAACACGCACTTATTACAATGATGATTATGACGAAGCTGATGAGACTGGATCCTACCAAGCATAGGACAGTCAGGAAAGGGGTATTACCAGAGTGCAAATTCCAGTGGATCAAAGGGGCCTGTATGTTCAAATGTCAGTTGTGGGGAACAATAAGAATTTTCTTTTGGATACTGGGGCCACCAGGTCTTCTATTGCACGTCTGTCAGTCCCGGAGGCACCCCTTCCTGGCAATATGAATGTCTCCGTGTGTTTTGCAGAAACAGGAACACATGTAACTAGCCCTGTCTCTGAACCCCTCCCTCTCAATATTGGCCCTGCACATGTTTCTCCCTTGGTCCTTACTACAGGTTGCAGTGAAAACATGTTAGGCATAGATTTACTGAAACTCTGTATGCGACCATATCATGTAGTCCCCAAGGTGTATCCCTAACAATTTCTCCTACCACATCTTCCTATATGTACCTGTCCGGTCCCCTCCCACCAGAGTTGCAGTCTTTACCTTCCTCCCTCTGGGCATCATCAGACACTGATGTAGGGTGTCTCAACATACCCCCTCATGTGGTACGCATCCAGCCAGGTGCACTTCTCCCCCCCTCCGGCAGTATCGACTACCCGCGGAAGTAGAAATGGCTCTTTTGACAATAATATCTGAATTGATGTACATGGGAGTAGTGGAGGAGACACGTGGCAATATCTGTAACAGTCCCATTATTCCTGCTCTTAAAAAGACCAATGGAGATGCTCTCTCCCCTAAAATATACCGATTTGTGATTGACCTGAGAGCCCTTAACAAAATAACAATCTCCCAATACCCTGTTGTCCCAGACATTACAGCCATCTTAACAATGGTCCCTTCTGACGCCACTCACTTTTCTATCATAGACCTGAAAAATGCTTTTTTCAGTATTCCTATACATCCTGGCAGCAGACAATTCTTTGGTTTCTCCCTTGGTAGGTGGAGCTTTAGATTCAGTCGTGCCCCTCAAGGTTTCACCGAGAGCCCCAGTATCTATAGTTAAGCCCTAAAAAGTCAACTAGATTCCTTGGAACTCCCTGATAATTCCACACTATTACAATATCTAGATGACCTCCTCATTGCTGCAAATTCTGCCCCAACATGTAAAGAAGCTACTCTCTGTCTGTTACGCCACCTTGCCCTCCATAACCACAAAGTCTCTTTGAAAAAGCTTCAGTTTTGTCAAGAGAAGGTGACCTACTTAGGTCATCTCCTCTCGAAGGAGGGAAGGCAGCTCACCGCTGATCGTGTAGCCATTATCAATGCTATGACGACCCCATGAACACAAAAGCAGGTGAGAACCTTCATAGGCCTAAACTCATACTGTAGACAGTGGATTTTCAATTTTTCGGCCATGGTCAAACCTCTTCTTGCCCTCACCACTAAAGACATATCAGACAGTTCCTTTCCATGGAATACAGAGCATGCGCAGGCCTTCCAAGATTTGAAGAGGGCCCTGTGCACAGCTCCAGTCCTCGGTACTCCTGACTATAGCAAAAAAAAAAAATTCTTTTTGTACATGAGACAGACGGCTGTGCATGTGCTGTCCTGACCCAGATGTTTGGAGGTCACCAACGGCCATGTGCCTATTTTTCAGCCACCTTAGATCCTGTTGCAAGGGCTTTCCCAGGATGCCTACGGGCGACAGCTGCGGCCGCCCTCATGGTCCGTCAGAGTGCGGGAATCGTCATGAACTCCCCCCTGACTTTGATGGCCCCCCATTCTGTAGATGCCCTCCTTAATAACACCCAGACACAGTACCTCACTAGCGCATGACTTACAGGATATGAACTGACACTCTTTGCCAGCCACATTAACATCAAAAGATGCACTGCACTAAACCCCGCCACATTACTCCCACTTGATACTCAGGATGCCCGCTTAGACCCACATGACTGTATATTGAGGACAGAGGGGGAGACGAGGGGACAGGCTGACTTGCAGGATACCCCGATTGCAGAACCAGAAGGTACACTGTATGTGGACGGATCATGTCTCAGAGGGCCAGATGCCCTCAGCCGCCTACGCCCTCACGACATTGGGGCAAGTAGTAGAAACAGTTCAGATTCCGCAGTGCTCCGCTCAGGCACCAGAATTAGTGGCCCTCACCAGAGCCTGTGAGATAAGCAAGGGAATAACAGTAAATATCTATACTGACAGTCAGTATGCCTTTGGGGTGGCCCACAACTTCAGGAGGTTGTGGAAAGAAAGGAATTTCCTTACCTCCCATGCAACCAAAATTCAACATGGGCCCCTAATTCACCGACGGTTAGACTCCCTGACACTCCCCAGAAAGGTGGCCGTCATAAAATGTAAGGCCCATAAGAAAGTGATAGATGAAGTTGGGAAAGGCAATGCCCTGGCTGACCTGACAGCCAGACGAACAGCTCTTAGAAAAGGGAAGGAATGTATGTAGGAGGTCACGCTAGGTGGGTGGCAGATGAGGGCATGGTTGAAAACACAGTACAGAGTGTGCTTGATATTCAGTCCCTTACTACTCCTGAGGAACTAAGGGTGTGGAAGGAGCAATTAGCAAAGGAGGGAATTGATGGTTGCTGGGTCCGTACGACTATGGAAAGACAATGGATGTTACCTGACAGTCATATGCTAGCAGTAGTTGCGATGGCCCATAGTCCTGCCCACATTAGTGCAAAAGGGATATGTAAATTATTGGAACCTACATGGTACAACTCTAAGATACCAGCATATGCTGAAAAGTTGGCTAAAACATGCATGATTTGCCTAATGTATAAACCAGGAAAAGGCACAGTTACTCCTACGGGAGGATTCTCTCCTCCTACCTTCCCTTTTGAAGTCCTCCAAATGGATTACATCCAGATGGACAGGTGCAACAATTTAAAATATGTCCTGGTGGTGGTCTGTACCTTCAGCCGATGGGTGGAGGCCTACCACGTCAAAGACTGCACCGCTATCACTACCACCAAAGTGCTATTAAAAGAGTACCTCCCACAATTCGGTTTCCCCCACTTGGTCTGGAGTGACAACGGGACACACTTTACGGCTCAAATAATAGAATATGTCTGTACGGCATTGGGTATAAAACACAAATTTCATGCAGCTAACCACCCCCAGTCAGCAGGTTTAGTGGAGGTATACAATGGCATCCTAAAAACGAAAATGGCCAAAATAGTAGCCGAGACAGGTGTCACTTGGGTTGATGCTCTGCCCTTGGCCCTACTGTCCACAAGAACAATGGCCCACACCGGGATAGGGTTATCTCCCCACGAGGCCTGCCAATGTATGGGGTGTCCCACGGCCTAAGAAACTGCCAGTTGCACCAGGCCATGCCTGTCAAACCAAGGGCCCAGGACACGTTATCTAGCCCGGTGACTGGGTCCTGATCCGGAACTTTCAACGGACTAAGAGCCTCGAGCCCCGCTGGACACAGGTGTTACTGGCCACCCGCACCGCTGTGAAAGTAGAAGGTCAGAAGAATTGGGTGCATGCGTCTAATTCCAGGCGTGTGCCTCTGCCCCTCCCCTATGATCAGTGGGTAAGGGAAGGTCAGTCAGTCAAAAAAAGCTTTATCATTGGGTAAAAACCATAAAAGCAACAGTGCATAATTACATAAGACTACCAATTGATCACCAGTGAGAAGCAATACATAGTATACATAGATAAACAATAGGCTTAAAACAATAAATAGAGTTTAAAATAGTAAAAACAAATAAAAACAGCCCACTCAGAATGGTATTGAAATTCCCTAGTAAATACAACAAGGTACTACACAGTTAATTAATTGGGGCAGCTTGGTGCTTGAGTTTGGCTCTTCTAGAGCACCACATGGAAAACAGGTATCTGGAAGTCGCAAACACAATTAACGGGGATGGATCGTATTTCAGCAATCTATATACATCCCTGTAATCCCTGAAGCCCCTGGACTTGCATAGCAGTAGGATCCATTTAGCTCTGGCCGTGGAGTATGAGGGGCAGAAGAGCATAACGTGCATATCTGTCTCCTCGGCTTGTTCACACCCCGGACAAAGGCCAGATGCACAATGACCCATTGACCACTTGTTTGTTACTGCCCTTACTGGTAGGGATCCATGTCTAAATTTGACATACAATTTCTTCGCCAGAGGGGGCTGAATATCGTCCAAGAGTTTCTCAAATTGGTACCTATCCTTGACTTCCAGGAAACTACTTGTCAACCTACGCAGAGATGGTCTTGATGCCATCTGTTCCAACCCGAAATGGTTAAGTGCTGTGACCAGTGCCCTCTTAGGTATCGTGACAGAGGAGGGTGCGGGGGCGAGCCACAGATCGCCCTTCCCCAAAGCCAGGCATAGATCTTTAACATGCTTTAACCAAGGGATTTTTCCCACACCCCTTAACGTCAGTAAGTAGGTAAGTTCCCCCGATAGCTTGAGAGCTCAGGTGTCTCCTCCAGTATAATAAAGGACGGTTTGGGATAACCTTGTGTATGGGGACCAGACCCAAGTCAAGGCATAGCGGAATCAGCGGTGTGCTCTTTGGGAGTCTCAGCAGACGCCTAATGAAACTGTTCTCAGAAGGTGAAAGCAAGGAGGCATTGGCGTGGCCCCACAGCTCTACGCCGTAGAGTGCCCCACCTCTAGCTTGTGCTTTATAGATTTCTACTGGAGCTCCCACAATTTTAGATGTGCACTCATTATGTACCTTTAGGATGCCTCCCGCTGCTTGGGCCAACTTCATATTTGCACTGGCAATGTGGGTCCCCCACTCCATCTTATCGTTCAGTGTTACCCCTAAATATTCAAAAGTGGAGACTCTTTCGAGGGCCGTACCATCCATATGGGGAAGGGGACAGTTCGGGAATTTGGAGTTAAAAACCATAAATTTGGTTTTAGACGGGTTGATCTCTAGATTTCTTAGTCTACAGAAGGAGCAGAAAGCCTCTAATGTTCGCTGTATACCTGTTGAAGATTTTGATAACCGAAGGGTATTGTCAGCAAACATCAGGGCTGGAATCTTTTGGGCTGCCAAGCTTGGAGAATCCAGGTCCTGCGCATCTCAAAGATGTTTAATTAACCCGTTAAGAAAAAGCGAGAAGAGCATGGGGGCCAACACGCACCCCTGTCTCACTCCCTTTTCCACCGGGAATGCTGCCGAAAGCTCCCCATTCCTCCCGTACCTCACTCTTGCATAAGTACTGTGGTGTAATCAGTTGAATAAATGGCACAGGTAGGCTGGAACACCCATCTCCAACAAAATGGCCCATAGCTTCTCCCTCTGGACCTGTCAAATGCAGATCGAAGATCTACAAAGATCAGATACAAACTACCGGCCCCCAGAGTCACCGTCTTCCAGAATACCATCTGTAATCTAAACAGTTGGTCAATGGTGGAAACTTTGGCACGAAAGCCCGCTTGTAGGGAGGTCAGGATGTGATGATCGTCCATCCAACACTGCAACCTTGATAAAAGAATGTGGGCCAATAATTTCTGTAAGACGTCAATAAGACTAATGGGGCGGTAGTTCCCTGGGTCCAGAGGTGATGCCTTTTTATGAATGGGAATAATCTCCGCGCCCAGCCAGGTTGGAGGAATTTCCATACCCAAGAGTATGGCATTAAAATAAAGGCACATATAAGGAACCCAAACCTTCTGCTCACTCAAAAACAGATCTTCCGGTATGCGGTCCAATCCGGGGGCTTTACCTGTGGCCAGACTTTTAAGGGCTCCCTGAGTTTCTTGCAGGGTTACTGGATAGTAGTCGGGTCAGTAGTGACCTTTATGTCTGGAGCAGATGTAACTAAGTCAGCTATGGTCACAGTATTGGTTTGCGCAAAGAGGGGTTTAAAGTGTGCTATCCACACATCTTCACTCAAATTGGGTATTATGGCGCTCGAACCCTCGGACGAACCTGATCTGACCAAGTTCCAGAATGCCCTGTAATCACGTCCATCTAGGGCGTCTTTTATGTTTTCCCATCTGCGGGCCTCCCATTCTGCTTTGGAGTCCACTGTAATGCTTTTGTAAGCGGATCTAGCCGATATTATACTCTCGACTGAGCCAGTTTTAACCTCCCTAACAAGGGTACGTTTTGCTTCCCTACACGATTTGTCAAACCACTGCTCCTGGATTCTTGGCCGGGCCTTCCCGTGGGTTGGGATGTAAAAGTAGTCAGCTAGGGAGGTAATTAGATTGGAGTGGATGAGTTCAAACACCCGAAAATAGGAGCAATCGTAAGTGGCAGGCAGAATAAAAGCCTCTACAAAGGACGAGCCAACTAATTGGTAAAGCTCAGATACTTTATCCGAAGCCAGTGCAAACTTGGCCCATTTAATACGTCTGCCACCTGCCACGGTAATTAAATTGGGGTTTGAATAAAGATCGTTCTCCCCCACTCCAGGTTTACTGCCCAATGCTAAATGGAGTTCTAGGGACAGGAGGTTGTGGTCACTATCCACTCTTTCGATTAAAGAGAAGGACTTGATTAGGAACCACAATTCAACATCGACCATAATGTAGTCTGTAGTTGTGGCTTTCCCCACTCTATTATAAGTTGGCTTCCCTGGGGAATCGGCAGTAAATCTGCTGTTGCAAGCTCTAAGGGAATGAGAGACTAAGAGCTTGTTTATATGCAGGGCTAATGGAGTCAGGCGCTTAGCTGGGTACATTGAGCACTCCTGGATATGCCAGATAGAGTCCTCCTCTGCAGTTACAAACGAAATCCCCACCAAGGGTTCGAAATGACAATTAAAGTCACCACCCAATATTCTGTGTGTAGGAGCAGGGTACAGTGCTAAAAGTTCGTCAATAGCCTCAATCAGGGGTGACCCCCCTGGAGTGGGGAGTGGGGCACAGATAAATGTTAAGTATCACCACTGACGTGCCATCGAGATATTTGAGGGCAATGCACAGAAGATTCGGGGAGTGTGTGTCAATAACTGTCACTGAACACCCCAGATGAGTGGCTACCCATGTGCAAAAGCCCCCTGATGGTCTGCCCCTCGGTCCCTGAGCAGCTCGGATATGATAACATGCATAACCCACCCTAAGGGGAATGGGTGTCATCCAAGTATCTTGGAACAGACACCGTCGCATTGGTCCACCAACTCCCCCCAATCCGAATTCGATAGCTTAGAGCCTAACCCCGATACATTCCAAGACCCGATAAATGAGCGTCTTAAGTGTTGCCTTGTAGAATTAGTTGTGGCGGGCAGTGGCAAAGTAATACAAGGGGTATCTTCTTGATTGGTTATCCCACTACCATCTCCTTGGCCACAAGCTTGAAGATTTTCAGATGATAGAGATGGTGGTGGGTCCACTAGTACTGTCCCCCTGTAAACTGAGGGTGCTCCACCCCTTGCCTCTCACCCGCCTTCACCTCCCTGTACTCGGCTGGAATGCAATCTATATCATTATGCCGGGGGAGGAGGCTAGTCAATCCACATTATTCAAAGTACTGAATCTATTTTCCACAGGTATGTTGTAATTAGACCTCACACCGTCATTATGAAAGTAGGATACACCTGGGCCACCAGGGAACCTTACCTGTGGGTAGAAATACCCTAAGCGGAGGGGGATAATTGGGCCTTGATGACAGGGTCCGCCCCATTCTAATATATGGTTAACCACGCCAGGATCTCTAAAGTTAATGATCACACAATCCCCACCGATATCTTTGGTATTATTCCCTATCCAACTAACTCTCCTGGCCAATAGTATTTCCCCTTTACCTGGATTCGTTTGTGGTCTGCATTTGTTCAACCAGAATATGATTTAATTCTTTAGCTCGGTGTACGTTTCACCTCGCTCTTCAGCCAGTGGCAGCACTCCAGATAGAACCACCGCATAGAGAGAAGCCTCTGGGGGTAGCTGGATGGAGGGTGGAGGTTGTTTGGGGCTATTGACTGGCAGGTTGGGTGTGGACTTATGGGGTACCATTCCTCGGATTGGCAGCTGTTTATTCACCCCGCTGAGGTTGGTGTCGGGATGCTGATGGAGGGGCCCGCTATGCTTGGATGACCGTATGGGCGGTTAGCAGGGCAAGGATTGGTAGGTCCAGCAGCACAATTGGTCATAGGCAATGGACCTGGCCCCTGTTCCCGATTATCTACTCGAGGTCCTACACCTTGACTTCGGTCTTGAGTTGTCAATTTAGCATTACCTACACCCAAAGTCGGGGGATTATTCCCAGTTGGCGTTGTTGGCTGGTGGGTTGCACTGCTTTTAGTGTTTAACATGGACACAACTTTATCTATTCTACTCATCAGGATTTTAAACTGAGACTTGATAAGTTGTTCCATATGGGCTTGCAGATCAATTAATAAGCCCACAAAGGAGGAGCTAAAGTGGAGAAAGAAGCCCCTACGTCTGGCTGTGGAGTATCTGGGGGAGGTGTAGTGGGACTAACAGCCTTTTTTTGTGGTTTGGGCTTCTTTTTTCTAGGGCAGTTCTTAGATGGCTTGTTGGCTACCTGGCGGGGCAGAGGGGGGGAGGGTTACTACTAGACCCTACATCTGGCTCTATCTGTGCACAAGGAAGGTCCGCAAAAGAAGTTGCTAGCAGCGAATCAGGGGAGTTAGCTGTGGCCATAGAAGCATACCCAGGTGGTGTGTTAGGAGGCATAGCAGGTGTCAGCGAGAGACGCCTCTCAGTGTTTTCTCTGGCCGAAGCTATCACCCCTATAGTCTTTTGGAGCATTTTGTCAATTGCGGTTAGGCTCGGGAGTGGTGTTGTTGAGCCAGCTGTTTGACGAGTAATGGGGTGTGTGATTGGGGGAATGGTTTTACCCATAAATCTGATCCAAGGTTCACACCAAATGAATGAAAAGGAAGCACAGCAAAGTGTAGTTTAAAACTACTTAAAATACCGATAGGAAAAGCTTATAAACGTACTATGAATCAACACTTAAGAGTTGTCATAGAAGTAATTAATGACTGATCAGTTAAAACATTACCCAGTTCTTTTGTCCAATTCAGCCACCACAGTCCCTGTGTTAACCAGCCAAGGGAGTGGGCCCAGCCCGGCCTCTTCTGGCCCCTGTCGGCCACAGACGGCACGCCCTTTGCCTGGGCTTCGCCCGGCTCGTCCCGCGACGCGAAGGGCCTGTCGGGGCTATATGCGCCTCCTGGCGCTAATGCACTCGTTCGCAGAGCGTGCCGCGCCGCTGGGACGGCCGGGAATTGTAGTCCCGGGGCGGCGGCGCTTTTGGTGGCATCCGTGACTCTCTGCGATGGCGGCAGGCAAGAGGTGAGTCCCCCCACTGCTATTCTGTTGTTAAATGGACTCTTGGCGGTGTCGGCAGGCATAGCAGGCTCCCTCCTGCTCCAAACCAGGTAAGGGAAGGACAAGGAGACACAGAAAAAGAAACAGTCCCGACGTTTGTCCTGTTCAGCGATGCCAGACTGCATTCTACATCTACGGAAGCAGAGAGTGACAGCATACCGAAAGGAAGGGTGGAATCCTCCCTGAACTCTGCTCAACACCAAGAACAATTGTTTCCCGACCATACTGTTCCTGCTTCCGACCGATATAACTTGCGCCCCAGAGGGAAGGCTTGCCCTTGACTTCGACAAGTACCTACATGCTGTAAGGCTGTGATCTTCCCCGGCTGAGAGTAGTGCTGGTGTGTCAGACTGAGGTAAGCCATAAGGGCCCTTGGCACCTGCGCCCAGTGAAGCAACCACCAATCACAGACAGCCACTAGAGGTCCCTGGCTTAGCGCAATGGCCGCCGTCCAAGACACCCGAATCCAGAAACAAGATGTCAGCCCTCGACATAGTAAATGCTTCATGGCCACCGTGGTGACGCTGTTTGTCTCCCTCATCCTGTCTATCCTTGGTTGGCTGTTGCTAATCTACCATCCTGTTACCTCACCAACTCCTACACCAACTCCTACACCAACTCCTACAGAACACCAATATTACACGCTATTAGCTCACAAATTACCCCGCTGTGCAGAATTCTTCAACAACACCTTCTTCCAAATATTGCATCATCACCAGCTGATCATGAACACTTCCAACTGCTGGGTGTGTGGACTGATGCCGCATTCCATGATACACCTTGTCCCATTCTTTCCCTACCCCTTTTCCATCTCTGGGTCTTGTCTTGCATGGTGGATGTTGATGCAGGAGACCTACACTGTCAATGGTACTGCCAATTCTGCCCTTGGAACATTTCAGGATGACTTCTGACAGAACAGATCCGGCAATGCCAATGCTCCTTTTTGCCCAATCAGCTCATCCACAATGCTACTACCACCAGATGAACTCGGTGAGATGGTAGTGTTCGAACTCAACTAATCGACAAACATTTTCCAGATTCCGCACAAGAAGGATACTGCCTGATGAACGAGAGAATGTGAATGTCATACATGTGCAAGGCCGTCTCTGCATTCATGGCCTAAGGACGAAGAAAGTTGGTACCAGTACGTGTGATACAAAAACTTTAAACTCTACATCTCCTCCCGAGCTGGAGGCATCCCCCAACCAGTGTCTGCCAGTGCTCAGTACAATGTGTGTCCAGACCATCAAGCCTCCACCCTCTAACATTCACAACACCAATATGATGATGATGCATCAACAAGAAACTGATGGCCTTATGAACATTTACAGTTCTTAAAGTTTTTGCCACTCAATGGCAAAAGGAGGGTCTGAGGAAAAGTGTTCTTCTGATCGGCATAATTTGTACCGGGGCTCCATTGCTTTTTCATTGCCATCTCGTGTCAAACACTTCCACAAGACCCACCTGGTCGTTTTTGCTGATGCCTGGGGAAAATCTAAACTGACACGACAGAGACCATCTTGCAGCCTGCATTTCTGCCCAGGAACTGTCGCACACCCAACCACCTGTTCTTTGTAGTTCAATAGAAAGCCACGAGACACCCACGCCCTGTGTAAACAAGCTTGGTTTTCATCTCCTGCTCCCAGCCTGGTAAACATCCTTGGCACCGTGATCAGGTTATCTGGACAATGGTCTGACTGTTGGGCCCTGATCAGGGTGATTAAACAATGACTTGAAAGACCGGGCTTTGATCAAGGCAATTGAACAATGACCTGAAAAGACTAAGCCTTGATCAAAGCCGAGTGAACAATGATTTGTGTACCAAGCCTTGACCAGGTCACCATCTACAAACTTCGTCTGGATCAGGTTATCAACTGCAAACACTGCCCTGATTAAACAATGAACTAAGAGCAAACAAACTGGGATGAAAAAGTATAAATGGCTTGTAAGCTACAGAGTGAAGTAGCAGCCTCCTCTGTCTTGTCTTTGACTAGCTTGGGACTCTGTTCCATAGCCCGGGCTATTGAAATAAATCTTGGTTCCTCCTGCAGACGAAGGCTCCTGTGTCTCCTTTTACTAAGTATGGA
Organism: Lissotriton vulgaris; assembly: GCF_964263255.1. Classification (NCBI taxonomy): domain Eukaryota; kingdom Metazoa; phylum Chordata; class Amphibia; order Caudata; family Salamandridae; genus Lissotriton; species Lissotriton vulgaris. The sequence goes on from NC_141691.1 coordinate 724,627,814, forward strand.
AGGTAAGGAAGACTAGTGCGGTTCCCCTGCCGCTGAGACCCAGTAAGTGGGTTTAACTGGTTTTTCAATGTCTCGGCATACCCACTTGTGCTTTTCATTTTTCTGAAGTAGTAAGGCTGCCGCTCCCCCGCCCACCCCCTACCACAGCAATGCAGAGAGCTTGTTTTTTTTTGTTCTCATTCTCGCAAGCTTTTACCATGTCTCAAGGCCGCACTTTTACGGCCATGTATCTTTCACGGTCAATGCTTGTTTTTTAACATGTGTAGCACGGTCATCCTTTGTGAAAGAATGTAGCAACATGTGGGAGACTTCTGTGCGCAGTTTGTCCCGATGGATGTCTCGTCATGAAATTTCGTGCTTTTCATTTTTCTGAAGCAGTAAGGCTAAGTCCACCCTCTAACTCCAACTCCACCCTCCAACTCCAACTCCACCCTCCAACTCCACCTCCACCCTCCAACTCCACCCTCCAACTCTAACTCCACCCTCCAACTCCAACTCCACCCTCCAACTCTACCTCCACCCTCCAACTTCACCCTCCAACTCTAACTCTACCCTCCAACTCGACCCTCCAACTCCACCTCCACCCTTCAACTCCACCCTCCAACTCCAACTCCACCCTCCAACTCCACGCTCCAACTCCACCCTCCAACTTCACCCTCCAACTCCACCCTCCAACTCCACCCTCCAACCCCATTTCCACCCTCCCATTCCAACTCTACCCTCCAACTCCCCCCTCCAAATCCACCCTCAAACTCCAACTCCACCGTCCAACTCCAATGCCACCCTCCAACTCCACCCTCCAATGCCAACTCCACCCTCCAACTCCACCCTCCAACTCCACCTCCACCCTCCAACTCCACCCACCAACTTCCAGCTCCACCCTCCAACTCCACCCTCCAACGCCACCTCCCCCTCCACCCTCCACCCTCCAACTCCACCCTCCAACTCCACCCTCCAAATCCACCCTACAAATCCACCCTCCAACTCCAACTCCACCCTCCAACTCCACCCTCCAACACCAACGCCACCCTCAAACTCTACCCTCCAACTCCACCCTCCAACTCCACCCTCCAACTCCACCCTCCAACTCAAACTCCAACTCAAACTCCAACTCCACCCTCCAACTCCAACTCCACCCTCCAAATCCACCCTCCAAATCCACCCTCCAACACCAACTCCACCCTCCAACTCCAACTCCACACTCCAACTCCACCCTCCAACTCCAACCTCCAAATCCACCCTCCAACTCCACCCTCCAACTCCAACTCCATCCTCCAACTCCAACTCCACCCTCCAACTTCAACTCCTCACTCCAACTCCACCCTCCAAATCCACCCTCCAACTCCAACTCCACCCTCCAACTCCACCCTCCAACTCCAACTCCACCCTCCAACTCCAACTCCACCCTCCAACTCCAACTCCACCCTCCAACTCCAACTCCACGAACCCAAGTCCACCCTCCAACTCCAACTCCACCCTCCAACTCCAACTCCACCCTCCAACTCCAACTCCACAAACCCAACTCCACCCTCCAACTCTACCTCCACCCTCCAACTTCACCCTCCAACTCCACCCTCCAAATCCACCTTCAAAACCCACCCTCCAACTCCAACTCCAACTCCACCCTTCAACTCCACCTTTCAACTCCACCCTCCAACTCCACCCTCCAACTCAAGCCTCCAACTCCACACTCCAACTCCACCCTCCAACTCCAATTCCACCCTCCAACCCCACCCTCCAACTCCAACTCCACCCTCCAACTCCACCCTCTACCCTCCAACTCCACCCACCAAATCCACCCTACAATTCCACCCTCCAACTCTACCCTCCAACTCCAACTCCACCCTCCAACTCTACCCCCCAACTCTAACCCCACCCTCCAACTACAATTCCAACTCCACCCTCCAACTCCACCCTCCAACTCCAACTCCACCCTCCAACTCCAACTCCACCCTCAGACTCCACCCTCCAACTCCAACTCCACCCTCCAACTCCACCCTCCAACTCCAACTCCACCCTCCAACTCTATCCTCCACCCCCCAACTCCAACTCAACCCTCTAACTCCATCCTCCAACTCCAACTCCACCCTCCAAGTCCACCCTCCAACTCCAACTCCTCCCTCCAACTCCACCCTCCAACTCCAACTTCCAACTCCACCCTCCCACTCCAAAACCACCCTCCAACTCCAAATCCACCCTCCAACACCAACTCCACCCTCCAACTCCAACTCCACCCTCCAACTCCACCCTCCAACGCCAACTCCACACTCCAACTCCACCCTCCAACTCCAACTCCACCCTCCAAATCCACCCTCCAACTCCACCCTCCAACTCCAACTCCATCCTCCAACTCCAACTCCACCCTCCAACTCCAACTCCTCACTCCAACTCCACCCTCCAAATCCACCCTCCAACTCCAACTCCACCCTCCAACTCCACCCTCCAACTCCAACTCCACCCTCCAACTCCACCCTCCAACACCAACTCCACCCTCAAACTCTACCCTCCAACTCCACCCTCCAACTCAAACTAAAACTCAAACTCCAACTCCACCCTCCAACTCCACCCTCCAGCTCCACCCTCCAGCTCCACCCTCCAACTCCAACTCCAACTCCACCCTCCAACTCTACCCTCCAACTCCAACTTCTCCCTCCAACTCCATCCTCCAACTCCACCCTCCATTTCCATCCTCCAACTCTACCCTCCAACTCCAACTCCACCCACCAACTCCAGCTCCACCCTTCAACTCCAGCTCCACCCTCCAACTCCAACTCCACCCTCCAACTCCACCCTCCAACTCCACCTCCACCCTCCAACTCCACCCTCCAACTCCAATTCCACCATCCAACTCCACTGTCCAAATCCACCTTCAAAATCCACCCTCCAACTCCATCTCCAACTCCACCCTCCAACTCCACCTTCCAACTCCACCCTCCAACTCCACCCTCCAACTCAAGCCTCCAACTCCTCCCTCCAACTCCACCCTCCAATTCCAACTCCAACTCTACCCTCCAACTCCACCCTCCAACCCGACCCTCCAACTCCAACTCTGCCCTCCAACTCCACCCTCTACCCTCCAACTCCACCCTCCAAATCCACCCTCCAAATCCACCCTCCAACTTCACCCTCCAACTCCACCCTCCAAGTCCAACTTCACCCTCCAACTCCACCCCAACTCTAACCCCCCCTCCAACTCCATCCTCCACTCTCCAACTCCACCCTCCATCTCCAACTCCACCCTCCAACTCCATCCTCCAACTCCAACGCCACCCTCCAACTTCACCATCCAACTTCAACTCCACCCTCCAACTCCACCCTCCAACTTCCAACTCCACCCTCCAACTCCAACTCCACCCTCCAACTCCACCCTCCAACACCAACTCCACCCTCCAACTCAACCCTCCAACTCCACCTCCACCTTCCAACTCCACCCTCCAACTCCAACTCCACCCTCCAAATCCATCCTCCAACTCCAACTCCACCCTCCAACTCCAACTCCAACTCCACCCTCCAACTTCAACTCCAACTCCACCCTCTAACTCCACCCTCCAACTCCAACTCCACCCTCCAAATCCACCCTCCAACTTCAACTCCACCCTCCAACTCCATCCTCTACCCCCGACTCCAACTCCACCCTATAACTCCATCCTCCAACCCCAACTCCACCCTCCAACTCCACCCTCCAACTTTAATTCCACCTTCCAACTCCATCCTCCTACTCCATCTTCCAACTCCACTCTCCAAATCCAAAACCACCCTCCAACTCCATCTCCACCCTCCAACTCCAACTCCACCCTCCAATTCCAACTCCACCCTCCAACACCACCCTCCAACTTCAACTCCACCCTCCAACTCCATCCTACAACTCCAACTCCACCCTCCAACTCCATCCTCCACCCTCCACCTCCACCCTCCAACTTCACCCTCCAACTCTATCCTCCACATTCAACTCCACCCTCCAACTCCAACTCCACCCTCCAAAACCACCCTCCAACTCCATCCTCCACCCTCCAACTCCAAATTAACCCTCCAAATCTACCCTCCAACTCCACCCTCCATCCTCCAACTCCAAATCCACCCTCCAACTCCAACTCCACCCTCCAACTCCATCCTCCACCCTCCAACTCCACCCTCCAACTCTAACTCCACCCTCCAACTCCAACTCCAACTCCACCCTTCAACTCCAACTCCAACTCCATCCTCCAACTCCAACTTCACCCTACAACTCTAACTCCACCCTCCAACATCTAACTCCACCCTCCAACTCCAACTCCACCCTCCAACTCCAACTCTACCCTCCAACTCCAACTCTACCCTCAAACTCAACCCTCCAAATCCACCTCCACCTTCCAACTCCACCCTCCAACTCCCCCCTCCAACTCCACCCTCCAAATCTACCCTCCTACTCCAACTCTACCCTCCACCCTCCAACTCCACTCTACAACTCCACCCTCCAACTCCATCTCCATCCTCCATATCCAGCTCGACCCTCCAATTCCACCCTCCAACTCCACCCTCCAACTCCACCCTCTACCCTCCAACTCCACCCTCCAACTCCAACTCCACCCTCCGACTCCAACTCCCCCCTCCAATTCCACCCTCCAACTCCACCCTCCAACTCCACCCTCTAACTCCAACTCCACCCTCCAGCTCCACCCTCTACCCTCCAACTCCAACTCCACCCTCCAACTCCACCCTCCAACTCCATCCTCCAACCTCCAACTCCAACTCCACCCTCCAACTCCACCCTCCAACTTCATCCTCCACCCTCCAACTCCACCCTCCAACTCCAACTCCACCCTCCAACTCCAACTCCACCCACCAACTCCACCCTCCAACTCCACCCTCCAACTCCACCCTCCAAATCGATCCTCCACCCTCCAACTACAACTCCACCCTCTAACTCCATCCTCCAACTCCAACTCCACCTTCCAACACCACCCTCCAACTCCAACTTCCAACTCCAACCTCCAACTCCAAAACAACCCTCCAACTCCAACTCCACCCTCCAACTCCACCCTCCAACTCCACCCTTCAACTCCACCCTCCAACTCCAACTCCACCCTCCAACTCCACTCTCCAATTCCACCCTACAACTCCAACTCCATCCTCCAACTCTATCCTCCATCTCCAACTCCACCATCCAACTCCATCCTCCACCCTCCACCCTCCAACTCCACCCTCCAACTCCAACTCCACCCTCCAACTCCAACTCCACCCTCCAACTCCAGCTCCACCCTCCAACTCCACCCTTCACCTCCACCCTTTAACTTCACCCTCCAACTCCAACTTCCAACTCCACCCCAACTCCAAAACCACCCTTTAACTCCAACTCCACCCTCCAACTGCAACTGCACCCTCCAACTCCAACTCCAACTCCACCCTCCAACTCCACCCTCCAACTCCAGCACCACCCTCCAACTCCAACTCCACCCTCCAACTCCAACTCCATCTCCACCCTCCAACTTCAACTCCAACTCCACCCTCCAACTCCACTCTCCAACTCCAACTCCACCCTCCAACTCCACCCTCCAACTCCACCCTCCAAATCCACCCACCAACTCCAACTCCACCCTCCAACTCCATCCTCTACCCCCGACTCCAACTCCACCCTATAACTCCATCCTCCAACTCCAACTCCACCCTCCAACTCCAATCTCCAACTCCACCCTCCAACTTTAACTCCATCTTCCAACTCCGCCCTCCTACTCCAACTTCCATCTCCACCCTCCAACTCCAACTCCACCCTCCAATTCCAACTCCACCCTCCAATTCCACCCTCCAACTTCAACTCCACCCTCCAACTCCACCCTCCAACTTCACCCTCCAACTCTATCCTCCACATTCAACTCCACCCTCCAACTCCACCCTCCAAATCCACCCTGCAACTCCATCCTCCACCCTCCAACTCCAAATTAACCCTCCAAATCCACCCTCCAACTCCATCCTCCACCCTCCAACTCCAAATCCACCCTTCAACTCCAACTCCACCCTCCAACTCCATCCTCCACCCTCCAACTCCACCCTCCAACTCTAACTCCACCCTCCAACTCCAACTCCAACTCCACCCTTCAACTCCAACTCCAAATCCATCCTCCAACTCCAACTCCACCCTCCAACTCCACCATCCAACTCTAACTCCACCCTCCAACTCGACCCTCCAACTTCTAACTCCACCCTCCAACTCCAACTCCACCCTCCAACTCCAACTCTACCCTCCAACTCCAACTCTACCCTCAAACTCAACCCTCCAACTCCACCTCCACCTTCCAACTCCACCCTCCAACTCCCCCATCCAACTCCACCCTCCAAATCCACCCTCCTACTCCAACTCCACCCTCCAACTCCACCCTCCAAATCCACCCTCCAACTCCACCCTCCAACTCCATCCTCCACCCTCCAACTCCAACTCCACCCTCCAACTCCAACTCCACCCTCCAACTCCATCCTCCACCCTCCAACTCCAACTCCACCCTCCAACTCCACCCTCCAAATCCACCCTCCAACTCCAACTCCACCCTCCAAATCGATCCTCCACCCTCCAACTCCAACTCCACCCTCTAACTCCATCCTCCAACTCCAACTCTACCCTCCAACTCTACCCTCCAACTCCACCCTCCAACTCCAACTTCCAACTCCACCCTCCAACTCCAAAACAACCCTCCAACTCCACCCTCCAACTCCAACTCCACCATCCAACTCCAACTCCACCCTTCAACTCCACCCTCCAACTCCAACTCCACCCTCCAACTCCAACTCCACCCTCCAACTCCACCCTCCAACTCCACTCTCCAATTCCACCCTACAACTCCAACTCCACCCTCCAACTCTATCCTCCATCTCCAACTCCACCCTCCAACTCCATCCTCCACCCTCCACCCTCCAACTCCAACTCCACCCTCCAACTCCAGCTCCACCCTTCAGCTCCACCCTTCACCTCCACCCTTTAACTCCACCCTCCAACTCCAACTTCCAACTCCAAAACCACCCTTTAACTCCAACTCCACCCTCCAACTGCAACTCCACCCTCCAACTGAGGTAATAGAAATTTTCAGGTAGCCAATCTGTCCCCCCACTCGCACCCTATCCCTGCACCATGTTCCTTGTATGTCGTGTAACTTCTTTCTTGTTCATGATAGAAAGACGCAAATACATTTGCGTCCAACGTTAACATGTCAGCTATCCAGTCATGCATGAATATCCTGTTAATTAGGCTTCTAGGCCTATGGTGCCAACGTCTTTACATGGTACACTTTCACGTTTTCTTCATGTTTTCTGGCCTAGTCGAGCCAGACCCTTAAACGAGGCTCCAAGTACTTTTCTGCCTCTGAAAGCTGCCGTTTAGGTATGCATCCCTGACCTCTGCCTTACATCCTGCACAGACGAGCGGTGCCCGGCTCGGCCCGTTTGCCTGCCAAGACCTACAAGTTATCTGCTCAGCCTCCTCGAAAACACATTCCAGTCTAGTGAAATAGGTAAACATATTCCCGGCTGCAGAGCAAAGGGCCCTGCCTTCCTGTCTCCATGCAAGTAATTTACTGCTCCCGTTACCATGGTAGGCCCATGGCCCCCGCACTCTACATGAAGATCCATATGCACGCACTAGCATTTAGTGATGAACAGCCTCTGCCCGAGAAACCTTTTACTCCAGACACTACATCCTCAAAACATAAGATATCAGATATGCTGTATGTACAGGTCGTTCTGACATCCCAGACATTAGTCTCCTCTACTCGTGCAGAAGTCAAAGCCCCAGCTCCCCCAGCCATGCCCAGTTGCGCGCGCATCCAGGTCATAAGTTTCTGCTGATTCTGCAAACTTTCTCTATGCATCCACCCACTTGTGACGTTTCATGTGACGATTCTCTGACATGTCAAGTACACGCCCATGTGTACGCCTTTTTACATGCCTCCTGTTACGCACATGTGTTCTTATCTCTCTCTTTTCACCTGTTACCCCTACTGTATTCACTCCAAGTATATTGTTATACTATATATAATGTGTGATGTTAATAAAATGTTGAATGTCCCTTCCTGAACCTGAGTGGTGATGGAACCCGATGTCCCATGCTTCGAAGCATTCCATTAAAGCCCGTATGACTCAGATACCACGGACTCTGCCTCTCATTTGATTGAGCTATCCTTATGTCCTTTTAATTATATGGAAAAACTATACGGTAAAATATATTTACCACACAACTCCAACTCCACCCTCCAACTCCACCCTCCAACTCCAGCACCACCCTCCAACTCCAACTCCACCCTCCAACTCCACCCTCCAACTCCACCCTCCAGCTCCACCCTCCAGCTCCACCCTCCAACTCCAACTCCAACTCCACCCTCAAACTCCATCCTCCATCTCCAACTCCACCATCCAACTCCATCCTCCACCCTCCACCTCCACCCTCCAATTCCACCCTCCAACTCCATCCTTTAACTCCAACTCCACCCTCCTACTACAACTCCACCCTCCAACTCCACCCTCCAAATCCAACTCCAACTCCACCCTCCAACTCCAACTTCCAACTCCACCCTCCAACTCCAACTCCACCCTCCAACTTTAATTCCACCCTCCAACTCCAACTCCACCCTCCAACTCCAACTCCACCCTCCAACTCCACCCTCCAACTCCACCCTCCAACTCCACCCTCCAACTCCACCCTCCAACTCCAACTCCACCCTCCAACTCCAACTCCACCCTCCAACTCCAACTCCACCCTCCAACTCCATCCTCCCACTCCAACTCCACCCTCTAACTCCAACCTCCTACTTAAACTCCACCCTCCTACTCCAATTCCACTCTCCTACTTCAACTCCACCCTCCAACTCCACCCTCCAACTCCACACTCCACCCTCCAACTCCACCCTCCAACTCCACCCTCCATCACTCAGGGGCCCCACCACATCACTCAGGGACACCGCCACACCACTCAGGGACACCACCACATCACTCAGGGACACCACCACATCACTCAGGAACACCACCACATCACTCAGGGACAGCACCACATCACTCGGGGGCACCACCATATCACTCAGGGACACCACCACATCACTCGGGGACACTACCACATCACTCAGGGACATCACCACATCACTCGGGAACACCACCACATCACTTGGGGACACCACCACATCGTTCTGGGACACCACTACATCACTCAAAAACACCACATCACTCAGGAACACCACCACATCACTCAGGAACACTACCACATCACTCAGGGGCACCACCACATCACTCAGGGGCACCACCACATCACTCAGGGGCACCACCACATCACTCAGCCCAACCAAATCATCACTCAGCACCACAACAGCACTGTCCTTTTTTGCTACCAACAAGCATTGCCATAGCCAATAGGACTCGCATTAGGAAAGTGTAAGCTATTGGCTTTGTGATAACAATGCTGTTAATTTATATATTTTCAAAGCCAACACATATTAAAAAAATGTGTCACTTACAATACCAATATCTCACACTTTCCTAATGCGAGACCTATTGCATTGCAAATGCTTGTTAATGGTTTGTCCTGCCCTTATTAAATGCTGAAAAATCTTTAACTAAGTTTACAATTCACTGTAAATACGGGTGCACTCAGCTCCATGGGTCAAAGTGTCTTTGCCCACGAATGTGTTCCAACTAATTTTGATCAGTACCCTTGTCCTAGAACGCCATCCAGCGCAAGTCGTTGTAACGACTTGCTTTCTTAAAACCACGATGTAATGGCATTGCGATGTAACGACCGCGTTTTAAACAACGTTTTCCCCTAGTTTGGACTTCATCGTGACGGTTACAGCTGCAATGGGGGACGGAGCAGAGGAGTCCCCAGCACAAAGTTCGATGCCGAGCTCCTCCTGCATTGATGGACAGTAGAAACTGAATCAGTGCAGCAGCACCCCCTCAGGTGGACTCTCAGCAACCCAGCAGAGCCATGATTACACAGTCAAAAACTGCAGGCTCAGAAGGAGGCTAAACTCTGCCAGGAAAAACTGTTCATGGCAGTACCTTTCTGTCACCATGTGGTCTGCATCCCCAGAATCACTCCCTTTAACCACCGCCTTCAAGTTGCTTTATTCTGTGCTTTCCCTACTGCACTCTGCAGCCAAATGCAGCAATTACCACGCATGCCAAATTAGGAGTATGTATATGCCTTCACCAAACATGCCTTTACAACAAAAGTTTCCTGGTAAAGGCATGCGTGGTAAAAGGATATGTGTTGTAAAAAAAATCAATGTAAAGGCATGGGTGGTAATGATGCATGCGTTGTACAGATGGTGTAGAAAAAACAAGCGTGTTAATTGCTTGTGTGCTTCTGTCATAAAACCAGCAACATTATAGACATCAATGGAAAGACACACGAGAGCTCTTTTGCTATAGACAAGGCTAGAAGCAAGTGGCAGGAGAGGTAGGCCAAATATAAAATCGAATAATGTTACAAAATAGTATTGTCTCAATAGGTAATCTTTGAGCTGAGCATAGGGTTGCCAACTGGGGGTTCTTTCTATCGGTATGACCAATATTTTAACGTCCCAGCCAGTATGAAAAATCGGAAAATCTGCTAAAGCAGGTATTCTCCCCTTATCAGTATATACTCAAAATACTAATTATAAGAAGAAATCACTCTAAAATCGGTTATAGAGCTCTCTTAATACCCCACGACTAAAGTAAACAAAGACAGAAAGGCCATGTTAAAAATGAAAACAGGCGATTTTAAAGTTCTCTTGAAGTATAATGTCTATGTCTTTGTAGGAAACTAAACATGAACAAATAGCTGCCATTTTTCTCTGGAAAAGGTGACAATCCTAGCAGAGTCATGGATGCTTAGAGACTTCTTCAGGTGAACCTTATTTTTGGATGGAGCTGTTAAGTAAGAAAAGCAAGTGGAACCAAGGAAGATGATAGATAGTGCTAGTTAAGTCATTTGTTCCAAGTGAAGAGTAGGAAAAAAAGAGTATCCCACCACTGCTCATAACTTGAAGTTTCAGAGTCTTTGCATTAAGCTGTTATTTGTTGATATGATAGCCAACATATTGTTGAGTAACCTTGAATGTCCATAAGTTAGAAGCTTGATTGGCAGTACAGAAAGTTGGAGCAGTTCTGAAAGGCAGCAGGGGATGTTAATTGACAGCTGTTGTTTGCAGTGTCCTTGATGTTGGCCCAGATATTATTAGTACCAGACAAACAATGACTAGATGATGAAGAGAGATTATGTTGTCTTTACATCTCCTGCATTGATCTGTATCTAAACGGCCTTCTTTGTGTAGTTTATTGGAATGGCAGAAAGCGCAATGAGCAAAGAATAAAGTCTGGCTTAGGAAAATATTTAGAGTTGCTTTTCCTTACTGTGCAATCCGTATCTTCTTAGGTAGTAGATGCCGAAAACCGTTGCACAATGTTCTAGGTTCCATAGTGGGGGTTGGCATTTTTGTACTCAAGGTAAATAAGAATTTTTTACAGTATATTTTTTATGAGAGGTGAGGTTCAAAGGTTCAAAATAAGCTTTATTCGCTATTCAGAGAAATATCATATAAGCATACATTATTATACAGAATTTGTAAAACATGATAATTAAAAGGCAAGAAAGATTTCAATTAAAAAAGTCATCCAGTGCTCGGTAACATATTAAAAACATTGGTGAAAGGACTATTAAAAAGAGCCATAAACAACAAACGACGGTGTAAAACAGAGATGGTTGTTTTCTCTGGTAACAGTCTAAAGTATTCCTAAATTTTATCAGTAAGTTTAAAAACTGCTCCATTTTTGTTATCACCTCCCTGTCTTCGAGTTCCTGTAAACGCTCGAAGGCAAGTTTACACGACCTGAGATTCCATCTCTTAAGTAGGGTAGATAATAGAGCTTTTCTCAATAACCCATAATATTTACAAAAAAGAATGGTATGAATGTTAGTTTGTTGAGATATATTATCACAGGGGCAGGGACAGAGAGTCCGAGACCAATCGTTACATGTTGGAAATGTTACATATCGGAAGAAAGAACCCAGTCTGAATCTGGTGAGCAGCATCCTTGAATAGCACGAAAAATCTGTTGAAAGGTATAGTTGAAGGCCCTTGTGTGGTGTCACCCTTTGATATGCCAGAATAGTGACACAGTGCTTTTGTTTATTCCATCTGGCTGTTTCCAGGTGGGCCATAAGAGTCTTTCTTAAACATTTTCGTGTGATATTTTCTAATGTCAAAGGATCTGTGAACCATTCTGGGTGCCCAATTTCAAAAAAGAACTTTTTCACGTAGACCAACCAGTTTGATAGAGAGTGTTTAGCCCTTTCCAGATTTAAAATGTCTTGAATCACCTCTCTATTAAAATCAGTCTCGGGGGTGGTCCAAATTTTGTGCCAAAGAAGGGGAGGTTCAGATATATCTGATATATATGGTAAGTCCAATTCAATGTGCATCTGGTACACCGATGTTGCTTTTGAGGCGGCCAGGAGATACCTTACAAATTTATTTTCCACCATTTGTATCGGCGAGATGTTTTTGTCTATTCCCCAAAGGCCTGCCCCATACGTAGCAGTACTGACACATTTTGCTTTATATACCGTTAGTAATTGTTTCACCGGTCTTCCCCCTATTTTTCCTGCGAAGTCACGGAGCCCGCCAATGGCACTCAAAAAAGCAAATTTCCTTTTCTCTATTGCCGCTTTCCAGGATAGTTTTTTATGTAGACAGATACCCAAGTAAGTGAATGCCTCCACTGTTTCCAGTCTTTGACCCTCGATGAAAATGGGGCATGGGGTTTTTTTGTGGGCTTTATTACTTAGCATAGAATAAGATTTTCCTATGTTCACTTTAAGGCCCCTATCCTTCATAAAATCCGTGAACGCTGAAACTGCTTTTTGTAGACCCAATCTAGTCTGGGAGAGAATTGCAGCATCGTCTGCATATAGCAGGATTGGAATCGCTTGTCCTCCTATTGTCGTAAATATTTAATTTACTATCTTAATTTCTATGCGGTAAAGTCAATCAGAATAACTCATAATAAATAAGAGGCAAAATCCGTGATATTTGAGGTTTCTCAAAAAGGGTTTTATTCCTATAAAAGGAATTGGGTGATTAGCATATTGGCTCGAGTCAAGGTGGCATACCGTTCCGTCACCACGCAGGTTCGGGAAGGGACAGACTGACAGAGTCAATGGTAATATGCGGGTATGCAAGTATGCGACAATACATTATTGACAGGCATTCATATATATAGTCAATGCATTACAGTAAAGGCATATGCAGGAGGCGTAACAGCTGAGAAGAGAGATAAGAGTGCATGTACGTAATACAAAAAGGCGTTACAATAGGCGTGCATGAAGGCGTGAACAAGAACGTCACTAAACATGATGTCACAAGTAGGCGGATCCATGAGTGAATCTGGCAGTGTCAGCAAAAATACATGGCAGAGATGCGCGCGCAGCAGTATGACGTGTAATGTACGTGTAACTTGAGGGGTGAAGGGGGACTTGACATTTAGCCCTCAAGTGGAGACGGATGTCTGGATGTCAGATCAACCTAATCCCAAATCGTATCTAATATCTCATGTTTAAGGAACTGTATTATCTGGAAGGAAAAGGTCTCTCGGACAAGAGGCTATTCTATACTGGCTGTGAGTGCGTGTATGAGCGTCTACGTGTCTACATGAGATGCGAGGGGTGTGAGGGAGGGCATGGGCCTACCATGGAAACAGAGCCATGAATTACTTGCATAGAGACAGTGAGGCCAAACCCTTTGCTCTGCAGCTGGAAGGATGTTGACATGAATCTACTAGACAGGAATGTATTTTCGAGGAGTGGAGCAGATAATTCGAAGGATGAATACAGTCTTGGCAGGCAACAGGCTGAGCCAAGCACCGTTAGCCGCACAGGGAGTGAGGCAGAGGTCACGGGTAAAGATGCGAAGCCCAGGTTTGAGATTCAGAGTCAGGAGGCAGGAAAAGGCTCGATGGCAGATTTTCAGGGCCTACTTCGCCAGAGCTGGAAAACGTGTGAAGTACATTACATAAAGACGTTGGCATGGCATATTTAGGAACGGACTATTTGACCCATTCATGGTGGATCTGAAAGAGGACACGTTAACGTTGGACGCGAATGTATTTGCGTCTTCATAGCTTGAAGGGGAGGGAACATACATGTACTTGTAGCGTGTACACGGAGTCGGTGGGGTCTAAGATAGGGGACACAATCGATCATAAAATTTATATTACCTCATTCCCTCCTTGTCCCCTACGGACCCTTCATGATATATCGATCTGCATGAATCGATCAATCTGTTCATGTAACATCATTTGCTCTTCTTTCTTCTTTTGACTGTTTGAATTTGGATGCGGAATACATGATGTGGCGCACAAGCCGCAAATCGCCGGTCCACATTGTAAACATAGGCAGCAACTGAAAACTATGAGAAGGCCAATGCCTAGGAAGGATAGGATCTTCCATCCCCAAGCGGTCAACGTTGTCCAGAACCAACCGGACCAGGTCCAGGTGCCTGGATTCTGATGTATCAGAATTTTATGGAGACGTGTTATAGCTTTATATACCGTTGGCGCGTTTTCTGGAATGAAAACACAGCAACTTGACCCGATGACCTTACAAGCTCCACCCCTGTCAGCTAGGATGACGTCAATGACGAGACGATTTTGAAGAACAACAACCCGCATGGCGGACTGCTCCTCTGTTAAGTTGCCTAAAGCGGAGGTAGTTTCGTTCACTACTGCTTCAAGGGTTCTGGTTAATTTGCGTATCAGTTTACTATTGAAAACAGCACCTAAGTAGGGGAAGAAACCTTTATTGAAGTCTGTGTATTGCTCCCATGCCGTTTCAGTGTAGTCGACAATCGGGAGGTCTCTTCGGAGTCTATTGTTTACTAGATTGGTATTTCGGTGATAATCAGGAGGAGCTAGGAAAACAGGTGGCAGAAGGAATGCAATGTAACAGGTACCATCCCAATCTGGAGGCAAACGTATGTATGCGATATGGCCACAAACAAAGTAGGAATGACGTGTAGCTCTAAACGTGCATTTGCCTTGATCACTGAATTCGATTACAGTAGTACATTTACTATGACCTAAGTGTATGGAACCATTCTTTCTGATACATAATTCACCTTTGACTGGTAACACTGACATAGCAGGCAATACTGGTGCAGCTTCGGATTCAACAGTAAGAATCATGAGGTTAATTGTATAATTACCTAATCCATATACTTCATTTTCTAGATCAGTTCCTGTTCTAGTGGGAAGTCCCTTCTTGTCAGGGTGACAGACTTTAAGTAGAACTGAGTTCAGGTTTCCCCAAACCCAATTCCCATTGTAAACCGCAATGTCAGAATCTAAGGAATTAATCAATCTAAACCATGCCCCACAGGAGCCATTGTGAGTGAACGGGTACGGAAAAAGGGGCAGAACTCCCTTGTATTTCTGGTAGGGAGGGAGTCGGCCACATATCCAACAGTTTGTAGCATTGTTAGTCTGATGGGAGTGATGTAACATACTAATGAATGTGTTGTTGCGCAGCGCAAGTCTGTAAGAAAGTTCATGTGGAGGTAACTCGCTAAAAGAATGTTCGGCAGTGGCATTGTAAGCAGATTGTGCACGCTTGAAAATAGGGTAGTACATGTGTAATAATATACTTGCAGCAATAACAAGAAGGCTTAGGAAAAACATAATTAATAATGTCACTATACAGTGACTACGGAGTGATTTACAATATGCACGTTTCTTGAGTTGTCTCTGTCTATCTCTCTCTCTATCTCGGTCTAGGGGATACATGTCAGAAACTAATTTAACCGATTCACCTAGGGGAGGACTTAAACAATTAAACTGTCTGACTTGCTAGACCGTAGCTTTAGTCTATACTCTTCGGAGGCGGTTTTCTCAACCAGGGGGAGTTTTGAGTCAGTTTGTGGAGGAGGGCAGGGCTTAGAGTCCAAGTCAGAAGGAAGTCCGTGGAATTTCTTGATGTGGTTCGAGTGCAGCCACCCTTTTCTGCCCTCCAATTTAACAGCCGTCCTTGTCGTCAGAAGAACCAACTTCGGGGTTTGCCAGCGGGGCTCCAGTGGACTTCTCCGGTCAAAATTCCTCACAAACACGAAGTCACCAGGGACCACTTCATGGGGCTTCACCTCGGTGTTGTCGGGAAAGGCTGCAGCTACCTGTGAACGACAAGATTGTAGTGCAGACATCAAGGAGGCAAGGTAATCTGTCAGCATGACACAATCAACATCTGTGATTTTACGAGGTATAGGCGTCCCCCACATATTTGGTGGCCTACCGAAGACCACTTCATACGGGGATAGCCCGGTTCGAGAGTGCGCAACCATCCTCATATAGAAGAGGGCAACTGGTAAGGCTACTATCCAGTCAACGCCTTTCTCTCTACATATTTTTGAAAGTCGGATCTTTAGAGTTTGATTATGGCGCTCCACGAGACCTGCTGCCTCGGGATGCCGGACACAGTGGAACTTCCACTGATACCCTAACAGGAGTGTTATGTGCTTCACAAGCTCGGATGAGAATGGCTGACCATTATCTGAGTACACGATACGGGGCAAACCATACCGTGGGAAGAACTCGCGAACCAGTTGCTTGGCTGTGGTCGGAGCAGTATAATCTGGGACTGGGTATGCTTCTGTCCATCGGGAAAGTGCACATACGACTACGAGGACATACTTGAATCCTCGGCAACGTTCCATCTGGATATAATCCATCTGGAGGACTTCAAAAGGGTGATCGGGAGGCTGAAATCCACCTTTCTCTACAGGGATGCTTTTACCTGGATTGAACTGACAACAAATCATGCAAGTACGCACTTTTTGTTTCGCTGCTGTTCGTAAGTTCTTATTGTACCATATGTGTTGAATGCTATCTAGCATTGCCTTCTCTCCTAGGTGTGCTGGACTATGTACTGTGTTAATGATTACTTGAACCATAGAGTCGGGGAGAAACCATGTAGATTTTCCCTTCGTCATCCATCCCTGATCTGTTTGGATCCCTCCTAGTTCAGTCCACTTCTTTATTTCATCTGGTGTGGCATGTGTCTGTATGTCAATTACATCACGCGCGGGATCCCTAACTGTCATGCAGTGTGATGGTGTCGGAACTATTGTCTTTGTCAAGTCAGTTGCATGCATTCGATTCTGAGCAGTTTGCTTAGCTGTTCGGTCTGCCAGGTCGTTACCCTGGGATATCGTGTCGGTAACCTTTGTATGTGCCTTACACTTCATAATAGATATAGCAGTAGGTAGATGTATTGCATCTAACAAGGCTTGAATGAGGGGACCGTGTTGAATGTTGGCACCGTGAGAAGTCAAGTAACCTCTCTCTCGCCAGAGAACTCCGAAATCGTGAACGACTCCGAATGCATAACGTGAGTCAGTGTATATGTTAACTCTCTTATTTTTGGCTTGAATACAGGCTTGTGTCAGAGCGATGAGCTCTGCTGCTTGAGCTGACAGGGTGTCGATACAGTTTGTTTCTACAACTTCGGTGTCTGTTGTGACTGCGTAAGCTGCCACTAATTCTCCTGTACCTGTTCTCATACATGAACCATCCACATAAAGTGTCAGATCTGGGTCTGGTAATGGGACGTCTGTCAAGTCTTGTCTGGGTTTCGTCGTAATAGTAATGACTTCGATACAATCATGCTTCAGTGGGTCTACACCGCTTAATGGCAATAGTGTGGCAGGATTCAATGTGCTACAGCGTCTGATTTCTATGTGTGGTTGAAACAATGTCAATTCATAACCTGTCAGTCTTGCTATGGTCAAGTGTTGGGTCTGGGTACGGTTTAAAAGAACTTCCACGGAATGTGGAACTTGTACTGTTAATTGATGCCCTAATACTATGGAATCGCTCTGTCTGATCGCTAAAGCTGTCGCTGCAACTGATTTCAAACAGGCAGGTAAAGCTTGGGCTACTGGATCTAATGTGCTAGAAAAGTAAGCACACGGTTTGTGTGAACCTGCTTGTTCCTGAGTGAGGACTGACAAGGCAGTACCTTCACGTTCTGTAACAAAAAGTGTAAAAGGCTTACTGTAACATGGTGTTGCTAAAACTGGTGCTTGGCATAAGGCTTTCTTTAAGTCTTCAAAAGCTTGTGTATGTTCCAGAGTCCAAGGGAGGACAGTCGATGTCGCTGCCTCCTGAGTTGTCAACTGGATGAGTGGCTTTGCTAGAAATGCATATTGGGGAATCCATTGTCTGCAGTACGAGGTGAGGCCTATGAAAGCCCGCACCTCCTTTTGTGTTTTCGGTGGTAACATGTTTACAATTAACTGGATGCGATCTGGAGTGAGCTGTCTCCCCACTTTGGACAGCAAGTGACCCAGGTACACAACTTGCTGAACACAGAATTGTAGCGTTGAAGGGGAAACCTTGTGCCCTTTGTCAGCCAGGAAATGTAAAACCGTCAGTGATGCTTTTTCACATTCGGGTTCGCTTCGTGCGGTGATCAGCAGATCATCGACATACTGGAGTAGGGCGGTGTTAACAGGCATATGGATACTGTCAAGTTGTCTTTTCAGTGCTTGGCTATAGATGCTGGGGCTTTCTGTGAATCCTTGAGGTGCGCGTGAAAATTTGAAACTTCGTCCATTTAAACTGAATCCGAACAAGTATTGGCTTTCTGGATCAATTGGGACACTAAAGAAGGCGTTCTTGAGGTCAATTACAGTAAAGAACGTCGCTTCTGAATCAATAGCCGTCAGTAATGAAGAGATATCTGGAACCACAGGATACTGTGGTACAATGCATTTATTCAATTCGCGCAGATCAATAACTAATCGATAAACAGGTGGTGCATTTGGATCAGTACGTTTAAGAACTGGGATGATAGGAGAATTACATACATTGGAGTCGGTTTCCACGACCACTCCTTGTGCAATGAGCTCGTCAATGATTCTCAGCAAAGCCACTACAGCATCTGGAGGTAACTTGTATTGTCGAATTCGTGGCAATACCACTCCCGCTTTGAGTGTGACTCGATATGGTGTAATGTGCATACAACCTACATCAGTGGGGCCTTTCGCCCACAAGTGTGCAGGTACACTCTGTAACCGGGGATCCATGTCTCTTAATACATAATGTCCTTTAAAATCTCGCAAAAATAAGCGTACTCCTTCGGAGAACAGCATATTATAGCTCCTAGAGCTTTCAGTGTCTTTATTCCTAATAAGTTTTCTGGACATGCTTTTGTAAGCAATAAATCTGTAGTCCGTGTCAAAGGACCGACTGCAAGGGGAAGTGGCTGTGATACTTCATTAATAATAGGCTTTCCTGAAAATCCAAGGGAAACATTCTGTGAGCCTGAGAGGGGTGCCCCTGGAACCTCATTGTGACTGATTGTGGTCCTGCTTGCCCCTGTGTCAATTAAAAACTTTCTGTCTTTTCCTAACACTTAACTGTGTACATAAGGACCCTCTTGATCTACAGGAACTTCAATAAGGGGCAAGCCAAACTCCCTCTCTAGGCTGTTTCATGTGTACCGCTGATAATCAGGGTAGTCATTCTGTGCGTACTGGTACATCTGTTGTGTTGTGTTCTGTGTTGCAGTAATAGGCTGTTGCTGTGGCACTGCTACAGTTTGTGATGAAGCTGGCATAGGCGGAATATGTTGTATATTCTGTGGTACTTGTTGCTGGGCCTGATCTTGTCTAGGTACGCGCGGTCTCTCCTTGGTCTTACCCGTGGAGATATTGTGTTTCAGAACTGCACAATCATTTACATAATGACCTGGCTGTTTACAATAGTTACATGTCCCTTTAACAGGAGCCGTCGAATTACTAGGCTGGGTCGCACCCTTTTTGTGACCATCAGCAGGAACTGACTGGGCAACTAACATTTTCATTTTCGTGTCTTTCATACGTCTTTGTTCATGTTCTTGTTCTTCTCTAATTCTATTCTGATGGTACTGTAACATTTGTAACATTTGTGAAGGGGTGTTAGCTTGCCAAGTGCTTTCGACTTTCAGTACTCTGTTCTTAACCTGGGGCAGTGAATTCTCAACTAATTTTGTTACAAAAAGGTGTGGATATGACTCGCTACTTGGTTTCAGGCCGCTATTAATACCAAAACATTTCTCAAATCGAGTATAAAAGTCACTAGTGTCTTCATCGGGTTTCTGTTTACAGGCTGAAATTGCACCCCAATCTTCCTTTTTAGTACTTAATAAACGTGGCAACACTTGTACTAACAATCCTGGTAATGCTTTAACCTTATCCCTGAGCCCTTGGCCTGGAATTCTAGTATTTTCTTCGTTTTCTAATGCAGTCCAATCAATCTTTGCATTTCCCACTTCCCATTCTTTCTCTTTAAGTCCCTATTCGGGCGCCAAAATGTCGTAAATATTTAATTTACTATCTTAATTTCTATGCGGTAAAGTCAATAAGAATAACTCATAATAAATAAGAGGCAAAATCCGTGATATTTGAGGTTTCTCATAAATACCAGGAGGCAGCAGTACTTTCAATATCTTCATTATGTCGGGATAAGTATAGTCACCCATGAGTAACATGTCTTTTAATTCACGGTGGAAACCTGCGGGATCTTTATCATGGCTAGGTACTAGTTTTTTCATTTCCAATAATTCTATTTTAGTTATGGGTGTGAACACAAACACTCGTCTAAGTGTATTGTCGGCATTCTGAACTGGGTGCACTTCTCGCAACGGATTCTGTCTATCCAGGTAATACATTTTTCTTTCCATGGAGTGTGCTGAATCAGATTGTGGACATAGGAAGGCACTATATCTGTGCCTCTGTTCTAGAATTACTTTAATTAGATCGGTACCTAGACCTCTCCATTTATTCATGAGTAGTTCTGCTAATATATCAGGCAGGGGGCCTGGGTCGGAATGTTGGCTCCTATACAATAGAAGTAGGTGTTGTATCATGTATGTACCAGCTAAACGCTGCTCACTTGGTGTCATATTTAAAAATGTGTGTGCTAACGCATCATCACTATATTTCTCGGGACTGTCAGCCCATTGTACTGCTGACCTCGCTAATTCTTGTTCATCCATAGAATCTAGTACATGGTACCCCATTCGTTCTCGAAGTCTGTTATCAGTAGCTTGGAATAAGTGTTCAGGAGTTCTTGGATTACACATGGCTTCTTGGAACATTCTTCTACTTTCTGGGCGCACTGGGCGCATTGAATTGTTAAAAGGTCTTCCTTTTCCTACATATGCTATCGTTTCTCTAACTGGTAATTGTGTTTGTCCTGTAGCTTCTTCTGATGGCTCCTCTTCTGAGGACTCAAACTTGTCTGATTCATTTTCTGGTTCTATCGGTCTTGTTCCATGTATTTTTATTACTTCGCTTCTAATTCTCTGATACATGTTTTTTATACTATTCTGTTTATCATGGTTCCCGTCTGCTATATTCGGACCCCATCTATGAAGTGCTTTCATTTCCTCCGGGTCCATCCCCGGCCTATCTTGTTCTCTTATTAAGCAGTTTATGAAAAACCGTAATATCTTGGCTTGAATGTCAACTTTCTGGTGAGCCATGGCTTCCTTAATACTTTCAGGTCCCTGCCCTGTTTGGACAAAATGATATATTCTGTCTAGATGTTCAACCATTCCGGGTAGGGTCAACAAAAAGTTGGTGACCCGTCTTAGTCGTACTGATGCTAGTATTAATCTTTCATCATTTCTACCGGGTACTGGATCATATCTACAATCCCCGAGACGGTCTTTCATTATATCGAAATCGGCTGATCGAGGTGTACGCTGTTGTGCTAGATCCCTATAAGTCAATCTATGTACCTGTGGAGGTGTCTGGAAACCTATCGCTCCTCCAGACGCGCCCCCTGAGGCACTGCCTCCGAAGGGGTTGTTCGGGTGTAAAGTGGGAGGAATGGGTGCGGGAAGAGCTGGAAGAACAGGAGGAAGACCAGGAGGGACATTTGGGACGGGAAGAAGAGGTGGAGGAGTAGCTTGTCGCGGGGGTAGGAGCTGATTGTCTCGGGGTCGGGCGCCGCCAGGAGGGGGTGTACGCGGCGGTGCGGCATTAACATATGCGGGTGCCACATCATCTAGATAGGAAGAAAGGAAAATGTCCTTCGCTGTTTTGGGATGCATTTTGGTCGGGAGTATGGGAGGTGGTAGATCTTTTGGTACTTCCGGAGTGGCCTTAGGTAAACCTTCGGCCAGGAGAGGATACATACCATTCCTAAGGGTGTTCAGTTGTCTGTCTACTTGTTCTATTTTTACTCGGATACCTTCCTCAACTAATACGTTCTCTTGGGCCTTGTCTGGATCCTCTTTCCTTTTCTCTTCTTTACTAAGTGCTTTTTCTGTACGCCTATGTGATTCTTTACGCCATAATTCGATGGCATCTTTCTGTGACTGTCTGGCTTTCTTTTTTCGTAATGCTTCTTCTACTCTTATGATACACTCTGAATCCCAGGTCCCTGCAGCGGGCCATCTCTGAGTCTCTGCTAGATCTTTAGTGTAGTCCACCCATAAATCGAGAAATAAAACGGCATCCAAGCCGTGCTTGTGATACATAAAGTACCCTGGAGTGTCCCTAGGTGGGATGGGAACAGCTTCCTCGAGTACCCCCTTTCTAGTCTTTATCTGTCTTAATTTGGAAAACAACGGCATCTTGAAAGTCTGGCTACTTAGTGCTTACTCAGATATGAATACAATGAACACAATAATCACAATAATGACGATCGAACAATCACTCATACCACGACATTTTGAGACACATTAAAACATTTTGACCTGAATGATAACAATTAGAATGTAACTAGCTAACTGCATAATACTAGATACACTGCTCAACAGTGCAAACTGGATATACTGCTAAACAGTACAGATACACTGTCTAAAACAGTGCAGACCAGGTCTGTGTACCCACACCTGTCTTGACCGGCACAAACTAATGCGCACGTCTAGATGCGTCCCCAGCAACGGTACTCACCGGGAAGCACGGAAACAGAAGGCCTCGGAAACCCTGGACTGGATTCGGACTGGATTCGGACTCGACTCGTGACACAGATACTTCGGAACTTCAGAACCTGGTGGGCCTCCGTATACCTCGGATCTTGCTCTCTCAGCTAGGCTCTGGTCGGGATCCTCCGCACTTCTCACCGCCTCGTCTGGGTGTCGATCGCGGCCTCAGTCACCTCCGTTGGCCTGAGGGAGATACAGGAAATCCTGCGGGTACGCGTAGTTTCCGTCCGGCTGTGGCAGGGGACTAAGCCTGCAAAGCACCTCCGGCGCGTGAGAGGGGGGAGGGGTCCCTATTCGGGCGCCAAAATGTCGTAAATATTTAATTTACTATCTTAATTTCTATGCGGTAAAGTCAATAAGAATAACTCATAATAAATAAGAGGCAAAATCCGTGATATTTGAGGTTTCTCAAAAAGGGTTTTATTCCTATAAAAGGAATTGGGTGATTAGCATATTGGCTCGAGTCAAGGTGGCATACCGTTCCGTCACCACGCAGGTTCGGGAAGGGACAGACTGACAGAGTCAATGGTAATATGCGGGTATGCAAGTATGCGACAATACATTATTGACAGGCATTCATATATATAGTCAATGCATTACAGTAAAGGCATATGCAGGAGGCGTAACAGCTGAGAAGAGAGATAAGAGTGCATGTACGTAATACAAAAAGGCGTTACAATAGGCGTGCATGAAGGCGTGAACAAGAACGTCACTAAACATGATGTCACAAGTAGGCGGATCCATGAGTGAATCCGGCAGTGTCAGCAAAAATACATGGCAGAGATGCGCGCGCAGCAGTATGACGTGTAATGTACGTGTAACTTGAGGGGTGAAGGGGGACTTGACATTTAGCCCTCAAGTGGAGACGGATGTCTGGATGTCAGATCAACCTAATCCCAAATCGTATCTAATATCTCATGTTTAAGGAACTGTATTATCTGGAAGGAAAAGGTCTCTCGGACAAGAGGCTATTCTATACTGGCTGTGAGTGCGTGTATGAGCGTCTACGTGTCTACATGAGATGCGAGGGGTGCGAGGGAGGGCATGGGCCTACCATGGAAACAGAGCCATGAATTACTTGCATAGAGACAGTGAGGCCAAACCCTTTGCTCTGCAGCTGGAAGGATGTTGACATGAATCTACTAGACAGGAATGTATTTTCGAGGAGTGGAGCAGATAATTCGAAGGATGAATACAGCCTTGGCAGGCAACAGGCTGAGCCAAGCACCGTTAGCCGCACAGGGAGTGAGGCAGAGGTCACGGGTAAAGATGCGAAGCCCAGGTTTGAGATTCAGAGTCAGGAGGCAGGAAAAGGCTCGATGGCAGATTTTCAGGGCCTACTTCGCCAGAGCTGGAAAACGTGTGAAGTACATTACATAAAGACGTTGGCATGGCATATTTAGGAACGGACTATTTGACCCATTCATGGTGGATCTGAAAGAGGACACGTTAACGTTGGACGCAAATGTATTTGCGTCTTCATAGCTTGAAGGGGAGGGAACATACATGTACTTGTAGCGTGTACACGGAGTCGGTGGGGTCTAAGATAGGGGACACAATCGATCATAAAATTTATATTACCTCACTATTTTGGGGAAATCACACTCGATGTTTTTGAGATGCTCGCCAATCGCATTTATATAAAGGGTGAAGAGAAGGGGTGCCAAAATGCACCCCTGTCTAACCCCTCTATTGATATCAAAACGTGGCGAACACTCTCCCCTCAGTCCGAATCTAACTCTGGCTCCGGCTTCTCTGTACAGAGCCTTGATGAATAGAAGGATTGATGGATCTATCCCAAGTTGATTTAATGTGTCCCATAGTTGGTCACGCTGGACACAATCGAACGCTGAGGTAAGGTCTATGTACGTTATGTACAGACTGCGTTTTTTGATATCGATGTATTTGGACTTGATTAGATGCAAATTGAGGACTTGTTCAATTGTGCCTCTACCTGTCCGGAAGCCATATTGTAGTTTCGAGAGTATGTTTTTTCCCTCCAGCCAGGTGGTTAGTCTTTTCAGGAGTATTCGTCCAACAATTTTCATCAAGGTATCGAGGAGGGATATAGGCCGGTAACACGATGGCAAGTGTCTATCTCCTTTTTTGAAAATTGGTATTACTATTGCCTCTCCCCATGTTGGAAGGAGATCGACGGTGTTTATCGAATTTAGGACAGAGGTCAATAGAGGTACCCAGAACTCCATGTCTGCCTTATAGACGTCTGCAGGAATTGCATCTGGTCCAGGTGCCTTCCCTGCTGGACTTTCTTTAATGGCCAGTTCCACCTCCTCAAGTGAAAAATAAATTTTGCAGGGACTCTCTCGAGGTGGATTTAAGATTGGTAGGGGGAGGCCTTCTAATTCCAATTTGTTCGAACATGTGGGATTCGAATATAACTTCTGGAAGTGTTCCGCCCACGTCTCCCCATTTATTGCCATATCCAGGTTCCTTTCAGGCATTTTCACCCATGGTAAGGGGGTATTGATGAGTCTCCAAAATGCTGACATATCCCCCATTTCCGATGTTGTGACCAGGTTCTGCCATGCTTCCTGTTTGAGTGCCCTTTTTCTGTCTTTTATGGCTAGGCGATATTGAGTTCTTGCCTGGCGTATTTCTGTTTGGGGTTTGGGTGTGACATGCAGCAAGTTCTTTAAGTCTTTCAGAGCCTTCGAACATTTTGTATCGAACCATCCTTTTTGTGCAATGGGACCTGGTTTAAACTGTCTCGTCAAGAGTTCTTTCAAGGCGGCCTGAATTTTAATGAAGGCTTTACAGATATCATCGGGGTTGTTCTCATTAGAAAGACAGGTATGGATCTCCTCCCTCCTCTTATCGACTAGGTTTTTGAGAAGGTTGTTTGGATTGATTTTATTCCATTTAACACAGTATCCGTTTTTTGCTCCCATTTTAATAGGTTGTTCATAGGTAACCTTGTGTGAATTTTGGTTCTTGCTAACCCCCGGTAGCTCGATGGTCATAGATAAAGGATAATGATCACTATGAGGGTGGTCGAGGGTGATGTTTCCTAATTCTTTATCCATGGAACCTTTTGTTGTTGCAGTCTTTGAAACATCCTACTCTAATACTCTTTGAAAAATCCTATCTAATATACAATATTTTTTAAAGTCTAAACTGTGTTTACAGGTGAAGAAGGGAATCTTTTCATCCCATGAAAAAAGATTTGAACAATTCTCACAATTCATCTCTTAATCCAACCCATCCAGTTTTTATTGCTCACGTTAATCTTATTTTTTTTGTTAAATCAGATTAGGTGTGTTACCAGTTCTTCCCCAAATATAGATTGCCCATTTCTAAAGGAGCGCCCACGTTTTGGTCATTTGAAATAACTTCCTTGATGATTTTTTGAGAATTCAGTTTTAATTTATGCAAGTGCAGGTATAGAAAGGGGTTTGATGATAGCTTCTTCTGATCTTATAGATGTTGGTAATTGAAATTTGTCTTCTATGTGCACCTACAAAGGATCTTGTAGTTTAAATGCACACAGTCCATTTGACAATTTGGGCATTGAACATCTTTGTTATCTTTCAAAGATTTTAATTTCAGTAAAGAGATGCTTGGTTGCTTCATGAACCTTAGGAATTTCTGGCGTTGTGTAATGATTCTATTTTCTTGGCTGTGCCGTCGCAGAAGAGATTCATGTGTGTCAGAACCCAATTCAGTGAGCCACAGGGCACAGAGGAGTTACTGGCCCCAACCGAGGTGGTTGAGGCCTATTACACCTCATGTACCGGGGCCCACCCTACAATGGATCCCGCTCAATTGGATCAAGCACCTCCTTCCTCACCTGACTCTCAGTTAATAGCGTAGCACGAGCAGTCAAGGCTCCCTTGGAGGGAAGTGTAGATACAGATCATTGAACACGGCTCATACCTCAAAGTAGACACAGCGCACACAATAAATCAACGTCCAATAAAATACTTATTTTGTTTAAAAGAAGTACTTTAATTCTAATTCTACACATGCAAAGGTTAATGACAGTCAATAATTAATAATACAGTCCCCTTTGAGGTAGGCACCCTAGTAGTTGTCAGGCCACCCTCTGGCCCGTTCCCATGTAAAGGGTGGGTTGTTATTCTCCATTCACATATGGCAATATCTAAGGAATGTAAACGGCTAGGCCCTCTTCATGAGGTTTTCCCCTCTTGAACTCAGACAATGAGACAAAGTCACTTAGAGTTCAAAGGGGGCTGCAAAAACCAAAGGCGGTATATCCCCCAAACCTGATAGGACCAGTTCTTAGCTTACCTGCTCTGGCGGTATGAACCCTGACAGAGGTGCAGTAAAGTCCTGGCACAGATCGGGTAAGTCGGGCTGCACCAGTTCACACATGCAGCTCCTGGCAGGCACTGGATCTTTCTCTCCTGAGCAGCACTTACCAGCTTCCTGACGACCGGAGTTGCTCCGGCTCAAGCCACACGCAGTAAGTCATGTTCTTACTTGCCCTAGGATGGGGGCAGTCTCCTTGTTTCAGCAGAACTCTGATTGTGTCTCTTCTGTCATCAGGCCTCCTAGGATACAAAGCCACCCTCATCTTGGTTGCAGTAGCAATTTGGGTCATGGGTAGAGACACGGACCTCCATCCTCAGCACTTCGAGTACCCCTGTTGGAATATGGGGTCACTCCAATGAACCTCACTGTCCTGTCATGCTGACTTCAGGTTGCCTCTTCTGCAGCCCCTCCCGGCACATAGATTTGTGGCAACTTCCCGCACACAGGCGTTGACCCAATCAATGCGACACAGTGTCTTGGCACACAGCGTTCCTTTCCACAAAGCTGCATACGGGCAATGGTTGCCAGCTTCCACAAAGCTGCATACGGGCAATGGCCCGATCAATGCTACACTGTCCTGGGTGCAAGGCAGCCCCTCCTGGCATATGTGGTCACCAATCTTCACAACGCGGCATATGGGTAATGACCTGATTGATGCAGCACTGTTCGTGATGCATGGTCGCTGGGCATTGCAGCGCCAGCCCAACAAAGAGCAGCCCGATAATGAAGAATGACACCCATCTGGATGTGTGAAGGCATTCTCTTCTGATCACTTGGATCCACCGGATTCCTCTAATCAGGTCCCTGATCTAGACCAATAGCTTTACATCCTTTCTTTCTCCTGGAGGTATAGCATCCCTCTTTCATGTTACTATGATTATTTAAGAGCGTGGGTGCTGGACCTAATAATCAGCTTCTGTTCCTTCCCTTGATTTCCTACTACATTCGATAATCCCACTGGTGGTGGTATGCTGCCACCACTGCGCTTCTGCTGTTTAACTCCTGGTAAAGGCAGTGGCCTTCCACCACTATGAGGGTAGCGCTTTGGGCACCCCTCCTGGTCCAACAAGACCACAAAATCGCAATCCATGAGACAGGCGTATGCGATGGTGCTCACACATTATCCGTGGTCACCTATAACAGACAAAATCAGCATTAGGGAACCACACAATGATACAGTTGGGTACTCAGAGCAAGGGAACACATCGTTATCCTGCAGAGGACTTTTCCGTCCCAACAATGTGTTAATTTTTGTACTCTTCGGCATATCCATTAGCTTAGAAAATCCTTGATACTAACACCTAGAATCATTTGTTATTTCAGAAACAATATATAGACACGTTTTCATTCAAATATCAAGACGAAAGACACTTGGTGAATTCATTTTCATATGTGAAGAAAGGAGGGAGTAGTACACCCACTGCTGTTCAGCAGTAGTACACCCACCTGCTGTTCAGGGCTTGAAGAATCTATAATGCATTATGTTTTTCCGCTACTTTTCCCTGAAGGCCAGAAGAGACTACTTTTATCCACTTTTCTTAGCTTATGGTAAAAATCATTCTAAGGGTGCTTTGGTTTTATACATGCGCACGGATTCTGAACTAATCCTCAAACAGGTTTCTACATATATATATATATACATATGTTTCTTGAAGAATAACTAGTTCATTAACTACTGTCAGCTATGAGAGCCAGGGTTTCTGAACAAAGTGCTGTTTTAACCATCTATGCTACTGTACTGTCTAAAGCTTTGTCATGTAGTTATTAGCTGTTTGCTTGCAATAGTAAATTAGGATTTCTGTACACTAAGATTATTTTACCTATAATTTTGAAAC
Organism: Lissotriton vulgaris; assembly: GCF_964263255.1. Lineage (NCBI taxonomy): Eukaryota > Metazoa > Chordata > Amphibia > Caudata > Salamandridae > Lissotriton > Lissotriton vulgaris. The sequence continues at coordinate 724,656,902 of NC_141691.1, forward strand.
CAGACCTGACCTCTGCAACTAGCAGTATCTGCACTTTAGCAGCATTGAGCAGCTAAACATAAGTTTATGTATACAATTTACAAAGTGTTTTAATTGTGGTTCTTCAATTACCCTGATGGCACGTTGCCTGAGTAGCCATTCATGCATCGCCTATAAATATTAGCACTTTACTAGACAGCAGCATGGTCATGCGCCATCACTTACTGTTTGGCTGTATTATTAATCATTAATTGACTTGTCTGGCAGTGGGCTTTCTTCGACATTTTTATATATGAAATTATTAGCAGTTTTGAGCCCCTAAACATCAGTTTAAGGATACATTTTATGAAGTGTTTTAATTGTGGTTCTTAAATTACCCTGGCAGCACTTTTGAAGGATAGTCGTCCAAGAACCTATGGAGAAGTGTGGCTCAATGGTTAGACCCTGATGCAGAAGTCTGGCCCGGGACCAGGGTTCAATTCCTGCCTCGGCGGGTCTTGGGCTCAATTTTCCTCGGACCTGTTAATTCTCGCCTCGGTGCCTATTCTAATCATGGGTCCCACTCTCCAACTCTGGGTAATAGCTTGCTTAATCTCCACAACGGCCCCAACAATGCTAGGATGCCTGGCTTCACCTTGGGGATGCCCAGGAGTGGGCACTTTACAGGGAAAGGCCAGGAAGAGTTCCTCAGCGGTATTAGTACAAGCGCCGAGAGGCCTCGGGGTAGTCGTGCGCTATACAAGTACCTCTACATTTACATTTAAATAGTAGAACTTTATTAGACAGCTGCACAGTCATTCACCAGCACCACTTGGCTGTATTTTTAACCATGGGTGGACCTGTCTGTAAGTGGGATTTCATGAAAAAGTTTGTGTATGAAATTATTATGCTATACCGTCAAATTCTTAATGCTTACTTGATTTTTGTATCACATATTGTATAGCCTGTTCTGTGAGGCTGACACAATAAAATTGCTACTACTAAATTGTGGATTGTGTTAGCAAAGGCAACACTTATCAAATGTCAAATTATATGGTCTGCTTGAGAGGTCTCTGAAATGTGGTTTTGAAACCGAAGTCCGGACCATAACCAATGAATCAAGGAACACATCGGAAAACTTTTCAGCAGCATAATTTCATAACCCTTAATGTTTTATTGAGCTCCTACGCCACCTTGATTGTAAACTACTTTGAGCCTTAGGAAAGCCCCGGGACTGTGGGCCTATCCAGGGTGGAACACGTGTTGGCTGTCAGATGTAGCATCCTCGTCTTGCATAAGCAACAAATGCAATATTCCAACATTGAAACAATAGAACAAAATAGCTATACAGACTTTCTGGTATTATCATTGTTACTTTGCCTTGTCTCATACAAACAAGAAATACACAAATATGAAAATGAATTCACCAAGTTTCTTTTGTCTTGACTTTTGGGTAAAGTGACTATACATTGTTTCTGATATAACAATTGATTCCAGGGGGTAGCATCCCATGCACTGCTATTAGCAATTAGTTTCAGGGTTTGAGGGCTTCTCCCAGCTGGTGGTAGCTGGTAGGTGTGCAATATGACACCAATAAAGGTAAAAAATTCCCTTCTGTGTCATAATATATTTCCAATAAGAGTGTCACAATTAGTTTGCACTGAACCAAAATAATATAGTTAATTACTGAACATCATCACACAACCTAAAAAAAACATATATTCTTATTACTTTATTATACGAATTATAATTTAAAATCGCAGATCAATTAAAAATACATATATAAACACGTTAGTGTCATCTCTTTATACACACTGGTTTAACAAGCGAGTCATATATACCTTTTTTCCGCTTTCGTTAAACTCTATACTATTAAAATTGACAATTATTGTACAGAATGCATAGTAGATATTTCTTTTAAACTTCATGCATAGAAAACCTCATGGTATATTTTATTATTCTCATGCTGTCTCTTCAGAAATTGTTAACACAGCCACTCAAGTTTATATACAATTCTACATGAGGTATATTGTACTCCAGTGTGCCAAATACCGGTCGGTAATGGCCAAAAATACCGAATTTCGGCCGTTACCGACCGGTTTTTGGATATTGAGATGTAGGGGCCCAAAAAAGACGGATTCGGTAAATACGAGTCGGTAATTTACCGAATTTGATGTGATAGCAAGGCGGCTAAGGCTACGGGCAGCAGGAGAGAGGGTCTCGATGAGGGAGGAGCAAGTCTACAGGCAGAGGATTACGCTGTTCCAACTAACTGAGCCAGAGATATTACAAAGGTACAGATTACACCCCCAAACCATCCTGGACTTGTTCAGGGACCTGCACCCACTATTGGAGCACCCAACCCCAAGGGCGCATGCCATCCCACCCCATGTGCAGGTGCTCTGTAGCCTACACCTGCTTGCATCTTGGAGTTACCAGAGGGTCATTGCTGTGGCAGGTGGGGTGTCTCAGAGATGCCTGTCCTGTTTCTTCAGGGTGTTCCTAGAGGTCATGATGCAGAGGATGCACCATTACATCTGCTTCCCTGACACACATGCGGAACTGCTGTAGACCAAGACTGATTTTTATCAAATTGCACATTTCCCACACGTCATCGGCTGTATTGATGGCACCCACATCCCTATATGCCCACCTGCTGCCACAGAGTACATATACAGAAACAGGAAGTCAACCCACTCCATCAATGTACAAGTAATCTGTGACGCCAACAACATAATCACAGACATTGTGGCCAAGTTCCCAGGAAGTACCCATGACTCCTACATCTTTCAGAACAGTGGGATCTACACACGCCTGACAGCAGGGGAATTTGGCGAAGGATACCTGCTGGCTAAAACACTGTGACACACCCTGATAGATATAGCATATGTATGTGTGCATGCGAGTAATGGTTTTCTCATTTACAAATAGGGGACAGTGCATATGCCGTCTGCTCATTCATCCTGACACCCTACCTCAACCCTTCAACCTGCAGCCAGAGACGATACAACGTGGCACCCAAATTAACCAGGAACGTTGTGGAGTGCACCTTTGGCCTGTTAAAAAGCAGGTCCCGCTGCCTCCACAAAAGTGGAGGGGCACGGCAGTATTCACCAATAATCTGCTGTAAGATTATTGCAACGTGTGCAATGTTATACAACCTTGCTACAAAGAGGGGCACAGAGGTGGATTTGAGCGACTTTGAGGACCACGATGATGAACATGCACTGCCTGAACCAAACACAGCAGGAGTTTCGCCACCAACCGATGGCAGACAGAGACGGGCAGAGATCACACAGAACTTTTTTTGAGTAAGTAAATACACACAGACAGGTGGAGTATGCACCCAACGTAGTTTAATATTTGGCACTACTCAGGTACTCAAAAGCACAAATGTGCAACACAAATGTCATCCATTCAATAATGGTAGTCCTGTCTCACTTCTCCATTTGAGTTCATGGAGAGTGGGCTGGGTGAGTCATTTCCGGGCACGCCTACCAGTGCCAGATAAAAGTGGCTACTGTCCTCACTGGGTGTTTGGGGTGTTGGCTCACCATGGTGCCTGCTGCTCCTCCGTGTCTGAACTACAGGGGGGCTCGTCATGCTGCTCCTACTGGTGCTTTCCTCACTTTCCGGTACATCCAGAGCAGCAGTTTGTGCTGTCTGTGCATTAAGCAGCACCTCTACAGCACTGGTCACCCTCGCAAGGCCCCTAGACACCTCATTGCTGCTGTGTGTTAGTCGCTCTTGCATGTTGATGCATCGTCGGCATAGAAGGGAAGTGGCTGTGGCCAGGCGGTTCATAGCCTTAGTTTGTAGCTGAGCATGTTGTCTGTCCTTGTGCCTTGCTAACCTGTCCTGGTCCAGTTTACTGCACAGGAGCTGCACTGATTGTGTCATGTCCTGCACACCTGTGGCCATCTCCCGCATCCCTGCAGCCATCTCCCTCATACCTGATGTCACGTCTTTATTCTCATCTACCAGTGCACTGATGCCCTTCCCTATGTTTTCCATATGTGTATTCAGGGTCCTCCCCTGGCGTTGCACAGACTGGATGGCCTTCCCCTGCATTCTTTGGATCTTAACCATGCTATCTTCCAGCCCACGGAAGACACTGGGACCCTCCACATGTTGTGCAGCACTGCTATCTCTGGGCCTGCGGCGTCTGATACCTATACGGCCAACCTCTGCACTGGACTGCTGTGTGGCAGTGCTTCCTTCCCCAGCCAAGGTTTGAGTGTCTTCACCCTCCATTTCACCTGCTGAAGTCTCCATTTCTACTAGTGGAGCTCCTGCATGTCTCCTGCTCTTTTGAGGTGCAGGTGTTGTTTGCGGCAGTGACGCAGACAGTTCAGGTGATGACAGTAGCAGAGGGGATCCTGAACGTTCTGGGGACACCTGCAGATGTGGAAACATTTCAAGGTCTTGGGATGGTGGCAGTGGTGTTTGTGCACCAGTGTCCTCTGTGACATTCTCTGCACTTGTGCCTGCCTCCTGGCTGTCATCCCTCTGTGGTGCTGTGCCTTCCTTCTCCCTGGTACGCCTGCGAGATGTCTCGTCTGTGGACATAAAAGCGTGCATTAGCTCTGTGCTCCTGTCTCACTGCTTCTACAATTAATTTTTTTCCACTCAAACACTGTACACATTGCCTCAGCCTCATTATGACGGATATGTTTAGCCTAACTTCTTCATTGCTGTGCTGTATGACATGGTAGGTCTTTCGAATACTACATGTCCCATGATGCATTGCTCCTGTCTAATACTACCTCTACTGCAGTGGAGTAAACTTTGCTACATAGGGAAAAGGGAAGGTGATGGGGTGGGGGTGATTGCTGTGCATGCGTCTTACCTTTTCTGCATCTCCCAGTCCACAGACGCTCTCTGTTTCAATGGTGGACCCCACCAACTCCTCTAGCTCAGTCAGGGGAGGCGCACGTTTCTTCCCTCCTCCAGTTTTGCTTGCCTCTTTGTAGAGCTCTGCTATTTTCTTCTTGATTGTGCTCCTGAGGTCATACCACCTCTTATTCAGGTTGTCTATGTCCCTTGGAGTCACTCCTACAGCATTCACCTTTGTCTGTATTTCCAGCCAAATCTTTCTTTTTGCAGATTCACCCACAGTCAGGGACTGCTTTCCAAACAATTTCTGGTGTTCTTTCACTCCCTCCTCCACAAGGACCTGCAGCTCCATGGTGCTAAATTACATTTTTCTCTTCCTCTCTGGATGTTCCTTTTCACTGCTGCTTGCCATTTTCAAAATTTAAAAGCACAAACAAAGTTTTCCTGTGGCTCAGTGACTCAGCTCTGCTTGCTCTCCCTCTACAGAAGCTCCTAATTACGTCCAGCGGCCTGGATTTGGCCACTTCCTGGTTGGGAGGGGGTGGGTGGTAGCACCTGATTGGCTGACTCATAAGTTTCACTTTCTTCCCTTTCCGATTCGGTATTTCCCATTCATTCCTGTGGGCCAAAAGGCCCATAGGAATGAATGGAACTACCGAATCAGTAAATACCGAATTGGTAAATACCGATTCGGCAAATTCCGAATGAAAGATACTGAATTTTACCGAATCTGTAAAAATTACCGAATTTTTACCTACATCCCGAATACCGATTCTAAAATACTGAATCGGTAAAATTCGGTATTTTAGAATCCGTATTTTTGGATTATCTACATCTAGCCCTTAGTTATTTTTTCCATCACTGGGGAATGGGGTCAAGGAGCTGAGGTTTGTTCAGAAAAGTTACACAGTAGGTAGGCAAAACAACATTTTTTACCCACTCAGATCGTTTTTGCTACACTAAAACAGATTCAGCAGGACCCTGCAGTAAACATATCCTTCTTTGTGGAACACTGCCCATCTACAACTTGCAGCTTTGCACAGCTGTAGGATTTTGATTGGAGGCAAATACATCTGAGTAAATCAAAGCACCCTCAGCTGCCATAAATTCTGGATGTGCTTCACTCAAATCTTTTGGCGCTAAAACCACCAGCTTCAGCTGGAGCGTCAGCTGGAGCTCGCTAACGGCGATTCTGACTTCAAGGTACCCTTGCCGGCCACAGGCTTTGACCTAGTTTAGCTGGAAAATTCTGACTTCGAATTCAGTGTCTAATCCCGATAGCAGAAACTTTGACCTAAATGACCGGTTTAGTGTATCTGATCTCCATTGCAGTCAACTTGAAATAGCGACTTGGTCCTGGTCATCCAGGAACTGTTGTTTTCGATGACTCTTCACTTTTTCTAGGCACTTTTTGCCTTAAAACTTTAAAAACATATATCTCATTTCCCTAATCTTTTTATTTTTTATTTTTTTTGAAAACCTTTACTGTGCATGTAAAAGCATACAAATACGGGCCTACAACCGTTCAGGCCGGCCGCGAAACAGTGTGAGCGCACGTGAGTCAGCATTAAAGGTCCCCAGCAGTCTCTCAATAGTGTACAATCAAACAATCAGACATTAAGAGACCGAATAGAACTGCTAGGAGCAGGATTAAATAAGGTTAATTTTATAATATAATAGGAAGTATAGCAGGATCTGTAGCACCTGTTAACATCTGAATACTCATGGCGGGCTGTTGGGAAAGCGTCAATACAAAGGAGCAGTGATAGGTGGAAATAACAGCAGCATTTTGGCAAAAATCAACGTATAGTCACCACGTTTCAATCAGTTCCCACCGCGGCCCCCCCACACACCCGTTACCACCTAAATGTGCGCGGCACCAATCAAAAGAATCAGAGCAGTAGCGCTAAGACAGTCATCCACTATACTAACCCAATAAAGAGAAAAAGAGGGAAGGGATAGAGAAGAAAACATTAGAAAGAGGAAAGAAGAACGCAGCGCCGCTGCACGTGCCCCACAGCAAAGAAAGCACACAAAACTGGAGGATCCCCAATCGGGGTCAAGGCATGTAAGACATGATATACGTGCAGGCAATATCGTGGAAGTGAGGAAGGCGTCTCCTACCCTGCAGACTAACATTCCATGGAGGACGCTCGCGGACACAGCGTCCCGATAAAGGGATACAAAAGAGCCATAGAACTAAGAAAAAACAAACAATATATAGTCCCCAACCCACCCACACCACCCTGCACCCCTGCAGAAGGCTACGGCCTACCCCCCCAGCAGCGAACCCGAAATACAGAAGAATCAGAAAGTGAAAAAAGAACACATCAGACAAAAAGGAGGAAGGAGGGGAGAAAGAAATCCAGTGGGAGAGGAGATCTGCAATCAAACATTCAGCTCCTACCCCCGCCTTAACACTAATGAATCCCACATCGAAACGAGATCGACACAACCTCAAATATCAGGATCAAGAAGAGGAATCGGTCATATTGTCCCAGCTGCAGGCAGTCCTCATCGCCATACATCAATCTGTAGACCGCCGAAGCAATCCTGTCTCACCCCTGTCCACGTCTGATCACAACTTTCGTGCACCATAAAGTAGAGTACAGCAAGCAGTTCGGCATAGAGTGTGCACAGGATCGAAACAAGGCAGGCCAAGGGTGCAAAACAGAGGATCCCAGTCTCAAGCAGCAAATCAAACAATGGCAGTGGCAGACCAAACCGTCGAGTAGCCACATCAGAAGCAGCAAACAGTCTGGGTGTGGCCCCGCCACCCGGAAAAGCGAGGTATCTCCCACGGGGCAGCCATGAGACCTCACCAAAGCAGTTCTAATCGAACATCCGCCGAGCTCTTCAGCAAGACTGGCCTGGACGGGCCCCGATGTGGGGCCCTCACTTATGTTCGCCACACTCAAAACTTCCTGGAGGGTCGAAGTCGCAGACATATGGTCCCTTAAGTGCGCGGTGGCAACACTCTCCGCAGCAGCCGAGGGAGGCAAGGCAGCACACTCCAGCAATCGAGCCGCAGTCATGGGGGACGGTCCAACTGGCATGGCGGCAGAACCACTATCCTGCTCAACAGCGTCAAAGGTCATAGCAGCACGCAAGGAGTATAGGGCGGCAAGGACATCACCAATCGTGGGCTCACGCCCACATGCTTCAGCCATCGTGCAGATCCACAGACCAGGTTCGCCGCCCCAAACAGGCCCGGGACCCAGGGTGACGGCCGCCATTTTGTCAGTGCAGCAGGGACGCTCTGTTGTATCCTTATTTCATGTTATATTTCTTTAAGAAGCTTGGTCATTGTCGCATGCCACTGCATGCGACATGTTTCCTTTCAACAGAGTTCTGCATTCCACATGATATTGGAACTGAAATGTTGCTGTTGTAGAAATCAGTTGTAGCTGTACTCTGTAACCTGTGGATGGATGGCCATGCTGCTAATAAATACATCACAACTTAACAACCTTTTTCCATGATTATTCAACAAAATATGGCGACGAGGGAAATCACCAATAAGCAGCATGGATTTCAGTGGTGTTGAACTCACTATTTTATTATCTTGCTGAAATTCTGGTATGTACTTTTCTTAATTTATTTGAATTCATGTACACTGATTGTACCTGCGGCTGAAATTGAATATATATGTGCTATGATCGCACCTGCGGCTGAATACAGCGTTAATTACAAGCTTTATCTATTTTTTTACAAGTACCAATTTATATGAAATTTTATCGTCTCAATTTCAACTTGTTTTCTGATTCTATCACTTCAACTGGATTGAAAGCGGCACTCGTTTAACATTTTCGAGCATTTTTTTCAATCTGTTTACCTGTTTTAAAGCTGAATCTCAAATGTAAACACTTTCCGATGTCTGTGCTCGAGCGCTGTTGATCCCTTCAAGCGCATGCGCGTTAAGTTTCCTTGACGCATTACGTTCATCACGCTCCTACGCGGCCTTCATCACTGACATCATTACTTTGTTTGGCGTTTCCATAACAACACAACCAACGCTACTAACCCGACAAACATTTCTTTGAGGATTTATACGTTTACAAGCTTCGTTTTTCAACGCGATTTCTCTCAACGCGTTCAAGTAAGTTATCATTCCAGTTTATGTTCAGTTGGTGAAAATTAAAAAAAAAAAATAATATATTCATTTTGAGACTTTGAATTCATCGAAATACAATATATGTCATACATGACTTTTCATTCTATGTTTTCTTCAACTGGAAATTCATAACTGTTCTACAGATTAAAGACAAACAAATACAATTTACATTTTATTGTACAGAATTTCAGCATTGAACTATATTTTATTTATTTATTTTTCTTTCATCTACATTTTATAATATAATTTTTCAAGTTACTTACCTACAACATGCAATTCGATCCTCCTGCTAAATTTTTACAACTAAAAGGAGATCCACCCATGCCGTGGACTAGGTGGAAAGAAGAATTCATGACTTATATGAAAGCCATTGATGGTGAAAGAATGGGCTCAGAGAGGAAAAAAAGTATTCTTTTACATTGCCTTGGTTCAGAAGGACAAGTTATTTTTAGATCTTTACCACAAATTACTTCTCCAAGCGATGGTAGCGGAGATTCTATGAACGTCTATACTGAAGCTTTAGCGAGACTTGAGAAAAGGTTTAAACCCACTGTCAGCATTGCCCTAAATCGTTTTAAATTCTATACTAGGAAACAGAAAGAAGATGAAACGTTTGATGACTTTTTAACCTCTTTAAGATCGTTAAGTTTACATTGCAATTTTGGTATGATGACAGATGAAATGATTCGAGACCAGATCATTGTACATGTTAAATGCAAAAAGATACAGGACAAACTTTGGGTCATGGGTGATCCCAATCTTACAGAGACAATTGCAATTGCGAAAGCACAAGAGCAATCTGACTTATGGATGAAAACTATTAGAAATGATTCAGAAAAGAAAGTTCCTGAGGAAGAAGTCTGTGTTATCAAAAATAGACAGGATAACAAATTTGTGGCTAACCAATCTTCATCTAAATATGTGCCTTCCAGATATAAGACTAATTTTACACAAAAGTCCAATGAATATACTAATATACAAGGAATGTGTTTTAGATGTGGAAACAAATCTCATTATGCTTCCTTTCCAGGTTGTCCAGCACTTAAAAAAGAATGTAATTTTTGCAAAAGAATTGGTCATTTTGGAAACATGTGTAGGGACAGAAGATTTCAATCTCATAATAAGGGTTCTGTTTCTTCTGTAGCAGAAGTGAATGCTGATGAAATTTGTAACCTTGAATCACATTCTTCTGGTTTTGTAGTATCCATCATTGATGAACAGGCCTTGTTACACCTTAAAGCACCTGATTGCATATTCAACATTGGCAATGTTGAATTGTCCCTCATGGTGGATTCAGGTTCGCCTTGGACTATCATCACTCAAGAGTATTTCAACCAGATTTTAGCTAATTATTTAATGTTGAATGAAATGAATGAACCTGATATCTTTGCAAAAAATTTCTCTGGTACAAGAATTGACATTATTGGTTTTTTTCAAGTAACGATTCAATTTAGAAATAGGAAAGCTGACATAAAATTATATATTTCTCTCAGGGGCGTTAATGTTTTAGGATGGTGGGATCAGTGGAAATTAGGAATTTTGATTAATCCACGTGCCAAAGACCCCATTTCTCTATGTGATGACAGTCTCATGGGTACTGTGTCATTGATTGAACCATCCAATATTGCTACTACTTATGCTGAAAAAGCTGATAATCTAGTAAAGTCTTTTGGTTCAGTTTTTTGCGAAAAATTAGGAATGCTCAAACATTTTTCACATAATATTGTTCTTAAGAGAAACCATACACCTATTGTACAAAAGCTTAGAGGTGTACCTATCAACATCAGGGAGGAACTTAAAAGTATGTTGAAAGATTTGCTGGATGAGGGCATCATTGAACCAATCGAATCCTCCGAATGGGTTTCGCCCATAGTTCTAGTAAGAAAACCGGACCAAAAATTAAGGCTATGTGTAGATTTAAGAGCACTAAATGCTAATATCGTTATTGACTGTCATCCCTTGCCCAATATAAACGAGCTAGTGTCTATGTTAGAAGGTGCAAAAATATTTTCAACATTAGATTTGAGATCGGCTTATCACCAGATCCCTTTAACAGAAACCTCTAGGAAACTTACAGCATTTATTACACCTCAAGGTTTATTCCAATATGTACGTATGCCGTTTGGGTTAGCATCGGCTGCATCCGTGTTTCAAAGGACAATGTTCCATATTTTCAGAGATTTGGATGGGTTCGTCAAATGTTTTCAGGACGACATCCTAGTATTTTCAAAAAATGTGAATGAACATGAATCTCATTTGCAAGAGGTTTGCAGAAGATTAGAGTCAAATGGGCTAACACTTAAAGCACATAAGTGTAAATTATTTCAGGAATCTGTGGAGTATTTAGGACACACATTGTCGGGTGAGGGTGTTGTTCCTAAAAAATCAAATGTAGATGCTTTTATTAAGGCTCCCGCTCCAATAAATAAGGATCAGTTGCTATCATTTGCTGGAATGTGTGAATATTACAGCAAATTTGTAGTAAACTTTGCAACTAAGATGGAACCCCTGAGAAAGTTATTAAGACAAGGTGAGGAATTCAAGTGGTCTACTACACAACAACAAGCATTTGATACCATCAAAAATGATATTATAAGTTCCCCTACTCTTAAGCCTTTCCGCATAAACAAGGAATGTGTAATTACAGTTGATGCGAGTTTGTATGGATTGGGCAGTGTTTTATCACAGAAAGAGGGTGACAATGAGTGGGTTGTAGCGTTTGCATCCAGAACTCTCAATGAGTGTGAGAGAAAATATGCAGTGATAGAAAGGGAACTTCTTGCTTGTGTCTGGGCGATTGAACATTTCAGATTGTATGTTTGGGGTTCTAAGTTTGTCCTTAGGACAGATCACAAACCATTGGTCAACATCTTATCAGTTGGTGGTGGATGGAACTCAACAGCCAGGATAGCCAGACTTTCCTCTAGATTACAGGAATATAATTTTGTCACTTGCTGTGTACCTGGTAAGAAGAATGTTATGGCTGACTGTTTATCGCGTTTACCGTGTGAACAAGATGTAGTGGGCACTTTACATGAAGGGGATTTTGTGGTTACGGTTCAGGATGTTTTACAAGATTCTTTTCAAGATATTTCTGAATCGTTGTGGTTGGACTGTGTACAGAAAGATGATAAATGGGAGGAACTCAAAAATTATATCAATGGGGGTTGGCCTAGCAAGGACAAAATTAGAGCAGAACTTTTGCCTTTCTATAACGTGGAAGAAGACTTGGAACTAGAGTCTGGTTTTATTTTTAAGTCAGGCAAGTGTGTTCCTCCAGAAGGAATGCAGGATGTTATACTTAAGGTGGCACACAGGACCCATCCGGGAATCTCATCTATGAAAAGATTAGTTAGGTCGTATTTTTGGTGGCCTGGAATTGACAGATTCATTGATGGAATTGTCAGAGAATGTCAGGATTGTGCATCCAGTGATAGGATGATGAAAACCATTACTCCACCCCTCAAAATGGTTAAGTGGCCATTGGAACCGTGGGAAAAAGTTGCATTTGATATTTCTGGGCCTTTTCACATGTTGCCAGAATCTTCAAAGTATGCTTTGGTCATGATAGACTACCATTCTAAGTGGCCGGAAGTTAAATTTGTACCCAAAGCTTCCACAGAAGCTGTGATTGGTTTTTTCAAGGACATTTTTACTAGAGAAGGTTATCCATCAGTAATGGTGTCTGATAATGGGGTGCAATTGACCTCTGTAGATATGTCTACTTTTCTTAAAGAATGTAATGTTGTCCACAGATTGACATCTTTATACGAACCACATGAAAATGGGCAAGTGGAGAGGTTTAATCGAGTGTTAAAAAATTTCATTGTGGAATCTGTCAAATTTGGAAAAAATTGGGTAAGTGCTTTGCGAGAAAGGTTGTGGACTTATCGTATCACGCCCCACTCTACTACAGAGGTGAGTCCTTTTAAACTGTTTAAAGGTCGAAATCCGGCTTCCAGTGTTCTACCTTGGTGGTTAAAAGGAAAGTATAGCAAGGGTGCTTTGGATGATAAGGAGAATATTGTTGAGGTGGCTAAACGTGTGGAATGTAAACAGTTGAAAACCAAATCATGGTATGACAAGAAATGGAATACCAAACGTTTATTTTTTCAAGAGGGTGAATGGGTCAGAATTCTTAAACCTGGGCTTTTGCCCAAAGGATCCAGCAAATTTACCGATCCAATTAAAATTAAAAAGGTGTTTACCAACAGTGTCATGACCCAAGACGGTAGGATTTGGAATATGTGTAGGTTAGCTAAGTGTACTAAGCCTTATAATGTTTACAATAATTTGGCTGATGAACATGTTGATGCTGACACAGAGGACTCTATAGCTCATAGAGTCAAGGGTGAAAAACGTGTTGTCATCTTACCTAAAAGGTTTTCTGACTGAATGTAATTTTGTATTTTTCTCTATTTTACTTCCTTTGTTATTTAATTTTGTACATATTTGTTCTTCTCTTTTTCTTTTTGTTTTAAAAAGGGAAGATGTTGTATCCTTATTTCATGTTATATTTCTTTAAGAAGCTTGGTCATTGTCGCATGCCACTGCATGCGACATGTTTCCTTTCAACAGAGTTCTGCATTCCACATGATATTGGAACTGACATGTTGCTGTTGTAGAAATCAGTTGTAGCTGTACTCTGTAACATGTGGATGGATGGCCATGCTGCTAATAAATACATCACAACTTAACAACCTTTTTCCATGATTATTCAACACGCTCCGTCTCTCACCCCGGACCAGGCCGTTGAATAAGGCCCGCCGGAGTCTCGTCGAGCCCCCGCAATGGCAATCTTGGTGCAGAAAGATGGGCAACCAAAAAACAGGGGTCGGCGGCGTTGCCGTCTCGCGGGCGCCACCCGCCGAATCCGGGCGAAGGGCTTCAAAATGGCCAGACAGGACAACAAAGGTGGGACAGGCCGCCCACACGGTCTACCCCCGTCCGAGGTGGGCCGTGCCCCGCAACAGAGCCCCCGGGCCACCAGAACAACCGCACAACGGCTTCTTCAGCCGACCCCTCTCCTTCACCGGGGGCCGGCGTCGACACCCCGCTCCGGCCGAGCGTCACTGGCGAGTATCCGGCTCACGCACCGCGGAAGCTCTGGAACAAACAAGGGCACAACTCCAGATCCGCGGCACCCCGGAGCCCCCGGGACAGATGGTGAGTGCGAGCAGTGTGTCACCTTCCCATATTTCGCCGAATGTGTCTCCTCGGGGTAGGATGGAGTACAGGATATGCGTTGCAGGCAAGAAGGTTAGCGGAGCCGAGCTACAGTGCGGCCATCTTGGTCGCGAGCTTGGCTCCTCCCCCCTCATTTCCCCAATCTTATTTGAATAATCGTGAAGTTTTTTTGTGCTCATTCATTTTTTTCCTTTTTCGAAATTGGTTTGTTAATTGTATTGTGTTGAGAGCTTTATTTTAAAATTGTTGGTACTGCTTGAACTTAGAATGCACTTCTTCGTGAATTGTCAGCTGCTTGTGCCAAAGCTACCAAAGGATGAGTAGTGTTCTCTCGCAACTGAGTTTTGCCATTACTAGACTGTCTTTAGTTAAGTGGGTAGGAGTTGCCCTCTCCCACATTAATAGCCCAATATCTGATAGTCATGTGTAGGATACAACACTTACTACAAAAAAGTCTCTCTCCACAGGTGCACAAATTGCCTACCTGTTACCTGAGTATGAAATACCTTAAAAAGAGACAGGAGGCGTTTGCCAAAACTGTAACAGTTTGTCTAATTAAAAATAACAGCCAGTAGAACAGTTGCAGGCACAGGGTCTGACGACTATCTCAATTTACAATCATATGGCATCCTTCTTAAATGCAATTTTCATCAGGTTGTAAAGTTCTCAGGCGAGCCATATATGCAGACCCCCCAGGATATAGCGGCATAAATTAGTAAATTTAGCGGCACAAAAACATGAATTTAGCGGCACAAAAAGTGAAATTTTGCGGCATTTTAGCGGCAAATAATGCTTGTTTCTTTTTAAATGCAAAACAAAATTTGACCCCAGTGCGCCCCCATTTTTTCTTTTAAAAAGGAAACATTTTTCCCCCTCTCTCCCTCCCTTCATTCTGTCTCTAGCTCACTCTTCCTCACCTGCTGAAAACTGAGTTCAGGAAACTGTGCCTGCCCTCTTTTTTACCTTCATTGGTTCCCCTGTGAAATGGGTCCAAAAAGACAAAAGAAAACACATTGCTTTAAAATGTTGTCTTTTTTTGGACAATTTCCCCTATAAAGTGCAGCCTCGGTACAGTAAAAAAAAAATGGACAGGGTGATATCTTGCTAAATCAACAGGTAAGCCCTGTAAGCCCCTTCTAACTCTTGATCCTCTGAAGCTTTATTCGCACCAGTAGTATACAGTTTTTATCTTTTTTGGGCGGGGGCCGTGGGCTGGTACAGGGGTGGGCCATGCTTCTCTCCAGGCGCGCAACACCCATTGGACTCACCCCCCCCGGGTGGGGGGGGAACCATCATTCCTAGGCAAAACCATAATTTCTAGGCAAAGGCGATGCCTATCAATCCGTGGTATGATCGTGCCCACCATGCTTCACCACTGCTGCGAGGAAGGCCTTGCAAGCTACAGTGAGAGGTTAGATATCTGAATGAATATTATCCTGAATGGTTGTTGCTAGACAAATAGAATGCCAGAGCGGAGGCTCAAGCAATACTGTGCCAGTCGTGTGGAGGGACAAGCGCGACGCAAGGAGTGCACTGCTCTTACCTGCACCAGGGTCTTCCATTGTTGATGTCGGTACTCACCTCACCTTGTGATTGTTCCCTTCTTTCATTCTCTTTAGAAAAGGTTCAGTATTCAGATACTGGAAGGGGGGTGGCAGCGAGGGTTGGAGGGAGGTGGGGGATGGGTGCAGGGCCTCCAGCAAGGGGTGAAAGAACAGCAAGGCCTAATTAACATTCAAATGGTCTGTGAAATGTTCGGATGTGGCTGTGTGTGTGCCTGCAATCTGTCTCATCCGGGGCTGGCACACACGACGCCCCCCCCTTCTCCCCCCGTCGTGTGTGCCAGCCCCGGATGAGACAGATCCCGGGCACACACACAGCCACACCCGAACGTTTCACAGACCATTTGAATGTTAATTAGGCTTTGCTGTTCTTTCACCCCTTGCTGGAGGCCCTGCAGCTCCACTCTGCCGACTGATCAAAGGTTCAGCCCCCCCCCAAAGGCCGAGCGGCAGGTGACTGATCAAAGGTTCAGACCCCCCCCCCCCCCAAAGGCCGAGGCAGGTTCAGCATCGGCAGACACCAGCAAGTTACAGGCTCCATGAGCAGACAACCACCCCGGGTTCCTGCAGCCAAGACCTCGATAAGGACGTGATTTGTATTTCTACCCTGAGACTCCTAACATAGCCCAGATTTCGAGGCCACTTTTGTAAAAAGCGCAGCCTTTTTACAAAAGTGCCGATTTCGCGATTTTTTTGCAAATCGCGAAATCCTGGAGGGTCTGATATATGGTGAGGAATGTTGATTGCTGCCTCAGAGACATAAGTTAATGTAAATGTAAATGTGTGTGTCTTGTAAAGCGCACTGCTACCCGGAGGCGTCCTGGGGCTATAGACGCTGAGGAACCCGTCCTGGCTTTCCCTGTGAGATGTTCCCTACTGGGTATCTCCAAGGTGAAACCAGGCATCCCCGGCGTTTGTGGGGGGCCGTTGTGGAGATGAGGCAAGCTAATGCCCAGAGTTGCCCAGTGTGATCCCTGGTTAGATTAGGCACCGAGGCGAGAATTATCGAGTCCGCTGACCCTGGTTCACGACCCTGCCGCGTCGGGAATTGAACCCTGGTCCCAGGCCGTCCTCTGCTTCCGGGTCTGCCGCCTCTAACCAGTGAGCCACACCACTCCACTAATGGTCACTATAGGTGGGCCTCGACCTTGCGTTGACACAATGTTGCCAGTTGGTAACGCGTCCATATGTCTGGCATGGGGAGCGCGTGATCACTGCATGTGCTGTGTTTTGATGGGCCATATCTTCCTAACACATGTGGCATCTGACCTGTATGGTGTTTTAGTGCCCTCTCATGGCACATGTGCTTTGTTGGGGTCATTCTCCCTTGACCATTGCACTGTCACTGTTCCTATCTGTAGGATTGATCCAGAGTTTCCTGTTTGTGCGGTTATCTGCCATCTACGCTTCATTCCACCCGTGACCTATAAATCAGTAACCCCAGGCCAGGGTCTCAGAGCTTGCATATGTATCGTTTTCCATATTAACATTCCCCCATCTAGTTGATTTTTCAACTACACTATCTGAATTATGCATTTGTATTATTCTTTTATTAGGGTCCTGCCGTTCTCCTTGCTCTATTTTGACTATGACAACCTTTCTAGGTACTTGCATTCTACATAATTTGAGGACTGCATTGTTACAGCGGGCGATATCTAATTGTACAGGCCCCACATGTCAACAGAAGCACAAAGATAACTGGCAAAAGTGATTTACACAATCCGGATAACCACCATGTGAGCCAGAAGGACCAATCAGAAAGCCACTCCTCCTCAGGGGCACCTCCTTCCTCATGCATGAGTCTTTGTAAATTGTGCAATGCTTGGATGGCAAGTGTCAGAGTTCCATTGTCCATGTCATTCCCTGGGCTAAAGGTACAGCAGGCCATACCAATCTTGGCACAAACTCCTCCCTCCATCACGGGCATTAAGGCCAATACATCTATGCGCCGCATCACCATGAGGCAGATTGCTCGCAGTTCTTCCTATATTGAATTGAGGCTGAGCTCAGTGCTGAACATCATTTTAAGCATCTCCCACTCAGTGACCTGGAGCCAATGGGCATTAGCTTGTGTCTGCAGGGCAAAGAAGGCTATGTACCTTGAAATACATAATGTTACCAAGGCGTACTTATCTTTAGTCCTGCACTGCCCTAGATACTTTGTAATTTAGAATTTCTATTCGTACAACCCAGAGTGTATTGAATTTCCCGGCGAGGTACTTCTTCATTCCTTTAATTGTCTGTATACATTTATTTGTTTCTTTTTATAATTGGGATAGTTACTTTCCAGACATGCTTGGTTACAAATGAGGCAGACTTTTTGCTGCATTTGGAAAATCGAAAATCATTGCCAGTATTATGCCTGTATGTACTGATATACCGGTTGGTCCTCTATCCTTAGAGAGCCTTCTAAGTACACTGGCTATTATTTAATAATATAAGCCTGCTCCATCATACTATGCCACACATAACTGTTTATAAAATAAATTCACCCTAGGTACACCGATAGGTGTAAGATTAATTTAGAATAATTCTATTAGGAGTAGCTGCTTATGAAATGTCTGAGAAGCAGCCCCTATTGTTGTTAATTAGCAATTTTTGTCTCTTTCAGCCGATCACATCCATTGCTAATGTCCCTATTAAACAAGGCTGGCCACATCCACATGGATTTCATAAGTAGGTTTAACTTTCATGTCTCTTCCTCATATAGGGCTTAAGTAAGCCCAGTTTGTAGTCCATCGTGCCATCTATTTAGGATATAGCCGCCAACAATCATGCCAGATATTTTCTTCTCTCTTTCCTCTTCTTTCCTTCTTTCTTTTCTTTTTCTCTCTTTATTTTCATTTCTGCTATTCACGCTTTTTATTAAATTGTGAAACTGACCCATCTAAGGATTTCTTTTTTATTGCTAACTGTATATATTCATATGTATATGCCTATATAACCACATTTATTGTTTCATTTTTAAAGATCATATTTATATGCAAGCATAGGTGTTGTATATATTTTTTACTGATAGGAACTGTGCACAACATTTTTGAATAAAATAAAATCATGTAAGCAGCATCTTGTATCCACATACATATATACTTATGATAATATATTTAGCAATGTATAGTATAAAGTGAGTTCTAACTGTTTTACTTAATTTTAGACTTTTTAATCTGATGGTATTTCCTAACGAAGACACGTCTGTGTCGAAACGCGCGTCAAAGCTACCATCACCCACATTCTTTTATTGTCTAATATTTAATGATTTTCAGATGTACCATTGAACGCTGTTGAATTTTGTTTTTAATATTAATAGGAATTGTTGTAATCATTAAAATCCAAATGTTTTTTTAATATAACTTTTTCGGGAACTCCTTGCCTTACATTGCTTCTGTTTTATATTGCCTGGGAATGTTGTTTTTCACTTTATGCTTTACCCTGTCCCAGGATTGATACCTAATCACAGGAGGTCCTTGTTATTCACAAGTTTTTTGGTGCCCTCTCATGGCACATGTGCTTTGTTGGGGTCATTCTCCCTTGACCATTGTACTGTCACTGTTCCTATCTGTAGGATTGATCCAGAGTTTCCTGTTTGTGCGGTTATCTGCCAGCTACGCTTCATTCCACCCGTGACCTATAAATCAGTAACTCCGGGCCAGGGTCTCAGAGCTTGCATATGTATAGTTTTCCATATTAACACTCCCCCATCTAGTTGATTTTTCAACCACACTATCTAAATTATGCATTTGTATTTTTCTTTTATTAGAGTCCTGCTGTTCCCCTTGCTCTATTTTGACTATGACAACCTTTCTAGGTACTTGCATTCTACATAATTTGAGGACTGCATTGTTACAGCGGGTGATCCCTAATTGTACAGGCCCCACATGTCAACAGAAGTACAAAGATAACTGGCAACAGTGATTTACACAATCCGGATAACCACCATGTGAGCCAGAAGGACCAATCAGAAAGCCACTCCTCCTCAGGGGCACCTCCTTCCTCATGCATGAGTCTTTGTAAATTGTGCAATGCTTGGATGGCAAGTGTCAGAGTTCCATTGTCCATGTCATTCCCTGTGATGAAGGTGCAGCAGGCCATACCAATCTTGGCACATACCCTTCCCTCCATCGTGGGCATTAAGGCCAATACATCTATGCGCCGCATCACTATGAGGCAGATTGCTCGCAGTTCTTCCTAGATTAAATTGAGGCTGAGCTCAGTGCTGTACATCATTTTAAGCATCTCCCACTCAGTGACCTGGAGCCAACAGGCATTAGGTTGTGTCTGCAGGGCAAAGAAGGCTATGTACCCTATGTCCACTATGGGTAATCCCACACTTGTTTACCTTTGAGGAACTGCCAAGTTACCAAGCGGGTGAGCAGGGGTTATTTTAGGAGTGTATCCCTCTTACCCTGCCTAGGAGCAAGGGTGCCTATTTGAACAAAGGTACCTACCTCTGCCAACTAGAGACCCCCATTTATAACATTGGTAATCAGCGGTCAGTATCCTGGACTTGCATTTGTGATTTACAAACAGTGATTGGTGTACACTACTAGCATACTGCAGACCATTATGTGACCACATATGTTTACTGAACTTTTTCCCTTGGATTGTTTTTTCTGCAAAGTAAAGAGCTGCCAATGTTGTCATCATGACCAGGCCAGCATTCATTGCATCCATTGATATTGAATTTGAGAGAGATAGGGTGGAAACCTACACTGTGCCTCAACTGAAAGCTATATGCAAGAAAATTAAAGTTTCTGTGGAAAGCCTCACCTGGAAGGATGAATACTAAAAGGCGCCTAGAGGCTGGTTGGAATCCAGAAATGCCAGTGGGCAGGATGAGGAGCCTCTGGTGGAGGCAGAGAATGTAGATGTGCAACAGGAGGGGCAATTGAATCTGCTAGGAAGGAGGGTACCTTCCGTCGATGGCAGCAGTGTTTCTCAAAGAGGTCTTTCTCCCGAGGAGTTGGAGGACAGAGCGAGAGATAGGGTGCATGAGAGGGAGCTTGCTAAGCTCAGGCTGGGAAAGGAGGATGACATAGAAAATAAGAAGTTGGAGTTGGAAAGGCAGAAATTGGCCATGGATGAAAAGAGGATGCTTTTAGAGCATGAGAGAGGGTTGAGGGAGTTGGATCTGAAAGCAAAGAGTTTAGAGATCCATCCATCTAGCTGCAGCACACCAGGTATACATTCCCAAAGATGTTATCAAGGATTTTGTGAAGCATGAGGGCATTAATCAGTGGTTCAATGCCTGTGGAGTAGCAATGAGGCCCCACTATGTCCCTGAGAAAGATTGGGGAGCGGGTTGTGGGGCCGTTTTGTCAGTGAATGGAGGGAAACCTTGCTGAACATGCCCACTGAGGATCAGATGTCCTTTGCCCCCATGAAGGAAGCCTTGAAAGACAGGTATGGGTTGACCCCCGAGCTTTATAGGCAGAAATTTAGAAACTGTAGGAAGCTGGAGTCAAGTACCTTGGTGGAGTATATGTCCTATATTTGCAGAGCACTGTATGTTTGGGTGAAGGGTAGCCATGTGAATGATTTGCATGGGCTCTATTATTTAGTTGCATGGGAACACTTGTCAGATAATTGTTTTCTGGAGCTACGCCAGCACCTGATTCACATTAACTCCCAGGAAGCTTGCTGTGGAGGCAGATCGATGGGTCAGCACCAGGGTCCAAAACGGTTGTGTGGGAGACTCCGCCAAAGGTAGGTAGGGTCCCCAGCAGTAAATTGGGGGGGGATAAGGATAAACAGGAGGAGTTTAAGAAAGGGCCCCAAAGTAATCCTCAAGGGAACCAAGGTAAGGGTTCCCAGTCTCCCACTGAGAGGAAGCCATGGGTCCCGACGGCTAAGCCTGTTCAGAGGGGTTCCAAGGATTGTTATGGTTGTGGTCAGGTGGGCCACTTCCAGGGGATCCTAGGTGTCCCAAAATTGTTATCACCGCACCCACTGTTGCACCGCCCCGGCAGATGGCTAGTGTAGCCTTGGCGGACGTGTCGGGTGCCGAAGATGGGTGGGGTCCCACAGAAAGGTCCCTGGTCTCTTTAGGAGACAGTGAGATGATCCCAAGAGCTCATCTGTCTGATAACACTAAAAAGTACTGGAAGTGGGTGACCATCAATAGCCATAGTGTGGAGGCTCTGAGAGACCCCAGAGCTAGTGTAATAGCTGTCAGTGGTAGGCTGGTGTCTGAAGAGCAGGTGGTCCCCAATGCATTCTGCCCAGTAGTTGCAGCTGACAATGCAGAGTGCCTCTGAAAAATGGCACAATTTCCCTTTGAGTTGGGGGGGGGGGGTCCTCAGGTACCTTGAAAGTAGCTGTGAGGCCAGCCATGCCTGTTGACTGTCTGCTAGGCAATGATTTTGGGAGCTCCCATTGGGGCGAAGGTGGAGAGGAGGTCTCATTTGGAGATGATGGGTCTGCCTGAGTGGGCGTGTGAGACCACTCGGTCTATCGCAGCCGGTAAGGGCATTCAAGAGGACCTGGAGCCTGAAAAAGTCACCCTTGTGTCTACCAGAAAGAGAATGAGGCAGGGGGCACAGGATACCCGCCCCCAAAGTTCCCATGGTCAAGGAGGAGGCAAACTTTGAGGGGGATGCCCTGGAGCCTACAGGGCAAAACGTGGCTGAACTTGGGTACCTGCCTGAGCTGACGCATTGGCAGCAGGAAGGAGGCCCCTCCAGGGAAGAATTCTGCCAGGAACAGCTGACCTGTCCTTCTTTTATTGGCTTGCAGCAGCAGGCTGCAAACCAGGCAGCAGGTGATCAGTTTGTATCACATTGGATATACTGGGAGAATGGTCTCCCAGTATAATGGTTGCTGAGCCTGGGAAGCCTGTGTGCTGGTGTTTCCCCAGCGCTACAGAGCCTTCCTATTGGGTTTTGCCTTTGGCAGGGCATTTGGGGAAAGACAATACCTTTGAAAGGCTTGTCAGCCACTTTTACTGGCCCCAAATGCGTACTCACTCTGATACTCAATGTAGGTCTTGCCAGGCAAGTGGCAAGAGTGGGAGGAAGTGTAAGGCTCCTCTCCAACCTTTCTCTGTGGTCAGCACACCCTTTGAGAGGGTGGATATTGACATTGTGGGGCCTCTGGATCCCAAGACAGCCATTGGCAACAGGTTTATCCTGGTTTTGGTGGACCATGCCACCTGGTATCGAAGCCATCCCTCTCCGGACTTTGACTGCATCGTGGTGGGTCATGCATTGATGGGGATTTTCTCCCATGTGGGGTTCCCCAGAGAGGTGGTGTCTGACCATGATACCAACTTCATATCCAAGTATATGAAGTCCCTGTGGCAGTATTGTGGTGTTACTCACAAGTTCACCACTCCTTACCACCCCGAAGGTAAAGGGTTGGTTGAGAGATTCAACCTGACCCTTAAGGACATGATTATGGGTCTTGGTGAACCCATGAGGCGTAAGTGGGACGTCCTCTTACCATGCCTTCTGTTTGCTTACAAAGAAGTACCACATAAGTCCTTATGGTTTAGTCCCTTTCAGCTGCTGTACGGCCGTCCTGAAGGAGGACTTCTGAGTCTGGTGAAAGAAGGCTGGGAGAAAGCTCACAGTAAACCTCCCCAGGATGTAAATAGCTACATGCTGACCTTCAGAAACCAAACTAAGCACTTCAGACATCTCGCTCAGGCAAATCTGGAAGCCAGCCAGGAGGAGATGACACGTTGGTAGGATCAGAATGCCACTCTGATCGAGTTTCGGCCTAGACAGAAAGTTTGGGTCATGGCCCCAGTGGAGCCTTGTGCGCTCCAGGGCAAATGGACCGGACCATTTGAGGTGGTGGAGCGCAAGAGTAATGTCACCTACTTAGTGGGCTTGCATTCTCCAAGGAACCCTTTGCGGGCACTGCATGTGAACCGCCTAAAGCCCCACTGGGAGAGGTCCACAGTGGGCATGCTCCCGAAACAGATGCTGGGATTGAAGAGGAGACTGAGCCTCTTCCTAACCTCCTGTCTGCAAAGGAGCATGATGGGTCAGTGGACGGTGTGAACCTCTTCCCCCCCCCCCTGACTCCTTAACAGCAGAGTTACTGCTGCCAACTGTTGGAACAGTTTCCTAATCTGCTCTCCCTGACCCCGGTGTCACTCAGTGGTGTGTTCATGATGTTAACACTGGGG
The DNA here is from genome assembly GCF_964263255.1 of Lissotriton vulgaris. NCBI lineage: Eukaryota > Metazoa > Chordata > Amphibia > Caudata > Salamandridae > Lissotriton > Lissotriton vulgaris. The sequence goes on from NC_141691.1 coordinate 724,680,690, forward strand.
ACAGTCCTCCTGTAAAGCACAACATTAACAGAGTGTCTGATAGGGTCAAGGCTTGCATCAAGGAGGATATCTCTAAGATGTTAGCGCTAGGGGTGATTGAGCCCTCAAAAAGCCCTTGGGCCAGCCAAGTGGTCTTGGTCCCACAGTCTGTTGCACCCGGTGGCACGCAAAAACTCTGGTTCTGTGTGGACTACCGAGGGCTCAATTCAGTTACCAGGACTGATGGGCACCCCATCCCCAGAGCTGATGAGCTCATTGATCAGTTGGGAGCTGCCCGGTACATCAGTACATTTGACTTAACATCTGGGTACTGGCAGATTGCCTTAACTGATGAGGCAAAGGAGAGGCCAGCATTCTCCACACCAGATGGGCATTTCTAGTTCCGTGTTATGCCCTTTGGGATGAAGAATACCCCTGCCACCTTTCAGAGGTTGGTCAACCAGGTTTTGGCTGGGCTGGAGGATTTCAGGGCCGCCTACTGCATCGCCTCTGGGAAGTGTTAAAGGCTCTGCAGATGGAAGGCCTCACGAATAAGGCAAATAAGTACCAAATCAGGCATGGTTCTGTGGTGTACATAGGACACCAGGTAGGGAGAGGCTAGGTGACGCCCTTACAGACCAAGCTTGATACCATTGTGGCTTGGTAACCCCCAAGACCCAGATAGAGGTGAGAGCCTTTGTAGGACTCACAGGGTATTACAGGAGATTTGTCAAGGGGTTTGGCACCAATATTGCCCCCTTGACAGAGCTGACTTCCAGGAAGCAGCCCAAGAAGGTGAACTGGACTGATGCTTGCCAGAAAGCTTTTGATGCCCTAAAATCTGCCATGTGCACGGCGCCCGTGCTTCAGGCACCCAACTTCTTAAGGGAATTCATTGTGCAGACAGATGCTTCAGAGCATGGTGTGGGGGCTGTGCTCTCACAGCTAAATACCTTCATTAGTAGGCAAAACCTCCACGGGAACAGTGGTGGAGTGTGATTGAGTGTGAGGCATTTGCTGTGGTCTCGGCGCTGAAGAAGCTGAGGCCATACTTGTTTGAGACTCACTTCCAGGTTCAGACAGACCACAGGCTCCTCAGATGGTTGATGTAGATGAGGGGTGAGAATCCAAAGCTGTTGAGTTGGTCCATTTCCCTACAGGGGATAGACTTTACGGTAGAACACCTCCCCGGTACAGAACCCGCCAATGCTGATGGTCGGTCCAGATTTTTTCCCAAGAAAGCGGATATTTCTCCCCACATTTCAGCTGGAGGGGGCACGTGTTAGACCTGGCGCCATTGGCGTGGGTTTCCCCTGCATTTTTTGCCTTTGCCTCCTATGTTTTTTGCTGTGTATTGGACTTCGTTTTGCTGGTCTAGATGCTTTGGGCACTGTGCCACTGCTGTTCAGTGCCAAAGTGCAAGTGCTCCCTTTGTAAATTACTGTTTTGGATTAGTGTTTCCATCATTGGCATATTTGATTTACTAGTCAGACCTTAGTATAGAGCACTGTGTGTGCCCAGAGCCTGTAAATCAGATGCTGCTAGAGGGATGCAGCACTGATTGATCCACCCACAGAAGCAGCTTGTAAATATTGAAGAACCGGGCCTTTGGGTCTGGCGGCGCAGGGCACGCCTGAAATCTTCGAGTTCACCTGCCTTGTTGCACAGTGACACGGAATACTCTGTTGGCATAGAAAACCAAGTTTATTAGCTGCAGCTAAGCACAGTTGTCCAAGAAGTACATCAAGTAGGTTCTCAGGAGACTGCCACTTTACTCCGTGGCTCACAAGCTTTTATAGCCAAAATACATCTGTACAAACATACACCCAATGCACAAAGTTTTAGCCAATCAGAAGAGTTTGAAAACAAGGTGTTGTGCAACTAGAATGCTTTCTGCTTGCATGTTGTGTGCTATCCAGCCCCCAAAGTTAATCAATACTGGTACCCATGGTTCAGTTTTGCAATGACAGGACATGTCTGTATGCTTCAAAAGAAAGGTTTTGAAATGGGAAAACACAGGGAGAGAATAGCGAAGGCCAAAAGATAAGATACGGCAAGAGAAGAATACTAAAGGCTAACAGATAGTTGATACGGGGATTAGGTAGTCCAGACAAGGATTAGTTAGGCCGGCTGGTGTCTGAGATTGGTTTCAAAACAAGGACGGAGGGGTTTTCGACACATTGCAGTCTAAAAGGGCAGAGACACTTCGTTCATCGAGCAGCCTGTGTAAAGGCAACACTAAATGGCGGCGAATGTAAGATGGAGTCGAAATTAAAGAACCTCAGACCCTCCTTTTGCCATTACACAAGCAATGCACAAAGACTCATGCTAATCTGAATCAATGTCGATGGTCATGAGGTCGTCAAGCTGTTGCTGCAACATCATCTTCATATTCTCTGTTTTCTGTGACATGGGTCTTGGGACACACATAGTGGCACAAAGACCACAGATTGCGGGCCACATTGCAAACAAAGGCAACACGAAAAGATGATGGCCAAAACTACTCCAACAAAAGTCAATACCTTCCATCCCCATGTGGACAGTAGTCCCCAAAACCATCCCATCAGAGACCGATTTCCTTCGTCCTGGTGGATGGACTCAGCAATGTGGTGTAATTTAAAGATGGCCTAGTATACTGTAGGGGCGTCATCAGGTATATAAATGCAACAACTGGATCCAATCAATTTACAGACTCCACCACGATCTGCAAGAATGATGTCTAACACCATTCTGTTTTGTAATGTCATAAGGCGGTCCTCCTGAAGCTCAGCAGTGATATTACCCAATGCTCCGACAGTTTCATTTATTGTTGCTTCAACAACATGAATGAGATGCCTGATATTTCTACTATTGGCCATAGGGCCCCAAAATGGGAGGAATCCTTTAAGGAAGTCACCTCCTTCTTATCCTACTGTGTCTTCCAAAGCAATAACCCCTCTACCGTACCTTGTCTTGTGAAGTCCCAAAGGAGCTGTATATGTTGGAGGGAGGAGAAAAGCCATATAACAAGTTCCTAAGAAATCGCCTGGTAGCCATGTATAGGCTCTGTCATGACAAACAAAATATGTCCCTTGAGACGCTACCAGTGGTGGAGACGTTTGGGATGTAATGTTATAAGTGCTCTTTCCCAATTGAGCCTTAGGACTTTGACCATTTGCTTGGAGACATAGGTGACCTTGGTGGGGTACAGTATATATAGGTGGGGATCTTTTCCTTTTGGCTCTGTCTGTAAGACTAGTGACGTAATGTGTCACATTCCAGTCAATGTATGCTTGTCGTTCGTCAGTGGGGAATTCATTAAATTTCTTATAATGTTTTGACATAGCCACTATTCCTTTTATTAGTGCATCATGACTAAAGTCAATTCCATCCCTATATGGACCAACAGGATGTCGATGTTGGTTCTCATAGGCATTGGCGAACATAGAGGTGTAAGCCCAAGCATATCCTTTTAGGGAGAAGGGTAGAACTAAATATGGCATTCCTTTATCTGTATTATGGGGTAAAAGTCCACATACGTAGCAATCGGTGGTATTGATCACCAATTGATGCTGGTGTAACAATTGAATGAAGGAATTGTTGATATACTCCATTCTCCTAATTTGCTAATGCTCTGATATCGTATGGAATTGGTGTGGGGAAGCAGTAGTGCGAAAAAGTATGGTCTGGGAGGTAGATATAGGTACAGATGTTGGCTGCAAAGTGTGAGTAACCCAACCCACACAAGCTAATAAAACACATAGCAAATTAAAAACACATAATACTACGCCACATCTACTAAATAATAATTTACAATATTTCTTCCTCATTTTCATTCTTTTATCGTTCTCTAATTCACCGGAATTCATCTTCTATAGTGTTGCTCGTGGCAATCTTCCTATCTTACTTAGCTGTGGTTATTAGCCGTCCTATGACACTGCAAGTCCTGCAGACCTATTGCCACTACTCATATCACAAACCAAGTCTCCTACCACGACCCTAGCAACTTAAAATGAGATGAATCCAGTATCACATAGGGAAGAAAATATATACAATTCAGAATTCAAAAATGCAATTTAAGGATAAAAATGTAATTTAGGAACAAAAGAAAATATTTCAAATGTCTTTGGCCACTCTAGGCCTCAAATTGTATCTATCCTTGTTTGGCACAGTCTGGTTTTGAAAAAGTGTCTCTGGATCAGTTGTATCTATTCTAAGATGCGATGGTACAGCTTCTTGCAAAACATCATCGTCTTCTTTCTCAATCCGAGTCCATTCTAGGTGTGCATCGCTAAAAGGTACAAACCGGGGGACTCTCTCTCCTTCACAATCACCTATACCTTTGCGAACCGACTGATCATAAGGCAAAGGCAAGGGTACCTTTTTGCAATGCACACCATGGATCCAATTCTTTTTTCCAACTTTCACGGATGTGCGTGTCGTCAGCAGGACCTGTCTCGGCTCTCGCCAGCAAGGCTCCAAATTCCTCTTCCTTTGAAAATTTTTAAGGCACACCCAGTCACCAGGTTTGAGGGTGTGCCCAGGATCCGAGGAAGCCTGTAGTAAAGGGTCTTGTACCTGCTGATGGAGAACCCGCAATTTAGTGGTGAGATCATGTAAATAGTCAATCAACATTGGGTATTCTATGTCAGAGTACTTCTTGGGTCTAGGGATACCCCAGACATTAGCCGGGCGTCCAAACACAATCTCATATGGGCTAAGTCCCACACGAGAATTTACAGCTGTTTGAGTTGACAGGAGGGCTAAAGGTAAAGCATCGGGCCAGGCAAGACCTGTGCTGGCTTGTATCTTTGCAAGTTTAAGCTTGAGAGTGCCATTATAGCACTCTACCAAACACGCTGACTGAGGGTGGCTGGCCGCATGGAATTTCTGCTTAATACCAAGACCTGCACATACTTTCTGCATGATTTGACCCACAAATTCACTTCCGTTGTCACTCCAGACAATTCGAGGTAAATCAAACCTCGGGAAGTATTCTTTCAGAAGGACCTTGGCTGTAGACAAGACAGTATTATCCTTTAGGGGGTAGGCCTCTATCCATCTAGAAAAGGCACACACCACCACAAGGACATACTTTAGGTTATTGCACCTCTCCATATGAATACAGTCTATCTGCAATACCTCAAAAGGATACGTTACGGGAGCAAAATGGCCTGCTGGCGTTGGTGTCCCTCTTCCTGGGTTGTGCATCAAACAAACAATGCAATGTTTAACAAGATTGTCTGCACATTTAGGGATCCCTGCATTCTGCCATACCGGAGCCAAGAGCTTGCATATTCCTTTCGCACTGATGTGGGCTGGACCATGCCCCATAGTTACTACTGGAAGTACATAGGCGTCTGGTAACAGCCAACGTTGGTGTTCTGACAATTCTATCCAACACCCCGTCGCATCCAACATTCCCGTACCATCTCTCCACTTACTCAATTCTTTCTCTGTAGCCTCTTCCTGAATCTATTTCTGTTGTGTCCTCACACATTCTACCTTGACTGACCCATCTAGCAGGTCCAGCAACATACATATGACTCGTCACATCTCTCGCTGTCTCTTTCACTATCTGCTCCACAAAAGCGTTTCCTTCACCCACATCATCAGTGATCCTCTTATGCGCACTACACTTCACAATTGCTATCTGAGTGGGTAAAGCAAGTGATTCCAAAAAGTCATTCACTAACTGACCATGCTGTATTTTAGTACCATGTGAGGTAAAGAATCATCTTTCCCTCCAAAGGCGGCCAAAACTGTGGGCCACCCCAAATGCATATTGGCTGTCGGTGAACACATTCACTCTCTTCCCTTTAGCCAATACACAAGCTCTAGTCAGAGCTATCAATTTAGCTGCTTGGGCTGAATTCTGCCTAATGCGCGCTGTCTCTACAACTGTATGCAAAGTGGTAACAGCATAGGCTGCAGTCGTTTCACCATTGGGGAGCTTAAAACAAGAACCATCCACCCATAGGATCGCATCCGGGTCCAGGAGCGGCGTATCCTTTAAATCAATCCTACCTTTTGTCTCCTCCTCTGTATGGAGAAAACAATCATGTTGCTCTTGAATGTCTTTCTCTACTGGGGTCGGCAACAGTGTAGCTGGATTTAGGGTATTACATCGCTTGATGTGCACGTGACTAGCCAAGAGCGTCAGCTCATACCCCGATAAACGGGCGCTCGTAAGATGCTGAGTTTTTGTCCTGTTTAGAAGTGTATCCACTGCATGTGGCACCATGGCAATAAGTGTATTGTCTAGCACCAATCCAGCAGATTGGCGAATAGAAACTGCTGCTGCTGCTGTAGCTTTCAGAAAACTAGGTAATGCTTTAGCTACGGGATCTAATGTAGCCAAAAAATAAGCAGACAGGCGTTGCTTGTCACCAAATTGTTGTGTCAAAACTGACAACGCGCAACCTTCTCTCTCGTGCACATAAAGTGTGAAAGGTTTGCTGTAACCCGGAGTACCCAACACAGGAGCAGAACACAAGGAAGTACGCAAATCAGTAAAACTTTTCTGGCATTCCTCTGTCCAAGGGAGAGGTTGGGGTGTATTTTTAAGGTTAAGTGCTAACAAAGGTTTCGCTAACAAAGAAAAATTCAGAATCCATTGTCAACAGTAAGAGGTAATGCCCAAAAAGGCACGCACCTCTCTCTGTGTGGATGGTACTGACATTTGTGCAATCGCTTGGATTCTTTCTGGGGTCAATCGCCGTTCCTCCTTCGACAAGAGATGACCTAAGTAGGTAACCTCTTTGCGACAATATTGTAATTTAGAGGGCGAAACCTTATGATGAAGGTCAGACAAGTGATGCAACAGTGAAACAGTAACTTGTTTACAAACATCCTCAGAATCAGCAGCAACCAACAGATCATCCACGTACTGAATAAGGGTGGCACCTGGAGGCAAAGTGAAAGCATCAAGCTGAGTTTTCAAAGCCTGACTATAAATGGAGGGACTTTCACAATAGCCTTGAGGTGCCCGCTTGAACCGAAAACTTCGGCCTCCTAAAGAGAAGCCAAAAATATCCCTACTTTCCTCAGCAATGGGAATGCTAAAGAAAGCATTCTTAAGGTCAATGACCGAAAACCAGGCAGCCAAAGCAGGTATCAAGCAGTTGGAGAAGTGTGGCTCAATGATTAGAGCGGCAGACCTTGATGCAGAGGTCTAGCCCGGGACCAGGGTTCAATTCCCTGCCTCGGCGGGTCTTGGGCTCAAAAATTCCACGGACCTGATAATTCTCGCCTCGGTGCCTATTCCAATCATAGAGTCCCACTCTGCAACTCTGGGCAATAGCTTGCTTAATCTCCACAATGGCCCCCACAACGCTAAGGATGCTTGGCCTTCACCCTGGGGGTGCCCAGGAGTGGACGCCTCATAGGGAAAGCCAGGACGGGTTCCACAGCGGTATTCGTACAAGCGCCTTGAGACCCTTGCGGGTGAGTAGTGCGCTATACAAGTATCAATTTACATTTACATTGTCAATAAAGCAGTGAAATCTGGGACGACAGGAAACTGGGGTAAAACAATCTTGTTGACCTCCCGGAGATCGATCACAAAACAGGTGGCTGGGAAGAGTCAGTACGTTTAAGGACAGGCAGAACAGGACTATTGCACACATTTCCTCTAGTCTCTTCAACCACACCTTTCTCAACCAAATCATAAATGATAGCCATCAGCGCTCTCTCACCATCACTCGAAATTCTGTACTGAGGAATGCGAGGTAACCTAACATTGGACTTGAGGGTGACAACATAGGGTGGAATCTGCAAGAGACTAACATCATTTGTGGCCTGTAGCCCAAAGAGTAGCAGGCAGGGAACGTAATTCAGAAGGGAGTTGGTCTCTAGACAAATATGTCGGGGAGGTCAATCTCTTACCTAAAGTAAGATGTACACCAGAAGGAGAACAATGAAGAGTCACATACAATCTCTTTAACAAGTCCAACCCCAACAAATTCTCACCACAACCAGTCGTTAAAATAAGCGGTGTCTCCAAATCATAAGGACCAATGGAGATAGGCAAAGGACAAGAAACTGAGTTACGAACTGGGGCGCCAGAAAATCCTACAGAAACATTTGTTAAGCCAGACAAAGGTGCCCCAAAGAGATAGCGAGTGGATGATAGAACTCTTCGTTGCACCAGTATCCAAGAGAAATGGCTCTGACACACCAAGCGCAACAACATCAACATAAGGCCCATTTTGGTCCACTGGAACTGAAATGACTCCCTCACTTTGTCTACGGCTGTCCTAGCTAGAGAAACCCTGATTCTCATCTTCCATATAATAATCGTCATTACTATAATGGGCAGACTGAGTATTTTGCTGATCAAAATAGTTCATGGAATTTTGAGGCGGAAAGGAACGTTGATCCTGGGACATTGTGTTTCGCCCCCTCCCCCTAGGTGTTGACTGGAAGCCACCTCAGCCTTGTGGCCCAGGCGTACGACCAGTACGCTGCAATAAAATCGGGCAATTATTCTTGAAGTGACCTTCTTCCTTACAATAAGCACATTGATTAGGACCCAGTGGAGGCCGTGGAACAAAGGGCTCAGGTTTCTACAACATCTTCTGAAACTGGGGAGTCGGCTGAAACTGGCGCTGAGCAGGACGAGGGGGATAAGCCTGTTGCAAAAGAACCTTCGTCTTTAACTCTTTAGTCTTTTTATCTAATTTGTCCTTTTCCTCCTTATCCCTATTTGCGTAATATTGGGCAGTAGCCAATATCTGGGCTGAAGAAGAAACAGCCCATGAACTTTCGGAATACTTTAATTTATTGGAGAGTTCGGGAAGCAAATTAGATACAAATTTATCTACGAACAATCGCTGTCCACCCTCTGTGCTCATATCCTGACCACTGTGATCAAGAAACGTTTCCTCGAAACGAGTAAAGAAGTCGGAGACACTCTCATCCTTCTTCTGCTTACAGGCAGCTAACTTATCCCAATTAACTTGCAGAGCGGGCATCATAGTTTTCATTAAGGTGATTATTCTACCAGGAAGTTCCGCAATTAAATCATCAGGTTTAGCACCACCCACTTGGAGTCTATCAGCAGCAACTATAGCATCCCAATCACCTCCTAATTCATTGGTGTGGTTCTCTTTCCGAATCCTAGCCTACAATGGTTGTGGAACAACATTTCCCATCAACATATCTATGTCAACCAAATTCATAATACAAGCATCAACTGCCTGAGACAATTCCTTGTAAAAACCTGCAGGGTTTTTACGGGGGTCAGGTAAGGACTGTTTAAGGGCCAGAACCTCAGATCTCTTCCAAGGTACATGTACCCATATACGTTGGAAGTGAGCTGGTATAGGCTGATTACCATCCTGGGCTCCAACCGCTTCTCTCCACACTGGAGGAACCTCTCTCATAGGATAATTCTTCAGTCTACGTCTAACAAAAGGATCAGGTTCAGACAAGGACTGGGAAAAGAACATTGATCTATAAGTGATAAGTGTCCGTACAGCATTCTCAACCTCAGGACCCACAATAATTTCCTTATCAAAATCAGTCCTAACATCCAGCAAACCCTTGGGAGCTAAACCCAATCCTGTAGCCTCCCATTCCTGACCTAGAATGTCACACATGGCATTGAAAACAAATCTTTGTACAGGGGCATCCCACTGCTCAAAAGTATCCATGATATCTCGAACAGTATATTCGAGATCACTCAGGATCCACTTGCGAGCAAGATCCATTAACACATCTCGTTCTTGGGAATCTGGGAGTGAGCTTCGTGTCTGCCTACGGGGAAGAACAGGAGTCAAACTTACTGACCCAAAGAAAGGAGATAAAATGCCAGAAACGGTATCAATCATCCGTTTACGAATAGAGGGAGAAGGCGACAAACGAACAGGGGATAAGGCATAAGATGGAGCAGGAGAGGATGCAACAGATAGAAGAGAAGTCGAGGGCAAAGATGGTTGAGGCAAAGGAGTCGGAGGAAGAGGAACTGGAAGCAAGGGAACTGAAGGCAAAGGAAATGGCGGGAGTGGTGGTGCCACAAGGGGCTGTGGTGGGGGTGCAGGAGCTGGGGCTGGTGGGAGAATAACAGGTTGCTGGGCGGTTAACAAAAGCGGGGGTGCATTAGCACCTTGTACATAGGGCGGGGCGATCTTAACAAGTGGGACATTAAAGGATCCTTCTCAGGATCAACATCGGGATTCGGAGAAGTTGGCAGCACCCGGTAACATTTATCAATCGCCATGCAATGTTGCCTATGTGAAACCTCTATCGCATAATCAATTTCATCATCTTTAAACTGTTGGGCAGCCTGTATAACAGTCATGCCTCTTTCTTTCCTATCTCTTTTTGCCTGTTTAATTTCTTTCTGTTTGTCTTCCTTGCGCCAAAGGCGAAAAGAGTCAAACATAGTTTAAACAAAATAGCTTCTAAATTGTCTAAAATATCAGGCTCAAAACTACCATTCTGTGGCCACTGCAAAGCACCATCTTTCTTTGTATAGCGGACCAATACTTCATTAAAGGTGATGGGGCCCACACCATATTTAGAATAGAGCTCATAAGTAGGAGTTCCAACCGGAGGAATTGGACAAGAATCCTCCAGACGGGAGTACATATCGCAACAAAAACAACACCATCTTCAAAACCTACTGAAACCAGGCATCGTTACTTTCACTGGCTTCCTACAAACAACAAGGAGCTAATCAAAAGCAGCACAAACGCGGTAATAACGGTTTTGCCGAAGCCGGGGAAGGACCCCACCAAGTGTGCCTCATACCGCCCCATAGCGCTCCTCAACATCGACGCCAAACTGTACTCGGCGATCTTGGCGCATAGGCTACAAGACCTGATGCCGGAGATCATTCATCCTGACCAGTCTGGCTTTATCACGGGGCGTCAGACTCACGATAATACGCGCAGGGTGGTGCATTTAATTGAAAAGGCAAACAGGTTCCACATACGGGCTGTCCTTGTGGGGCTGGATGCCCAAAAGGCTTTCGACAGTGTGAACTGGAGCTTCCTGTTTAATACGATGGCAGCCTTTGGCTTCTCGGAGAAGTTCATCACCATGGTAAGGGCTAACTTCTGCAGCCCTAGATCACGCGTAGCGGTGAATGGCCACATGTCGGCGTTTTTTCCGCACTCGCTCGCTGCCGTGTATCAAGGAGACCTTGCTGCATTATGAGGAGGTGGCCGGCTTAAAGGTTAACTGTAGCAAATCGTATATCCTGAACCTTACTCTTTCGCAGGCCGAGATGGAACGCGTGCGGCCTCTGACGCCTCTGGCTTGGGCCGATGGTTCCATTGTCTACCTGGGGATCCATTTGACGCAGACGGTGGGCAAACTATTCTCGGCTAACTTCCCGCCTGTGTTAGCGAAGACCCGAGCCGAACTGGATAGATGGAAACCTAAATTTTTGTCGTGGCTGGGTAGAATCCATGCTGTGAAGATGGTCCTCCTCCAAAAATATTTATATTTATTTCAGGCTTTGCCCATACCTCTGGACAGTGACTACTTTCGGCGTCTCAAGACGCAGATTTTGCGGTTTGTATGGCAAGGGGGCCGTGCACGTTTTTCTTTTTCGGTATTGCGTCGGCCGAGGTCCGAGGGTGGAGTAGGACTGCCTGACTTACAGCTCTATTATAAAGCGGCACAATTGAGGGTGCTGGTGGAGTGGTCACAGCAAATGTCTGAAAAGCATTGGCTGCATATGGACCGGAGTGTCGCAGGCAGATCGGTTTGGGACTTGGCTTGGAAGCCAAAGAAGGACCGCCCTCTGAACGCCTATATTAGTACTCCTACGGGTACCACGCTTAAGGTGTGGGACACCCTGGCCTCAGACGAACGCTGGACTACGTTCCCTTCGCCGTTCACACCCTTGCATTTTAACCCGGCTTTCCCGCCGGCATATCGAGAGGGGCCCTTTGACGATTGGAGGGAGGGAGGGTGCCGGGCCTTGACCCACCTGTTTCATGGCCAGGACCCCCTCACTTTTGCTAACTGCATGAGGGATTATGGGGTCCCCCCGTCCGACCATTATCGTCACGTTCAGTTGCTCCATTGGGCCACATCACCTGGGGTACTGGAGGCGGCTACGAGGCCTCCGTCACCATTCGAGGCCTTCATACTGCGGACGTCGGCCATGAAGGGCGTCATCTCCTTCATATATCAGCTCTTGCTTAAATCAGCGGTATCGCCTAGGCCGCGATACATGGAGCAATGGGAAGTGATGATAGGGAGACATAACGGCATTTAACCACTCGCTCCATCTACGGGAAGCCCACCTCAAGACACTTATGCAATGGTACCTCTGTCCTACCAGGCTCCACCGCTTCTACCCGGCCACTTCCGATAAATGTTGGAGGGGATAAGGGCTTCTCGGGGACTTCCAGCATATCTGGTGGGACTGCCCAGTGATTCGGCCCTACTGGGAGGAAATCCTCTCACACATTAGGGACATTCTTCAATACCCCATAGAGGATTCTATGGCCTCTATCTTACTAGGCCTGCGTGAACCCGGCCTTGAGCATCAGACCTGGGCAGACAAGAAGATCTTGTGGCTTTGTGTTGGAGCTGCCAAGATTACGCTGGCCGCTGCCTGGAAACAGAAGGAGGCACCGGCAATCTCTCTGTGGCATGCACGACTTTGGAAGCTCCTAAGCTTGGAGAGAATGGCGGACATCTTCCTCGGCAATTTCAAGAACTTTCAGTTTCAATGGGGTCCCTTGGTTACGTTCCTCTCTAAGGGCCTGCCGTCAGCTGTGTGCCCCGCATCTTTGCGATCACTACACCTGTTTCAAGTTTAGTAATGCAATTAGAATGAGTGTTAGTTTGAATGGGTCGCCACCCCGGGGGGAGGGGGAGGGAGGGGGGTGGAGTTTTCCTTTTGTGGTTTATTCGTGGTTTATGGTTTACTGAGGTGCGTGTAGATGGGGTCTTAGCCTAATCGACTTGGATGTGCAGGAACGCTGGCTCTACGGCTTTCCTGCCTGAACTTTACAGCACACAGGCTCACTGATAGTCTCACAGAACTGTTCCTCTTCGAATATCTGATTATGGGGACATGCTTTTGGTTCCGTTCTATTTCTGTTGATGTAAGATTTTGCTGCCTCATGACTCTAATTTGCGCCCCATGTGGGGTATTGTATGGCACCTCGGTAACCTTCATGTGTTATCTTGTTCTTCTCAAAATAAAAATTTTACACAAAAAAAAAGCAGCACAAACGTACTCACCCCTTGGCTTCGACAATTGCAATTTTCAAATCAAAGAACCCAAAAACAAAGAAGTGGGAGCTACCCACCAGTATTGAACCAAATGTCTTCTCGCGCCAACAAAGGTCCATCTAACATCTCGCAATACCAGTCATCACCAAAAAGGACCAAGGCAGGGCAGCAGTCACCAGTAGCCATTGGAAAGGAGAAGCCACACTTCAAAAGATCATCGGTCCACTTTTCGACATACAGGGGTCGCTGGTGTGGGGGCGCCTCCTCTGGAATTTTCCTGCGGGGCTCCTCAGGATCCTTGGGCTCAACCGCTACCTCTGAAGCCGCCCCATGTTGGGCTGCCAATTGCAGAACCGGGCCTTTGGGCCTGGCGGCGCATGGCACGCCTGAAATCTTCGAGTTCACCTGCCTTGTTGCTCAGAGACACGGAATACTCTGTTGGCGTAGAAAACCAAGTTTATTAGCTGCAGCTAAGCACAGTTGTCCAAGAAGTACATCAAGTAGGTTCTCAGGAAACTGCCACTTTACTCCGTGGCTCACAAGCTTTTATAGCCAAAATACATCTGTACAAACATACACCCAATGCACAAAGTTATAGCCAATCAGAAGAGTTTGAAAACAAGGTGTTGTGCAACCAGAATGCTCTCTGCTTGCATGTTGTGTGTTATCCAGCCCCCAAAGTTAATCAATACTGGTACCCATGGTTCATAGTTGCAATGACAGGACATGTCTGTATGCTTCAAAAGAAAGGTTGTGAAATGGGAAAACACAGGGAGAGAATAGCGAAGGCCAAAAGATAAGATACGGCAAGAGAAGAATACTAAAGGCTAACAGATAGTTGATACGGGGATTAGGTAGTCCAGACAAGGATTAGTTAGGCCGGCTGGTGTCTGAGATTGGTTTCAAAACAAGGACGGAGGGGGTTTTCGACACGTTGCAGTCCAAAAGGGCAGAGACACTTCGTTCTTCGAGCAGCCTGTGTAAAGGCAACACAAAATGGCGGCGAATGTAAGATGGAGTCGAAATTAAAGAACCTCAATATAACTCTGGCCTGCCATTGCAGAACCTGTGTGCAGTCTGGGACTGCCATGTCGACTTGGCTAGTGCACCCACTTGCCAGGCCCTATCCATCCCTTTTCTTACATGTAAGTCACCCCTAAGGTAGGCCCAAGGTACCCCTGTGGGCAGTGTGCAGTGTATGTGAAAGGTAGGACATGCCCTGGTGTGTGTAGCATGTCCTGATAGTGAATTACTGCCAATTTCATTTTTCACTACTGCAATGCTACCTGTTCCCATAGGACAGAATGAGGAGTTTTGTTTATAACATCTTATAAATACAACTGGCCCTGGGAACAAGGTCAAAAATAAAGTTTAGTATGCCTAAACTCAGAATGTTAAAATTAAACTTTTGGTGAGGGTGATTTTTACATTCTGTGTTTGAAAATACCACTTTTGGAAAGTAGGTATTTTCTTGCCTAGCCAGCCAGTGTGCCTCTGCTAGGTTTGTGTATTGCATGTCTGGCTTTTGGGTGACAGGGGCTGGAGAGGGACAGTGGCTCCAAAAGTCTGATGAGTCAGGGGTGGACTGAATAGACCTGGGCTGTATTTGGAGTGGGGGGGGGGTGAGATTTCCTTTCACCTGAATGGGCCTGGTCTGCCTTCAAAAATACGGTCTCCACCTCCTGCCAGGAAGTTGCACCAGTGGGGACCGAACTGGTTTTGGCTGGGTACAGACACACTCTGCTTCAGAGAAAACATTATTTTTGTGTATAAAAAGAGGGGTCCAGAACTCAGACCTTTAGATCACTTCTGGGAAATCAAGAGGCACCTTTGCTAAGGAGAAGAGCTGGACAAGCTGAGGAGGAATACTGCTCCTGTGCTGTTTGCTGTCTGGGGTTGGCCTGCCGTAGCTACTTGCTGCAAAGGAAAGGAGAAAAGGACTTTGCTGCTTCCTTTGCCCCCTACTTGAAGAAAAGATCTCCAAGGGCTTGAAACTGAGCTTTCCCCCTGATCTAGAGGTCTCATGAACAGAAACAACCTCACCGTGTCTGTGGGCACCGTCTCTGATCGTCTTCGCAGAAGAAACAGGGTAACCGACTCTGTCATCGAGTCCGTCACAGGATTCCATGTCCTGAAAGCACCACCGAGAGCAACCCCTCACTTCGCAATGCAACCCTGGTCTCACTGACTCCGTCAACGAGCTGCTGCTTGCACGGCATCCTGTGGGCACCGCACTCCACAACGCTTCGCTGCACGCTGCAAGGACTTCACTGATTCTGTCCTTTCCCGACCCGGACATTGCCCAGCTCCGTCGCCGCACTGTGACTTGCCAGCACAGAAGAGAGCACCGTCTCACCCTTCAACGCGAGTCCTGGTTTCACCACCTCCGTCAACGAGTCGCTGTCTGCGCCGCATCGTGAGGACATCGCAGGCCTCAACGCTCCGCTTCACAACGCACCTGCGACGTTTGCCTGACCAACTCGCACCGACGTGTTGGTTGCAACAAGAAAGGTACTGTGTCCGAGTCTGTCAACGCTTTAGCTGGCCGGTATCGACGCGGTCAGCTGCCATTGTTAGACTCTTGTATTCAGTATTGCAGTAGCCCCAGGAGGAGTTACCGAGTCGGAAGAACTGTGTTTTAGTGAGATTCCTTCAATCTAAAGGTTATTCTGCACAAGTACTATTTTTCAAGAGTATTGTATGTTGGTTATTATCGTATTTGGTCTTGCTGGTTTGAAGATTTACTATTTTTCTAAACGGGTGCGGTGTCCATTTGTAGTGTTTTCAGTGTATTACTGTATGTGATCATAGCTACCATGGGGGTGAGCGGGGGTTATTTTTAGGAGTGTATCCCCCTTCCCCAGACTTGAAGCAAGGGCCCCTATTTGGACAAAGTTACCTACCTCTGCCAACTAGAGACCCCCATTTCTAACAACTCTGTTGATGGTTAACTCGGAAACATCACATATGCTCCATAGTTGATGGTTTTCGGGGTCCTTGTATTTTTACACTAGGGGTGTGATCTCCACACTCCAGTAGTTGCGATCTATTGAGGCACTGGAAGGTGACTCCTGTTGGGCATGTTTTAGTGATTTAGGGGAGAAACTGTGGTTATTAGTTACCTGGACGGATTAACTTTTTTTTATAAGCCATTAAGCCCCGCTCCTCCAATCCTAATGGGATGCTTAGATTGATGCAAAATATATTTTTGAGCTGGTCAAATTGGCATTGGGACACATTGCACTCTGTTTTAGCACAGGCTCCAAGGATGTCACTAGTTCTCAAAAAACGTGTCTTGCCTGGTGCATGCATGATGGTGCCATTGCTGTGAGTTGCGTTTTTCAGTCTACATGTGTGCAGGAATATGTGATGAGGGATTGTGTCGCTGTTTAGTGCTGCTGGTGTTTGCAATGTACCCCGGGCTCAAGTTTATGTATCTCTCTGTTCCAAGCAGGTGGTCTGCTATGGTGTGGCCCACCCTCATCTCTTCCAGGTGCCAGGCTTTGTCTGATATTGACCCCACCTTAGTATCTGGAACCTTCTTTTTGGGCAAGCTTTGGGTGGTTTTCTACAGTTTTGGGCATTTCCCTGAATCTTGTGCAATCTATTATTTTGCTTGTCATGCGGGGGAGAGGGTGGGAGGCTTTTCTGTGCCCCCTTTATGTCCCATTCATGCCACCTCGTGTTGTCTGAGGTGGGGGCCAATGGCCTTCCCCTGTCAGAGCGTGCAAGATTTGGAGCACCGTTAGTCGTTTTGCTTGGTATGGAGGTGAAAGCAACCTGTGCCCTACATTCATCTGGAGTTGGGGTCGAGATTTGGGATACCTATTCTAGGGCACCCCCCTGTCCCACTCTCCCTCAGACCACACCGCGCTTCCTCTCAGCACACTGGTGGGACCGTTGTCCCTAGCTTGTGGCTGGGGACTCCGAGGTTGTGTGTTTCCTAATGATTTTTGGAAGAGTGTGACAAGGTGACCGGACTACCGGACTTCGGAAATCAAAAACGGGACAGTTCACAAACATAGAAGAAGGCTGGCCAAGTTAGCCATTCGCCTTGTAACATCAAACACATAAAACCCGGGACTTATGCCTAAAAAATTGCAAAGGCCTGCTGGGTGACGATGGAAAACAAAGAGTGGTATGCATTGGTTTCACCTATGCAATGAATAAAGAAAGAGTGGTTTTCCTCAATCATCCTCCAGGAGAAGGGCAGAGCTCCCAGACAGATAGCACAGGAGTGGAGATGATGTAGCAGCTCTGGCTGCTGACTCGAGAGTTGGGTATCCTTGTTCAAGTCTCGGCGGCACTGCGCAACATCCTGTGAATCTATGCCAATATCTTATTCTCACTTTATGAAAATATAGTTCCACCAAAGCGGATGTTAACAGTATTTCGGCAGCGGGAAACTGATAAGAGAAGCAGATGAGGAACAAGGATTGGTAAATGCAGGAAAATATGCTACAGCCAATAGAAATGTAGGAAAGGTAGGTGGAACTCACAGGAACCAATGAGAAGCCAGGAAAAAGAGGAGGCGGGATGTAAGTAAGTCCCTTTAAAGTTTATATTAAAAACAATAGATTTCCCAAGCTTGAGTGTGCAGACGAAACCTAAAAATGGGACTGCCTCTGCAAATCCGGTACGCCCGGTCACCCTGCTAAAACTCCCTCCCCCCCCCCTACCCCTCAACTGGAGACTTGGACTCAACATCATGTTGAGGGCTCGCTGCATATTGGCTCCTTGTGTGTGCGCTGTGGAGTCTTTTGGGTTTTTACCATCCCAGGCGCACAGGAATCCTGGTTCCGCCACCAAGAATAGCTTCCCTTTAGAACTGAAAGGGGGCCTGCAATGGGGTGGAGGCTTTTAGTTTTTGGAGGCTCTATTGGGACTACACGCCATGAAGGAAACATTGGCCCAGGACATTGTGCCTGAGAATGGGGCCCATTCAACTTAGTTATTGGGACGTGTCCCTTTTGACTTTGGCCGCGAGACCTGGGTGACTGCTTTTTAAATTCTTTTTGGGTGCCTTCCTGCCCCCTTGCCAGACTTCCTTCTCCCTGGGGCATGGCCAGCCAACCCCGCCCTGGGGGATCAGCAGCAGTGTGGGGCCATAAATCCCGAAGATGCTCAAGGTAACCTGGTTATTCCAATGGGGTCACCTTTGATAACAAACTTTAGTGAGGATACCCAATGACACAGTTCTCAGTCGCTCTAAATTTCTGGACACATGTACAAATTTGAATTCCCACTGGCATCCTTTTTTGGTTTGGTACAGTTTGTTTTGGAAAAAGGTAAGTGGGTGCTAGTTATTAACCACTAGGTTTTAAGTTGTTGGGGTAATTCCTACTTATACTGGAGGTTTATCTTGCTGCTAATTTCGGCTTTGTGATTGCGTGAGGGCGCTACCTCCCCATACTGTCACCGCTCGCTGCCGGGGCTGTGGCCTCGGTCCCTGTTGTGCTGAGTTCCTTGTCTCTGGTTGCTTCTGCCACATGCTTATCCAATTACCTGATCCCTGCTGTGGTGGTGTGGCGGCCAGCGGACCTTCCTTAGGCTAAGTGTAGGGTACATTCTGATTCCTCTGTGCTTAATGTTGAGGAGCAACATTCATGGGGATTTGTGGCAACTGGCCCTGGCTCATCAATCTCTGCTGCTTTTGTTGATCATGGTATGCCTTTAACCAGTATCTCTCTGCCAGGTGACTCGACCTATGGCAATAGTAGCACTCCTTAGGTTCTGATGCTGCCAACCTCCCTGGCCTCTGCTGCCATAGCCGGTTTGGAACCCTCTGGGGTTTTGCGATGGAGCCTTTCTTTGAGACTGGTGCCAGTTGCGAGGTTTCGCCACTGATGCTCCCTCGAGGGCTGTTTTTTCAATTTATGTTGAACTAGTTTTGCTGTGTCTCTTTGGGCCTACTCCTGTTTTTCTCTATTCTTTTCTTGCTTCTTTTTGTGGTAGTGCAGTATATGGGATTGTATCTACCGCCAGGGTTTGGTATCTAAATCAAGTACGCTGTCCAGCCCGCTCTGTATCTCGGTGGGTAACCCCTTTTTAAGAATATTGCATAAAAATGGGACTTGTGTACCTGTATCGGACCACACCTGTCCTGTTTCTTGCTCCCATCGTCCCCTCTTTATTCTACTCAGGAAATCTGTTATGCTTTCCCCTGGCTTCATGGTCTCTGCCATTAACCCTTCTACATCTGGGCAGTCACGGAATACATCTCTCAGGGCTATCCATATCCGGTGTCTGTACAAATTAAATGTAGGCCTTCCGGCTCTGTTCCGGTTACCATAATTGCTGGAATGTGAGCTTGGGTGGATACAGTGTTAGTCTGCTCCCCAATAAGGTTACTTGGAAGGCTCTTAATGTTCCCTATCGCTAGGTTGATACATGCGGTGGTCTTCTCGAAGCATGAAATCAATTTACCTGCCCTATCCAACAGTTATGGTAACTTTTTTCTCAACCCCTCTTTGTCTATCTGGGCCCATGGTACGTATACCGTCCCCACCATGCCCCTCTGTAGTAACGGGTGCATTCTTATTTCAGGTGACTACAGTTTTCTCCCCAACATAGCATTCCCATCTTTTTAGACATTCCTGCATGTACAGGAAATTTCACTTGGGGTCTCCTTGTCCATGCTGGATGCAATCTTCCGCTATAACCATGTCCCCTGGCTCAAATTATCCGTCCCTCTGCCAACCCCTATCAAATTGATCCCTCTCCTCAGTCCAGTAGGCTAATAGGTCATAAAATGGGTGCGCAAAACTCTTCCCCTACCTACCTGCTACTATCTCCCTGGGTTTAGGTTTATCCTTTTCATGCACTCGTGTGTCGTGGCGCGCATCCTCGTCGCTGCTTTCCTTATGTGCACGCAAAGGTGGCATCATATTTTTCCTGTTTCTCTCTGGATTAGTACCAGGCTGCCCTGGTCTTTTATTTTGTGGTCAGCCCCAATACATTGTCGACCGGGCGGTGAGGCTCTGATCCCAGCTAGAAGCCTTTAATTTATTTCTGCCTCCGATTCTTCCCAGCTCTCTGTCCTGTACTTACTTCCGCATCCTCCATTTGAAGGGCGCTGCCCTATATTCTTGCCGTATATCCTGGTTGTGTGCTGTCTCTTTCTCTCTCTCTAACCTCAGCTCATGCCTCTTTCTCGACCCATATGATTTGTCTCCTTCGCTCTGTGCTGCGCACCACTCTTTTTGGCCTGGCTTTGCCTTCAAACTCGCTTTCTGCGGCCTACTTGGCTACCTGGGCAAATCCTGTCATTGGTTCCTAGAAAACTGAAGCTTCCTCCCTCTTCTCCACTCGATGTATCTCTATCGAGAACTGCCACAAACCTCCCTGTCCCTGGAGTATTTTCGCCTGAACCAGTGGGAGAGTGTGTTTTTCTTGCTGTCGAGGTCCTATGTGTTTGACATGGCAGATATAGGGGTTGAGCTTTTGAGGACCATTTTAAGGAACCTGGGTAGCGTCTGGGCTCATTGGCTATTTGGTCTCTTGTGCTTGGGCCTAACTTTCCTTCTTTTGGTGGGGGGCGTCGGATCCTACTATTGTCAGATTTGAATTTCCTAATGCGGGGGAAGCTGGCGTGAGAACCTCCATTTCTGCATATGGTGGGGGAGGTGCTGACTCCTTGCCCGCTACCTGCTTTGTAGGGCTATTGCACTTGGCCTCTTTGAAAATGGTCCATATTTCTAATGATGCCTCTCTCTTTTTACCTGTATATTTAGTTTTTATATATGTTTTAGTATGCTGAATTATGTTACTTTGAAATGTTCCCTTCTTAGGCCAGGGAAAGGTGTGTGTCTTTATGTGTGAATGCCATTCTTGGCAAAACTTATTTAATCTTTTTATCTGCTTGAGGAACCTAGTTTCCATGTGCTTTAGTAGGGCACCCATGGCAGTTTGTAATTTTGTTAGCGAGATTCAAAAGATGTTTTCCTAATTTTCTATGTCGAATCATAGGGCCAATTCGTGCAGTCGTACAATTTTACATACTATGAGCTCAGCATTTGCAATTTCTTACATAAAACAGTTTAAACGAGCATTTACATGAAAGAAGATAAGACTGCATGCGCAGTATGATAACACAGAGCAAATATGCAATGGGTTAGCACAAAATCTGCATCAATTCCCACACAAAACAGTTTTCAGTGAAAATATATGCAATGACATTGTATACAATAAAACATTTAGTCAATGATCAACAGAATTTTTTTACTTTGGCCAATAAAAAATGGATTTTTAAAAATATTTTATCCTCAAGCAAGAGGAGACTGTTGTGGAACATGTTCGTAATTGAACTGGATAGTCTGCAACTATCAGCCCCTAGACAAAGGTGGTAGTCACAGACACCAAAGAGTAGCAACTTAGGAATCACCGGCCCTCCTTGGCCACATGCAAATTACACCAAGTTTCCGGGGTCAAAGTTTTTTCTAAAGTCTGAGTCACACCCAGAGGTCCAAGCGACCAACACCTCTCACTCCTTTCAGATACTAATGGTGTTAAGATACATTTTAGCACTGAGAAATCCTTTTAACTAAAAAACTATGAGACTGAGGTGCCAACTCCTAGGAGCTGTAAAGGGCTACATAAATAAATAAATATTCAGTTTCTTAGCATACTACTATCAAAAAAGTGAGGATTGCCTCAGAGGCCTCCTTACGACTGATACAGTTGGCACATAAAAAATAGGCAATATGCCAGACCCTGTCAGTGGCAGAGAGCTCAGGTTATCTTTTTACGCTTCTCCCTAGTTTGTCATAGGCCAGATGTTTAAAACAAAACACAAAATGTTTCAGGCTCGGATGTGGTCTTTTACCCTTTGTGAAGGCTGCTTCAGGACAAGCCTCCGCCCAGCGTATTCAGCAGAACTTCCAATCAACTGTCGTGTCTGGCCGTCTTTGTCACTGCACATTTTGAATCTGTCCGGGCGGGGCCCCTTCCTTCAGCTGCAATTGAGTATGAGGTCCCAATTCCTCCTGGCTGGGTCACCAAAATGTTACTTGAGTACGAAATACCTTTAAAAACTTGAAACAAGAGGCGTTTGGCAAAACAGGAACAGTTTGTTTAATTAAACGTTACAAGCACAGGGTCTGAGGACTGTCTCAATATGCATTCAGTTAGCATCCTTTTTAAATACAATTTTCATCAGGTTGTAAAGTTCTCCGGTGAACCATATATGGTGAGGAATGTTGGTTGCTGCCTTAGAGTCATAAATTAATGGTGGAATGGTTACTACAGGAGGAACTCGACCTTATGTGGACACAATATGGCCAGTAGGTTACGTGTCCACATGTCTGGCATGGGGAGTTCATGATCATCTTGTGTGCTGTGTTCTGATTGGCTATGTGTTCCTAACTCATGTGGAATCTGACTTTTATGGTGCTTTAGGAGGGCGTGTACACCATCTGGACATGGGGCCATTCTCTTTTAACCATCGTGATGTTGCTGCGCCTATCTGTGGTATTGATCTAGGATTTTCTGTTCATGCAGTTATCTGCCTACCACGCACCATTCCACCTCTGATTTATAAATTAGTAACCCGTTCCTCGGTCTCAGAGCTTGCCTGACTTAGGGGCACATGCATCAAAGGTTTCTGCAATCGCAAATGGTGCGATTCGCAAAAATCGGCCGTTTGCGATCACAAATTGGCATTTGGAGATGCATGAAAGTGTTTCCTATGGGCAATTTAAGAATTCGCAATTATTTGCGAATTCCTAAATTGCGATTGCATTTAAGGAATCACAATTTACGATTCCTTAAATTCAATACTAGAAGCACTTTCAAATAGCGATTTTGCTATTTGGGACCGCAAATTACAGAAAAATCAAACTTGTCTGTAATTTGCAAAAACGTTGAAAAATGCACTAAAATCTATTTTTTAAAGTTTTAGGTCACACACACACATGCCCTTGCAACATGGGTGCACATCACAATTCCAGGGGTGCAACAGGGTGTCATTTTGACACCCTTGCCACCTTGAAATTGCATGAGCAATTTGCGAGTACCTACTGGTACTCACAAATTGTGCATGCAATCCCCCTTCATTACTATGGGCTTGTAGGCCCATAGGAATGAATGGGAAGGCATTCCTTAATTGCGACTCGCAATTTGCGGGTCACAAATAAGGAATGTTTAAGAATCACAATTTTTATAGCGATTCCTACATGCATAGGCTTTAATAATCGCAATTAAGGAATCGCAAAAGCCTACCTTGATGCATGTGCCAGTATGTATCTGTGAGTTGGGGTTGATGTTGAGTTCACAATGGGCGATTTTGTTAATAGGGATGTGATTTCGTTTCATATAGCTTTGAGCAGTTATGAGTCCTTGTCCTTTGTAGCCTGAAGGTTGTAGCACTTCGGATGTACCTGACTGATACTTCGAATGTGCACTTAAATGAAAAGCAGTCAGGAGCCTGCTGTGGAGGTAGCTAGATATCTCTACCAATGCTCCATGTTTTACAAAGCCTTCGATGCCATTCATAGAATACCTTTTAACATTAAACATTCTAGTTACTTCTGCAACCTCCAACTGAAGACTTGAAGTTATATTAGAAGTAAAGTTTATGTTTCCACAATCGGTGTCTGTACGGTAAGGATTTAATCCGCTTCCCAGCAGAGTGGTCGCTCCCCTGAGACTGTGGTATCGTACTTGCAGGGCATTGCCCATACCGACTGCCAGCTGTGTGTTCTGACCGCCGCTTTGCCTATTTTCATGTTGAACTGCCAGCGTTATCTGCATTGTTTTTAATTTGCATACTTTATCCCAGCATTTGCGTTCTCCCCCAAGCGCTCGGCGTTCAGACCCCTCCGCCTCCATTTTGTTGATTGTTGTCCTCCGTAGCCCGCCCCGCCTCCCAGCTGAGCCGCCCTCCCACAGACAACAAACAGCGCTCCAGTACCTGGTAGCGCCGTGACTCGATCTCCGCTTCCCAGCAGAGTGGTCGCTCCCCTGAGACTGTGGTATCGTACTTGCAGCGCATTGCCCATACCGACTGCCAGCTGTGTGTTCTGACCGCCGCTTTGCCTATTTTCATGTTGAACTGCCAGCGTTATCTGCATTGTTTTTTAATTTGCATACTTTATCCCAGCATTTGCGTTCTCCCCCAAGCGCTCGGCGTTCAGACCCCTCCGCCTCTATTTTGTTGATTGTTGTCCTCCGTAGCCCGCCCCGCCTCCCAGCTGAGCCGCCCTCCCACAGACAACAAACAGCGCTCCAGTACCTGGAAGCGCCGTGACTCGATCTCCGCTTCCCAGCAGAGTGGTCGCTCCCCTGAGACTGTGGTATCGTACTTGCAGCGCATTGCCCATACCGACTGCCAGCTGTGTGTTCTGACCGCCGCTTTGCCTATTTTCATGTTGAACTGCCAGCGTTATCTGCATTGTTTTTAATTTGCATACTTTATCCCAGCATTTGCGTTCTCCCCCAAGCGCTCGGCGTTCAGACCCCTCCGCCTCCATTTTGTTGATTGTTGTCCTCCGTAGCCCGCCCCGCCTCCCAGCTGAGCCGCCCTCGCCCCTCCCCCTCCACCATCCACTTATGACTGGAGTTCCCGCGCGCAGCGTTTACGCGCAGCGACCGCGCCCAATCCGCGCCGAAGGTGCGCCAAAGGTAAGCCCGTCTACGCCCGTCCGCGCCTGGACCGCGCCCAGCGCCAGACCCCCTGCCCCTCGCGCTGCCCATCCCTCCCGCATTACCTACGATGCCGCCACCCTCCTAGCCCTTAACCCCGGTCGCACCCCCACCTGCGTCCAAGCCGCTCCTGGACACACCCATGGACCATTCTCTTGCTACTCCTGCAAATTCAGCGGCACCGACAACATCTCCGCTACGACCACACCACAGATTCCCGACCCCAACCACCTACAATGCATCCTTCTCAACACCCGCTCGGTGCACAGGCACGCCATTGACCTATGGAACCTACTAGACACCATCTCTCCAGACGTCGCCTTCCTAACGGAAACATGGATGAACGCTTCCTCCGCCCCAGACATCACCATCGCCATCCCGGAAGACTATAAGATCACACGCAAAAACCGTACCAGCCACACAGGAGGAGGCATCGCTATCGTCCATAAGAAATCAATCCGCATCTCAACCAGCTCAGACGCCAACCTCGCCAACTCCGAACACCTCCACTTCCAAATACACATCGACCCCAAGACCACACTCAGAGGCACCCTCCTCTACAGACCACCAGGACCCCGCGCTAAATTCAGTGAAGACATCACGGACTTCATCACTCCACACGCGCTCCCCTCCAAAGAATACATCCTTCTGGGAGACCTCAACTTCCACCTCGAAAAGAACAACGACCGCAACACCGCCACCCTCTTGGACAACCTCGCAAACCTCGGACTTAAACAACTGGTCACTTCCCCCACCCACATCGCAGGTCACACACTCGACCCCATCTTCACCTCCAGCAATCATGTCTCCTTCAGCCACACTATGGATCTCCTCTGGACTGACCACAGCTGCGTTCACTTCACCTACAACAAGCCAAAACCCACCAACCACCTCCAACCAACTCTGCAAAGAAACTGGAACAAGATCACCACCGACCAGATCTCCGCATCGCTCCTTCGAAACACCCCAGCCCACTCGTCTAACCCAGACCAAGCCGCCGCCAACTTCACCCTATGGTTATCCAACACCGCCGACACCTTAGCACCACTGAAAAAACGTCAAAGCAACCCTGGCAACAAGAAGGCCTCCTGGTTCAACGATGATCTTAAGAAGTCCAAGAAACTCTGCCGCTCCCTTGAAAAGGCCTGGAAAAAAGACCCAACCACTAGCACCAAGGACGCCTTCAAAAACGCCACCCGCACTCACCACCAACTAATCCGAAAGGCCAAGAAAACAGCATTCAAGGATCGACTTGACAACAACGCCCACAACAGCAAGGAACTCTTCAACATCGTCAAGGAATTCTCCAACCCCTCAGCCAACTCCAACGACATCACCCCCTCTCAAGCCCTCTGCGACTCCCTAGCCTCATTCTTCCACAACAAAATTGCAGACATCCACAACAGCTTCGACAACCACCCCGGAGACCAACCCACCCAACCATCTGCCGAACACTCTCCCCCCATGAACACCCTCAACGACTGGAACCCAATCTCCACTGAGGACACAATCCGCCTGATGAATTCCATCCACTCAGGCTCCCCCACAGACCCATGCCCTCATCACATCTTCAACAAAGCAGACTCCGTCATAGCACCGCACCTACGAGACGTCATCAACTGCTCCTTCAACTCCGCCACCTTCCCGGAAAGCTGGAAACACGCTGAACTCACCGCCCTTCTGAAAAAACCCACAGCGGACCCCACCGAACTCAAAAATTACCGCCCCATTTCGCTACTTCCATTCCCGGCCAAAGTCATCGAGAAAGCCGTCAACAACCAGCTCGCCGCTTTCCTCGAAGCCAACAAATCCCTCGACTCCTCACAATCTGGCTTCCGAGCAAAGCACAGCACTGAGACCGCCCTCATCGCAGCAACAGACGACATTCGAACTCTATTGGACAATGGAGACACAGTCGCCCTCATCCTCCTCGACCTCTCGGCAGCATTCGACACAGTTTGTCACAGCACCCTGTTACAACGCCTCAATAACATCGGAATACAAGGAAAAGCACTTGAATGGATCACCTCGTTCCTCACCGGAAGAACCCAGAGAGTCCGCCTCCCACCATTCAAGTCCGAGGCCACTGAAGTCATCTGCGGCGTACCTCAAGGATCCTCACTCAGCCCCACCCTCTTCAACGTCTACATGAGCCCCCTCGCGGCCATCGCCCGCCAACACAACCTCAACATCATCTCTTACGCGGATGACACTCAACTAATCCTTTCTCTCACCAATGACCCCAGCACCGCCAAAACTAACCTACACGAAGGAATGAAAGAAGTTGCCGAATGGATGAAACAAAGCCGCCTGAAACTGAACTCAGACAAAACAGAAGTCCTCATCTTAGGTACATCCCCCTCTGCATGGGACGACTCTTGGTGGCCGGAAGCCCTTGGAAAAGCACCCATCCCGACAGACCACGCACGGAACCTAGGCGTCATCCTGGATTCTTCACTCTCAATGAACAGACAAGTTGGCGCCGTTACCTCATCCTGCTTCAACATTCTTCGCATGCTCAGAAAAACATTTAGCTGGATCCCCAACGAAACAAGAAAAACAGTCACCCATGCTCTAGTCACGAGCCGTCTGGACTACGGAAACACCCTCTACGCAGGTACGTCCGCTAAACTCCAGAAGAAACTCCAACGAATCCAAAACGCCTCAGCCAGGATCATATTAGACATCCCGCGCAACGAACACATCTCTGGTCACCTGAAAGACCTCCACTGGCTACCCGTCAATAAGAGAATCACCTTCCGACTGCTAACCCACGCACACAAATCACTCTACGACATCGGACCAGAATGCCTCAACTCATGACTATCCTTCTACACCCCCTCCCGCCAACTTCGCTCTTCCAGCCAAGCCCTCGCCACTGTACCTCGCATCAACAAGTCCACCATGGGAGGCAGATCATTCTCCTACCTGGCTGCTAAAACATGGAACTCACTCCCCGCTTACCTTCGCCTCACCCAGAACCACCTAGCATTCAGAAAGCAACTTAAAACATGGATATTTGACAAGTAATCCTCCTCCCATTTCTAAGCGCCTTGAGACCCTCTGGGTAGGTAGTGCGCTATATAAATTCTCTGACTTGACTTGACTTGACTTGACTAATGATGGGGACAAGCAGAGATGTTTTAGGGCAAGGTCAACGTGGGTAATTGCACCTCACCTTCATCTTTCAAGGGGCCCTCTGGGAAAGTGAACTTTCTCTTCAACTCACATCTATTTCTCCATCTCAACCTGTAATTTATTATTCAATAATGTTTGACACGATGGGCCTTAAATTAGCAGAAAATTGGAAAAAAATACAAAGCTGTTCCAGGGAAGGGCCTCTAAAGTACATCTTGCCCGGGGCCCCACAAATCCTTTAGGTGACTCTGGAGACCAGGCCTCCCCTCTCCATATGTGCACAGATTGCCCTCATCATCTATAGTTGTTTTTGGTTATGGGTGCTTGTTCTTTGAAGGTAGATGTTGTCTGATGAAAACTGAAAGGTACACAAGCTTGCCCTTGAGAAGTCCAGTTTATACAGTGAAGCTGCGTCCACTAGTTGCTTCTAATTGCACTTCTCATCCCACTACATCTGAATTCCCATCCCTGGTTTTCCAACACCCTTCAATCTTGATGGCACCGAAAAACATGCCCCACGTTGGTGTTGTTTGATCAAAGAAGTAATGCTAATGTACCCATGGGGCCTGGAATGAGGGATATCACTTCTGACTTTCAGAAGATGCTATAAAAACCGGCTTAAATATATTTCAGGCAAAAACTTTGATTATGAATCTTAGATGTTTTATTCAACTTATTAGAAGCCCAGAAAATCTACTGACTTCTTCATCACACATATAAAGCACCATTACTTTTTTCAAGTACAATAAGGAGGATTTCAAATCTAAGACCAACACTGGGCTTGACTTTTTGTTATTCATAATGGAAATCCTTCACAAACCTCTCAGGCTGGAATACATCCTTGACATGGCAAGGGCTGGTCCTATCACTATGTTTCAGGTAATCATCATCACTCTTCACAGATAGGAATAAGGTGCAGACATCACATTATCCCACATTAAAGAAAGACAAACATTCAGCCAAAAGACGGTGCTCATGCTACATGCAAGGACATAGGATGTATTATATGGTGTGGTTGTGCAACATCACTGTGTAATACACTTAGCAACCTTGTCAGGACCAGTAGGTTTCATTTGTGAAATTCCCAAGTCAACCCTGGGAACTGTGGCTCCGAGCAGTCAAGCTTACACAAAGGAACCTGAAAAGATACTGCCACTAATAATTTACTAGAAAGAGCTAAGTGCATTAACTTCATCATAATGAAGATTTTCTCAAAAATGTCGTCCTATCGGTTGCTGATGAACTAGTAATTGACATCTAATGTTGACTGCATAGAAATATCCTTCTTGGTGGACGCTGGTGCCTCTCTTCACATCAGGGGTGGCTCTGGATTTACTCACCTGCGAGGGAACCCACAAATGCAACCCCCTCAAGATACAGATCTGTACCTATAGATGCAAGGCATCCATGCCCTGCAAGCTTTATTTCAGACCCACAGCTACACATAAAACCGTTTCATTATTTTGTTTGAAGCAACTGCTGATACAGACTGTCTACTCATCTTCATCTGCGATTAAAGCTGCAACTGTTGCAGCTTCTCTGACAGCAAACTATCCAGGGTCATCGCCAGAGGGAAAATATGTTGACAAACTGCTTTCATATTTATTCAATGAAATAGGTAAGGTGCAGAACTGACAGAATCACATGAATATTGAAGAGTCATTGAAGTCAATGACAGCTCTTCAGGGGTATAACGTTTCATGTTCAAAAGCAATTCAAAGCTGAAACCAACAACCTCCAGGAGCAAGGTATCATGGAGCCATTGGAAGGACTCATTTGTAGGTTTTGCATGTTGTTCCTGTGCCCAACAGATATTCTGATGGAACATTTTGTGTTTGTGTAGACCTAAAACAATCAAATCAGTCAATACAGCAAGAGAGGCATGATTAATCATATAAATGCTGTCTAGTTTGTATCCAAGTTGTATATCAATAAAGCCTATTATTAGATTGAGCTGAAAGAATCCTTCAATTTCGCCGCCATGTTCATCAGTCACATTGATCTGTTTAGATATAAATGTCTTAGCATTCATGTATCCTGAGCAGATGAGGTTTCCCAGGAAGAGATCTGTAGCATTATCAGTGGCATCCCAAAATGCCGGAATTATAGCAATTGCATTCTTGTATTTGGGATGACCAATAAAGAGCATGAAAACACACTTGTGGTTAACAGCACCCTACACGAAATGAACCTCGCGTTGACCAGGGAAAAATGTGACTTTTCGAAAAACGTAGTCACACTTTATGTACACATTTTCTTTATAGATAGCATGTGTACTGACACTGACAATGGGGAAGTCCTCTCTTCAGCAACTGCCCCTGACAACAAGTCAGTCCTCATATCATTCCTGGGTATGCCCAGCTACTGTGCAGATAAATTAAAGAATTTGCTTTAATAAGTCCCTCGCCGTGCGACCTCAGCAAGAAAAGTAAGCCCTACAGATGTTGACAAAGGGATGGGACTGTTTTTGAAAACAATCTGATCGAGCATTGCCAAAGTATCTGGCATAGCCTGTTATGACAGTGCCTTGCACACAGGTTGGTCTCACTTAAATGTTGGCTCAGTATGATCCTTTTCTGAGGCCCTCTGAATGGTTTGTTGCATATGCTGAACACAGCCAGACACGCCAAGAGAAAAAATACTCCCAGCAGACAAGAAAATACTGACAGTTTTATGGGCATGTGAACATTTCCACTTATTATTAATATTATTTAAAATTTTATATAGCGCGCAGTTACCCTGGGGCATCCCAGCGCTTATCAGGACATCAACAGATAAAAAACGGTCAGTCAAGTGCAATCAAGCAGGGAACAGATGTGTTTTCAGACATTTGCCAAAGCGCAAAGTGCAGGTCTCAGCGCGCAGTTTTAAAGGTAGGGAATTCCACAGCCTCGCTGTGTTCACCGAGAATCTTCTCCCGCCCGTGCGTGCCCTCTTTACTCTGGGGACTAGGAGGAGGTGTTTCTGGTCAGAACGCAGCGTTCTGTTCGCTTTGTATGGCACTGCTAGATTTCTCAGAATAGGGGGTCCTGTCCCCTGGAGAATTTTGTGGGCTGTACAGAGTGCCTTAAATTTTACTCTTTCCCGCACTGGGAGCCAGTGCAATGCCTTTAGGGCAGGTCTAGATGACTGGGTTCTGGGAGTACCCATGGGCAGTCTGGCCGCCGCATTTTGAACCTGCTGAAGTTTGTTGAAGGTGGATTCAGGGGCACCCAAAAAGATGGCATTGCTGTAGTCGAGTTGCGATGTTATCAGCCCCTGAATCAACAGCTTCCTAGATGGGAAAGGAAGAAGAGGGAAGATTTTGCGGGCTGAACGTAACAGGGCGAAACAAACTCCTGCAGTTTTTTTAGCTTGGGTCCTGAACGAGACATCTTGTTCCAACCAGACCCCCAAGCTCTTGATCTCCTCTTTCGTACTAGGGAGATCGCCCATACAACTAGGCCAGCTGGTCAATGGGAGTGAGGGGACTTTATTCCCTAGCAACATTATCTCTGTCTTAGAGCCATTCAGCTTAAGAGCTGATTCATCCATCCAGGTATGGACTTCCGACAGGCATGAGTGCAGCAAATCGGGGTTCTCTAGCAGTTGTGATAAGGCGACCACTAGCTGCGTATCATCAGCATAGCTGATGATCTTGATGTTATAAGGGGCCACCACATCCTCCAGGGGGGCCATATATACATTGAACAATGTAGGGCTAAGAGAGGAGCCCTGTGGCACCCCCCACTGGAGGGGGATAGATCTAGTCCGATTGCTGCCTTCCCAAACCTGATATGAGCGGCCGTCAAGAAATGATCTAAGCCACTTCAGAGCGGCCCCTTCCACACCCACCTCTGACAGTCGCTGAATCAGCACCTGATGATTAACGGTGTCAAACGCCGCACTAAGGACCAGGAGGATCACTGCCACTGATCCTCCTGAGTCCATAATGCGTCTTGATTCTTCTACGACTGCCAGGAGGGCAGTGTCAGTGCTCTGGCCTGGACGGAATCCGGTCTGCGAGTCTCGGAGCAGTCCATTCGACTCTAAGAAGCCTGACAGTTGATAATTCGCTAGCCTTTCAGCAATTTTGCCGAGACCTGGCAGCAGGGATATAGGCCTAAAATTTGCCAATTCCGCCGTGTCCAAGTTTGGCTTTTTTAAAAGTGCCTTGACCACTGCTGTTTTCCAGCTTGGTGGCACCAAGCCCTGGGAAAAAGAAGCGTTCATCAGATCAGTGATAGGAGTCACAATGGCTACCTGCACAGTCTGCTACCTGCTTTAAAAATTTCATAGGGACCGGATCCATAGGGGAGACACTTTTCATAGATCCAAGGGCTTTCAGTACTTTGGCCTCTGAAACTGGGCCGAAAGTATCTAGATAAGTAAATAACTCTCTAGGCTGAGTTATGGAGTTCTTTTCCTGAGTCTGCTGAGGTCGTATAGTCTGAGGCAGGGAACTAAGTATCTTTACTATTTTCGTGTGGAAGAAGTCTGCCAGCTCCTTACACTTCTGTTTATCACGTGTGGCCACAGGTTCGGGAACTTTAAGGAGTTCTTGCACCACTTTGAAAGTTTCCTTGGATGAGCTTGAAGCAGATCTTATACGCTCCTCAAAAAATTGGGCTTTTGCCAGCCGGAGGGCAGCTTTATAACCCTCATAGCTGCACGATATTCCTCTCGTCTATTTGTCTCCAATTTCTTTCTCCATACCCTCTCCAACTTTTTACATCCTTTCTTGAGCAAGCGAAGCTCGGCAGTGTACCAGGGAGCGGATCCAATTCTTTTCTCCCTCTTTTGCACTCTCTTTTTAGGAATGAGGGCATCAAGAGAGGCGGTCAACCATTGGTTAAAATTTGCATCTCCTTTAATCGGGTCTAACTCGGGAGAAGAAAGCGAGTCTACCAATTTGGAGGTCCAGTCATTGATCGATAATCTGGACCAGGCTCTGTCCACCAGGAAAACCTGATGGGCGGATGTAGGGGGTAACTCGACTTGCCATTCAGCCGAAACCAAAAAATGGTCAGACCACGTGAGAGGATGTGCTGGCCTGGCCAAGAGACGGGGGATATTAGAAAACATTTGGTCAAGTAAGTGACCCTTATCATGCGTGGCTCCTGCATTAATTAAAGGCAGCTCACATGCTTTCAAGTCACCCTGAAGGTCCCGGGCTATTAAATCTGCGGTATCGTTAAAATGGAGATTCAGATCTCCCAACACTATGAAATTTGTTGTAGACGAGGCCAGCGTCGTCACTGCTTCCATTACGGAACTTACGAAGTTGCCCAGGCAGCCCGGAGGCCGGTAAATCAGTAAACCTGACAGTGCCACTGTGGGGGATATCTGCAAGGAGAAATGGCAGCTCTCACAGTCGGCAACTAAGCCTTTCTGGGCCCTACATACGTAAGTCTCTCTATATAGAATGGCAATGCCACCCCCTCGCCCCTCAGGTCTGTCCAGATGAAACAGAAGAAAGCCTGGCGGGTGGGCTTGCACGATGTCAGCATCGGAACTGGCAGTTATCCAAGTTTCCGATAAGAACAGGATATCTAGGTCCTGATCTTGTATGAGGAGATTAATTTCAACTGAGTGCCTCGGGAGAGATCTGCAATTCAGCAGACCCAACAGCAAGGTATTCTTACCTTTCTGCGGAAGAGCCGACTGGCACATCCTGCCGGATGGTGGTAAAAGCAGTCCATTGTCTACCGGGTTGCGGTCCGCCAGATGTAGGTAGCGCAATGCAATGAGCTCATCCCGGGAGTACGTCAGTCTGGGTGCCAAATTATTGAGCATAGTACCAGGCCCCAGGCCCGTCTAAGCCCGGACGAGCACAGACGGGCAGGACGCTGGCTGGACTCCGGCGTGAGTCCGGCGGTCCCGCTGAGCGTCTCCGCTGCACGTCGTCATTGGGAGGTTTAAGTAGGGGCGTGTTATCCCGCGTAAAGACTAGGGCGCTGACCGAAATGGCGCCGCGGTAAATCCCAGCCTCCCGCAAGATGGTTGCGAAGGTGTGTTGCACTACTAAGTGACCCGCCCAAAATAGCGGTGAGTTCCCAAAATTAGAGTACGGGTGAGCACTATATGTAAGGAAAATAACAATGCAATTTTAAAAGATTCAGCAACAATATTTTAAGAAAGCGCGTCTAACGCTGTCTAATTGCACCAAAAGCGAGTCTTTCAAAGCTCCGTGCTGCGTTGCAAATAATACCTTTGTCCAGGGTTGGCCAGGCAGGTATGCTCGTCTTAAGTAGGGGCGTGTTATCCCGCGTAAAGACTAGGGCGCTGACCGAAATGGCGCCGCGGTAAATCCCTGCCTCCCCCAAGATGGTTGCGAAGGTGTGTTGCACTACTTAGTGACCCGCCCAAAATAGCGGTGAGTTCCTAAAATTAGAGTGCGGGTGAGCGCTATATGTAAGGAAAATAACAATGCAATTTTAAAAGATTCAGCAACAATATTTTTAAAAAGCGCGTCTAACACTGTCTAATTGCACCGAAAGCGAGTCTTTCAAAGCTCCGTGCTGCGTTGCAAATAATACCTTTGTCCAGCTTGTGGGTATATTAGTGCTGTAGTCTCCACGATCTGCATGCCTTTCAGCACGTCTTAGGTGAACCTGCAGTCCACAAAGAGGGTCTGATTCTCAGGAACTCGCCTTGTTATTCCTCAAGAAAGACCTGTGATGACAAATTGTTGAGCTAGCTCTTGTATGGATGACCCTCTTTTCATTCACAGCAACATGGGATTACAGACATCAAGCGCTTCATGCACACCATCTGAACAGATAGACACAGACTCAATTGTACTTCTCTTGCTTACACATTTACGTTTATTAGAGACCACTACGAACTCTCAACAAATGAAGATCTGTTGGATATTGATGAGGTTCCTCAAGAGACCACTTCTTTAGCAAATGTTATGCCTGATTACCTCATATCATCACCTATTCATTCCTCTTCTCACATGGCCAATCCTTCTTCCCTCCCGAACCTGACCCAGTTATCCATCCCTCTTGCTCTTGGTGCCATATTGAGCCTTCCAAAAGATTCATCATCATAATGGAGTCACCACATGTTTTTGTTTAGTTGGAGTGGAGGGGGGAACTTAGTGTCAACTTGCAACTTGCAGTGGATTACTTCAGATGAATTAACAGATAATTCTTATGTGTGCAGTTGCAGTAAAAGCATGCACAATAAGCCAAGGGACATAAGAAAGCAATAAGGAGCCTGGCACAAAGCAAGCTGGATGCCCAGGTCAGTGTTCCATGCATTACAGTGCCTGTTTTGCAGTACTACTATTTGACCATATATAACAAGGTCTTTGATGCTTTATACATTTCAGTAGATTAGCCTCACTTTGCAAAGCCAAACAAAGGAAGAATGTTCCATTAGGTGACTATTGGCCACTTCCACCACCGAAAAGCTCAACCACTAATCCTAGACATCAGGGAAAATAAAACCACCTCCCACCTCTGCTCACAGAACATTAATGGACTGGCAAGCAAAATATCTGATCTGGAGTTCCTACAGTACCTCAAATCATTTGATATAATAATGCTACAGGTAACATGGAAGGTAGATCCTCTCCACTTGTGAGGTTTCATGTGCTTCGCATCGCCAGCTGTGAAGGGTGGAAGACTCAGTCATCCATTAGGAGGGCTGGCAACTTATGTATCCACAACCTGTACAACCTCAGCGGAGCCAGTCGGTCCTGCCTCAAAGGCGGTCAAGATCACCCTCTCGCTTATGTACAAGATGAGGCATTAATAATCACCACTTACATACACCCTAAATGCGAAGAAAAAGATTCGGAACACCTATTCAACCAACTACTAAGATACATAAGCAAGTCAGAAACATCAAATGTTATTCTCTTGGGGGATCTGAATCATGACCTTCTAGGTATGTCGCTGGGGAATGAAGTTCCCAATCTATCCCTACGCTGGAACATACCAACTCAAAGTGGGAACTCTCACAGGGAAACCAACAGCAAAAGTAGATGGCTACTAGATGATCTAGAACACATCAACTTCAGGGCACCAAATAGAATATTCCCTGAAGACTCTACCAGTGGCCACCTACTATTCTCCCTCTGCCTGTTTAACAATAGACTACAGTTTTGTCATCCTCTCGCTGTTTCACTGCATCCTGGAATTTCGATAAGGGGACAAGGGGGACAGCGACCATCTACCACAAGAAATATTCCTCCCAGCAACCTCGCCCCAACGTATCCACCTGGAGGTGGCCCCCAACTCCATCTACATGATTTTTACTTAAAAAGAATCAAGTTTGTAGGAGCAAATATAGAGTCCCTGTCAGCAACAGCAATGGACTGCATACAAACTCAACCAGAAGCACCAAAAAGCCAGATGGGAAATCCTCACTGCTAAACTAGCAGATCTTCGTGATACGTCACCCAAAATAAACGTCTGTCAGCACCCCAGTGTGGGAATCAGGATTATGAAAGTCCAAATGGAACAAATATAGCACATCAAAAAAGCCATAAACAGCACTTTAAGATCCCTGCGACACCACCGGGGAGAATAACTCTTCGTATACTCAAAAAACAACAAAGAACCTCACTCAAAGTTGAAGTGGAATCTCAACAGAGGATGGGAAGACGAGGCCTGGGCAAAACTACTTCGTGACATAAACCACAACGACAGTGCACGCTTCTGTGGAGCAGTCAATAAGATAATTCATCTGCAGCATGGAGGAATTTCATTTCATATTTTAGAGGAAACCTGTGTAACATTCCTAAGTGAGCATTTCAACCACCATACCGTGGAAAAAATGACAAACTAGACAACCAGGAAAATGCCAGTGCACCCCATATCAAAAGACCTACAAAAGGGGAAGAAAGCCACAAAAATGGCAGACTAAGCCAATGTACTTGAGCATGAATCCAACTCCTCAAGTATACACCAAATAAAGCAACAAATTGCTAAAGGGAGAAAGGAATGGGCCCTGGGCCCTAATGGCATACCACCAGCACTGTTCAAACAAAGGGCAGATGATTGGGCAGGAGCCCTGTATTCCAGTCACTACCGGGAAACTACTGCTTGGCGGCATTGATTGACAATGAAGCAAAATATTTTGCAGGGACAATGCTAATGGAACTCAAATCTTGGACAGAAGAAAGCTCAATAATACCAATAAACCAGACGGAGTTCTGCAAAACGTCAGGCACAACAACAAACATTCTGGCAATTTCACTACTTATAGTTGCGGCAAAGGCCTCTAACCTTGCATTAAACCTCTGTTTTATTGACTTTGGTGCTGCCTTCGACAACGTAGACCGGGCAAGACTGTAAAGAAATTCCACAAGCTCTATTAAATATGCTGATACTTCTCCACACAGTCATATGGGTACAGGTGAAAATAGGAGCAGGCATACACCTCTCCAGATGAGTACCAACTACCAAAAGCCTGAAGCATTAGTTTCTGCTGGCTCCCATCTTATTCAATCTATTCTTGGCCGACTTGCCGCAGGAACTTAATGGCAATCACACACGAGGGCAAACACATTTCCCTGGCCTAAGGAGGGAACATTTCCCGCTAACATCATTCGGTATGCTAAAACACATGTAAAAACGAAATATACAGGTCAATAGAGAGACGAGAGAGGCATCTACCATGCCCCAAGGCTGGGAGGAAAAACTTTAACAAGCCTCCTGTATACTGAAGATGTACTCCTTGTCAGCTACACCCAGGTGGGCCTGCAACATCTCCTCAACAAAATGCAGGACAACACCATGGAGAATAAGCTGAAGGGCAACTATAGGATAGCACTATCAATGACCAGCAGCGGCTCCTGGAGGGAGTGCCGTGGGGTGGTGAGGTGGGGGAGGGGCAGGGTGGGGGTTAGTAAACCACGGAATATGGCCAAACGGTGTAAGTACATAAATAAATAAATAAAACAAATTACATTGCGCACGCTGCAACGCCAAATGGCAAATAATTTGTTTTGTTTACTTATTTATCCTGGATCTCATGTCTCATCTCACTATTTCTGCGGCACCAGCCCTGAAATTATACTAGGTGTTAGGCCTGGCACCCTTGGCGTGGGTCTCCCTTCCATTTTTGTTGCTGTTGCCTCATGTGTTTTTGCTGGTGTTAGCTGCTCAGAGTACTGTGCCACTGCCAACCAGTGCCACAGTGCAAGTGCTCCCTGTGTAAATTGCTATATTTTGCAGGTTTTTATATAGCGCTAAGATCGACTCCCGGAGGAGTATCTCCGCGCTTCGACCGCTGCGAAACCCTTCCTGGCTTCCCTGAGAGATGATCCCTTAATGGGTACCTCCAGGGTGAGACCAGGCATCCCCGGCGGTCTGGTGGGGCCGTTAGTGAAGATGAGGCAAGCTAATGCCCAGAGTTGCCGAGTGTGATCGCTGATCAGAGTGGGCACCGAGGCGAGAGAATTATCGAGTCCGCTGACCCTGGTCCAGAAACCTGCCGCGCCGGGAATCGAACCCTGGTCCCGGGCCGTCCTCTGCTCTCGGGTCTGCCGCCTCTAACCAGTGAGCCACACTACTTCACACCAGTGAGCCACACTACTATTGATTGTATTCCATGATTGGCTTATTTGGATTACTATCAGACCCTAGTACCGTGCACCAGGAGTGCCCAGGGCTTGTAACTCCAAATGATGCTAGTGGGCTTGCAGCACTAGTTGTACCACCCACAGAAGCAGCCTTGTAAAATATGTCTATTGTCTGCCATTGCAGAGCCTGCGTGCAGTCTGGTACTATCATGCTGACTCGGCAAGTGCACCCACTTGCCAGTCCCTAAACCTTCCCTTAACTTCATATTAGTCACCCCTATGGTAGGCCCAAGGACAGGGTGCATTGTAAGCATAAGGTAGGACAAGCCCTGAGGTGTGTGGCATGTCCTAATAGTGAATTATAGCCATTTTCGTGTTTCACTATTGCAAGGCTGGGAATCAAAAAGATGTACAGAGTTCACCACAGAGAGTTGGGTAGGTTGAGGGAATAATTCTCTCTCTAGAGTGTGTTGTTGTGGTAGGGATTAAGGTAATCCCTTGACGGAATTAAGGACGCCTCACACAATTCAAAGGTTGGACAACTGTTGTCATCCCACCCGATGATTGTTTTGTGTCATCATTGGCCTCCTGCTCCAACGGCAGGCTGGCGGTGCAATGCCTGTCGGGTAGCACCTGGTGCTAGTCTTTAGTGGAGATCTTCTATTCCTCAGCCAATAGATGCATGTGTGTGAGGGGCCAAAAAAAGGGGGAAGTGCAATTGTGAGCGTGAGTGAAAAGTTAAAAAAGGTCAGTAGAGTCCATTAAGAACCTTTAATGATATGGCTCACTGCCTCGTTTAAAAGTGGTGAAGGGAGGGGTACCGAGGCACAGAGAGTAAGGTGATCTGGCCTCGTTCAACCC
The DNA here is from genome assembly GCF_964263255.1 of Lissotriton vulgaris. NCBI lineage: Eukaryota > Metazoa > Chordata > Amphibia > Caudata > Salamandridae > Lissotriton > Lissotriton vulgaris. Next base: position 724,720,009 of record NC_141691.1, read on the forward strand.
TCGCCTATGGTGCGGTCAACATGTTTCATGCCACTAGGGCAATTCTTCAGGACCTAAATGCTCATCAATATGTAAGGTTTTTTAACCGTTAGCAAAAAGTTGGATATACAACCTGCAGGGTATCGCAGGCTGGGATCCTGCGTGATTTCCCGCCCTAGGTGTGGGGAAAGAAGGAGAGAAAGGCACAGTCAATGTTGTGCCTAACAACTGGAAGATTATACAAGTATAGTTCACATGCACAAAAGGTATGGTACAATGAACCCTACCAAAACGAAGTGAAAGTGCTAGAGAGAGAAATTACTTACAAAACAAAGTAAGCGGGGAGAGGGTTTGCATTTAAAGTGCCAAATGTCATCAGTGGTGAGGTTGCATAAGAACGATGTACATAAAGGCTATACACTCCATGCTTAGTCACTCTTTTGTGGTTTACAGCCAAGGGGTAGTGTATTCGTTAAAAATGGGAGTAGAAAAACTAAAATCAGAACCAAAGCACTTCAATCGGTGAAGGAAAAACGGGAACACCGGGGTCGAATATTCTCAAGAAGTCCTTACCCTGAGTCCCTGGTAGACGGACCCCACTAGCTGTCCTTGTGGGGCCTGAGCTGTAAGGTGGTTACCTGAATAGAATAAATATTCCGGTTACGATTGTGGTTAACGGAGCAAGATGGTTTTGAGTTGGTCCCTGGTGGTTAAGCCAAATGATGGCACACAGAACCATCGTCTCCGTAGACCACATCTTACCTTGTATGCTCGAGGCACTGGGCTTGTAAGCACCTACCCCTACCACAGCGGCGAGATCGCAGGACAGCCGGTGAATCGGTGTGTGGCTGAGCTGCTAAAGAAGCAGATTGCTGCGGGCGCCGTGAGTGGGCGTGTGTGCAAAGCGTTGCTAGGTAACGCGGACAAGCGTGGTGTGGAAAGAGAGGGCAGCAACAGTCCGAATCAGCGTTCACAGCAAGGCGCCATCTTGGAATGGTAATAACCCCAATTCGGAGAATGCTAGGAGTGCCTTCAATATGTGTAGCAGGATAGTACTTAGTCTTGGGTAAGCACAATCCAAGGATGGATTATCTGGCTAGCATATTCCAAGGCACAGAATCATTTAGACCATGTTCATCTGTTTGGAGACGATGCACCCATCGCTGTTCCATTCTGAATAATGCCTGTTGGTTAATGGAAGGGTGGCAATCAAGGATAGTCCATTGTATGTTTTCCGCCAGGTGGTTTAGTTGTCTACAGTGTTCATACAGCCTGGTGTGTGTCTTTTTACAGCGGATGTTGCTGTTTTGTTCCATGATGCGTAGTTTCACGGTGCGCATCGTCATGCCGATGTAGATCATCTTACATGGACATGTCAGCACGTAGATGCATCTTGCGCTGTTACAGTTTGTATGCTTGTTGAGGTGCCAGGTGAAACCGTTTGGAAGTTCTATGGTTTTACCTTGGATCGTTTGAGGGCAAACAACACAGGAACCACAACGAAAATGTTCCGTAACTGGTGGCAGGTCCCAAAGTGTATTAACTGGGCGGGTGCTCGTTTTCTTGGGGCGGGTATGGATCAAAGTATCCTTGAGGTTGGATGTCCTCTTAAATGCAAAGCGCGGCCGAGGAATTTCGAGGCCGCCGTATTGAGGATTCCCCAATGTGAGTTCACACTCACGGCGCCCGCGGCATTCTGCTTCTTTAGCAGCTCAGCCACACACCGATTCACCGGCTGTCCTGCGATCTCGCCGCTGTGGTAGGGGTAGGTGCTTACAAGCCCAGTGCCTCGAGCATACAAGGTAAGATGTGGTCTACGGAGACGATGGTTCTGTGTGCCATCATTTGGCTTAACCACCAGGGACCAACTCAAAACCATATTGCTCCGTTAACCACAATCGTAACTGGAATATTTATTCTATTCAGGTAACCACCTTACAGCTCAGGCCCCACAAGGACAGCTAGTGGGGTCCGTCTACCGGGGACTCGGGGTAAGGACTTCTTGAGAGTATTCGACCCCGGTGTTCCCGTTTTTCCTTCACCGATTGAAGTGCTTTGGTTCTGATTTTAGTTTTTCTACTCCCATTTTTAACGAATACACTACCCCTTGGCTGTAAACCACAAAAGAGTGACTAAGCATGGAGTCATGACATTTGGCACTTTAAATGCAAACCCTCTCCCCGCTTACTTTGTTTTGTAAGTAATTTCTCTCTCTAGCACTTTCACTTCGTTTTGGTAGGGTTCATTGTACCATACCTTTTGTGCATGTTAACTATACTTGTATAATCTTCCAGTTGTTAGGCACAACATTGACTGTGCCTTTCTCTCCTTCTTTCCCCACACCTAGGGCGGGAAATCACGCAGGATCCCAGCCTGCGATACCCTGCAGGTTGTATATCCAACTTTTTGCTAACGGTTAAAAAACCTTACATATTGATGAGCATTTAGGTCCTGAAGAATTGCCCTAGTGGCATGAAACATGTTGACCGCACCATAGGCGAGGGTTGAACGAGGCCAGATCACCTTACTCTCTGTGCCTCGGTACCCCTCCCTTCACCACTTTTAAACGAGGCAGTGAGCCATATCATTAAAGGTTCTTAATGGACTCTACTGACCTTTTTTAACTTTTCACTCACGCTCACAATTGCACTTCCCCCTTTTTTGGCCCCTCACACACATGCATCTATTGGCTGAGGAATCGAAGATCTCCACTAAAGAGTAGCACCCAGTACTACCCGACAGGCATTGCACCGCCAGCCTGCCGTTGGAGCAGGAGGCCAATGATGACACAAAACAATCATCGGGTGGGATGACAACAGTTGTCCAACCTTTGAATTTTGTGAGGCGTCCTTAATTCCGTCAAGGGATTACCTTAATCCCTACCACAACAACACACTCTAGAGAGAGAATTATTCCCTCAACCTACCCAACTCTCTGTGGGGAACTCTGTACATCTTTTTGATTCCCAGTTATAGGACACGTACATTGGACCCCGGTAAATATTGTCCTCTATCTGTCCCCCTTGTTGTTATAATTTTCAGCGTGGGTTCCCCCCACGGGACCTTTTTGCGTTACCAACGGTGACAAATTCACACTAGTTTGGTCCATCTCTAATCAGTATTACTGATTACCCCATAATCAGAACCCGCACTACTCTGGCTGGCATATTCTCTCGCACCCTGATCATCTCCCGTCAACATGGAGGATGTTCCAGGCCTTAGTTTCGACGAGGATACCATAGCTGAGGCGTTAAGAACAGCGCCACCATTACTGACCAACCCCCCTGCCTCTACATCTGGCACGTCTTCTGACGAGTGGGCAACCCTAACGGAGATGAAAAAAGAACTCATAAGAATCACGATCCACGGTATTATGATGACCGAATACCTGAGGAGTAACATAGCCCCACAGGGCCTAATCGTCAACATAGTTCCACGACTATTTCTGGAGGACAAGCAGTTCAAAGTCGACTGGTGCCAGGTCTCCTGGAAATGTACCAAAGACCTACTATTCCTGATTTCGCAAACAGCGAAGCGCCTCTCTGACGCCTTATTAGAAAAAATCTCAAACTTAGAAGCCACAATGAAGAGCGCCATTCACAAAAATAACAAAGCGGCCTTTACTACAAAGCTAGCCGAGATCAACCAAGAAATGGCTGACCATCACGAGTTTCTCTTAAAACAAAAAACAACCAAACTTCAAAAAGACATCACCAAATTTGAGAAAGAAAAAATCTACCCCTATCTTAAGGATGGTTTTAAAGGGAAAAGGAGTAGTTATTCTTCTGATGAGAACTCAGACAACAACAACAGACGTGGCTCAACAAGCAGCGATTCCAGTGGTGGCTATCCTGCGAGAAACCCTCGAGCCCCACCACGTACCAACTGGCATCATGGCTACCAACAGGGCCCAGCCTTCCATGGCCCGCCCCATATGACACCACCTTGGCAATATCCATTCTTCCCACAAGGCCCTCCACAGTTTTACCCTCTTAATCCGCCACCTTTTCAAGGCAGAGGTTGGGGCAGAGGAAGAGGGCGAAAGCGAGGCGGGCAAAAAGGAGTCCAGTGGCAAGATCAGCCGACAGCGCCAACGGCAATGGAAACCAGGAGCACAACCTCCAGGGGAGAAAAGCCTGATTGTTAATCTCTCTAAGAAAGTCCTCTCATCAACAGAGAAAAGTGTATTGGAAAAAGGCCTCGGTTTTGTTCCAACACCAACTCCAGACAGCTTCCAAGAAATGATTGAGGTAAAACAACTATTCAGGAAAGTGCGGCTTCGTGCTTTCTTTGAAAACAAACCTGAGCCCACCACCCAAGACAGTGGATTGAGGAAACCCTCTACTTTCACCCCCACTGATGGGATGGTCCCCCCGGAAGTCCTTACTTTCGAACGAGCTGTTCTGACAAGCCTGCAAAATAAACCATACATCAAGCAGTTTCACAACTTGACCTCTGCAGAAAGACAAGCATCCATCAACCTGGGAAAGGATGAATCAATCGTCATCAAACAGGCAGACAAGGGGGGAGCTACAGTCATCCAAGACTATGAGGACTACGACTGCGAATGTAGACGACAACTGTCCAATACCACTCACTACAGACCACTCACCGAGGACCCTACCAAACGGCTTACGACGACCATCATGAGCCTCATAATCGAAGCGGAGACCAACGAATGGATCAGTAAGAAAGAGGCTGATTTCCTGACCACCACGGAACCCGTCACGCCTTACTTCTACACCCTCCCCAAGATCCACAAAGGGACCTCCCCAGTCCAAGGGAGACCTATTGTCTCCGGAATTGGATCACTTTTGGAGCCACTATCCCAATTCTGCGATGCCTTCCTTCAACCCCTGGTGAAGCAGATCCCTTCATATCTACAGGACACCAGAGACGTCCTCCGTCTGAATAATGAAGTGGACGGCAGAGAAGATGTTGACCTCCTTCTAACTCTAGACGTAGAAGCGTTGTACACCAACATCCCGCAACAAGCTACTTTGGAGACAGTGGACTCCGTTCTGCGGCAGGAAGAGTGGTCCTCCCCCACCCGATAGCCTTCATCATGGAACTAGCCCATATAGCCCTCACTGAAAACTTTTTCAGGTATGAGTCGCAACTCTACCACCAGATCCGCGGCACCTCGATGGGTTCGACGTTTGCACCGAGCCTGGCCTGCATCTATATGGCAACCTTCGAAAAAAAACACATCTACCCACCTGAGCAGAACCCGTTCCGAGAACATCTCACACTCTGGCGTCGATATATCGACTATATTCTAGTCTTCTGGAAAGGTGACCGGACCAGCTGCGAAGCATTTTGTGCGTGGATTAACCTACAAGACCCCTTTTTGAAATTTACAGGCACGATCTCTGAGGAATCTGTACCCTTTCTAGATCTGACAATTAAGCTGGAACCTACAGCAATCACAACAACGCTGTTTAAGAAAGGGACAGACAGGAACAGTCTGCTTTTGTACAATAGCCACCATACCAGAGCCCTGAAGGACAACCTGCCTTTTGGGCAATTCCTGCGGCTTCACAGAAATTGTACATCAATAACAGACTACAAACAAGAAGCTAACAATCTCCAACACAAGCTTCAGGACAGGGGGTACCCGACTCGACTTCTCAAGTCATCATCTAAAAGGGCTCTCAACAATAACAGAGACTCACTGCTGGAAGTCCATACTAAGGAGCAAGACGACACAATCACATGTGTAACATCTTACACAAGAAACTCCAACTTCATAAAAAAGACTTTGAACTCACATTGGGGAATCCTCAATACGGCGGGCCTCAAAATTCCTCGGCCGCGCTTTGCATTTAAGAGGACATCCAACCTCAAGGATACTTTGATCCGTACCCGCCCCAAGAAAACGAGCACCCGCCCAGTTAATACACTTTGGGACCTGCCACCAGTTACGGGACATTTTCGTTGTGGTTCCTGTGTTGTTAGCCCTCAAACGATCCAAGGTAAAACCATAGAACTTCCAAACGGTTTCACCTGGCACCTCAACAAGCATACAAACTGTAACAGCGCAAGATGCATCTACGTGCTGACATGTCCATGTAAGATGATCTACATCGGCATAACGATGCGCACCGTGAAACTACGCATCATGGAACATAACAGCAACATCTGCTGTAAAAAGACACACACCAGGCTGTATGAACACTGTAGACAACTCAACCACCTGGCGGAAAACATACAATGGACTATCCTTGAATGCCACCCTTCCATTAACCAACAGGCATTATTCAGAATGGAACAGCGATGGGTGCATCGTCTCCAAACAGATGAACATGGTCTAAATGATTCTGTGCCTTGGAATATGCTAGCCAGATAATCCATCCTTGGATTGTGCTTACCCAAGACTAAGTACTTTCCTGCTACACATATTGAAGGCACTCCTAGCATTCTCCCAATTGGGGTTATTACCATTCCAAGATGGCGCCTTGCTGTGAACGCTGATTCGGACTGTGGCTGCCCTCTCTTTCCACACCACGCTTGTCCGCGTTACCTAGCAACGCTTTGCACACACGCCCACTCACGGCGCCCGCGGCATTCTGCTTCTTTAGCAGCTCAGCCACACACCGATTCACCGGCTGTCCTGGGATCTCGCCGCTGTGGTAGGGGTAGGTGCTTACAAGCCCAGTGTCTCGAGCATACAAGGTAAGATGTGGTCTACGGAGACGATGGTTCTGTGTGCCATCATTTGGCTTAACCACCAGGGACCAACTCAAAACCATCTTGCTCCGTTAACCACAATCGTAACCGGAATATTTATTCTATTCAGGTAACCACCTTACAGCTCAGGCCCCACAAGGACAGCTAGTGGGGTCCGTCTACCAGGGACTCAGGGTAAGGACTTCTTGAGAATATTTGAGCCCGGTGTTCCCGTTTTTCCTTCACAGATTGAAGTGCTTTGGTTCTGATTTTAGTTTTTCTACTCCCATTTTTAACGAATACACTACCCCTTGGCTGTAAACCACAAAAGAGTGACTAAGCATGGAGTGTATAGCCTTTATGTACATCGTTCTTATGCAACCTCACCACTGATGACATTTGGCACTTTAAATGCAAACCCTCTCCCCGCTTACTTTGTTTTGTAAGTAATTTCTCTCTCTAGCACTTTCACTTCGTTTTGGTAGGGTTCATTGTACCATACCTTTTGTGCATGTTAACTATACTTGTATAATCTTCCAGTTGTTAGGCACAACATTGACTGTGCCTTTATCTCCTTCTTTCCCCACACCTAGGGCGGGAAATCACGCAGGATCCCAGCCTGCGATACCCTGCAGGTTGTATAGCCAACTTTTTGCTAACGGTTAAAAAACCTTACATATTGATGAGCATTTAGGTCCTGAAGAATTGCCCTAGTGGCATGAAACATGTTGACCGCACCATAGGCGAGGGTTGAACGAGGCCAGATCACCTTACTCTCTGTGCCTCGGTACCCCTCCCTTCACCACTTTTAAACGAGGTAGTGAGCCATATCATTAAAGGTTCTTAATGGACTCTACTGACCTTTTTTAACTTTTCACTCACGCTCACAATTGCACTTCCCCCTTTTTTGGCCCCTCACACACATGCATCTATTGGCTGAGGAATAGAAGATCTCCACTAAAGAGTAGCACCCAGTGCTACCCGACAGGCATTGCACCGCCAGCCTGCCGTTGGAGCAGGAGGCCAATGATGACACAAAACAATCATCGGGTGGGATGACAACAGTTGTCCAACCTTTGAATTGTGTGAGGCGTCCTTAATTCCGTCAAGGGATTACCTTAATCCCTACCACAACAACATACTCTAGAGAGAGAATTATTCCCTCAACCTACCCAACTCTCTGTGGGGAACTCTGTACATCTTTTTGATTCCCAGTTATAGGACACGTACATTGGACCCCGGTAAATATTGTCCTCTATCTGTCCCCCTTGTTGTTATAATAACTATTGCTAGGCTACCTGTTCTCCATAGGCCAGAATGGGCTGTTAGAATTGTTACATTCTATGATCCTAACAGACTCAGGGAACATGGTAGAGATTCGAGTTTAGTATGCCTGAACTCAGAATAATAAAATACATCTTTTAGTAAAGTTTATTTTAATATTCTGTGTTTGCAAATACCACTTTTAGAAAGTAGGTATTTGCTTGCCTAACCATTTCAGCCCGCCTCTGCTAGGATGTGTATCTACTGTCTAATTTCTGTGAGTGACAGGGCTGGGGAATTCCAGGAGACAGGCTGGGGCAGCCAGGTGGTGAATAGAGAGATTTACATCCAGATGGGTGGGAGGAGTTCACCTGGACTTTGAATAGGTCTGTGCCTTTCCACCACAATGCTGGCTCCACCTCCTGTTGAGCGTCTGATGTCTCTGCCCTGCACACTGAAAAGAAAAGCCAGAGTCATGTAAACAAAGAACTCCAGAACTGGGATAAACTAGGCAAAGGCCCCCTGGCCTGAAAGAACAAAAGAATTGTGGTATAAGTATTGGGACCCTGAGCCCAAGAGATCAGATCCTGCTTGACAAGAAGAAAACCTCTGCCTGAGGAGAAGGAACTGGGAAAGCTGTAAGGAGGAGTACTGTCCCTGACCTAAGGGATTGGCCTGCAGTGGTTGCCTTGCTACTGAAGGAGAGGAGAGAAATACTACAGAGACTTTGCTTCAACTTGTGCTTAAGAAGATCTCCAAGGGCCTGTGAGTGAGTTTGCCCCTGAACGAAGTCCCAGGACCAGTGGACTTCACCCGCCTTGAGAGGAGCTGCTGAAAACGCTGTTTTCCCTGTAGCACTGAAGCAGGGAGCCGTTTGCGCTTCGTAAGGATCAACGGGCACACTGGGAAGCCCGTGCCAAGCTGTCCGCCCGAACACCGCGACTTTGTGGCCCCCCACGAGCCGTAGCTCGCAACGTGAAGGAAGGACTCGTCCGCCCCGAACACCGCGACTTTGTGGCCCACACGAGCCGTAGCTCGCAACGTAAAGGAAGGACTCAGCACCGCACCTCACCTCGCTCCTCTCCCCTTCGCCCCGCACTGCTCAACGCGCACCCTGCTGCTGGTGTGGAAAGCAGCAGCGGGTAGAGCGGCGGGGTACGTCTTGCAGAATCGCAGCGTACCGTCCGCCTCACACCGCGCTGAAAGGACTAAGCAAGCGCCAACTTATAAGGTACGGCTCGTACGCCACACCGGAACTCAATCGCACCGCACAAGGCACCGTTCCCTCGCACAACACGACTCTGAAGTCTACGATCCGCACCCAGGACGTCTACGAGCTGGAGCTTGCACCGTAAAAGGAGGACATCGCTGGCTACAACGCTTCTGTTTTCCAACGCATTGCCCGTGCCGGACACAACAACCAAGGTACTGTGATCGCCTTGCACCTCAGGGGTGTATTCATCGGACAGGAGCGGCCGCTGCGGCTATTTAACTCTGTTAGACCTTTTCCCATCTCCGTGAGAGTCGGACAGATGGTGAGAAGCACAGAGGACTAGAAATTACGCATTTTTAAAGAACTCTTGATTGCCAAACAGTATTGTGGGCCTTTTTGTCGTTATTTGGTCTTGTGCTAAGCCTTTACATAAATATTTACTATTTTTTATATAAATCTAGTGTGGTGTCTATTTGTGGTGTTGTCCTTGAGTTACTGTATGTGTTCACAAATGCTTAACCTATATCGCCTCTAAAAATAAGTCTTGTCTGATCGCGCCAAGCTACCTAGAGGGTGAGCAGGGGGTTATTTCCAGAGGGTGATCCCCTTATTCTGACTAGAGGAGAGGATCCCTGCTTGTCAAAAGTACCTACCTGTGCCAACCAGAGACCCCCAAATCTAACACTAGGTCACTGGTGCCTCCTGTATTTTTAAAGAACTTAGGTGCCCTGGGGGTGATTTTTTAACCCCCTCCCTGTTATCCCATTGGCCGCCTAGATTCGCACCTGTTTTGGTGCCATTTCTTCACCTCACTTGCTCTGGGGAGTTGGGGTGCCATTTCATGGGCATTGTCCCTGCGGAATCCACATTCACTGCTCGAATAGCCAGGTCTTGAGTAGCCTCCTGAAGGTAAGTAGGTCCTGAGTCTGCCGTAGGAGGATGGGGAGGGTTTTCCAGGTCTTGGCGGCGAGGTGGGGGAACGATCTGTCGCCAGTGGTTGCTCTTCGGATGTGGGGGACGGTGGCCATGGAGAGGTCGGCGGAGCAGAGCTGGCGGTTCGGGGTATAGAAGGTGAATCGCCTGTTGAGGGATGCCGGTCTGGCGTTGTGGAGTGCCTTGTGTGCGTGGGTGAGGAGCTTGAAGGAGATTCTCTTGTTGACATGAAGCCAGTGCAGGTCTCTCAGTTGGGGTATGATGTGGCTGTGGCGAGGGATGTCGAGGATCAGGCGTGCAGAAGCGTTCTGTATGTGTTGAAGTAGTTTCAGGAGTTTGGCCGAGGCTCCTGCATAGAGGGCGTTTCCGTAGTCTAGCCTGCTGCTGACGAGGGCCTGGGTGACCATTCTTCTTGTTCTGGTGGGGATCCACCTGTAGATCTTGTTGAAGCAGGAGGATGAGACGGCATTGACTTGCTTGGTCATGGAGAGTGTTGAGTCGCGGGTGAACCCCAGGTTGAGTGCCTGGTTGGTGGGTATGGATGCTGCTCACAGTGTGGTGGGCCACTAGGAGTCGTCCCAGGCTGAGGGGGTGGAGCCAAGGATGAGGACCTCCGAGTTCAGCTTCAGACGGCTGTTCTTCATCCACTTGGCAATAGCCTTCATTCCTTCGTGGAGGTTGGTTTTGGCAGTGAGGGGGTCCTTGGTGAGGGAGAGGATCAGCTGGGTGTCTTCGGCGTAAGAGATGATGTTGAGGTCGTGAAGTTGGGCAAAGTGGGCGAGCAGTGCCATGTAGACAATGTCGGGCTGAGGGATGATCCTTGGGGTATGCCGCAGATGATCTCGGAGGCTGCAGACCAGAAAGGGGGATGGGGAGCTCTGGGTTCTTCCAGAGAGGAAGGAGGTGGTCCATTCCAGAGCCTTGTCTCGGATCCCTGTGTCGTGGAGGCGTGTGCGTAGGGTGCGGTGACAGACAGTGTCAAAGGCAGCTGATAGGTCCAGGAGGATGAGAACCGCGGTTTCCCCATTGTCTAGCAGGGCCCTGATGTCATCGGTGGCGGCGATGAGGGCAGTTTTGGTACTGTGGTTGCTGTGGAACCCGGACTGGGACGAGTCCAGGATGTTTTTCTCCTCGAGGTAGCGGGTCAGTTGTGCGTTGACGGTCTTCTCGATTACCTTCGCCGTGAACGGGAGAAGAGAGATGGGCCGGAAGTTCATGAAGTCCTTCGGATCTGCCTTGGGTTTCTTGAGTAAGGCGTTGATCTCTGCATGCTTCCAGCTCTCCAGGAAGGTCGCGGTCTCGAAGGAGATGTTGATGGCCTTGCTGAGATGGGGCACGATGGTGGCGCTAGCTTTGTTGAAGATGTGATGTGGGCATGGGTCTGACGGAGAGCCGGAGTCGATGGTGTTCATGATTTTGATGGTGTTGTCTTTGTTTATGTTGGTCCAGGTGAGCAGGGGACCGATGTGGGTGTTGGCCGTGGGGTCCAAGGTGTCGGTGGCTGTCGGGGCGGCCGGGTTGTTAAAGCTGTTGTGGGTGTCTGCGATCTTGCAATGGAAGAAGGTGGCAAGGGAGTCGCACACATCACAATGTTGAAGAGCTCTTTGCTGTTGTGCACGTTTTCGAAGTGATCCTTGAAGGAGGCCATTTTAGCGGATCTGAAGAGGTGATGGTGTCTGCGGATGGCATTCTTGTGGGCTGCGTATCTGCCCGGTGTCTTTTTGCAGTGCCATTTCTTCTCTTGTTTTCAGTAGGTTTGCTTGGAGGTCTGGAGGTCTGAGGTGAACCATCGGGCTTTCTTGTTAATGCGTCTGTTGGAGGGTTTCTTGATCGGGGCGAGAGTGTTGACACAGTCGTCCATCCATCAGCTGAGGTTGCGGGCGGCGGTGTCGGAGTCGGTGGGGTCGGCGGGTGGGCTTCGGGTGAGGGTGGTGTTTAGCTGGTCTTTGGCGACTTTGCTCCAGCTGCGGCGGGGGATCTGTTGAGTGTGGTGGTGCGTGGTGGGTTTCCGGAAGGTGAAGTGGATGCAGCAATGGTCGGTCCCGTGGAGTTGGGTGGTGTGGTTGAAGGTGACGTGGGAGCTTGCGGAGAAGATGGGGTCAAGCATGTGGCCGGCGTAGTGGGTTGGCGTTGTGATGAGCTGTCTGAGTCCGAGGTTGGCGAGGTTGTCAATCAGGGTGGTGGAGTTGGTGTTGTTCTTGTTATCGAAGTGGAAGTTCAGGTCTCTGAGGAGGATGTAGTCTGTGGAGACAAGGGCGTGCTTGCTGACGAAGTCGGCGATGGAGTCGCTAAACTGAGGTCGGGGTCCGGTGGGGTCTGTAGGCGAGAGTTCCTCTGAGGTTGGTGTTGGGGTCGGTGTTGATCTGGAAGTGCAGGTGTACGGCGGTGTTGAGGGTGTCGTCGGTGCTGGTCGAGATCCTGAGGGTGTGGACGATGGCGATTCCACCTCCTACTCCGTTGGTTCGGTCCCTGCGAGTGATCTTGTAACCGTACGGGATGGCTGTGGCGATGTCCGGTGCTGAGGAGGCATTCATCCAGGTCTCTTTCAGGAAGGCGATGTCCGGGGAGGATGTGTCGAGTAGGTCCCAGAGTTCGATGGCGATTTTTGTGTGCGGAACGGCTGTTCAGTAGTATGCATCTGAGGTGGTTGCGTTCTGTTGCAGTGGGCGGTTTGGTGGCTCGGAGGCTGGGGAAGCTGCAGCTCCGGCAGGAGAAGGGTCCTTTGGTGTGCTTCGGTACGGCCAGGAAGCAGGTGTGCGGTCGTCCGGTGTTGAGTGCATGGAGGGTGCTGGAGGTGTAGTGGCGGCGGTCGGTGTGGAGTTCCCGGGGACTAGGGGTCTGGCGCTGGGCGCAGTCCAGGTTCAGAAGGGCGCAGACGGACTTGCCTTTGGTGCACCTCCAGCACACCATCAGTGAGGCTCCGGCGCGCCATCAGCACGGCCGCGCAGCGGCCACCATTATGAGGGTGGGTGGGAGGGAGGAGCAGCTGGGAGGTGGGGGAAGGGAAAATGGACAAGCAGGGGGGTGGCATGGCAGCGGCGGGAAAACGGGCGTGAACACGGGCGTGAACACTCGGCACAGAGAAAAGAAAACAAAAGGCACAAATACAGAACAAAGAGTCAGCAATGTATTACCAGAGGCACACAGACAACAGAATCAGCAATGTAATAACAGAAGCACAAAACTCAGGCTGAGGAACCTAAGCCGAGTAGAGCAGAGCAAGGGGACACGGTCACACCGGTGGTGCTGAGTTGCGTGGGGGAGCGACCTACCCGAGTCAGGGTCAAGGGACGCTCTCCTCACCACGCAGCGGCCACCATTATGAGGGGAGGTGGGAGGAAGGAGCAGCTGGGAGGCGGGAGCGGGGAGTGAATGGGCAAGCAGGGGGCGGGGACGCAGGTGACGAAGCGGCAGGAAAACAGGCATGAACACGGGGCACGAAGAAAAGAAAACAAAAGGCACAAAAACAGAATAAAAGAGTCACCAATGTAATAACAGAGGCACACAGAAAATAGAATCAGCAATGTAATACAGAGGCACACAACACAGGCTGAGGATCCTAAGCCGAGCAGAGCAGAGCAGGGGGACACGGTCCCACAGGTGGTGCTGTGTGGCATGGCGGAGCGACCTACCCGAGTCAGGGTCAAGGGAGGCTCTCCTCACCACGCAGCGGCCACCATTATGAGGGGATGTGCGAGGAAGGAGCAGCTGGGAGGCAGGAGCGGGGAACGAAATGGCAAGCAGGGGGGTGGAGCCTCAGGGGACGCAGCGGCGGGAAAACGGGCGTGAACACGGGGCACGGAGAAAAGAAAAGAAAAGTCACAAAAACAGAACAAAAGAGTCAGCAATATAATAATAGAGGCACACAGACCACAAAATCAGCAATATAATAACAGAGGCACACAACTCAGGCTCAGGAGCCTAAGCCGAGCAGAACAGAGCAGGGGGACACGGTCTTACAGGTGGTGACAGGCATGGGTGAGTGACAAATCATATGATAACCATTGTTGACTCTACAGCATTTTTACTGGAGCATTTTCTACTGTGGCTGTTTTCTAAGCGTGAATTGAACACCTAAGTCACTTCATTTGTTCCCTTCACCCTGCCACCCACTGTAGGATACCTTCAATCTTGCTCACACTGCGCCGCTTTCGCTGTCCTTCTCAACACTTGCGTCGCCACTGTTCACTTGTACACTCTTTGAGCACCAAGTACAATTATAGTTGTCATATGATTTGTCTAATACAGTGCTGCTCCAACTGTTTGAATATGACCCTGCATAATTTTCTTTTCAAAATAAAATTTGAGTAACTACACAAGACCATTTGAATTATTGTCTCCTTGTCTGTTCATGTAATGTTTTCACATACATATGTAACTGTCTATTGAATATTACCTGTTGGGATATTGTTCCTTGTTCTACTTCCTTACCTGATCCTGACCAGGTCTATGGGTTTGACTCCTGTTCTACCTTACCACAACAAGATTTCAGGCTTAAGTCCATCACCGCCCTAAAAAGACAACAACCTCTTTGGAAGGCAGTCAAAGTTTAAAGGAAGGATATAAAAGGCCAAAGGATGGAGAAAGAAAAAGAAGCTGCTGCCGCAAAATCAGTATTAGAGAACCTCCTCTGAAATAATTCATCCCACCATCTGTATGAACTTTCTTACTTTAAAATTTTCAGTGGCCAGGTTCTACTGCAAAATACAATATAAGGTCTGGGAAGCAGAGTTTGTTAGCAACAGTGCCACCAAGGAAAAGGAAATCAAGTCTTTTATATAAGAAATTAAAGACACTACAAATGATCTGTCGTATGTGCCATCAAGCGGCTTGAATAGAGACAAAACTGCAATGCTATGACCATCTATAACTTCTTTCTGAGGGACAGCAGTCCAGTTTCTTCAAATCAAGTCGGTATTGACTGAACAGCGCTCTGTGAGAGGAAATTGAATGACACAACAAAAGAAATGGGTGTATCAACCAACAGTAACACCCAAAATCTGAAGTATCCTCCAATAAGAACTTTATCCATAGATCTACCTCAGGACGTCTCCTTCAATGGAAAGGACAGTCCTTGGAAGACGCTTCCTACTCCACATTGTAGTTAGCTAATGATAGAGCCAGTGGGTTTGCCATTGCAATCCCCACCATTGCATCCACCTCAGAAGCTCCAGAGCCCCAGGGGCAAATCTTTCATCTCAGTTCACTACGCACATCACCACAAGGCTCCTGGAAACCTCCGGTATACCTTTGAATATTTTCCTACAGCCAGCACAGCTTCGCTCTGCAGACCAGTTGGTGGGCCTTGCAGATGTACTCAGTTACGATTAGACTGTAAGGTCGTTGGTAGACTACACACCAGCTAATCCATCCAACAAGGTCAAACTAAGATCTGAAATTATGACAAGATGTTACACTTCACAAGTGGTCCAAAAACGTGAAATTCACCACATCAGGATATTAGAAGGGTGTTGCTGAACACACTGCAAGCAGCAGTAGAATCATTTGTTGTATCACTCAGACAAAATGGAAATGCAAGTCTATCTATTAAATACCATAGCGCTCGATATAGGTGGAATAGACTGTAAGCTAAACAATCAGAATGGTCTCATAACTCAAGCACAAGCAGAAACATCCTTGGCTAATACACGGTGCCAATATTTGGCGATCCTAGGTAAATTCTGTTCAGAAAAGCAAGAGGACGGAATAACGGCAGCAGAGCAAACAACAAGATCGAACTAAGATCCCTTGAGGGAATATCTAAAGGACTTAACCAATTTTCAGAATACTGTGAACACTCCTCCCCCCGCCCCCTCCACCCTCTAGCTCGATGCAGGGACATATCTTCCAATTACTGCAGATAATATTATGGACCTGAGGTCCCCGGGGTCTCCAAAGCCAAACCTCACTGAGTCAATAACACACCCTAAGCAAAAACTTCTAACAGAGAGCAGAAAAATCTTCGAAAAGCAAGGAGCAAAAATGTAAAATCTCGATCAACTAGATGAACAGTATCATCAGGAAAGATGCACCCAATTCTTAACCAAAAAACCTGATACACAGAGGCCCTCTAATAATCGAGAGACTCGGGGTGAGGGGTCGCAGATTGATCTGAACAATTATCCTCAAATCAAGCACTCAATTGCAGTTCATAAAATGCAGGAACAGGATAAAATAATACAGGTAAGAATACTACATGGAAAAACGTCACAGGCTAAAGAAAATAGCTCAAGAAAAGGTACAACAAGAAACCACAGCACAGAAAGCAATTTGATCAAGTATAAAACTATCCTTTAAACTTAAGCAGACAGAGAAAGAAACCCAAATGGATACTGGTATTCTGTTAAATTAGCGAACTGTTGCATTAGCCGTATAGAGGTATAGCTCCCTCATTTTCTACAAGGGACAGGTGCTCCCAAGCAGCGAAGAGTTCATAACCAGGGAAAGGGATAATTATTGAGGAATGCTTGATGTCAGTAGGGATGGTAGTGGAGGAAGGATCAAACAAAGTGATGATCAGCAAGTCCCAAGCAAGCCCTGAGATGATAGTAAAAGGCTACCTTTTGCCCTGGGGTATAAAACAAAAAGGGCATGGGGAGTTCTTAATCGAGGTAACATTATCAAACTCTTGCAGAGGAAAAAAACACTAGACCATCTCCGAAATTATTTCGATAGCGTTTATGCAGCCCAGAGGCAGTCAGCAAGCTGAAACAAGCCTGGTCATGTGGTCTTGTTGTGAAGTAGTAGACCAGTGTTTGCTAAAAAAGACTTATTCAAAGAATAGGAATAAAAATATCAAAAGATTACACTGATGCATACCCGCACACACTAAGATAGAGTCCCAGCAAGGCCTTAAACGATTACCCTCATCGAAAGGATCAAGCTAATTCGACCTATTCAGTACTGCGTAACCCTATAGGGAGAACTGTAACCACCATAAAAATGAAATGGAATCCTGCAAAATCTGACATAACTAAGTCAAAAAAGTATCGTCCATGACAGACGATTGAAGCTGGCTTCCAGGGATCTTCTCCAACCGAAATCTCAATTGAAAGATTCCTGATGACTCTAACTTCGCAAATTCACATACTTTGAAAATCTGTTGCTGGAATACTGGAGGGGGAACATCCTTTTCAACGCAACTTTTATGACGCATGCCTTTACTTCGCAAGTTTTACAACGCATGTCATTACAACGCATTGCGCTGGGGGGGGCGCTCTAGGATAGGGAATAGATTTAATTTTCTATCCAACACCTTCCCTACCATCCACGGGGACTGGAGTTGGAATAGTAAATTAAACTATTCACTATCCAGCACCCCTCAACACTATGCGTTGTAAAACTTGCGATGTAAAGGCATGCGTAGTAAAAGCATGCGTTGTAATGTCATACAACCATACTGGAGGTATGACAATCAAAATCAATGATCCAGAAGTAAGGACATATCTGGAAAGCCGCTAAGTTATATAGGGCCATATGTATGAACACATTTTCCCATAGACACAGAATGGGTAAAACCCTTTGATACGGATGTATGACGTTACAACGCATACTTTTACTCCACATACCATTACAACGCGGTATTCACAACGCATACCACTACAACGCATAGCGCTTTGGGGTGCTGGATAGTGGTAAGTATAATTTACTATTCTAACTCCAGTCCCCGTGGACCCTAGGGAAGGTGTTGGATAGTAAATTAAACTTACCTCTTATCCTAGAGCGCCCCCCAGCGCTATGCGTTGTAATGGTATGCGTTGTAATGCCTGCGTTGTAGTGGTAGTGCGTTGTAAAAAATGCGTTGTAACAGGTGAATACCCTTTGATACATCTGACCCATTGTTACAAGAAAGTTAGGTTACATTTTCTACTCCCGATTGGGTTTTTTGAATTTATGGAGCCAGCTATGGGAAGCCGTTCATGTCAAAATTACAGATCCCCATATTGGACATCTTCTGAAATCCATAGCCTACTGCTAAATGAATATGACACACACCAGAATGAATGTAATATGTGTCAACATTAATATGATCCCTGGCAGAGTGAATCTGACTTGAATCGAAAATAAATATGAAACTGGGCAAATTGAATATGCTACTTAGTGATTGATATGAATAAAACGCAGTCCAAACTGAATAAGAGCAGTAGTGAAATATATATCAATAATACTAAAATAAATATGGCCCTCACCGTAAATAACATAGCTATCACTGAAACATATACAATATGCATCTGACAGAATGGGACATTTCTTGAAATGACTGACATATGCCAAGATGTATACGGCATGCATTGAAATGAATATGACAGATTAAAATTAATGCAAGTTACTGAAATTAATATATTGTGTCCTGAATAGAATATAAAGCACATTGAAAATAATATAACATAAACTGAAATAAGCATCACACATGTTGCAATGAATATCAATTGTGGTGAAATTAATGTTACCCAGATTGTAATGAATATGAGATGTACAGAAATAAATAGAAGATGATTTAAAATGCATATGGCTTGTGTTGAAATGATTATAAGCCCTATTAAATTGAAGTTGACATGCCTTAAAAGTTGACATGCCTTAAAAAGAGTATGAACAAAGCTGAAATTCTCATGGCATTTCTCACACTGAATATGGCATGCATTGAAATGAATATGACTTATAGTCAAGTGAATATGATAAGTGCTAAAATGGAAAAGTTGCATCTTAAAATTAATATGACAAGTGTTAATATGCATATGGTATCCATTGAAATAAATATAACCTTGATTGAAAAGAATATAACACATGTTAAAATGAATACAAAATGTGTTTGAAATGAATATGAGCTCCATTGAAATTAATTTGACATGTTTTAAAATGAATACAAGTAGCGTTAAAATAAACATGATATGTATCAAAATGAATACGGGTTACATTAAAAGTAATGTGATGCACATTAACATGATTATGTTACGTGTTGAAATAAATATGTTTCATGTTAGAATTAATATAAGATGTGTTAATATGAATGAGACATCCATTGGAACAAGTATGACACTTGCTAAGATGACTATGGCATGCAGTGAAATTAATATGAGCCCCATTGAAATATATTCAACATGTCTTAAAATGAGTATGAATAATGCTGAAATTAAATTGAAAATTGCTAAAATGAATATATTAAGCTTTGAAATTAATCTGCTACACATCAAAATGTATATTGCATGTACTAAAATGAATATGACCTATGTTGAAATGGATATGACTCTTGTTAAAATTATTATGGCGAGTGTTAAGGTGAATATGACATCCATTCAAATAAATATGACATTCATTGAAAGGAATAGGACACATGTTAAGATTAATATGAACCACTTTGAAATGAATATGACACCTGGTGAAATTATTATGGCCCACATCAAAATTAACATGGCATTTCTTAAAATTAATATGACACGTTTTGAAATAAATATGAAACTACGTGAGATAAATGTAGCATGTTTTGAAATTAATAAACCACATTTCAAAATGAACACAAGCCATGTTTAAATGAATATGACCCCTGTTTAAATGAATATGGCTTGCATTGAACTTATGTTTATCAGCTTTAAAAGTAGTATTACATGTTGAAATTAATATTACATATTTTGAAATGATATGATAAGGACAAAAACGCAGTAACTATAATTAATGTAACACACAGGAACCAGCCTTTACCATGCATCCATTACATGCATCCATTTGCCACACAGTTAAGTATTTCTACACTTGTCACACAGTACTTTATCAGGCAGGTGAGTATTTTTGCAAATAAGATAATTTTTTATGTGATCATAGAGATAAAGGGCGGTAAGGATGATTTTAGGGTTTAAAGGTGGTTAGAGGTAAAGGGAGGTGAGGATAATTTGTGGTTGTAGGAAGTGGGTAGAGGTAAAGGGAGGCAAGAAATGAAAAAAGGGTGTTCTCCATTGAAAAATAAACACACACATATATTTATATATATATATATGCATAGATATATACATATATGTCCCACGCGCCTGCGTGCAGACTAAAATGATTTCCCAGGTATTTTTGCACGGCAGTGCGAAAGGGAGTACAAGAGGTGTTACGTCTCCTCTTGCCAACTTGGACTCTCTGGCATTGTGTTCAAAGATATGGTGATAGCATGGGCAGCACATCATGAGGACTTTAAACATGGAAGGTAAACGTTGCACAATTTATACGTGACATTTATTTTTTGAACATTACAGTGCCCTCAGACTTTTAAACTCTGATTTGGGATGCTATCCAGCCAGATCTACATCACGGCACAGTCTAAGCACTGGGCAATGATTTTAATCAGACTTTGGCATCAAGACACTCTATAGCATTATTGTACATCTACCACAGTTTGCAACAACACACCGGTTCCATTTTGGAAATTATAGGATTGCCCTGGGTCACGTGATCATTGAGATTTAAATTGTGCGAGTTTATTCAATGAGACTTTCTCACCTGTGAGGAAGGCCATGACCAATGGTCGAAACGCGTAAGGATTGATGCTCTGCCACCCTTGAGACACAATAAAGCCAGTGATTTATCAAGTTGGGCTTCACTTCTCTTTTTCTTTGGTGTGCCAAATCAAGGGATGCTCCATGCCCATTTCTGTGAAGCCGCCCTGGAAGGGATTGGGGCTCCTTTGTGTGTGTGTGTGTATATATATAGATATACTCATATACATCTATGTGTGCACACAATTATGTATATATCTTTATAATTTCAGGATTAGAGTGCCCCATAAACTATGCATAAAAGGAAGCAGGGAACTCTGGGTAGTTCCCAAGTTTACGTGGAGAGCAGTACAACACCACCGACCACTGAATCTGCTCACCTCAAATCTACATTTTTCTAGGAAAGTTGTTAAGCTTAGGATTTGTAGACTTCCATCCACACCAAGCTAGAAAGTTACAAAGGGGCTCATTACAATGCCGGTTGGACGAGTGTCCGACCTGCATCATGTCGGAAATGGGCCTGCCCGAGAAGGAGTCACGGTCCTGCTTCCCTAATTTGGATATGACCACCTTCACGTCAGTCAGAAAGTGCATATTTCTTATTGTGGCTCGTCCTGCGGGCTGCAGCACATGCCGCAATAGGAGAATTACACTTTTTAAACATCCATGCACCATCTGGCAGTCACCATGCGGTGCCTGCCACACAATGCATTTATTTTTGAGGGGGGCACCAGGCCTCATTGTGAAGGGTGCGGAGGGACGGGGGCCCTGCTAGGGGCCCCCAAAGTCCATTTCTGACAGCATTTCTATAGCAGTTGGACCACCATAGGAAGACTGCAGAAAATGTGCATCATAATCCCCACGGTGGTGCCTGAGCAGGCACCACCTCCATTTTGGGGATTATAATACGCCATCAGTCCCAATGGGCTCCTTGATCCTGTTGGAGGCAGATTGGATTCCCACCGCAGGCATCAGTTAGACTGCCTGTATCCTAATATGGGGTCGGACTGTTGCCTCAGATGTCAAGCAGAAGGTTACCGACAAGCTGCCGGATGGCCTTCCGCATGAAATCGTAATGGGGCACTAAGTGTTTTCACATTTTTAAAGTAAAGTCTTTAAACATATGATTAGCTACTGCCATCCTTGCTGAGCTAAATACATTTCAGAAATGGCACCCTTTTGAGCAAAGAGAAATTCTAAGATCTTAAAAGTTCTGCAAAGCACCAGAAATGGAAGGGCACTGAGGAAGTAAAGAGATGGCAAGGGACATGCTAACTGGCAAAGAAGCATTCGCCCTCCCTGGTGGGAAGCTGACCAGCATGGGCAATGCACATGACCTATAGTGCTTGCTTGTAAGCACTACCATCAGACACAAAAGAAACACCAGAGTGTGGAAGGGGGACCGCAGAGTTATAGAAATTATGACAGCGCTGTGATCAGTTGAGCCAGCAGAAACTTGAGCTCTATGCAGCCCATCCATGGCATAGAGAGGGAAATAAAGAGTGTGGCTGTGGTGGGGAAGCTTGGCTTCCTGGAAGTGTGAAGCGACCTGGGCTGCTTGCAGAGTTGAACAGTGATTTCTGCTCACCACCTACCATTCAAGTGCATCGAGCATTAAATGAAATGGGGCTATAAATGCATTTAACCATTTACAAACCATGAGCCTTCAGAACTCATTATTTAGGACTTTAATATGGAGACATTTTTGGTTTGAAAATACCAATAGTTAAAATTGTTAAACTGTACATTCCTGTAAGAAGATATAAAAGCAAAACATTATTTGTGGCCATGAGTGGGAGCCAGTTTACCTTGTGGTGAAAGGAAACTCACACTTTCAGTGTGAACTCCCAATCGTCCATAATACAAGTTAGAGGTGCCCGGGCTGAGTCGACCACTTGCAACTGGATAGTTCAACCGCCAGGACTGACAAGTCCCATGCGGACTCATCTAAAACGTATTTGCTATTTGGTGACCAGTCCTGCATCACAGCCAAATCTCACAATGAGGGCAGGAACCGGTCTCCCAGAATGTTTGTGCTAGAACTGGAGAGAAATGCACGTGACTGGTTGAGTGCTAGAATGTTGAGTCCCATTGTTACAAGGAGGGGAGGGACCGGTCGCTCCAGTGAACCATAGAATAATGGCCGCCCATCAACTCAAACTGGCTGTACAGATAAGCCTTAAGCTCTTTCTAAACAGAGGAAGAGAAAGGACTGTTTACTGCGGTAAGGCACTTCGGAACATGGTTCCACGCAAACCTTAATCTGAACAGCTGTGCAAGCTCTGCGAGGAGTAACACTTTTGGGTGACAAACTCAAGCATTGCGATAATGCGGGGACATTACTGAAAATGTGTTATTCTAATGTTAAATGTGTTCCACTTGGCAGGGCTGATCAATAGCATCGAAACCGATTACAAATTTGGCCAAACTTGAAAAATGGAAGAGGAATGGAGGCTTGATGGGGATGTCTAAACACACTTATTGCTGGACAAAAGCGCTAAATGTAATGGTTCCCAAAGTGCCACTTTGGCCACATTTCATCTTTGATTAATGCCACTGTGCTCTGGAGGTGCTATCCTGGGGTGCGAAAAAGATGTGGGGAAAAAAGGGTTAATGCTGGACTGGTAATGTATTAAATGATATACAGCTTGATGTGTTAAGGTGTTGTCATTTACTGCAGGCACGTTTACTGTTTTGCAAACAAATTAAATAAATTACCATTAAAGATTGGTTTAAATATGACACATTTTGAAATTGACATGAATAATAGTGATGTAAATAATTCTGCTTTCAAAATGAATATGGGCATCACTGAAATAGGAAATGAATCACATTGGTTTGCATAGCATGCTTCATGAACTGGATAAGAGTGTGAGTGAATTGGATACAGTGAATTGTGTGTATAACATGCACTGAAAAGCACATGACACTAACAGCCAATTACGAAGGACTTCAAGGCAAGCTCCGCAAGAGGAGGGGTTGTGGACAGGAGCACATTGAAAAACACGTGCAGAAACAAGAAGAACACAGTCCAGTCACACCCATTTCTGCTGTGCTATTTGGATGACAGGGCTGTCAATCTCCTGGAGTCAAAGCTCTACCAATGAGGCCCCTGCATGTGGTGGTCCTGCCCCCACGCTCCAACCCATAATTCTAGTCTGGCCTTCTTCGTTGGCAGTACGCACGAGCTCCCTTGCTCAAGCTTCCAGGCATAGGCCTCAGCTAAGAGGAGCAGAAGCCTTTGGAGGCAGTGGCACTGATCAACTGCCTGCCAGTGCCCAAAAGCCGCACACAGCCCGAGCCTAGCGGAGCCCTGCAGCCCCGGTGCTCTGTCGCAGCAGAAAGGACAGAAATTTGGACTGGAAGCCACGGTACGTAGACGGGATGCAGCCCTTTCCCAGAGGCCGCAGTGTTAAGTGTGTGAGGGATGAGGGGTTACATAGCAGGGTGGTTTGGGCTACGACAATCGTGTCCGTGGGAGAGCCCAGAGGCTTCTCTCCGTCACAGGCAGCGCCGTTGTACCATTCTGGGGGCAGCAGCTCAGTGAGTAGGCCGGTGGACGTAAAGGACACACAAGCATCTCCGATCTACCTGAAACTGTGCTGAAGACCGGTCTAAATGCACCCAAACCCCTTCCCAGGGTGGAACGAGGGTGAGCGGAGATTGTGTAATGAGATGTACGAGGCACATATGCATAGATGCACCGATGCCCATCGGAGATGCCGGACTAGGCAATGGTGTGCGTTGCGGGGGGGGGGGGGGGGGGGGGGAGGAGGGGCCGAGCTCCAGGGGCCCCCCTCAGCGCACAGTACAGTAATTTACAGCGGCATCCATGCTGGGACTTAGTTTGAAAATTTTGTTCCAGTCCAGTCTCCCCAAATAAATGAAATGGTGCGTGGTACGCCGTGCAGCGCAGGCACAGCTTTTTGGGCTTCAGCTTCAGGGTGGGGGCCAGACTGGAATGTTCATGCACATGAGGCGGCAGACCGGTGGGTCCTGGGTACTGAGGCAGTGAGTGAGGCCATATTTAAAACTGCGGTACTAGTCCTTATGAGGATCGTTTCCTAAATGGCACAGCTGTAATGAGCCTCAGACGTGAACGGCTATAAAGATGAATTGTATCTCTACATTGCTTACATTGATAGTACCATTGTTTCACTCCATGCGATGCATGTATTTTCATTCTCTCTCCCCTTTCCGTCTGTTTCCTTCTCTTCTACCTTAACGCAGATCCTTGCACTCTCTGTGTTACTTTCAGAACCCTTTAGTCTCTCATTTAGCTCGCCTACTCCTTTCCAGTTTTTTCCCACCCCCTCTGCTCTCTGTCAATGCTTGTCTGAGGATTTTAGCTGCTCCCCCAAGACCTCCTTTCCCCTCCTTTGTTGATCCCCTGACACTCCCCATCATTCAGCTACTTATTGATATTGACACTGAACACCTTTTGCCTCAATAGTTCTTCCAATGCGTCCCATGTCCATTGTGCTCACCCCTTCCTCGGCCCCCACTCTATGCTGGCTGCGCGATTGGATTCCTAATTCCACAAACTTTGGTATGGCGCCTGCATTGCCAAGGCCAATAGTAATGACCAAAAGAATAGACAATTCGAAAATATTTTTTCCTACATGGCTGTCACGTTGTATGATGGAACATGACAATGCAATTAAGAGGTTATCTGGAAAGTATAGAAAACTGTCTTTCATGTACTTTCTACACTCTCAAGATGGTGAAAGTAGCGTAGCTTCCATTGGTGCAGCAAGTGGACTGGCACCGGGACCCAGAGGGCTAAGTGGCCCAGTGATCCCTGATTGTTGCTCTACTTTACAGTTTAAATAGCAACAGAGGTGGCCATTTCCTTCCTTACACTATAGATAACAGACTATGCCCAGTACCTAATTTAAGCTGGTGGTTGCCGGTGGGAGGCACCAAAACTTATTTTTGGGAACCGGAACTTACTTTACCCATCTCAGATATTTACTGAGGGCAAGAGAGTGAAGCACACACAGATCAAAAAGACAGAGCAAGATAAACATAGCAAAACTGTCACAAACAGAGAGCAGGAGCCTGCAAGTGTGACAAAAAGGGACAGGGAGTGTCTAGTAGTGAATTAGCCCCTTCGCAGCGGGGGTAATTTCCCCGCTGTGCTGGGGGGCGGGGAGGCGCGCACAGCGCCCCCGTGCTCATGACGAGCTCAGCTCATCATGAGGCACAGTGCTCATGTGCTCATGAGCTGAGCGCGTCATGACCTCACACGTTTCCATGGAACATTCACCACAGCAGGGGGATTATCCCCACGGCTCATGACGAGCTGAGCTCGTCATGAGCACCGAGGCACCGTGCCTCATGACGAGCTGAGCTCGTTATGAGCATAGAAGGTGTTAAAGAAAACCCGCATTGCTATTCAGCCTGCCGATGTTTATTTGCATCTGCTGCCGGTTTCTGAGCAGAGCTTCGGGCACCGGCACTCCTTCTTTCACAAATTAAGCACTGGCTATATCAGGTGATGGTGGCCACGTTGCTTCACAAACTGTGACGATGTGCATCATCAAAGCCAATTGAAACAGCCGGAAAGAACTGGTAAAGCACAACCTATTGACTTTGCCAGTGTTTGTTCATGGTCCCATGTTCTGCCAGAGGTGTATGGTTGGGTCAATGGTGTGCTTATTGTTGTGTAGTTATTTTTATTCTTAAAAGACATTGATTGTTATGCACGCTTACTGTTGCTGAGCCTCAAGAGGTGTACCATGGTTAAGGTTAGTGCAGAAGGTGCAGTAACACCAGGGTCCAAGGGTGTGATGGACTAACTGCTACTTAATTGTATCTCTCTTTTACTACTTAACAGGAGTGGGTGGAGCCTATTTATATTATTTTAAGGGCCCTTTGCTACCATTGCTACCCCCCTACTCTTGATGGTGACTGAATGCAGAAACTAATGTATCATTATTTTCTGTTATTTAAATCCTGTGTTAACAAATTGCTCGCTTCTAAAAGGGATGCTGTCACAGATTTGCGCTAACATGTATTTGTATTCTTTTTTTTATTTCAGATTTCGCGTATACTTAAATAGATCAGCACACAATTCACTTATGTTACATTACATATGGGACAGGTACACAAACCTTTTTTAGAGCAGAGAATATGTTGGTAGCTGGTTACATAATGCTACTTCACTCCACTCTGCTCTACACCACTCCAAACTACATCACTCTACTCCACTCTATACCAAGTCACGCTACTGCACTCCACCCACTCCACTCTATCCCACTCTACTATAGCCCACTCTATGCCACTCATCTCCACTCCACTATTTTCCACTCTACTCTATGCCACACTCCTCTACATCACTCCATTCTGCTCTGATCTACTCCACTCCATGAAATGCCACTCTACGGCACTCTACCCTACTCTACTCACTACTTGGTTCCACTCTACACCATTATACTCTATCTCACTATACTCTGTGCACCTCCACTCTATGCCACTCCACTCTACTATATGTCACTCCACATCACTGTACTGTGTGACAATCTACGCCACTTCACGCCACACCACTGTACTGTGCACCACTCTATTCTAATCCACACACCACTCTACACCACTCCACTCTACTCCACTTTTGTCTACGCAACTCCACTCCACTCCACTATACTTCGCGCTGCTTCACACAACTTTACTTGACTCCACCTCACCCTAAGCCACCCTACTCTATTCCACTATACTCTATGCCTTTGTACTCAATGCCACTCCACTCCAATCTATGCTACTCCACTCACACTACTGTGCTCTACACCACTCCACTCTACATCACTCCACTTTACTCTATGCCACTCTACCCCATGCCACTCTACTCCATGCACTCTACTCCACTCCACTCTACCCCACTGTGTGTAATTCTAAGCGACTCTAATATAGCCCACTCTGTGCCACTCCACTTCACTCTTTGCCACTCTACTCTTCGCCACAATACACTCTGCTCTAAGCTACTCTAC